>NW_023276782.1:0-2432667 GCF_013357705.1 Chelonus insularis | reverse complement strand
CAACGAATAAAAAATACATTTGAAAATTTTGTCCTGTATAAGAGTACTTATTTGAAGCTTATGAGATGAATTTTATTACACGGAGAAAAATAATCTGAGCTATATTACTTGACTAATCAAGTAAATTTATTCTAGAAAACGTCACTCGAATTCTAATTAATTTTTACGTCAAATAGACAAGAAAAAAAGACAAGTTAATAGGTTTATTTATCCTCTATTATTGATGGAGCTCAAGTACATGACAAACTACCCTAGTTTGCTCTCCTTATTCGATAATTAAGCGTCAACCTATTACTTCCAATCGAAGAATCAGTTGAAAGAACCCATACTTCTACAGATAGTGATTCATGTAATGTTCAGTAACAAAGATGTTGAAGTTGATTTACTTGTGTAGTACATTCATCTTAGTATTTGCATCCAAACAAAATATTAGACAAGTGATTGGTTTTCATGAAGACTCATCGAGTATTGAGTATATTTACAGTAATCTGGTGAGAATCCAAAAGCTTCGATAAGATAAAAAATATGGAAATTATTGAACATTAATTTTAAAATATTTCCAACATTTTGAAAAGTTTTTAAGTATTTAATAAATAATTGAAATGACAACAAAAATAATAGGTTTTTACGTTTGTCTTTTTTTTACTTCTTTGAATTTTTAAAATGAATCTTGTTAATGACTAATTATCTTTCCAATTCATTGAGTCGAATGAAGTTTCATTAAAATTTTATTCATTTTTTCAATAAATAATTGTACTAACATAAACTGATGAAATTCACGATCGTTCTAAAAGCTAATGTTTAACAGAATATATTGTATCAAATTAGTTGTATTATTAATAATTTTATTTTATCTGTTTTAGACGCGAATATTACTTTCATGCAAGAACAATTATACAGGTATAACAATGATCATAGATACTCCATTTAACACTCATTCAAAATGGTTCTCAGATCTTTACGCACACTTTCCTGGAAAAATACAACTACTTGATACATTGCACTACAATGAAACGTACCAAAACCTAATTAAAACTGAAGCAATCGTGCTTATTTTACGATCGAAAGATTTTTTTGATAGATATTTTGACGATTATTATCATTCACAATTATATGACCCTCGTGTGACACATTACATCGTGTACGCATCTATGAGTAGTTGTCATGAGTTTGAACTGGTAATATCCTGGGCATTATCTTATTACAATTCAGTAGTCTATTTCATATGTTTAAATAACTACAACAATGTGAAGATATATACACATAGTAGTTTTAATTCTCGAATACCTGAAAAATGGAAGATAGCAAAAAGCGGACATCAATATATGAAAAATCTGCTAATGTATAAGAAAAACGGCGAAGAAGGTAATGTACATTATCAATGTCAATTCAATTTAGATAAGTGAGTTTTAAGAATTGATAAACTAATAGTATATCATACGCCTATTATTTTGTTCACTTACGATTAGCAGAAAAATTCTCTCCATTTATTAGGATGGACGATCGCCTTAATATTTTTGTGTTTCAACCTAAAATAGTATCTAATCAATTTTTGTTTGCCCAGAACACTACAAATTTTGAATTTAAAGGTGTTTTGTCTTAATTTACTGAAAGTATTAATATGACATTAGAAAAACATGCCAAAGGTTTTTCACTAGTGTTGAATAAAATGGGTATCGTCATATAAAAACATTTTTAGTGCATTGAAATAAAACACTACGATTTACAGTGACAAAACTTATTAAGGACTGAAAATAGGTGTTTCATATATGAAGGAGTAAGTTAAAAAAGGATTTAACTTGCAAATTTGAAAGTTCAAGTAATTTTCTATTTCAAAAATTTCATATTTTGCCTGTAATTGGTATCACATCTTGTGCATTTTTAGCTTTCTAATAGAAAATTGTAATGGGTCTTTTTCTTTTTTGCGTTCATAATTTATATAGGGAAAAATGGGATAAAGCGGAATACCAAGAAAAGACGTAAATCAACAAATTATCTATTGTATGTATTAACAAATGTTAATAATTTTTAATACATAAATAAATTGAAAAATGGATTTAAAAAAATGCAATAGGCGTTTTTATAACTTATTTTAATAAATTAGTACATTTTCTCGACTGTTCCACTTTACTCTCATTTCCCCTATATTAATTACGAAAGTTTAAATAATTTTAGATAGAGAATAATGTTATATTGAAGATATTTTCTTTTTTTTTTTCAGTGGACATCTGTGACAATTTTTATTTTGATCGAACAAGGTTCCTCGACAGATATGAATTTGTCATAAATTTATTTGTGTCACCTGAACAGCTTCGTGGAAATATCGAGTTTGATTACACTGAAATAAATGAAAAACCTTTCGAATTTATGCACACACTCGATCATCAAATTATCGACCCACTCGCAACTGCATTGAATACAACAGTTAACGTCCGATTTTTAATAGAGCATAAAAAAAATACGTGTAATTCCTTTAATCAGACTTGCTATGATAACTATGACAACCATTTTGATAAAACATACGCTGATCTAATACTATTCCATAATGATATTGCTAGTGGTGATATTCCTTGGTACGAATCAACGTATCCCATTCCGATATCGGAATACAGATTGGCTACATATAATCGGGGTTTCCAAACACCTGTTGAAAAAATGTGTGAATTCTACGGTATTTGGACCCTACTGTTCACCATATTCATTCTCACACTAGTATTTATGGTAATTTGGCATGGTGAGAAAAAGAAAATTGCATTTGTATTTTTCGAAATGATTCGACTGCTGATAAATCACAGCCTTCACACCCAAATGCGCCGTTTACCTGTAAGAATATTTTTCGGAGTGATTTTTATTTATTTCTTAGTGATACAAGCAACTTTCCAGGGAAATCTTGCCAAGTTTTTAACCAAACCTGAAATGAGAAAACAAATTGAAACTTTAGAAGATTTACAAAATGTTGATACAAACTCCATTTTCTATTTTGAAGATGTAAAAAAGCGTATAGTAAAAGCCCCTGTGGAACTTTTTTCGGAAATTGCGGACATTTGTGTAAATTATATTCTATCGAACGATACTTCTGCTGTTTGTATTAACGACCATACACACTTCTATAAATGGCTTCGGAAGAATCCAAATATATACATGAATAGGAAATCTGTCGGTACAGTTTATACAAAACAGATAATGCTGCGGGGAAGTTTTTTAAATGAACGCATTGATAAGTATTTTATTTGGCATACGGACTTAGGTTTTGCACAATATTTATTAAAAAAAGGAGAAAACGTCTTGCATTTTTATAGCAAAATAGTCCAATCAAACTCATACCATAGATTCAAGCCAATAAACATAGATAATTTAAAATTTAATTTCATTTTTCTTGCGATTGGTTTGATAATTGCGACTTTAACTTTTTTTATTGAAATTTTTCATGTGCGTAAAATAGCTCAGAAGAAACAATACAACTGTTGTTACAGAATTAGTGGTATTTTTACTCATATAAAGCAACGTATATCTTTCAAAAGATGATTATATTCTGCTTCATCGACCAGAAAACATTAATCCTACGATAGTTGATGACCCTTCAGGTCCTTGATGATGGTCAGTGAAGTTTCTTTTGAATGTCTGTAATTCTTTTATTTCCTTCTTAAATATTTATCGGGTACTGACACTGTTTTTCAAATTTTAAAAAACTAATTATAGCTTAAAAAAAAGTTTCTAGTCTATTAATAACAATCTTTATTTCTTACTAGATAATTTGCAGCCTCTAACACTAATCACAGTTTAAAACAATTCAATTTCTTCTCTTTTTTAATGTAAATTTCAAAAATAAGTAATTAGGTAAATGAATCATCAAATAAATAATGTTAAATTATGGTTAAAGTTGATAAACATACTTGTCAAAAAACGTTACTGCACTTTAGTCAACAATTGATCTTTAAAAAATATAAATAAATGCACATACAGATAGCACTTGAAATAAATATTGCATTTATTTACTCACAAATTATATAAAAATGATTTAAGAAGTAGAATAAGATAAAATGATGGAATAATGTTTCACAATATCAACTATGTAATACGACAAAGTCATACAAAAATGTTTGAATGAGATTTTTTTGTGATTTGAATGTTTAAATAAATGATTGTTGATGTTTAAACAGAATATTTTTTTTTCTATTGCTAATAATATAATCGTATATACGTTTATTTCATTACGTATATTGTTTAAGTTAATTAGTTAGTATGTTCAAATTCTATTTTTTGGTCACTGATTCGACTTTGGAGAATATATCCTCATTGAAACTTTTTCTCTCTCTTTCAACCTTTTCCTATTTTTAAAATGTCAAAAATGTTTCCCACAAACTCACACTTTATTATCCTTCTTATGTACACGTGTCATTTTTACCAGTCAGTCAACAAACAAATCTGAATCCATACACGTATGTAATTTTATTGAGGGAGGTTTACTAGTTTGTTACGACTCATTCTATTCCTGTTCAATCTATCGACTTAATTCATATTTTTTTCATAACCATAGTTTGTCATAAGTTTTTTACTGAAAGGAAATATGATTATTTTCCGTGTGTTTCTATTTTTTTGCTCTGCATCGGAGTTTCTACTTCTAAATTAGATCTGATAAAGAATTATAATCGTTTCCATACTATTGAAGCACTGGTAAGTTTTTGAATATCCAATGCACATAAAGTCGGTGCTTTTTTAATTACGACATCATCTTCAGAAAAGCTGGAACAAGTTCGTAATAACTTACACAAAACATATGGTGTTGGGATCACATGATACTAATTTACACATTGACTTTCCAAAACAATGATTGTAACATGGCGTTGAAGATTTTGCAGAAAATGTGGGACCATAAAATGATAATTTATTTCTTGATTACTGGATTAATTACTAATAGTTGCAGAACCTATCATTCAAGTACATTGATATCTTCCACAACATGTTAATAATCAGTATGATTTGTAGATGTACTATGATGAAATGTAAATTACAATAATAACAAATATTTTCATATGAAAATAAACTAAATGTTTAACTATTGATCCAATAATACCAACTAAATGTATGTAATATTCATATAATAATAATTTTCAACAACAAACTTGTTAGTTTATTTATTTATTTATTATTAATAATGTTCAAGCATATGGTCAACTAACCTACGGTTTACTTGATATAATCTTTACATAAGTGAAAATATATAACATCAATAATTTCTCATTAAAGAATAGTCATTAAGAATAGTGATTATTAATACTTTTTTAATTAAAGCTATTTGATTATCAGTCATACTAACAAAATATATAATATACATTAATTGTAAGTTTATACAAATGTCTTATGATCATTTTGTCATTCATCTAATAATCTGTCATTAATGATGACTTATTATTGAATGTCAGCAGATACAATTATTGTTTAAGTAATAAACTTATAAAATAGAACACTCACAAGGGATGTTTAAAAACTCAATCTCCATTCACCATGCTTGGTGTGCTGATGATGAATAGAGCCAGTTTTACAATATGAAAAACCTTTAGTAATAAATAATTATATGGTTAACAGAATAAAAAATACATTTGAAAAATGGATTTTTAGAAATACGTTGATACTATGTCCTGTATAAGAGTACTTATTTGAAGTTTATGAAATTAATTTTACTAAAAATTTTTTTCAAATAGATAGAGAAAAGAAATTGAGCTTAATTCACCTGAGACAAGCTTTAGACATGGAACGGAAACGTATATTATTATTCTAGTAAAAAGTAAATATAATAGTTCGCGTTTAACATCAGTTCGAACAAATGGTCCGTGTCTGTTTTAGAGCAAATATAGTATTAATGTTGAATTCAATTAGAGCTCACATTTTCTATATGATTGTAGCAGAATTGACTTAAATTGAATTCAATAATACATATACGAGGTTGATCAAATATTTAACAGGAACCAGTAGCTTAGATGATTAATGCGATTTCATGAATAACGTCAATGGCTGTATTTTGATAGCTGTATAGATCACTTCCTCATAGATAAAGTAATTATCAATAGTGAAGTGAAATTAATGTTATCTGTTAATTTTCATTATGATAAAGCCCTAATTTAAATAAAAGTCGATCATACTCAATATAAATACATGCTTTTTCTCAAGACGATCCATCATTGTTTCTTGATCTGTTGAAGAGAAATTTGTATCTGTGATAAAATGCTGGGTAAGTTAAGAAACCACTTGTTTTTCCTTATTAGAATAAGAAATAAAACGAGCTCATTCTTAGCATGTATATGATGAAAATACAACTCCAGCCACTGGATGATATATTTTCGATGATAATTTATTATTAGAATTTGTTTCAGGAATTCTTCAAGCTAAACTAGCGGTAGTCCTAGTATTGCTGAAACTGGTCTTTGCTGTAGATAATATAGACAAAGTCCAAGTAAGTACAATAATTCATTTACAGCAATTTAACATGTCAGAATATCATAATACATTTTAAGAAATTTTCTTTTGATTATCTCATTTTTGAAATATCATTCATCGTTCAACTCTGACTGATACAATAATTAATTCAAAATTTTATTCAGTATTTCAAATCCTTGACGCCCCAAGAACGCCAAGAGATATTCAATACAGATGATGTAGACCATGGTGGGTATATTAAACGAACAATCAATCGAAACCTTCTTATGATAAATATTAATCATTTTGAATCCATTTACAGTTCCGGAATTCGAAATCATAGACGTCGAATGGCCAAAAGTACATAAAAGATCATTCGATGAATCCATTCCTATCATTGTACCACTTGCACAAGGAAATGTCAACTTGAATTTAAAAGTAGCTGCTCCGATTGTTGGACCGAATACACCTGTCTATACCTTTCGTACAAGAAACGGCCAAGTTTATACTGGAAGAAGCACTGTACGTATTGAAAAACACATTTAGAAAAAGAAATATTCAGGGAACTTTAATTGTTTTTTTATTTTTGATTTATCTACCGAACTTTGACTGAATGTCTTCTCGAAGAATCGAGCTGCTCTTTAAAGGTTTCGTCAGTAAATTGCATTTATTCTTACTCATAAAATTTGTGATTTCCTTAAAAAGTACTCTTTAATCTCACGGCAAGAACATGAGATATTTACTTCATAGGGAACTTTTGAGGAACGAAATATTTTATGCGAGTTACAATAAATTTCATGATTTGCTTTAAACGTATAGAATGAAGATGATAAGATTAATGTGACTTTTCATTTCATTATTCATCTTATTCTTCTTCCTATATAATGAATCTTCTAGAATGTTAATCCAAAAATATTCTTTATTTTAGCCATTCAGAGATATTTCATTCAATATTTATGAAGATGAGGATCAACGAGCATCCATGGTGGTTAACGTTGATGCTGATGGCAACAAATACATCCATGTAATACACTAGATTTTTATTTTTATAAATAATAGATATAATTTAAAGAATTATCGATAAAATATTCAATCCCATTTCTCTTTTCGTATAGTCTGGTATCATTGAATCACGAAATATCTCTATTCATCGAGCACCAAATCATCAAAATGCTAATCAGCGAACTCCTTACATTGTCAGACTTGTAAATTTCTTCCTTCATGGTGGTCAACCACGTATGTATTAATTACTTATTGTATTCTTTATAACTGGTAATTCACTGTCATGGATCTAAGTTACAGCGAAAGTAATATTTGTTCTTTTTTTTTTACAGCTATCAGAAGTTCAGTGACTGCACCAATTGTTTCATCAGTAACAATACCTGATGTCATTTATCCAGAAATCTTAGTGATGGTTGACGCATCATTATATGAAAAATATGATTATAATTTTAATATATTTAAAAATTACATTCTGAATTTTTGGACTTCTGTTAATCAAAAATATAAATACTTGTCTGGGCCGCAATACAAACTCAGCATCGCTGGTATTGCTGTTGCTGAAGTGAGTATAGAAAATCATAAACATAAACAATTGGAAATTATTGACTAGATCCATCTATAAAGTATGTCTAATGTGCTCATCAGAAGTATGTTTCTTGATCAATTGACATGATCAGATGATTTCTTGAAAATGACATATTCAGCACATTCCTGTACAAGAATGAATAATAGGGCCATGATCAAATGGTGTTATTATTCAGCCATAACCCAGTCATGTCTTGCTTAGTTTGTTTGGGTTGGATTTATTGACAGAATTAGACTTATTGCAATTAAATGTCAATAATTAATACTAATTTATTTATGCTTTCCAGGACCGCAATGCATTTCAATTTATTAGTTTACATTCGTCTCGTACCAATCTAAACTTCCAAAATGCATTAAATGCCATGGGAGTATGGTTGTACAACAACAACAACATCATTCCTATAGAAAGTTATGATGTTGCTATGGTTCATACATTGTAAGTATTTTTTATAATTAATTGATTTTTTGAAGATAAAATAATTCTTGAGTCAATTTATGAAACGTTTAAGATCCAAACATACCAATTTTAATTATTTGTCTTCTCAGCTTAAGTTCATCCAGTTATGGACCAAGTATAGCTCATCAAGTTGGCTTAGCAAATTTGGCGAGTGCATGTAAAGCATATCCGGGACAAGGCGTAGTGAAAACGTCAGTTGTATATGATGATAATAATTATGGATTTATTTATACTGCAGCTCATGAATTAGGACATATGTGAGTAAATTATTGTAAAAATATTGCAACTTTTATAATCTATGATTTATTCCGTATGTTCAAATTCCAATCGACCAACTAAACTATTTCAAATTCAAACCAGATGTAGCGAAATCAGAATATAATTCAGAATGATTGAACTTGTGAGACTATGGGGAACCTTCGGGGAACGAAATTTTTTTATACGGATACTTAGTGATAATATTTGGATATATTGATTTACTATTATCTTTTAATTTAAAGGCTAGGTGTTGACCATGATGACAACCTGGGATGCACCTCACAAGAATTCATAATGTCAGCTGTTAGCTCTGTTGATAGGAATTCAAAAAGGATAACATGGTCTCAATGTTCAATAAATGGCTTTCGTCAATTTTTGAGGTAATTTATTGTTTAAAATATCAATATTCTTGATACGAATCATTAGATTTTTTTATATGAAAAAACAATGAAATATTAATCTTTTTCATTATTAATCCAGAACCAATCCTTCATGTTTATTCAATGTTCCTGACTCATATCAGACGACGATGCGAACACCTGGACCTGGAGTTGATATTGATGATACTTATAATCTAGGTGATACTGGTTCTTTCAATCCGAATGGATATAATTTTGATGACACCACGAATATAAATACAAATAGAGGAAGGAACAAAAGACCTATTATTCCAGGGAAGAACATCAATCGATTCATTCCTAAGACAAATACCAAATACTCGGATCTAGCACACCTCCAATTCCAACATGTCTCAGTGAGGTCTAATTTCGAGGAATTTACTATTGATTTACAAAACATGGGATCCAATCAAATCCTATACGGACAGATTGTGGACAAGTCAGATTTATTTATGTTCACTCTAGACAAAGCAACACAAAATACTCCTACTACAACGTGGTATGGTCAACCAAATAACAACGGTTACTTAGTGGGGAATAATAATGGAGAAACAGGAGTTGCGTTTCCATTAGATTTTAATTATGGATCGGGTCCAGGTAATACTAGAATCACAGTAAGAAGACGACCGATAACAGGAACTGGATTCACTTGGACATATTGAATTGTTTTAGAAAAAATGTTCTATTAGTGAATAAAATTGAAATATTAAAAAATATGAAAGATGTTTGAATAAATTATAAATAAAGATTTATAACAGAAAACTTATTAATTAAATGTATGTAATATTCATATAATAATAATTTTCAACAACAAACTTGTTAGTTTATTTATTTATTTATTATTAATAATGTTCAAGCATATGGTCAACTAACCTACGGTTTACTCGATATAATCTTTACATAAGTAAAAATATATAACATCAATAATTTCTCATTAAAAATAGTCCAAAAAAGGTTTTTTTTTTTATCAAGAATGATTTATATGACGTTTGTTAGAAGAAAGATCATGTTCTAATTCTTATTGAGTTGATGTAAATACTCAAGATAATATAACATGATCATAAAGTATTTATATAGATAGATTAGAATAGAACTCATTATTGGAGAAGTAATTAATTATTAATACTTTTTTAATCAGAGCTATTTGATTATCAGTCATACTAACATAATATATAATATACATTGATTGTAAGTTTATACAAATGTCTTACGATCATTTTGTCATTCATCTAATAATCTGTCATTAATGATGACTTACTAAAAAAAGTAAGTGGAGGTATAGTCATTAATGTGGAACTATGTGACTTTGACATTTATAATAGAAAATAATTGTAGGAAAATTTGTAAATCTATTATAACAATAATTGAGTAACAATGGAGTATCTCATTATTACAATCGAATCTCGGAATAAAAAAAATGTCAAATTATGAAATAAAGAACGATTTTGTTAATATAACAGGAGATGTCAACGTATTGTCATTTAACTTGATTCAATAAGGAATGTGTATTGCTAGAAACTTTAAAGTTTCAACGTTTTGAATAAATTGTTTGGCCCTGAAAAGGGCCGGTTTATTGTTGATTAAACAGATGTGTTGAATAGATTTATTTCTTAGCAGCAACTTTTTTAGCTGGTTTAGCTGCTTTGGGAGTAGTGACTTTCTTGGGTTTGGGAGCCTTGGGTTTTGCAGTTGGTGGTGCTTTGGTAGCTTTTTTAGCCTTTGGAGATGATGTGGTTTTGGCTTTAGCTTCCTTAGTAACAGCTTTAACTGATTTCTTTTCTGCTGCTGCCTTGGTTGCCTTCTTAGGAGCTGCTTTCTTGGGTGCTGGTTTTCCATCTTCAGTTTTCTTGGCGGCAGGTTTCTTTGCTGCAACAGGTTTCTTAGCAGCTGGAGTCTTCTTCACAGTAGCAGCTTTAGGTTTGGGTTTTGCGGCAGTAGCTTTGACTGATGGAAGCTTGAATGATCCATTGGCGCCTTTACCTTTCACTTGAATCAATGAACCGTCGGTAACAGCGGATTTCAGGAACTTCTTGATGAATGGAGAATGTTTCTCGGCATCCAACTTGTATGTAGCAGCGATGTACTTCTTGATGGCCTGGAGGGATGATCCATTACGTTCAGCCAAAGTTTTGATAGCTGCTTTCACCATTGATGAAGTACTTGGATGAGTCTTCGCTTTAGGATTAGGATTCTTCGCCTTCGGTGCTGCAACTTTCTTCGGTGAAGCTGCTTTAGCAGGAGACTTCTCTTCAGTTGCTGGAGTAGCAACAACGGTGGTTGTCTTTTCAGTCATCTTCGTCGATAAATATCAAACAATGTCGCTCGGAGTATTCTACTGAGTATCACTCTGGTAAAAAAGTTGGTAGGGTTATAGACGGCGTTGAGGTGATGATTGCGCACGGACCATGAAGAGCGTCTATGCTCACTTTCGACACCAGCGCTCCGACACTTTCCAACATCTAGTATTAGTTTTTAATGAATTATTTGTCGATTGCAAATAAACATTTGCCATAATTTTATAAATAATTATAGAAATAACTACATAAAAGTATGTTAATTGAATAAATGCTCGCATGTCCGACGCTACTCACATAATTATAAGGTTTTTTTCCAATTAATTGTGAGAGCAATTTATGACTGATTGATGTTTCTCAACAAACTATTATTATTAACTATTATTCTATGGAAAAATTTGCATAAAAAAATGAATGTAAAATGATGGAAAAGTCATATCTTTAATATAATCAATTACAATTTGTATAATATCCATAATTAGGGACATAAATTAATATTTTAATTGACACCGACACACAGTACTTTGGTATCAGACATTTTTCTGCGTAAAAAATAATCATCATTGATAATATTGCCTTATAATTTATTTCCCTAAATTTTCTCAATTCAATGCAACAAAAACACCACAACAATCTTATTTTTCATTCATATCGAGATAATTACCTTTACTGATCATACATGTATCGATGTTTCCGTTGACATTAATGCCATGATTTGTTAATAATCCTACATCTCATAGCTCCCAATAATAAATGGAAAACGAAGTATATTATTAATCATAAAAATGTTGCATATCAATTTTCAACGCTTTTAAGTCATGATATTGAACAAGAAAAATTTAACAATATATAGAAAAAAAAAATTAGCATAATGTATAATTCATTCATGACTAAATGAATCTTTAATTTGATTACAGTAAGACAATCAGATGAATACTATACATATTGCACCGAGAATAAAATAGGAAACATTTAATAATCATTTAAAATTTGTTTATATACAATTAGAATAAATATTATTTAATATATATTCACATATTTACTTATGTATTTAAAGAAGAGTCATAAATCATATCAATTATACAGTGTTTTAAGCATCATTTTACGATATGAAATTATAATTAGTACATACAGCAAATATTTTTCATTTAAATTTATTGAAAATGTGGCCCATCGTAAAATTTGAGGAATATTTCATTATTAGTTCTATTTGCATGTACCTGATTGGATGCAAACTTGGCAACATCAGGTAGTAGGAGTAGAGAGGAGGGTCGTAGGGTTTATAACCGAGGTGACCGACTCCTAAGAAGTCATTTAGAATGACAATTCTTCTTCAATTCTGACAAGTTAAGACGAACCATCATGTCAGAAGAAAAGAATCGTCAGGTAATCACTAAAACTATATTAACACGAAAATCTACTAAATCAGTCATAAAACGTATCGGAACAACCAAGGAGTTAATAAAAACTAAAGTAAAGGAAAAGAGAGTTACTGAAATCCACCTTCATAGTGAACAGATTGTCACTAATTCTCAGGACAATAAAACTGATTGCATGGAAACAGATTTGAAGTATCAAGATGTTAAGAGAGAATTGCCTTTAATAAGTACAGCGATACATCAACAATCTGAAGCACGACGAGTCAAAAAACTACGCACTCAATTAAAGGACCTCCTTCACAGTGTTGTGCGAGAGCTTACAATTACAGGGGGACGTGAACAACGACGTATTACTGCCAAAGACGTGGCAGAAGCTATAGAACGACATACAGATGCTGTTAACAATTAGGAAGAAATTATTGATCATCGGCCCTTTTCAGGGCCAATAAATTCTCTTGCGTGGTGACTGGAAAGTAATACATTCAATTGTTGGCTACTTGGTGCATCTAAATTAGAAATTACCATGTTTTAAAGTCTAATTAATATTATATTTGAAATAAGTCCTTTATTATATTATTATAGGTGTCCAAAGTACTAACATATTTATTTTCGAAAAATATTAAGATTAAGTTTTAAACATTTTGAAAGATATTTATATTGAATGGAAATACTTGCATACTTATTCTATGTGTAATCGATTTTTCTTAAGTAATGCAAGACATGCTGAATCAGTATATTGTCTTTTATTGAGCAACTATTATTTAAATCGACGCAATTTAAAGTTATTTAACGAAAATTCATTTACTCTAAGTTTAATCAGTTATAAAAACTATTGTATAAAAAGTAAATAATTATTAAACATGTTAATGACTAGGTACATCCATTAACAGACATGGGAATGTCAATTATATTAAGAAATAATTGTGGCATGTATTGAAAACTGATTGTTTCTTGTTTGAAAATTTGATGGCCCTGAAAAGGGCCGTTGGTCTATGAAGCAGTTTAAGCTCGCTCTCCTCGAATACGACGAGCAAGTTGAATGTCCTTGGGCATGATGGTTACTCGTTTAGCGTGGATGGCGCACAAGTTGGTATCTTCGAAAAGACCAACGAGATATGCTTCGCTGGCTTCTTGAAGAGCCATCACAGCTGAGCTCTGGAATCTCAAGTCAGTCTTGAAGTCCTGAGCGATTTCACGAACAAGCCGTTGGAATGGCAATTTACGGATGAGTAACTCAGTACTTTTCTGGTAGCGACGAATTTCTCGTAGAGCAACAGTTCCAGGTCGGTAACGATGAGGCTTCTTAACACCTCCAGTTGCAGGCGCACTCTTACGAGCTGCCTTGGTAGCGAGTTGTTTTCGAGGAGCTTTACCTCCAGTCGATTTGCGAGCAGTCTGCTTGGTACGAGCCATGCTTGTAGGATTCTTTTAACGTGGTTAGGTTAGCGACGTCAACAGATATATAACTGACGAGGGTCTGGCCGGTCGTTTATATACTTTCTCAAACACACTACCACGTGATTGGCTAGTGTAGTAGAGAGGGGCGATCGACTTTGTTGGAAAGCGATTGGTGGTTCGAATGTAGTAGGGATAATGTCGTGAATGCTATATAAACCCTCCGAAATTGAGTTTCGTCATCTATCTCGATTTGAAGTTTCTGTTGCTATCATATTCAACTGAATCATCATGACTGGTCGTGGTAAGGGAGGAAAAGGACTTGGAAAAGGAGGCGCCAAGCGGCATCGTAAAGTGCTTCGTGATAACATCCAAGGAATCACGAAACCCGCCATCCGTCGTCTTGCTCGTCGAGGTGGTGTGAAACGTATTTCTGGATTGATCTACGAAGAAACTCGTGGAGTCTTGAAAGTCTTTCTTGAAAACGTGATCCGCGATGCAGTTACTTATACTGAGCACGCTAAACGTAAGACTGTCACGGCTATGGATGTAGTCTACGCACTCAAGCGTCAAGGACGTACACTCTACGGATTTGGTGGTTAAACATCAGCTCTTAAAAACAAACGGCCCTTTTCAGGGCCATCAAATTTTTTCACGTGAAACCAATAGTTGTTAATACCTTGAAAAACCTAACCTAGAATCTCATCTATTTATTCTTACTTATTTGTAATATTTTATAATACTATGCAAGCTAAAGTTATCTTAATGTTATAAAACATGAAGATAACTTAATCGAACCTGGATTAATAATTATCTTATGTATAAATCTGGATTATCTGGGTTAATGAATAAATTTTCCATATAGTTTGCTGCATTTCTAGACAAGTACATGAAAATAATTTAAAGTAATTAATTTAGTATTATTGATTTTATTATAGAAATAAATACCCATCAGCAAATAATCAAGTAAATACAATGTCAACAAACATGTTATTTTACTTTCATACGCTCATTAAATTGTTTTCTACACATTAACATGAACCCATTAATAGCCAAAGTATTGTTACAGCAATGAACTCATCATCATTAATAAAATACTTCTATTTAAACAAATACGATTAATGTATTAAAATGTCCATTTTTCTAGTACATACTAGAATGATCTCATTGAAATTACATCTAATAAGTACTACAATCACATCATAGTTAAGAAATTGCATTTTTTTTGTTCATCTACAGAAGTCACAATAGATGGCATTAGAGTCCCCTTCCTTATTCATGAAAACATTATTCGGACATATCACTGCCACCTATTCTCCATAATACACAATGCAAACACGTAATCAACGTATTTACCAACAACACATACTAATTATTTAATAACAAAGTTAGTTAAGTCGTTTATTAAATTACTTTATAAAAGAATATTGGCTCTATGACGGTTGAATAGGTAGAGAAGCTTCTTAAAACCGTAAGCATCATGAAAATAATTTTGAAATCAATTCACTGCAGATGATAATAATTTTAATAACAGAAATTAAAGTATGACATTTTATTGTAATTTACATTGTGGTTGTTACATAAATATTTTAACTTGCTACTAAAGCCTGAACACAGCAAGTTTATTGATAAGATACATATGCGGTTTTATACGAGTAGAATTTAATATTCTTATTTATAAAATATTGTAAAAGTCGTAGCTCAATGTCAATCAATGTAGCTTAATTCTTAATTAAATTCACAAAGAATAAAATTATTTAAATACTCTAGACAAATAATTAATAAGAACAAAATAATAAATGACCTCAATGGACAAAAAAAATTATCTACATAATTTTATACCAAAAAGAACATTACGATAATATTCAGGTAAATGAGTAAGTCATCATATTATCAATAACGAATTCAGAAGTTTTCATTTTCGCAGCAGAGTAATGTGCACACTTTTAAGTATAACAGTTCAAGGTTATGGAACTACTTGATGTTTTTGAAATGTAGTTTACATCTATAATCTAAATGTTCCTTCACCTGAAGAATTGATAAATAAAAATAATGTTAGAGCTTGGAAATTACATGCTGGTTTTGATATTAATACATCACGAAATTCAGTACATTTTCTTAAATAGCTTTAGCAACCATCAAGGTTCTGAGAAGTCATTCAAACATGACAGATAGGATTCCAAGCTTTGTTTCATTTTAATCTCTTACCATGTGAAAAAGTCACAACTCCATGGGACCTTCAATCATACCTTTGTTCATAAGTTTATTGATCATGCGGGTAGGGTCTTAAACGTGATCCATCTACTCCATAAATCTGAGCGTTAAATGTAGTAAAATTAATATTGAAGGTAATATACCTAGAATTTTAACCCAAGAGGTCAATAGTTGTATAATTATGCTAGTACTTGAAATTTTCTTCGTAAGAAATATTTGTTGGCCCTGAAAAGGGCCGTTTTGTGTATGTAGAAGTGTTTTAGGCACTGCTTTTCTCTGTCTTCTTAGGTAAAAGTACGGCTTGGATGTTCGGCAGCACTCCACCTTGAGCAATGGTAACTCCAGAAAGGAGTTTATTTAATTCCTCATCGTTACGGATGGCCAATTGAAGATGACGAGGAATAATCCTAGTTTTCTTGTTGTCACGAGCAGCATTACCAGCTAACTCAAGGACTTCAGCGGCTAGGTACTCCATAACGGCAGCAAGATAGACCGGAGCTCCAGCTCCAACACGTTCAGCGTAGTTGCCTTTCCTCAGCATACGATGGATACGTCCAACTGGGAATTGAAGTCCAGCTCGAGATGAACGAGTTTTGGACTTTCCCTTTGCTTTTCCTCCTTTACCACGACCAGACATTTTGTGATATGTAGCAGAAGATTATTCGTTGTCGAGAGAGAATAATTTGTGCCGATGGAAGACCAACGGTGCATACTTATGAAATCCGTGGTGTACCTCCGAGCCAATCAGAACTCGATTCTCCCTTCCCCAGTGCCACAACCGTTACAAAAAGAAACTACTGCGCAATTAAACTTGATGTACCTCCGAACCAATCACAAGCGTTTATTTTTTATTAGCTTTGCTTAGACGTTTAATACGCACTAATTCTAATTTTTAAATGTAAATAAATCAATAATATTTACATAGAGCGTAGAATTTCGTGACGCCTCTAAATCTTTTACAAATCAAAATTAAACTGGAAAAATTAATACTTTAACATGCTCGTATTTACTGGCACTATCTTTTTTCTTGAAAAGTCGAATAAAAAATATGAGTTCGTTTAAGTCATTCTAAGAAAGTGAAAATGTATTGCATATTATATTTCAAGGAACTTATGTCGATGCTAAACGAGAGAGAAACAATAATTTAGAAAGTAACAGCTACATTTATTTTTACTTATAAATATTAGCAGCGATTGCGTTTGTTGAAATTCTAAAATATTAAGGGATAGCATTTTTTGTTTACTTCTATTTGTCGTTACTTGAAAAAATTTCCAGTCGTAACAAATTATTAATATTTTACTTGAAGCAAAAATGTTTATCTGTACGACTTGAACAGTATGTTTTCTATTTTTCCCAATAGTGATATTATTTATGGGTACCTCAGAACGGGCCTAAGTTACCCCGCCTGGTTACCCGGAAGACCTGCATAAAACTTTCATTGAAAAAGTATTTCGAGTGGACTAATTATCTGTAGTAAAATAACCTGCAGGGCCTACACTATTTACATTTCAACTAAATGCTGGTAGTATGAAACTAAGGAAATTTTGCCTAGAATTTTCATGATTTTGCAGGATGATATTCTATTTTGCAATAAATAAAATGCGTTAATTTTTTGTTATTCATTCTATCAGTGTAACATATCGTAGATTATAATGACATTAATTACAAATAATGAATTTTTAAAAAGTGAAATACATTTTCATCTGAGAAAAAAGAATAAAGTTAGTCCTTTTATAATGAATCCCGAGTCAAAATATTACACCTAAATTTATTCTCCTCATACGATTCCCATCCTTTCTATCTTAGACTCATCCATTTTCTCTTAATATTATTCTGTTTCATTTTTTGAGTAAATAAAAATTTACTTTGTCATCCTTCTAGAGTAGGTAAAAATTAGGATATAGACAGAATAATCTGATTTTAACCCCACAAATTGATTCGCTAGTATCTAGAAGTATTTATGGAAATAGTTGGGAAAAGGTTACGATTCGTATGATGGATTCTTTTTCCAAAAATTATATTGATTAAAAATTAAATTGTTTTAAATTCTTTTTTGCAAACTGATGATGAGTTAAATGAAACTGCTCTCTTAAATATGAACATGGTCAATATTGTAATAACTCCCATTACAGTCATACTTTTTTTAATAACACTTGTGATTTTAATGGTAATGGACAGCCCAATTAGAATTGAAATAAAATAAATAATTATAAATAATAATTTTTTTGTTAAAATTCGATTAAAACCAGGAAAAGTATAAAATAAAAGAAGGATGAGTTTAGAATAAAATCAAGAAATTTTTGCCCTATGAAAACACTAATTTGTTGTGTATTCCGACTGTAATTGAGATTTGTTTATCTTAAACCTTGAGAAAGGATTGTCTTAGGATAAAAATAAGTGCTACGATTAGACTCGAGACATCTTATAGCTCCCAATAATGAATGTAAAACAAAGTATGGTATTAATTATAAAAATGTAGTATACCAATTTTCAACGCTTTTAAGTCAAGATATTAAATGAGAAAAATTTGACAATATATAGAAAAAATAATATTAGCATAATGTATAATACATCCATGACCAAATCAACTTTTAATTTAGTTCCAGTAAGACAATTAGGTAAATACGATATATATTACACCGAAAATAAAATAGGGATGTATGTATGTATCTATTGGTATTCGTTCAGAACTGTATTAATAAATTTAACCCCATAATTATTTGTTATCTAATTGTAACAAAAGGTGTCATTGAAATAAACATTTTATCTAATAAAACTCTGATACATGTAAAAAAAGAAGGCTAGAGGAGCAATAATTTTCAATAATATAAAAGAATAATTCTTATACCATTGTATTATATTAACTATTGGAGCATTACTGTCTTGTTAATTATTTCCGAAGCTCGAAAATGTTAATTAAAAAAATTAATTACCTATCTTATTAACAAGTGAATAAGCTTATTATTTCAATAACTACTAAAAATACTCTATCATCGACCAAGTCTTTAACATTCCACAAATGAAATACAATAATTAGGTGATTTACTATTAACATCGTTGATAAAATTAACAATTTAGTGTAAATATGCTCAATTTATGAAGTAAAATTATTCTCAAATCACAATGAAATCTTTTTTTGATGCTTTTTAATGTGCATTTGATAAGAAATAACTACTATTTGCAGTGCATCCATATTAATTTTTCTCTTCGTGTGTAATGTTAAAAATAAAAAGGGGATTTTTAAAAATTTCTGGAACCGAGGAAAAATCTACATTTTCTTTTCTACGACACTCGTTCAGAAAATATATTGAAAAATTTACCTACAAAGATTTTCTCATTGGGTGCTAATTTCTCCGGAACAGGTAGTGGGAGTAGAACGAGGGATGCGGGAGGTATAAATAGGACTAAGGATTTTGCAAGGGTCATACCAAATGGGCTTTTCTAAACTTTTTACCCAAATTGTACAACACAAAAACATGAATAAAAACAATAAACCCCTAAATATCCATAAAAAAAACACATGAACACGTAGGTAAATTTTCAACTAGAAAAAGGAACTCGTTATGTAATAAATAAATGTAAAACCTTATGTAATACTAATGATCAATAAAGCAAGGGTCATACGTCCTTTGACACTTGCCAGTGATATACTTGTCTCGATCCTGAATTTTTTGAACGAGATGGCGAACTACAGAAACATTGGAGATCTCTCAACGAGCATACTTGAAATGGAGATCGAAGAGTTCTATTGGAGGCATAAACCGTTGATGACATCAACACCAGAGCGAGAGTGTTTATCAACTTCCAACACTGACGTGACAAAAAGCAGAACGTTATTCCCGAAGGATGAAAGGAAAAGAAACCTGAGATTGTCGTCGAGAATCAACCTTAAATGGTCATTAAAGTGGTTCCTGCGGCAATTTGTAAAGTCGTTATTGAATATGTTCCTGCAATTCAGCAGATAGTAATCACTAAAAAGATTCTGGAGGCTTTGTATTAAGTTGCGCCTGAACAACAACTTACCAAGATTCAAATACTAGCCATCGTAACTAGTTACGAATTGGAAAAAGTTTTAGCTCATGAAGAATAATTCATGAGCATCATTTAAACCAATGGCCCTTTTCAGGACCGACAAATTATTCTAACGTGAGTTCTCCAAGAACAATACATTATCATCTAACCTAAAAACTAGTTTCAATTTTTTTATCTATGGTGAAAATTCAATTCATTATTTTAAATTCTTTTTCTTGTTATTTATTTAATTATATTCTGACGAGATTCATGACGCACGGAATAAATTTTTTCGAGTATTTTTTCCGTACTCTGAATCTCGTCAGAATATAATTAAAAAAATAACAAAAAAAAGAATTTCAAATAATGAATTGAATTTTCACCATAGATAAAAAAATAAAAACTAGTTTTTTTTAAAGATTTGATAGAAATGTCTGTTGGAAATCGTTAAAAACCCCCTTTTTTACTTTTAACATTATACACGAAGAGAAAAATTAATATGGATGCACAGCAAATCGTAGTTATTTCTTATCAAATGCACATTAAAAAGCATCAAAAAAAGATTTCATTGTGATTTGAGAATAATTTTACTTCATAAATTGAGCATATTAACACTAAATTGTTAATTTTATCAACGATGTTAATAGTAAATCACCTAATTATTGTATTTCATTTGTGGAATGTTAAAGACTTGGTCGATGATAGAGTATTTTTAGTAGTTATTGAGATAATAAGCTTATTCACTTAAATTTATCAATACAGTTCTGAACGAATACCAATAGAGCCATAGATGCATACATACATTCCTATTTTATTTTCGGTGTTATATATATTGTATTTACCTAATTGTCTTACTGTAATAAAATTAAAGGTTGATTTGGTCATGGATGTATGATACATTATACTAATATTATTTTTCTACATATAGTTAAATTTTTAACTTCCCAGTGGGAAGTTATAGTAGTGGGTCCGATTTTGCAAGTCGCTAATTTTGATATATCTCCACGTTTTAAGGTCCCCAGAGTTGAATACGATAGTTTTTACGTGGACGTCTGTGTGTGTGTATGTACGTATGTGCGTTCGGAATTATTTTTCGCCTCGATTATCTCGAGAACAAAAAATGATATCGATGTGGGACCAATTGCATTCGACGCGTAATTACGTAACTTAGAACTGAAAAAGTTTTCAGGAAAATCGGTAAAGCCATTTTTTTGGCAGAATCAAGAAACTGGAGAAAAAGGAAATTACTTGAATTTTGCAATTTATAAATTATACCATTTTTTAGACAAAATTTCAAGATCATTGCAGAAATATGAATATTAAATGATTGGAATACTTGTATGGATATATGATGACAATATTTCATCTAAAAAAAAAAAATTTAAAAAACAATATCAGCAATGAAAGAATTTTAAACTCGTGTTAGGATTAAGAAAACAGCATTAAAGACGCTATAATAGTCAATAATAATTGTCAATAATATGGAATTGTGTTCATAACAATTGAACATTGTTACTAACAAGTGATTATTGATCATAGTAATATTTCAATAATAGGTTTTGAATTGTTATAAACAATAAAAATAGGGACCCTTTCTATATATATGAGTACTTTTAACGCATAATTTTTTCGTTTACTAAAAAAATGTTACCAACCGTATGCCATAAATGAAAACATACTTTTTTCGTGTATAACAATGAAATTCGTTGTAAATAATGAAAAAAAGGATCTATGAGGTACATTCGAATTCTCCTAACGCACAATTTTTTCTTTTACTGAAATAAAGTAACTAACCATATCAAATGAATAAAAACAGACTCATTTCGTTTATAACAATTCCATTTGTTATAAGGAATGCAATCAGTTAATTTACCCCAGTAATTTTTGAACATCAACTATCATAAATAAAAAAAAAAATAAAAGCAATTATTTAAAAAAATTTTTTCAATTCATTAAAAAATAGACATTATTAAATTTTGCAAGCATGGAAGATCAAGGATGTTTATTGGAAAATTACTAAGTTCATCATTTAAATAGAAAATAATTGCTTTTTTCAAAAATAAATAACAAAAAAAAAATATTAAATAATGAACTGAATTTTCACCATAGATAAAAAAATTGAAACTAGGTTTTAGGTTAGATGATAATGTATTGTTCTTGGAGAACTTACGTTAGAATAATTTGTCGGCCCTGAAAAGGGCCATTGGTTTGAATCTCATAAATCTTTTTAATAATTACTATCTGCTGAATTGCAGAACCATATTCAATAACGACTTTACAAATTGCCGCAGGAACCACTTTAATGACCATTTAAGGTTGATTCTCGACGACAATCTCAGGTTTCTTTTCCTTTCATCCTTCGGGAATAACGTCCTGCTTATGGTCACGTCAGTGTTGGAAGTTGATAAACACTCTCGCTCTGGTGTTGATGTCATCAACGGTTTATGTTTCCAATAGAACTCTTCGATCTCCATTTCAAGTATGCTCGTGGAGAGATCTCTAATGTTTCTGTAGTTCGCCATCTCGTTCGAAAAATTCAGGATCGAGACAAGTATATCACCGGCAAGTGTCAAAGGACGTATGACCCTTGCAAAATCCTTGGTCCTATTTATACCTCCCGCATCCCTCGTTCTACTCCCACTACCTGTTCCGGAAAAATTAGCACCCAATGAGAAAATCTTTGTAGGTAAATTTTTCAACATATTTTCTGAACGAGTGTCGTAGAAAAGAAAATATGGATTTTTCCTCGGTTCCTGAAATTTTTAAAAATCCCCTTTTTATTTTTAACATTACACACGAAGAGAAAAATTAATATGGATGCATCGCGAATAGTAGTAATTTATCATTAAATGCACATTAAAAAACATCAAAACAAGTTTCATTTTAATTTGTGAATAACTCTTGTTAATTTATTCATGATTTCTCATTAAATAATAATTACTGTTTTTTAAATAATACAAAACGTAAACTTTATTAAACATAAAATGATTTTACATATCTACTCGGCAACAGCTATGCTCCAACTGCCTCACTCCACTATCTCATCCTCTTACATAGGTGTCGCGCGATACAAATTTAGTACCAACTTAACACGCCTCCTTAAATTTGCATCGCGATTTAATTACAAATCATAAATAGTTTATAGAATACATAGTGCTTCCCTGAATTCACTCACTCCACTATCTCATCCTCTTACATAGGTGTCGCGCGATACAAATTTAGTACCAACTTAACAACTCTGTTTAATATTTATTTTCATTACTTAAAAGCGTTGAAAATTGATGTACAACATTTTTATAATTAATATTATTCTTTGTTTTCCATTTATTATTGGGAGCTATGAGATGTGAGATTATTAACAAATCATGGCATTAATGTCAACGGAAACATCGATACATGTATGATCAGTAAAGGTAATTATCTCGATATGAATGAAAAATAAGATTGTTGTGGTGTTTTTGTTGCATTGAATTGAGAAAATTTAGGGAAATAAATTATAAGGCAATATTATCAATGATGATTATTTTTTACGCAGAAAAATGTCTGATACCAAAGTACTGTGTGTCGGTGTCAATTAAAATATTAATTTATGTCCCTAATTATGGATATTATACAAATTGTAATTGATTATATTAAAGATATGACTTTTCCATCATTTTACATTCATTTTTTTATGCAAATTTTTCCATAGAATAATAGTTAATAATAATAGTTTGTTGAGAAACATCAATCAGTCATAAATTGCTCTCACAATTAATTGGAAAAAAACCTTATAATTATGTGAGTAGCGTCGGACATGCGAGTATTTATTCAATTAACATACTTTTATGTAGTTATTTCTATAATTATTTATAAAATTACGGTAAATGTTTATTTGCAATCGACAAATAATTCATTAAAAACTAATACTAGATGTTGGAAAGTGTCGGAGCGCTGGTGTCGAAAGTGAGCATAGACGCTCTTCATGGTCCGTGCGCAATCATCACCTCAACGCCGTCTATAACCCTACCAACTTTTTTACCAGAGTGATACTCAGTAGAATACTCCGAGCGACATTGTTTGATATTTATCGACGAAGATGACTGAAAAGACAACCACCGTTGTTGCTACTCCAGCAACTGAAGAGAAGTCTCCTGCTAAAGCAGCTTCACCGAAGAAAGTTGCAGCACCGAAGGCGAAGAATCCTAATCCTAAAGCGAAGACTCATCCAAGTACTTCATCAATGGTGAAAGCAGCTATCAAAACTTTGGCTGAACGTAATGGATCATCCCTCCAGGCCATCAAGAAGTACATCGCTGCTACATACAAGTTGGATGCCGAGAAACATTCTCCATTCATCAAGAAGTTCCTGAAATCCGCTGTTACCGACGGTTCATTGATTCAAGTGAAAGGTAAAGGCGCCAATGGATCATTCAAGCTTCCATCAGTCAAAGCTACTGCCGCAAAACCCAAACCTAAAGCTGCTACTGTGAAGAAGACTCCAGCTGCTAAGAAACCTGTTGCAGCAAAGAAACCTGCCGCCAAGAAAACTGAAGATGGAAAACCAGCACCCAAGAAAGCAGCTCCTAAGAAGGCAACCAAGGCAGCAGCAGAAAAGAAATCAGTTAAAGCTGTTACTAAGGAAGCTAAAGCCAAAACCACATCATCTCCAAAGGCTAAAAAAGCTACCAAAGCACCACCAACTGCAAAACCCAAGGCTCCCAAACCCAAGAAAGTCACTACTCCCAAAGCAGCTAAACCAGCTAAAAAAGTTGCTGCTAAGAAATAAATCTATTCAACACATCTGTTTAATCAACAATAAACCGGCCCTTTTCAGGGCCAAACAATTTATTCAAAACGTTGAAACTTTAAAGTTTCTAGCAATACACATCCTTTAATTTATCCTTCATGTAACAATGATATACTTAAATAGTTAATATGTTTTCTTACTCCATATATTTAGAGCTCGTTCAATTGTAATAGTTTAATACTCTGTTGTTACTTAATTCTATAAAAGAAGATTTAATTTCATTTTAAAAGTACATCATCTAAATCAACTTTTTGGAGTGAATGCATCATCTGTTTATAATTTAAAAGAACTTCTCATAGACCACTTTTTACTTGAAAGTATTAGATTCATAATTTTTTATTTTCATATTAAAAAGATATATTTAATAGAACAAGTACCCAAAAATAGATAACTGATTTCTCTTATGTTTTAAGTAAATTTATCTACAGTTGTTGATTCAATTAAAATCATATTAATATCACTTCTATTTTAAGTGTGATATTCAAAGTAAATTCTTATTCTTAACCGACGGTTATTTTTATATTTCATGAATACTAAAAAGATCGATTATTTAGATATATTAAAAAAACAATTAAGGCATTATTTCGACATAAAACTTTTCATATCAAATTTTCATTTGATAAGAAAACGATAAATTTTTGACTTTAGTTAGTTTTGATGGTTTATTTTATTCGTTTTATAAAAGTGAAAATGAAAAATATTTTTAGAAATCCATATTCGAATGATAAATAAATAATAATAAATCAAACATTAATATCATAAAGATGGAATTATGAATAAATTTGATCAAATCTAATCAATAATTCTAATTTAAACCAGACAGGCGTTAAATAACTGTATCAGAATTTCAAAAGTCATTTGCATAATTTATTAACATTATGTAAAAGAACATATAAACATCCCTTCGATATGATGATGATGAAATGGAAGATGTAATGTCAAATTCATCTTTTACGTCAAGTTTTACATTATTTCATTTTATCTTCATGGTCTATAAAAAATGTTGTCGAGGTCAAAACATACATTCAAGCCTACAATGACGTGTATGTTAATATCATTGATTTTTCCATATTATAACAATTTTTCTGTTAGGGCATAATTGAATGATTTTTTATCGTCCATGATATATCAACAAGTTTTATCACTATTTTTCCTCTTGTGTCGAAACATAGCTATATAAATACCGTCTTCCGTTGTTATAGATTCAGTGTTACTATTTCCTTATTTGAATACGAATACCTTGTACAGTTCGTGAATAACAATTCTCATAAAACTATGGCTGGTAATTAAATATATTATTTACTAAAATATTTTAAAAAATTTTTTTTTATAATTATTTAAATTTGAATTAAAAATTCTTTCCCAATTATAAAATTCGAGGTACAACGAACTGAAAAGCTTGAAATCACGTTTTTTCTCTATATTATTGTATTTAAAATTAATTGAATATCAGTAATCATCTATCTACGATCTTTCTAATGTAAACCGTAGCTATTATTTATATATTTGGTGTTGTTCTCAGGTAATCTATTCGTCAAACTGTGTGTGCTTCTGGTTTGTTTACAAATGGTCTCATCGTTTGGCCTTGAACCCTTAGGGGACGAATGGATAGACATGTTAGAGAAGGAAGAAATTGGAAATCAACTGGTTCGAGATAAAAGGAATCATATAGAAGCTGATTTCGACTATGTCGATATGCCGGAAGAGACATCTTTTCAAGATCAATTTGGTGACTACGAATTTGAAATTCCGAATCATGGACGTCGCCGTCATCATGCTTGAAGAAACATAAAATCAAATGGCGATCATGTATAAAACGAGATTGATTGTGTCAAATTGTGGGAGAATCTCAAATATACATACATACTAACATATAGATGCTATGTAAATATTTTTTGTGGTATTGTGTGCTTTTGTTGTTACATAAATCTATTTATATAATTTTTATTGTACGTGTCTTTCATGAGATCAGGAAAAAAATGTTCGATTCAGTTGTCAAATTAATTGAATTTTACGATAAAGTATTCGATATGTTAATGACATGGTAATATTTACTCAATAAATTTCTCAGAAATTTCGATCTTTGAAAAGTGTGCAATCAAAATTTGTATTATTTTCATTCATTTTTTAAAAGATTGAAAAATTTTAAGGGATCAGAACTGTATTGGATAAAGTGATTTTTAACGTCTCAATGGGAAGTTAATTAGAAATGTATTTGTATTAGCTGACTCGGTCTTTTTTACTTGCTCTATAGTTATGAGATTTGAGTTTGTATGACTTGTATTGAAGGTTTGAATTTTTTGTATAAGATATTAGAAAAATTTTAAGTGAATCTTAATAAAGACAAGTACTTGTTGAAATGTACGTGATTTTTGTAGTTACTTTATACTTCAATGACATTATCTAAATTTAAATAGAAGTTAAAAGAAAATTTTTCATATTAAAATATATCAAGAGTTGATAGATATCAAAAGGACATCTAATTATTTATTGATTAATTTGTTAGTAAAGTCGAATATTTTGATAATTATTTCAACTTCTAATAGCTAAAAGTTTTGGAATTTGAGAGATACTAGTAAGATAATTTGATGGCCCTGAAAAGGGCCGTTGGTCTATGAAGCAGTTTAAGCTCGCTCTCCTCGAATACGACGAGCAAGTTGAATGTCCTTGGGCATGATGGTTACTCGTTTAGCGTGGATGGCGCACAAGTTGGTATCTTCAAAAAGACCAACGAGATATGCTTCGCTGGCTTCTTGAAGAGCCATCACAGCTGAGCTCTGGAATCTCAAGTCAGTCTTGAAGTCCTGAGCGATTTCACGAACAAGCCGTTGGAATGGCAATTTACGGATGAGTAACTCAGTACTTTTCTGGTAGCGACGAATTTCTCGTAGAGCAACAGTTCCAGGTCGGTAACGATGAGGCTTCTTAACACCTCCAGTTGCAGGCGCACTCTTACGAGCTGCCTTGGTAGCGAGTTGTTTTCGAGGAGCTTTACCTCCAGTCGATTTGCGAGCAGTCTGCTTGGTACGAGCCATGCTTGTAGGATTCTTTTAACGTGGTTAGGTTAGCGACGTCAACAGAAATATAACTGACGAGGGTCTGGCCGGTCGTTTATATACTTTCTCAAACACACTACCACGTGATTGGCTGGTGTAGTAGAGAGGGGCGATCGACTTTGTTGGAAAGCGATTGGTGGTTCGAATGTAGTAGGGATAATGTCGTGAATGCTATATAAACCCTCCGAAATTGAGTTTCGTCATCTATCTCGATTTGAAGTTTCTGTTGCTATCATATTCAACTGAATCATCATGACTGGTCGTGGTAAGGGAGGAAAAGGACTTGGAAAAGGAGGCGCCAAGCGGCATCGTAAAGTGCTTCGTGATAACATCCAAGGAATCACGAAACCCGCCATCCGTCGTCTTGCTCGTCGAGGTGGTGTGAAACGTATTTCTGGATTGATCTACGAAGAAACTCGTGGAGTCTTGAAAGTCTTTCTTGAAAACGTGATCCGCGATGCAGTTACTTATACTGAGCACGCTAAACGTAAGACTGTCACGGCTATGGATGTAGTCTACGCACTCAAGCGTCAAGGACGTACACTCTACGGATTTGGTGGTTAAACACCATTTCGTTTAAACCAACGGCCCTTTTTAGGGCCATCAAATTTTCTTACGTTGAATTTTCTGTGTTCTGACATTTCATCAATTTACCATTTTTGATTGATAAAATTTATCTGAAGGTCAATGACTGTACTATATAAAATATTCATTTAATATCCTATTGTTTTAAGCCCAAATTTGAACTTGAATGCCATTGTATCTTCTGCTGTAGTGTTTCTATACAGTAAAACATGTATTGCTTATCTTTATTATTTGATTACATTACTCCTTCGATTATATTTATACTAAGTTTTGACTAACTCCTGTAATTTTTGTTCAACATCAATCTAAAGTCCAAGCTTAAAACTTACATGCAGTTTAAAAAAAAAAAATTTTTTTATTACAAGCTAAATAAATTTTTTAGTTATTTCGAAAAGAAAGATTATTTTTACTTCATGTCAATTCATTCAACAAACATTTTCAACTAATTAATAAGTGTTGACTCATGTATTTTGGAGGTCATTGTTATTGTTATTTGTTAGCTAATGAATCTTGTAGTAAGTATAAATAAACAAATGACGATTGTATTTCATGTCAGCAATGTAGAATCATTCAATCGATCCATCTCATACTTATTTTTTCTGTTATTATCAAATCTGATATATATATATATATATATAGATCGCTTTTAATTATTGCTAATATGCCATTAAATATACTCTTCTCTCTAAGAATCTTGGAAAAAAATTATTCAAACAAATGACCCTTCAGAATAACCAATTTCTATTTACTTGATTCACTAGACTATCCAACTTCACATAATATTACTCCAAAAAGTTATTTATCAACTATGAATAGATTATGTCTAAATCAACTAATTTTTGTCATCAATGTATACAAAAGTTTTTTTTAGTGATGGTTCTTGTGTATACACACAATGTCATTGTTTAAATAAAAGTTACATTTTATATTTGGAAAAATAGGGCAGTTTATCATTACATACTTTATGTTGAGACTGTCTGTGTTCTACCTCTGCATTGGAAGATAGACCTCACCAAGAAGATTGTCTCTTTCTTCAAAACAAGATGAAATTTTTTCATCAATCGTCAAGTGTTTATTTTTTATTTGGAGTTGTTGCTTCTGAAGTGCTTTTACAAAATCAGTATAAAAACCAATGTGTCTTGAAAACAATGGTGAATATTTAATTATCATACTTAGTTTATAACTAAGTGTTCTTTAGATAGATGGCTATTCTTATTGTTAAATTTTTTCAAGTTCCAGATATTTAAACATTGTAAAAACGATTACAGTATGATTGTTATTAGTGATGATTCAAATAAAATTAATCCATCTGCGATTCAACAAATAAATGAACAGTTATATTCAGTAATTCTTTTCAAAAAACTTTTGAAGCAGTTCAAAGCATTCCAATATGTGAAGAAAATTGATGCAATTCTGATTAATACTCAATCATCAGAAGAATTAGTTGATAGTCTTGAAAATTTGAGCCGAACAATGTGGTGGAACGTCATGATTCCTGTTTTTATATTGAATCTGCCTTATGATAATTGTAAAATTGCATCGTTAATTTTAGAACGTGTATGGGAGTACAAGATATTAACATCATATTTTTTATGTATTGAAAATAATGAAGTTAGAATTTATACTTACAATCCTTTCACCAATCGAGCACCTAGTAATTGGATAAAAATGACCGATTCGATGGAGGAATCACGATGGACACTCTATCAAAGGACGTATAACAAAGGTAATGCAATCTATTTATTCAATTATATACTAATTGAGAATTTAATTTTACACATTTTTTAGATATTCAATGCCAAGAGCTAGATTTCGATCGAACAAAGTATCTTGATGGATATCAGATTACTGTAGCACATCCAGTAGATACTGATGAAGCCAAACCATTCCTAGGACAATTGGTTAACTATGATGATATACCAGTTGCTAATAATGTAATAGAAGATCACCGAAAGATAATAATTGACTCTCTAGCAATGGAGTTAAATGTAACTCTGCGTCTATATTTTTATGAAAATTTACGCTCTTATAAAAAGCATAAATCAGCGGAATATCAAAAAATCAAAGTTTACCAGAATTCATCAGCAAATTTAATAATGATTCGTCAACCACTTCAATTTTCTTCTAAATTTCTATCAAGAACTAATTTATTTAAGCGAACATATCCTGTTGCTTTTTCAGAGTACATAATTGTTACATACAATCGTGGTTATCAAACACTTGGAGAAAAGCTCTGGGATTTTTATGGCTTTTGGACAATTTTATTTACTACTTTTGTGCTGTTGATAACATTTAGTGTCATTTGGTTGACTGAAAGTAGAAAAACAGCGTTTGCAGTATTTGAAATAATTCGTTTATTAATCAATCATAGTCTTTATACTCGTATGAATACTTTGCCACTTAGGATCTTTTTTATCACAATTTTAATTTATTTTCTGATAGTCCAAGCAACCTTTAATGGTCATTTGGCTAAGTTCCTGACTAAACCAGAATTAAGAAGGCACCCAGTAACTAGAGAAGATTTGAAAGATCTTGGATACACAAAAGTTTATGATTCAAGTTATGTTAAAAAACATTTAGCAGTTACAGACAAACAGAAAACGTTTGGTAGTTATCATACTAGACTATGTTTGAAGCATATTTTGCATAAAGACTCTTCTGTTGCTTGCATTGTTGATCATGAAATGTTACTTATGTTTACAAAGAGAAAAAAACAATTGTACCTCTCTAGAAAACCTTTAGAGACACGTTATAAAGTATTTTCAATCCATAAATATTGGCCTCTAAAAAATCGAGTAAACTTCATTTTCTTGTTCGTTGAAGAATTTGGTTTTCGATCATATAAATTTAATAATTTTGTAAAAAGTATTGAAAATCGCCATGTTGCTGCAACTCATAAGAATTCTGATGACGATTTTCATCCAATAAAATTAGAGAATCTCGTTTTTAGTTTTTCTATTTTAGCTATTGGATTAATTAGTGCTACATTAAGTTTTTTTGTTGAACTCTATCAAGGTCGCCAAATCCAATTCAAAATGTACTCCAGAGTTCAGTTGATCCAACGTGCATTCATTATCAATCAACGATTATTTCATTGAGACATGTGATTTTATAATTTTGCAACTTAAATCATTTTGATTCATAAATAATAGTTCGACATTTTGAGTAAAATAATTAGAAATACGTCGATGATGTCATGAACTGAGAGCAGAATAATTACTATATCAGACAATTAATGAGTAAAATTAATTTTGTAAATACGATATATCTTTATTTTGTTCAAGATTATTAATTTAGATTTTCCATCTTTAGAGATACAGTAGCAATAGAGAATCAAGAATTCATGAAATAAAGATGTAAATGTTTTAATACATAAGAGATATCATTGGTATTAAATATAGAGGTCAAATATACAATAATAAGCACTCCTGTCACATATTTTTGTTTAGAAAGGAATCTACTCCAAATAAATAAACTTTACTATGTATTTTTTTTTTATCAAATACCCAAAATAAATGTTCTGTATATTCATAATCTCTTATTATCTTGGTATATTTAATCATTTTCCCATAGTTTTGGAATACATTATTTTATTAACAATGTTTTTTATACTTATTTTTAGATTCATCAATTGTGATGTTTATCTAAAATTATAAAAGGATTTCCAATAACTTTCCAATTATTGTTTTCAGGCAATACAGAACGAATATCAAATATTTGATAATCAACAGATTGAGCATCATCTGGTACTTTTTCGTCATCTGAAGAAGAATTTGGTTCCAAGTCTTTGTACTGCTCTGGTACGTTGTACAAGCATTGAGGACTTGTCCTGATAAAAAAACAAACACAATTTAAATAATTAAAATCTTAGATAAATCATCAATAACTTAATATGTGAATATCTTACATTAGAAATAATGCAAAATCTTTTACAGAACATTGAGACCATTTGTACTGGTTTGATGTGGGTGATCGTGTCACTCCTGACATTAGAAAACCTGCATCATCACCTCCACATTCTGGTCTATCATGATCAGCTCCAAGTCTTAAATTTCGAAAGAAAAACGATTGTTTACATTTAATAATGACTTTTCTTAACTAACTTAATGATTATGCACTCACGTATGTCCCAATTCATGAGCTGCAACAAGAACACCTCTATATTTTCCATCATCATTTATGATTCCTGCTTTTTTTACTACATGATCTACATGATTGATATAACATGCACCTCTAAACTCTGCTAAACCAACTTCAGATGTTATAATGTTGGACTTATTGGTAATTTTAACCGAGGTTTTAGTAGATTTTTTTCTAGTTTGAAATAAATAGTTCATTAAACTTCTCTAAATTCAGTAATAAAAGATCTTTCTATTTTTTTAAATAGAAACGTATAAATACGTACAATGTTTGAATCATTGCAACATCATAACTATCCATTGGAATAATGTCTTGATAATCATACAACCACTCTTCTACTTCACTTAAAGCACCTTCGAAATGTAATTTTTCATTGTCTGCATCAATATTGATAGAATTGTCATTTATAAAGTCAAATGCTGTCATATCCTACGACATGTAATAATGTAAATTGTGAATTTGTTTTAATCAATCTTTATTTTTAACTGACCTCAGCCACAACAACTCCAGCAATACTGAGCTTGTATTCAGGATCCCTTAGATTTTGAAACAACATGTCTACTTGACTCCAAAAATTTAGAACATAAGTTAACAAATGATCATTGGTCATGAAATTACGTTTCAGTGAATAATCAACGAGTGGTAAAATTTCTGGATAAACAACATTAGGTCTGGGCACGAATGGATTAAATGAGTCTGGTATCAAATTGTTGAACATTGCTAGAACAGATATATCAAATAAATAGCAAAGTACAATAAAATAAAAAAAAGTTTTTTAGTAAAAACAAAGTTTATAAGAAAAAACAAGTAATTAATTATTCAACAAAATACGATGATGACTTACGATCTGAAAAAGTTCCTTCAAGATCATTCATATGTTGAGCAATGTAATAACCATTACCAGTTGTAGTAAAATAACTTCTTCTTTCAGTTAAAAAACGACTTGGAATTCGATGGATAGTTAGATTTAGAGCTCTAATTACACCAGTCTATCAACCAAATGCAAGAATTTTTTAATTAATTTATGCATAATAGTAAATAAAAAGATGATTAAACAATTATTTTTTTCAAAATATTACTTCAATGTGTTTTTCACCGTTAGGTTCTTCATTTACACTTAAAGAAGCTAAGTGATTTTCATCTCTATATATTTCAGTAGAATAATCAGCAAAGGGCTGCAAATGAATAAATCATCAATATTTTTAATCACTAAGAGTGATGATAATATCAAATAAAAAAACTCTTTATAATGAGATATCTTGTTAGCTTACATAATCAATTGTATAATTAATTCCTTCTGATGATGTTCTGAAATAATAAACAGGAGTGTTTGGTCCAACAAGTGGGCTTAACAATTCCAAGCTCAAATCAATATCCTTGTTGAATACTGAAAATGAAAGGGGAATAATTCCATTGATTGATCTCTTTTGATGCTTGGACCAGTTGATATGGATGACATCATACTTAGGAACTAAAAATAATAATAAAGTTATTGTAATCAGATTCAATATTAATCAAATTAATTAAAAAAAAAAAAACAATTACAGTGTTCTTTACTTTAAAAGTAAATCCTTACTTTTGTTTTTATCATGAGTTCCAAAAATTCGTATACGTTCTTCAGGTGGTAATAATTTATGTACCTAATTAAATAATAATTTATTAATGATCTATTTATTGAATTAAGTTAATATTTTGAATAGTTATTAGCACTAAACTTTCATTAATTAAAAATAATTCTTGGTATTTTTTGACTTAATAATCTTTTTAGATTTAAAAGCAACATTGATATATATTGTTGTAATACATTTTTTAAATTCTGTCATACATACCTGTTTCCACTGTAGCTCCATTGATGACACCATCATCAGAAGCATCAAAAATGCCACCAGTCTCATTAGATAATTTTCTAAATTGAGATACAAAAAAAAATGAATTTAAACATTTACAAAACTATTGTCTATAATAACTTTCAGTCATGATAAACTGTTTGTTTCTGAATGAAATCATTAGTAGTAAACTCTTATACTCACTTGCCATTATGTTACAATAAAAACAATTGTCATAAAATCTCAACAAGTTCCTTAAACTCAATTCTATCTTCAATTACAAATAACTGATTACTAGCTTCAGAAGTGATATAATTATATAGTAGCCATCCAGGTTTTTATCTAACTTTATCTATTAGTATAAAATTTATAATAATCCCTTACAATAACGAAAGATAAGAATTCCGTCAGTGATCCAACTGGTAAGTCCACATATAAAAAAGCTTTCAAACTATTATGAGTTTGTCTAATAATGAGTCAAAAATATATCAATGCCATACAAACAATGTTATAAAAATCTATGATGACATTGATGATCAATTTAAGAAATGAAAATCTTCAATGAGACTGATGATTCCCAAAATGGAGTTTAATTATAGGTGGCAATTGGAACATCGAGATATATTATACATATGAATTATGTTTGAACAATTCTATAATAAAAACATGGTTGTAAGGATTATCTGTTTGAATTAGCAGGTCATGCATTTGGAATTTTTTGCTTACGTGATATTATGCTATCTAACATTTACTTAGAAAGATGTATAATTGTGGTATATGAAGCTTTATTCAGCTGTTAGAACAAAACAAATAAATTTTGTCACAGGTATTTAATAGATAGTAAGTAAGTAGTAATAATAAAAAGATATAATAAAACGAATGTTCTAATAGTGTAATGTAAAAGTCTAAAGTATATCATTTCCAGGGAAAGTTTCATCAGACAGTTGTTACCTGATATTTTGCAGATAAGTTGATGAAATGCTCAGCTGATGTGACTATGACTTTTGGCACAATTATTTATTATTGATCCATTTAATATATGAACATAAATGAAATAGAATACTCACTATTTTCACCATTGTAAATAAATAATTGTGAGGTATAGCAGAGTATGACACACAACTTATAATTATCTCAGATTAAATATACTTCAAATTTAATTCGATGAAATAGACATCATCATATCATTTCATCAGGATTGAATTATAATCCGAAAAAACCCTGTCGTAAAGTCAGTAATAAAGAAATTATAAGGTGATTTTAATTATCAATAGCTAAGTTTATAAATTAGACGTAGATCTGCTAATTATTATTAATTGATATTTTATGTAAAAATAGTTGATATAAAAATTCAAGTGTTTATAAAGAAAAAATTTTTAATTATTAAATACTTAAATGTTTACAATGTTACAATGTTAAATGTTAATACGTTTTGACAAATTTTCAAGTAAATGTTTAAAAGCGTAAACATATTTACATGTTTATAAACATGTTGTATACAATGTATATTGTAAGAACGAATGCCCTTTTCTTACTTGAGAAATTTATTGTTTTCCATCCTTACATTTTTCTCTTGGAGAAATTCTCATTCAACCTATAAAAGGCGGACGATAAGTGCAAATATTGAGAGACTTTTGAGACGTGCATTTTACAAACACCGGATGAAAAATCTGTATAATTCCGCTCTGCTTAATTTGAGGAACGTTTTGGAGCAGAACTAGTTTGGAGTTCCGCAGGTTCGTTTTTTTTCACACGGGCATGCATACATCTATCCATTTTAAAACCTTATAATAGGCTTTTAAATATCTCAAAACGTGAAAATGTGATAAAATTACATTCTTTAAAAATCAACCCTATCACTATAACTTCCTAATGGGAAGTTGATAATAATAATCTTCATGAACTACTTATAAGTGAAGTAAAGTATGGAGTAAAAAGTTTAAATATAGAAAATAAGTTGATGTTGACATAAAAATAAATAAAAACTCAAATAAAATGAAAAGTATTTATGTATTTTAGAATCAATGACAATTGCAAATATTTAAAAATTGTATGATTCACAACGAAAATAAATTTTACATAAAAAATATTCTGTAATAATACATAAATTAGTCTCAATTGACCCTGAAAAGCAAATATATGGCCTAGGAAACGATATTGTAATGTACTTCCTAATATTTATTGATGATTTATCCATAACACAGAAAACATATTTTCTATACTATCTATAGTAAAAAACTTCACTTTATATACCTGTCATTCGTTCAGGTGCAATATGTTATGACAAAAATAAAATATTAGATCTATGAATTTCTGATTGATGTACCAAGTGGATTCCATTTGGTATATAAAAAGTTGAAGATGTTGCTAGTATGATAGTTTCTTTTGGTAGGTTGAAAAGAAAACTGGATTTAATAATAAACCTTCTCATCATGTCAGGTAATTATAAACCTTTTGACTCGATAATGAATTATTCAGAAGAGAAGTAAATATATAATAAATGATTCATTTCTAGGATACAAGCCAGCGAAATTGATTTTAATATTAATCATATTCAACTCTCTTGAAGCATCGATATCAAAAACGGTACGAAAACAGATTTTAATTAATAAGATATTGAATTCATCTAAACAAAATACAAATAAAAATTTTAGATTGACGAGAAAATACCTGATGAACAGTGGGCTAAACTTTTTCCAGGGTCTAACAATGAAGGTAAGTTTTCGATGATACTCAAATTTGCAGTATGGAATAGTTAGACTTTTAATTTATAATTTGTAAAGTATATTTTTTTAAAAATTTTTATTAATTCAGTTCCAGAGTATGACATTGTTCCAATTCATCCATCACGAATACAGAAAAGAGATGCTGATCAAAAGACACATATTCATATGAAGGCCTTTGGAGAACATATCAAATTATGGTTGAACCCTGTAGATGGAGTATTAGCAAGTATAGAAACTCCTGTTCAAACAATTTTACCTGGATTTAATATTGCAGAACATCCACATGTAAGTAACTTGTGATTGAAAAATAATCAGAAAGCTAAAAAATGAAACTCAACATCATCGAATTTATTGAAGGTTGTTGCTGATACTCTAATTTCATTGTATGAAGACTTCTCTCAAGCTACTACTTTAGCTATCAATGATACTCCAGATGGAAAATCTGTATTGGTAAGCCCTTAATAAAACTTCTAAATTAATATTTTCCTATAAAAGAAAATTCATATCAAGATCAATTTTTTACTAGAATTAAATAAAAAGAATTTATCATACTTACTTGCTAAAGTTCTAACTTTATGAAGGAATGATTTTTAATGAGTTACTTTTCTAAATTTCTTTTTTATTTAGCATGGAGTAATTGGTGCTCATGACATCTATATTCGTCCTATTCCTGAAAATTATATCAACTATGCAAGAAGATATAGAAGATCAGTTGATGATGCTTCAGAATTGGACTTTGATAATCGTACTATGTATCATATTGCCTTCAAAAGACCTCAAGATAAAAAGTATCCCATTGATGTTGATACTCGTAAGTTTTTTCTTTCATGTACCTTGATGCCATTGACAAATTGATTTTTTTTAATATAACAAATAATTATAAAAATCCACATCAATGACAAAAATAAACATAAAGTAGAAAAATAAATTTAAATAAATCCTTTTGAATGATCTAAATATCATTGATGATTATTGAAGGCTCATAGAGGAAAAAAATGATTTATACCATAAGCGATTTTATCAATGGTTTAAAATTTGAATTATAGAATTGCAGTGTAATTATTTAAATGTTATTAAACAATTTTAATTGTTACTTTCTCATTTTCAGTGATACAAAATTCATCTAGATCTAAACGATCGATACATCCAGAAACCTTATATGTAGAAGTAATGGTTATTATGGACTATTCATTGTTCAAATTGTTTGATTTTGATCTTCCTAAGGCAATAGAATACGTATTACTCTATTGGAATGGCGTAGATATGAAATACAGAGGTATTGAAAACCCAAAATTTAGACTGAATGTCGCTAGTATAATGGTTGCTACGGTAAGGCTCAATTAAATTACAATTTTTTATTTTTTTACTAATCATGATAATTATTATCTAAAATATCCCACAGAGTCCTTTTTCTCTTTCATACATGCAACATAAATATCCAGACGAATCACATGATCTGTTAATTGATGAGGCACTAACGCATTTTATGGAATGGTTGTGCACTTTAAGTCAACGACATGAACATCTCCATTTCGATGCAGCTATTACTATGACTTCGTGAGTATAAATTTGAGAAAAAATCAAATCAACTTAGAAGTATCTGAAACATAGTGTAAATGGAGTAAACTTGTAACATTAATTATTATCCTTGTAGAGAAATCTCTTGTGTAATAGAAGGAAATAAATGTCAAAGAGGTCTTGATGGTATAGCATCAAGAGGTAGTATTTGTGAAGGCAGAAAATTGCTGCATATGAATGGAGAATATTATCCTGTTCTTAGAAGAACTGCTATTGTCCACGATACAGCTGGATTTCAAAGTATAGGTCCTGCTGCCCATGAGCTTGGACATTTGTAAGTGAATTATTGAATCCATTGGAAATGAAAGTATTTAAATATTTTGATTGTTAATATTAAAGGTAACTATTAAACTTTTCAAGGCTTGGGGCTATACATGATGAGCAGGGTCTCAATAATTGCAATCTAACTACTGGTATTATGTCAAGTATGACACAGTTGGGAACTAATATGTCAGACTGGTCTACTTGTTCATTAAAGGCATTTGAAGATTTATTACTGTGAGTAATTGATAGTAATAATAATGAAATAAATACCAATTAATTAAGTCTACTAATTTATGAATTTTTGTATAGCACTGATCGAATGACATGTCTCTACAATAAACCAAGAGTTAAAACAGTGTTTCCTGCATTTTTGCCAGGAAGGGCATTAACTGCTGATGAACAATGTTATGAACTTGAATCTACAAAGGCAGTTGTTATTGATGATAGAATTTGTCGAGAATTAGTATGTGTGTCCAAAATTGATCGCTTTGCGAATGAAACCTATTACAATGGTGCAGCTGAGGGTACAACTTGTGGTATAGGAAAGTTATGTATTCATGGCGAATGCATTTTTGAAGCTGATGTGAAATGGTAAAAAATGACAGGAAATGTTCAGAATTTATTGTAATGTGCTTATACTTATTTTGATTAATTTGGAAAATAAACTTTAAATTTAAACTGATTTATAATACTTGTGTTAATATGAGCCATTCCAAAATATTAGAGTATATTATCTACCTACACTATTCATATTTCATTAGAATACATATCAATAGGGTATGAAAGTTTTAAAAGTTGATTATATTGATGACTGGTCATGTTAAATTGTTAAAACTGGTAAGTAATTATCTAATTTGAAAATTAACTGTTTTGATCATTCAAGAATGAAATAGATGTTATAATGTTGTATTGACAATGTGAGAATTTAGTATAGATAACTTTTAAATAACTGAAATGAAATAATTAAAATTAGGTATTTAACAACTTGATAGATTTACGTAAAGAAAATTTGATGGTCCTGAAAAGGACCGTTTTGGAATACCCGAAGGTATTGATTTATTTAGAGCTGGTGTACTTGGTGACGGCTTTAGTGCCTTCACTAACTGCATGCTTGGCGAGTTCTCCAGGAAGTAGTAGGCGAACAGCAGTTTGGATCTCCCGGGATGTAATGGTTGACTTCTTGTTGTAATGAGCCAAACGGGATGATTCAGCAGCAATGCGCTCGAAGATGTCGTTTACAAAGCTGTTCATGATGCTCATAGCTTTGCTGGAGACTCCAGTATCAGGATGTACTTGTTTCAAGACTTTGTAGATGTAAATAGCGTAACTCTCCTTCCTCTTACGCTTCTTCTTGTTCTTGTCGCTCTTCGAAATGTTTTTCTGGGCTTTGCCAGATTTTTTGACGGCTTTTCCACTGACTTTAGGAGGCATGGTGATGCGTTAATAATAAGACTTGAGATTCAAGGCTCGGTGTAGTGCACTGGGACGATTTTTTTATTATACTGTTCATGATAGTATCTCCGAACCAATCATAATCGATTTAGAAAAAAGAACGACGCTCATTGGCTCGGAGATAACTCGTCAGAAACATACAACACGAGTGAGAACACGGAGTGGGGGAAGAGATTCGAGCGATCTGATTGGTTCGGAGATACTTTTACTCAGAATGTGCAGCTGTTACCGTATACTGGAAGTGAGTAATTTTCCAAACAATTTATTTATTACATTGATAAAACATATGGATGTGTTATAAGAAGTAAAGTAAACAGCAAATGATTGAATTTTATTTGGTTTTGATGATAATGAATTTACTCCATTCAGGTACAGTTAATATATCACACATTTGAAAAATAGTTTTATAAACAAATACTTGTAAGAAATAATTAACATTCTTCATTTGTATTTTTAGTAAGTTAAATTTTTAATTTATAATAGAACTTAATGAAAGGATGAATCAACGTATTAAATACTGTTTAAGTTGAAATCCCTAAAATGAATTGAGTTAAATGTTTTCATAATGAATTGCCGGCTTAAGTTGAAGCATGGCAAACTCGTATTTTGTTGAAGCATAGATAGAGACACTTATAGAATGGTTTACTACAAACTCAATGTGTCTTTCATTTCTTTTGATAGTATAGAAAGCATGTACAGTGAATGTAGAAAGTATTTTGATAAATTTTTTATTTATATACTTGTCTGAAAAACATTTAGAAAAGCAAGCTTTACCCTGCGCTTTAATATCGAATAGGTTATAAATGAGTTGAGGACTACTTGATAAATATTAAAGAATCCTTTTACTGAATCTGGCCAGAAGTCAGTGTTTGTCTGCCTTTGTCATTGATACATGTTGAGTACACTCTGAATAGAACGAGTGAACCTTCCTTAATGTTGGTTTACAGTTATTAGTTGACCATGAAGCATGTCAAATCTCTTGCTGAGAACAATGCTAATAGTAGCTAAGCTACCATTGTTAAATTAAAGTCAAAGCAAGTTTTGACAATTGTTTGAGCTGTGAGCCTTGAATTGCAAACATCGTTGCCATTTAAGGTCACGTGACTATTTCAGGTATAAGGGTCTTGCGGACTACACCTGACCCTGCATGCAAATTTGATTTTTAGACCAGGATGTCATGAGGACCTTAAAATTAAACATAATTACAAGTAAAAGTAGGTAAACTGGACTCTTGGGAGTTAGGATAGCTCCTATAATTTTTGTAATAGTAAGTAAGAGCATTTCTGAGCTCCTGATGATAATTCCAACAATTTTCCCCTTTTCTTTCTAAGTTGGAATTGGTTCAGTTCGAATTCCAAAATTGTCCATTGACATAAATGTTAGAACTATTATTAATATATATTTGATTCAATTACATTTCATAAAATAGAACACAAGCTGTTGATCTGGATATAGCTTTGATAACATTTTGCATACTCTAAATTGATTGCTTGGACATATTGCATTTTTTATATGAGATAATTCAGTTCAATCAAATATATATTAATAATAGTTCTAACATTTATGTCAATGGACAATTTTGGAATTCGAACTGAACCAATTCCAACTTAGAAAGAAAAGGGGAAAATTGTTGGAATTATGATCAGGAGCTCAGAAATGCTCTTACTTACTATTACAAAAATTATAGGAGCTATCCTAACTCCCAAGAGTCCAGTTTACCTACTTTTACTTGTAATTATGTTTAATTTTAAGGTCCTCATGACATCCTGGTCTAAAAATCAAATTTGCATGCAGGGTCAGGTGTAGTCCGCAAGACCCTTATACCTGAAATAGTCACGTGACCTTAAATGGCAACGATGTTTGCAATTTCTTTTTTTTTTATATATATATGGTCTCCTGTGATGTTATTGCAAATTTTTTCGCTCCCAATGATTTACGAAGCCATGTTTCATAAGTTTCATAAGTAACATGTAACTAGAAATAAAATTTCACTTATTGCAATTATAGAAAATATTTCTGGAGATCAGAAACAAAAGATTCAGAAAAAATCATCGTGTTAATCTGTGTACATGTTTGTTAATTTTATTATTGGAAATTCTAAGTCTTCTTTCCTCTTTTAAACATTTTTAATATGGAAGGTTGACAACAAAAAGAAATTGTTTCATATGCACATCTTGTTTTATTTAATAAATTTTTTCAGTTCATGATCAACATGTTCGAAATGGCAATAAATAATTTTTTTCAAATCATGCAATGATATTTAACACTATTATTGTATACCATTTGCATTATTACTATAAAATATGATTCAAAGTTATTCATTATTGAATGCTTGCCAAAGGCACACACTTGCTATGTAGGCATATACTCTTCGGTCCACATCGAGTGCCTTCAGCAGCTTCGAATGATTGGATGTAATACCCAGGTCTATTAGGATCTACACATGCAAGCGACCGGCATATACTTTCATTGATTACATGTGCTCTTGTTCCAACATAGTGAAAACATTGTTGGTTAGCATCCATCATTTGTCCTGGTAAAAATCGTGATATTTTGTCTCCAGTTCCTTTCGGTTGATTAAATAGACAAGTTGGTTCTTTATTGCTAAAAAAATTGTATAGAACAAAGATTATAATTTTGAATACTCTTAAAAAAAAATTATAGAATAATAAAGCCAAAGATATTTACTTGAGGTACTCTTGGAACTCTGTTAAGGAACAGTAAGACCATTCTGAACCATTATCTGTAAATTTAACACTTGGAGTCATAATATGACCTTTATTAGCATCACAGTTTTGATTCTTCCAATTATCACCGTCATGATTAACTCCAAATCTAGAAAATGTTCATTAACTGAATTAATTTTTCAATCGTAATTAAGTATTTTAATTTTAATATAATCAACAATAGACCAAGATCATCAACAAAGAAAAATCATAGATCAATTTTTTTCAAACTCATTCCAATCATATAACAAAAAATATAAAATTCAACATACAAATGACCCAGCTCATGAGCAGTTGTCCGAATGCCTTCGAAATCTGCAAAATCATAAACTACACCATGGCCCCGTCTCCATAGTCGGTTTGGATCATTTGGTGCTCTAAATGGTTTACAATACAGTCCTACATTAGCATATCCAATACTGCCTGGGAAACATCCGCCTGGTTTATTAACGCAAAGAGTTCGCCTAAAAAATCATGAATTAATAACATCAATACCAAAAGCATGTGTAAATTTATGAGTATTTTTTATTATACATACGAAGTTAGAGTAATAGCAGTATCAAAAGAGTCATGTCCAATCATCTGTCCCAACCATCCCATCCATGGTTCAGATTGTTGTAGTAGAACATCAGCATTCAACAAGGCAGGTTTGGTATTATAGTAAACCTCTTGAGCATAAGGAAGAGCCTCTGGGTCCTACAAATTGATATAATATAATAATAAACAGTTTTATAGCTTATACATTTAAAATGAAACGAAAAAGTTCTTACAGCAGCAACAATTATTCCAGCAACGTTCAGTCTATATTTAGGAGTATCAAAAGAACGGTATTTAAGATCAACTGCGTTGAAAAATGCCAATGTATATCGTACAGCAAAGTCTAAACTATAATTCATCTTTTGAAATAATGGGTAATCAATGACCACCATTATTTCAGGGTAAACCGTATTAATTTGGGAATATTTATTAGGCTGATTATTCCAAAGATTTTGCAGAGCTAGAAAAATAAAATACCAATCATTCATAAAATTAAATAATAAAATTTTTTTTGCAATTATTATCTAAAAAATTTTCAGCACTTACGATTTAGTAATTTGTTCAGATATTGTCGCCCATCTGGTACCTTATAAACAATATGATACTGATGATCTGGGAAAGCTTCAGTATTATTATCAGCTGATCTAGGATATCTTCGATAATTACCATTTGGAAATGGTTGGACATAATATTGATTGTTACCAATTGCTCCGTACTAATTGTAAAATTAAATCATTTAGTAATGATGTTTGATAATTTATTTGAAAAAAGTTTATTCTATTTACCAATTGTATAGCTCCTTGTTTAAGATTATCAATGTAAAGAGTAGCAGCGCTAGCATGATCTTGATACATTCGTGGGATGATTTGCCTCATGTACTTTAGAGAAGAAAAAATTATTAAGTAAATGAATGAATTCAAGATATATTATTAATAATTATATACGTACATTTGGTTGTTCAATTAATTGGTCACGGTTACGTAGAAGCCAAACTCGAGTTTGATAAGATGCTAGGGTTCCTTCTTGAGGATTGAGCCATAACTTGATATTTTCACCAAAAGCTGTGAGTGTGAGATGGAATCCTCCATTAAGAGCTCTTTTTTGTAATCTTGATTTATGAATAGGTACAATTTCATATTCTGTAAAAAAAAGTTTATATCATAGTTTACATGGTTCGTTTTTGAATTTTATTAATTAAATGTTAGAATTACCGTGTTCTGCAGCTAAAGGAAACATTCCTACAATCTCTTCTCGCGACAATTGTTCTGGAGTCTGAAATTTTAAATAGTTTTAATAGGAGGTATGTATATTTCAAAAAAAAATGTTAATGTAATTAAATAATCCAATCTTCCTACCTCTTGAGATAATACAGATCCAACAACTCCCAGGAAAACCAGACCCAAAATAATTTTTGCAACTTTGAAAGCTGGAATGAATGTTTCCAAAATTTTAATGAGTTAATGGTCAGTTTATTTTTAAGGATGAATTAATTTTAATAATTACCTGCCATGGTGCTTAGGTATCTGGTTTTATCAATTTTTCAGAGAAAAAAAGAAAACTTAAATGTGATACCATCATAAAAAATTTTGCCTTTATAAAGCTAAAATATCTTCGATAGTTCATTGATGAATTGCTATATTATTCAAGTAAATCAATCAAAAACTTCATAAATAAAAATATTTTTTGTATTTATTTGCTTAAACTTGATATTTGACCGTCAATATTGACAGCAACATACTGTATTAGACAACCATGGAAAATTTCTTTTTAAGTTTATAAAATATTACATGCCCTATGATAAGTCTTCTGGTATTGTCGTAAGTATTTTGAAATTTATTAGGGCATTTTTTTTTTATGAAGACAAACAACATTTTATTTATTATTATTTTTCTAGTCAGGTCAATATCTGTTGGTGCAATACGATGATGCTTCATGTTAGAGGAAGTGTAGTTGTGTTCAAGACGTTGCTGAAGTCGTTTAGAATTCTTCAAGCATTGCAGATGGTAAGGACTTGAAGTCATGGTTGTTCATTTCTACTATTGCTATTAGAAAACATAAAATAAGAAGATATATTTCCAAATGAGTTTATTTCTATTTTAAACTAGCTAAATGGTTATTAGAATCATATATCTTCTTTTTGCATTAATATTGTCTTTTCAATAAAGGTTTCAGATTTTCTATTTCTAGTGGTGTTAAGATAACAAACTTTGTTGATGAACTTTCATTAAAGTTGACTGAGTGGAGCTTCTTTGACGATAATTATGAAGATCAAGTTAACTTCTATTTCGATAATTCACTATTTTTTACGTTAATATTATATTGCAATAAAAACATATTTTTACAAAATTTTATTATGGTTTCTTGAAGTTGAAAAATTGTAGTTATTGATGAGACATGACCAGAATTAACGAATTAGTATTAAATAAGTTTAATTTTTGCAAATGAAAACATTCTAAAAACAATTGACAAAAAAATCATTACTAGTATTCTGTTGAATAAAAAGTAAAACATAATTCATGTGGTTATTTGTAAATTTAATAATATTTACAATTATCACTTATAAATACAGTTATCTGGATGATTAATAACCATGTGTGACCCAACTTTTTTGTTAGTGTTAGTTTTTGCTTTATATGAGACATAAATAGATCTTTTTATAAATTATTGATCAAATAAACCTCCACGATAACACCTTTGTACAGTATAATATATATTTTTTTCTTCTTTAAAATTGATATTATTTGTGTAAAATTCGTTGCAGGTAATAATTTTGAATGTCATATAACTGGAACACTACTAACTTTTTCTACTGAAGGAAACATAATTTAAAATGATTAAATCATTTTTACCAGTTGTCTATGAAGTAGAATTTGAAAATATTGTGATAAATTGATAAAGACGATGCTAATTATGATGACTGATTCATTTTTTAAATTAATAAATACTTATTAATAGTATTTCAAATAAATCCCCATATATTTTTAAGGTAACAAATAAATAATCAAATAGTTTATTAATAAAATATATATTTTTTATTGAAAATCAATAAACTTTCTGGTAGGATTTAAAGTTTGATACAATACTGTACGATATGGCAAACAAAAATATATTATATCTTCTTTGTTAAATCTATGACTAAATAATACTATTTTCATCGACACATTTTGAATGCAAACAGATTTTCCCTTCACCACATTTGGTTCCATCAGCAGCTTCAGATGTTGCTACGAACTCTGAAGGATTTGTAGGGCTTTGACAAAAGAGTATCTGGCACACATTTTCATCGACTTTATGACCAGCATGAGTACCTTTCAGTCTTTTACACTGCTCATCTGCATCCATCAATTTACCGGGTAGGAATCGGTGCACTGGATTTCCAGCATTCGGTAAGTTATCAAGGCAGCTACTAGCCTGAGTCCTGAGCACACAAATTAAAATTGATTTCTATTACTTCGAGGAGTTCAAAAAAAGTTGTAAGAAATTGTTTTATTAAAGTATAAAATGAGAGAGAAAATAAAAAAGTAAATACTTACGAAAGGTATTCTTCAAAGTCTTGCAAAGTACATTGAGACCAATCTGATGCTTTGCCAGCAAAAACAAGATTTCCAGCCATCATATAACCATCTTGATGAGAACAGTCAGCATGATGAACACCATCATGTTTAGCACCAAATCTTAAAAAAAAAAAGAAATAGTTGAATTTATTTGAGCACATGAATAAAATTCAAATAAAATGGAATAGTCTCGTTTACATACAAGTGTCCTAATTCATGTGCAGTGGTATGAATTCCTTCATAACCAGCATTATCATGGATAATAGCATTTTTGGAAGCCCTAGTATAAAGTCTGTCAATTTGACAAGCTCCACCTACATATGCAAGACCAAGGGTTCCACGCTGACAAGTTTGACCATTCATCATGCAAAGATGATCCCTACAGAAGAAAATATGTTATCCTGATACTTTCTAAATAATACTATCTTTTAAAATTCATCCAAATGTATTTCACTTACGATGTCATAGTAATAGCAACATCATATTTTTCTACTGGTATAGTTGGCTCCAATTTGAATACCCATGAAATACTTCCATTTAAAGCTTTATCAACAATTAATTCATCTCGGCTGAATTTGTTAGCTGCCATGTATTTCAAAGCATAGGGGTCCTATTAAAATATACCATAGATTACATCATACTTATTAGACTGATAAAAAAGTTGAAAGACATTTTTATCTTAAATTATTAAAATTACCTTTGCAAGAATAATTCCAGCGATATTCAATCTAAATCTTGGATGTTCTAGGCCTCGGAATTTCATATCAACGGCATTCCAGAATGGCAAAAGATAAGATACAGCCTCCCAAATATCCCTATTGAGCAATTTGTAAAGAGGATAATCCACGATTACTAAAACCTCAGGATACACTGTGCTGTGAATCGATCGTTTTGATCTGGATGATGAATCTCTTAATGCTGGCGATGAGATTTAAAATGATAAGTACCTTATATCGCTATAGATCTGAAGTATTTGAATGTTACCAACTATTTTTTACTTACGAGCTTCAAGGTATTTTACACTGTCTGGTAGTTCAGACATTTTATAAGCAACATGATAGGTATAATTTTCTAGTTCTGACTCTGGAATGTTATCAACCGACCTCCTATATCTTCTAACCATGTTCATCAGGCGTTGAGGGAATGGGCGAAGATATATATCATTACTTCCAATGTATCCAGTCTGTTGAAGTCAAACGTTAACCCATATTAATGAAACTATGTATAATAATCTACTAAATCATTTCAGATGAAGTATATTTACCATAGTGTAACCATGATTGTCAACCTTGTTGACAGCTACTGTAGCAGCATGAGATGAATCTTCATAAAGATGAGTAGCAATCCTTTTCATGGCCTTCAAGAAACAAATTCAATTAATTTGTCATGTTGATTTATCTTATTTATTATTCAATTTTAATTATTTATTTTATTTTGTTTAGATCATAGCGCAATTAACTTAGATGGTGTTGAATCTACTTACATCACCATAATAAAGAAGTTTAGGTCCATTTACGATCTCATACACTGGAGTTTTATCTCCTGCTAAAATTCCATCAGTAGGATTCAACCATAATTTAATATTATTACCAAAAGCTCTGAGTTGGATATGAGTTCCACCACTGAGATCTCTCTTTTGAAGTCTAGATGTATGAATAGGCACAATTTCATATTCAGGATCTGTAATATTAGTATTTTAGTTTTCTGTAGTACTCATTTTTGAATTGCATCAATGCAGCTTTTATTTTTTTTCACAGATTAATCTGATGAAAAAGATTCTCATGTGATAGTGATATATGTTTATGGTGCAATATGGTAGAATAATAATAAGAGTAATACTGTTATTTAATTACTTCAGGAAGAAATATTGAAGCATATTTTATTCGAAACCAGCTTATTATAATAATGTTACTAATTTAGTTGTTGTTTTTTGGTCGAGAAATTTAATCAACAAATACATTAAACAAGTTGTAGTTCTGGATAGATTATTTAACTAACGAAAACAAATTTCTGTTTAACATTCAACAAGCTGATGCAGTTTGGGAAAATATATTTGGTAGATTTCCAAATATGCTCTGAATTAAATAACAGTCACACTCTTTTGATGTTTGTCAGTTAATGCAGTTTTTGTCATGCATGTATTTGTTTTGAATATATGAAGTAATGATAACGTAATATTTACCTTGAGTACCAGCTATTGGGAATGCTTTAGCCCACTCCTCCAGTGTCATTTTTTCGTCCACCTATACATTTGAATAAAGTTCAAAACACAATTCACAAAAGTCGTTTTTAATTTAATTAAATTGTTTTTACCTTTTGACTCACTACTGAGCAAGCTAAACCAAGCAAAATAAACTTCAACATTTTTGTTATAAATTTTTGAAAAAATATTTTCTTTTAATTTTTTGATAAATTTTAATATTTCAAAGTTTTCTTGGGATTTTAGTTTTATTTTAGAGAAACTTTTTTTAATTAAAAATATTTCAATTAATTTTTGAATCGACTTAAGACTTAAATATGTGATCAAGTCTACTGAAGAAGCAAGTAGATTCGAATGTGATAAAAAATTTTTCGGTGGCCCATTAAATACAATGGCAATCATGATAATCTGTCACAATCACACTTGTTGATATCACTAAATCAATCATCAATCTATGTATACATTTTTCTTAATGTCATACTTTATGAGCTTATGTTCTTTACCAACGTAAAATTTGCGTCATAATGAAATATTAAACAAATATACAATGTAATTCAAATACGTAATACATTACTCAATATGATCAATACATTATCTTATAGATGTTGTTAGTATTTACCATTCATATTTAAATAAATTCAATTTAAGTAATAATTCAATTCTTCCAAGCTTATCTTCTAAAATTGCTTTGAATACTAACCGATTCTACATTTATCACTGCTGTTGATTCACTGCTAGGTCACTGAGCTACATACCCTACAGCATCTTTACACAGACTTGAGAGACCAAGTTGACCGTTGAGTTCAAATAGGAGTTTATTTATTTTTCAAACTACGTGAGATGGAACTTGCCGAATGCAGATGTACACAAAAACTCGCAGATTGCAACAAATTCACCAACTGAGTTCGTAAAGTTTACATTGAGAATTCTTGAAAACAAAAATATAAAAAGTTTCTACTCTTGATGATATTTTTCACATGAATTACTTTTAGGTATTCGTATGTGGAAAAAAATTACCAAATCAAAACAGCCCTATTTTTTTGTTGTCAACGAATACGATGCAATGTTATTAAATTGGGTGAAAAACAATTTTCATTAGTAAAAATAGAAAAAATTAAATAGGACATTAAGTTGACAAAGTCGAGATGATGAGAAAAGTTAGAAATTCATTCTTGAATCATTTTTCATATTATTTTTTATTTATTTATATTTTTAAGATAATTTTCATGATTACGATCCCCATAATTATTTATAATAAAATTACGACATGGAATGTGTAATTGATCATGAATATTTTATCCAGTAAAAATCTAATGCATTTAATGTTGAGCGTAAAAAAAATTTTTTTTGTAAAATTCCCAATAGAAATTTCCAGAAAATTTCCCCAACGAAGAATTGTAGTCGGTGCCTAACTGAAGTACTCCCATTTTCCCCACCATCTTTCCCACTTGAAGGACCAATTACAAAATTTTCCAAAATTATGTTTGCTTGTGTTCACCTGATTCGTTAGGGACAGGTATGCCTATCCCTACTACTATAGTAGGGGCAGGACAAGGGTTGGAGGAGGTATAAATAGGACCAAGGATTCTGCAAGGATCATACAACGCTTGACACTTGTCACCGATTCACTTACAACGATCCTGATTTCATTTGAACGAGATGACAGACTTCGCGAACATTAGCGAGCTTTCCAAAGGTGCATTCGAGGTGGTGATCGAAGAAGAGTACAAGAGGACACACGAATCTCAGGCGATGAAATCACCGAAGCCAGAGTATTTAACAAGTCGAAAGATGTACTTGATCATCCGTCAAAAGCTATTTCCGGGAGATGAAGAGGCAACTATGGACGCAGAAAATGCAGTTGTGTTTCGCCCTGACGAAGTCCGTGAAATGGTTCCCGAAGCTCGGAAGAAAGCAGTTCCTAAAATTGAACAGAAAACAGTTCCTGATGTTCTACAGAAACCAATTTCTGCAGAGGCTCTTGAAGTTTTGTATCAAGTTTCTCCCGAACAACAGCTTACCAGGATGCAAATACTTGCCACCGTAGCTAGTTATGAATTTACAACATTAAAAAGTCATGAATAATTTATAAAAATCATTTAAACCAATTGGCCCTTTTCAGGGCCGACAAATTACTTGAACGTAGATTCTCCAAGAATAATACACATACACTGATAAAAAACATTTGTAATAGTCAAGGGGGCTTCTTAACATACTTGTAAAGTATTTGAGTAAAAGTATTCAAAATACTCTACTCAAATACTTTTAAAGTATTTGTATTTGAAATACTTTTGAGTGAAAGTATTTATTATCTGCATGAGTGGTAGAAAACATATAATCCTTTTCTAATTTTTCATATTACTTTTTATTTATTAAAATTTTTTAAGACAGTTTCCATGATTATGATGTTATTCGGAATAAATATTACTGAATATCGCATTTACTCATAAAGACAAAATTCAAAAAAGTATTTTACTTTTCAATTAAATATATGATAACATCTTTTAAAACATTTTGCGGATATAACATACAAACAAACACAGCCATTATGTACTCACACGAAATAATTCTTTCGGTTAATCATAATATTTACGTATATCCTTACATTAAGCTTCGAATTATCAATAATTTTCATTAATTATTTAACGTTGAGTTGAATCCAACAGTTTTAATATTGATGTTAGTAATGAAAGTATTTTATCCGTATACATAATGATAAATTTTCCCTATTTTTATTCTACAATCTAAAATTCATAATTTGAAAAAATGAAAAAATTCCCTAATTCAGAGATCAATTTGTCTGAATAAAAAAATTAGCTTGATATAGTAGCTTAGTATAAGAGTAAAATATCTAAGAAATATAGATCCTATAAAAGGCGATTTTGTCATAAAATTAACTTTTGTATAATGATAATGAAAAATAATGACACTTATCACCTAACAATAAAAGAATCCACAAAATTATTATGATTATGTAACAATGATGATATTGTTAAGATCACTTAGAGAATAAACATTATGAAACTATCTAAGGAAGACCAGAATGTGGCAGAATATTGATAATTGTCATTGTTTTTTACAAATTGTAACAATTATTTCAATTTTAGTCTTGAGAAGGACTCCAATAAATACTGATGTAATTAAAATGATACAAAAGTTTCAATTTCTCTTATTATCATTAAAGTAGATGTACTGCTTGTAGCTTTTGGAGACTTTGTAGCTTTAGCTGATATTTCAAAAAATAGTTTACAACTTAATTTTTTTTCTTAAAATTTGATATTTCTATCTAATTAAATTCATAATTATAAAATAATAATTTACTAAGAATGCAATCTTTGGAAGAATAGAGTAATATTCTGTTGAATTTGAAGTAATATTGATTAATATAATGTTTCATGAAGTTCTATGATTAACTTTCTTCCTTATATAGACGAAGAGTTTTTATTATTTACAGATTAGTTGATTTTAGCATCATCCCCTTCCAATAATTTTCCAACTTCAGAAATTACTTACTTTTATCATCATCAAATATTGCGACTATTTATTGGACTATAATAACTCCTGACTGAGCCAAGTGTGGTTTTGGAATGAAACTAAGTTAATAAACTAAACTATTCAACTCGTAGACTGTTTTATTATGAATTAATTATTAATCTGAATATTCATAATTGTAGCCAATGTTTTATCACCATAATTTATAATCTTTTGCTGGCAAGTTATTCATTGTCCAATAATTTTAAAACTTTCTAAATAGATCTATCACAAGTAGTACATCTATCTTTTATCACAAAACCCTAGAACTTGAAATAAATTTTTCTTCATTAAATTTTTCTGAAAAAAATAAAATAATCTATTCTAGTCTTCCCTGTAGCCTGACCTTAAACCCACTTCTAGTTGATATCCGTTTCTTTTTTCGCATTTGATGAAGTATCTTTAATGCTTTGAATTGATGCAGTTGCTTTTGTAGGGCCATTGATAGACAAATGCTTCCAGAGTCCTGTGATTAGTGGGACATCTCTGAAGCTGTCGGCCTTTGGCTAGGGTTGCTACGAGCATATTAAATCAACGGGTCGTGATTCTCCCCAAGCATTTTGTACTTTGAATCCGGGTGATGGCCTAGGTACTACGTGGTGATTCGTATTGCCAGCATGTCTGATCGTTGTCATTGGGATGTTATTTCCAATGTTCTTCCTTTGTGTTTTTTTCGCTTCTGTAGCACCATCCTCTTCAAAGCAAACCTAAATGTAAATAGTACAGAATTATTGGAAGACGTCAATGAAAAAGTTTTCTTTATTATTAATAATAATAATAACATTTACCCAGGATTTCTCTGATGGTTTGGTATCATTAGATAAATCAATAAGCAAGTTCTTTTCACTTTTCTGTTGATTTTTTTTCTCTTGAATTTCACTCCCATTAGACTTGGCTGTACCATTAGCATCGTTATCTTTAAAAATAAATCAAAATTAAAATTTCATTCCATTTAATTAATGAAGATTAATGCCATTAAAATAGACAGTTGACAAGTTTGCGGCCCTGACTTCTCAATTAAATATCATTAAGTCTGCTTTCATAAAAAATTTACTTTCTATCTCAATAAAAAAGATTGAATCGAGTCAATTCCTGATATGAAACATCTCTAGTTTACTAAAACAGAAATCATATTTCCTAGAGTGCAAGTAATTGAGACTGTTCATGAATATACAAGCAAATTTCAATAAATTGATGAGAAACAAGAAAAACCACATAGTTGGATATATATATATATATATACTTTTATCGAATTGGAAAATCACAAATATTATAAATTGTGGTACCTTCAACCAAAGAAAAATTTATTTGTAAATGTTATAGATAAGATAACGTATTTTTGTTCTAGAAAAATATATTTTTTATCGATACCCCCCTTTCTTCAGACTCCTTTAAAAATGCCGCATCTCTCATAGTTTCCGAGGTACGGGCATTTAAAGGTTTTCTATACTTTGCTACGGCATAACTTAGTTTTTTCATAATAAATCAGGATCTATAAGGCCTATATAAAAAATAAGCGTATCAATCAATTTGTAAAAACGAAATCGTTTTATTGCAGTACTTGAAATCATAATTGGAGCATAATTTATGCTGAAAATTGGAGTAAGTTCCCGTTTTACCCCATTTAAGGAGTGAAATAATTAATTTTTCACATGTTTGACCTAATAACGTATATCTACACATCAAGACGAAGAGAATGAGTGGTCGATCATCAAAATCGAACAACTTTTATTTTTCGACCCTAAAAATGGCAAGTGGTGCTCCTTTCCATTTTATTAGGTCAAAAAATAAAACTACTCCGATTTTCAAGTTTGACCACTCATTCTCTTCGTCTTGAAGCGTAGAAATACGCAATCCGGGCGCCGCTCGAAAAAACACACATTAACACCCTCAAAAAGGGGTAAAACTGGAAACACATTAAAACTCATCATTCTTTTGACTTCAAACCCCTATGGCTCATGAACAGACGGCCTAATGACCATTTTCAGGGACGTTTAAAGCAGGTTAAAATCTAAGCTACTCAACGATATCCATGGATTCATGAGGAAAATTTTCTTCACCCTTAAAATCGCTAAAATATATGAAAAAATCATAGACTGACAGTTTTTCCGTGCGTTATAGAGAATCAAAGTCGAAAGTAGATGATTTTTTGATCGTTACTTTGACTTTGGATCTCTATAACTTCTGTACAAATTGCTTAATGATGATTTTTAAGAAATGTTCGGAAACTTCAGAACCTTAGCTAAAGATACAAATACATAAAAAACGTTTAAAAAATTTATTTATATATCTACTTTCGACTTTGATTCTCTATAACGCACGGAAAAACTGTCAGACTATGATTTTTTCATATATTTTAGCTATTTTAAGGGTGAAGAAAGTTTTTCTCAATGAATCTATGGATATCTTTGAGTAGCTTAGATTTTAACCTGCTTTAAACGTCCCTGAAAATGGTCATTAGGCCGTCTGTTCATGAGCCATAGGGGTTTGAAGTCAAAAGAATGATGAGTTTTAATGTGTTTCCAGTTTTACCCCTTTTTGAGGGTGTTAATATGATTTTTTTCGAGCGGCGACCGGATTGCGTATTTCTACGCATCAAGACGAATAAAATGAGTGGTTAATCATCAAAATCGGAGTACTTTTTTTTTTGACCTAATAAAATGGAAAGGGGCACCACTTGCCATTTTTAGGGTGGAAAAATAAAAGTTGTCCGATTTTGATGATCGACCACTCATTCTCTTCGTCTTGATGTGTAGATATACGTAATTAGGCCAAACATGTGAAAAATTAATTATTTCACTCCTTAAATGGGGTAAAACGGGAATTTTCTTCAATTTTAGCATAAATCATGCCCCATTTATGGTTTGAACTACGTGACGTTTTTCCTTTCGTCGAGATCTTTCGAATGAACCCTCAATAAACCTCGTACCATCGTTAGTATGAAAGTTGTGCTCATTTTTATGTCTTCTAGTTTTAGAGTAATTTGGTTATAAGGGCTTTTACCCAATAAGTTATGTCTATGTTTATGTCTTCTAATTTTGGAAAAATTTCGTTATGCGGGTACTATCCAATAAATCAAAAATAATCTCATATATTAAACTCGGAAGATTATTCTCAATTTCCGATGTTATTTTCCGCTGAAGCAAATGACACAATTCGCTATAATTTATTTCTATCAAAATTTCTAACAAATACCTATTACATATAATCTCCCATGTGTATCAACGTATAAAAGTCGAGTACATAATTATATGGCTTCATAATTCGTTAGTTTCAGAGAATTTATCAACAACTATTGAAAAGCTATTGAAATGGTTAAAAATATTAATTTAAAAGGGATAATAATTCAATATTGAAGATAATTACATATAATGTAAATAATTTAATTATTTGGGTATAAAATTAAAACAAATCTGTTCTACTAATTAATAAACTCTCTAGTTAATATTGTGTTTGATCTCCACTAATGAAATTCATTGACTCATGAGAGCTAGTGATCAAATAGACTCAGATAAAGAGCTTGTAGAGGGTGGGTCTATTTTCAAACATTTTTTAATTAATCAGAACTTTGAATTAAAAAGTCTAGAGGGTAGCTCTCAAAGTGCTACTCTATTCATAATATCGGGTATATAATAATATGCATATGCATGAAGTACATAGATGCATTATGTGAGTAAGCTGCTCTTCCGGTTAATGTAACGCAAGCGTCTGTTCTCAATCAAATTTCACGAGCGAGATTAAAGCCTTGATTCTGGTTAATGTCCGTTAATGCTATTATAGAACCTAAAGTGTCAAAATTAGAATTTACATCAGACACTTCTGTACATACAATCGAGCTTTAATGAAAATCTAGTTTTGATAGAAACTATGTAAACTTACTTGAAATCTCATTGGGACTCTTGTCTGAGGTTTGATGAATACTTGAGTCAGTTTGGGATAATTGCCAAGCTTCATAAGCAGTATTAAATGCTTGGGCAACTGTCAGAGTTACTGTTTGAGCCATTTTCCTCTTTGGACATAGAAAAGCATGACACTCCATCGTTTCGTTCAAGTTCGTTGCAATAAATGCAAATACATGATCATGAGTTGCATCTGCTGAGCAGTAGGAAATTCTACAAAAGAAAAGCAAGAATAATTGTAAGATTTTTCACATGACTTTTTTTTAGACAGTGATATATATATTACATATGTTTATGTAATGGTTTGTACAATGAGAGAAATGGAGTTGATAAACATAAAAAAAAATATCTTTGGAAAGTTCTTTGATCAATGAAAATTTTACTTTTAGGTTTTATTTTCTTTTTCATGTGATTGTGATGAATATTTAAAAAAGGACTTCTTTGTAAAGTAAAATATGTTAGAATACTATTTCATATAAATTTTTCGTAATTACTTTACTTTAAAAAAAACTTCATGTTGAATAAATAAAAAAGGGCAATGATGAAAGCAGTTTACAAACATTATTTTTGTAGTTGAAATGATTATAAAATAGATATTTTTTTAAATCCAATTACCATTTTTAATTTAATAAAATACTGTAAAAATAAATTTATCTTGAACTCTTATTATTCCATGATGTTTTATATACTTTCACATATCCATACTTTTCGATACAAAATTTTTTGTTGCTTGTGAAATCATGGTTTTTATTTTATTACTTTATTATCTTTTATAAACCAAATGATAACTTTAATTTCATTCTAACCTGAGGGAAATCAGAATAAAATGACTCCTTGGAGGCTTTAAAAATTCACAAAAAAAAATAAATAAAAATAAATTGTAATTCTTCAACGAGGATTATCTTACTTACATTTCAGCAATGTTTGTTTTAATGATGCAAAGATTCACGGAACATCAAAGTAAAGTAAAAATATTCAAGTACACTTTTATTTGAATCCCTAGTATTATATCTCTACGCTCATTAACTTGGGTCCTTTGAAATATTTATTATTTTTTTTTAGTAACATTTTAATAAAAATTACATGAGAATAAAATATATTCCTGTGAATAGATGAATATCTACACAAGAAATCAAGTTATAAAATATTGAATTTGAAAGAAATGAATTTTTTTAAATATAAAAAGTACTCTAATATCATCTCAGGTAATTGATTTGTCGAGGGTAAACCTTTCTAGAGTCCCCGTAATCGAATCCTAGCTAATAGCCATGATAAAATTCAACAGGGAGTCAATATCGATTCTGTTTCGGTGGATAAATTGGTTACGTAGAAAATTTTGCTTCTATCTATATAGATATATAATATGAGAGAGAGAGAATGAAATAGCATTAAAGAATTGCCGAATCCAAGTGCTTGAATATGGATTGCTGTTAAATGTTATTATAAAAACTATTGTGTTTGCTAATGACTAAATTACTGGTGCATGTAATTGAATTAAACGATTAATTTTGTTTTTATTCACCTATATATCGAAACTTGCAGTTGATCCTCTTCTGTTGCCAAATCTGTCATACGAATACCTCTGAGACTAACTGATAGTGCCACTCTTTGCAGTTTTTTCCCACTTGCTTTAGCCTGTAATCAAATTGAATCTCTCAGTTGTTGTGATACTAATAGGATTTATGTCCAGATAACTGCATGAATTCTTTATGGATCTTTGGATAAAATATTTAGGTATTCATGACAATAATCCCTCCAACTGAATCAGTAGAATTTTTGATTTATTTCTTCAATAAATTAACAAAGCATTGAAAAATCAGTCATTTGTATTAATTTTCGTCAAATATTTAAATCATTTGCAAATATATTTAATGAATAGAAAAGACTATAATAATTTATTATTAATATTTCAGTTTGTTTTAAATAATTTGAGTTTTCAATTATTCACTACTATAAATTGTAATGTCATTTAAAATTATTCCAACAAAAGTTCCATTATTTTATAATATATTATGTTGATTTAATATTCAGTAACTTTTTTAATCAAAATTATTACAATTTTACTGACTTAAAAATTTGATAAAATTATAGTTGTGCTAATTTGCAGAATGTATGAAAGTTGTATAATATTAGTACACTGCAATTCTTCTAATGAATCGGTGAATAAAAGAAATACTGGAATTTTTAGTAATTATCGACAGATTGACAGGCATGCATTTAACACAGTTAAATTAATTAATAATTTATTGTGACTATCCGCCGATTAAGTTTAAAAGACTAATTTATAGATAAAAGAATTACTCGAATGAATAAAATATTATTGTAAAGAGTTTCAATAAATGATTACATGAGTTTTGAAAATTTCAATGGAATAATGGATTTTAAATTGCACTATTTTGAATTTAATTGGAAAAAAGATTATCATTAAATAATTGAATGACTGATTAAATAAATGAATTAGTTTATAAGTCAATTCAGTAATTAAATGCAATCATTTGATAAAATATAACTATATTGAATAGTGTTTCACACATCAAATGTGAAATAGATCATATTAAGTTTTAAATATTTCACATCCAACTGGCAACATGTACCTGAATATCATCAAAGTCAGGTTTAATGTGTTGATGAATATGCATTGAAAAACTAATCAGAAATATTAAGTGTACGATTAATAATGTTCTTCTAACTAAAGTTACCTAATCAAGAGCTAATTAAGTTCATCAAATCAAGTATAATTGATGTAGAGCTAATGATTATCTGTATATCAGGGTTGTTGGATTTGAAACTAATCAGGTCCACTTGACTGGACACCTTTAATGTGAAACTAATAAGATTCCCTTGATGCATATCTCATGTTTTTGAAAACAGTTCATACTTGATATCATCTAAAACAATATCATTCTTATTTTTATATATTATGATTATAAAGAATTCACTTATTTTATGCATTTATTTGTTTAGTGTATAATGGTTTTTCAAAGGATTATTAAAAATAATAGAATTAGTTTGTGTGGTTTTATTGGATAATAAAGCTTAGCGAATATATAATTAGTAGTGTAGGATTATAAATATTAATATTAATGCATTTTTTAAATTATGCAAGTTCTGTGAGCTTAAGTTTTAGTTTTATTTTTCATACATTTCTCATAATATTTTTTATTTATCAATATTTTTAAGATAATTTTCATGATTATGATCCCCATAATTATTTAAATAAAATTACAACATCGAATGTGTAATTGATAATGAACATTTTATCTAATGCATGTAATGTTGATGGTAAAAAACGTATTTTTTTTTAAATTTTCAACAGAAATTTCCAGAGGACTTTCAAACGAAGAACTGCCCTCCCCCCATCACTCTCACTTGATGGACCAATTACAAAATTTTCCAAAATTATGTTTGCTTGTGTTCACCTGATTTGTTAGGGACAGGTATGCCTATCCCTACTACTATAGTAGGGCAGGACAAGGGTTGGAGGAGGTATAAATAGGACCGAGGATTCTGCAAGGATCACACAACGCTTGACACTTGTCACCGATTCACTGAAAACGATCCTGATTTCATTTGAACGCAATGACGAACTTTAGAAACGTTGAAGAGCTTGCCAGAAGTGCATACGACGAAGAGGAACAGACGACACCCGAACCTCCGATAACAACAACACCGAAGCGGAAATTTTTATCATACCCGCAAGTGCTCCTCATCAGACCAAGGAGGTTATTCCCGAAAGAAGAGTCGGAGGAAATATTCATAAGTATACCTGAAGAGCAACCTAGACCGATCTACGAACCGATCTACGAACCGATTTCTGACGTGGAGGATGATGTTTTTGAAGAAACTTTTGAAGTAGTTATTGAAAAGATTCCTGAAGCCATTCGTGAAGAAATTATCGAAGAGGTTCCTGAAGTTCAGCAGACAGCAGCTCCTGAAGTTGAACAGACAACAGCTCCTGAAGTTGAACAGACAACAGCTCCTGAAGTTCAACAGACAGCAGCTCCTGAAGGTGAACAGGTGACAATTCCTCAAGAAATTCTGGATGTTTTGCGGCAACTTCCGCCTGGACAAGAACTCACTAAAATTGAAATACTAGCCATCGTAGCCAGTTACGAATTAAAAAAATTTATAAGTCACGAAGAATAATTCATAAGCATCATTAAAACAATTGGCCCTTTTCAGGGCCGACAAATTGCTCAGACGTTGATTCTCCAAGTACATTATACATACATTGATCGAAAGATTACTTTGAATATAATATAATTAATTGACTACTATCAATTAACTGATTTCTAAGTCGTTAACTAATATTTAACTATTGATTATTTAAAACTTAATATGAGAATATAGTAGATATTATGATCAATTGAAGTAAGAATATATTCAAAAATAATTTTGCTAGCACTTACTAAAGTTAATTAGGTGTTAAAAATTTAGAAATATTTTTACTCTATTTTCTAATATATTTTTGAGCTTGTTTGCTTTTGATTTTTCAAATTAAAATGATTTTTGCTGAAGACATAAGAATCATATAGATAGAAAATGCAGTTGTTAGAGAACCGAGAATTTAGAATTAATTTTTTTTATCGATTACCATTAAATGATTCAAACTTCTGATAAATATTTTAGAATAATAAAAAGCCTCAGTTATGAACACATTAGTGGTTCTATAATGAACAAATTTCATTTCATTGTAAAAAATATTTTTTATCAATTAATAAACCAATTTTTCTAACGTAAGCTCTTCAAGTACATTATACATAACACTGATAGAAAGATTACTTTGAATATAATATAATGAATTAACTACTATCAATTAAATGATTTCTAAGTCGTTAACTAATATTTAACTATTGACAATTCAAAACTTAACATGAGAATATAGTAGATATTATGATCAATTGAAGTAAGAATATATTCAAAAATAATTTTGCTAGCACTTACTAAATTTAATTAAGTGTTAAAAATTTAGAAATATTTTTACTCTATTTTCTAATAGATTTTTTAGCTTGTTTGCTTTTAATTTTTTACGTTGAGGTGATTTTTGTTGAAGACATAAGAATCATATAGATAGAAAATGCATTTTTCAGGGAATCGAGAATTTAGAATTGATGTTTGTTATCGATTACCATTAAATGATTCAAACTTCTAATAAATATTTTAGAATAATGAAAAGCCTCAGTTATGAACACATTAGTGGTTCTATAATGAATAAATTTCATTTCATTGTAAAAAATATTTTTTACCATTAAAAAAATATTTTTTATCAATTAATAAACCAATTTTTCTAACGTAAGCTCTTCAAGTACATTATACATAACACTGATAGAAAGATTACTTTGAATATAATATAATGAATTAACTACTATCAATAAAATGATTTCTAAGTCGTTGACTAATATTTAACTATTGATAATTCAAAACTTAATATGAGAATATAGTAGATATTATGATTAATTGAAGTAATTATTTCGTATGATATAAATGAGTAAAATATAAATCTTATATTATGATGATAAACTTAGCGAATATATAATTAGCAAAGAAGGATTGTCAATTTTAATATTAATGCATTTTTCCAAATTATGTAGATTCTTCTGTGAGTTAAAGTTTTAGTAGAGAACAAAAATTGCATTAAAAGAACTTTGTTAAGAGTTTTAATTCAAGTTAGCTTAAGATAAAAAATATTAAGATTTAAATTGTTGATAAAGTTTTCTTTTATCTTATAAAAGAGACGAAGGTAATTTATATTGCAAATATACAGCTGTTTTTAATGTTAAATTGTATATTTCTGATAAGAAATTTTCTACTGATAAATTAAGAGAATAATTTCGATAGAAAAATCGTTGAGTAATAAATGTAATTATAAATCTTCTTTAATTGAATTGGAAAAATAAAAGTAATCGAGAAACTGAACTAAGTCTTGAGAAAATTTCAGATTGGATGAGCACTTTTTTTTTCTCTTTTTGTCTTTGCTCTTATTTCTTCTTGTCTTTGCGGATAGAGAGAAAATTTAGAATTGTACATTGTGAGTTCTTGATCTTACACAATTGTTCGAGTAAGCAGCTTTATCCCCACAACAATCTTGTCTTAAATGCTTTTTTGAAATTTTACATTTTCTAGCTTCAAAATGAATGAATGTCTTCTATTATTTGCAGAGCTTCTTTCATAATAATGAATTACAAGGTTTTTTTGGACGTAAATGGAAAACGTGAAAAACAAAAACATGATGTGCGTCAATGAAATGATCACATCAAAAATCGTTAAAAATATGATAATGACGTATGGACGCTGATTGATGTGACACCTTGTTTGGTTGATAAATAAATTAATATCAATTCATTGTCAGCCCAGCTGGAGTTGATTTTATCAGAAAAATATTGATGTTACTTTGTCAACATAGTTTGATTCATGGTAATATTCATGAAAAATATTAAAAGCCTGAAATTCAAATGATACTTCGTCGGATCACTTTTAGAGACAATGATAACAATAAATTACAATTTAATTTTTTTCAATTGACGTAAATATTTTATAATGATGTTATATAGCATCTTTAACAATCATACTGGAACTATAAAGCCATAGTTTATTGAAAGACGCAACAAGAAGTGTTCAATATTGGATTGTTGAACACAATTGATAGTGATAGTTGTCAGGATTCAAGTCATACTGTAAGAATATATTTCAAAATAATTTTGCTAGAACTTACTAAATTTAATTAAGTGTTAAAAATTTAGAAATATTTTTACTCTATTTTCTAATAGATTTTTTAGCTTGTTTGCTTTTGATTTTTCAAATTGGAATGATTTTTGTTGAAGACATAAGAATCATATAGATAGAAAATGCATTTGTCAGGGAATCGAGAATTTAGAATTGATTTTTGTTATCGATTACCATTAAATGATTCAAACTACTAATAAATATTTTAGAATAATGAAAAGCCTCAGTTATGAACACATTAGTGGTTCTATAATGAATAAATTTCATTTCATTGTAAAAAATATTTTTTACCATTAAAAAAATATTTTTTATCAATTAATAAACCAATTTTTCTAACGTAAGCTCTTCAAGTACATTATACATAACACTGATAGAAAGATTACTTTGAATATAATATAATTAATTAACTACTATCAATTAAATGATTTCTTAGTCGTTGACTAATATTTAACTATTGATAATTCAAAACTTAATATGAGAATATAGTAGATATTATGATTAATTGATGTAAGAATATATTCAAAAATAATTTTGCTAGCACTTACTAAATTTAATTAAGTGTTAAAAATTTAGAAATATTTTTACTCTATTTTCTAATATATTTTTGAGCTTGTTTGCTTTTGATTTTTCAAATTGAAATGATTTTTGTTGAAGACATAAAAATCATATAGATAGAAAATGCATTTGTCAGGGAATCGAGAATTTAGAATTAATTTTTGTTATCGATTACCATTAAATGATTCAAACTTCTAATAAATATTTTAGAATAATGAAAAGCCTCAGTTATGAACACATTAGTGGTTCTATAATGAATAAATTTCATTTCATTGTAAAAAATATTTTTTACCATTAAAAAAATATTTTTTATCAATTAATAAACCAATTTTTCTAACGTAAGCTCTTCAAGTACATTATACATAACACTGATAGAAAGATTACTTTGAATATAATATAATGAATTAACTACTATCAATTAAATGATTCCTAAGTCGTTGACTAATATTCAACTATTGATGATTTAAAACTTAATATGAGAATATAGTAGATATTATGATTAATTGGAGTAAGAATATATTCAAAAATAATTTTGCTAGCACTTACTAAATTTAATTAGGTGTTAAAAATTTAGAAATATTTTTACTCTATTTTCTAATATATTTTTGAGCTTGTTTGCTTTTGATTTTTCAAATTAAAATGATTTTTGCTGAAGACATAAGAATCATATAGATAGAAAATGCATTTGTCAGGGAATCGAGAGTTTAGAATTAATTTTTTTTATCGATTACCATTAAATGATTCAAACTTCTGATAAATATTTTAGAATAATGAAAAGCCTCAGTTATGAACACATTAGTGGTTCTATAATGAATAAATTTCATTTTATTGTAAAGAATATTTTTTACCATTAAAAAAATATTTCTTACAATTAATAAACTGGCATTCGCGAAGCCTTCTAACTTCATATCAACCACTGCTGTTACATATATTAACAACTAAAAAATATGGATTCTAATAAAATTTTATAGATTGTTCAAAAAGCAATCCTGTTATTATTTCATAAAATTTCTGTAGTTAGTTTAAATATTCTTAAGACGTATGTTTATTGCTAAACTGTCTTTGTTTCACGCACGAACTTCTCGTCTATTTGACGAGGCATAAATTGTGAAATTTTAGAAAGTACTCATAATCCCCGAAGATTCTTTGATCCTAATCTGGTGATCGAGTGGTACTTTAGGAAAAATATATACGAAAATTAAAATTGTTTTATGACAATGTGTTATTTTACTGGTATATTTCATCAATGGACATACTTAGATGAACGAAGCAAGTAGGTGCAATATCTTAGTTACCTTTCTTACTATGGATCATACAAAACAGGTATGCCACCTGACATGGGCTAACAGGGGTTCTCAAAGTCCTTGTGACTGAACACCTGTGACACTCAATGCCATTTTCAAGAAAGATGTTCTCTCAATTTTAAGGGGTGATTTGACTTAAGAACGTAGTATTGTCTGACATAAATCTTTTTCTAAAATAGAAGTAAATCTACAATTGGAAATAAAAGATGTTGTCTTATAGTCAGTATTTAATTATTTAGAGATTTAAGTAAACTGTAGGATAGTTTGCTATGTGCTTGAGCATCATCAATGTTGCAAGAGTAAATAGACTTATTAATCTGTTTATTTTGTTAACTATTTCATCACCAGTTGATCTTCATAATGAGTGTAAAAGTAATCACATGAATAATAAATATATTCAGTTGATAATACTAGACCAATAACTAAACATTTAGATTATTTTTATATGAAAATATTTGTTATTATTATATGGTATATTTTACCATATTATAAGTATGTCTAGATACCATGTTGATCATTGAAATCATGTGAAAAATATCAATATACTTGAATGAAAATTACAGAGCTACTACAGTTGTAGTTGTCGATAATAAATCCAATAATCAATTGATAAAACATTTACAAGTTTGTTTATAATGTTGGAAAAAATTAATATTTGCATTAAATAATTATTTTGTCATTTTCATTTTGTAATGGGGAATAATAAAACTATTGAATATTACAGATATAAATTTGTGTTAATAGATTCAAATGTAACAGTTATTTGAGAAATTTCCATGAATTTTAAATTGTGTTTAAAATTTATTTTAGCTTTTTCTTTAATATTCAGTTTTTACATTATCAAATATTAAATCCCTCTATGACTTATAAATCTATCAACACAGAAACAATAAGATGTACTAAATAATCCAGTTGCTAGAATCAAAAAACTAAACATTAAATTGTTTAACATTATTAAAAAAAAAATCTTCACTAGCTTTTGCTTTAGCAACCATTGAATTATATATGAATTTATTTATTAAATATGTTTTAGAAAACCTAATTATTTACTCATTTTTCATTCTATTATTCAAACAAAATCATTATTAAACTTTCTAATTTTTATGAAAAGAAATTTCTAAATTTTCAACTTTATTTTTCGTCGACTTTTCGTAGACTTGCAGTACAACTAAATCCATTGACCCGACGCCTAAATTTCTTAATTTTCTACTTAGGAGCCTCTGCCCTATTAGTGACCATCGTATACAATGTGCCAATATAGAAAAGACCATCATTTTCCCAAGAACTCAGGGAATTTACAATTCTTTCTCCGACAAATCTTTATAAAATGTTCGTTAAACTTTAAAATTCTTTCGTAAATTACCTTACTTAAATTTTACTTTTAACATTCAATACAGATAATTTAAGTTAGCTAATAACTGTTTTGCAAATTAAAATGATTTGAATAAAATTTAGTTGGTACACAACATATTTATCAGAATGTAATTGTCGGAAACCCTAGCAAAATAAGCAATTTATTTGCATGGTCAAATCAAATAGTCAGCAATCAGATATCTTTAATATTCTATTCGCAATGGCTTTTTGGAGATATACAGTTTCTAGCTCTTCTGTAAATAATTTAGTAGTGATAAAGGTTCAAAAATGTAAGCAGTAAATTTATTATACAAAATATAATTAAGATGTCATTTAGCATTCAATTATGGATTCTTTATTTTAGGGAGTTTTTCCGATCAATATTTTGTATTAAAAAGTGTTATTAAGTATAAATATTATACTTAATTAAATAATTAAAAATATTTAAAAAATATTGCTTTATTATTTTTATTGAAAAACTTGACGCAAACATGATTGACAATTAATATCATTTAAATACGATAATAATCGAGCATAATACATGAACAGGTTATTCTTATGAAGATTAAAAATAATATTTTAGATAAACTGCATTTGTTGGTTTAGTTGTTATCTTGATAAAACCATAAGTTTATATTTTTAAAATGTTTCTATCATAAAAACATGTATTACATAGTGGAACAACGTCATTGATGCTCGACATTAAATTGACATTTTTTTTATTTATTTTTACTTTTGATGTCTGCTTCAATAATGTCACAAACAGATTCTAAAAAAATATATTTTAAAAAACGAATCGTTATTTAGTTTTTATTTTCATTGTTTTTTATTTCGCATTTTTCAAATAAAATATTAATATGTTTTTTTTATAAAAAAAACTCATTTAATCAATAATTGATTCAAGCATTCAACAAGCTTTTACTGAAAATTGAAAAAAATGCATGAGAAAAATTGTTATTAATGAATATATTATATTAAAAACAAATTTTATTCTATTAAATATAATTTTTTTCAATTCGCATTTTTATTATTTTACTCTTTAATTTTAAAGATAATTTGTTTTCACAATAGTAAATGTTAATAAATCAGTTGAGTATTTGTTATTTTATATCAATTCTATTCTACAAAATTGAAAAATAAAATGGAAAATAATAAAGCTTAAAAAAAATAGTGGTAGAGGTCAAGCATCCTTAGCTTTCTTCACGGTATCGAATCTACACTATTCACACAAATGAAGTGATTTCTTTTGTGTTTATTTCCAACTGTTCTAGTCGAGATAAAAGCATTTAAAGAGATATAAACGATTTCAAAGCTTAAACTTGAAGCTCTTGGATATTTTGGAGTTCGTTAACATTTAATCATTTTTCCCTAAAACACTCGTATTTTACAACTAATCCTTATTAAGGCCTACATCAACACTGATAAACACACACATTTTCAGTTATAAAAAATTCGAATATTGGCTTAGAGCTGATTACATTGGATTGTAACATATTACTGACTGGTGAAATGTATCTGATAATGGCAGGTGATCTAAATGACTGACTAAATACTACCTATTAAAATTTTGTATTTGTTATAATCCAAAAAAAAATGCAAAGATTAAACAGGATTTTTTTAATTCGTACGTTGTGATATTAATTTTCAATATTTTATTGATATTAATAAAAAAAAAAATGATAAATGCCATTTTTTAAAATAATTTTACAAACATTTAAAGTAAACAGTGAAATATCTGATATTATTCTAAAAACTGTTTGAATAACTTTTTTTTTATATGTGAATGTGGATTCATTTTATACGATTCTCTGTTTACTGAAATAAGATTAAAAAGTATAAAATTGAAAAACCATTATATCACAGTATTATTAAAAAAAAAGGAAAAATGAATCTATGTTTAAATTTTTTCAATATCTTCATTCGAATTAAATTCCACGAATCTGTTGAAATAATCTCCTAAATGTAATGCATATTTTTTTGTCGTAAGTTTAGGTAACTAAAAAAGGTATTATTTTTATCATAAAAAGCCTTTTAGTTCATATGAATGCGATGAGTATGAAAGTTTTAATGATATTGTTGCAAAAATGTAGTTGAATAATCTAAGTACTTTTCAGACCATTTTGAAGCATGAGGAAATATTGATTCGATGAAAATATATTTCGATCTTCAAATACATACTGGAACGAGTGTATAAATACGTGTATACTCTATTACCAAAGATGGGTAAACTTTGATACTTTGGAGTAGTTAAAGTGAGAAAGTTGATGTAGGCCTACTTAATACTTTTCTCATTCACCTGATGACCAACTATAAATCAATTGACTGAACAGCATTTGCTCGCCTCTGCTCTATAACATATTCTCATGTATGATATCATTATATAAGTTTAGAAGTTTTAATGAAATAAATTTGAATTGTTCTTCTGTGATATTTTTTAGCAATTGTACAGAAAGTAAATTTCACTTGAGTAAAGGGTGACTATTTAGATTATTTAATTAAAATAAAAATCAATATGTAAAGTATATGTATGATTTTAGAACCTGATTGCATAAAAATTTTTTAGATATTTATGTAGAATTGGAACTTAATCTCTAATTAGCTCCAAATTTTTTTTTAAATATTAAAGACTACTTTTTAATGTGAAGAGACATTTTCTAAAGTTTTCTACCCAACAACAGTCTTATAATTGATAGAAGCTAGAACTCTAATTTTAAAAATAAAAAAAATTATTATAAATTATATAAATGAAACATTTCAAGGCCAAGGCCATTGGAAAATACGTTTCTTTGTTATATGCAGTTTTTTTATTAAACGAGGATAGGTTGATCGTGGTGGGCTTGCAAATTGATTTGCTGCTATTAAAATTTGTTGAATGAAAATTTTTAATTTATCATGTTTATTTGAATAATGTTTTTAAATACTACGTAAATGCAAATGAATGAATGAGTTGAGTATTTGTAACAGAAAAGAAGAGAAAGAGAAAGTAGAATTAAAGACCTCAGTGAAAGTGTGACCTGAGTGTTGAGGGATGCAAGTCATTAACCACAAGTCAAATGTTCAGTACGAAATTATTACGGTCAATTCTCACCTGACACTTGAGTATATTTTCCAAAAATCTATTATTTCAAAGTAGCTGTATATTTTTACTGTTAAATTCTATCAAAATTAATTACTGAAAGCTATTTCGAGATAGCTAATATGCACTGATTTCCCAATAAAAATCTACTAATGTTTAAAATACACATGGCAATTTTCCTTCCATATTTTTTTTAGTGTAAATGAGAAAAAATTTGCAACAATGCTTTTTTTTGTATTTTTTATATCTAAAAAAATGAAGCTTATTTAGTTTTCATAATTCAACGAATTTTTTGCATTTTGATCACAGCTAAATGATATAATAAGAAAATACCCAGGAGGATTTCATAAATAAACGCGAGAGAATGAGATAGGCCATACCAATTAATGTAGCATACCGATGGTAATAATTATTCGGAATACGTACCATGGTAATGACCGTCTTGATTGCTTCAGCGGTCGCCTCTTCGCTTGAGGGTGTCTCCACTAAGGTACTACCTAGATATTTCAGGGTGAAAGTTGCCTCACCAGCCTCATCATGATCGTCATGAGTCAGTGAGCTTCCATTGCTGTTACCAACTTTATTGCTTCCATTGTCAACACATTCGCGACTATTTGCTAATGCCCATTCTTCACATAATTCTGAAAATATACAATCTCTATATCAATATTATCTATAACTTCGGAAGTGGTAGGTGTAGTGGAGTAGTAATACTATCTGTTATTTCTCTTGAGAATTTCTCATTCGTATATACGCTGTCAAATCATGTAGCGAAAGAGATAGAATATGAAATAGAGAGAGAAATCAAATGGAATATTGAACTCTTTGATGTTAAACGCGGATGAGGAAAAAAATATTCATGTATACTAGATGAATATTTTATTCTCGCAAAGAGAACATTTTCTTAGCTAACTTAGTTGTTCATTTTCCCAGAAAAAAACAGGTGCTCTGATAACCTTAGGTACTACCCTAAATACAAATTTTTTTAATCTAAAAAAGTTGTAATGAATTACTAAAATGACTGCTTTTAGGGAAGTATGAAATTAATGCTATAAATTTTTTACTTTTATATCTATTACAACAATTTATTTGTATTAAAGTTTTATATTTAAAAAGTATTATATATTTTATCTTTTAAAAATTATTTTACTTTTATTTATTGTTTATTTTAATGGATTTTTTTACATAATTGATTAAATTTATTTGGTATACAAATTGACAGTTAAACATGGTAAATCAATATGATGTGATAAACTCATAAATTGTAATAATTAATAAAAAAAAAAATTATTTTGTCATGTAAATTATCATATTGAACCTTATTCCATTCAATTTTAATTAATTTATTTAGTAATTCAATTATTTAAATGTTATGAAAATTTTACATTAATTGTATATTTATTAAAAGTTTAATTAAATAACTCACTAAAATTGGTTTTCAGTTTTAGAATATTTTTTCAATAAAATAGTCCAAAAATCTTTTCCATTAACTTTTGAAATCTTTTTTTAAAATTATTATTTAAAAAAAATCCAATCACACTTGATTGTTTGGAAAAACCATTTTAATTATTCTCTTCTAAGTAAAGTCAATAAACATTAGTAGTTTATACTCTACTAAAAGTCTTGTTTAAATTGTGGAATACAATTTGAAACATAAAGTTCAACGAGCAAAAAAATTGTGCCTTATTTTTTGTCCAAGAATGAATGTGTTGATGTAAATGTCATCAAATAATAATTTCAACATTTATTCATAGATAATTAAAAGAGAACAAAGAATGAGGAAATGTGAGATAAATCTTCAATTCTCCAAAGTTTATTTCAGTTATTTTATAAACTCAATAAAAGTTTCGAATTTATTCTCTAGTAGAAATCCGCTTATAAATTATAAAATGCATGGTAAAAAAAAACTTATGACGAGATATATAGGGTTGGAAAATAATATTTTGTTGCACATTCTTTTCTTTACATGCCTCAAACAACATAGTAAAACAAGTGTGAGAGTTATCTCATGTGCATGAAACATGTTGTAGATTATTCGAAATTTCATGTCTGCACTGAAACTGCTATACGTAAGGGGTGTAGTTGACATAACGTTGGACAGAGACAAATGTCCATTCGTTGGCTCCAGCAAGTAAGAGATGACCGGATTCTATATCAAGGCAACTTAGTCTTCGTCTATGTCACTTGAGAGTAGATTGTGTTGTCTCTCAACATTATGATACATCGTTTTAATATATTAAAAAGTCTAAAACATGTAATGTAACAAAAAGACCTACTTTCTTTTACTTAAAACCACACTTACTTGACTTTAATTGATAGAATTTATCTTTCTAAACATCAATTATATATATTTGTTTTATAAAAAAGCATTGACTTCACTCGTATGGAATATGGCAAAGAAAGAGTAATGAGATAGTCACGAGTATCATAAATTTAACGTCCAGACAGTTTTCTACGCCATGTTAAACGCCTGCCTGGTGTCAACAGTGAAATATTAAAACAGTAAACACATGATACAACAACAGCATGTAAAAAAAATGATATATTTTGAGTTAAATCGAGAGGATATTCATTTTTTTTAATTTTTTGAGAAATAAGATATACAAGTTTATAGAGATGAGAAAATTTATTGAAAAAGCTTTTAAAGTTCTTATCATATCAAAGAGGCAAGATTGTATTTCATTTATAAGAAATTTATTATTATCATCAATTTTAAGGATAAAGAGAGCAAACAGTTGAATAGGTGAACAGTTAAGAAGCTTGATTCGAGATCAAAGGACAGATTGGAAAGGAAAAATGTTTGAAAACTTCGGATCAATTATGTTGACCAGGTCTTTTTTATCAAGAGCTTTTGATTGAAACGCTAAAAATAATTTCATGTATAATGCTGATTTTTTTTTAAATTTAATAATCTGTCTAGTTAGTAAAATTTTCGTTGATTGATTGGTATTGACTTTATATCATTGAACATACGATTGGATTCATTACGTTGTCTAATAAAAGAAAATGTTTTACTTTGACTTCATATTGGAATGTAATTCGATACATTTTAGCTTTATACATTGAAGTATTTTATTGAAAAATATTTCAATCCATCAGTCGAAAATATGACTATTTCAGTGTAAAAATCATCTATATTGGTACTTTGATGTATTTATGAAATTTGCAAATATTGCTTCCATCATTGATTTCTATATAATGGGGAGAAAAAACTATTGAAAATCAATCATATTTCATGAATATGTGAATAAACTGAATTTTAAAATTAAAAAAAAAACTAGAGTGTTAATATTCTAGAGTTGGAACTTATGATCAACTAAAAAAGTGAAGTAGTAAAAAATCCTAGTCATTTTTTCACCAGTCTTTTTAATATAAAACTACTGAATCAATGAGTGAATACCCATGAGTCAATGAACAAATCTATTCATTTAAATTGGAAAATTCTTCCAGGAAAACTCGAGGTTGAAAGACCACTTGGGACGAGATGGCTTTTTAAAAAATGCGAGAATACATTTTTAGAATTTTTTGCAAGCTGGTCAATATGTGGTGAATTTGCTTACTTATAAATTCATGATAAAAGATGGAAACTAGACCCATGTGAATCTAGAATAGATGAATAGACATCAACAGTTGGTGATCGATTCGAATTTTTAATAAATCAACAATACATTGGATTGAATAAGCAAGTTGTGGAAAATATCAGATGCATTTCTAGTAAACAAAAGACTTTATAGAAAGTCTTGAGTTACCAAGTATTAAGATTCCAGAACAATGTTTTGATCATTTGTATGGATAAACACATTTCTTATCTCATGAATACTAGCACGTTGGCGTTGATGATTATGATTATGCAATAATGTTATTATTCCTTGACATAATTTCTAGTGAATCTAGGTTAAACATATTTTTGATATGAAGTCTGAGTGATTTAATAAATCAAGATATTGCTCGATTATTCTTAGGGAATAGTATTAATTATATCTGTCATTAATTATAAATTTAAAGATAAAATTACTTAATTTCAACCTCAATTTTAAGGATCAATAATAAATGGCAGAAAAGATATTTTTAGACGATTTATGAGAAAATATAGTACCCGTATGAAAAAATTTTGTTTCTCAAACGTTCCCCTCGTGAAACTATATAATAGGGAATGTTTAGGGAACAAAATATTTTAGAAATGTTTTCTCTCAATCATATCAATGGATTTGTAAAAACGAAATCTTTTTATTGCAGTACTTAAAATCATAAATGGAGCATGATTTATGTTGAAAATTGGAGCAAGTACCTATTTTACCCCATTTAAGGAGTGAAATAATTAATTTTTCACATGTTTGACCTAATTACGTATATCTACACATCAAGACGAAGAGAATGAGTGGTCGATCATCAAAATCGAACAACTTTTATTTTTCCACCCTAAAAATGGCAAGTGGTACCCCTTTCCATTTTTTTAGGTCAAAAAAAAAGTACTCCGATTCTGATGATTAACCACTCATTCTCTTCGTCTTGATGCGTAGAAATACGCAAACCGGGCGCCGCTCGAAAAAACACACATTAACACCCTCAAAAAGGGGTAAAACTGGAAACACATTAAAACTCATCATTCTTTTGACTTCATACCCCTATGGCTCATGAACGGACGGCTCAACGACCATTTTCAGGGACGTTTGAAGCAGGTTAAAATCTAAGCTATTCAACGTTATCCATGGATTTATTGAGAAAAATTTTCTTCACCCTTAAAATCGCTAAAATATAACAAAAAATACATTTTTTTGCGAGTTTGCCAACTATTTTGGCAATTTTGAGAGTGGAATAAATTTTTTAGACGTTTTTTATGTATTTGTATCTTTAGCTAAGATTCTGAAGTTTCCGAACATTTCTTAAAAATCATCATTAAGCAATTTGTACAGAAGTTATAGAGGTCCTAAGTCAAAGTAAGGGTCAAAAAATCATCTACTTTCGACTTTGATTCTCTATAACTCGCGGAAAAATTATCAGACCATGATTTTTTTATATATTTTAGCGATTTTACGGGTGAAGAAAATTTTTCTCAATAAATCCATGGATAACGTTGAATAGCTTAGATTTTAACTTTCTTTAAACGTCCCTGAAAATGGTCGTTGAGCCGTCCGTTCATGAGCCATAGGGGTATGAAGTCAAAAGAATGATGAGTTTTAATGTGTTTCCAGTTTTACCCCTTTTTGAGGGTGTTAATGTGTGTTTTTTCGAGCGGCGCCCGGTTTGCGTATTTCTACGCATCAAGACGAATAAAATGAGTGGTTAATCGTCAAAATCGGAGTACTTTTTTTTTGACCTAATAAAATGGAAAGGGGTACCACTTGCCATTTTTAGGGTGGAAAAATAAAAGTTGTCCGATTTTGATGATCGACCACTTATTCTCTTCGTCTTGATGTGTAGATATACGTAATTAAGTCAAACATGTGAAAAATCAATTATTTCACTCCTTAAATGGGGTAAAATAGGTACTTGCTCCAATTTTCAACATAAATCATGCTCCATTTATGATTTTAAGTACTGCAATAAAAAGATTTCGTTTTTATAAATCCATTGATATGATTGAGAGAAAACATTTAAAAAAAAAAAATTTTGTTCTCTAAACATTCCCTACTATATAGTCTCACGAGAAGAACGTTTGAGAAACAAAATTTTTTTCTACGGACAGTGAATTCTCTTGTTAATCAATAAAACTTTTTGCGTACTCATCTCACCTACTCCTTCTCTTATATTTTATTTTTTTATGCAAAGAAATGCTTTCCGATTGTTGAATATTAATTATTTTACTCCGAATACTTTAGTTCACCAATGAAAATTATAATCCTACTTCGAAACCAGAGTTTATAATATTTTAAAGTATTAAATTGTTGAAAAAAAAGAATATTCCAATGATGATGAAGAATGGTGGGGATCAAAGTTGGTTACATTCTATATTGAAATTTAATACAATGGAAGAAAAATTCTATTAATCTTGAATCCACTAAAATTTTTTTGTTCAGTCGACGTGCTTGATTCTTTCCAAGTGCCTCTTTGATATTCACCAAGTGAAAACCTCAAAGCTCACACTTTCCACATTCGATTATGGCAAAATGTAGTCAAATCTCCAAGACTTTTATGCTTTTTCTTTTCGAAAGAGTTCAGAGTCACAGATCAAACCTATACTTGGCTTTGATTTACTTCTGGCGTCTAGTCCAGAATTGATTTTCCATAACTTTCCAGACGTCACGCTCAATAATGAAACCATTCAGCTGAAATGTACATCAATTTTTCTGATTATATATTGTCACAGATGAACTTTCCTTCTAATTGCCTTATTGAAATATTTCAACGGTGAAGTAAATAAATATAAAAAGTTTTTCAAGTTCGAGTTAAAAGAAAGTTTCTACTACCAGTCTCGTTGGAGTAATAAAAGTGACGAAAATGCTTGGTGCAACATATTTCTCATTTCATAATAAAAAAGCAAGACAGTTAAAGGATGAAAAAAAAAAGGGAAAAATTTGCTCAAGTAACTCCATTGGTGTGAGTAAAAAGTTTTATTCTTCGTTGAAAGTTAGCTCTCAAATGCTGCACAAGTCTTTAGAGTATATAGACAAGTTTTTAAACATTCTTTTCACGATACTTTGCCAATAAATAAAGCATCACTTTAATCCCTAAGTCCAGTGAGTTCAAACGATTATAGGAGATATTCGACATATGATATATATCGTCTTTTTTGAATAGTAATTCAACTCTCAATTCTTTCAGCAAGATATTCAAAGCTTTCACAATGATATACTACTTTTTATCAATGTAATCTTTGATTAATAATAAAAAAAAACCTTGAAATGTTTTAAACAGTGATATTAAACTTTTTGTCATCTCAATATGAAGCATCAAGTCATTATGAAATAGTTGAACGTCAATGGTGGTGAAAAGAGACAATGTGAGCTAACGAGGTTTTGCTGATTACTACTTGGACTAGCTCAAAGTACTCACGTGGCATGTAATTGTCTCCAGGTAAATAGTCCTTTTGTTCTGACTTACTTCTCTTCTTTTTGCCCTATTATGTCTCGTTTGAGCTTTTGAATCTCTAAATTTCCAGTTTGTAATTGCAATTATTTTCACAACTGGATGATAATTACAACAAAGCTCGTAAAGTTTTTGCTAATGTATGACCAACCCACCGAGCCATTACGATTTTTCACTTGCATTTTATTGTACTTAATAATTATGAGGACATTTTTCGTTACTTTTGGATTTATTTTAGCAACAGAGAAATATGTATACGCTAGTATACTGCGTTCCATTAAACTTCGACAGTATATATGTACTTGGTATGATGAAAAACTAGCAATTTACTTGCCACCATTTATTATTTAATACCTCATTTATGCACTCCTGTTTTACAATTCACAGCTTGGAAAATGTCAACGTTGTAAAGATGAGGCGGCATAAAAAGGATATGCTCTGAAAGAGATAAATTGAGTTGAAATATGCTGACTAAAATAAATCATCAACATCATTTTTTAGTCAATTTTTTTTAACGTTTATTGATTGAATAAAAAAAAATACAAATGATAAAATAATTTTTGGACTTCCTGATCAAAATGTTATTGTTGTAGACATAAAAATGACTTTTTAAAATTATTTTTATTATTAATTTTTAAAATAATCGTGTGATTGTTTTTAAATTCAAATTAAATAAACATTAAAGACTATTTTAATTAAGACTTTTGTGATTATTTCTGAGACGTTTAGTTATTTTGATGTTAAATGTAAAGCATTTCATTACATTTTTCTCATTAATTATGATAAGGTAATATTTTATTTAAATCTCGAATTTAGAGTATTACGAAATAATTATAGTTATTACTTTTGTGCATAATATGGGTCCAGGATTAGTGATAAGAAAGATTAAGGCATAATTTTGTAAATAATCTACTTGAATAATTTAACTTTAAAGAATGATATTAGAAAAAATTACTTCTCGAATACCTCATTTCGAAATCTCCCATTTTGTACCTAATAATCCTTATCACTCCAATTTATACTATGCATGTGCATGTGGGTGTAAGGCTGTGGACAAATTTTTTATGGACAATAACTTGTGACTGAAATGAGATATCGACTTTGTTCTAGCGACAATCGACACGTATCAACGTCAGTATGATATTAGAGTTTTATAAAAATAAGAATTGATCCAGCCATTTGTTTTTATTCTTTTCATAAAAAAAATTGAAAAGATGAAATTTATTTTTTCTCACAATTTTAAAAAAATTGTTATTGTACTATTTCATCAAAAATATATAATAAACCCATTTATATTTTATTTGTACTCAGTACAACTTTTTCTCGTAAGTTTTTTTTTAATTACTTTTAAATGAAAATTATTATTTTGTAATGAACAATAGCATATTTTACGTAATCTTATAACTTCTTTTTTAATTGAAGGCCTGAATTGATTAAAAATGACTTATTACAGGTAAATAAAATTCTTATATAGTATGGGAGTTTTGTACAACTAATTTATTGACAATAGAAATGAGACCTCAATTCTCATAGTATAAAAGTGTTTCTTAAAATGAAAATTACCTTCCGGACACCAGTCTCAATATTCTCAAGGTTTTTGCAGACCCTGGTTTTCCCTTCTTCAGACATTGGATACTTCTGGGTTTTTCCACCCATTAACATAAAAGGAATTACCCATTATTTACAAAATTTTCCCAACTTATTTATTATTACTAATAAAATTACAACGTAAAGAATTACATATAATATTACTTTTACGTCCACAGAAATTTCACTTCCAAATACAAAGCAATGAGTACAATTGATTTCTTTAAATTATTCAAATTAATCAATTAATCAAATTTGAATTGTTCTCTTAGACAATTCAGTCTTTGTTTTGTTTATCAATTAAAATTACGAATGTTTTTAATTTTATTTTTTATAAAAAATTTTTCCGGTCAATAAAATCGAGTCATATATCCAGAGATTATTGTAATAATAATCGAAAACAAAATGGAAGTTTTTTTTAAAGCTTTCAAGCAATTTGAATCATTGAACTGCGTGTGGCCTACAAATCCAATTTATTAGAAAAATTCAAACTAAAATTTTATATTGAAAAAACCTCAAACAAACCCGAGGGAAAAGTTTTTGAATTTAATTTGAAATATTCTCTCGAAAATAAAATAAAAAAAAAAATAGTCTTCAATTCTTGTAGTAGTGTAGCTTAACTTGTTATGAGTAGAGCTTACGTACCTACAAGGAAAAGTGCGATAAATCATCGTAAGCGAATCATGGAGATATATTGTGCGAATGCAAACATAGTAGGAATATAAAAAAAATATATTAAAAAAAGTTGCCTCATGATAAATAAAATACGTAAATGTTTTTTTATTTCTTTTCTCTCCTGACACTTTTTTTTTTTTCGATAGCAAAGGCAAAATATTACGTGCAAACTGTTTTGCGATTGGAAAAGATTGCGGTCTTGTAGATCCACGCATTGTCGGCAAAAATGTAGGAAATCTCTGGAGGGAAATAATGAAAAAGGAATGAGAGAAAAAAAATAAGCAGAGAGGATAAGACTTGGTTTGCCAGTTGCTCCCAAGAGTACGACAGAAGGATGAGGACATAGAACATCCGGACGACATGAGTTGGAAAGTAGTTCTCCCTCGTCTTTTCCAATATAAACCAACGGGTTTTATATCCACCCTGACATTTTTGAAATCAGTCTATTCCACCTTTTCGACGTACATGCGACTTACACGAAAAAACCAACTCTCACTTTTTAGTACAAACGACTAGCACGTGCGAACTTTTCTAACTTTCGAATCCAGTTGAGAATTATTATCATTGGATCGAATACCTTTGGGATACGTCCAATACATTTCCAATTTTATCTCATCTCTCTCATATTTTGCATATTTGAATTTTTTTGACGAAGTAATAAAAAATAAAATAGATAAAAAAGTGAGCAAGCACAGAGATAAAAGCCAGTTCTCGTTGAACAAAAATTAGGAATTTTATTCATAACAATATATATGTATAAACTCAGCAAACTGTGATAGCTATTTACTGGATGAATTCTCGTTGAACAACGACAGAATATAAGCAAAGAGACAAAACGGTGTTGCTCAGATAGAAAATATATTAAGACAAGAGGAAAAGGAATAGTTTCATTAACCAGTTTCTATTAAGGAGAAATAAAAGAATCAAATGATCTCGAGCAAAGTCTAGAAGTCAAGAAATGGAAATTCAAGTGATTTAAGATGCTTGAAATAGAATGAAAGCAAAATAGCCATCTGATGGTGGTGGTAAAAGCACGAGATAATCCGTTGTGGAGGAGAAGCTTTTACCGGGAGCCAAGTTGGACCGTTAATCCTTCTAACCCATTGTCTTCGCTTCTAGATCCTTGCGGTTGCGTTTATCAAGCCTTGGGAGCTCCACCTCGTGGTAAGCCACAGTGGCACGAGCTGATGAAGAGAACCTCGAGAGACGAAGAGAGAGGAAGATGGAGAGGTAAAGATAAGTGATTGGGTATGTAACTTGGACGAAACTAATCCTAGTTGCCAGCGGGAACGCTGTCGGCTGGTAGTGCGATGAAATCCTATTACAGTCCAAGGATTACTGAATCGTAAGATCGATTTTGTCGCGTTTGGATAGCACTATCATGGCTTTATTCTCATTCTTGTCTATTCCGTTAAACTTACGACAACTCTATACCCTTTTCCTACTTTGCAAGCTCAAGGACAAAGGGACAACGCCATTTAAATGGAATAAAGAGAAAACGTTCAACCATATATCTATATAGTTACCTTTATCAAGAAGTTGGAATTGAGTAGGATGAGTCAATAGTTTCTATAGAAAGAGGCCAGGAAGAAGGAGGACTTTCTGATGCTACTATTGAACAGCAAAACGAAACGATGATGATGCTACTGGCATCCTAAGACTCAACAAAATGTGTAGAACGTGCGAATCTGAGAGTAATAAAAAGTTTACAGCGAGCAACGCCATTTTAACTTTTATAGTCTTAGTTGTCCGAAGTTACTTGAAGGAACGGAGCCAACTAAAGACTCTTTCGCTTCATTTGAGAGCTAAAGAATTACTGTAGGGTGAGTCTGCTGACTTTTTGCTTCTATCAAGGGCTACAGTAAATTTAGTAACAAGTCAAATAAAAAATGTTGCTATGAGAACAAATGGAAACACTGGAGATAAAGAGAAAAGACTCTTAAGAATCTTGGTGAAACTTTTTCAGGTGTTCGGGAATTAATAGAAGGGAAAGAATAAAATTATAAGGAAGTTTCTATGATTATTAGGCTTCTTGGAGAAATTCGATCAAGTTTCTGGTAAACTTTTCGAATTAAGACATTATTGAAACTAATCATAGGATTAGAGTCAAATGTAATTAATATTAAGTAGGTTGATGCTGGTGGAGAAAAGAGATTGCTATGAAACTGAATTAAAGTACTTTGATGATGTGGTCGACAAGAATAGTATTAATGTTAGTATTGTAGATTTTAACATGTTATAAATGTCCTATTTCAGTGCTTTTAAGCGTGTGTACTATTTGCCAACTTAAATACATGTTGGTTGCCTTTTTACATACTTGAATGTAGATTTTAAGTATTAAACTACAAGAGTTACATTGTGGTGTGTTTTAACACTATGGAATACATGGAGGAGACTATAAATTTACAATGAATGAAACCTGGATAAAAACTTTATTCAGTTTTTAAAATCATTGAAAAGGGATCTCCAGTTCTTGGTGATGAAAAATTTAAATTGGTTCATGGAAAATATTTCTTGCTTTAGATTGTGATGGAGTTTATGAGTACAAAATAGTCTGATTAGAAATTAATTGGCAAATTCAAAGTTTATTGGATCCTAAAATAAATAACTACAGCTTTTCTTAGCTTATTACATATTGATTGTTATTTTTCAATCTTATTTAATAGTTAATGATTTACTAGAAAATAAATATAATTGCAATGAGTAAAATATTGTTCAATTATTTTCTTCTAGAAAAGTAGTTTCCAAGTTGATTGTAATTGAGAAAAAAATGTGGATATTTTTTCTGAAGGAATGAACATGTTTGTTAAAAATGTAACAAGAATAGAATAATAATGATGATGGTGGTTATTGGTGACTTCAGTATCACATCGTTAAAGCCATTTCTTGGATACAAATTGTATGCAGAAATAGTTATTTTTAGTTCGACAGTTATAGTGATTTTTATTGGCAATCGAGATTTGTAATGACTCACATAAAAATATTTGATCGGGAATGTTATTCGGAAATCCTGTGCTTTGCAAAAAAAAATTGCCTAGCCTTCATCTTTAAAAAAAGTGATCGAGATGTATTTTAAAAAGTTCTGTAGCTTTATCAAAAATGTTTGCCAATTTTTTTGAGCTTCTGAAAAATAAATAATGTAGGATAAACTTCAACTTCAATATTATCTACCAACGATGACAGTGAAAAATAAGGTACTACCAAAGGATTAAAATAGCTACAAATATATTTTAGTACGGAAATATGCTAATGATGGTACGGGGTTGATCGAGGGCTCATTTGAAAGATCTCGACGAAAGGAAAAAGATCAACATAATTAAAATCATAATAGGAGCATTATTTATGCTAAAATTAGAGCAAGTACCTATTTTACCCCCATTTTAGGAGTGAAATAATTTATTTTTTATATATTTGACCCGATTCCGCATTTCTACGCATCAAGACGAAGAGAATGAGTGGTCAATCATCAAAATCGGAGTACTTTTATTTTTTGGCCAAAAAAAATAGAAAGGGGTACCACTTGCCATTTTTTTGGGTCGAAAAATCAAAGTTGTCCGATTTCGATGATCGACCACTCATTCTCTTCGTCTCAATGTGTGGAAATGCGGAATCCGATCAAACATATCAATAATCTATTATTTCACTCCTAAAATGGGGGTAAAATAGGTACTTGCTCTAATTTTAGCATAAATAATGCTCCTATTATGATTTTTATTATGTTGATCTTTTTCCTTTCGTCGAAATCTTTCAAATGAGCCGTCGATCAACCCCGTACCATCATTAGCATATAAGTTATGCATATTTCTAAGACTTACAGTTTTTCGCCAATATATTATTATTCTATAAATTTCATTATGTATATTTGTTCTTGTAAGTAAAAAACGTTTATAGTACGTTTCGAATAAAGAGGAAAAATTTTTTCATACGGGTAATCTCAAAAAATTTCAAGTAAATTTTTTTAATTCTTTCTTCTCTTTTTGTAAACCTCGAAAATAATTATCACCTTTAGTTATTTATATGATTGGACAATTTTAGTTATCACGTGGACTTCAAATAATCTAATTACTTATATAACAAAGTTTGTTTAAATAAATTTTAATATTTAATAAATTCTGAATCCCAAGTATCACTTTTGCCCAAGCATATCAACATAATCATTTTTCTCATGCCATTTTGTCCGAAACTATTAATCAAATGATCCTAGTTTTCTTTTGCTCATAGTCCAGTAACGGTGCAATTTTATTAGCGAATTTAATCTTCCATTTTTGAACCGAGGGTATTTTTATGTAAAATTGCACGAGGATTCTGAAAAAACTATTCGCAGGCAAAAAAAATGTACGCCTCATTGAGTTTTTTTGTTATAAACAATTTTTGCCTGCTCGAGCCCTCACATTTTTATTAATAACTTTGCAGTTATTCAGAAATCGACGATACTTAATAGGACATTTTTTGTTCTTTACCGTCTAACGAAGATTTCTGTCACCTCACTTTACTTTTTTTCCGCCTATTTTTAGAGATATTCGATTTTGAAAAATAAAAAAGATCGTGCTAACTATTTTACAGTTATCATGCCAATTTGTCGATATTATAGAATTCTTTCCAATCGATCTCAAAACGATTTCTAAGTTCACTCGGCTGGTCCATCAAAAACTTTGATACCATCCGAGCAATTATCAATGGAGTAGTTTTTTTTCAAACAGAGATTCTACATTTAAATTAATTTAGAATGTTCATGATTAAATACCTTTTCAAATAGTCCCTACAACAATAGACTATCCCCACTAAAACATTTTTGAACTTTAATTTAAGTAATAATAATTATAATTTAAACTTAATAATTGATAATAAAGTGAGGTGACAGAAATCTTCGTTAGACGGTAAAGAACAAAAAATGTCCTATCAAGTATCGTCGATTTTTGCATAACTGCAAAGTTATTAATAAAAATGTGAGGGCTCGAGCAGGCAAAAATTGTTTATAACAAAAAAACTCAATGAGGCGTACATTTTTTTTGCCTGCGAATAGTTTTTTCAGAATCCTCGTGCAATTTTACATAAAAATAACTTCAGTTCAAAAATGGAAGGTTAAATTCGCTAATAAAATTACACCGTTACTGGACTATCAAGAAATTCCCATTAATACGTTTGTCTTGTAACTATCTGTAGTAAATAGAGATTTGAAAGTGAAAACTACGTACAGAGCAGAATTTATCTTCTAAATTATCGAACATTAAATTTATCAAATTGAGGTGTCCGCTTCAGAATAAAATCTATTCTACAGCTATCTACAGCAATTACTTTTTCTTATTCTGAAATTTATCAAGATATTGTTCAAACAATTAAGCACAAATTAATTATAAAATCTGAATTAATAATCATTAACCACTGTAATAAGATCAAAAAGATGCAATATGGTGGATTGAACTCAAGTATATTTGATAGATAGTAGCTAATTTTTCTAGCTGAGTTATCATTTATCCATACTATTTTTAAGCTTTGAGCTCAGCAATGTTAAAGCTCACTCGAGTCATTAAATTCGCCTTAAAATTTAGGTTGTCAAAGCCTTATCACCCTCTTAATTTCTTTTCTACTCGACTAATGTACATTAGCCATTAACCAAGCTATGTATTGGTGGTGAATTCGAATAGACCCTTGGGCCGAAAGGAGGAATAGAGAAGAGAAGTGTGCAGAGACATGGGGAAGGTTATTCGAGAATTTACCGTGACGCCGGCAAATCGCGTGTGGTTGGTCAAATTTATGACCCTGGAAAGTCGAGAGAGAATTGCGCGATAGGGTTGTGAGAGAAAAGGCATCATGAGTGAACGGGAATACATGTATAACTCGCAAACGGTACATCATTAATCCGATCTCTTCACCAATTTATTTGCTAGCCGTAACCCAATGCCCGAATTATTCATTTCCGAGTTCATTTTCCTGTCCACGTAACCACCGGAGTATCTCATCGTTACTCGGGTCTATACTCGTTGAAGATAACTCTAATTTATGTCTTGTCAAGTATCACCAGAAAAGGGGAAAAGTTTGAAATTTATGATTATGGTAATAATTTCATACATAAAGCTCATATTATTCATTTATTATTAGGTGCTATCACCATTAATTACTTTATCATCAACAAATGTAATTCATTTCAACTGTCACTTTGTCATACAATTACTTTGGTTTTCATTATTTATTTCAATTCATCATCTGCTGTGGAAATTACTTCAGTGATGATTCAAACAATTTGAGTGGAAAAATATTTACATGTGCCTGATTAGGATTCGGAACAGTATCAGTCCCTGTCACAGGTTTTATCACCTTACAATATTTAATATAGGAAAAAAATTCTCTGGAGCAGCTATAATATTTCAAATGATTTAAAAGTCAGTCTAAGATAGTTTACAGGTAGATTCAGGATAGTTTATTAGGTCTAGAATATTTCTTTTTATGGAGAATATAAATTTGTTGACCATGTAGTATTTTTAAGAAGCTTTAAAAACATTTATCAGACCAACTCATACATTTTTCAATTTACGTAACATATATGAAAGTCTTCAGTTAGAATTACGATCTTTCAAATGATTTAAGAGTCAGGCAAGGGTAGTTTACTAGTAGACCTAAAGACTTACACAATAAAAATCTGTTGCTGCTACAAAAATTGTTTTTCTGTGTATTAGTTTTCTTATCAAAACTCACATAAAAATATCCTCTTGAAGTGAATTATTTTTCCAGATCTCATTTAGATAAGTAATCATTTTTCTTCCTTTCATATTAAATCATATTTAATTTTTAATTCATTTTAATTAATTCTTTTTGATGAATATATTGTTTAATTACTTAACATTTAACAATGGTGGAATTTTATTTAAGCCTTCTATTGGGTTGGCATATAGTGAAATACTTTACAATTGAAACATTCTAGAACGTAGGGTATCAAGATGATACCATCACTGCCTTCAAGATGATTACCAATGCTCATGGTAACGATACTGCAGATTGAAGCTTATCAACTATTAGATAAAAAAAATTAAAAGTTGTTCTACATGCTTCATTGTTGTTTCGCCAACCCAACCCAATATATTGTAAAAAATAATTTGATTTACTATCATGGGTGAATATTTTTTTCAACATTGATCAGTTGAATTCTTCATAGTTCTAAAAGGACTCAGCTATTTTATGCTATATCAAACTTTAAGACGTGGTAATTAATTCAGTAACTGAAATTATTTAGTAGGTAGGAGAGAAATTTGATCAAGATCTTATATTTTTAAGTGTTAAATTCTTGATAACATCCCTTCCAAAATTTCAGCATCCCTAACATGGTCTATAGTTCAATTTTAATTCTTTTCTGCTGGCAAATTTTAATCAAAAATAATTTACTGATTATTTTTGTATTTTAAAGATACAGTTATAATACAAAGTTGATGTATTAATTAAGGAATTGATTAATGTTTGTTGTAATTATAAATTAAATTTATAACACTTTAATTTCAATATACATATCGTATATTATTAATAAAATGAAGCTGATAATAAACTGCAAATTCGAGATAAATTATTTCCAACATACTGTGCCTTTCATTGTCATCCATTAGAAATTTTCAGAATCAAAATACATGGAATTTATATTTTCTTTGATAGGAATTAAAATTTTTAATTAAATTTCCTGGCTGATTTATTTTTTCTTTAGGAAAAATAACTGCACGAATAATCTATAAATCAATAAAATATCTACATATCGAGTTGTATTTTATTTTATCTCATAAAATGTGTTTGTATTGTGTTTTAGCATTCGTTCAATAGTACAGAATCTATAATTTGTTAGAATAAGATAGTCGATATAATAACCATTTAATAGAATAGAGCTGGTATTACATGCAAAGATAGAATTGATTCAATAATTCAAATCATTAGTAGCCTAAAATGGAAAACAATTAGACCATTTTAGAAATGCAAATTAATATAGACAATGTTCACTCGACTGTTGACCGACACTGACTAACAAGCTAAATGGACTTGACTACAGGTTCTGGTTGAAATGTCATAGCATTTAGGGCTTAAATCTACTGCTAGACTCATCTCTCGTAAATGATCATCTCTATCCCGTTTGTAATAAATTAAAGTGTTTTTTTAAACCATTTTTACCCTTTTTTGTATTTATGTCCGTCACGTTACTATTTATCATTATGATGAATGTGATGAACACGAGGGTCAAAGTTAGCTTATCAAAGCCATTCTCAAATTGTCCCGGCTAGATATATTTGCTGATTACCTCTCGAATAGAACAATAAGCCTCAAAATCATAAGAAAAGTCTTCTCATTATTTTTTCCGTCACCTCGGGTTATTTTTATTGTGAAAAAGAGGATAATGTATGGTATAATAATTTAATTTTTCTTCTAAGAGAACAGGTTGTAAAAAAAAATAATATACATTGTATATTTTATAACGTGATCTCTGATTATATTATTAAAGAAATACGAGAAAATATTTTCCTACATTCTCTGGTGAATCATAAAATCTTCAAAGACGACAAGATAAAGAATTTACTTTTTTTGTATTACTAGCTTTGAATATGATAATAATAAGAACAAAAATAGAATAAATTGAAAGTTTATTTGATGATAATGATTGTTTTGAAACGAATTTATTGATTGGAGTGATTAGACTAACAAAGTCCATTTTACTAGAATAGTTAGCTAAATATTTTACTTTAAATAAATCATTTCAAATTTTATAACATCTCTTCATTTCAGTAATGTCATATGGTCCAGGAACGGTGCAATTTTATTAGCGAATTTAATCTTCCATTTTTGAACCGAGGGTATTTTTATGTAAAATTGCACGAGGATTCTGAAAAAACTATTCGCAGGCAAAAAAAATGTACGCCTCATTGAGTTTTTTTGTTATAAACAATTTTTGCCTGCTCGAGCCCTCACATTTTTATTAATAACTTTGCAGTTATTCAGAAATCGACGATACTTAATAGGACATTTTTTGTTCTTTACCGTCTAACGAAGATTTCTGTCACCTCACTTTACTTTTTTTCCGCCTATTTTTAGAGATATTCGATTTTGAAAAATAAAAAAGATCGTGCTAACTATTTTACAGTTATCATGCCAATTTGTCGATATTATAGAATTCTTTCCAATCGATCTCAAAACGATTTCTAAGTTCACTCGGCTGGTCCATCAAAAACTTTGATACCATCCGAGCAATTATCAATGGAGTAGTTTTTTTTCAAACAGAGATTCTACATTTAAATTAATTTAGAATGTTCATGATTAAATACCTTTTCAAATAGTCCCTACAACAATAGACTATCCCCACTAAAACATTTTTGAACTTTAATTTAAGTAATAATAATTATAATTTAAACTTAATAATTGATAATAAAGTGAGGTGACAGAAATCTTCGTTAGACGGTAAAGAACAAAAAATGTCCTATCAAGTATCGTCGATTTTTGCATAACTGCAAAGTTATTAATAAAAATGTGAGGGCTCGAGCAGGCAAAAATTGTTTATAACAAAAAAACTCAATGAGGCGTACATTTTTTTTGCCTGCGAATAGTTTTTTCAGAATCCTCGTGCAATTTTACATAAAAATACCCTCGGTTCAAAAATGGAAGATTAAATTCGCTAATAAAATTGCACCGTTACTGGACTAATGGCAATTATATTATTCATAAGTTAAAAACAATTGTTTACAACATTCAAATCGGCAAAATTGGGAAGCGAGTTAGTAATAACAGGGGTAAGTAATTATAGCTTAATTACTTGGCAGGTTTCGAATATTTTGTTTTCAATTAACATTTAATTTGTTCCTTACAACAGGGCCTATGAGCAGGTACACTATTTTTGCCAGGTAACATAACAAAATTAAGTTCCTAAAGTTTGATTTTAAGTTATTCCAATATCTTTTCGAAATGAGTTTGTAATAAATAGGTGATAGTGATTATTTCCTATATAGATAGATAATAAATGTTAAAAAATCATACAAATAGTTCGTTTTATTATTTTATTACTACTTTTCCCCACGCCAGTTACAATTTGCCCACAAAAAGTCATTTATACAAGCATTTGTTATCAATCTAAGCCTAATTATCATTCTAATTAATACCTGGATAAATGTTCTCTCATTTGAAAGTGCTTCATCATAAAAATACTCAATTTTTTTCAATTCCTCATTAAAAAAAACTAAAAATTGTTATAACTGAGTCTTACTCCCTTAAGAAATTTTTACTTCGACTGCAGTTGAGAAAAAACAGTTTTTTAATGCTAATAAATTTAAATTTATGACTAGTGAATTGATACTTTGTTCTAAAAATAACAGAAATTTTTATCGTTATTTAAAAGTTATTTGTACTGAACACATTAATAAATATTAATATTCACTAATTTTTTTATACAAAACTTTTTTCCATCAAAAGAAAAATGCTATGATTGCTTTAAAAATGAAAAAAATTATTAAAACTCTTTTGAACATACAAACTTGTTAATTAAAAAAAAACCTTTCAATAATAAATGACTTGTTTGGTTCATCAAAAATTTTCCGACTTAATCAAATTTTTGAAAAACATTTCGAAACTCTAATCTAAATACAATTAACTCTCTTTAAACCTTCTAAAATGATTTAATTAGTGAAATACGACATGAAATCGAATAAATTGAGATTTCGCTTTAATTGCATTCTATCTCCCTATTTCAATTCGATGTGATATGTGTAAGGGTTTTACTATTTCAACGTTTACAATATAAGATCCAATAATTACATATTGGTCTTTCGGTGGTTTTGCAATTAAACTGGTCGAGTATAGAAGGTAAAGTTTGCTAGCTTGAACAGCACAATTATATTATGAGTAGCAAAAGCTGCAACATAGTTGGCTTTTGTACATGCTCTTGTTACTATCTAAAACCATGTATGGATAGACAAAATAATTTTCCATTATCCTAAAATGGCAAAAAATGTTCATTGTAACTCTCTCCCTCTCGCTGTCTGTTTCGAGAGAATATGTAACTGAATTTATGATGAATTTCGTTCAGCTCAAAATCCTTCTAACGATCAGTAAAATGTCAATATTACTTTTGTTTTATAAAATTCGGAATTAAAACAACAATAACTTCATCTATTTCGATCTGGAATATGGTTGATTTCAGTGTATGTAAATCTGGAATTTATTTGAAAAAGATCTTTATTTACTAAACGTGTGTTATGCTTTGTGATATTGAAAAAAGCTTAAAGTGTACATAGATTATGAAAAAAAAGAGTGAAAATATATCATCAAAGTCAATGAAACATTTAATGCTGAATCTATTTCACATGAAATATAATTATAATTATCTAAAAGAAGTAATGAAATAATTTTTTTTCTTTTAATTTATGGAAATAAACTTTCTTTGTTTTTTGAACTTTTTAAAAGCTTATTCTTGTTTTATTTTCTAGAACTTGTGATGTAATATCTCCCTAACTTCTGTGAAACTAGATTTAATTTAAAAAAAGGACAACATTCATAAATACTTTAATAACTAAATAATTTTGAAACGCTCAAAAAATAGTATTGATAATAAATTTGAATATTATACTGAGAAGTTTCTATTAACTTCTTTCAAACACTCACTTTAAAATTTTTCTACAACTATTTTTGAGTTATGAACTTCTGAATAAAAGTACAAAACTCACTTTTGACTTGTCGATTTACTGCCACCGAAAAAATAAGTACATCAAGATTATTGAAAAATAATCTGAAATTTCACAACTTTCAACCCAAATAATAATATTTAAACTGAATTTATTTTCAAATATTTTTATATAAACAATTTTCCATTGAAAAAGTAAAATATTTTAAAGAATTCTGTTTATTAATTTCATTATGATTTTAAAAACAATATCAATTCAATAAAGTTAATAAAATTTTTCTGAAACTACAAAACTCTCGAAATAGCTCTTACTGACAATGTATTGTTAAAAATATTTAAAAAATAAAACAAATACAATATTAATCATGATATATCGACGAATATTATATTTCGTTTTTTTTATTGAAGTGAATGATATAAAAAGTTCTATTTTTGAGGCAGGAAATTAAATTAAACTACTCAACAGTTATCAATCATTTATTGGGAAAAATTTAAGTGCTATTTATACATTAATTATAGATGTACACATATATGTATATGTATATATAATAGCTGCACTGGGTTTCATATATATGATATACTTTTATACCAAATTAACGTGGAATAGAATTTCCATTCTCTCATAACCAGAAGAACCCCACAAGAATTGCTTTTACGTAGTATGGACATTGAAGAGCACATATGGTCATGAATTTCCAAAGATTTAGTGGAGCTTTCTGGTCATCGGTTAGTCAGTAAATTATTCGGTAAACAAAGACTTGGTGTTGATGAAAGGTTTGAAATAATGTTAAAGAGGTAAGAAAAGTAAGAAGTGAATTGGATAGTATATTTAGAGTATCCTAGTATCGTTTAATTTGTATTTAAATTGAGTTGTACTTTACTCTAAAGGCAATCTGAGACCTAATTCCAGCTCTAGTTTCTACAAAAGTTGATGTACTTTAGTTAGTAAATATTATCTGAAATTTCAACCTTGTTTTAAATAATTTACCTTTTCGGTATTACTCTTAACAATTATCCAATTAAATATTTAACTTATACAAGTGTTTAAATTAATTTTTGAATTTATTAAAATTGATCAAATGCAAATGCCAATGAATGGACATTTTTAATTGTAATGAATAAGTCATAAATCAAATGAAATCTTTTAAAGCACTCTTGAGATACGAATGAATTCCTTTTTCTCCCAACTCGTTCACTCTTCTCGTTGGTACCCTGGGGATAGACAGACGAGTGTGCTTGAGTCTTTCCTTAATTGCGTTGGTAGATTCGAGTAACGATCAACTTGCAAGAACAAAGCTCAACACTGAAAATGGTTACCAAGAAAGTAATGAGGTTCGCAGTTACTGTTTTATGTACACGGTTTTCTCATTTTCTATTTTACGTCAAAGTGCCTTCTTCAAGTTGAGTTTTTGATGAAATCATAAATAATTTTGTACATGATTTCAAGTCTTCAGGAAAATTCAATAAAAGAGGAAAAACTTTTCTATAGAAGACAATGAAAATTTATTCTCTTAACCTGTCTGAGTTTTATTTATATATTAAAAAAAGCTTTTACTACTGAAACTGATCAGAAGACTTGAAACAGTCTTCTTTTGTTGGGTCTACAGGAAAAATCTGCAGATACTAAGAATTGAACATAGAGATGCAAGAGAATGAAAATCTGTGACAGTTATGAATGAGTATGGTAATGGAAACAAGAAAAAGCTGTTCAGTAAAAAAACAAAACTTGTGAAGAAGAGAATATTTTCAACAGGTTAAATACAATGATTATTATTAATAATATTCTGTGAATAAAAACAAAAATAGATCCAGTCTTTGTTCAGTATTGAATACATTGGTGCAATATTGGACGAGAAGTATGTCAATATTTATTTCTAGGAATGTTAATTTGGTTTGAGAAGATTATTTATTCAATACATATCATTACAAATACATCAGAAGGTCTAGATGACCTTATAAAGACCTTTAACATATTGAATTCACACCAACTTTGATATGTTAAACTGGAGTAAATTTCACTAAAATCAACTTTACCACATTGGCTGCATTTTTCTAAATATAATTTGTTTTAAAAACCATTCAACTAAAATAAAATACCTTTTAAACAGCAAACATTATTCAGTAAATTTATTGTATAGCTGTACTGCTGACACTTGTTATGAATTTCAGATAATACTAAATAATCCTTCATGAGATCAAAAGTTCATAAATAATAATATTTTATATATTAATCATCCACTGGATCACTCAAAAATATTTCACTATGTAAAAATCTTCATAGCTCTCTTTGAAAAATATTTTAAATAATAATCAACAATATATAATTAATTATTATTATCAGTGATTCTTTCATACTTTTTATTGGAAATAACAATTTAATATCATCTTTAAAATCCTATTTGCAATTATCATAAATGTGAAGTTGTAGATTCAATTCGTTGGATCCACATTTTTCTCTTGTAAATCCAATAATAATCAAGACTGATTCAAGAAAATACGTTTGATCAGCTACAACAGCAGATTCTTTTTTCAGTGATTTATTATTCTTTATTTTGACAATTATTTATAATATCACAGAATACAGTAATTTGAATAGTGTTTAATTACATGTACCATTAATTAATAATTATTTCTGTGAAGTAATTAAATTAATTTAACATTGAAGACTTTAATTAAAGATAGCTGGACTATAATCATAATTATGACCTTCTATTTACAATCATCGTATTGCCTTTAATTATTCACAAATATTATTTCATCATGAAACACCTTTGTTAATCTGGTTAATTAAATATGATTATTAACGACATATGTAAAGGTAGTTAAAATTATAAATTTCCTCCTTTGATTAAAATAAACATGAATAAATTTATCATGTTATGTATTAACGAAATCAAAATAACATGAAATATTAAAGCTAAAGAAAAAAATCAACAGGTTCATAAGTACTTGATCGTACATTGTTTCATTTGTTGAACATATTTGATATGCTTCCAACATTATGTATTCATTGAAATAAGACAGAAGGTTTAATAGATACATAGACTGATTATAAAAATTCTGCAACTTGAGTAATTTATTTCCATTCTATATTCAAATTTCCTCGTAGAAATTGAATCGAGTGTCTGTGAAGGGTTTGAATGATTTGAAATTTCTCTCGATACTCTCGCAATTTATATTGATGCAATGCAAATTCATATTTATTATTCGTCACAATAATTACCAGTTCATGGTATTTGATATTCCAAGTTCAATTGAAGATGAATGATGAAAGAATAAAAGTTTTGAAATAAAGTCATATCGAAGGAAGCTCATGCTGAAACCTTTTTTATGACAAATTTCCATTGAACCAAAGCAATACTGGACTACTTTTCTTGATGATTGGCAAGTAAATATTTATTTATCAATAATTGTGATTCGTCTTTTCATTTTTCTAAAGTAATTCATCTATTTTGAAGAATAGTGGAGTTGATAGATATTGTTGATGAATTATTCATCTAGGATTTCCCATTTTTTTAAATTATCAATTCTCCAATCCTATTCCTCGATTATGAGTATCTTGTTGCAGTTCTCATAATTTTTTCTAGATTTTCAATTTTATTGTTATATAAGTGATAGTTTAATGGAGAATTATAATGAAAACGAGATGAAAAAATTATGACTTTTTGAATTTATATTTATTGGATTTTTTGAACTGAAGTGAAATGGAAAAACCAACAAGTGCCAAGTCTTCTTAATGGTTGGTCGAAGGTACTCATCGGGATATATTCAATCGTGCGTGAAACTGCACGTTATAGGGAGCACTGTGGTCTGTTGAATATTCATAAAGTGCGGATGCTGGTGTAGCATCAGAGGTAGAAAACGTAATCCATCCACGAGTGTATGTTAAAATGAATTTAGGACTCTGGGAAAATTGGACGACTCTAAATTACAGACAAACTTGTACAGTGGAACCAGTAAATTAACACGAGAAAACTTCACAAGCATACTTTCATTTTTTAAATCCTTTATCCTACTCATACAAATAAACAGCTATAAAATCTTGCTTTGTACTTAAAGGACTCATGCAAAAACTTTAAATTTATGAAGAAGATTAAGTTCTAAAGAACAATCTTGACACTATTTTCTTGGAGAAGAAAAAAATTTATTTTATTTTCCTTCATATCCTATCGTTTATCCTTGAAAAATTGAAAATAAAAAGTAACACAATCAAAGTATTGATGCCTTGTACTGAATATAAGCTTTTCCAAATACCTTTGTCGATAGCTTGAGCCTTTGTGTATTTGACTCGGATCAAATTCAGTATTGAAATTTGCCATCAGATTAGATTTTTTGGACTAGAATAGAGAGCATGGTACAAAAAGAGCTCTACTTTAATCATCAAAAAGCTTTCTCTTCAAATAATCCTATTAAATGTAACAATAGAGCTAGACAATACATCATAAATAGTCTTAGAAATGATCTTTCTGTGTTCCAGGAGTTGAATGGAATCCTATATCACAATTTCCTTCTCGATAATTGCGATTGCTCCTTGCCCAAGTCAGTCTAAAGAGAAGACGTTTGCAACGTAGCTCGAGTTAGTTAGTCAAGGCATGAGGAAACTTGAGAGTAGTAAAGAGAGTAGGATGAGGGTGATTTGCTAAACGCGTTGCAAATGGTGCAGCTGCTTACTTCACTTTAACTCAGAAGATGCTTGACTATTCCCAGGTGCTATTCCGATGACAATACCATGTATCTTCCTTTTTTCATCTATTCACTACTTGCGTGCTTTTCTCAAACCTACTGATCACACGGAATTGGCGCTGCAGCTGCCAGACAATTTGCATTTACAAAGGGTAGAATAACGTAAGAATGTCGTTATATTTTTTTCTTTAAAGTTCATACACGGATTCACCTGTCTTCAGAAAGTTTACCAAGGCCATCAAGACTTCCCATTCAACTGGAACATGAAGGTCATTGATATTTCCTATGAGAAGTAAAATAAGACTCATCTGCCAAAGAAAGTCAAACTAGTGAATGAGTTTCAGTGTAAATGAGATGTGAAACTTTGGTAATTAAGACGAATGATGAATAATAGATAGTGATGCTTGATTTATCAATGGAACTTTCATAAGTAATGAAGAGACTAGAGAGAACTGATAGTGTTCTGATGATCAGTGATTATTATTATCAATGTTTTTTTAATTTTTTTTTTTTTACCTAATTGCAATTTATTTAATACAAGTATTGTTCTTTAAATTAATTGTTGGGATTATTTTATTGGCTGATTTAACAGAATTTATGTATCATAATTATACGAGAAATTTATGATTTAATTGGTTGAAAAACAACAAATAACTGTATTTGTGGATTACAATGGAATAAAATCTATTTAAAAGGCTATTTCTTTGAATACAAATGGATTATTTTCATTATTGTTATTTATTTATTTATTTATTTTATATTCATTTTAATTAGTTATTTACATTCTTTGAAGTAAAATTTTATTTTAAAAAAATAAAACAAAATTAATTTTCTTGTCTTAAGTAAACATTGCTTAGCTGTAAAAATTTAATTATGAGATATAAATCCATCTTTATACCTTTAAACCTTTACAACCACTCTGAGGTCTTAAGGACTCTCCGCTAAACTTGAGGAAAATTAAAACAAATTTCCAATTTTTTTTTTTTAGTTACTTAAGAATTTATTTATGCATGAATAATTATAAAATTTATCATCTATAATTTTTAAATATCAGCTAGATAATTTTTTAATTTAAACTAATTGTAAATTTAAATAATTATTTATATTTTTATTATTACTTTGAAATGCAACTTGTTAGATTTAATTTTTTCCTAGATTTTTATCAAAAAGCATTCTTTTAGAAAGGTGACAATAAGGGGTTAACATAGTTAGCAACACATTTTTTTCCTAGTGATAAACTTGTCTGAAGTTGATTAAAACCTTGCAATGGATTTAAGTCAGTCTGTCATCAGAGAAAAATTGTGCTTTTAAGATTTCTACACTAATGGGGCAATTTATTTAATTAAATAATAAAATTAAACTTTAAGAACTTGATATATTTTAATAGAACAAAAAAACTATTAATAAATAATAGATCTTTAGGTGAATAACCGATTATCTTTAGCATTGTATACCAACATACAATGCTGTTGATCATCATGATTTACAAACAGAACCTTATTCGATGTCATTACTTGCATAAAAGTAATGAATCAATTTCTTTTCCAAATTCAATAAACCCAGCCAATTATTTATCCATCTCTGCAAGCTTTATAAATCATGAAATGAAGTAGAATATAGGTAATTATCTTCAACTTCATATAAAACCGTATAATTTAGTAATCTAATTGTTTGACACTAATGGATCTTGATACAAAATCAATACACAGCATTTACTTGATTGAACTAAATTTCATTCAACACACTCTCTTATTTTTTCCAATACATCTTCAGCTAGACAGCCAGTATGACCAACCTGAACCAGACAGAACTTGATAACATCTTCAAAATGAGAGCGTTTTTTATCACCAAGCAGTCAAGTAGATGTGTGTAAATATAACTCAGACTAACTTTATTGGAAAACCATAAAAAACATTTAAGGCGGGAGTCTTCAAACTTGGTCCTTGAGACTCAACAACTTATAACTTGTTATACACTACCACCATGCTAGCACTATTTACTCACGGTTCTTGCTCAATAAGTAGCTACCATCATCAAATTTATGCTATGTCGTATCAATAAATATTTGAAAGACTATTCTTAAAAAGGCTTTGTTTTACAAAGAACTACTTCATACTTTATTGATGGTACTTAGGAATGGGGTTTTTGAGATATTGAGAAATGTATAAGACCTTCATATAATATTATAGGTCGTTATAGACAATCATATAATCCTCTCTTTTAGCTCGCTATAACTCTTGGTTGAATTAAAATTTAAGATATACCGACATTGTGATAATGCCAAAATGATCAATAACCATGAGAGAAGTTTTACATAGCGGTTAGTAATAGCTGAAATATCACTGCCGATAATCTTTGATAACTTTAAGGTCATTATCCGGCTCATTGCAAGTAATTGCGTTATAATTGCTATAGTCTGCAAAATCTCCCTGATACTAGCAAGTTACCACTTTCCTCATAATATCATCAAACAAAAGTTGGTTTACATCTTAACAAGATCAAAATGATATCAAAGTAGAGAAGATAAGTTGATAGTCTGAAGGTAATTTTAAATATTTCCAGCTGCTGAGTATGCATAATTTTCCAAGATAAATTTTCACCTGGATAGAATAATAAAATAGAATGTATTGAATTACAATCATTGTAAAGTAAGAGAGCTTTTTTATGCAAAGAAACAAAGTTTGAAGATCAATGTGCCGGTGCACGTTTTCAAGAGTTCCATGAATAATAAATAAAGAAGGACCACCACCAGCTAAAGTTCCTGAAGGCTTGGGTTGCATTGTCGCGTACGAATGCACTTTAATTTTTCTTTTTTCTGTTTTTTCTTTTATTTCGCTCTTTAATTCTTTTCATTTGCAATGATATCAGCATTACAAAAGTCATGAATATCTCTCGAGTTGGAAGAAAATTTTTTAATTTAAATTCACTGGCAATTATTAAATAAATGTAAATTTATAATGAAATTGGATTTGAGTTTTTTTTTAGTATTAATAGAAAATTGAATAATTAAAGAATAATTAAAGAAAATGTTGAATAATAATTTACTCACTCTTGTGTTTAGAACTGCTTTTCCAAAGTCCTCGGAAGAATGACATGATTATTTGTATCACGACAATGTAAATAAATCGCACACGAGACTGATTTTAACGTCTTTAGGGACTAAGGTGTTGCTTGGCTCACACCGCGGCACGATATGAACGTTTCGGTTCTCTTCGTAGTCGACTCAACGTGCTCCTGCGCGTCACATCCCTTTTTGGTTTCCCACCTCTGATAGGATCTACTTCCAGCTTAACTGGAGGTAAAAGCCGAGACGACGATCGAGCACGATCTCACTTATGTTTCAAGATGGGCTTCTTGAGACAAACTTAATCCTATTGATTATTAACTATTGATGTATCGGAAATTCTCAGGAGCTTGAGAATTTTCTCTTCAACACTGGACAATAAAAACATTGCAATATCAACCCTTTAGAAAAAACGAATGATCGATTATCAAAGACTTGGATATTTAAACTCTTACCATTGGATAAAAACTATTACATTCTTGTGTTGAGACAGTCTTCAAGGATATTAAATTTTTTTGGTGAAGAAATGAAAAAGAATGAAGGTATACAGAGAAAATTATTTGAGAAAAATAATGAGGAAACTCGTTAAGGTTGTAGACAATATGCAATTTTAGAGATTGTTGATTGATTTAATGTTTTTTAATTTAAAATATAATTCATATTTATTATTGAAATAATAGACTGTTATTTAATCCTCTTTATTTGTTAATTATTTTTTATTAAAATTACAATTTAATATTATGTTACTGATTGAATAAATAATTAATCCAACCCATGAACAGTTGGTAGAATGTTTTTATTGATTTTTTGACTACAAGTTGAAAATTTTAAATAAAAAGAATCAACTTTTGTTAAACAACTAATGACTTTGATACGAGGCATAAAGATTTTTAAAAGAAATGACAATTTTTATTATTCAGCACGTTAATATGGAAATTAAACCATCTAACTTTTATGATGCAGAAAATATGAAAAATTACACTTTGTGAAATATTAAAATTTTTCTTCTCTGACGTTCATTACAACATTTATGTTTAATATGAACAATAAAACTTTATTCATTTCTATAAACGTTTGACAAAAAAAGACATAACATCAAAAGCAGTTGTATTACTTATTTTATAAAAAAAAAAATTTAATAATTATAAGCCAGAAGAAATTTAATCAAAATTTTATGAAATAATTTTATCTTTACCACGTAATTTATTTAATATCATAAAAAGTTTTATTTATAAAATTCCACCAAACATTTTATTATTTTCAATAAAATAACCTCTAGCATTTAATAATAATAAATTTATTCTTTCAAAAATAATATTGATACATCAATAATATTATCAAAAACCTTTTAACAAGCAATCACTTTTTCGTTTATACGAAACCGGTAATGGTGTTGATTTTTCCTGTCATTTTTTTGCATCACGGTAATTTTATCTCAAATTTCACTCAAATATTTCTCATAATAATTCCTTTATAATATCCAAAAAACATTTACCTAGGATATTTAAACTTAACAAATTTTTTTGTCCTCAATCATGTACAAAAGCACTTCTTCCTCTTGAGGTTTATTTCCTTCCTTCTTTCTTATTGTGAACGGGGGAAAGACGACGACGATTTTATAAAACGATGGTACAGACGTGGTAGTAATATGTGTTATATAGTTGTAGTTGAAGCTGGTAGAGGTAACCCGTCACGTAACTTAGGAACGAAGGGTTGAAAGTGCCTACCAGTCTAACTTCTCAGTCCGGTTATAAAACTTGAGCTCTCTCCTCTTTACTAGCATGTGTCCCACTTTTTTCACCCTCATCTCAGCTTTATAAAGCTTTATCCATTAATCTAAACATGAAAAAATTCCAATGGATCTCATGAGATTATTTATTTTTCATTTTATATAGCTATTTTTCATCTTTTATCGCTTTGTTTTCATGATTTCGTTTATTTGTTTATTTGATTTAGTGTCAGCAAATGTGAAATAAAATAAAAAAAAACATATAAAATAGACACTGCCTGGAGACATATTAGATTCGCACTCGGTGTTAGTCTGAACGAGAATCGATAGTGCCACATGAGTGGTCGTGGATGGGTGAGGCAAGACGTAGGAGAGGACACCCTCACTTGAATCTCGTTTCTCCGACCGATGCAATATCGTCGTCGAGCATCGACCTCCCCCTGGTGGCTTCAGACCTCGTGCTTGGAATTCCTCAACTACGTATACACATCCCTCCAGTATAGGGTCAATCCCCTGTGCTCCAATAGATATTGGGAAAAAAGCTCTCTACTCCTTTCCTCATGTTATCCTTCATGTAATTTGATGTGGCTTTTATTTGTAAAAATTCAGCCCTTTCAATTTCCTGTTTCATTTATTATCATCCAAATACTCTTATCACATCAGGAAACCATGTTATAGAGAGATATTATAATTGGTGATTTAAATATTTCTTTTCCGGTTGATAATATCACAGATATTGCTTTTGAAGTGATTATCAAATGTTTTTGCAATTCAAAAGTTTTAATGAACCTCTCAAGAATTCGAAGTAGACTGAAAGTTTAGTTATTAGAAAGGAGAATTGATAGGACGTCTATTGCTATTATTTTCTATTTAACTTTTTGTACAAAAGAGAAAAATAAATCCATGTCTGTTGAGAAAAGAAGTTTGTTACTCTATCAGAACTGGATATAAAATATGGTTCGGTTATGATTTATCTTGTGATTTTACTTTAATTCAAGAGAAATTGATAGTATACTTAGCAAAGAAATTTATTTTTCTCTTAGATAATAATTTTTTTTAATTATTAATTATAGAATAATTTTCTACGAGCTTTCATACAATCATTCATCAAAATAATTAACTTTTTCTTTAATGCCAATGTAGTATTGGATATTAATTATTATTTTTAAATTTAAATATTTTATCTCAAAGATTGGCGAATGATGATTAAATTTATTCTATTTAAATTAAAATCTCGTTCGATCCAATTTATTGATATTTATCCGATTATCTACGTAATCTTTTAAAATTATCCCAGCTTATAGCAAGCTGTTAATTACCATTGCCATATGATCTTTTCATATTTTATCTTTATTTTAATTGCATATTAATCATTAATGTAATTATCATGATTTAATTCTCTATTTTTGCTATTCTAACTCTAAAACCTCTTGACATTATTTATAAATTCTTTCTGCCATTTAAATTTATTTCTGTGATAAGTTGTCAATGACACTTTTTCTCACTTGCTAATATCTGTCTTAAGTAATCATTTCATCCTTTGCTGATTGATCCTATCAGTACCATCTTTCGTCCCTGGCTTAAGTTAAATCTTTAGTATTTTTCTAAGATAGAATAGAATAAAATAAAAAATGATATTGAAGATAATCTAAGTAGTAAAGTCATGTTATATCCTTTATAAAAAAAAGCCAATAAAAAATATTTCTTTATTGTTTATTTTATGTTTCAATTTCGAAGAGAGTTAACATGTCTTCTGTCAATCTCAATAGTTTTCTAACATTTTAATCTTTTTTTAGAAAAGATTTTTTTGAAAAGGAAGTATGACAGCTTCAGCAAGAAATAAAAATACTCGTCAATCATAATATTAAGTTAATATAATGTTTCTTAAAATAATCTATGTTTATTTATTTAAAAAAAAGGGTGTTGTAGTTATTTTGTGTGCACAAAGTGTGTCATTTCATGTTGTTTAAATAATTCGTTTTTTTATTTTATAATTGATTAATATGCTTAAATATGATCTTGAGTGAATTTTAATGTTAAATATTTATTTATTTATTTATATTAATTAATTAAATATTGTCATCTTATGTTGCAGTTTTATTAAATTTTGGACAATCTGAGTTAAAAAACATAAAAAAGAAATTTTTTTATATAAAATAAATTACTGAATGTTTGTCAGTTAAATTATTATTTAAAGATATTTTAACAAGAGAAGTATTAGCAATTGTTTTGAGAATATGAGCATCGGGTAGTTTTTTTATGATGTGTGGATTATTGTTGAATTTTCTTATTTTCGTTGAATTAAAACTAAAATAGAGAAAAGTTTTTAGATTCGTGAATAATTTTTAAGAAGACAAAGTAGAATGGGGAATGTAACTCACAAGTAAGTTTAAAATGAGGACGAGAGTCAGGAGAGTCTTGAGGCTGTAAGAGAAATTGCAAAGACAGGAAGATCTTACTCTTGCATTCCCTTCACAATGAAAAGTGTCAGTCGTGACGGAATATATTAAAATCGAAATTATTTATAACAAAAGTTGATGTAAGTTGATATAAAAAGTTGACAACTATAAGAAATTATGAGTGAATAAAATTGTATATCGCTCCTTTTAATAAAATTGTAGTGTATTTTTATTTAATATTGTTGAAGATTGAAGTAAAGAAATAATTTTATCAATCATGAAGACGAAGTAAATTTTTTTATTAAATAAATTGTGAAGCACAAGTTTATAACTTTTTGAAGTTTTCATATTTTACTGACAATTAATTAAATGTCAAGCAAATACTACTTTATGACCCTTTTTCCTATTTTTTAACATCTTCTTTTATAAAAAATTCTGATATTATCAATAAAAAAGAGAGTGAAGTTCAATTACATTTAAACGAGAATTTTGTGCCAATTTAAAGTAAACTAATTTCAAAAAATATCTTGATAATATTTATTTTAAAAAATTAAATAAATAATTTTAAAAATACGTTAATGTAATTTCCATTAAAATAAACAGTTGACCTCAAGAAATTTGTAGTCTACATTATCAGATCTTGTTCACCTGGTTTTATATCTCCTCCATTTGTACTTCTCTTTTTTATCAACTTCTGTCCAGACTACGGTTGCCAAGACCTTGATCCAGTAGTGCACACACACACACGAGCACACTTATACGATCTTAGGCCGGAACTTAAAAGTCTACAGTATTTGTAAGAGTCAAGAAAAACTCCATTACCTTATGAGGAAAATTCTGAAGTCGAATCTTCTACTTCAATTGATTTGTTTGAAGCTTCTAGCTATTTCTACTAAATTGAAGTATCTCAATAGAACAGTTTCCGTATTATCTACACTCTTTACTTTTTCCTCCTTTCGAATCCCATCCTCCTTTACCTCTTTTTCCTTCCAGTAACGCATATTGATAAAAAGAGAAAGAAGAAAAAAATTCCTAAATGTGTGGTGGCTGATGCAATTTTTACAAGTGGTTGACACGAGAAACAACTTTGAGAATTCAATGACCATAAGGTAGAGAGATAAAAAGAAAATGATGAAGGTATCTGGGGAGGGATAATTGAAGCGTGCGAGCCTTAGTATGGCTGATGTAAGAAGTTAGTCTGCTGAGTGAGAATAGTGAATGAACTTTCAACACTGTCAATTATACAGTCTTGTCAAGTACTTGAATGGAAAAAAAAACCTACATGCTTATTTATACCATCTCTTTAGCATTTATTAACTTGAAAAAAATTTTATGACTGATAATTACACATGTCTAATTATTTAACATTTAGTTTTATATATTATGCAAGGTTAAAATGGAAAAAATCAGTAAATCACTGGCACCATTTTGTGCTAAGTGTTATTTTTGTGTCACAAAAAGCTTGATAATAATTTGAAAAAAAAAGAGAAAAAATAATAATGACAATGAGACCATTATTGTAATTAGGAGATGAATTTTTTGTGACGATCCTGCTAATAGAAAGGAAGATAATGATTGTGTGATGCAAGAAAGAGTGGATCTTTGAATCGATAACATCTCTTAGATCGATAGATTCAAACCTCAAGAAGTTGAACTAGATATCAACCCCTATAATTTCACGCCTCGACGTCTGACCTCACTCTCTCTTTGTCTTCTTTTATGCTGGCAGTTTTTCTCATGAGAACAATTCTTCGATGTCTTTGTCTTCTTTTCCCAAAGAAAAATCTTCACTAATGGTCGGGCGTTTTCCTATTTCCCGAGAGGAATTTGTGAAGAGCCGAAAGCGTCTCAAGAATAGTCGTAAATCTCCAACTACTGGTTAAACTATCTTTTTGGTAGCTATATCTTCCATTCTCTTTTTTTGTTCAATTCAGTGATTGGACTCTGTTTGAAGTCAGACATTGGAATTACATAACCACTTTAACGCAGAAATAATTCCAAGATCACTCCTTTGATGTTTTGAATGAAAGTTTGTTTTATGTTTTACTTCTTTTGTGTCAAGTCGAACGAAACTTTATATTTGTCAAGAAAAAAGCTGTAAAAGTCACAGAGATCTGAGTGAAGTGGTTGGTTAGTTTTTTTATACATGGGAAGAATTTTAATTAATTTTACAATGTAGATGAAGTCAAAGAAGAATTTATTCATTTCAATTTCAATTAAAAATGAAGTGAATAAAAAAGTATTCATCGTTTTTAAAAATTTACGTTTATTTACGTGGGAAATTGTTCAACATTCATATTATTTTTGTTCAAAAAACTAAATACTGATAGGAAGTTCACTAATTGAACTGACATTATGTTGAGTTTGTATTTTTGAAAGCTAGTATTCTGAAACAGAGTTTTATGTCTAATGAAATGATAACAAAAAATAAATTATTTATTTTGCATTGGCAATGTCATGAATACTGTAGATTCAATAATTTTCATATTTTTTCTTTTTATATCAATGTTTGATTTCTCATTATTTTTTAATCATTCCAACATTTTTTAGTTTTGATTATTCATTAATTGTATACAATAGTGTATCTTTCTATTGATAAATAAAGTAAAATAACAAAAAAAAATTGATGTATCCAAATGAAAACTCAAGTTTAGTGATACTTTTAATTTCTAAGAAACTCTCTGTTAATTTGAACAAGCTTGCATTTGTCATTCAGGAAATGGATTGTGAAAATGAACCAAGGTTACAAGTTTACAAATTTCCATGGTATCTGGCAGTTGACCAGCCAGTTAGAAACTTCAACCATTAAAATAACTACTACAAGGCTTTTCGTTGTATTGTAGTTCAAGTCAAGCTTTGTATAAGGATGAAGGAAACCGATCATGTATTGCTAAAATTCAAAACTCCTGATGGATTATAAGTTACCATGATGAATTATCACCCAATTAGAATAGATTATAAATAATAATTTAATGGAATATCATATTGATTTTTGGTGTTTCATTTATTTCAAAGTTCTTTACTGGAGTTCTGTGACATAAAATGAAGAAATAGATCCCTTTAGGATCACTTTGAGTCCATCTCACTATCTGTCAAGACCCTTTTGCTCAAACGGTTCAGAGATATCAAGTTGAAATTAACATCAAACACTATCATTTGCATTTGGTAGTTCTATACTGTATTGATTAACTAATGGACTGATTATCAAAACTTACTTATGCATGATACTTCTTAATTAGCTGAAATCTTGAAATTAGCCACAGAAGTTTTATATCACAAGTAGAGATATACACTTTAAAAAAGCATTACCACTATTATGTGAGTACTTTTTTAATATGATATTTTAAAATATATCATTTCTATTGATTAATTTTTATCATAAAGAATCTTAATAATATTCACTCAATGTTGTTAAGAAATGTTAAAACTGACCAATGATTTTTTTAATTGATAAAAATTCAAAAGAATTTATATATAGAGGTAATTGTTCAGGAATACTTTGAGGATTGGCGAAAAATTCTTTTTAATCAAAAGTTTTCTTTTTCAGAGGATTTTTTTCAAACCTTAAAATATCCTGCAAATTAAAATTTTTTATTTCAAGCAAATTTTTAACTCTCACGAAATTCGTTTATCAAATATCTAAATATTTTCTTCTCTCGATTGCATAGTTGTTACCCTAATTTACCAGGCAAAGTTGATTCAACTATCTTGTTCTATGTTATTTTATTTTAAAATAGAATAAATATTTGATTTGATTTTTAAATTATTGTTTGAATATTTTCCAACAATACATCATCCTTGCTGTAATTTAAATATTCATTTATGTATACAAGTGATACTTGAATAATCTTGACGTGGAAAAAGAAGAGAAAAAACGTGGGAAAAATGCTAAATGTTTATAAATAGACTCCACTTCAAGTTCAAAAAAATAAATAAAATAACGAAAAAAGATTATATGATAAAATGAAGAGTACGAGGAAAAAGTAAACGGATGGAACTCAATTTTCTGTGAATGACTTTTCTAGCTTCCACCCTTGAGAGCTTGAAATACAATTTGAAAATAATACGTGGCTGTCGAGATGAAATTTGTTAGGTGCTCAGGTTAACTTTAAAATTTTAAATTCAATCCCCACTAATCTAATGTATTCAATCATCATTTTTATATTTAACTCGTTTATTATGATATATTCAAGCTATTCAACATAATTGAGGAAAAAAAACTCTTGTCGATATCTTAATCCTCAGAAAACCCCTTCTTTCAAGCTTTTCGTGATACTTCTTAAAAAAGTTTTCAACAAATACAGTCCTCTTTCGTTAGTAAACCAACCCCCAATGCATTCATGCATTTTCAAGCTTTCATTCTTTTGCACCAACTGTCAGTCTACGACGTCAAATTAAATTTTCCAAGGTAGAAAATCTACAAGACTCTTCACTGTTTTTCCATTATGAAATACGAATATACAAGTACGGGTGTTATTGTACAGAAAAACTTAATGATATTTATTTGTATACACTAAGAAAATAAGTTTGAGAGAACGAAAGCTTTTTTTACCCTCAAAGATCTTGACGAATCTTTTTCTATAAAAAAACTGTAGACTGTTAAAAGATGTTGATAACAATACACGACAATTGTTGTCAAATTATTTTAAAGAAATTTTAGTATTTTTTTAGATATTGATAGGGAAATTTTAGTTGACAAGTTATCTTGATTCAACGAATTGTTTTATTAAAAATTGTCAATAAAGCATAAATTTATTAGCAATAGAAAATGTCATTTTGATGTTTTATTAAACATCGATATCTATCCAACTTATTTATCTGTATATTAAATACCACTGAAATGGAAATTTATCTATTTGAAAAATTCAGTCAATTAGTATTCTATATATTTTTTTTTCGATAAAAGTTTCGCGATAGAAAAAAAAAGAGTTAATTGATATTCGCGAATTTATTCCAAAAAGTTGATTTCTATGGGTGTGTTTCTACAAACGTTTGCAAAAAAAAAAACAACATATTTCAGAATAGTTTTTTTAGCATTCTCAGAATAAATATGGAGAACTTTTTTGTAGGGAAAATTTAATTGAATCAGAGAATATTTTTTACATCTATTCTAAAAAAAAATACTTCCTTTGTGAATTTTATCTCTTGGACATTTGAAAAATATTCAAAAAAATTCATTTCCAATATTCTTCTGACTCTCATTGATAGAAGAGCACAAAAAAGTAGACAAAAATATTTTTTACGCGACGAAATTGCATTATTCAAAGTCGAATTGATTAAATAAATATAAAAGCGATGCAACTTAAACATTCCTGTCGTAAAAAAGTAAAATTAAAATATCGAATTTGCAATCATATTTAATTCATTCGAGCAATCGTTAACCTAAATTCATCATTAATTATGAATTATGTCATTTTTTGTATGATATTTTAAACCAATAAGGAACATCTTCTATAATGAATTATTCCAAAATGACTGTCTTAATTCCTAACTGATCAATATTCTTCCAAGCACAACAACAAAGAGGTATTAATTGCAACAGAATCACAATAGAACTAGAAATGTATATTTAACCAAAAAAAAATATTCAGGACATGTATAAAAATTTTCCGATATGAAATCGAGGCCGATACTGATCGCCAATTCTGGGAAAATAGCGGAGAACCGATATCGGATGTGCACGAGTAGAGCGCGTGATTCACGGTGTCCATTTCACACCAACAATATCCGAGTGAGTGGATTGTATCATATCAGTTTCGATATACACATGATTTCGCATACAAATTCCGTGAAATGGAGAAAGAAGAAACATGTGCATAGAGCATTGGTGTGGTATTATGGCTGTAAAATTTGTGAGCAACGCAATCGCCATTTCCTTTACCCTCTCATCCCTTCTCTAAACTTCATCGTATCCACTATCGCTTTCTGACGCATCCTACAAAACATATTGGTCACGACTATGAATATTAATTTTGGTGGGAAATAGTGAAATTCAATCATGAAGGCTATTGAATGTCAGATTCCAATCATTTTAGATTAACATAAAATTGAGTCTTGATTTTATCATTTTATTGTTATTATAATTTTCAAGTTGAGTGAAGTCTAGTTTGACTTTTATTCAAAAGTGTAGACAAAAGTAACATTTTCTATACAGTTTAGTGACGTGGGTGTAAGTTGCCGTGAGGGAAATATTTACTGAAGTGGCATGATAAAATTACTAACTTCCTTTAAGTGAGTTATTGCAAGTATTCTCGCATGATTTATAATGAAATGAATCCAACTGTGAAATGAAAAGGTCTTGATTTTTGATATGCACCAATGACTCTTACTTAAAAGGAAATTTAAATATATCTATTATTTCTGGTATTTATTTACTGCTAATTAATACATACATCAAACTTTATTTATGATTTGATTTTCATAAAAGTTATTAGAACAATGTTTAAAATATTCAAGTCTATTTAAACAATAATGTTATTTAAATATTTTTTTAAAATAATAATTAGTAGGGGAAGAAGGAAGAGTAAAATGGAATGCGCAGCAGAACCATATATTATTAAATTAATCAATAAATTAACAAATACTAATGAATTTTAATGAAGTAATCGGATAAATGAGATGAAATTTAATGAATTAATAATAGAGAAATAATAATAAAAGAAATTGATAGATTTTTTTGAAGAGAATAATAGGAATTTGGAGAATAAAGAAAAATTTTTCTTTGTTTAAAACAAATAACACAATCATTACATTTTTAGATGGTGAAAAATTCATCACACAAAGTAATCCCAGGATTCATCGGACCGATTTTCGAAATTTGTTGCTATTCTAAAGCCAATTTAACGCAGATGGATACAGGCTATGTGTTGCTCTGGAAATTTAAGGTTTCCGTGGGAACTACTGTGATAATAAAAGCGCCAAATTTCCAGCGCAACGTATAAATATCTACATACTCCCAGGAGAAAAATTTTCGATCTAAAATTTTACGATTGAAGTATCTTTCGATCATCAGGGAAGTTCGGATGAAGACAGGAAAAAAATTTATTGAAAATCTTGGGTAAAAATTGGATTCGAGAAAACTTTCATGGTAAAAGAAACGACGTTAATTGGAGTTCAGATATCAATGAATTTAAATTTAATTTTATTATTGTATAATTAGTGGTTAAATTTATCTATTTGACAAAGATTTGAACTTTTAAACTATGCAATTAACACTAGTGAATGTTTTTTTCATCTATTAATGATAACAATAAATATATTTCTCTCTATTATATTATTTTTATAAGAATGCTTATCAATAAATATCATTTATAGAACATAGACAGGAAAAACTTTATTATCAAGTAATGATTTATCAAATTAAAATTAATTGTTGATAAATTATTATTTATATTCATTATTCATGTGCTTATCATATATTTACACTGAATAATATTTTTGTTTGAAATTTTTTAATGATGTAAATATTTATTCAACTCCAACAAATTTTATAATTTAGAATTTCTGAATATGAGATCTATAGTGGAGAGAAAGGCAAAGAGAAGTTCTTTGAGTAATTCATTAATTTATTAAAATAAGCTTGAAAACGCTTAAAGCACTTTTCATTTATTACTTATTTGAAATACGACTTTTGAGTATTCGTTAATTTATTGATTAATTTATTAATATTCTGCCTTGCCCTAGTGATTCACTTCTATTTACTCTCTCTTTTTGCTTAATGTCAAAAAAATATTCAAATATTTGACACAAAAAAAAATTAAAAATGGAAGAATTTTTTATTGAGAAAATTTTTTTATTTAATTTACCTCATTGTTCTCTTAGGTAATTATTTCTTTGCTATGAATAGAATAGAATAGATAAAATATTAATAAAAGCATTCAGAGAGATGCTCAAATAAGTTAAGATGATCGTTAAAAAATAATGAATCCAAAGCAATTTTTACTTACTAAACTTTTTTTGAAAAATAATTAAAGAGTAAAAATTTCGGGAAATTTAATTTTCAATGTTCGCACCCGGAGAAATAACTTTGTTCACTTTTCATGAAAATGGCGGGAAGTTAAAAAACAAGTATATAAAAGTGGAAAAGTTCTTGTAAAACCGATCGTTATCAAGTTCTTCCTTTCTAACTGCAATTTAAAATGTTTTCAAATCGTCGTTTTTTTTTATTTTTCAGTAGTTAACGAGTAATACTATAAAATCTGGACTCTTGGTAAAATCTGCGGGGTTTGCTGCACTTTATCTTCACCAGCCACGCCTTGCACTACTATGAGAGAAGGATAAGAGGTTAACGATACTTTGAGAGTTAGACTCACACCACTAAATCCGCTTTATCAGCTATATACCCGCACAAAATGAATAGAAAAAATTAAGAGTTAGTACTGAGTGAGAATTGCGCAATGAGAAGTTAAGTTTAAAAAAAACTTTTGAAAAAGAAATATCTAAACATCCATTTATTCTTTTCTGAATTTAATTCTCCATGTTTTCGTGGTATTTTTTTTTTGAGTAATGAAATGTATATTATCAATTATTTATGTACTATATAGACATGAGGAAATTAATTTTCTCTCGACAGCTTAATTTCACAAAATATCCGAATGTCATGCGCTTGGCAGTAGCTACAATTGTCTTTGGCAGCTGTCGATGGAAAGTTTTTGCGGTATTAAAACACTTTCTATATATTCCAATATACTGAAATGTGATGAAAATTTTTTATTGAAAAGGTTGTGTACCTAATAAATTTGTTGAAGGGTAAAAAATTTTCCAGAACTGCAATAAGTTAATGGACAAAGAATTAAAATATTAACACAATAACTCTATTTTTTAATATATACATTTTTAAAAATGTCCTTGAATCAACGATGCCTTTAAGTATTAAAAGAATCTCATTAATTTGTTAATATCAAACTTTTCTTGACTATTTACTCCTCTATTTATCTTTTTTTTTGGCAATCATTTTACGTTTCTTTTACCTTAAAGTGCATACTTTATTCTTACACTGACAAACGACTCTTCATACGTAAAAATATTTTTGGAGCAGATCTGAACTCGAGTTTTACTTATCATATTTTTGTTTTTGTTTAATATTAATTTTTTTTTAAAAAAAAGCTTCTTCAGACTGAAAAGTGCATATGTATCTGTGCTATGAAGCTTCAATCTTTTTTTTTTTATGGAAGTCAAGCAATTTTTATAAAAAAAGATTAACTAATATTGAATGAATAAATGCACCATCTTCTTCAATATTTATTTCTAATATTGAAAGAAGAGACTCCTCTTCAGGGGGAAATTTTTTGAATAGAAATATTTTTAAAAGGAATTCTTGACGTAAATCTTACTAGATTTAATTTAATCAAAAAGAAGTTAGAGAGAAGATAGATTACACCAGTCTTAATTCAGTTTTATCTAAATTTTACTTCATTTCGTATTATTTAATTTTAAGACTATTCGTTTTAATAAATAATAATTTTTAAGTGAAGAACGAGTAATAAAGGCAAAAGTTACAATTTTTTATAAAAATAAAAATTTAAATGAAATTTTTTTACACAAAGTAGAACATTTTTTAATTACAGAAAATTTTTCAAAATTCATTCTGCAATCATGAGTAAATATAATTGGTTTTTTCAAGTTCAATTTATTTTCATGATTTAAACTCGAAACATCAACATAAAAATTGCCTATGTTTAAAACAAAAGTCGTTCATTTAATTCCAGTATACTTTTGATTCATTTTAAATTTATTTATAAATCTAATAATAAAAAAATAATGTTATTTTTTCATTTCTACTGAATTTTTCTAATCTTCGAAAGTTAACATCAAGTCAAGATAAATTGATCCATAACAGTAACACTCGTAAAAACTAGATACAAACAACGAAAAAAAAACCTCAGATGAATTGGAATGCAAATTGATCAGGAGATGACAAAGTTTCAAATAGGAATTTATATACACAACATTCACGTGAAAGGAAATTACATGATTGATCTTAACTTGATTAGAAGTTTATCTATCGAAAAAAGGGGGGATATGAAAAAAAAAGACAATCAGATTAAAAAAAAAAGTAATTACTTACTTTGCGCACGTGATGTAACTGTCGATCTCGTGAAAGTCGTTTTAACGACTGTAGTTTGTATAACTTTAATAATTGGTTTGAGAGAAACTCTGAACTTTTATAAATTTTTTTACACATTTCTAATGCATGGAAAAATCACAAACACATGTCTAACATAATCGCTAAAATTGCTTCAATTACTATGCTCTAATTAAAAGTTTACTCCGCTGATTAATTTATCAATTTTGTATTAGCTTACATGAGTCGTAGAACAAATGAAATTCCATGTAATCAGACTTGTATCTCAAATTAGTAGAAAAGTTTGAATGGTAAGCTGCAGAGTGGTCAGACGTACAGAAATTGTTATAACAATTTTAATTTTCTCATCTGGTGCTTGTACTATCGTCAAGGGAGTTGCAAATAAGAGAAATGTAACCATTTTGTTATAAAAAAAAACCCATCCACTATGCTACATTATTCATTCAATTGTTATTTCCATTTTAAAAAATATTCTTACTAACTTTTCTTATCTCTTCCATGTTCCACTGCGTTTAAAAGAAAATAATGTATGTTCTTGAATTTTTACATACACTGGAGGACGAATGTAATAATACAGTCTATACAAGTCGCAATAGAGAGATAAGCATTCATGAAATTCTTAAATTTACTTGAACGACTATATTTTGAAGATGAAAAATCAGAAACTGCAGTAAAATTCGATCTACTTTGCTCGAAAAGAATACTCGAAAATGTCAGAAAAAGAAGAGAAAATATAATAGACAAACATGCATACTGGAGTTTAGAAAATTCCGTTTATCTCAAGCTTATACACATTTGATTTAAATCAAATTTGATAATATTATAAAAATGTTTTCCTGACATCTCAAAGTATTTTGTTTATTTAAAAAAAAAAACAACAACTAAACTAACTCACTTTTATGTCGTGAAAATATTCTCAGCTTCTTGAAAAAAGGCATCTTGCTTTCCTCAGATCTTCAGTAAAGTAGATTACCAAAACTAGCTTAACAGATTATTTATTATAATTACGAATTTAAAATACTTCTTAAAAGCTTTTGTGTTTCAAAGAAAAAAAAGGAAAACAAAAATATGATTTCCAAACAAAGTTAAAAAACCTTATCACTAAAAATATAATAGTAGCACTACAGAAAAGTAAGATGGCCAAATGCACTAGTTATAAAATGAATAGCAATGCTTGTTTCTTTCTCTTGACTGCACCATGGATCTTATATTACTAAGTGCATGTAGAGAGCTCGTGGGACTTGGCCACACGCCTCTTCCCGTTATATCGTTGATTCTCGATCAACTTGTTAGGTAATCATCCGCATAAATATCCGCAAAGTGGAAATCGTTCAACTATATCACAGTCCGTAGACTTTTTCATTTTCTTTATCACAAAATTCTTTCCATACAAATAGTATTCTCTTATTTTTCATACTGTCTGGCGATCAGTTGAATGCAACTTTTCACTGTGGTAAAAAGTAATTATAAAAAAGTTGTATAATTACGAAAAAAAACTCAATTAAGTTTTGTCTGAGGGAAAGGGTTTGAGTACGCAACGTGTTGAAGCGTATCCTTACAGTCTGGTGGATGAGTTATTGAAGTGGCTCTTTTATCTTACTTGTAAGGGTCACGATCAGATTATAACTCAATACAGCGAGAAATGCAGTCATTGTAAAGACAAAAGAAATTTTTTGAATGAAAACTTGGGAAATAAACTCAGAAGAACTTGAAAAACTGCTAAACCATCAAGAAACTTTAAAAAATAAAAAATATAAGATGTTTCAGTTGAAAAAGGGTTGAAAATAAAGCTTTACTTTTAAGAGAAATAATTACAGGTTAATTAGAAAAATGAAAAATCGATGGGTTTAATAAATAAAAGATTTCAATCAAGTTTACCCCAATAACGTTAATCTATGAAGCTTATTATAATATTCTATCAAATAGAATATGTTTATTGGAATCTCATTATAATTTCTAGAACACCAGGAAATTTTACATTTCATTATATTTATTTTAACTCATTAATAAAGTTGGAATAATAAAATTTGAAGTATTCCCTCATACCCAGATATTCCTGATAATAAATTTGAGCTGCATTCATGAACATTATTTACTTCATTAGCTGGAAAAATCAAATTGATATTGAATACGAATGGAAAATGTTCAATTAAAAATCTTTTTCCATCTAAACAAAATGAGTGTAAATCAGATGAGTTTAATTCTCTTTCAAAGTGTCAGATTATTGTCTAGTGTACTTATGATCAGTAAGGCCGAAGATTAATAAATATTGTAAAAGTTTTTGGGTTGAACTTAGTTTAAAAGCTCAAAAGTTATTTTATTACAAAGTTGCTTTTACTTTAAAGTAGTTAATTATTATTCAAACTCTGACTTATTCCAGGTTCACCTACAATATGACAGTAATTTTGACTCCAAGAATTTTTTCAATGTCGTAAATTTAGCAGCAAGAAAAAAAATAACTCCAATATCGTAGAAGGGATGATCTAGAGAGAATTAGCTTCCATTAATTGTCTTTTATGAAGCTATTTAAATATTTTCTTTCAAAAATATCGTAAAATTAATAAAACAGACTTTTTAAATTTAAAACCAACTTTCCCCTGTAAATCTAAATAGTGAAATTATTTTTTTACAAATTAGCATAATTTATCTATCAGGTTTCTTACTCATCATTAATTTTATGAGATATAACTCATGTTGATTAAAATTCTCGGACAGTTTAATTGAGTTAATAAAAAATATAAAATTCTCTACAGAGTAATATGTTTAGTTGTAATTATCAATTTTATTATGCTCATGAGTTTTAAATGGTTCGGTGTTAAAAACAAAAAGTTAGGTGACCTTTAAATTAGATTAGAGATAGAATTTTTTAGCGGCATTTTTCTGAGCACGTTTCTATCTTTCATTCGTGACACGGAAAACTGTCGTTCTATGACCCTTTTCTTGTTCGTTCTGGTTGGAAATTTTATTAGTTGCTCAACTCGAATTTTCATCCTTTTTTCAAATTTAATTATATGCCGTTGTCATTTACTATTTTATATATTATCTTAAACTGTCATAGATTTATATTATTAAATTGTTTTAATTTAATATAATCACTAATATATTATTCTGAATACAATTTTGCTCCCCTTCTTAATATTAATCTCATCAAAACTCTCACTAGCAAAATTTGAACCTTAACAGAAGATTTAAATGGTTATTGGATATCAAAGAATTTCATAGAAGAAACATCAGCGAGAACTAAGACCCTGAAATTACTTATTCTAATACTTTCAAGTATTAAGAAACTTGAAAACTTTAGTAAAATTTATATTAAGCTGAATAAAATTCTCTTAACTTTATTTCAGACAATTTTTTTCTCTTTTATAACAAAAAATATATATAAACAAAGTTAATTAATTATCTTATCACAGTGTACAACATTTCATAAACAACTAGAAAATATAAATCTCATTAAAACTCTGAAAGTTGTTTTATTGCATCAATCTCTGTCCATATATTATGTGACACTATTTTTTTTTTTTTTTCATTTATTATGAACTTTTCTGTAAAACTTATAATTTTTCAACACCTTACTGAAATGAGTTGCCGTAAATAATTGTTCAACTTAATAACTAAAAAACTTGGATAAACTTTAGGTCAACGATTTATTCACTGAAGTTGAAGTTAATTTCAAAATCACCATGATACTCTGGAGATAATATTGCGTATATGAATAAATAGGTCGATACATTTATGATTTAATAAAATCTATTACATCGATATGCTGATATTCCTGAAAGGTATAATTACCGATTGTAATGGTCGATTGATTCAATGGCATGAAAGCATGAATAAGCTTTAGATTTGAATAATCGACGGTGTCAATCCAGGTGAACAAGGTTCTACAGATTGTTCAAATCATTCGATATACAGTGATTCGATGAATTAACAATGAATTTATAATAAATATTTATCAGAAGAAATTGATAAATTCTATGAATAATATTTATAATTTATCAGTTTCTAATTTCACAAGATATTCAAGGCGAAAATTTTTAATGAATCAGTAAAAATAAAAATATATTTTTAATAAATCGATTTTTATTAAATTATTTTTATTTTCTGTCGAACTTTGACGTTCGGCCTAGTTTGCTTGACGCGTCATCATATTCATTGAGTAATTATTGATAACAACCGCGAGATGTGTGATAAATATTGATGAACATGCATTAACACTGATATAACAAAATGTATAGAAGCTCTCGTGTCTGCTGAATCGACAAAGTAGAATAAATAAATAAATAAATCATGGTGTTTCCTGAAAATAAAACCGGGCTTGCAATAAAACTTGCAGCTCAAGAGCTACCTCCACGAATGCCACTCGCGTTTGCCCATAGAAATGGTAATAGTAGTTGAGAGGGTTTCATATTTACAATACGACTTGCTGAATGCATAAATATCAAATTGTTTACCAATCGGAATGGGCTTGGCGTCAAGAAGAGCATTCTGGATAAAATCAAATTTCATATCTGATGATAATAAAAAAATTCTCTTTCCATTTTGTTGGTAAAGTTTATTTTGTTCTTTCATCAACAAATATTACTTTTATTAAAATAAACATTTTTTATGTTTTACATTTGATTAAATTCCGTGCTAATAATATTGTTTTTTCAAAGAACCTTTCAAATCAACCTGGACTTTATTATCTAATTGAAGAGAATATAAAGACCTCGCTATTGATGGATATAACTTTAATGCAAAAATTGCTGAAAAATATTTCCGTCAAAAATTTGATTGTTTTAACGACGTTTTTACGATTTATAAAGATTTAAAAATAACAATAGTGAAGTAGGTTTTTTTTGCTAAAAAATAAAATTTTTGCTACCAGATGAAAATAATCTGATGGAGCAGAATTTTTGCCATATTTGGTTTTAAAGTAAAAAAAAAGATGTAATCTTTTTATACCTTTTAAAAGATTTATTCAGACAATTTAAATCGATAAAAATAGAACGAAAACAGTTGAAATCTGTGTTATACTATATTAGTGGACATTGGAGATAAAAACAGTTATTTAATAAACACGATATTTATAAATAAAAGTAATAAACTATTCGTCACACCCAGATTTTCAACTACTCTGAAAAAATATTCTGTTACTGCAATAGATTGAAAGCTTGTTATTGCAACAGTTTCAATTCTTGTTGGATCTACAGGAAAAATATGTAAATGGAGCAAGATCAATCTTCAGCAACAGAAGCAAGATGGAAATTTGTAAATAGAGACTATTATTTTCTATCTAAAATTTAAATGAAATTATAAATAGTAATTATTAAAATATAGTGTTTAAAGTATGAATTATCCTACAGCCTGCAGCCACATCCCTGTTCAGCATATTTTTATACTGCTATGTCTATACCACTCAATTCATTATGTCTATAGATTTTATAAATCTACCGGAAATTAAAATTTTTGCATAAATAGTTTTTAAATCGATTGCAGTAATTCAATATTTTAATTATCAAATAAAAACTTTTTTCGTTCATAATCATCATGTAGAATAAATAAACTTCAGTCATTAGTTGATTATGTTCTATGATGGTATGAAAAGTTGCATAATATTTCAACGTTTTATGCATTCCTATTATGCAGAATCATTTTTCTGAGTATATAAAAGTGAATGTCTGTTATATATATTAATGAGGAGCATCTTCACATCTAATAAAGATCCAGAATTGAGACACAATTGGGACAAACAAAGTGGTAATTATGCAGAATGCTGCAGGTGTTCATGACAATAATAGAAATGAAGCTCACATACTAATAAACCTTTTCCTTGAGGTCTCCAGTTCTCCACAATAAATTCAATAGCTTTTACGGCCGTTAGCCTTACGGGAAGATCGTTAAATAAAATTTTAGAAGAAAAAACTAATATTTAATGAATTAGATGATTAATTTGTTATTTTTTTTTTTTATTTCCTTTTTTGTTCCTTATTCGAATCTAACTAAATTTCTATCTGTTCCTTTTTCAATATTATTTATCATAGGAGTCATCGACTTGCTATATATTAGAGCTGAATAATATCAGCATTGTATTGCCAAATCTTGGATACTTTTTCCCTCAATAAAGTTAACTTTATGACATTTAATCCATCTAACTTCTTTTACTTTACAGTAAATAAATCAGACTGACGATAAATTAAAAATCCTCATGACAAAAATGGCTCAATTAAAAAACGTCCCTATACACTTTTAGATATAATGTAGGATTTGGTCTAAGAAGAAAGGAAAAAATAAAAAGCTTACCTTATAAGTTGAAAACTGAAGTTTGATCAGTCTGCTAATTACTGTCTTATTACGTCATCCTTTTTCAGCATGGTAAGCAGGATATCCATTTATATAATTTTTTTACACTTCATTATTTAAATCTTCATTAACACAATACGTTGCATCGCTCAAAAACTACTCATTTGTTGTAATTCTCTTGTTCATTGATTAACAATTCATTGACTATTCATTGACATAGTGGATTGTCATTAGAGACTATTTCATTTTTACTTTTATTCGATTCCATACTGTTATACAATTGAACGTTTCATCACTCTTAGGATATGTGACCATATCTACTGGTAATCATTCAACAAGTTCTGCCTCAGTAAAAATATTGTAGAAATTCCAAAGTTTGTCATAGAATGCACTATACGGAAGTTTGTTCAACCCACATAACTCTATTGTGATATCTCCAATAAAGGAAGTTCATAGGACTTCATCCATTTCAATAAAATAACATTTAGGAGTCTAGGAAGCAAAGCTTCCAGTGGTTCATCATCGACTTGGTTTCATCCGGAATAGCATCAAATATTCTTTTAAAATAAAATTATTGAATATTTTCCTGGTATTTAAATATAACAAATCATTCCAAAAGTAGAATTATCAAAATGTCATCTTGCACAAAAATATAATAATTAAAATATTCAATTTCTGTACTTTTGAAGGTTTCTCTTGATAATATAATCGTTTAAAATTCTTTTTTAATCCATTTCAAATGCCAATCGCTTTTTAATCTTGTTATCATTATAAATTAATTTAATTAATCGATCAAAGTGAATCCCAGAGTAATAAAATGTAATGAATTTTTTATCTGACCAGATTCAAAATACATCTACTTTCCATTATGGCCAGAAATAGTTAATCAATTTCATTGATGAATTAATGAACACTTCTATGGCAAGCATTGCCATCATCTGTTAATCATCAATCTTCATTAATTACTCATATAGAATACTTTTTTATTTACGCTCTTATCAATATACATCATAATTATCATTGAATAGGTTCATTATAAATACCATCAATGAGCATCTTTCTATTGATGATTAAAAAAAAACATCACAGATGAATGATTTATTTTAATTACGAAGACAAAGAAAACTCCTTTTTTTTGTATTATGTTTCAATGCTTCTTCTTCTTGACGTTACTTATTTAGTCAAAACAGATTTTTAATGCATAAACTATGTAAAATAGTGACTGGTTCTTGGATAAAGTTTAAGTCTTCTGCAGCAACACAATATTTTTAAAAATTAGCATAGACGTGAAAAAATCCAACATGACATAAAATTTATTAGAAATAATTTAAAATAAATTGTACGTTTGTCAAAATCACTTTTCAGTGATTTCAATTACTTCAGTAGAGTTTAGTAAGACAGTGTCTGCAGATTTATCTGCAGTTATATAAAGTAAACATTTGATTACTTGACAAAAGAATTGCTTGAGCGTTCTCTTCTTTATAGATTCTATATAACCTATAAGTTGAGTCGACGAATTGTATCGACGAAAACCGATAGAAACGACGTTTAAACTAAGATAAAAAGTTTTGTTGATGTAACTTTGTGTCGATAATAAAATAACTGACGTTACTTCGACACATCTAATTTGATCACAAGTACAAAATAAAATAAAACATCAAAATAACTTTGGTTTGAGTATATAACTTAATAATGGAGAAAATATTAAGTTTCGTGAAAATGGACGTAGACTCGAGTGTTATGTCACACAAGTAGTTTTATTTCTTGATGAAATCATTTCATATTTATCAAAAAATTCACTATTATTATCTGGATAAAATAAAAAACTAAAACGTTATGATAAACATATCCTTACAGTTAAATGCTATAATGTGTATTACACCACAAAGATCGGTTACTTTTATAGAAATGATGGGTAAAATATCAAGAGTATATATTTTAATTGGTGGGCGTCTGAGTAGATTCGGACTTAATAAACCACTGATTCCTTCAGTATAGTACATGCCTAAAATTCCTGGAAAAATAACAATGCATTGTGAGCTTGTAAGTTATAGTTTATACTATTACTATAGTTATACTAACATTGTGACAATTATCTAAATGGATTTAGAATACAAATTTGCATGTTTTAATTTTTTTATCAATTTTCTGTGCAGATAAACATATTGGAAAACTGTTTTCACAGTGGTTAGTTAGAAAAAAATCGTTGATGAAGCAGAAGAAAAAATTGTTGCAGTAATAAACATAATCTACGATGTCAGGTATTTCATATAAAACAATAATTTTATTCTGATTTTTAAAAAGAATGATTATTATATTCAATTTATAAAGAATCTATTGAATCGAAAAAGTAGTAGTAGTATAATAGAAATTTATTAAAATCTGGTAACAATAATTATAATTGCTTTCTTCTTTGCAATTTTTTTTGACACATTGAACTGATCTGTCACACTCAATAAAATTATCAGCAATTGAGATAATTTTGAATGACATTTATAGCTTGATTATTAAAGTGAATGATCTTAAACATGATTGATTATCAATCAAGTCTTTAAAAGCTTCAACAGAAGATTTTTTTTTTAATTTGAAAACAAATATCAGTGTTAATAAATTTGCATTCTAAGCTGATGTTGTTGTATAATTTATATTAATAAATATAATAGTTTGTAATAAGCTCTGAAATTTACCATTTGATAATCCTATTATTAAATAATTCCCATGCACAATTAGGGACGTCACATTAGCATTAAAGTACATTGGGTTATTATGGATCATCCAGAAATCTGTTTTTGGAGTATGCAAACACATATGTTGTTCTGTAATAAAATAATACATATTTATTTAATCAAATTACATGATAGTTTTAAAGATAAATGATGGATTAGCTTTATTTAAATTATCTAAAGTATGTAACTATTAATTATTGAAATTGAATTAACTCAAATAATGGCATCAAAAATCAATTTGATTTATTACTTGGAGTATTTGAAATTAACTATCAAGTTCACTTATTAATCTATGGTCAATAATACGAATATTCATTAACAATACTATTATTTGAATTATTAATAATAAAATTGCTACAAAATATTATGATCAACTGATATTCATTATTAATTATGTCATTAATACTGGAATTGAGCTACTTAATATTTTGATCACTAAAAAGAGACTTTCTCCATTGAAATGAAAACAACGAATGAGAATAAATTGAATGAATTTCTTTTTTGAAGTAAACATTAATAGAGCTCATATTTTAATTCATGAAAGTACCAATCCAACCCTGATGTGAAGTTCCAAATATGATCCATTTAACTTTTGAAACCCCTAATATAGGCTGTTAGTAGTTGGAAAAAAAAAAACAGAAGAGTAGTTAGTAACTATATACTTACTTTGTAGACATATTATAGTTCTGTTTAGTGTAACATAAATGCGGAGAGTTGAGGGAATCATAGGCAACGATGGAATTGTAAAAATAGATTGAATTTGAAACGTTGGTTGTTGCTTTGTCAATGATTCATCTTCCAATGTAAATACCCTTAATTGCCACTCAGCTTGAGTCACTAGAAAAATCTGTCATGAATACAAAAAAAATAATTTATCAGTTTTATTATAATTTGTTTGAATAATTAGAAATTTGGTAGAAATTTATCTTACTTTTGATTCTCGTGAACTCATAGCGACTACCATTTCTCCTGAGATCAAGTTCAATCTTTCCATTGACTTAATACTTACATTTTGCGGTGTTGATTGAATCCTCATAATAAAATTATTATGCATAGTGTATAAATTATTCGCCGTTCCAACACTAAGAAAAAATAATTCAAAACATTTTGGAACATTTTTATTGAACAAAAAAAATTATTACCATATTTTATATCCAACTAAAATGAAGTTGGATGCTTTTTTGTTTGCCAAGTTCCAAATTCTTATCATTTGGTCTTGTGTTAACGCCAAGAAAAATAAGATATTATTATCTAAAATCAATGTCAATAATTAGTTTTATAAATTCATACGAAAAGAAATAATTAATATATTAAACGAACCATTATACCAAAATTTAACTTCTTTAATTCGATCGGGACAGTTTAGAACATGATAAGGTCTCTGATATTCAAAGTTTTCAAAAATATGTATTTTACCATAACTGGTTCCATAACTGATCCAACCATCTGATATGATACAAAAATATTAATTAATATTAATGAAATTATAAGTAAAAATAAATATTTTTTAATATTAACACTCCCAAAAATAAATCTATTCTAAATATGTAGCTTCAATATAGACAAATATATTGCAGCAAAGAATCATAGATCTTCTAGGCATTTTTATTTTATATTTTAAAATATATTCTTATGAAAATGTTAAGAAATTTATTCTTAAAAAATCATAAAATCCAAAATATATTCGCTAAAATAGTGAAGTACTTTTTGGAATATGATCAGAAATTATACATTTTACAATGATATCACTGGAGCATGCTACTTTGAAGGAGAAAATTGTAAGAAGTCATTTTTAATTAGGAGACAAAATAAATTTGTCATGTAAACAAGCTCATTGTACACTAAAGTTGTAAACTGTAGAATGAATAGATAATGAATAGTACTATGTATCACAGTACACAATGAGCTTGTTTATTTTGTAAGACAAATTTGTAATGTCTCTGAATTAAAAATGACTTCTTACAGTATTTCAATTCAAAGCATGGTGCTATGGTAGAATCACTGCAAAATTCAAAGTTTGCATTGTATTCATATGTAAATATACTTATTTTTTTTCATACAGGAGTTCTTACCCCAGGTATCAAAACATGTAATATATTCATCAATAAATAACAATAGATCACTTTTTGGTCTAAATATCCTCATGGGTAACTCCTTAATGCTTGACCACTTTTTATAATGATAATACACATCACGCCAAAAATTCTGATCCTCAATTTCTCGATAATTAGCTTTTGGTAACGTGGGCTGTACAACAGCTATGATAGAAGATAATGAAGATGCTCTGATTTCTGTTAAACATAATTTTTTCCAATTGGCAAATGGCAACACTCTGTTTATTTCTTCATTCCATCTTTTACAAACTCTTTTAGCTCTCATAAGATCAAGTGGATTATCCATTTTCTCAAAAATCTGGCCCCACACCTCTATTGGAAGAGGAGGTGTTGGAGCTGGTGGTTTAAGCTTCATTTTATACGAAAACATGAATAAATAAACTTAAAATCACCTCTGTTTTTTACGCACTCACATAATAATACTTAAAAATAATTAATATTCAAATAACAAAATAGTAGGAAGATAATTTTAATTTTGTAATGACAAAATCATCATTATTTAAAACAGATCACGATTACTCAAGAAACTTCTGGATGTTGTTGCATAAATTATCCAAGCAGAAAAATTTCTTTTTGATTTTCAAATGCAATTTTTTGATTTTATCCTCATTAACTCTTTAACAATAATCGTTTATCACAAAAATTCTTAATTAAAAAATTAATATCACTAAAAAACCGAAAAGCACAAGTATTACGGTAATGAAGACTCAAGTTCTATGTTACATAAAGTTTTGTTTATTGATAAAATACTTTTTGTTCAATTAAATATCATTATCTAACAACACACAAATTCTGTATAAAAAATATAGCTAAAATATTAAGGTAAACATGTTCATTGGGCTGAATACTGTAATGTGTATATTTCCATGAACATCAGCTACTTTGATGGCGATGATGGGTAATGAATTAAGCTTACGCGTTATAACTGGTTGTTTTCCAAATAAATTAGGGTTGAGTAAGTTATCGGTTCCTTCAACATAGTACATGGACAAAGTTCCTGCAAAAATAATGATGATATAGTAAGCTAAATTATATTGATATGCTGACAGTTTTGTGTATCAGTTTAGAATGTTAATTCACATGTTCTTATTTTTTTTTAAATTTACTGAATCGATAATCATGTCAGAAAACTGATCTCACAGTCGTTAATCAATGGAAATTAGTTGATGCAACAAAAGACAAAGTTGTTGCAGTTTTTTTTAAAGACTGTAAGTAACATGGAAGGAGACTCTTATAGTAAGAAATTCTGCTAAACTAACGTTGGTTTTCTTCGTAAAACATCTAGTAAAGTAGTTGACGTTTGTTTTCATAGAAAAATAATACTTCGTTTTTGTCCTTTATTATGAACTAATCCGATCAATATTTTTAATGAGTTATAACAAACTTTTGATTTAATTGTTTGAAGAAATGACTAATCTATTCGCGATGAAAGAATTCAATTTAAAATTTTGTTTGTTTACCATTTGATAATCCTAATATTAAATAATTCCCATGCACAATTAGGGACGTCACCTTAGCTTCAAAATACTTTGACTGATCATGGATCACCCAGAAATCTGTTTCTGGAGTATGCAAATACATATTTTCATCTGTAACATAGTAATACATAAAAATTTAATCAAATTAAATAATAGTTATAAAAATAAATGATAGATTAGCTTCACTTAAATTAAATCAAACGAAACTAATATTTATGATGTTTAACAAATTAATAATAAAATCAACAGATTCAAAATTGTCTTTTTTTGCTCAAAAAGATCTTTTTGTTAATCACAATGAATGAAGTGTATTCTTTAATTTATTTTTTACCATATTTTTAAATAAATATGTTTATTAATCAATTTTGGAAGAAACCAATGTCCAATCTATCAGTTTCCCTTCATCTGTTGCCATCTTATTTTTCATAAACTATAAACATTCTAAAAGTTTCTATGTAAATTGCTAATTAACTTGACTAATTTGACTAAGTGATCATACGATGATTTATTAATTTCCTCGCTGACTTACAAGCTGTCACCAAAAGTACCAACATTCTAGCTGGTTTACTCTTCAGTAAATTGGAGAGAATCTTAAACCATAAACTTACTTATTAGGCATATTATGGTACTGTTCAAAGTAACATAAATACGCATATTCGGAGAAACCACAGGCAATGATGGAACCTCCACAATAGATAGAACTTGAAACATTGGTTCTTCTTTCCTAAGTGATTCATCTTCTATCGTGAATATTCTCAATTGTGCCTCAGCTTGAACCACTAAGAAAATCTGTTATAAATGTAAAACAAAATAATACAATATTGTTATTCCTATAAAAATTCAGTTAAATAATTCGATATTTGTCTTACCTTTGATTCTCGTGAACTTATAGCGACGATTTGTTCATCTAGATTAAAATTCAAAGTTATCGTCAATGTAACACCTACAGTCGGTGGCGTTGGTTTAAGCTTTATAAGAATATTATCCTGCATATAGTATAAATTATTTGCCGTTCCAGTACTAAAAATTTATTAAAGAACTTATTTAAGTAACAAACAATGGTCATTTTTGAAGCATTGTTATAGAAGAAATAAATATATATTACCATACTTTATGTCCTCTCAAAGTAATATTAATTTGTGGGTATCCAATATGAATAGTTTTGAGTTGTGTTACCGCAAAAAATAAAAATTGATCATTATCTAGAAGCAATATTAATAGTTTGTTTGATAAGTTTATGCAAGAAGTGATCGATAAAGAAATTAATTTTATACACAAACAATGAATTAAACTTACCACTATGCCAAATTTTAACTTCATCTATTGGTCCATGAAGATCTATAGCACGACGACGTTTTCTGTGTCCATCATCTTCTAGAATATATATTCTACCGATATTCGATCCATACATAGTCCAAACACCTCAGGTGACACAAACATATTTTATTATGATCAGATAATTATATGTCGGAAATAATAAGTATCGTAATATCAAAAACCCATTTGAAAAAAAGTTTATCTTAGAAGTACATTCTTGATATGAGCAAATATATTGCTCCAAAAAGTCATACACTTTTCTTATATGTTGTGAGATACATTTTTATTCCAATGGAGAATTGCAAATTCTAGAATACATTGCTGACACAGTGGAATATATTCTGTTACATGGAAAAAGAAAATTATAAAAAGTCATTTCCAACTAGAAAACATAAATTCGTTTCATCAACAAAGTCATTATGCAACAAAATTATTGAAAAAATTCTAAAAAAATAAATATTAAATATTACAATTAAAGTATATACTAAATTTTATTCCAAAATCAATTTGTATTCTCTTTTAATTAAAAGTGAATTTCTGAATACTTTTAAATGCAATATTATGATTCGAAGTGACATGTTGCAGTAATATTACTCCAAAGTTTATAATTTCTTTTTCCCATGTATAGAATTACATTACTTAAAATTTTTACATATTTTAAATGAATATGTAAAGCATATATAATAATTCTTACCCCAGGTATCAAAACATGTAATGTGTTCATGATTAGATAATAATAGCTTATTTGATGGTGAAGCTGTCTGAATAGGTAACTTCGTAATTTTTAACCACTTTTTATAATGATAATACACATCACGCCAAAAATTCTGATCCTCAATTTCTCTATAATTAGCTTTTGGTAATGTGGGTTGTACCACTGCTGCAATAGAAGACAATGAAAATACTCCGATTTCTCTGAAGCATAGTTTCTTCCAATTGGCGAATGGCAAAACTCTGTTTATTTCTTCATTCCATCTTTTACAAACTCTTCTAGCTCTCATAAGATCAAGTGGACTATCTATTTTCTCAAAAATCTGGCCCCACACCTCTATTGGGAGAGGAGGTGATGGAGCTGGTGGTTTAGGCTTCATTTTATACGAAAACGTGAATAAATAAATTTAAAATCACCTCTGTTTTTGAAAAATGATTAATAATAATTTGACCTAATTAAAATAAAATTATTAAAATAATAAAAAAATATTTTTCAAATTGTGAAAACAAAATTATAAATAGTTGTTTTGATTTAGTAGAATGTAATGAACATTAATTTATTCGTAATTTCTACAAAATAATGAGCATGTCATTCTCTAAAATGGACAAGTTGACGAAAATTCAAGAAACTTCCGTAAATTCTCGCACGAATTCTCATTTCTCACACAGTTAAATCTTTCCAAACACTTCTATAGATTTCCCTCATATTGTTCAGCATGCTAAGTTCATATTTCAGCCTTGCAGAATACCTTTAGCACAGTATTTCACAATGAAACTTACTTATTAACATCGCTGTATATACATATATGAATTAATAAATAACATATTAATGATAAAATTACAAAGAAATATTTTCGAGAAAGAGAATAAACTTTGTGATAAAGTTTCTTTTATATAAAATTTGAATTATCACAGTACAATGAATATAATTAAAACTTGGAAATTTTCACGATATACTTCTTTAGTGCTAAGATATGACATTTCTCAGAATCAAATAAGCTTTTATTGCTACTAGAGACGTATATTATATGAAATATAAAAAGGAGTTCTTTTTGAAAATTATTTTAGACTGCAATTGTAAACTTTGTATTATTCAGAAGACTATAATTAAAAGATGTGAAATGAAGGTTGTTTTATTCCATAAACATGAGCTTATTTATGTTTTTAATTAATAGCAAGTGTAATATTTATATTAGAACAGAGTAATTTTTGGAGCTTAATCCTGATGATATAATATTATCATTTGAAATTTGAAAACAAACATTTCTTTTTTTACATGCATAATGTTGATAATAATAATTTTATATTTTTTTTAATATCCAACATTTGATAAGTTCAAATTGGTATATGTATATACATATGTGAAACTGTATTGTTGTAAAAAGTCTTATAAATGATTTACAAAGCTGGCCATCAATTGAATCAGTGGTAATCTTAGCAACATTTATCAGTGAATAGTTAGTGACTTGCAATGTTTTTTGCTGATTTATTTTTAAAAAAAAACATTTGTGCCAAGTAATCAATTTGTTTCTAAGATACAGCTATTTGTTTACAAATATCATATAGGTCACTGAACTTCACACGTGTCGTTATTTTGAAAAAAAATTTATCGTGTAAATAATCAGTCGTAGAAAGTTCATCTTGAGTTTATTTTATTAATCTACTGCTTTTAATTAAATAGTATATAACTTATTTCAATCTCTAAAAAATTAAAATACATTTCTGATGATGAAATCTTTGTATTTAGAGACTTGACAGAAACCAGAACATTAATTTCCGAAAAAAGTAAGAAGAAATTCTAAACAAATGAAAGAAGCTAAATCAGTTCATTGTAGTATAAAAATTCCATGATTGATAAAAAATAATTTTGAAAATATTTGTAATAAAGTTACAGGTTACAACCTTTTTCATAGTCGATAATGTAATATAAGCTTTGTATTGGATTCAGTGTTTTCAAACTAATTTATTTACAACATTATGTAATAATAATGCGCACTGGATATTAGATAATTAGTTTAATTTTAAAAAATACAAACAGAGAAGTAATAGAGTTTAATCTAAAGCTTTAAACTCATTAACTCTAATACTATTATCAGTATTAACAAGAGAGTTATGTGATCGAATTTGAGTCATTAGCTTTTGTACCATGCATCAAAACCCATATTTTACATTCTAATGATATTACTACGCATTGTATCTTTAACTTGTGATATAATTGAATTTGCAGAATATTATCCTTAATAAAACAGATCCCTTTGATAATGTGTTTTGATTGAAACAAAAGAGTTCCATTCTCTCTATTCAGCTGCATATCTACATACTATTTATTTTAAGACTTATTCATTCATCCTTTATTATGAATGTAAATATCAACAAATTGTAAAAAGTTAGTTTTTTAAATATTTATTTTGTTGAATCAATGTGTTTCTGGTTTCATAGTAGATTCCGAATCAATAGTTTGTTATATTTTATTTTATTTGTAACACTATCAATTATCACAAATAGAACATTCAATTTTTTATCTCCACAAGTGGTGGATCTAGTAGAGCTTTCAACATGTCCTATTTGTTACGGAACGACGGCTTGTGATCACATTTTCAATGAAAATTTGATGATACATCCTTTTGATTTTCATTCTCTTTTATCACATTTATTTAACAGAAAAAATGTTTTTTATGGTACCATCAACGGAACTAGAGTAGCTATCAAAAAGTTAGCACATTCTTATGAACTTGATGCTTTTGATGATATGCTTTGTCAGAGTATTGAATTCAAAAAATTCTGTAGAAAAGATCAAAATTATAACAATGAAGTAAACTCTAATTATAATATTGATTTTCTGGGTAAAATTGAAACTGCTGTTTCTCCCAAGTTTTTTGAAGATGATGAAAGTGGATTAGTTTTATGTCCAACTACTTCACATTTAGAACAAGTTATAAGTCAATTGAAAATGAATGAAATTCATTTATGGACTTTGATTAAAATCAATCCAGAGCCACTGATTCTACAGGTATTTTGAATGCATTTTCGTAAAATTCTTCAAATATTTAAAGTAAAAATTTGAATGATTAGATTCTGCAAGCAGATGAAGGATGGCCCGTTGCCAAATACTATGGAGCTTGTGGAAGAGTAGTCATAGAAGAATATGTTGGTCCGCCTTTAACAACATATTATAATAAGCCGTGGTATCGTAGAGCCAGGATAGCAATAAATTTATTAGAAGCTGCTTACATGTTTACATTCCACAACCACGATTTTTCATTTTATTTAACAGATTTATCATCTGATAATATTGCTATTGATCAAAATGATGCTCCAAAATTTATTGACTTGGAAAATGTTATTATTTTGAATCGTAATATATCTGAAAAAGGTGCAATAATATCATAAATATTCTATTTTAAAATGGAAAAATTATAACGGTTCAAAAAATATGATTTAAAATTTTTCAGAAAAACCAACGAATTGGTATCATCTACACCGAAGTGAGAATATAATTAATTGTGACGATTGCTTTTCATTTTCACCTATTGATATATGCAGTCATTCTCTTAGTGATCATAATTACTTCGCCACATGCCAAGTTAGTTCAATTTGAATGATTAAACACTAATATTCGTTTCCTTATTTTTTTCAATTATTTTTTTTCAGAACATATTGGCATCTAAGTCTAATATAAATTCTGATTTTGATGGATTTTTGCATAGTACTCCTGAAAAGGTTCTTAATGACCATCCAAATTTCCAAAAATTACTTAATGAATGCGTTTCACCGAAAACCGAGGAGTCAAGAATAAGTGCTGGAATTAAGTTAAAAAAATTATTAGAAGAAATAATACTAAAACTTAATATTACACATATCAATGTCAATTAAAAGAACGAAATATGTTTTCATAAAATTTATTTTTTATAAAAAGTTGAATAAAAAACAAATTGCGTTAAAATAGAAATATTTCTTTGATCAATAAGTTCTGTACAAGTAATTAAGGAACTTAAATGTTTACAAAAAATTTAGTCTTTGTAATACTATGATATACTGATATATCAAATTCAAACATCAACTATTCTATAGTCATATTATGTACAATTATGAGTCATTACTGGCATCATTACTTTTATACTTAAGTAAATTGTCCGATGTAAAGAATTAAAAATTAAATATGATAAAAGATGAAATGTATAATTTTTAAAAAGATCTATTAATTTAAAATTGATTAACTTTCTAACAGAAAAGTTATTATTCTGGCTCACAGCATGATTTTGATGTTGTTTCTGCATTCACAGTGGATTCATATTTCGATATTTTATCTTGTAGTTCCTTAATTGTATGTTGTAACTTACAAATTATTTCATCTTTTTTTTTATTATCATTCTTCAATTTAGCTATGATCATGTCTTTATCTTCACTGAGATTCTGTAACAGTTCTTTTGTCGATGGTCGACGGGCAGGATCTTTATCAACGAGTGCCTTAATCATCTCGATCTATAAAATGAATGAACCCGTTAAAAAAAAGTTTTAAATAAGAATAAGAAATTTCATATTCATTTTAAAACTTAACTTACCCACTTCGGACAATGAACATAAAGCGCATCTGGAATTTTTCCAGCTTTTAATAAGAGATCAATGGTAGTAATACGTTCATGTTGTGTTCGTGTAGGTACTAGAAGTTCCAGTAAAACAATACCCATACTATATACATCACTCTGAAAATAATTATTGGAATTGATTAATATATTTTACCATACAGCAAAGAATTATTGATTACATAATTTAACAATTTATAGTCTCATTATGTTATATTATAATTTATATAATAGTTCTAATGCCGTAGCGAATTAAATTAACGTAGAATTTTTAAAAATATATTCTACATTATGACATTTAATCGACGTTAACTTTAGGTCAATTATTCTCAAATTGATCGTAACATCATCAATTTTCTATTCTTAAAATTGAATGAAAATTATATAAAATATTGTACCTTTGGATCACATAATCCTTTCAATTGTTCAGGTGCCGCATACAGGTGAGTACCTACGATTGGATGGCAGTTTTTGTGTTTAGGCAGACAAGCCAAGCCAAAATCTCCTAGTTGAACATGAAGTTGCCGAGATGGAGAAATGAATATATTACTTGGCTAAAAAATGCAGGTAATAAATTATTTATTAAATCAATATTCTTGCATTAACACTATTATCAATTTCAACCAACTATACTTACTTTAATGTCGTGATGAACGATACTATTTGAATGGATGTAATCTAATCCGTTAAGGATTTGCATTAGAATCGCAGTTATCGTTGATATTGACGTACTTTCCTGCCTCTCATCCAACCACTGACGTAATGTTTGTTCGCAAAGAGCCATTTGAATGTACAAAGTGGCCTGATTCTGGTTCAAAAAGGTAATCATTTGTACAATATATAAATAAATGTTATGATACATAATGAAATATTTATACTACACACAAATGAATTTTTACCGTTGATAAGTTATATTCACAAACTTGACGACTAGAAGATTCTTGATTCCATTCACTTTCTCCAGCCTCATCACTAGAATCCATTTCTTCAATGTCACTACTTGTAGAGGTATTATTTTGGCCTTCATTCAATCCGTTTTCTTCGTTTCTAAATGACACTATATCTGAGCTGACTTCTGCTACAACACTAGAACTTATTTGTTCCTCGATTCTTCTGCCTATAATAGTAGTGGTCGAATTGAGTTGTTGAAATCTTTCACTTACAATGTCATGACTACTTAAAATACCCGTTCCACTGTTCTGTTGGCTGTGTTTTTCTTTTTCATCCGATAAATACGTACCCATCTTATTATTTGTTTCTAAAATACTGAAAAATGATGATTTCTGTTCACATTCTTTTGAACGAGCTTGAATAGATTTTAAACTATTTCTATCTGAATTTGAAGTTTCTAATTGTTTTTTAATCGACCTTGTTTTGTTAGAGCTTCTACTGTTTGATCTACCCATTTGTAAAAGACAAGGTACCCTAGTTACCGGAGGACCTTCTTCAATCCATGCACCTTTATACGATACAATATTTGGATGATTTAGTTTGGCTAATTTTTCAACTTCTTCTAAATGTTTCAAAATTTCATCTATTTTCCCTGATGATACACAGATTTTTTTAATGGCATATTCATTTTTATCCAAACGATGTCGAGCTTTAAATACATGACCGAAACCTCCAGAAGCCAAATAATCGAGTTCCTCAAATTCATCTCTGTATCGTGACTGATTGGCTAAAGTCCTATAAAAGAGGTCATTAAAATTACATTAAAATTTTTCACCTCAGTGATCATTCATGAAAATTTTCTCTTCCGATCACGAACGTGTAATATTATGCAGACACGATTATAAGTAAATTTAACTTCAAGATCAATTTCACTGTAATTTTAGAGGATATATCAGTTACAACTTTTACATTTCTTATTCATATTTTAACTACCAGTAAAAAGATAGTTCATATGACACACTTAGAAAATAGCATTGTTTGACAGTTAAACTTTAACCTTCATTTTACACTTGGAAATTTTTCTCTTTTCCATTATTCTCTTCCTGAACAATTTAAAATGATTTCGTAAGTGAAATGTGCGCATTATAATATAATATTTAAGTAATTCAGTTTTCAAAAAAATACCCTTCAGCTACAAGCATCGAGTCAACTGAGTTAAACGAAAGTGCACCACTTAAACTTTCTATCATACATTTTGTTAATTCGTGTTCAAATATTCTATTTAGCGACTACTCTGGTTATATAAATTCTTACTTTGGATTTGACACTATTGTCCCACAACCTGTAGCTTTTCTGCTTCCTGACACAAGGTTGTAAAGTATTCTCTGGCACTGTCCTCTTAAATTTTCGAACTCATCCATATCGTACGACTTATCAATTAGTTTCATTGCATGTAGTTTATCACAGATATCTACAATTTAAATCATTATTGACAATTAAGAGTATTAAGATGAGATTATTATCAAATTAATAATATTTACTACTGTCAATCATATACCAAAATACAGTTTATTCCTTTTAACAGGATCGTCTTCGAACATTGTGCATACTTGTTGAAGAAAACCTTGCATAATTAGACTACGAGAAGAGACAGATCTTTCAATGATTTGCTGATCATCTGAAGGCATTTCTGGCTGATTATTAGTACTATTTGCCGAATCAGTATTACTTTCTGATAACAGAGAAAAGAGCTGTAAAAATTTTTCATAATTCGCGCTAAATAAGAAAGGTTAGAATACATACCATTCTCGGTAGATACAGAATTTAATAAATCTGACCACGAACTATGTTCGCCGTTTCCTTCCATTTTATTATAATAAAATTGTATGAACCACTTGACTCAAAATAAAAAAAAAAGATAAATAATATTAATTAAAAGAGTACTAAGGGCTAGTGTACTGTTGAGATCCAATGACAGCTTCGATTCGTTCACCTTTGGGTCCGTATTTGAATTCAACCTCGGTTTGGTTCTAGAATATTCTGACACCTGACTGGCATTTGAAAATTTTGAAATTCCATTTTATTTCAAATATTGATGAATTATTTGTTGACATTGTATTTAATTGATATTTGTAGAGTGGTGTAAAAAACCTTATCATCTTCAATGATGTATTTTGGCGATAATGCCCGGTATTATTGACCTTTGTAAGTGTACTAAATACCGCACAATGCCGTTCTCGTTTTGTCACGTGATATTCATGAGAATTCACCTTGACATCAGAAAGTGTCGACATCTTGTAGAAATAAATTTAATCTCCAAAATTACCCGCGAATGGTTTCAAAACGTCACACTTTTCTCACGTCCTTTTTGGTGGATATTTTTTTCTTATGAAATTACCTTCTTTTTGAAACATTGTTTCCTGTTGCGTTGAAACAATTATCTTTCCTAATAAAGTGTTGATTCATTTTTACCGAACAATAGATCTTTAAAGTTAATTAAAATTTTATAAACATAATAGATATAATATCCATTAACTTTTGCAGATAAATTAACTATAAAACTTGTCACAAAAAGCAAAAGTGAGAAAGTTAAAACAGATTCATTGGTATCAACAAGAAAAATAAATACCACAACCCGGATGTATCCTAACATCAAATTAATGTTTCAAAATTTTTTATTAACTTACAATTGTTTATTCCGCAACTCTGAGTGAATATCATTTCACTTAATCCAGCATCTTCTATTCTGTAGATGAATTACAGATTCAATTAAAATCTTTTTTATTCTCCCCAAAAGCGTGAAGTAATAATCTGAAATTAATCAATAGAAAATTTGTAATTTTAATTTATTACAATAAAATTATATATTTTACTACTTAAGTAATTGAGCAAGATAAATCAACTTTCTTTTTCTTCATTGACGATTACATTTTATTATTTGATTTAACAAACCAAGTATACTTTTCAAAACACACATCAATGGTAAAATAATCTAATTTTAACGTAACCTTAAAGCAGATGCAAGCCATTACTAAAAACAAGTTTGCGTTCACTGCAATACTTGTTGCAAAATTTCAAGTAAAAAATAAACTTAAAAAAACTAACTTGTAAGATACGTAGAAATAAAATAGTCGAAATGTGAAAATGATTGCAATAGTCTAGGTTGAATCGTGCATTCTTGATTAATTCCTGAAGATGAACATTCGTTAGAGTGGACATTAAAGACGTAATATAACGACAGCAGTAAGTCCATCAATCGTGCATCAGGTGGGGCACAAATCCTTCGTATGGGCTTCGGCCCCCTGAAGATGATGCCTGAGAAACACTGGTGGGAGCAATTTAGGTTACTTGTAGCACCCGGGAATGTGGGCCGACTATATACTGGCTCATCACGATCGCTCGACAGTTCATTCCTTCTTCGTAATCCCCAATCGTAAGGTTCTGCTCTTCAAATCAGCAATTTGTTGCCACTTCACACTTCCAAGAGATATCAACTATTCTTTTGTGTTCAATTAGTAAGTTTTTGATTTTCTCACTGTTTATTATTAATATTTTAACATGACAAACTTCTAAAGTGTTTTAACAAATTATTAACAATTTAACTAAAATTATTTATCACATTTAAATTATTATTTTTGCTACTTGTCTCAATAATGTTTTTGGTTAATTTTTGAATAAATTAGACACATTTATAGCTTTTCTTTTTATTGTTCGTATATTTGTTGAATTAATAATATCACTAAAAATTGTGAGATTAAAAATAATAATCAATGTTTATAAGAAAACTGTTTGTTGTTGAAAATGACTTTGGTAGCATTGAACTGTTCTTCTTGATGTCATTGATCGTTGCAGTTATTATTAAAAATGCTGAATGAATATTTAATTGACAGTTAAGTTTTATTGCCAAGAAGTTAGTTGACGGCATTTTATCATTCTCAATAAATTATTAATAATTGATCAAAAATGTATATAAAATGATAAACAGTATATATCACATCTATAAAATTATCATGCTCAGGGAGCATAAATTCGGGATATTGCACAAGCTCAATGTTGTCTTACGTATTCTATTACATTCGTCGACAATTAAATTTACTTAATAAAAATATTATCACGCGTATATCTGATTTAAACTTCCGTATCACATTAAGAAAAAAGAACATAAACAAAACACTTTTTTATCCATTGAAAAAGGTATATTTTTTAAAATTATCATCTCATTTTGTATCATTAAAAACACACTATACAGCAATATATAATTATCAGTGATTTGTCCTGCTTTCCTTGAGAAAGATTTTTTTTTAAGTTTTGTTACTTTCCAGGTAAAACCAGTAACCTTCTTTTTTTCACAAAATCAAATGAAACAACCAAACCATAAATAATAACCGAACAAAACGTGAAGCAAAAGTAATTAGTTAGTAGTAAATTGGTGAAAAGTTCTAGTTTCAAATACTAAGAAAGAATAATAATAAAAGAAACGAATGAAAAAAAGCTGAAGAACTGAAACGAAACCATAACGTCTGATCTCTCGTATCTCCATGAAACAGTGGCAAAGCCGGCCAGTTAACGGTTACCCATGGCACCGTGCATATACACCGGCTTCTTGTTCATTCTCAAATGGTATTGTCAATAGGGCGTACACACATATTCTCATCATTTGCACTACAAGAAGTCTGACACAATTCTTATATCTGTCTTCGATGATTCTTCGATTCTTGATTACTTGCAATATCCACAATTTTTTCTTCAATTTTCAACGGTCATTGTGCTTCCTTCGGAAGTTTACTCACCGAGAGACAACTTGAAACATTATTTGGCAGGTCGTAACGGTATAAATTGCCTCCAGCTATCGTACACACAAGCAATCAGTTTTTTCTCCAAGATCAGATTATGTATCGAAATTTATTTCTCTTCAATAAACCAATGACCCTTTTGTATTAAAAAATTATATTAATACCGAGAAGAATAGTTTTTGTTTTGTATCTAAAAAAAAAAAAAATTAGATTGGTTAGAAATTGCTTTTTCCATTGATATATTGAGGAATGTTTGACTTGGAAAAATTCCAAAGCTTCAGGCAATAACTCTTTTATCATTGATAGACTCCTAATACAAGTCTATATTGGATTATGTCGGGCATCGGAAACTTTCTAACTCGTTATTACGTAGACGTATGTCAACTTGATGAAGAGCGAACGCATTCGAGGGGTAACATCGGTAATAACTTGCAACATCATTTAAATAATGTAATTTATAACATTGTATTTCTTTTGAAAACACCTTAATGAGTTAATTGATGATTAAATAATGTAGTGCACAAAGCAACAAACAAAAAACAGAAGATGAAGCAATCATAATTGTTTATAACAAAAAAGTTAATTATTGTTATTGAAAGGAATCTTGTAATTGTCAATGATTTCACTGAATTTAATTAAATGTAGAACATAATTTCCTCAGTACAGTAAAACCTAATAATTTGTTGGTATTTTCATCGCTAATATCATAATTTAACATGATGTAACATACAACAAACGCACCGTCGCCCAAGTTCTACTTTCTCTCGTCTCCGGTGGCTGTTCAATTCACCAGGTGTAAGATGCAAGGTGCAAGCGCACCTCGTGATCATCCGATTGCATCAATCGACAAGTCTGTCCTATGTTTAGATCTTTTATACCTTGTTTATCATTAATCAAAGAATCGCAACTTACTATTCGCGGGAAGTAATTTGAAAGACGATTTAGATGATCACGAGATGGGTCTTGTGACTACTTAATATCACTTGCATTTTTGTTACTTATTGCATTGATGAAAGAGAATATAATTACCACCATTTACCGATAAGATGTAATTTCTAGTGTAATTAAGAGAAAAACTTTTTTATTTTAATTATAGGCTAGGATAAAATAAATTGATGAGTAGTTTCTATTTTTAAACGTTGAATGTGATGTTGGTTTTTCACTTTTTTTTGTTTCCTAACGAGATTCTTCGATTACAAATAAATATTAGATAACTTAAAAAACGCAATTAACATCTGTAGTTAATTTCATCAAATTTCAAAATTCAATAAACCATTTTTTCGTTTGTCAAATGTTAATATCAGTTATTAGTTTTTTTTTTTTTAGAATTTCTAATACTTTTATGATTTGATGCTTGAATTAAATACCACTTTAAATATTTGAGATAAAACTTAATCGGAGAAAATTGATCATTTAAAATAAATTACTCAGTAGTTTATCTCATCAATAAATACCATTAGATACTAAACCCTTTTTGAATGAATTTTAGTTTAAATATCTAATATATTTCATCATTAACATCATTTAAATTAATTAACAACAAGAAGTTGATAACACCCGGATTTGTTCTGTTTTATTCAAAAAGAAAACGTAGTGGAATATTGATGAATTTTCTTTTCACAGAAATAAATGAAAAAGCTTTTAATGATAAGCTAATCTAAATTTCTCTACTGTATCATTTTCATATGATGCATTTCAATGAGAACTGAAGCTTGAAAGAATAATAATAGGAAACTTCTATTCTGAAGTAATTTTTTAGAAGAAGAAATTGGAAAAAAACCTATTACCAACTACTACCTATCAAAATAATTTTCGAAGTTATCTTTACCTTATAGGGATTTCTCATATGGGTTTACGGTACATATAGCCATTCACTTGAAGATTCTGTCTTCAATTTACAGTAATTGCGCAAAAACTATTCAAAATAAGGATAAAGTTATTATTTTTTATGACTTTTTATCTATAATTTAACTTCAACTCTAATGGAGTAATTTGAAACATTGTAAGTAACTTCATCATACTTTATATTTAAGTATTAAGTAGGCTCTTCTTTTGAAGTGGTTTGAGCTAAATCAAACCTTTTACTCAACGTTTACTCTTATTGATTCTTCGTGTTTTCTATACAAGATATTGATCGTCACATGCAGCACGATCAAGTATAAAATGTGACAAAACATTACGAAATTCACTTGGGATACATCACGTGATTTAGAAGCAACTAATTTAAAAAAAAAAAAAAGGAGAAGACTGAGTTGCTTTTACCTGCTGTTTTAAATGTCATACACTTATTGAGGTTTTTAACTCTTTCGTTTTACTTGTTTTACATTTTCAGGGTGTCATTAATTATGACAATAAATTTTACCACTAATAAACTAAAAGTTATGCACATTATATATTTCATATGATTCTAAATATAAATGCCATGGGAATATCGGTGATAACGAATATTACATCTGTATCTACTTTATGAGTAGTATGAATAAATATAAAACAAAATTTATCGACAAAATCATTTACCAGTTTATGAGATTCGACATGATTTTTTTCAATCGATAAAAATTTTATCACTGATATCTTAGTTTTATTTACTCTATCTTCAGAATAAATAATATTATTTCTCTAGATGATTTATTACATTTTAAATTCAATATTCAAATATTCCTCAATATAATCAGTAATATAATTAATGAAGCTATTCTTTATATATTTTTCTACTGCTTGAGCACTTGATTTGAGAAATAATTTTGTATACAGAAAAATAAAAATCAATTCAATTTTTTAAAACGATTCACGTGTTATTAATTATTTATTTATCATCCTTATTAGTTGGAGCATAAATTAACAAATACGAAACAAACTACTTGTAGAGACACGGTGACATTTATTCAGTAAACACCAGGTGTCATTAACGAGTTTAAAAATATACAAGCTGAAGAGCCTTAATTACACCTAATTAGTAGCACTGAAATATTCATTAGAGACCAATTAGTTTATTCGAATAAACGGATAATAGACGGACCTTTTAAAGCTGGTAATTTGTTTTGCTCTAATAGTTGATTTAATTATGACATTTTTTGTTAACGGACTGATATGATTCAATTATAATAATCCTTAACTAGTTGTATGTTATAAAATAGCTAAAATGATAAAAGTATTTTCGATTTACAATGAGTGCATTTTTGCGTGATACATATTTATGATAACCGGATTACAGTGATTGTAGGACGTGAACTGGGCCATTCGCCAGGGCAAGTCGCGTATGAGGCGTTGAGTTCAGAAACGACATTGTTTCATCCTGGATAACTGAAATAGGGGGAAGAGGTGACGGTCCGTTATGCTGCGTACATCAAAGTGCACATTTACAATACCGTAATTCAATAGTATATAAACCAACTCTGTTCCAAACACTTCATTGTATAGAGGTCCTTATGTTAAAATTACTCAACTTATTTACGCATGTATCTCATCAGCATGATTTCGCAATCTACAGAAAATTTTTTCGAAAGCATCTTCATATGCTTCTATTGTAGTAGAACTAGTTGAAGGTAAAAAGACAAACGGGCGTCCTCGTATGAAATCATTAATTTCACTTTCACTTAGAGACTAAGACTAATTTGCCTCATCAATGAGCATTTGTCAGTTGCACAATATGGAATGCTTTATTTTCAGATTTCACTAATTTCTGCATTGTACATTTTTTTGCTATTTTTAAATATATATTTTTAAAGATCCTGTAACATAAATAAGAATAAAAAAGATTAAAACACTGACTTTGTAGACATTTAAAAAATAAACTAGTTAAATCTTAATTACCAGTTCAATCATATGTCCAAGGTCAATCAACTGACCGAGACTTTCGAATCCGTTTTGCGATTAGCGTTACGAAGGAATCAGTAAACTGAGGAGGTCACTGCGACCTAATAAGTAAGAGGATGGTGGATGAAATCAAGGCAATCCTGATGCATTAATGACACTTTTATAATCTATCAACTAGATCAAATTAATATTTATGAAAGCAAATTTTTTTATTCACCAATTCCATGTATTTTGCAGATTTTAGACCATGAAGTCTGCGCTGTTGCTGCTGGTGGTTGGGGTCGTGGCTGTATCAGCACAAAGAAGACTTGCATTACCAGAACCAAGAAGCTGTGCAAATCGTGAGTTATTTGATTAATAAAAATAAGACTCATCATCAATCATTGATGTAGTGCTATAATTAATTATACTATTTAAAAATTGTTTATGAGCAGTTTGTGCTCTAAGTTGAATTTCACTAACTTTCTATTATTAAATACTTATGCAGAGGTTAAACGCCAGAAAGGTCAGCTATGTTAAAGAGGAGTTGAGACTAAATTTCTTCATTTCCTCCTTTGACATTCATGACTTTCATCTATATTTTTTTTTTTTAATTTCGGATCGAATCGTTGAAAAAAAAATAGCAAGTCACGATTATCATTGATCTCTTGAACAGTTATCATGTTTGATTACTAAAGACATCTATTATTAGTCGATCCGGAAAGATCAGAAGAAAATTAATACGGATCTTACAAGAAGTGATTGGTAGTTAATTAGAAAGAAATTGTTTTTCAAGTGATCATTCATGATTCATCATAATTTTGAACTTTTATTGTTGATTGAAAGCATTCCGATAAGAATTAAAATTATAAGAAAGAAATTCTGATTTTAATTAAATCATTGGCTTCTTTACCTCAATATTTTTTTATGAAATCTTTTCTCTAGAAGGATTATAAAATTTTGAAATCAATAGTAATAATAACTACGGTCATAAAAAATTTTTAGGAATCCGTCACGCCACATACAGAGATGCAAGAGGTGTTACCCACTCTTACTTCTTCAGTTGGGAGCATCAGCCAACGAAAAATATGGAAGTAGATTGGTTGGATGCCCGAAATATTTGCCGCAGACATTGTATGGACACGGTATCTCTGGAAACACCACAAGAGAATGAATTTATCAAGCAAAGAATAGCTCGAGGTAATAAATTTTACATCGAGAAATTTCATCCAATCGACACCTTCATTATTTTCACTATTCCTTGTAATTTTAATTTTTGCACTTTCACTAAACTGTCGTTTAGAGAAAAGAGAATTTCCTATTTATACTTTATGAGTAATTTATATTATAATGTAGAAAAAAAAAATGAAAAATCTCACAGACGAGACATAAAAGAGACATGTATTATTCAAAAGTTAATTATCATTTGAAATATTAACTTACAAATTTTTTAATTGACAGAGGTGAAACGTTACTTTTCTTTAATTTTTTTTCGCCACATTATTAAGTAGATGATTTTGTAGTCCATATAAAACATAATTTCTGTAACACAAACTATGCAATTAATTACTTTTTCCTCATTATTTTTATTAATCATATTATCAAACCATTCGGATTAAAATACATGAGAGTAATTTTTCATGAAATGTATTCTTTCTCAGCAATTAAATAATGTGAGAAAGAAAAAGTTGTTTAAAAATGTAAATAAAGTTGTTTATTTGATTATTGTAAACATAAATATTAGCTTTTTCATGCAATGTCACTTTTATAAATATTTATTCAACGTTTTAAAGAGAAGTTTAATATGTAAAAATATATTTACCGATTAGGATTCGTCAAATACATCTGGACATCTGGACGTAAATGTAACTTCAATGGTTGTGACAGACCTGACCTTCAACCTCCAAACATAAATGGATGGTTCTGGTCTGGATCAGGAGCAAAAATTGGGCCAACAACTCAACGCAATACTGGAGACTGGAGTAACACTGGTGGATTTGGTCAACCCCAACCAGACAACCGTGAAGCTGCTCAGGTAAGATAATTGATATTATTATCATATTGTTATTTAACATTTAATTTTTTTTTTTGAAACAATAAAGACAATTTTCCACTTAACATTTCAACTAACCTGACTAATTAACATTATACTTTTTCAGGGCAATGATGAATCTTGTCTTTCAATCTTGAACCACTTCTACAATGACGGAATTAAATGGCATGATGTAGCCTGTCATCATTTAAAACCCTTCGTTTGTGAAGATAGTGATGAGCTGCTCAACTTTGTAGCATCTAGAAACCCAGGAATTCGTCTGTAATTATTAAATAAACTAAATGATTTAATGCATTTAATACGTAATATTTAGATAAAAAATGATGATGAAATGAAGATAATTGTGAATTTTTTTTATTTTATTTGTACTTATTAAATCTATCTATACTTAACTAACCATTTTTATGAAGAATACTAGATTCCTGATAAGATTATCGAATTGAGTTACTGAAAATGTAGTTGAATAATAATTTCTTTGTGTGAAATATGTTAACCAGCATCCAGTTCTCTTTTAAAATATTTTGCTCATGATACAGATGTATCTCACATTTTACTGGAGTTAAATTTCTCTTTACATGCCTTGTTCTGTTTCTTCTTACGATAGTATCATTAGTCATATAAATAGTGTATTGATAGAATATAAAATTTTGTATTTTTCTTACAGAAAATTTAATAAAGTTAATAAATGTGACTTTATGTGAAAAATAAGAACAAAATTTAATTTTTCTTAAACAATTTATTGTCTTCAGTAATCAAAAATACTTTAGTTTACATAGTTATAATACGTAAAATAAGATTATGTTAAATAATACAAAAAAACTTCTATAAATTGACGCAATTATTTTTTTAAAAAATATGAAAGTTCGGTGTAAGAAACGAATGTTAGTATGCAAAATATCGAATTCTCACATAACATAAAATGAAAATATAAAAAATCATTTTCATGCGATTCGTTCTTTTGGTATAAATGAAAGAAATACAATAATTGTTTTAAACAAGCAATGTCAAAAGGAACTTATTTATAATAATATTCAAAATGATAAAATAGAAAATATTTAGTTTCAGTTAATTATAAACTGAGAATGCCTTTGAGGCGATTAACATATAAAACGATAAGATTTTTCGTACCTAACTCAAACTTATCAAATTTTTTCTGTACTTCATTAATATATTGACTGGATGTAAAATAAACATGACAATAACGTAATGCATAACGTTCTGAAACTTTCACAAATGAAGCGCCGATTGGTTGATATTTTTCCAAGAGATGAAGAATATAATTAGTTCCATAATCTTCATGAATATTGGCGATGATAAGCTCTTCAGCTTCCACGTTTTCAATTAAATCAGAGTTTTCTTCCACAGAATGTGTAGATTCAGCAGTAGTATCTTTGGACATTGCTTCATTGGAAACATTATTTTTTAATACCAGTTCTGGCATTTTTGGCTCGGCTTCGACACATTTTTTATCTTGAAATTCTTGTTTCAAATAGTCGTAAGTATTGGTATCAATAACTTTTTTTGCTTTCAAATCAGTTATTAATTCGTTGCATTTTTCTGGTGTTTTTTTAATATCATCAGAATCATTAATGATAAAACTTTCTTCCTCCTTTTGTTTTATTTCATCATTTTTAAAACCATTTTTGGATATTTCATTTTTTTTAAGATCACTTTTGAACATTTCATCATGTTTGAAGTCACTTTTGTACATTTCATCATATTTGGAATCACTTTTATTCGTTTCATCATTTTTAATTCCATTCTTTTTTAATTCTCCTTGATTTTTTAATTGTTTCTTCAACTGTATCAATTCATGACCTTGCAAACCTTTAACACATTTCACTGCATCTTCAAACGAGAATAAATTTATAAAACACATTCCACTTGGGTTGCTCGTTTGGTTTATTTTTTTCTTCCCCACAAATTCTGAAACTATTTTATCTATTTTTTCCACAGATAATCCATTCTTATTCACAAAATATATTGACCATTGATCAGTATCTCTGTAACGAGCTGTTTTGATATATTGTTCTGCAGATTCCATATTTGATGATTTTTTACAAAAAGTATTGTTCATTAGTCTTAATATTCTAGCAGCTTGCCACTGATTTAACTGTGTGGTTGTTATGATATTTGAATACTGCAGTGAATAACTATTAAACACGTGTGTGGTACTAGCGATCGTGAAAGATTCGTTGGTATCGTCAGTGACCAATAAAACCCGTAGTTATTCATTTCAATATAAACTCTTTATGTGATTAGGTTTGTGTTTGAATCAAAACAATGGTTTCCAAGAAATTCAAATAAGAAATTGAACTGTTTACAATTAAGGTAAGGTTAGCAGTTCAGTAACGAGTTATATTTTATACCAAAAGAGGGACAGCACTACTTATGTCCGTAAGGGCTACCAACAACACATAGATGTCGGTGGATTACAAAGGCTCATAGCTTGAACTTTTCCTGTGTTATTTTTTTTTTTTAATAAAAAAAGGACTACTAACGAAGCAGGGAAGTAATGATAAATAGTTATCTCTCTTTTTGGCGACTAAGAAGTTTATAGCTTGGAATTATATTTGATAAGAATATATGTATTTTATCATAAGCGATAAAGGACTACGATTCACGACTAGACTTTGTTAATAATAATTTAATATGATTCAATGTTATTCATGATGATAGAATATCATTTTCAAAAAACATTAATAGTATGATTGTATAAATTATTTAATTAATAGTAATATTCTTCATCTATAAATATAAGGAAGTTAAAAGTTTTCATTGTTATTCGAAAACTTCATTAGTTCATTTTTGTTCAACATTGTCCTCTATATATTTAATTGTTACAAATATCTTGGCTTGTTTTCACCAATCATTAATTAATTTTAGTTAATTAACAATTGTATTTTTTATTCATAAATCATCTATGACTGTTTTAAAAAATTTTAATAATTTTACTAATTAACAGCCGAGCGAATTCCATCTCCGGCTTTTTAGCTATAAACGTTAGTCCAGGTCATGAACACAGTATAGGTTATTACAGAAACTTTTCGCTGTTTCTATTTTTGATAGTAATTAATGCTGTGCTCACAAAAATCATTCATATTTAGATTTTTATGAAAATAATTCTTAAATTGAGAAGTGTAACACAGTAATGAGTCATCTTCTCTCTTTTTTCTGTGTATACTGTCAAGGTAAGGTTAGCATACTTTAGTAACGAGTTGTATTTCATTTTAAAAGAGGGAAGCACTTGTCTTTTAATCAATAAATATTAAAATTATAATTTCAATCATTTTTTTTAGAATATTACACGTAAAATAAAAAGTTATGACGATACAAGCATTTTCTCTAAAATCTACAAACGGAGCATCTTTCACGAAATCGAAACAGGTAATTGAATTGTGTAGATCATCGTTTAGTAACAAGTTGTATTGAAAGAGGGAAACACTGTTGATGTTTTTCACGGAGAATTCTTCTCTCTGGTGAGAGGAAAAGAGAAAAGTATGGAATAAATAAGGAGAAGAGACAGACAACGAGAGTGGGAGTAAGGGATGACAAATGAGCGATTGTGATTGGTTAAAACAACGATGGCCGCCGAGTGGTACACGCACACATGCGTTGTCGGCAGTTCAGTGACGCACGCATACGCGTGCAGAGCAAGTTGGTGGAATTGAGAAACGCGAAGCAGCGAAGCCAGACGGAGCGCAACAGAAACGGTCGGAGCGTTGCCTTGTAAGGTGGAGAGTGCGCGGAGTGTGTTGTCCACCCAGGAAAACGAGAAAGAGTGTTTGTTGTGACGAAATAAAAGACGAGGAGAAAAAAAGGGATAAAGTGCACAACAGGAGACGAATGTAGCTGGAAGGGGAACACACGTCGCGGAGAGGCGACCTTGAAAACGCGTATACGTAAAACTCGACAATCCGTCAAAACTAGACGATACACCATTTTATGTTGCGTGTGTGTATACGAGAGAAGAGAAAGAGAGAGAATAAAACAAGTTAGAGTCAAATAGATGTGTTTGAAATAAACTTCAATAAATATTCTTTTGTGGGTGCTTAATTTATCTACGATATAATATTATATATAAAGTAGAGACTATTTTTGTTTATTTAATTAGTCATCTCCATTCACATTCATAAGAGTCTAAGATCAAGACAAAGAAAGGTGGCATAACCTCAAAAATTAGTGACTGCGCGCGAGAGTTTATGTCGTTTTTGTTGGAGTTAATAACGTGTTTGTATATATTTTTTCAAATGCAACATTAGTACGTGAAATTGGAATAAAAATTATTGGAAAGTTAAATAGTCGTAAAAGTTATTCAATTGGAGTTTGAATATCACATAAAAGTTAAAAATGCTACAACACGGAGGTTCTAGTGTTGGGTTAATGGGTGGAAGCCAGGGTCAAGGGGCCCAAAATACTGGGGGCTATGGAAATATGGGTCCTGTGGATGGGACGGCGACCCAAGGGCCTGATCAAGCTGTGGAGGCAAGAAAGCAGGATATTGGAGAAATTTTACAACAAATTATGAATATTACAGATCAGAGTCTTGATGAAGCACAAGCTAGGTAAATATGTTTTTGGAGTAAATCTAAATTCTGTTTTAATATCAAATATTTTTGAATTAGAATTACTTTTTTATTATATAATTTTGATAATAGAATACACACATTAATTTTATTAAAGTCTTTACGAGATAAATAGTAAAAAAACAGTGCATTTACTGAATGTATAATTATCTCGTTAAACGATGCTTATCGGTGATATTGGAATGCTATTAAAGATATAGAATTACTCGTGAATAATCATAATGCAATTAAGGAATCAAGCTAGTGCTTTATTTATTTTATTAAACTGATTACATATTTGTAACGTTGATCTTAAAAAGTTACTCAGGTGGTTCTTCTCAGTGTTTACTTTTTTTGTCTTTTGTTTGTTCTTAGAAAACACACTCTCAACTGCCACAGAATGAAGCCGGCATTATTTTCAGTACTATGCGAGATCAAAGAAAAAACAGGTGAGTTCTTTTCTCTGCAATCGTTTTATCCTCTTTAGTTTATTTTCTTTATGAACAAAATTCTTGGCTAAAACATATATCATATATGATGGAAGATTTGTTTGCTTTCTGTCAACAACTTTCGATGAATTTCTATGTAATTAATGATTCTTTTATATCTATAGTGTTAGGACAAGTGTTTTATTATCATGAAATTTAAAAAAATGATTTAAAAATTTATTAAACTATAAATCTATCATTTATATCAAATTTGTGACAGTTTTTTTCTGTACCATAAAGTCCGTGAATAATCGTACGTTTCTATGAGTTGGTAAATTTCATATTTCTATTCAATTTCAAAAGTTTTTAATATTGTTTATTAATATTTGTTATTTTTTTTTACAATAGCTAGTTTGGAGCATTATTTATTGGTTTGTTTCCCAAACTACTTTCGAATATTTATTGATAAAAATATTTGTCACGTTTTTATACGTTGAATAATAAGCTTGAATAACACTTGGAAATGAATGAAAAAGCATTGATATGATTATAAAAAATATTATCTATTTTCCAACAATTCTTTATGACACGTAAATTAACTAAACTTTAGATAAAAACTGTAATACATATGATCTCTTTTATCACTGCAAGCAATTGTATTATTCGGTGGTTTCGAACCATTTATATTTTATTTATTACTTGAATAACGTCTGATCATGATGGTCATTTCTACTATCGTATAACTCAAAATTATGCAGTCTTTGAAAATCATATTTTTTTTAGTAAATTTGTGATTTTTGAATAATTCCACAACAATTAGAGTAACAAAATCAAACAAGTCTATAAATATTCATGTCATTTTCTTAATCATTTGATCGTGTCTCTTAAAAAATAATCTGCTGCTGGGGGGCCGTAATTCCTTAGCCATTTGAAACTCGTAAACATAATTTTTATGCCGTGTTTGGATTACTTTACGCCGAGATCAAGAGACCACAAAACGCACAATTATTTCCCCTTGGGCCAGTCGGAAACTGTTGTCTTGAAAATTTAGGGACAAAAAAGAAAGAGAGAAAAGTGTGTAAAATAGGGAAAGAAATATATATGTATAATTCTAACCATTACTATGGTCTGGAGCTCAAGCTATCTCTTCTCGTTGCACCCTTGTGTGAAGAAAGGGAAGGCAAGAGAAAGGGGCGATGGCATCAGATTCGTGAATCGAGGTAGAAGCATTACAAAGCCCTAGCTGGAGACTTTACCTCTCGCTCTCACTTCGGTCTGCTGCTCAACATTCCTTTTCTCTTTCTTTTCTTTCTCTCTTTCTCACTCTGCACCCTCACAATCTCCATGGCGTCCTGTGCGTTCACGCATATACGAGTATGTATATTTCTTCCAACAATTCAAGGGGGAACGACCGCGGCGAGCTGCGTCGCTGCCTCTTTCGCCCCGGGAACGACTCTCGAACGGGTTTTGATTCGACTCAACTTGAGAGAGACAGATAATAGAAATGTTTTTGTATTGTATGTACTAGCTTTATATCGTACATTATCCATATGCATCGACCAAAAATTTATATTCTTTCATCTCATTTAATTCAATAATTATTGTTCAAATTCAATATTTCTCACACTATATCATTTTTTATTTCTCATTACTCTAAAATTTAATTACAAAATTATTTATTTATTTATTTTCATTGCTCAATTTATATCCTTAAATAGTTTTTTTCAGTCTTCTAAAATTATTTCCATTCATATTTATCAATTTTTTTCTTCAACATTGACAGATGAATAATTGAACTTATTAATTATTTCTTTCATCTGTCAAAAATTCCATATAAAATTCTAATTAGAATTATAAAATCAGATGTGACACATATGGCTTGTGGTGAATTTTGTGACACCCTGTATAGTTTAAGTGAGATAGAGAGAATGTTTTAGAGTGAGATGCTGAGAGGATAGGAAGTGAGAGCACTCACGTAGGGATGAAGAGAGACCGGCTTCGATAGATGAAATGAAAATGATGGGGGAGGAGAAGTGACTCCGGACGAGATGAAGTTGAAAGAAAAGGACTTGGTAGTCGACAGGAGAGAGTTTATGGGCAATGGCTGACGAGGCAGTGAGAAAGTACTAAAACCAAGAAGAGCAGATAAACGTTATGTTAAGCAGACCATTTTACCAGCCATTTAATATAATCAGCGCTTGACTCATGATTGTTGGATAATATACATCAAAACCCTTTTCGACAGATCTTTCTTCACTTTATAATGATCATTACTCGTTTTTAGTATTATCAAATATTTTATTACATCATTCAGAAATTCATTTAATTCATCTCTTCTGTGGAATTATCTAAATTAGTTAATAGGACTTGGTTATGATTTTGTTAAGCATTGAAAAATTTCAGTTAACTTGGAAAAGGCATTTTCTTTCAAATTTCCATATTACATCCAGCTGTACTTCTAGGAATCCCTTAAAATAACCTTTCAAAATTGGCAGGATTTTTAACCTCGAACCTTTCTACCTTTGCCTATCTCTTTTTGTTCATCTTTCTGGGTTCCAAAAAGTTCATAAGTTTCATTTTCTTTTTAATCTCCTCTAACGTTTCTTCTTTGGACAGCCCTTGGATGTCTATACAGACAAGACGAAAGCAGATAAATGCTTTTTTTAAATATAAAGGTTTTACTAAGTGTTTAAAAATACATTTATGTATATCCATCAGATCGATATAACTATAGAACCATAGCTGAGAGATATTTTCCATTCTTGTAGTCACTGGATTATTTCACATTGTGAAGGTATTCATTGATAATATACCATTCGTTTATTTATAGTTTAAGATAAAGTCGAACTGCTACGTAATATTAGATTGGACGTTGGTATTATGAATAATTTCAAATTATCTTGAGATGAAAATAAAAGTATTAAATATTTTTGCATAAAGCAACTTTATTATGTAAATTTGTTGACAGTGATTTTTTATATAAAATTATTTACTTAATCCATAATTATTTTTTAAAACAATAAATACAACAATGATGATATTTACTTTAATTCTTGATAATAATAATCATTATTATAATAATTTAATTTCTAGTTTGAAGCAATGTTTCATAATAACAGAGATTCCTTTTATTTATTCAGTTGCTATTATCGTAACTACGTTTCGAAATGATAATAATATTGTTTGAACCTTCATTGGGTATGTACAAGTATTATTAAAGACTTGGAAAATGTTAAGAATTACGGTGTGTAGCTTAAAGTTCAAGTGGTAACATTTTCATGTGTATGAAAAAAACACTATACTTTTAATAGAATAATATAATTATATAAAAAAAGTTTAAGGATGATTATTATAAACTGTATCATTTTCAAAAATAAGAATAGTCATAGAAATTTAAATATAATTAATAAGCATAATTTTTAATAATAATAATAGATTGAAAATGGTATTAAATCATTTTGGAGTACAAATCACAATTATTGATTTATTTTTATTATTGGAGTATTATGAAAAAATACAAAACATATTGAACTAAACAGTTGTTGTTTTAATGTAAAATCAACAAATAATTTAAATGAAGTATTGTTTGTAGATAAATATTGAATTTCTGTGATGTTGATTTAAAATATTTAGTAATTTATTTTTTAATTGGATAATGTAGACTAGGTACATAGATATTTATCATTAGATCACTTCAAGTCAGATAAATAAAATAAGATCTTAGTCAAAGATACATATATTTTATGTAAAGATACGATTGTAATGGTATGGTTACGTTTACATACTCATGAATCTTTTTTATTTGAAGACAATATTTGTATAGTGAGTAGAGTTAGAGTCCTCAAACTGGCACGTGCCCAGAAGTAACTCTATCCTATTGAATAGAGAGGTAACTAAACAAATTTATACTTTAAATCATCAGTTAAACTTTACCTATTTGTGTGATCATTTTTCATTTTTTAAATTTCATGAAAATTATTTAACCAATATCATAGATGTGTATATAGGAGTAGAACATATATACAAACTTGGTAATATTTTATTTTCTTTTCTCTTAAAAGTCGCCAAAGAAGGAAACTTATAGAAAAGTTGGTCGTGATTTCCTTTTTTACTTGTGTCTTCCTGTTTTCTTCTTTCGGTATCCATATGTTCCCCCCAAGTAGATATTTCCCTCTTACACAAAGTCAACGGAATCTCGACATTGGCGCTCTAGAATATCGTCCGTATTCGAAGGCAGCATCTCCGTTCTAGTCTTTCCATCTATTTTCATTCAAACTTCCCTCCCTGGAGTTCTCCTGGCGACTGCAAGTAAAAAATATCAGAGAAAGACTTGGAGAGTTCCAGTCTAAGAAACACAACGATGGTTCACTGAGTCTCCAAGGCGTCTATCTATCTATTTCTTTCTTTCTCATTTCACTTGACTTTTCTCATTCAAATCCAACGTCGACGTGTCGATTAGGTTTTTTCAACTTCAATCTTTTCTCTATTCTTAACTGATTTTATTCTATTGAAATTCGCTCAAAACATTTATACATTTTTTTGGTTATTCAGTTTATTGGATTTTTTCTTTTTATTTCAATAATTCTATTCAATGAATTACGGTTAAAAATTATATTGTTCTTGTTAAATTAAATATTTTGATGTGAAAAGTTACTTCAATACTCATTGCTTACATCTATCACATAGTAAAAAGTGAAGTGAAAAGAATTTTTGATGATAAAGTATTATCTCAAATTTAATTCAATCACTGTAATATTAACGTTTTTTATATTCATCACATTTTAAAAAACAGTTTGAGAAACCTTGAAGATTATAATTCAGTGGATTCTAGTATCTGCACAACAGTTTAATAGGGAAATAATTTAATTATAGCTACTACTTGAGCTAAAATCATTTCGAGAATGATGATAATTTGATACGAAAAATAATATAAATTTGAAGAAACTCAAAGGTCAATGGATGCAATGAACGTTCGAAGGTGCGAAGTCGATTGGATTTCATGATAAAGGATGACTTGTCTTTTGAACGTGAACCTGGAATGTGGTCCACAGAGTACCTTCAGCTTAGGTATACATATTCCTTTTCGTTTTCTTGTCGTTCCCATAACAGCATATTCCTTTGGTGATCGTGTTCACATGCAGAGCGAGTGCAGGAGCAAGCGGGAGCTGCCAAGCAGTCAAGGTGAACCGGCCGTCTCCGGTCCGCGTACGTTTTACCTCTGCAATCGCTTCTTTTCTTCTCTTCGCTTTTCTTTTCCCTTTTCAACGATCCCTTCAACTTTAGATCTTTACACCGCCAACTAACGAATCTTCGAGGTTAATAACAGTGACGTTGTGATCGGTAATAACTAATGAAACTTATGACCCTCGACATTATTTGTCTGACCTTTTTAAAGGCTGAAACAAATTTAGGAATCCTTTTGCTGACATATTTTTAATTAACTCGGGGAATTTTTGTTTGAAGTTGCAAATTCAAATACTCGTAATTTTTAAACTAAAGTTTTTTTTTTTTTTTAAAAAAAAGATAACAATACTGATGTACTAAATAAAATTTAATTAATATTTTTTACATTTAATAGAGCTTTTTATGAAGAAAAAAAATAATAATCAATAAAAATATCTATTACTTTAAATGTTGAACTTTGACAAAATTTTAAAATTTTATTTGGAAAAAAAATTTTTAAATATCTTTTTAAAAATGTAGAGGTTTAAAGCTGAAACTTATGTGCTTTTTTTGATTAAATTTATTTTTTTATACATGTTTACGTTCATAAGTAAAAGTTCACTTGGGCCCATAAATAATTTTATGACATATAAAAAGTAGAAACTAATTCTATCATTGGTGAAATCTAAAAAAACAATTTTAATTAATAAATAACATTCATAATTTTTTTTCATGAAACATTAATATAAATACACATATAATTTATCAGCAATGACTTATATAAAGTGATATTTACATCAGGTCATATGTAATTTAAATTTCTATTAAGAAGTAACAAATCTTATACATTCAACGTGATAAAAAATTAAAAATACTCAGTTTTAGTAATAAAATTAAATTAATACAAATGAATTATAAATTAAAAATTTTTTAATCAATTTATCGGTAACTATTTAACAAAATTAGACACTTAATTGTCCAGAAATGTTTTATAATGATATTTTATAGATAAAAAAAAAAATAACAGCTTACTCAATAATCAAGATAGAAAGTAACAGACTCTTCGACTAGACACTTTGAGATATCTTGAAGAGATACACAGAATTACATTGTGGATTCTTGGACAAGCGAAACGCTTGCTGAACGATAAAACCAGTGTGTCTAATACGAAGCGTCTTTTATCGAAAGAAGCATCGATTCTGTTCTATAGCCTTCGATCTACCGACAAAAGGAATATCGCCAATCAATAGTCAATGCTTCTCCATTCTTTGTGTGGTAGACAGCAGGAAAATAGAAAATAATTTATTTGTTGACCTTTCCAGGAATTTTGTTTTACTTGATAAGTTAATGAAAATCGTTTGCAGACGATTTTAATTGGATAAGATAAAATCAAGAATTATGTCAAGTATAAAAAAGGGTGTAGAAATAGTCTTTAGGCAACATGTTGACATACTCATGGAACCCGTTAGCAGTATCATACTCGTACGGCCCTTAATTATGGAACGTCGTCCACCGGATGTCATTGTTACGGCCATCGACTTGCTCAGGATTTCCTTTGCATATCTCTTACCACTGACTCGTATACATCTCGTTCGAATTATTTCTCCCACATGTTGTTTATGTGTATGCTCTCTATCGTGATGCTTATCAACACTCATTCTCAGTGATCAATAGTCACTTTTGATCTCAACCATGTGAAGAAAATTTTGTATTAGGAATTATCTTGACGTCTGAAGGAAATATGGAATACTCTTGAATTTTTTATGTGATAGTAAATTATTTTATATCTATCTTGAGATAATTTAACTCTAAAGAAGCACACTATTTTCAGAGTATAATGATTTTTAAAATTAATTTAATTAAAAAATGTTCATCAGAGCATTTGAAGTATGAATTTTCGTTTGTTTATTATTTTATATTTGTCAAAGATTTATTGTATATAATAATTATTTAAGCAAATATCAGTTACGTGTATGTTCCCTTAAGCCATTAAATTTCAAATTTTAATAGCAATTACAGATATCAAATATAAATGATCGTTTAAATTACTAACATAGTCAAGCGTAATGTAATAAATACAATTGTAACTAAAATTCAAATTAAACGGCCTTAGGATAATCGCAATAGCAGCTGAAATATAATAACAATGAGTTATAAATAGTTAATTATAAATTTTAAATCAAGTAATACTGCAAAAAATACCTATTTACCAATGCTAAATAGAATTAATTTATAAATCATTTACGTAACGTTTATCTTTTATAATAAAATTTTCGGTGAATCACACAACAATTGATGTCTGATTGATTATTACAAACCACAAGAATCAATGTTGACCTGGATAAATCAGGAAATAGCCAAAAACATGACAGATGTGTGTGTTTTTATAGTTTTCTGATCTGTACAAGTTCGATTCTTCTGAAAAATAAAACTACCAAATGGCTGCCAATCGTTTTGTGTATTAACAATCAAGTTAAATTCCAATAAATTATCAATAATAATTACAAAATAATTTAATTTGTCGTTATAATATTAAAATTAATTGAAACAAAATAATCCACTGTTTAGGTAGGTCGGAATTAGGCACAGTAGTGGTCGGAATTAAGACAAAGTAAATTTGGTGGTCGGAATTAGGCATAAAGCTAGTGTATAAAGCTTGGTCTTGTCGTAAATATTAATTTAAAGATATTTATTATTAAAAAATATCTAATTTAACAATGAATAGATATTCACAATGGCCCAGCTTTTTCAATAAATTTCTTTTTTAATTTTCTATTTGATGGAAATGAATATAATGTTGCTTCAGTAGTTGGCAATAGGTAAATTTACCTTAGTAATAAATTTATAACATTTGTTTTCATGTTACTATTTTTTAATTACAAACAAAATGATTAAATAGGATCAATAAATATCAATTTAAAGTGTTCAATTGCCTGTGAGTATCAAAAATTCCATAAATATCCGATTAGTTGATAATCAATATTTAAATGATGATGATTTATTGATGGCGGTTGATTATTCATTACGTAATACTCGAATGTACGGTTTATTTAAAATTAATAAGACATGACAAGTGCAACAAAGTTCTTGTTGAGTTTGTATAGGAAATCATAGAGCACATATCATAATTAACAGTCAAGTATGTTTGATTTATAAGTTAATATACATTTGAGTCTTAAAATAAAAATGATGTGCATAGACATACGTTGGATAGAAAACGATTTAACAAACCATACGTTATGTCGTGATAAAATCTCACGAGCCCGTAAACTTCGGGGAGGTGTAGGTTATGTTATATCATAAAAATCCAGTAAAATAACCTCGTAAACCCGGAGACTACTTCCATAACCGGCTGTTTAGTCGTGAATTTTCTTCTTTTTACATCATCTCGTCAAATGTTTTCCATTTAAATTTCTTTTTATTTAACTACACTCCATAAGGATACACATGTTGCACTTTGATTAACCTTTTGATCATTAAAATAACATATTTAACTGATTTTAAAAATAATTAATTTTTAAATGAATATACAAATATTCATGTTAAGTTTTGAATGATAAAGAGTAATTGAACAGTTGCCGAAATCGTTTTATCTTACATGTATGCAATGTGGTTGCTTTTTCTTAAGCGTATGATAATGATATGGAAATTGCATAGGGCGTAGAAAATCTCGTTTCGTGAATCATTAGGTTCTTCTTTAGGTAAGGTAAATTTCAGCTTCATATATTTTCAAATCTACTAGCCAAAAGGGATTCATAATTCTCACTGAAAAGAATATCGATTTATTTTTTATAATAAATTATTAAGAAAAACGGGAAAATGACCGTTTTTTTTTAAATATAAGGCACAATATTTTTTGCAATCAATTTGTTATTGCTAAACATTCTATATTTATTGATGTATTTTTTTTTAAGTATCAAACTGCCAGTAAAAGACTATAAATGTAGTTATTGAGTTGGAAATATTATTTTTGAAAAATAATAAAAATGAATAATATGATGAAATTACTTCAATTAAGGAAAAGCCTTTCAAATGAATTTTTAAATGAAAATTCATCTCATTAGACAAGAATAGAGTCGATGTATAAAGTCAGTAAATTTACGGTAATTAATTTTTCTTTATTCTTTTAAAATAACAGAAGAAAGTAGATAAGATAAGATTAATGCTTTTCCGATTTTAAATTAAGATATTCTTCTATTAACAATCACACTCTAATAAATATTGCTTTACTCCAAAACGTATCATTAACGTTCACTAGTTATAACTCTTTATTTTAATGCAGAAAAATACTACTGTTTTTCTTTCGAGTTTTTTTTAGCTTAATAAACTTTATTATAAACCATAACTCATCTGCTATCTTGCGTGATGAACTTATGAAAAAAATATTCTCAAACGTATTTTTTTTTCTTCAATATTGCCCATAATATTGTGCAATTTTTTAACGTCAAGAAAATGATATTGTTAAAAAAGAAATAACTGTAGGGAATGAGGGAAGTTATTGACCTACAGGGATCAGGAGAATTAAAATGACTTAAAATGAAAGGGCGATGGGAAATCAACGAAACTGACAGGTGAACTATGTCCATTTCTCTCGAATTACCAATACATTATAAATATTTTTCATACTATTTAAATCATCTTCTAAAGTATTCATAATAACGTCAATTGTAATGACTCATTCATTCAATTTTATTATTAGATTAAAAAGTTTGTTAACTGCTCTCTATATTACCATAAAAATGCCATAAATAAATCATTAATATTTTAATACAGTGAAAATCGATTAGCACGACATGGCGTATAATCACATTCTGAATATAATGACCTAAATTTTAAATCCTGTAATGAATTCGTGCATTTATTTAATATCTAAAAGGAAGCAGGCCCTTTATCATTATTATAAGTAAATTTTTTAATATTTATAATAAAATGTACCTTGGTATTTCATTAATTTGACTTTAAAAATAATCTTCATGATTACTGAATAGGAGGTGTATATTTATATAGAATCTTTATATTTTCCTATCGATATTATGGCTCAATAACGATTTTATAATAATTTGCATTCATAATTCTATGTAGTGAATGTAAATTTTAATAAAAATATTAACATTTTTAAGTTCAAATCAGACATTAAAATTTTTTTTAACTTCTAGGGAATTTTAATTAATTCAAATTTTAATTTCAACGTTTACTAAAATAGATTATAGAGCAAAAAAGAGTTTGTATTGTATCATTTATATCAGTCGAAACAGATTGATTTATTTCATGTTCTTTATCTGTTCTTGTATGTACCCTTTTCAAACGTAATTAGACTCATGTAATCATTACGTAATCGTCATATTATTTAATATTTCTATTTATATCCATTTTTTTTCTAGTACTTATTCTAATTAGTTATATTCATAGATATATTAAATGTGATTTGCAGATTTTATTAAAGGATTTCACTCATTTTAGTAATAAAAACTATTTTTAGTAAATTTATTTTTATTTACAAAAATATATTAAAAATGAATAATTCAATAAATATCAATCATAAAAGTAAATTTCATTCAAAAATGTATGAAAGATAAAAATAACTTATTCAGAATCCTAAAAAGTACTGCAGAAATTCCGAAAAAGTATAAAAAGTTTACAAGAAGATGAGATAACAAAAAAAAATATAATAAAGAATATAATGATAGAAAAAGTGAATAAAGTCAACCAGCAGGGAGATATGAATAATACGCGCGAGTTCTAATTGTGCGAGACAAAAGTTTGGCACAGCATAGAAGTTTTTGCATGATCATATAAATTTTCCAACTCACTACAAACTATCCTAGATTTTAAAACCATGAAAAATGTTCCGGGAATTTCGTTATATATTTTTTCTTTGAATATACAAGAAATAAAAGTGAATTTACGTAATGTTGACTTGATTAAAAATTTATTGTTTGTAATAAACTTTCACGTATTTAATTTAATATCTCATAAAGTATTCAAAAGCTTTCATAAATAAGTTAAATGATTAGAATGATTACTCAAAGAAGTGTTTGTTAGTGATGGTATGAAATTAAAGGGAGTACACAAGAGAAATAGAAGAGCCAAGGACATGATAGTCAACGAGTGGGCCGAAGATATCGCGAGAAAAGTGAGAGAGTACGAGAACGTTCAACCCCCGTACTCAGGGGTGGCTGTAACGTCGCTCGTAAAAACACCGTAAACTCGACAGCAACAGGTCCCGTGTGTGTCTGGCTCATGGACTACTGCGCACTTCGAATATTATATTCAAGTACTTCCGGCCACCAATAATCTTAAAATACCAATTGCATTTTTTAAATCAATCACCTTCGGGCTATTTTCGTTTAATGATACTTCTCGAATAATCTCAAATCGTTATTGACTTTCGAAACATAAAATGAGAAATCGAATACTACTTTACTTTTTTGTAAAAAAAATTGATTAACTATTGTAATATCGCTTCGAATAATTGTCAATTTAGGAAACATTGGAATTTTTATTTTTTTGACAGAAAATAAGACCTTTTTTTTAAATTATTATTATTAAACATCTGAACATTATTATTCATATGATGAGGGAAGACTACTGAAATTTTGAAATAGATGGTGCATTATTTTTAATACTTTAGTATTCAGTACTTTTAATCAATTTTCTGATTATTATTGTCACCTACTAGAATAAAATATTTAAATAAACGTGTTCATGATAATTATTAACAATTAATTATAATGCTACGTGTACTTGGAAACAATCTACATTAGCATCATCTTAGTAGTACTTGAATGAAAAAATTCTTTATTAAAATTGAAAAGTTTTTTTTCTTTAAATAATTGAAATAAACTATTGAAGTGAAATGAATGATGTACCATTCACTAAAGCTTGAATAGTAGTTCTATGATGAGAAATGAAAATTAAAATACAGAAGTAATATAAACATTCATATTAAATTTATGAATAGAAATGATTATGAATTTATATTAAAATACTGTAGATGGTGTGAAAGTAATGTAAAATGCAAATAAACTTCCACTGAAGTATTCATTTTATCTGAAATGAAAAAAAATATCTTTATGAACAAAAAATATCTTTGTTCCAACATCTTATTTTATCTCAATATTTCTTATGAATTCGGAAACTTAGAAATTCATTTCTACCTTCCATCATTCCATTATTAAAAAAAAAACTATTAGATCTTCACTATTTTCTTTAATTAAATTCACTAAGAGACATTTTATTTCCTCGGACTTGAATTACTTATATGTAATAAACAAAGAAGTTAATGATTTAATTTCAGTCAGTAATAAGAGCTAAATCGTTCAAGATTCTCGTGAAATATTTAACTGCCACTCAAAACAAAAGCTAAAGGGATTCTCTTCTGTTGAAGAACTTTTGGAAGCACTCCAATTACTAGAGAATCAAAGACTAGAAAAGAGATGAGTACAGACGAGGAAGGTGTTACAGAGAACAAGGGTAGGAAAGTGAAGAGTAAGACGAGAGAGAATCCTCGCTGGATGTTATAATGCTCTGTAGTTTCCTTCTTGCTTTGTAGCAAAGGTTCTCCAAGAACACGAAAGGAAACTTATATCCATGCGGTTCCTTGTGGATTTCGAATTCCTACCGCGCATTCGTGCTACTTATGTATTATGCATGTTCTCAACATTTCTCCAGCTCTATTTCTTTTTACGTTAGAGATATTTTTTTTTAACTTTTGCGCAGTGCCGAATGTATTTTATGATTAAACGTGAGCTTCAACTTTTGAATTACTATCAGGTGATGGTTAATCAAATTATTTCTTTATTATGAATGAAAAATATATTTTAATAATTAGTATCATTTATTAGTAATTATTATTACTTTATTTCATAAAAGAGAAGTGAATTTTGTTGCTGAGTTGAATCACATGATTCATTTATTTGCGAGGTTTTCTATGAATTTATTATTGCTCATGGTAATAATTATTATTACATTTTCATTCACTAGTTATCATGAAGTATTCTTTTTGATAAGATTAATTATCTTTTTTAAGAGCTTTTATATTATATTAATATATTTAATTTAAACTCATCCAATTAATTAAAGTTAAAAAATAACTTATAAATAATTTATTAACGTTTAATATCCAAAATGGAGTAACTAAAATCAACGTCAATGAACGTTTTGTTATTAAAATTTTTTTTTCAGTATAAATATGAATAGTAATTACTTTCTAGAATTATTTGACATATTGAATAATTTTGAAATAAATTCATTATTATTCAACATCATATCATCAAGTAAATTGTAAAATATTCATCGAAATTCTATTCAATTTTTTATCAATTAATATTTAATAATGAAATATAAATGAATTAACATTAATCATCATGAATAATTTTTTGTCTTCATTAATATTAAATATTGAATACTTTTTTGCTATTATTCTTTTAATTCTTTATCAAATGAATTATTTATCACATAAAATATCATAGTTTGAAAGAAAATATTGAAAAATTAAATTTAAAAAATTGATAATAATTATTTATGAGTAGTATTCAATTGATTTAATTGCGCTTTTTGATGTTTAATCGAAAAAATTTATTACCTATGTCTCAATAAAATCAGAAATTGATTGTATAGCTGAATTAGTCTAGTCTACAAAAATTATTTTATGATTTTGACACCGAAGGGATATGAGATACGTAAAGGAAAAAAAAAAGGATCTATGAAGCCATCGAAAGATGAAACTCAGCTGGCGTAGTAGACGACGCAGTAGGAGGGTTGAATTGAGCTTAGGGATGAGAGACTTGAGAGAAGTATGAAGGGAGGAGTATTCGTTAGATTCTCCTAGATATCCTCTAGCCTTACCCAACCTCCATAAAGCTTCAGAACGAGTGAGAAAATGTAGAGCTTTGACTCCTTTTGTTCGTATTCTCTATATAATATAAGCGTTGGTTTTTTATCCAATGTGGTTTTCTTTCTGGACATTCTTCTCATCTTACTTCCAAGCAAAGAGATAAAAATGACTCCCGAAGTTGAAGGAAACGAGCTAGGAAATCCTTGAAGGTTCGTCGAAGCAGTTTCAAACTTACCAACTACTTTTAAAACGATGTCGTTTGTAAACTCGCCAAGTTGAATTTTTTTCGTCACGATTTTTTTGTCCAAGTTACAGTGATTTTGAAAATTTTTTTATTTCTTCAAGAAACTTGATATATTTATATTGTATTTAACTTTTTAGTTTTCACTGTTTATTTATACTTGAAAAATAATAGCATTTTTTAGTGTACCAAGAGGCATTTCTCATTAGTAAGTGGATCAAAAAAAGAAAAAAAAAAAAGAAATTCACCTTTCATTCTCTTCAAGGGAATAGAGTAGAATGAGATCCTGCAGGACTAGGTGCATTTATGGCTCCCAAAGGTCTCACTGGACCGAAAAATGAAACGATCCATCTCTTTTATTTACTCCTTTTGTTCTCTTTTCGCTCCTTTTGTTTATTCTGCAAAGTGATACACACTGGTACCTCATTTTGTCTATGATCCTACTTGATATATTGCTTTTTTATCTTCTAGATAACGATGTCCTCATGATCTCATGACTTTGATAAAAAAAACCAACCAAAGTCAACATTTTTATGCATCGTCACATTTTCAAATAATGTATGCTCTGTTATCCTTTTTCGTTCTCCCTGAATTTCACTAAAGTCTAATGTATTAGTCTGCATTATCCATAAAAATCCTCAATGATGGTCTAGAAGTAGCTTTAGCTCAAATAAATAGTCAAGTTGAAAATTCAAATGTGTTTGTGGATGAATTTGAGTGGAACAAAATCATGTCGATAATTAATTTTTTCCACGAAGTGTTCATGAAAATCCGTGGAATGGAAACGTAAACACGACCACGTACTGAGGGGTTGGGAGAGACATACCGGGTGAGACAGAAGTGTGAGGGTATAGAGCAAGTCTCGAGCCACTCGATCAATACGCCACGTTGGCGCCCACACCCCTCACTCCAACCCCTCAGGCTGTAGCACGTTCGCGCACACTCTTGTTCCCCGTTTATTCTCGTACTCTTTCCTTCTCTCACTTCCTCCCTATACTCTCCTACCTCTCACAACCCCTCGAAAAGGGGGACGCGCGCGCGGAGAAAACGTTTTCTGCCAGACGTATCGAATCGACGCGAACGAAGGTAAAGGGCATCGCGCCGGCGATTTTCTCACGCAAAAGAATTTATATTATTATGAGTCTGATATGCTTTCTCTTCACCAATTCAAAGAATACATTCCAATGATTCTCTACAAATTAATAATCACTCATCTTGCTAGGATATCCATTTGTTTTATTAAAATTCATTTGATCCAGTAATTCAATAAGTTTGAGACGTTTATGAAAAAAATATTGCTGATATGAGAGGAAAGAAGTAAACTATATAAAAATGGATTCTTTAGTAAAAGTTTTGGAGTATAGAGTTGGTAGAAAATTTTGGATTTTATTAAAAAAATTTGTAACATAGAAAAGCTGGTCTACATGAAATTTATACGTCCCTGAAAAGCTTGGAGGGTTTGCTTTCTGTGGAGCTTCTCTTGCGCCCCTTTTGGACCGTCGTATAAGGGAGTGAATAGACAGAGGGAGAGAGGATATAACATTCGGTACACCTGCGCCGTATATTGCGGAAATACCGGACTCGCCAGGCAATAAGAATTTATTTTTCCCTCGTCCTCATGCGGAACGTTTTATTAATACCCCTCCCGTCCACCCTTGAAAGCTGCTTTAACTCCGTCATCATGTTTCCTTTTTTCTTCATTTTTTGTTCATATATTTTCTCTTCTTAACTTTCCTGATCCTTTTAAGTCTCTCTATGAATCCTTTGAATTTTTTAATTGGAAGAAATAGAGATATATAAACAGTTCTCTTGAGCAAAATAAAATAATAAAAAGAAGTCAAATGGATTTCTATTTTTAGACGGATAAAAAAAAATAACGTAAGTCTAATATTACTGAGATGGTTGGAACGAGACTTAATTTTCCAACAGACTCAACCGAGACTAGACGAGTTGTCAGTTATATATATATTTAGGTATTAGTACAGACATATATTTACTTGTATGTATAACTCAATATATGTTCAGTAACGTATACACGTATGTAATGTATGAGAAATATATATATGAACAGCATGTTATTCACTTATGTGTAAGAGTGTTTATAAGTTGCACACAACATGCTTCAACCATTCTGCAGCATTCCTATCATTCTAACATCCGCGTTTCATTAAAGGACCTCATCTCATTCCATTGCTCTTGAAATTTACTTTAGTTTCATTTTATTCATAAAACTCAAATTAAACTTTGTCAGATAAAATTTTTTTAAATAAAAGTAAAATTATTTTAAGTTGGGCTACTTTACTTGGAAACGAGTTGATAATGTAGGATTCACAAATTTTTTAGTGCTGATAACAGTGGTATTATTGAGTTAGCTGACTATTTTAGTTGTGAAACAACTTTTGCTAGTAAGATTGTGAATTTTTTATATACTTTCTAGCAGGTGTCTCAAATAATAGTCATTTCTGAATTTAATAGTGATATTTTTTTTTAATATTTTATTCAGAGTAATAATCTAACTGTCAAAAATTTTTTCACGAACAAAATTGTCTCTTGTTTCCGTGGAATCATCATTTGTAATCATAAAAAATTCGTGAATATGCCAGAAAAAAAATTTGAAGCTCGTTTTTTGAAAAAAAAACTTCATTTCTATTTATGCAATGTTTTTTTTTTCAACAATGTTCATAAAAAATTATAATTAAATATTCGAATTTCTACTTCATATCTCAATCAATGACTCAATTACATTTAAAATGGAAAAATTTTATTAATAATAAAACATTAAAAATTTTTATCAACAAAACTGCTGTTGGTAATGAAGTATATCAGTTTTAAAAATGATGTGTCCTAAAAAAAAATGAAAAAGAGTAATTGTTTTGGGTTTTAAGTAGTATAGCTAAATAACCCTAAAAACCATCCATTCAGTGAAACATTTTTTAATTCACTTTTCAGGTGCGTCTCCATTACCAACCAATTATCATTTTTGCAATAATTTCTTATTAGTCAAACCTTATTTAGACTTTTATTTTCTCAAAGTGCCATAAGCATATGGAAGATCCTTTAATGGGGTTTGAGGGTTGAATTGATCCATTGAATTCATCAAATACTGGATTAAAGACCGAAGACACTAAAGCTAAAGGCGAATGTTCTGATAATGCGACGTAATGCTATACTCTCACACCCTGATAGTCCAATGTAGGGGTGGTTTGTCGTATAACGAATAACTCCCTCTTTATGTCTTGAAGCCCTATGACATTTACGAGGTGTTTTATGCGATCAAAATGCACTGTAGCAATTATTCGCCGATTTTCTATCCATAAAATATTTCTAACTATCCTTCAGGATTTATTTTCAAGTTAAATCAAATTAAACATTAAAAAAAGATACTTAAATTATATTGACATCGATAATAATTCGTAATACTGTCATATAAATAATCTTTGTTTACGAGTTGTTTTTCATATTTCATCGGTAAACTGTCATATTCAGCTTCCGTATTTTTTCTTCGTGATATGCGTTATCTTCTTACAGGAACGTACGGAATATTTATGCATGATAGCAATTCCAATCGACGAAAGTGCTCCACAGAGACCGTTGACTCTTTGGATTAACTTTACGATTGATAGTCTAGTCATTCTTGTTATTCTGATGTCCATTTAGAAATTATTTTTAATACATGTCTTTCGTAATCTTGTTGAAAAAAAATTGCTCATCATTTTTTATTGCCTACGGTTATTTGTTCAATAAAAAATTATGTTGTTGCAAATGTACTTGGCATCGTTTTAATTATTTTTTTTTTATTACTAGAATTGCTAAATGTCGTTATAAATAAATCACTTTTTTTCGTTGAATTTTAAAAACAATTCAAACTTACAATCAGTCAACGAAAAAACTATTAAATAAATAAACAATATTCACATGTTATAAATTTTTATTAAATTTTTGATTCATTGGGAACAAGAATTGGACATAAAGTTTTGTTGAGTCGACAAAATTGATTGGTGATATTTTTTTTTATTTAAAAAATTATTTTACATTTTTTGTCTAATTATTAATTTTATCAAGATAAATATTTTTAGAGAATAAAAATGAATACTTTTAGAGTTTAAGTGGAATTCTTCTATCAGCTTGTTACAGTTAAAAAACAAAGTTAAAAGTTTTGTAGAACACTTCGTGATTTCTTGTTTTGTACTAGTTAATTTCTACTATTACTACCAGTTCTTGTTTTGAAGTAGTTAAAATTTTTAAAAAGTCTTCATGGCTTTCATATATTATAAACTCCCCTAGAAAAACTGTCGACTAATTTTTCATACGCAATTCCAGCAAGAATCCTGCAAAATTAAATATGAAAATGATATCAAATAAATAATGTTCCTATCAAAATAGATCTTTCAATTATTAACAGCAAATATCCTTGGGTTCTCAAGTAAAGTTAGACTGGAGAGTATATCCAACTTGTTTATAAGTCACTGAAAATCAGATATTATCATGACCTGATGTCGATATCTTACATCCCTTGAGGATTGATACAACCCTGGATTTCCCAAATCTCTCTGTTCATTTTTGCCTTTTTCTTCATCTCTCAAGATTCGCCCTTGAAAAAATAAGCAAACGTGGTCTTCTTCAAATAACTACTGAGAGTTTTAACATTTTCTCAGCTTTTCGCTTGATTCCTAACTCTTATTCTACCATTCAATTTTTTCCTTTATCCTCCAAATGCAATTGCATTCCTTGAAACTCGATAAGTTTGACTGTAAGAAAGTCCTTCAACAAAATTGAATTCCTTCGATGCAATTGTTCAATTTTGGGAGCAAGAGTCTGTTTACAAAGAGAAAAAAAGAAAACAATTGGAAAAAAAAATTAATTTTATTTACCTTTGACAGTTTTATCCTATCATAAAATTGAAAAACAAAAACAGTTTTTTGATTAAAAAGTTAAATTTGTTGGGTGAAATAAATGTTAAATATTTATAAACTTCATTATGGTGTGACTTTGTTGCTAGTAAATAATAGTCAATTTCTGTGTTTTCCACTCGAGCAAATCAAGTTTGTAACCCACACTCATCTCCTCCCTCATGTATTTCTGTCTATTTTATTCACCCCTTTGAAAACTCCAAGTCGACAACCCTTTGTTACCGTTTTTTTATCTTAATTGCTCTCACGGTTTCCGTTTAGATCAATACCACGCCAAAGTCATAGCATTAAATTATCAAGTGGCCAACGATCGTCTTACACTTTCCAACGAGTTAAGCATATTTTATGAATCTTTATCGAAAAGTTGAAACTTATAAAATAAATTTTTTCTCTCAAAGTTGGAGCAGAAAAAAAAACGAGAATAAACGATGAAAATTAACTCAAAAAGAAGAAAAAAAAAAGATAATCTAATGAGTGATAATAATTCACTTATTAGTGATGTGAGAATCTTGAAGGTAGTTACACATTAAAGACGTGGGACAAAGATCAACACTGTGACATGAATAAGGAGGTAAGGGAGAGAAAACGGCATTCAAGCACCCTGGCAGGCCGCTCCAGTCGTAAAATGTTAACTGCTAGTAAAACTGAGTTTACGCGCTTGTAAGGAGACCCCCTCTCAGTGAAAGCACACACGAAACACATAGAAAACGAGAGGAAGTCGTGCAACCCTGTCTCTTACCCCTAACAGCCCACCCTTACGACCTAATAGTCAGATTATTGGGCGCTAAACAAGAGCCCCAATGATATCTCAACTATTGCAATTCATTGTAGAAAATCATTTGTACTTTTTTTTTTTCTTTAGTGCTCAAATCGAGGGTAACAACTATCCTAAGCACTTTGATTATTGTTTATGACCGTGTGTATGAGAACAGATAAATTTAATATCACATGGACTGGTTTGATTATTATCATTATGTCACTTATTGCAAAGTGACTAATCAATTTTATACCTTTTAATCTATTGAATTTCTATTTAGAGTTAATTTAATTGAACTTTGAATTGTCTTATTTGTTTCTGGATTACTTTCTTTTTTTAATCAAAATAATTTTAATTTGTTTAAAATGATAAAATGAGTAATGAAATTTGAATATTTAAATTCCAAGACTGTTATATAGTGTTACAAAGTGCATTCATTTCAACATTTTTCTTTTCTTTTATTTTTGTTCCCACTTGTGGAACCCTCTTTTCTCCAGTCTCCCAAGGGTGTAGTGTCGTTTGAAACTTGAAACCCCTTTTTCTCACCTTTAATTGTTACACATCGTATAAATGCATTAGTACCACGCATTCATTTTACGCTCTTACAACTTTTCAAGAACTTTTCATTTTCTTTAGTCTTCAGCAGCACTTTATTAGCTTTTTTTTTCTTCCATGTGAATTATATTTAGCTTTCTTCTGTTTATGTAAAAGATAGCCATTTATTTTAGGAACATTTTAGATAAGGTAAGGGTACAAAATGAATAAAATGAAGCAACAAAAAACTTATTGTGTTGAGAAAGGTAATAGAACTTTTGTTAAAACCGACATTTTGACAGAATGTCGATGGAATGAAGTTTTCGCAATTTGCTTTGTTTCTTCTCTTTTAACATTGTCGGTAGTTCTATGAATGAACTCAACATTTAACTTGTTTTCAATATTTTAATAGTCTCTAAGAGGAATAAGGAGGAGAAAATTGAAATAAAATGAGAAGGAGACAAAAAATTAATTGAATCTTTCAACGATTTATGAAATTTCAATAGAGTTTGGTTTTTGTTGTTTTATTCATTTATATCAAGAGTCTGGGTTTTATTTTATTTTTAAAAAATATTTCGCTTTTAAAAAAGTAATCTGAAAATATTGTTAATGTAATAGGAAAATTTATAAAAAGGTGGTAAACCTGGTAATGTTTCTATTATTTATTGTGCAACACAAAAGTCTTTGTTATTTCATTTTTAAAATGCTAAGAAAAGTCCAGTGATGGTAAACAGATCAATGAATAGACAATTAAGATCAAAAGAGGGATGGAAACTAAAGTATTTTTACGTTGGTGTGTTGAAAAATACTTTTTCCTTCTTTTACTTACAGGGAGAATAGAAAAAAAAAAATTTTTACTTCTTTTTGAACTAAAGATTATTTTAAGGACCCTTAAAAAAATCATTAAGATTCGTCCAATTGTTTTCCCTCTAATGTTATCTGTACATTTGCATTTTTTATTTAATAGGACATAAAATTACCTAAAGATCCCAACGTCACGTTCGTTGAGTATTTGCAGACGTTTTAGCGGAAATGTAGATTCGCACTTTTATAGATCGTCCAAGTCCATCATGCACCGTAAAAAACCAATAAAAATGCTGTTACTAGGTGGAAAACTATTCTCTAAAGTCTAAACTACTGCGTGTGTCGACCCTTAATAGTAATGAAAAAAAATATATATAACAGAACAACATTTGGGAAGGTAAAGAAATAGAAGAAAAGTTAGGAAAGAATGTGAGAGAAGAAGAAGAAGAAGAAAAAAAAATCAACGGATCGGGAAAATTGATTCTTTTATGATTCGACAAACGTCTGAGTAGCATAGAAATAAAACAACTGTAAATGCTCTTCGATAGCTGTACTCTACTTCTTGAATTTTGTCATTTTATTTTTACGACAACTAGTACTCCATGATTTTTTATTTCCACTACCAGATCTATTTGAGACGATAATTGATTTATAAGGAATTTATGATTTAGGTTTTTATCTATTTTAAACTTCTGTGCTCCAATTTATTATTTTTATTTTATTAATATTATTAATTTTCGAATTAACAAAATTTTGACAAAAAGTGATTAAAAAATATGATAAAAGTAAATATTGTTATCAATTTATAATCCAGCTAATAAACTGGATTTAAAAAAGATAAAACGAAAGTTCAAAAGCCGAATGTCAATATCAATTTATAGAGGCAGTAAAAAGATTAAATGACTGAATTTAATGTTTATTTTTCAGTTCTATCGCTGCGAAACACTCAAGAGGAAGAACCGCCGGATCCTCAGTTGATGAGGTTGGACAATATGCTCATAGCTGAGGGCGTAGCAGGACCAGAAAAAGGCGGAGGTGCTGGTGCAGCAGCATCAGCATCAGCAGCGGCAGCAGCAGGACCTCCAGGACAACCCGACAATGCAATTGAGCACTCAGATTACCGTGCCAAGCTTGCCCAAATCCGACAAATATATCACCAAGAGCTTGAAAAATACGAACAGGTAAATTTAAATTGTTTTTATTTCCATTTCACAAATTCTTATTAATTGTTCTTTTTTTTTTTTTCATTTTATTCATATCATTTTTCCTGAATTATAATTATCTGAGCTCCCAGTCTTATCAAGCTAGTTGAGTATTTCAAGTGCTATAATAAATTGGTTGAGGGAGAGCTGTCTCATCATTAAATACCATCTCAAAGAAGAGAGAAAATGCTTTGCCAGAAGGGACTCTTTTGATAAGAAATGCAATTTTGGAACGAGCTTAACATTATGTTTTTCCTGGGACAAGAGAGAGAGTGGCAAAGGGACGTGGTTTGTGACGATTTGCGTGTTAATGAACCAACGTGAGCTTGCTTAAGTAAAATCTCGCGTGCAGACCATCAGTGACTTTCCAGATGTGTAGAACAAAGCTATGACTATCGCGTGCCGTCGGGCTTTCACGTTTGTTATTGAGGTTTACAATTTCTTACGTGACAAGTCCATAGCATTGGATTGCAACCAACTAATTCATTCAAATAAATTTAAATATATGGATTTTTATATTCCTTCTTTTATTGTGTGGATTATTTTTATCTTTTCTTCAGAAGTATACTTTGGAATCATCTAAGTTGTTGACGACATTGGATTTTCATCTTCTTGTCATCTACTTGTCAACAATATGACGGTCTCATAAACGATGCTTTCGTGAGTTGAGTATACATAAGCACGGTAATTTTTTGTATCCAGAAGTAGTTTGTTGGCCGACCGAGATTTTCGAACGGGGTACCTCTTTGTACCGTGCAATCGCGTGACGTCGCAACATTGGAGGAAGAAAGAGCTGCAGTGCAGATAGCAGGAGTCACGTACCGGGTGTTCGAACCAATTTCTTTTTCAAATGTCAACATGTTGGTTGAACCCATTGCTGTGTCAGATTTATCATTAACCACTTCTACTTGTCAGCATTACTTTCCAATTCTATCCAAGATCAATTTCATGAAATTGGTTTTTTACATACAGTTACTATATCCATGTTAATTTCATTCAGATTTAAAACATTCACATTATGTAAGTCTAAATTGGACAGTTGTTATTTTTACTGATCTTCATATAGAAATAATCCATTTATCTGTTGTTTCTTATCAACAGGATATTTTTGTCAGAGGATAATTTATTATTGTATTAATAAATCAATAATGTTTTTAGATTTTGATATATTTATGCACTTTTTTGTTCAACTTTATTAAATGAACTGTAGTGTATAAAAAGTTCATCAAATTTAGTTTGATATTTTCTTTCTTTTTTTCTTTGTAATTGAAAAAATAAAAAGCAGCATAGAAAGATTTGTTTGGAATTCTTGGCAGTGTATTGAGGGTAAAAAAATCATAAAATATAATAAAAACAAGGAAGTAAAAAGTTTGCGTGACTAAAGAATGACTTATCAGAGAATGCCAAAGATCTAGATGTTTTACATGTTTGTAACACACCTCTTTGAACTGAACTCATAAAATATAAGTACATTTCCTTATTCTTCATTATCAACATATCAAAAATGTGAATCAAAAAATAAATGATTCTTAATATTTGTAAAATTAGGTCGATATCCACTGCACCCTAAAGATGTATATCAGAGACAAATGTATCTTGACGTGATGAGACTTCGTAAAAATTATTGGTTGAATGCTCCCCACAAAAAGCTTAAGCCTAAATGTGAAATATCTCCTTGCTCGATAAGACCAATGGGTCCTGCTAATCTTACCTACTCACATTGTATTCTCACCCCTCAAGCAATATATCTGCACATTTTCTTACGTTTGCGTGAAATGAAAATGTCCAGAGGGTCTTGAATCAGTGATTCGATAAGACCATACTAGTTTCAACACTCTAGAGGAAAAATTAGACTCAGTGCCATTGATACGAGTGTTTTATGAGGGTCATTTAATAAATAGTAAACTACTACATGTTTCCTTAATCTTTATTAATAAAACAAATTAAATAAAATCACCCTAGAGATTTCATGTTTGTACATTTGACTGGAATTATATAAAAAAAAAAAGTTCATTAATAATTTGATGACCTTTTCGAATAATCAAGTCTGGATATTAAAATATAGTCAGTCATAAATTGGTTCATTTTATTGTAATGAAATACAGAAAAAAGTAGACACTCGTAAAGTGAAGTATAAATCAATATTTATGTTGAAAGTTTTTTAAAATTCAGTTTGCGTTTCATATTGCACTATTTTTGTGTTCAAATCTATTCTGAGATTTGCGTAATGGAAGTTTGGACGATCAGATGTTTTATAACGAATGAATTTTGTCGTTTTGGCATCCAACTGGAAGGATTCTTGCATTTATGTAGTAGAAGTCATGATATGAGGGCTGCGTGAGAGGTGAATGGCTGCGTGGCAATGTGAAATGGCGTGACAGCAGGCAAAAATAGAAACCCCTGAGGAATTTTCAGATATCGCGTGATGATCATGAACTCATAGGGATGGAGAACACAGAAATAGTGTTATGTAGTTAGTATGAATTAATCTAGAATTTCTATCAAACCTTCATCTTTCGAATATTCACACTATAAGTATCTGATTTCTTAGTGTGGAAATTAAATCCTATTCTATGGTACATAGAATAGTATACTAAACGTTTCTACATCAATTACATTGCTATAAATTTACTTAATTTATACATACACACTTCTAGCATTAAACTATCCCGATGGGAATTCTTGATATCGCTACACTTGCAGTAAAATTACACTATATTTATTTACGAGATGGCTTACGTCAGAAGATCAAGAAATTCCTTCGATGCTTTTTATATTTAGAAGTTTATATTCTTTCTAATATTAAATTTTTAGTTCCTTCAATTTTAAAGTGTAGAATCAAAATTGATTTTATTGGAAATTTTATTTTATTTATTAACACATCAAACAAATTTATTGTTTTTTTTATTTATAAAAACATATTCCAAGTTAACGGATGATAAGAGATATGGACCAAATAAATTTGTAGAAAAAAAATTGAATTGAAAAACAATTTTATAGCATCTCACGTTTCTAAAAAATATTTCTGATCTCTCCAATAAGTCTTGAAAGTCGATGATAGCAGTACGAAGATTGAGGTCTCAGTGAGGAAGAAAAAAATGAGAAAATGGGAGGAAAGACAAAACAAAAAAGCATCGAAGCTCTGGTGGGTTTCCCATCCAATCCACCCTCTTCTTTTCCTTACTCTTAGTTCTCATACCCTATGAGCATTCCCCGGGTAGCAGACAAGAACGATCCTGATCCACCCTCGTCCTGCTGACTGACTCTCATGCTGGTAGAGAGTAGTAGGGTCATCCGAATGAACGAAACGACAAGACCACTGAGGGAAAGTAGTGCCGTCAGGGTAGAATCCATTCCGAAATTGCGAACCACCCGTTTTCCCATTTCGTCTTCTAGTTGTTGCATGACTTCCCTCAGGAAAACCTACCGTCGGTTGCTTCGAATACTGATATCGAGCTTTCCATTCTGAATCGAAAGATGTTGGAAATAATAAATTATCTTCATTTTTTTTTACACTTATGAATTTTTTTTTTTTACTCAATCAAACCAAGTCAAGAATTATTATTTCATGATGTTTTTCTATTCATTTCAGGCCTGTAATGAATTCACCACACACGTAATGAATCTTCTAAGAGAACAGAGTCGTACCAGACCTATTACGCCCAAGGAAATTGAGAGGATGGTACAGATTATTCATAAAAAATTCTCCAGCATTCAAATGCAACTTAAACAGTCTACCTGCGAAGCTGTTATGATCTTAAGAAGTCGGTTTCTTGATGCTAGGTAATTTTTTTATTTACTGTTCATTAACTTAATGAGTTGAGAAATATTATTAGCTGAAATAGCTGTAATATTTTTTACATTATAAATGATAAAAGGACATTGTTTTTAATTAATTTTTTTTTTATAGACGCAAGAGACGGAACTTTAGCAAGCAGGCTTCAGAAATTCTGAACGAGTATTTCTATTCGCATTTGAGTAATCCATATCCCAGTGAAGAAGCAAAAGAAGAACTTGCGAGGAAGTGTGGGATCACAGTGAGCCAGGTAAACTTTAATTTATTAAATTTAATGGTTATTTTTTTATCCATATAAAATGAATGCGCTAATATGTATCATATTTTTAGGTTTCCAATTGGTTTGGCAACAAAAGAATACGTTATAAGAAGAATATTGGAAAAGCGCAAGAAGAAGCAAATTTGTATGCTGCTAAAAAGGCTGCAGGTAAATGAAAAAATAATTTCAAGTTTTGAGAAGAGATTGTTAACCTCGGGGGTAGAAATTTTTTTTTACTTTTTAGTTGTAGATATATATACATATAAATGTCTAGTTTTTTTTGTTTTTAAATTGCGAATCTCTCTTTTTCACGTTTTATTTTTCTCTCACAATTCGCTTTATGTGAAAGGTACTAGTCAGCCTAGCAACACTGGATAGAATCGATAGCGCTAGCAGAAATCGTGTCACAGCAGCGACTCTCATTACTGTAAATCATTTGGCAAGTGAGTTACCGCTCATTGTGCCTTCTCTCGTTGTACCGCCAGTATTATTGCGGCTGCCAATAAATTACCCTGGGCTAGAATAAAATGAGCAATCGCATTGCCGGGTATAACCAATCTATTTAACTTAATTTAAAGTCAAAAGGAAGTTGAAATTTTTTAAAAACGTGAGCAAAGAGAGAGATTGGCAAATGGGAAGGGAAATTAGTTTTTGTTTCCTTGTAGTAAAACAAAATATAGCTACCCCTCGATCTATGTAAGCACCGCGATGGTTTCTACAGCAGCTTTTGCAGGAGCGTCGCCGTACAGTATGGGCGGCGCCAGCCAGGGAACACCGACGCCGATGATGTCTCCGGCGCCACCAGGCGGACCCCAGGATATGGCGGGTTATGGAATGGGAATCAACGGAAGTGACTATGGATCACAACCTTATAACGATGGTTCAATGGGCTATGATCCTATGCATCAGGTAAAATCAAGTCCATCATTTCACTATTAATGATGTTAGCACAAGTTTGGTAGACTTCTACTGGTAGATATGCTCACTTAGCTGAACTTGGTGGCTTGGAAAACGAAAAAAAGTCTCTTGAAATAATTTGTAGGAAAATTACGTCGTAAAATACTTAACTTTCTGGCTGATGGTGAAGTTGGTACTTTTGTGTATATAAGTACCAGCGGATTATATAGGAAGAGATGGAAAAGAAGAAGAAGAAGAAAAAGTTTTATATTCTGAAATTCTGGTGTTTTCCAAGCCACGTTTTTCCACCGGACGCATGTGCATCTCTTCCCTTTCTATCCCTTCCTGCACTGTGGCAGTTCTAGTATAACTCGAGCGTCAGAACTTTGGGGATTAAATGTGTGTTGTGTTTGTCTGGTTATATTTGTGTGTGAGTATGGAGGAACAACGTGACAGAGGTGGCTCGTACGTGAGTTTCACCATCGTATGAGGAGAAATAGAGTGGCTGTGGGTGGTATGTGTTGCTGAATAATACCAGCGGGGGTGTGTTGTTGGTGGGGTCATAAAGATGGGCTTAGCAAGACTGCAAAGAGAGAGAAAGAAAGAGTGAGAGAGAGAGAGAAAGAAAAGAGATGGGTTGGGTAAAAATGGTAGAGAACTGAGCCACTAGCTACCAACGGGGTTGCTTAGTATGCATTGAAGTTGCAAAGTCACTTTTTAGCTAGGTATACTTCGAGCTTTTCTTCTCCATGATATCGATGCCCGGGCTATCTGAAGCTTTTCAAGCCGTCTTTTAACGAGTTTAAGCAGTCCTTGCAATTTTTTCACTCTAATCAACGCGGAAATATTCTCTTCATGACCGTCATTTCTGAAGAAGAAATGTCATGGGGTTTTTGGGTTGTGTATGTTTATTTACTTTGAATAGAGCTTTATGATTTCTAAGTTCTTTTTGAAAAACAATGCATGCATTTGTATTTTTCTATTTAGCTTCTTTATATCATAATTAATTGAACCCAATTAAGTTGGTTTAATTTAATTAAAAATTTTTTTAGTCCAAATTTCAATTTTTTATTCTTAAATGATGATTATTTTCTATAGAATTTCATATAATTATTGGAATAAATATAAAAGTATTTGACTCATTCTGAAATACTTAAAAGATAATACAATAAAATCAGATGAAAATTTTCCAAATTCTTATCAAAGGTTTTGAATTGTTTTTAAAATGCTTATGATAGTTTTTTTATTCACAAAAGAGAACAAAATTCAGAAAATAGTCAACACAATATGCCAAGATATTAATTAAGTAAAAACGATTATGAGTTTGTTAGAATAACTAACTGCCAATAGTAACAATTTCTTGCACTTCTATATGGCCATAATAATCTAAAAAATTGGCTGCCTCTAACATTTGATAATGAACTGTGTTTGTTGCAACGGAGCTATTATTATTACATAAACGACCATTTTTTTTTCTTTCTAATAATTTAATGATTTCATTAATAAATAATTGATAAAAACTCATTTGCTCGACCCTGACAAAATTGATCATCCAATTGACTTCCTCAAACCTTTTGGCGCAAAATCGTGATCGGATGAATTTTTTAATCACCTCAAGAAGTTCAGGAGGAGAAAAGGTGTATTGTCACAAGCACAGTTCGCATACTCAGACACCTGATTACACAGTCACTCGTCACCGTTGATACCTTTTTCACAATTCCTGCCTTTAATTAAGTAGACCCAGTAGTAATTGGAATAACAAATAAATAGATAAATAGTGTGTTGAGGAAGGGTAAGAAACATAAATTACGGTCGAGGAGAAGAGTAATAATTAAGTAAATATCGGTCTCGTGTTCTTTTACAGTGACGCATCGAGGCGTAATGTTCTAATTCATTGGACAATACAAGAGAAGACCGTGGAACGTCTTTCGGCTCTGTTGCAACAAGCACAATCCATAGAGACTTAATAAATAGAAAGAACGAGAGAGATTAAAGAAAATAATAATTAACTGTCAATTAATATTATTATTAGTCCATAATTATAATTAAAAAATCGGAAATTATTAATTGAATCTCCAAGCCCTTATGAGAACTTTCAACCGGTAAATTATTGATGGCAGTGCAATACGTGTTAAATATTACTTTTTGGGCTTTAATCCATGTAGTTTTTAACTTTTTTTTAATTTTCTTTTAATATAAAAAAAAATTTTATTTTAAGAGTGCAATAAAAGTTTTATGTAGTCATTTAGAGGAATGTAGATAAATGAATTAGGTAGATGAGTACAGAAAAAGAGAGAGAGAAGTCAAGAGTATGATAAATGATTATGAGACAAGAAACAAATTTTTATTAAATAAAAAAATTATCTTTAATATCATATGAATGTAGAGCCCTAGGCTATTTGTATTCAATTATTGATTGAATCATTTTGTAAATAAATTTATTTTGCATCGAATATGTTGATAAATGTAAGGTATTAGGAAAAAAAAAACTGATGAATTTAAATGGGAAATTAAATATGATAAGTGTATTGAAAAATATTATTTTTATAGTTTAAAAATTTTTTAGGTAATTCAAGTGAGAGATAAATATATAAGTCTGTGAGATACTGTCAGATATAGTGAATTGATTATATTAAATCGAAATTTAATGAAAATAGATTTGAGAAATAGAAAGCTTCCAACATCTGACATAGTCGATGCATAAAAATTATTCACTCTTTGCTTTCATTACTTATTGTTACTTTTTATTTCAATTATACCGATCGCTAATGAATCCTTTTATATGTAAATACAATTATTATCTAAATAATTTTAGAATTCTACAATTGAATTGAACAAAATAATTGATTAAATTTAAAAAAAATCTTTCTTGGCATGTAAGACTGCATGAAGAAGTAAAGTGAAATTTTAGAGTTGATTAAATAGACAAATTGTACGTATTTTCTTCCTACGGTTAGATAAGAGTTTGTGTCTTGTTGGGAAATTGGGAAATTTGTTTCAGAATGAGATAATCATTGATGCTATTAAAAATGATTTCCACTGATTATTTTTCTTTGTTCATTTGTTTGGTGGAAAGTTAAAAGGACATTGAATGAATATAGTTAGTAAAAATTTGGGCTAAATTATAAATGACGTAGAAAACAATATGTAATGATGACATACATACAGGGTAAAGCATTGTCGGCTGGGCCTGGATGGATGCAACAGCGTGAGGCTGTACCGGAATTTCCGCCGCTCCACGATTCAGCAGATTCAGATTCAGATCGAGAAAACGAAAAACGACCTCGGGTTTAGGTGGGAAAGGGAAGAGAATGATAATATTGAGAAACACAAGATGGAACGAGAGTGGAACAAGCGTGTGAGAGCGAAAGCACGTGTGAACGCTTGTACGAGAGCCAGAAAAAGAGGATAGATCGTCCAAAATTAAATGGTGAACGCACTTCATCGTACACATACACACTAACAAAGCAACAAAACATCAAAAACGTGCTTACACTACATCAAAAATTAAATATTAAATTGATAAACATTTAAGATGTTGTTCATAGACATTAATCATTTTTTTTTTTTTAGTTATTAAAAGTAGTTTAAATTAAGAATAAAATTATGGAAAATAATTTTCTATTGATGATGATAGTACAGATTGGCGAGGAATAACATGATGTATACGAAAAAAATATCAAAGAAAATATCACTTGCTTTTCTATCTTGATAGATCACATATAGTTTTACATATAGCCTTTATGTCTGTGTCATACATTTACTCATTTCACATCTGATCATAAAATGCGTTAAATTTATTGTTTTAATCATTGTATGTTTTAGATAGTAAATGCTTATAATTATGATGTCCTTTTAACTTTTAATTTTAAGTTAGCTTTTTTTTTTTCTATCATTATCCAATAATGTTATCTATATATATTTTATTTCGACGATAAGTTTAACTTGCACTTTCATTACGTTGGAAAATTGTATATGCATGTGTAATTGTCCTTACTTTGTAAAAAAAAATTTGCATTCGCACATGACCAACTTCACACTAGAGTTGCTTTACTCGATCAATTATTTCAATACCAATTTTTTTTCTATTTTATTTTCAATTTTTTATTCATTCATTTTTTTATTCATTCATTTTTTTTTTCATCTTATTCATTGAAAATTAAATTTATTAATTCACTTAGAAATTATAATTTAAAAAAATATTTTATAAATGAAAATGTTTATTATTGAATCTATATGTATTTTATGTCTGTAAATAAGCATTAAAATCGTTAATAGTTAGTTTGATTCTGAGAGAGCAACTGTCATGAATTGATATATAAATATGTATAAGAATTGTGAGAGATTCCATTTGATATAAATTTTCCATAAAAGTAGAAATTTTATTTATTCAATAAAAGACATAATGGGTTATTTAATAATATACTCAAACATCTTGTGTGCCTATATGGCCAATGTTGTTTGCTTTCAGGAGCTGTCACCTTGAAATCCTTAGAAGATACCAGAAACACACTTACGTTTAATAAGAGAATTAATATAAAAAAACGTAAAAATAATATTGATCACTTTAATCTCTGTGATCTTAATCTTACTTATTAAGTAGTAAGATATACGACCTAAAATGCATTGAAGAATATTTTTTTCTAAATGAAAGAAAAAAAAGATGATTTTTTAATTTGATTAATTATTATAATTAGAAGAAAAAAATGAACAAACGTAAATCAATTTTTTGTATTAAAAGTTAATGAAAAAATTTAGTAAAATTAGAAAATGTAATATTTATGTTACAAAATAATGTTAAATAATTATTAGTAATATTTTTAATTTCAAAATGCCGCCTTTCTGAAGCAGTCTCTCAGAATAAAGCGAAAATAATAAAGAAAATAGATGAAAATAAAAAGAAAATTAATAAAATAAATGAACAAAATAATGACAAAAGGAACGAAGCAATGGTCCTGCGACACAACACTGATGTATACGATTTTTCAACATGAAAATATATATTGTAGCTATATATATAAATATATATAGAAGTATATAAAGAGGATAGTCTATAGGTAAAAATTGTACCAGCTAAAGACATGATTATAACGGCGTTACTTTTATTATCACTATTATTACTATTATTAGTTCTTATTGCCATCATCATTAAACGTGATTATTACATTTTTATAAGTCTACTGTAGTATTGATATTATTGTCATTTTTATTGCTGACTCGAGTTTAGATTATTTTTTAATATTTACTATCTTATATTTTTCATTAAATTCTTCAAATGATGTCAAACGAATTCAGTGATAATAAATGTGCTATCAAATTGATGATTAATTAATACCAAGATTGCGCCGATTAAAAAAAAACGACGATATAACTAGCGTTTAGGGAAAAGGATTACTTCTTTTTATTGTATAAAATAAAATTATAAAAAAGGCGATAAATAAGCATGATAAGGCGGTTAACATTGTTGTTAACAATATGTCGCATATGAAAGAAATTGACTAAAGGTAAACATATTTATAAGCATTTTAAGAGCAAAAATATAAAAATGATAATGAGTCTATTAATGACTGGTTTTTAATGCCTATTATTATTTTTATCTACATCTACCTTTAGTCAATTTTTAAAATTGATTTTGCGATCAGTACAAGTGCATTCGGCACAGCTAGTATACGAATAAAAAAATAATAATAAAGAACGTTAAAGATGTGTTTGAAACATCAAAGCGTTTCTTAGGCACTACCTAACATTTAATAAATGATGGAATAAACAAAAAAAGATGATAAAATATTAATGTTTAACATTCATGGATTTGCTGTATAAATATACTATTTTACATCTATGTTATCTATCCCTTCCTATTCCTTCATATTACCTCTCTTTGTCGCCGTCCTCATTTTTCAATATTGTTAATACATATTTTTATTTCAATTTTTCCAATTTTTTTTTTTAAGTTATTCTTATAAAAATTTGTAAACGGAACCATGATGTCATATATATCACTAACGTTGTCTAGATATATTTAAAATAGAGGTGATACAATTTTACAAGTAGTGAATATAATTTTTTGACGTAATTTCTAAATTAAAAATACGTAGATAACGCTAGTGATAAAGACAAAGTGGGAACGATATACGACAGTATACCACAAGATATTATTGTATCGATTGAAAGCATTATGATAAACTCAATAAAAAGCTATGAAATTATTTTTTTATCTTTTACTTATCCTGAATTTGCTGAATTTCATTTCTTCTTGCTTACTGCAACATTTTGCTAGAGAAATGTTTGCTAAAAATTAGCGAACTTTATGGCTGTTGGTAAAGATGGTATTCCAATAGTGCAGTTAATGTAACTACTGCATGTTGAAAGGTAAGAAATTTGAGTAAAAACTTGGTTTTAGTATTTTATATTGTAAGGCTGGGCTCAAGTCAAAAAGTTGTCTGATTCCCCCTATTTAAATACCAAGAATAATAGTGTTCTAATTTTTCCGTCAATTCATGTTTTTACTTAACAAACTTGGGCTCGAATTGAAGCATATCTTATGAGACAATGCCGTAAATACCAATTCAGATTACGACTTATAGAAATCCAAAGCCATGAATACTGCTAGATAAATTAAAATTTTATATCCTCAAAACGTCCCTAAAAAGCAATACTGGAGCTTCCGTTCAAGAATTATGATGGTTTAAAGTCGAGGAAACAATTTTTCAACACTTGAATCTAGTTGTACTCCTTTTCAAAAGTCCAAGAATAAGTTGCTTTCAGCTCTGCCCTGATTCCGGATTTTGTTAAATTATAACGAAGAAAATGAGCTCTGGATGATCAAAATCGAAAACTTTTATTCGTTGGTGCAAAAAAGACAAGATATCATATTTATGCTTGGATCATAAAATTATCGATGTCGTTGGGAAGATCTCAATGAGACGATTTCAAAACAGTCGTTATTGACTTTGTTTGGTTGAAGAAATCCCGAGATATTCATGAAAAACTGTAATTCATAGAAATATGCATAACTCCTATGCTAATGATGCTACGAGGGTGATCGAGGGCTCATATGAAAGATCTGGACCTAAGTAATAAATTCGATCCCCCCTATAGGATATCCCCGTCAAAAATGCCGTATCTCGCTTAGTTTTCGAGTTATGAGCGTTTAAAGGTTTTTCTATGTTTCAGTGCAGCATACCTTTGTTTTTCCCTAATAACTCACGATCTACAAGGCCTACATAGACCATGGGCATATCAATGAATTCGTAAGAGCCAGAGCTTTCTGATGCAGTAATCAAAATCATAATTGGAGCATAATTTATGCAAAAATTAGAGCAAGTTCCCGTTTTACCCCATTTTAGGAGTGAAATAATGGATTTTTTATAAGTTTGACCCGATTCCGCATTTCTACGCATCAAGACGAAGAGAATGAGTGGTCGATCATTGAAATCGGACAACTTTGATTTTTCGACCCAAAAAAATGGCAAGTGGTCCCCCTTTCCATTTTTTCTGGCCAAAAAATAAAAGTACTCCGATTTTCAAGTTTGACCACTCATTCTCTTCGTCTTGAAGCGTAGAAATGCGGAATCCAGGCACCGCCCGGAAAAACTCACTTTAACACCCTCAAACAGGGGTAAAACTGGATATGAATTACTAACAATCATCCCCCTGACTTTAAACCCCTATAACTCATGAACGGACAGTCCAATGACTGTTTTCAGGGACGTTTTGGAAACCTAAAAGTCTAAGCTAAACATGCATATCCCTGAGAATTGTTTAAAAAATTTCCTTCACCCTTAAAATCGCTAAAATATAAAAAAAAATCATATTTTTTTGACACTTTGCCAATTATTTTGGCAAATTTAAGGGTGAAATAAATTTTTTAACTGCTTTTCATGGATATGTATCTTTAGCTTGGATTCTGAAGTTTCCAAATATATCTTAAAAATCATCATTTAGCAATTTTTACAGAAGTTATAGAGGTCCAAAGTGGAAAGTAGACAATTTTTTGACCCTTACTTCGACTTTGGACCTCTATAACTTCTGTAAAAATTGCTAAATGATGATTTTTAAGATATATTTGGAAACTTCAGAATCCAAGCTAAAGATACATATCCATGAAAAGCAGTTAAAAAATTTATTTCACCCTTAAATTTGCCAAAATAATTGGCAAAGTGTCAAAAAAATATGATTTTTTTTTATATTTTAGCGATTTTAAGGGTGAAGGAAATTTTTTAAACAATTCTCAGGGATATGCATGTTTAGCTTAGACTTTTAGGTTTCCAAAACGTCCCTAAAAACAGTCATTGGACTGTCCGTTCATGAGTTATAGGGGTTTAAAGTCAGGGGGATGATTGTTAGTAATTCATATCCAGTTTTACCCCTGTTTGAGGGTGTTATAGTGAGTTTTTCCGGGCGGTGCCTGGATTCCGCATTTCTACGCTTCAAGACGAAGAGAATGAGTGGTCAAACTTGAAAATCGGAGTACTTTTATTTTTTGGCCAGAAAAAATGGAAAGGGGTACCACTTGCCATTTTTTTGGGTCGAAAAATCAAAGTTGTCCGATTTCAATGATCGACCACTCATTCTCTTCGTCTTGATGCGTAGAAATGCGGAATCGGGTCAAACTTATAAAAAATCCATTATTTCACTCCTAAAATGGGGTAAAACGGGAACTTGCTCTAATTTTAGCATAAATTATGCTCCAATTATGATTTTGATTACTGCAATAAAAAGATTCAGTTTCTACAAATCTATTGATATGATAGAGAGGAAAAAAAAAATTTTGTTCCTCGAATGTTCCTCATATGGAACTTCCTTACCGGGGAACATTCGGGGAACGTTTGGAGAACGAAATTTTTTTATACGGGAACTTTTCATTGGAACATATAAAAACTGTAAAATCAAAATTAAAAATAATTATAAAAAAGGTTAAAGAAATGTTTATGACAACAGTTATTTTAATATATCATTTATTGTTTTCTTCCTTAAAAAAAGAATGAACTTGAAATTGGTTTTGTTGGGATTTTTGAATTTCTGGCGAGTAATGACTGGGCATTTTCCGAAGCGACGATACACACTAAGTTTGCAAATCGAACTAGCTATTTATGTATGCATAATATTTATATATAAGGTAGGTACTCCGATATTGCGTAAATACATAGTTTAATAATGCATGTTTGCGTCTTTCAAAATCATTTCTCTCTCGTTCGCTCACTCTTTCACTCTTTAATCATTCGTTTTATTTTTTACAATCATACTCATAGTCGCACATTTTATTATTCAATTATCCTCACCTATGTAATATAACTTCTGTTTCGTTTACATTTTCATTATAATCCAATTGTTCTTCTACACGGCAGATGCGTCGTTATTTATTAGTTTTGTTAACTCTGGCGAATTGTAAACAAAGCTCACTTGCAAGTCACGTCAAAATCAATCGTTCATTTATTTTATTACTCCAATTAATTCCAAGATTATTCTTCCTCGTATTTTCCTTCCCCTATCGTACTTATCTAGGAAGGTATAAAATAAATAAATATTTATAATAAAATGTTTCAGACTCGGAAATTCTTAGAATAATCTCTGAATTAATTTCCTGTATATTTAATGACGTGACATGCACATATTAATATATGACATACTTATTTATAAAGATACAATTTCCTCGAGAAACAAGTTTTCATGTCATTCTATTCATTTCTTCCTTCATAATTAATTCACAGTGTTTAAATAACTTTTTGAGACCGGACGGACAACTGCACCAAGAATTATTCAATACTTATAATAATTAGAAATAATTTATTAAATTAATTTTCCAAAACATTACCACATATTAATATCACTAATTTTTTTATATGCTCTTTTAACCATATTTAGCATATTTAATCTATAATAATTCCAATAGAATTTAGAAAAATTTTTTTTATCCACTTTTTGCAGAAATCCATATCGGTCTCTCATTTTTAACATTTTTGACACGCATAATTAATATTATTTGGTCTGAATATTATTTTTTTTCTTACTATATCAGTCACTGATTTTATCTATACGTTCTGTCCATAAACTACATACATTAAGGTAATTTATATTCAAAGTTAAAGCTTTCAATAATTTTTTTTTTGTCGTTTTAATTTTATAACAACTGGATAACCGCACTAATTCGAGGCTTTTGCGGTCAATACACATGAAAAATCTCACATCAAAACACACAGGCATACATCATTGTTACACTCAAAGACACAGCCTAGCCATTGACTGATACCCATATTTATTTACTGCTGATTTTTATTTTTAATAATAACGTTGCATTTGTTTGACTTGCTTGTATTTTTTTTTATTTTTTTTATTGTACTTAATAACATGAAATAGAATATTTTTATGAAAACTTGCTAATTTTATACGAGGGCATCAGTGTTGATATTACTGCAAAAAACTTATCCAATTATTGAATGTTATTTTTTTCTTTATATAACAATGAATGATTGAATTAATAGATTATTTAATTTCATTAATTGAATAAATTTACCAAACTTTCTTGACTGATATATATATTTAATGCACTGAGTCTATGTTAGCATAAATATCAAAGAGAAATCAAATGGAAATGCTCTAGATCAATCATATTAAACTGTGTCTCAATTACATGCCACAATGAATAAACAATTAAATATTTATTTAAGGCAACTATAATTTCTTATCATAATGGGACACAATTTTATTTATTTATTTTTTTTTTTATTCATACATTGTGTATATGCTTTCTCTGCATTTCCATTAAAATTGAAAGGTTTTCTTTGATTTTTATCAAGTAATAACACACCAATTTGAAAGATATGCCCAAAAAGCGAACGCGATTGTTTTTGAATAATTAATTTGGTATTTTAATTATGCGAATTTGAAAAAATTCCAAAACTCGAGCCACGAGGAAAATTGACTCTAGTTTCGTGCATTCGACGCAATCTGCCATTGGACTATCAGTGATTTTAATTTACCCAATATCAAATACTGTTATTGTTTTATAGCTCAACCAACATATCGTACGTTCAGCGACCGAGCCCTGATTGCCAGGCGCACAAACAACACCGCAAGATGCAAACTCGCTAATAGTAAATCCTCGTGAAAAAGGGAAAAATGAAAAAACATACGATTTATAAGAACGTAATACGTCTTTTTTTTCGATTATTTAAAGGTCGAAGTGTCGATTATTTGCAAAAGTATGAAATTCTATCGAGCTTCCTCGTCCAAGTCTAGTGACGCAGTGTGATTATTATCGACAGATTATTTATTTTTTCATTTATTTAAATCTTTAATAACCATTATAAGTTTACCATTCTTATATTCATTTATACCATATTTATATATTTATATCTATTAAGTGTGTATGTACGTGTTATTTATATGTGTAATGGAGTTATTTAGTAATTATTATATGTATATAGATAAGTAGAAAAACTCTTAATTTTTAAGTATTTTTACGTGTCTTTTTTTTTTATATTCAATCGTTTATTAGATGCAAGTAATGAGACGTACGTTTAAAATTAGTCGATTATTAAATGATTTAATTATTTTCTCACTAGTTTATGGGCTTTAGCGGTCTTTTTCACTCATTTTTTTTTTTACTTATTTATAATTTATTTAATTATTTCTTATTAATTTTTTTTGCATATTTTTTCTATTATTTTTTATTGAATATTTTTATGAACAAGTCGAAAAAAGTCTCTAGTTGTTTTAAATACTTGAGTTCGTCGGATTTACCTGGTTTCGATGAGTTCAGGCGCGATATTCTTTCTTTTTTTATTATTCATTTATCGCTAATATATTTTACAGCACTAAATTTTGTGTATCGCACGATTATACAATTTTTACAGTAACTTTATTTATAATTTTTCATTTTTGTATAATTCGATTCTTTATTTTTTGTTATACCTTTCGTTTTCTTGTATTATTCTGATGTTAAATTTATGAGCGGTAATTAGTTGGATAGTTTATTATTTTAATTCCCCTTAAAATATATCCATCGTCGTCGTACACATGATTGTTCAATTGTAATTTATTTATTTCATATTTGTTGAAATGCTTTAAAATATTCTTCAAGTAAACTGTTATATAATATAATTAACAATTTACAATTAAAAATGAAAATTCAAATATTACTGTGAATGTTATTTAATTTAATGGAATTTTTTTCATTTTTTAAATGTTTTTATTATATTATGTGAAGACGATAGAATATAGCAAATTATTCATGGGAAAAATTCTTTACATATATTTATATATTTGTAATGTTTAATATATAGTATATATTTTTCACTTGATTTATTCATAATTCGTTTAGGTTATTTTTATTTTATCCATAAAGCAACGGCATTATTATTTTAGCTTCAGAAAAGATGACTTTCTTCCGGAGCACGGTGTGAAAGAGTTACCGCGACGAGTGTGAATTTTTTATAATCGTAGAAGAATAAATGGCGACATGCTAATCTGAACATTGTAACGGTAATACAACAACTACGGTTGATTTCATTTTCGGTATTCAACTGATTTTATTTTTGAAATATGTACTTTTTATACGCTCATTTCTCACTCTTTCTATTCGTCTTTATGACTGTTATTTTAATTTGTTAATTTTTTTTTCAGACATACGTTTTCTATTTGTTGCAGTCATTCAACGCTCGTATAATCAATTGTTTATACGAAAGTCTTTATCATTTATTTTGTAGCTCAGACAATTCTATTTTTATATTTTATCATACTAATTTATCAATTTCCTCGTTTATTTATTGTTCAGTACCGAATTCAATTGAATTTTTCTCAGATTTTATTATTTTGTTCATATGATATTTTATAAACTTTCATGACTAAATTGTTATAATTGGTAATATTCTCGTTTTTTGTTTAATGAAAAATTATTCGAATACTTTTTACTTGTTTTACAAACGTACTGGAAGGAGATAGATTTTAAGCAGAATTATTCTTTCATAATTGTAATTTCATTTTAACTGAGTTTCACGACTAGATAATTTTCTGGTTTCTAAAATTTGGGTTTAGATTTATCACAGAAAAATACCATTAAGAATATTTTAATTCACTTTTAAACGCCCGATGTCATACACGTTATTTTGCCATATTTGCCGAAATTGTTTTTTTTTAATCCTAGTCATCCTTAATTTCATTTTCCTAACTTGTATTGTCTGATTATAATTTATTAAATTTTTTTATCAATTTAAAAAGTGTATCTTGTTTAAACTACTTGAGTTAATTTGAATTTTTAATGTCATAATCAAATTTGTAGAAGAGAAAACACGCGATTCCTGATGAATAAAGAGAAATTTTTAGTTTCATATTAAGTTATAATTGAATTAACTTGTTTTTCAGTCATAAATATAATTATGATAGTTTGGAAATTAATTTTGTTAGACCAAATTATTGGTTTCAACAAATGCATGCCTCGTTATGCCTTTGAAAACTCTACGATGTCATTGGCAGTATGCTAAATGTATAAGACGTCGATAATATTACATAAAAATTATTTGTCTTAACTAACAGTCATATTTTCTTGTTGCCATTTTTTCTACAACTCCAAATGAATATTTATACGGTTCATAATTTTTTTTCAATTATAACAGTCAGCGCAGTTTTTAATGTTTTCTAATAAATATTAAAAGTCGTCGTATTGTAAAATATTATTTTACCCCATCGAATGAATTTAAGGTTCAATTATATTTGGCACAAACAATCAGGCATGCAGTTTGGCATAAAAATTAAAAAATAAATAGACTATGATACGAATCAGTTTTATCATTTAAAAAAAAACAGATATTTATATTCTTTATTACAATAAATTTTGATAAACAAACTTACAATTCAATAAATAATTAAATATACTAAAATTTATAATGTAAAATTAATGTAATGATAGTAAGGTGTGTTGTTTTCATATTTACTGAGAGTCTGAAAACTTTATAATTATAAAAAATGGCGAATCACGTGAATCTCAACATTTACTGTAATTATTGTATCAATTTCGAAAGGATTTTGGATAATTTTAACAAATTTGGCATGAACTACACTAGAAATAGTCAAATTTGATGCGTCTGATATAATATTGAAGTGTTTAATCGCATCAGCCCCAAATTTCAGACCCTGTTAATAAAAAGAAGAACAATTTGAAAAACTCGTCAACGTTGGCTTCGGTCGCCTTTTTCTCTCAAACATAATTGCACATATTCTTTCACTCAGCCAGACGCTCATTCTCGTTTAAATAACACTAGAGAATCTATAAGGATTTAATTTAATTAATTAAAGTGTAGTGAAAACACGAGAGTGATATCTAAACGACGCAATGAATCACGCGTAAGAGCGAGGAACCAAACAGATGCTTCGCTTCTACATTGAAATCCTCGCCCGCACGACCGCACTTTGGATTTATTAAATTTATATAATTATTTTAAGATTTTGTCAATTATTTATTTAATTATACCGTTCACCAAGACTGCTTTCAGTTATCAGTCCATATATATTTCTATTTTTGATAACAGATCTCGGTGATCCGGGCAGTGTAATCTATATGAGAAATTTAATTAAAGTCTTTCATATATGTATAAGCACTTCTTCGATTTGCTTAATACTTGTTTTCTATATTTCATTATATTAATATCATTTATTTTTTTATTATGACAATCAGAGACGCGTCACTGACACGATTATCATTAAATCGTTTACCTAAAATTTTCAGTGAGAATCCGGCTCACAAAATCCATCATGAAAAATTGGTAATTCATGGCGTATCCAAGGACATGAATGAATTCAAAGATGCTTCAATTACGAATGAAGCTTCAATTCATAATAATCAACAAATCTCTCTGGTAGATCTGAGTCTCACGAGACCGATCGAGCATGAACGTATAAAAAGTGCCCCGTTTTATTGCGGTCGGGGTTTATTTGGACTCAGAAATCACCAGAAAGACTGTGGATGCGTCATGAAATTCCATTGCAAAAGACTCCTTCAATTTACAAGAGTCCCCAAATAATCTAGGAGAACTCAGGGCTTTCTCCAAAACGCACAAATACGTATACATATACGCATATATACATATGTCACGTATATACATCTACATATAATCCAAAAGGGTTAATAATCTCTTCAAAAACATGCACAAAAATAGGCTTATCTGCGAAACAGATTTTTGCCTAAATAACTGACCCCTTCCGGTCGTCGCAAACGCCAAAACAATGCACTATTTATTAGAGTCCTCTGGGTGCATCACGCACAGGCCGAGAGCCCTCTTGAAGAAGCGTCCACATCACCGGACCACCGTCCAGGGTCCCACATTGGCTAGCACCAATCATCATCATCACTATCTGAGTGCCTTGATCTTGGTGTCCTCTGTTTTGGTGGTCCACTAGGTTGAGGTTTATATCCATTAGGTACAGGACTCGGCAATAAACGACCACCACGACCCATAGCTACTGCCTGCTCGAAGCTCATCGGACAGTGGTCTCGAGACATACTCGGCATGTGAGGTATTCCAGCGCCTGATGGAGGTAAATGCATTCCAGGCTGTGGCATCGGATGGTGTGTTAAGTGTGCACCATGCGTTGGAGATGCATTTAATTTTGGAAAGTTTATATTCGCTGATTTTAACTGCAGCGTTGATGGTTTATTTGGCGTCAACGGTAACCGCCTTCCATGACCACGTCTTGTTACTAACACTGGATAACTGTGCTGATGTGGATGAAGATGATGAGGATGAGGTGGTTGACGTCTTGATGTGGGACTTGGACTTCTCGACCTCTGTTCTAGACTTGTTGTACCATAATGATGACGACCATGCTCCATCCTATGCACTGGACTTGGTGATCTGGCAGGACTTGTGGATGCACTCCATGGACCTGATTAAGAAAATAATTATGATGAATTTCTATTCTTTTTTATTTATATATACGTGCAAGAGCAAGAAATTCAGCTGTTTGTCATAAGCTCTAATTATTATTTTAAAAAATCATGCGATTTTTTTATTATTAAGCTGAATGATATCATGCAACTAAGAAATTTGCGATATGATTCTGCTAACTCTTAAAAAATAGTGTAAGTGAGATGAACATGTTCGATTGTGAGTTCATTTTGCTGTCAAGTGCATTGAGAGAAGATTTTAATTCCAGTTGAAAAATTTTATTCAATTTCAACAAGTTTTTTCTGCTCAAGTATACTGTTAACGAGTCAATTGCACTGTGAATCAAATACGTTTATTAATTCCATTTTATTAAGCATGTACTTTATTGAACATATATTCAATTTTAAATTTCAAGAAATTGTTTCAATAGTTTTTAATAAATTGTTTCATACAATTTCAAAATACTTATTATAAGAAAATTTATCTCTAAAAGAATCATATCTAGTTATTAAATTAGCCACATCAGTAATTTCAAGATATCGTATTGAATCGTTTAGGTATTTATTTTAAAATTTCTCCACGTTAAAGAACCTTAGTATTCAATCTTATCATGTGGAAAATATTATTTCTATAATTCATTTAAAAACCTTTAAAAACATCTCGAATGCTGTAAAGTTTCTAGAAATCAATAAAGATATTGATATTTTATTCATCTATAAAATATTTTCATTTTTCTTCTGGTACATCTTTGAAATTATTTATAAAAGAGCAGTTTAAGAAAAATTATATAAACAATAAGTTTTCAACTTTGATTAAAATTTTTGCTCAACGCAAAACTAAATTTACTTCTAGTATGCTTTCTAGTGTATTTTTGAACAAAACTAGATCAATAAAAAAAAAACCATTTCAAACTGAAAATAAACTGTAATGTAGTGTCCAGTACTAAACTAAGGTGTAAGTGTCGTTTCTTGTGTAATTGTTGATTAAAAAAGTTTTGTTGTGTAGCGTGCTGTTTCAGGAAATATTTTATGTAATATTGAAACTAAATAAAAGAAAAATCAAATGAATAATAGCATAGCCAATCAACCAAGAAACCAAGGGTTTAAGAGGATAGTATGAAACAGTTTTTTTTTGTGAAAAATTTACCATCGTCGTAATAGTCGTAGTGGTCGTAATAGTCTGTGTAGAGCGCATAACCCAAAAGAATGAGAAAAAATGTATTACATCAAGTCACACAGAGCTTTGCCTCTTGCGAAATAACCATTTATAGCAACATTCATTATAGATGATTTTCAATCGTCAGTTTTTAATCATAATTATATGAAATATCTCTAGTTTCATGATAGAATGGATTGAAAACTGGTCTACGATTTAATCATCTAGTACATTGAACTAGATAATCAGATGATGATCCATACCTTTCATCCTATGTCGGTGATTGTACTGTGAATGAGGGTGATGAACGTGTCTCTGGATTTCTACCACATTGCTAACTGTATCACTAAACCCAGGACCTTCGTGGTAAGGATGATGGTGATCATATCTTTGCCTTCTTGACGGTGATGGCGATCTGTGTATTGGTGAATGCCTTCTAAAAAAAAGTCCTTTATTAATATTTCATTCTAATTATAATGCAATTTTACAGTAAAGTTAAAATAAAATATCTCATAAGAGATTGAAGATATTTAATGTGATGATAACTTCAGTTATTCAGACAGAATTTAATAAATCACTGTAAATATTTGACAATTTAATGTCACTTTAAAAATAGTCTTTCAAAAATATACAATGAATTCTCTAGAGTCCAGACAATTTATGCCAGTATGCATATATGAAAGGACAGATATGGGTTACATGTGTACCTTAGACTTGGCGAACGAGAATGTCTGGATGGATGATGAGGTGGCTGCTGAGGATGAAGCCTGTCTTCAGCATGTGTCAGACTCTCTAAACTCCCCACTCGTGAATCACTAACTGCGACATCCTGCAGATCCTTCAAATGAAGAAAAAGATTAAAATAAGCATATTATTTAAATTAATGTTAATAAGGATTTTAATGGAGGTTCTATGAGGTATCGTTGGTTCCTTTGCTTAAATATATATAATTTTTTTTTTTTTTACACGGAAAAGTTTTATAAAATTATATTAAAAACGCCTTTTGCCTTCGATGATGGTCACGTCTTGTGAATAGGTAACATTTTAAATGAATTACTTGATATCAAATGTTGGAAACTTGAGGTGAAATCTATTCAATTGCAGAATTCTTGAGAGTAGAATTCAAATGATGTAAGGAATTCGCGTAGCATAGATTTATACTATAGCATCGAAGTAAAATAAAAAAAAAATTTCTATTAAAATGCGTCTTCAGAAAAAGTTTATCATGCATCAAAGATCGGTATTCATGCACATGCTTTTGTAATAGATTCATTTTTCCAGTGTGATTGATTTTTTTAAAAGACATGTATCAGTGTGTGGTTTAGAAGGATTTCTACATTGGTAATGTGTCTAGTTACCAATTATATACTTCAATTACTTACCATTACATAACTTAAATATACGAATATAAAATATTTATAATCATTATTACGTAGTTAATTAAAATCACGGGGATGAAAGCAGCTAGGGAAGGGTGGTATCAATTTTCTAATCCATAAATATATATAACAAATCTATGCCCATATCCCCGTTGTTGAAGAATAAACTAAATGTTGGTGTAGTATACTTGTAAGAGGATTAGTTAATACACCTGTTAACAATTACGTTTGTATGCGTTGTTTTTGGTAAAAGAATCTACTGTATATATAATCTATAAAGAAAACAATAACTAATTTACCCTAAAAGGATGTATTAGATTAGCTTATTTATCGATTGACTTCTTCCTATGAGGAAATTTTCTTTCTATAATAGAAAATAATCTATCTAAATGACTGAACAAAGAGAACTCTAGTTATTACGCTAATAAAGGTCTACATCTTTTAATTAATAATTTACTTTCCATCTATTTCGCTATTCCATGTATTAACAAATAAATTAATGTTATTAAATGGTAATTAAACACTTCATTCTTGCATTAGTTATAAACTTATAAGATTATTTTGTTTCATGGAGAATAAGAAATAAAATGTACATAAAATTCAATTCAGGCTTTAAACTAAACACAACGTAATCTTTCTAGAGGTACAATCTTATTATAAATTGATAGTAAAAGATAGAAATCTGCTTTTAGTATTATCTTTTTGACTTAAGTCCTACATTGACTCACGTATATCATTATTTCTAGATAAATTTAATAAAATATTTACATAATAAATGTTGAGCCCTAAAGAATAGCGAAATAATAAAATATTTTTCAAGTTTTCAATACTCTCAATAAACTGCAATGGCTAAAATAATTCTTATGTAGACCTGCCTAATAATATTTATAAACATAAATAAATGAAAAAACAATGAATAAACATTGTATAAAAGCTATTTAAATAACAACATAATAACATAGAGATTATTGGCTTTTGATGTAATAAAATTTAGAAAAAATAACAAGAGAAGTTCTGGCCATATTGGATGAAGTAACGAAAAAGATCAAATAGTGGCCGTAAAAAATGGTTTGTTGAATTTTTTTGGACCGAATCGACACCTTGAGGTAACGGATTGAGGAGCGAGGTGCGTAGGTGTTCTGGTGTTGATAGTACGAGGGTGGTCGGTGATGATGATGATGATAGTGATGGTAGTATTGATCATTGTCGGTTTCGTAGTATTGGTGATGATGGTGGTGGTGGTCCTGGGAGGACTCTGCTAGCAACGGCTCTAGCTCAGGGCCGCGTTCCTCGCCGTTAACTACGCGTACAACCCCAGACCCACCCCCTCCCTGGCTACTCTCTCCGCTGCTCCCTAGTTTATCGTACTGGTGGGACATCTTCCAGTTCACCTTTTTGTTTCTGCAACAGAATTATTAGAATAACCATTGTCAGTATAAATGAAAGTTTCCAAAGCATAGCACGATCAATAATCACAAGATGAAAAGTAGGTTCCGTTTGTTTTAATACAAACTAAACGAAACTCGACAGACCTGAAGCTACGTTGGCGTCTTTTCTGGACGGCAGCAAGAGCCTCAAAGGCTCCGTCCTCTTCATCATCTTCCAGCTTCTCATGTTGTTCCGACTTTCCATTTTGAACAGGAGGTTCAAGACTGTTCAATCTGCTCCCGTGGTGGTTAGGACCTGTGTGGTTCACCCCAGCCATGTCCATCAGGCAGTTGAAGAAGGTCGAATGCTGTTCGGATGTGTGAAACCCGTGTCAGACTCGGCACATTTCTTATTTATTTATACGTAATTTTTCTTAACGCATCACTGCGAGGTCCACGATGTATGTACATACACAAGGCACATACAGGCTTTTACCGTGTCCGACACGGACCTTCTTCCGGGTATATATCAAGTCTCTTTCTCTAATATTTCTCAGTTTCATATTGCTCCAATCATCAGGTATTTGATAAGTGAAAAAAGAAAATATCTCTTCAAATTCACGCATAAAAAAATTCCGTTAACCAAAGATTTTAGATTTTTAATTTTTTCTTTCTACTCCAAACGTACTTTATGGTATATAGGCGAAAAATCGTAAGACATAAAAACCTGCATAACTTCTATACTAATAATGGTACGGGGTTGATCGAGGACTCATTCGAAAGATCTCGACGGAAGGAAAAAGATCAATATAGTTGAAATAATAATTGTTGCAAAATTCATGCAAAAATTAGAGCAAGTTCCGGTTTTACCCCATTTTAGGAGTGAAAAAATTAATTTTTTATGTGTTTGACCCGATTCCGCATTTCTACGCATCAAGACGAAGAGAATGAGTGGTCGATCATCAAAATCGGACAACTTTGATTTTTCGACCCAAAAAAATGGCAAGTGGTACCCCTTTCCATTTTTTTTGGCCAAAAAATAAAAGTACTCCGATTTTCAAGTTTGACCACTCATTCTCTTCGTCTTGAAGCGTAGAAATGCGGAATCCGGGCACCGCCCAGAAAAACTCACTATAACACCCTCAAACAGGGGTAAAACTGGATATGAATTACTAACAATCATCCCCCTGACTTTAAACCCCTATAACTCATGAACAGACAGTCCAATGACTGTTTTCAGGGACGTTTTGGAAACCTAAGAGTCTAAGCTAAACATGCATATCCTTGAAAATTGTTTAAAAAATTTCCTTCACCCTTAAAATCGCTAAAATATAAAAAAAAATCATATTTTTTTGACACTTTGCCAATTATTTTGGCAAATTTAAGGGTGAAATAAATTTTTTAACTGCTTTTCATGGATATGTATCTTTAGCTTGGATTCTGAAGTTTCCAAATATATCTTAAAAATCATCATTTAGCAATTTTTACAGAAGTTATAGAGGTCCAAAGTCGAAGTAAGGGTCAAAAAATTGTCTACTTTCCACTTTGGACCTCTATAACTTCTGTAAAAATTGCTAAATGATGATTTTTAAGATATATTTGGAAACTTCAGAATCCAAGCTAAAGATACATATCCATGAAAAGCAGTTAAAAAATTTATTTCACCCTTAAAATTGCCAAAATACTTGGCAAACTCCCATAAAAATATGATTTTTTTTAATATTTTAGCGATTTTAAGGGTGAAGGAAATTTTTTAAACAATTTTCAAGGATATGCATGTTTAGCTTAGACTCTTAGGTTTCCAAAACGTCCCTGAAAACAGTCATTGGACTGTCTGTTCATGAGTTATAGGGGTTTAAAGTCAGGGGGATGATTGTTAGTAATTCATATCCAGTTTTACCCCTGTTTGAGGGTGTTATAGTGAGTTTTTCTGGGCGGTGCCCGGATTCCGCATTTCTACGCTTCAAGACGAAGAGAATGAGTGGTCAAACTTGAAAATCGGAGTACTTTTATTTTTTGGCCAAAAAAAATGGAAAGGGGTACCACTTGCCATTTTTTTGGGTCGAAAAATCAAAGTTGTCCGATTTTGATGATCGACCACTCATTCTCTTCGTCTTGATGCGTAAAAATACGGAATCGGGTCAAACATATAAAAAATCAATTATTTCACTCCTAAAATGGGGTAAAACCGGAACTTGCTCTAATTTTTGCATGAATTTTGCAACAATTATTATTTCAACTATATTGATCTTTTTTCTTTCGTCGAGATCTTTCAAATGAGTCCTCGATCAACCCCGTACCATTATTAGTATAGAAGTTATGCAGTTTTTTATGTCTTACGATTTTTCGCCTATATACCATGAAGTACGTTTGGAGTAGACAAAAAAAAATTAAAAAAAAATATTTTATCCAAACGTTCCTCATAGTTTCCACAAGAGGAAAATCGGGGAACTCCCCTACTGGGAAATCTTTGGGGAACGAAATTTTTCTATACAGGTTATTTACAGTTTACTCTGTACTTATCTTTCTACCATTTTAGATCCATATTTTGTAATTCGCTCAACTAGTACAGGTCACTATACCACTTGTTATAAGGACTCAGTTTATATCTATCAGCTTAGATTTTATGTACACATCACTTTAGTTTGTTATTGTTACAACTTCTTGCTCTTGTTTCAGTACCTAAAGTTTACGTACTTAAGTCAGTAAATAATGATATTGAACACTAATTTTCAAGTAAAATTACATTTGCTACAAAGCTCATTTTTCTTTGTACCATGTATTTTAATCCCTCTACATTACCATGTTAAGCTTCTTGTTTAAAGCAATTTAATCCTGAAATAAAGATTTATTGTACTATTATTTCGTTCTCATTCTGTCATAAAAAACATTTAAGAGTTGTCCTAATGAAAAATCAAGCTGAACAGTAGATTGCTTTAATTACAATTACTTGGCAGAACTACTCAAAAGTTAAGATTCTTATAACTCCAAGTAGTGCTGAAGAAAAATGAAGGCTGATAGAGAGAAACTGAATTCAAGCTTGGACTCAGCATCCAATGATCTTTCAGAGTTATCTCAATTAATTTTGATAACAATCAAAAATGAAATTCCCATCAACCAGTTCAAGAGATTAGAATGAAAAGCGTTTTATTCGATTTAATATTAAAAAATGAAGTAGTATATTATTCTTTTATCACTTAAAATTCATTTAGTATCAAATTTTTACACAATATGAATAGAGAAAGAGACATTTTTGAATAATTTGTGTAAAAAATCATGCCAAAAAGAAGTGTCGTGGTGGTAATGTGCAAAGTGTTATTTTAAGAAAATTGAATTAATATGAAATATTAAAAAATTTTTACAAATACAAATTTACGAGTTTATTCCTTCACCATTGCATTAAAAAATGATGCAAGAAAAGTAAAATAAATGAAAAAAATGTCAATTAAAATATACTCGTAAATTTAATTATAAAAAATAAAACGGCGTAAAGATATCGATATCGGTATATCGGAGTTTATCGTGCATTTAATTAGTAACTCCATTAATACCATACCATAATTAAATAAAGCCTGTATATGTTTGTTACATTGCAAGTTAGGTATTAATTGTATGTGGTATATTAATTCGTGGACATTATTGTGATACGTATATAAGAAGTGGTAATAAATATAAATATATGTATATAAGAGTAATAATACTAACAATTTTGATGCAATCATCATTAAAACATGCATTAATTAGCCGTCATCATTTAAAATTTACAATAAATACTAATACTTATAATTAACTAAATTATCATTTGTATTGTTTCAATTTTAAATAATACAAATCAGGTATTGAGTAATGATGAAAAATTTTTTTAATCAAAAGTTAAACTTTTATTAAAAAAATTTTTAACAATAAATATTTGTTTAGATTCACCAAGTTTAAAATTACTTATTCTACTAAAATAAATTCTAATAATAAATGATTTAATTCTATAATAAATGATGACAGTTATTATTATTTAAAATACGTATCTTACGTGAATATCATACGATAAAAATTTAAAATTCAGTACAGCACACACAATACATACGACTGTAATAAAAGACAAGCCGATATAAACGGTCACAAACACAGCCGGTGTCTAAAAAAACTCACCCTATCTAATATAATACGCATCCATAATTTTAAGACATATCAATTTATAAATTTTATAAAAAACATGCCTATAATTTGTTTTTAAGTGAGTCGTGATTGTAGTACTTGTAGAAAAATAGTGATTTACTTTCATAAAGTGTAATATATTGTATATTGTTCAAAATATCCTATAAGTGATTAATTAATGAAGAATAAAGTCTGTGGAATAATTGTAAAATACTTTTCCTAATTAAAAAAGTAATTCATGGTGATGTTGTCTATTATTAAAGGTTCATCTATGGAGGGTATAAAATGGTATTAAATGTCTATGATAGATATGTGTTTGTTGATACATAGAAGGATAGTTTAAAAGCAAGACAAGGTCTATTTTAAACTATTTCATGTGCACAAAACCTGAATAATATGAAAAGTAATTTGTATGTAAATTAAAAAAAAAATAACAAAAACATACAAATTCTACAACATATCTAACTCTTTGATGCACTCAGGAAAGATAGATTTTGTAATATAAAAAAAAAACCATTCTCTAACAGTAAAATAAAAATTCTAATTTTTTCTAACACCGTCTAAACGGTCAGCTATCTAGACTTATCGGAAATAGATTGATAAAGCTAATAGAAATTGAGGGGTTTGAGGCAAAAGGCAGACTAATTGAAGTAACTAAAAATCAGTATTTAAAAGAATATTCCATCTATAAAGGTTTTATTAGCTAATCGTTTGTCATTACTTGACTACTTACACCGTTATATTTATGTTGTTCGCAAAGGAAGGAAAACGAATGTACTTGATGCGAAAAGTCTTAGTACTTGACGCACTTGAGTACTCACGTTCCACCGATACCAGATGTTTATCTTTGAACTTTACAATTTTATATAAAAACTCGATACATAATATGTGTCTTTGAAGAATTAATTACTCAATTGGATGTAAAAAAACTCTTGAGAATATTTTTCTATTTCAATATTTATCATCAACTAAATTGTTTTTTATTTCATATTTAAATATAAAATTGTATTAAGTTCAACAGGACTATTTAAGGAATTACGGAAGAAACTATCGAGGAAATATCAATTAAAAAAAAAGAATACATTAAGTTCAAAGCAATCGAAGGCTAAAACTCAAGGTAATCTTTTTTTAAAGTTACTAAAATTAATTATCGATTAACTAATTGCTATATACTGTTGGTTTAACGTCTATTGTGAGTTCTAAGAGAAAATAGTGCTTCATTGTATAAGGTAAGTGTATAATATGATTTAAGATAAAAATAATATTAAAAAAAAAAAGGTTGTATTCGTTTTATTTTCTACCATGGGAATTAAAAAATAGAATGAAAAAAGTTGGTTATTATTAGAAAAAAATTGTAAAAAAAACATGTAAAAGAATTTGAAAAAAGTAAGAAAGTTACTACCGCCTGGGCTGGAGGACTTTGCCCGGCATTAGCGTTATCGTTATCAGTCTGAAAGAATAAAGAAAAAAATGTACAGAAAGATGATATAAAGATGTGTAGTGAATTTCTCTGTAGTCTTGTTTTTGAATAGATAAATACGTAAAATGATTTAAAATTATCTAAATTAAATCTATGTTCTAATATTCCTACCATATCTATTTCATTAATAATACATTGTATGTAATATATTCAATATGATAAGCAAAACCAGCTTCAGTTATACTCATATTATTTCCTAAAATAAATTGATATAAAAATTTATCAACAATACCTAACATTAATTGTTAATGATAGTCTATGTTATTCTATAATTCTATGTCTAAGATCAATTTCATTCAGAACTTTTATCAGATTCCTAAGTAAGATAAGTCATTTCTAACTCAACTTGTCCTATTCTATATGTCGAACTTTCGATACTGACCTATAATTCATTATTTCTGACACTACTTAGCACATTAATATGTTATAATCAGGGTAAGGATAAAAGAAAGAGCTTCTTAATGATGAATAATTCAATAGGAAGCTTTTAATTGAGGCTTGATAAAAATATTCAAAATCAAGTGAGCTCTTCATAGGTACTACCAACTACTGGAGTGATTCATGTTGCAAATTTTAATTATTATCTTCGTATTAGCGATCAAATCCTACTACGAAGAAGCCAACAACAATCATTCGAATTCGGCACTAAGCCGAATTTTCCACTCTGTTTCATCTTCTGGTTCTATAAATGTTTTGTATGATGTAGAACATAAGATAAATCAGAGTTGATACACGAATAAGTACATTCATTATATTTAATTTTATCACGGATATTTTACTTTTAGCACGATTATAATAAATAACGAATATGTAATTATTGTTATGATTATGTCTGATTGGTTTTTTTTTTTTTAATTACTCACCTGCCCGCCAGCTGATTGTATTTGACCAAACCTCGTTGTTTTCCAATTTTCGAGGATCAGCAGGCCAGCATATATTTTACCCACAGTAAGTTTCCCTCTGGATAGTTCTACAATTGTAATTATTGCAATAAATATTCATTCGTAATGAAAAAGGAGTTTAATTTCATTTTATTTGCAATCAGCTTAAATTATTTTTATTATAATTTTAAATATAACTTCAAGTCAAGCTTGAATTATTTTTTTTTTTACTTTCGAATAATTCTTCAAATTATTATGTTTTTAAATTAACATCAATAACTTGATTATTTTAAAGATCTCTCTAACTTTTTCAAAACTTTGTAGAGTTACTCAAATAAAATTACTTCACTTTACTTAGAATTAACTTTGAGTGATTTTTTTTTTTCAAATTTTTTTCTTTGTTATAGAAGAAGTTATATTCAATATCAATATTCATATACTCTTAGATAGTTTCAAATAAAATTAGTTAATTGATTTAATTTTTAAAAATTATTTTAACCTTCTTTCCGAGGTATCAAAAGATCCAACATCTTTTTTGCTTGTAAAGGCCAAATGGCTCTAATAGTGTCTCTTAATTCTTCATCAGCTTGGTCCATCTCGTCGGCTAAAATAATAAAAATATAATTAGATACAATTATAAATAAAATTGAAGAATAAATGTTAATATGAAGAATATTAATAATAGCTTACCGACTCTCATTTTAATACTGAGATTTTCTCTAATCAAGGCAAATAGGGTCGTTGTAAAGGCGACTTTACACTCATCATCTACAGGCATGTTCATCCTGATGAGTTTCTTATATGCAAGTCGATTGGGACATTTATTACCAAATCCAAGAGGAGGGTCCATATTTTTTAACATATCATACATTTCTGTAAAGTGAATTCTACCGGTTGCATTTGGATCATATTCTGCCCATATCCTCACAAACTCGTCGAGATGATGGGCACCAAGAATAGAAGAGTCACGAGTGAGGTAGTCAAAGTTATCCATAATGACGGCAACGAAGAGATTAAGCATAAGGAATGAGCAAAAGAAGATAAACGAAACAAAGTAAGCATAAGCAAGATTTGAACCACATCCTTCAGGCTCTTGTTTTGCTTTTGGATCACATAATCGACCTTTTATACATGATAACATTATACTTGGCCACGCTTCACCTGTAGCACACCTGAAAAATCAATGAAGTTTAATCCAAAAAACTATATTTAGTTGGTATATAGCAATACAATAATTTACAAGCAAATTTAATTAATTTATTTATAAAATATAAATAATAAAAACTTTTTAATTGGTTTTAGGTATTCAAACTTACCGAAATAGCAGCATCAGACCTTGAATGAAACTCTGAAAGTTATTGTGCTCGTAAATTGAGGTATCGGGATCCAGCGCGATGTTCCCAAAAACCTAATTAAAAGAAGCATAGCAAGGAGCACATACTAGCAAATTACTCGAGGGAAATATAATGGATTAGGTAAAAAAAATGGATGAAAAGTTTTATAATTAAATAAAAAATAATTCAAATGAATAAGTATATAAAATAATTAATATAAAAAATTTATGAATTATACTAGTGAAACTTATTGCACACTTCTTCGATATAATTGACATCCAATCATGATAATTGAAAAATTAAATTAATTTCGTTTCTTCAACAAGTTGGACACATTATTGCATTATTCAAATTAGTTGAATAATTTTCCAATCAAATATATAAATAATATTTTCAATATAAATACAACTGAATAAATACAACTATTTTCAGTGGATTATTTGATTAATTTCAATTAGTGATGATTTTAACCAGCGAAATGTGTTTTCTGTCATAATAAAATCTACTACACAAATACTACAATACAAAAAGCATTACTAAATTGAATCTCTTTAAGTATACTATTGGGAATTACATTGAATACTTCTAGCAAATTTTTATATTATCAAAATTATATATCTAATATCGAGCAGCATACGTTGGACTCCAATTAAGAGTACGATATTTTTTTAACTGCCCGACTCACCGAAAGAGTAACATCAGACTAGGAAAAAAAGATTGAAAATTGTTGTGTGACTCTATTGCTGTTTGTGGATCGTTAGCTATATTCCCGAATACCTAACAATCATTTAAATGAAATGAAAATAATATTAAATAAACAAAATGTAATATTTTTGTTAGATAAATAATAATGTTGATTATTTTCTCATGTTTGACTATTTTAATTTTCAATATTAATTGATTTTAATGTAAACAGTAGGTACCTGCATGCCGATGATTGCATAAATAAAGAATAGCATTGCTATGAGTAGACAAACGTAGGGCAACGCCTAAAACAAAAAAGATAAGATTAGTATTTATAATAATAATAATACTTGATATCTTTTAATTGATAATGAAATATTTCATACCTTAAATGATTGTACGAATGTCCAAAGTAAAATTCGTATCGTGTACCCTTGTCTGAGTAATTTAATCAGTCTAGCAGCACGAAAGAGTCTCAAACATCCAACATTGATGAAGTTTTCCTGTAGGGGACAAAGAAAATTACACTTTTAAACAAACAAAATTATAGTTTCCTTAATGACTATTGATTAAACTTCGTGCATGCATCGTATTGGACTCTTCGTTCATTAAAATCAATTAATGATAATTAATTGCTCCTCCTAAGTCAACTTGATGCAAGAACGAAGTTAGTCTGAAATGGCTTTTCTCCAGGTTTTATTTAATATTAAGATAAAAATTGTTATAATTAAATGATGATGTATTTTTATTTAAGCTCTAAATTCATAGTTAACATACCCCAAATTCCACGACAAGAGCGTCCACGATGCTTCCAATAACCGTAATAAAGTCAAATGTATTCCATGGATCTTTGAAGAAGTTCTGTCGTTCAACAAGTTAATGATTAATTTCTCATTCTTATTTTAAATATAAATGAATAGAATAATATTAAATGCAGTAAACTTAATAAAAAACATCACCAAAAACTTTCTAGATTTTGAAGTTGAAATTAACTAAGATGTTATTATTACTGCATTTAATTTTCAATTCTAAAAAGCACAAATATCAATGCATTCTATTTCTAATAAATCTGCGAAAACTAATAAATTTGAAGCAATAAAATAGAAAAAAAATTATCAGTCATCGACATGAAAAATTTTTTCAAATAATTCTGTCGATTTGTGCGTGTGCGTATTTAGTGTACATTGTGACTGTACGATGTGCTTGTATGAAACAATACTGTACGTATTTTAGGACTAAATTGTTGATGAAATATTATTTTTCAAGTGTCTTTTTTTTTTATTTTCTCGGTGTGTCAATATTGCGTTGTGTAAACCTAAACTGAATTTGTAACGTCAGTCACTGATATTTTATTTACAATTTTGATGTTTCATTTTTATGAAAAAATCTTTGTTATCTATAAAGTGATTGATGCTATTATATTGTGTGAAGTAACGGGATGTCTCTAATAATCTACAGGATCATGCCGATGATAGCAAGCAGCTAGTAGAAAGAGTTTTATCAACGGATATATTTTTCCTTTAAAATGCTATATAAATGTAGATAGGTCTAATAAATAGAATAGAACTATATATAGAAATATACAAATGATACAAGTGGATTGATATCACACCGAGTCTTTGGGTCCACGTAATGTCGGTATTTTTTCTTTAATTATTTTATTACATTCACGACACGATATAGTGTACTTCATTGAAAAGTACTGATTTCTTAATATCCCTTTTCCTTCAATATTAAACTTCCATTTATTTTTTTCGTTCACTGTTGCACTCTTAAATCATGCAACTGATTGGATCCAATGATGAGTTTTCTCACTCATCTGAATTATTTCAACGTGTAATTATGAAGTGGAGTAGTGAGTAGATTTGATTTTTTGTTGTACCTTGCATCCGAAGGCGATGATTTTAAGGATGCACTCAAAGAGGAAAAGTATTGTGACGAGCACGTTCACAATAGCCAAGCTGTCCACTAGAACCGGTGGCGCCTCGTGAAACTAGAAAATATATCCAACATAGCCGTAGCATAGCCAAATTTGCTGTAAGTCTTTTATGTTCGTTTTTTTTTTTGTTTTAATTAAAAATATTTTCAGCTTCCTCTCCGAGCCCGTACGCTTCTCCAAATGTTTTCACGAATATCCGAGTAAACTCGTATGTTTGACAATTTTTTTAAAAATTGTATTCACAAAGTTATTACAGATCTACGATTTACCAGATAATTTAGGTAGCTCTAAATTTGTTAGTTAAATGAATGAGTTAATTAAATATATACGGGATTAATGGAAAGATGCAGCGTTATTGTTAGTAATTAATTCAGGCAGCTTAGGACATTGTTAGTAAGAGGATAATCGCGTCTAATGGCTAGCAAATCTAACCAATCTTAAAGAGATTGATGGAAAAAAGGATAAAGATAAAAAACAATACACGAAAAATTACGTTAGAGAGAGAGAGAGAGAGAGAAAAAAAAATAAAGATAGTTTAGCTATCGGAAGTATCGTTAGAATAATAATGTTGAGTTTTGTTCATATGTAAATCCACATTTTTATTAACGTGAAAAATAGACATGCGAAACATAAACAAAGAGATCAGGCGACCTTTGCCTTTTTTTTATCATTGTCCATCAATAGTGGTGATTAATTATCATCCATCACTTTTTTATCAGTCCATACGCAAGTCAATCTGATAGTGTATTAAATATTTAGACTCATGGCATGCGAAGTTTCAAAAAGACGTTATCACAATCAGTGGATACGTGCAGATGCAATTCAAGGCACAACATGCAGGGGCGTGAGTTTTATTATAAGTTTCTTTTTTATTTTATGTGTATTTATTTTGTATAACCTACTTATTATTTATTTATTTAATTGGTTGAATAATGAAAGTAAGGAATAATAGATTAGGTATTGAAGATTTAAGGCAACAGAGAGAAGAGAGACATGTAGATTTAAAAAGTGAAATAGAAAATGATTAGAATAAAAGGTGAAGTTTTATGGTAAAAGTCAGTATCAATGATGTGATCATTGTTCTATGTTGGTGTCTAGTCGAGTGATGTTTATCAGTATAGTAATTTTTTACTGTTTAAATTATTAATATTATCATTGATGAGTGTTGAGTGTTGTTTCATCGTTAAAAGCAATTATGCACTCGAGTGTATTTACAAAAGTTATAATTATTATCTTAATCAACTTTATACATCTATACAATAATACACTCGATTGCAGTTGTAGCTATAAATTCATAGAAAAATTCAATTGGTAAATTTTTTTTTATTAGCTCTAGCATACTGCAATCAGACTTGAGTACAACTGACTTGAATTTTTGATTCTTCTCATCTAGCAATTTTACTAAAATTTTATTAATCACTACAACACGTGATATTTATACAATTTTGATCAATAAACTTTCTAGGATAATTTTCAAAATAATTTGTACAATTTAAAACCAATAGCATTCCATTAAAACTAGATACAAGTTTTCTAAATGATCTATTAGCAGTTGTAACTCTTGTCACAATAGAGAAATAGGATTATTCTACCAATCCATATTTCTAGTCATATCATGACATTTCAATAGCAGCGGTTCTTTCAATCAATGCTCTAGGAGTTTTCTAATAAGCAAGACTTACCAGTCTTACAGAAGAACAGTTTTTATTGCGTTGTTTATTCATATAGATCTGAGTTAAGTAGTTTAAATTATGCACTAAGTAAACAAGTACTTGGAACGTTTTCTGAATGAGAAAAAATCATTTTTCAAGTACTTTTTTTTTGTAAGAAAAATTAAAGAAAGGTTGAATAAACGCAACAAGACTGTACTTCTACTAAAGCCTGAGTATGAAAGCTCTTTGGCAAGAATTTTCCATTTTTTTTTTCATTTTTGGGGTGGGAGTGGAGCTTACCCTGACGCCAAAAGCGGCGATCTTCAAAATGCACTCGACGGTGAACATCCCCGTGAAGCAAATGTTCATGTACTTCAGTATGGCTTTGTACAGCTCGCTCTGCCGGTGGTACTGCAATGCACACACTGACAAACACACGGCCGACAGCAGACATACATACGGACATACAAGCCTACGTGTCTGACTAATTTTGTTGTTTATGATTTGATTGATTTGGTAATTAGTTTGTTTCAATGAAAGGATTATCAATTTTCCTGATAACTTCATCAAACATAAATTATTCTTCCAATAATCGTGAAACTCTCCTCAATGTTGCTTAACAAAATTTGTTCTGGTGTTTGTTTAACGTGCGGCTGTGTGTACGTATGTATAGATACTTTATCAATTAATTAATTATGTTCTTTTAGTATTAACGAATAATGTTAAATATTATATGAATGCCAGTAGATCTAGATTTTGAGATGTGTTAATGGTGTATTTTCATGTGATTTTTGCACTAATATCTTTGGATAGTGAGTGCTAACAATTTATTGATAACTAGATGTGTATTAATTATGCTAAAATAAAGACAATGTCAATTAATATTTATTAACTAATATTATTCTTGACTCCTATATCATTTTTGATGATTAATATGTACAACAATTACCAATTATCCCTCAATTGAAAATTACTCATCAATTAATGTCATAGAGGAAGACATTTTAATTAATTTTGCTTGTCTTAATTAATGTTATAGGTTTTTTTTTTTCTTGAAAGAATGATGATTAGAACAATTAGTCAAAGAATTTCTCCGGAAAATTTCGATAGAGAGTCATTTAGAAACATTAAAGGAGGATAGGAAGTAGGAGTATTTTTTTCATCTTTTCTTTTTTAGTTCATCTAGATACTTACAATAAAAAATACTTTTTCTTTTATTTTTTGTTCGGGTCCTTTTTTTTTTCTTTTTAATTATTAAATTTTATTTAAACATTTTTGTATCGTATTTCCGTGCGAACGCCCCGTGCAAAATAGGATTTGTTCATGTCAACATTCCATAGAGAATACTTTTCAGTGTCATTCGAAATTTTGTTTGTAATTTGTTATTGACAGCAGCCAGCATGCAACACGCAATTTTTGTACTTTGGAGTCTGTGGGAAATTCGTGCATGAACAAACGACAAAACCTTGTAACGTATTGTCAATTAAAAAAATATTTTTCTTTTTATTATTGTGTCATTGTTGTGATGTTATCATTCTCAAGCAAAAAAGTGCTAATTCTAATGAATATCATTAACCGGATATTGTTTGTAAGCAGGCGAGGCAAAGCTTTCATATAAATTCCTAAATAGTCATATGACAAAACGTATCAAGGTGTTGAGTAGGTTGCTGTTCTAGCACGAAATTCAATTGTGATGCAGACAATAATGACAATCATTATCATTGTATAGGATAGTGCGTGTGCATGTGAGCTTTCAGACATTTCTTAATTGGTTCTCAAGCAAATAAACCGATCAAACAACATGAACCATAATAATTAGTGAATCTTTCAAAGTAAATACTTGTGAAGAACATCACTTGGTAACATTCTCTTTTTATTTTAATCAAGTAGCTTGCCCGAAATTATATCTCAAAATTATAAATTAAATTAAATGTGATTATTTATGATGCAAAAATATTAAGCTTTTTCGGACAATTTACTTTTTAAAACGCGAACAAAAGAGAACAGTGCAATTGTTCTCAGTGAATTTAATAATTAGTGCATGGAAAACGGTGTGAAATTATCTTTTAGTTTGATCAATCAATTTATTCTGAGTGATAGTAAGGTGATGATTCTTAGAGTAGTTACAATAAAACGAGGACACAATGCTATCATGCATTTGGATAAAATAGTAAGAGAAATCTAGTGGTGATGGAGAACGCCAGAGATTCAGTTAAAAATGAAAGCTGACGAAATGAAAAAAAAAATATATATATCTACGAGATAATGAAAAAGAAAAATTCTAGATAAAAATAAATATAATAAATCAGCGAGAAGCTTTCGCATACCGTTCGCACAATTTCACGACCTGTAAGTGCTTGATGGTACTCATTTACAAAGAATGATTCTCTTAAATTAAATGAGAATTTCATTAACGAGGTTTAAAAAAGTATTCAAATGATTTATGACAAAGGGAACACACTTATTTGGATTATTTTAATTGAAAAAAGTAGAAAAAGAAAAGATGAGAGGTGGTTAATAATTGTTAGTTGTGTATCAACAGAGAGACAGATTGGGAATGACAGTTATACAGACAACAAGTGAATATATGCAGGCAAATACAATGAATCTCTGGTAAAAATACAAGTATTCTGTGTGTTAATGATAATTGACAGGTTATATGGGATTGAGTTGAGCTTCTCAAATGCGAATCCTTGTTGCAGAATTAATTGACATCATTATGGGAGCTAGAAATTGCTCATTGATTGGTTAGTATTGCCATAAATAAAGTGAATAGTGAATGAGAAAAAACGGGCCCGGATTATTTATGGTATAGAAATACTGAGATAATAATAGGAGATGGAGGTGAGAGAGAAAGAGAAAGACAGAGCTTGTTATAGAATTGTTTACAGGAGCTGATGACTCTCTGCTGCTTCAATGTTTCTCTTTCGTCGCTCGCGTATCAATTCAGGGGTAAAGAAATAAATATCTTATATTAAAAGTTCCTTCTGAATGATTTTAAGAGTAATAACATAGATTAGTATATGTCATGTGGATTTAGTAACTCAGTATTAAGTTCTTACCTTCATCATGAGAAGTAGAGTATTCAAAACGATAAGCATCATGATGAAGTACTCGAACGGTGTTGACACTACCATTTTCCATATTTTGTATTTTACACTATTTCTTTTATTCGGCATGTACCTCTCTAGAGGCCGAGCTCCTATCGTGAAATCGATACAAGATTTCTGCAAATAAATAAGATAGATTCTTTATATTATGTTGAGAAGAATAAATTATTATTAGAATCATTGGAAATATTCTTTTAAATAAAAGATAAGTTTTAAGAATCAATACAATGCAATATTTTATTCAATGAAATAGTTTTTTTTAATCTTTCCCATTAGATTATTTGTAGATTTATTTATATTAATTAATTGAATCAAACTTATTATTTACTGGTTAATTGTTTGAAAGATGTATCAGTGATCAATATACAACCTTAACAAATTTCAAAAGTTTAAAGTTTGTTTACAAAACTTTGTGACACTAATTGCCTCAAGCTTATTTCATTTGCAAAATATTTTAGCAGACTTTTCATGTAAATTTTTTTAGTTTTACCAGCATTACCGAACATTTTACAACACCAACATGTTAACATATTTTCTGCTTTTGACTCTTAAAACTCATAAGTCCACAAAGTTTCTTCTAAAATTAAAAATAATCTAGAGCACGAAGTATACTTATGTATGAGATATTCGTGATTCTAAATAAATATGCCAATAAATTACCTGATTCTTGTCTATTTCACCGTCTTGTAATTCAGCCTCACCTTGCTCTTGAAAAGTAATAATAATCAAAGCGACGAAGATATTAACAAAGAAGAATGGAAATACTATAAAGTATACGATGTAAAATATGGACATTTCGATACGAAAATTATGAATAGGACCTTCGTCCTCATGCGTAGCGGCCATTGAATGTTGTAAAATTTGAGGCCAACCCTCGCCTGTCTGCACAGCAAACAGAGTTAACATAGCAGCCATCACATTGTCGTAGTGAAAACTTTGTGGCTGCCACGTACGATTTTTTACCGACGGCAGTAGTGAATCTTCTTCAAAAACAAAATATTCACCTCTGATAACAGAAAAAAAACAATTAAATTAGCACCAAAAATAAAACAATAAAATATATGGTAATAGCATTTTACTCACTGGCATTCTTCTTTAGTTCTTTTGCTTTCGTCAGTGCAATAAAAGAACTTTCCGTTAAATAGTTGCACTGCAATGACAGCGAAGATAAATTGGAACAATATATACACGATGAGAATGTTAATGACGTTCTTTAAACTGTTAACCACGCAATCAAACACAGCTTTTAGTTTCGGCACTCTTTTAATAGTTTTCAAAGGTCTAAGCACACGTAACACACGTAATGATTTAATAGTCGAGAGATTTTGACCCGCCGAACTACCACTTATATCAAAACCTATTGATACGGCGGCACAAATTACTACCACTGCGTCCATAATGTTCCAGAACTCGCGTAAATACGAGCCGGGATGGAGTATGATTCCCAGGTCAACGACCTTGAGAAGCATCTCTATCGTAAAGACGCCGGTAAAAGCGTAATCAAAGTAGTTCAGTATTGTGTTTCTCGGCGAATTCTCGTCGACTGGATCTTCCGTGGCTAGTGCTATACTTGATAAAGATATAACGACCATTATGAAAAAGTCGAAATATCTTAAATTTACAACCCAGTGGGCGGCTCTCCTTACACTGCAAAATTATTTAATCATCAATTATAACAGTTCAACTCAGTCTGAGACTCGTCTATTTTCAATGGCTTTTTATAACCAATTTTATTATCTTTCATATTTTCTATCTCTTAGAACATATTTCCATGAGTTTATTCACTCATCTTTTCAAACTATGCACTTTGAATAATATTGATAAGTTTAGAAAATTCAGTGATTGAAGAAATCTTTTCAAAATCGTAAAAATAAGTTCCGAAAGAACATATTATTTTTAAAAATGTATAAAATAGGTAAAACATTCGTTTTATAAATTTTTTATAATATTTTAAATGTGTTTTTGAATAGTTAATGTGTGAATTTTTTTATCACTTTTACAATGTAGTTATCTATAATTAAAGAGAATTTATTATTCTCTAAGATTTAACAGTAAAAACATTCTGAAATATCGTTTAGAATTAAGTAAATTAAAAAATAAAATAGACGAGTCATAAACGTTTTAATAGTTGTAACAAGTCTTGGAGTGTTTTTCGTAATTAATTAAACTCACGGATTTGTCGGAGATAATATAAACATGGAGGAGTATGGCAGCATTGGTTTTGGTCCCGTGTCTTCGTCGTCCTCCTGTTTTTTCTCTTCGGACGCCTGTTTTTCTCCTTTACCACCTCTGCAATAATTTTATATAAATATAGTAACAATTATTTTATCTATCTATTAACCCTTTCATACTCTCATCCTCTACAAAATAAACATCATTACATAAAGCTTATTTTATTTTACTATGTTGACCATAAAATTTTTATCTTTTTTTTAATATAAACGTTACGGGTTAACTTGTAGATCATAAAATCTTTAGAAATATATATAATACTGCACTTAATAATGACTAAATGGCATAGGATAATGTACTAAGAATGACAATATTTATATATTTTTATCAGTGATTTAAAAAATAGCAATTGAAAGGGTTAATCTATAAGTATTTGAGTGAACATACAAATTTTGTGACGGACTAGGTGGTGATATTTCTACTTTTGGCCCACTACCGTCTGCAGGCATTTGTAAAGCTTCCATTTCTTTTTCAAGTTCTTGCTGTTGTTTTTCTTTATCCTCTTCCTCTTGACCTTCCTCGGCTGCTGTCAATTCTTGTGCGTTCGCCAAATTATCTACGGCGATAGCCAAGAAGACGTTAAGTAGAGTGTAGTTGCCGAAGAGCACAAGGATTATAAAGTAGAGCGAGTAAATCATTCCTCCTCCCTTGTGACCGCCTTGCGAATCGATTCCTTGATACATCACTTCGTTCCAGTCTTCGCCGGTCAGGATCTAAAAATTGAATAAGAGAATGTTGAACGTTTTTTTTTCCTTTTTGGAGACTAATAGATACATTAATTGAATTAAATTGCTGTTGTTTTACTTACTTGGAAGACAGTTAGCAATGCAATAGGAAAGGTGTTGAAATTAGTTGCTGGCGTACCAGATGGGAAATTAAATTGACCGCCAAAAAGTTGCATTCCTAGTAGAGCAAAAATGAGGATGAAGAGGAAGAGAAGAAATAGAAGAGAGATGATGCTGCGCATTGAATTGAGCAGCGAAATGACGAGATTCCTCAGACTCGACCAGTATTTGGTGACTTTGAATATCCTGAGTAGTCGCAGGGCACGCAGGACGGAGAGACCGAATGAACCGGATTTTACAGCTGACCATATCACCTCAAATATCGATCCCAATATGACGACGCAATCGAATCGATTGAAGCTTGACTCGAAGTAAATTCGTGGTCCAAGAGCGTACATTTTTATGAACATCTCGCACATGAAGAGCCCCAGAAATACAAACTCCGTAACAACTGTCAAGAAATGAATAATGAGTTTGAATAAATAACTCAAGAGTATATAAATAAGACATTTTTATGAAATGAGAGTTTATATTGTATTTATGTAAAAAATGATGATAACTTACAAAGAAATCTATCAAGCCATTCTGGTTGATCGTAGTGTTCAACTGCTACGCAAACTGTGTTGAAGAACACAAGGATGATGACAAACCAGTAGAATGACTGCGTCTTCACTGTGTGCCGGATCCAAAACCTAAATCTCTTCTCGGCACGCCAGAACTGAAGACAAACGCCCTGGTTCTTCACCCTCGACCTGAGATATGAAGCTCTCGAAAATCCTATAAAAACATATACTTGATTTTAGTCGGTCGACTTGTAAAATTGTTATATTTTTTTTGCTAGCTCGCCAATACTTTTATACCTCTAAATTGATCATTACCACTCGTTCATTTTCTTTTGATTATTTAGTTAACATTAGCATAAATGAAAATATTTATTCAGTCAAAATTTTACTGAGCTTTACTTTGGATCTTGCGTCACCTCATTGAAGTAAAATAAAGCTGGGCAAATGAAACTGTCAGACAAACTCCGTAAAGCCTCCAAGGAGCTTCGTGGGTAGACTTTATGGAATTATTTTATGAAATGTAAGATACTGACTATCAACAAGTGTTTAATTTACTTTATATCTACTTCTCGAATGATAAATATTTTTTAAAATTATTATTATTATTTTTTATTCAATATTGAAAAAGCTTATAATGAAAATTTCATTTATTTTCGTTATTTATCTTTTTTATTTTATTTTTATGAAACATTTTTATAAGTATTCAAGATACCCACAATGAAGCTAAGCTATATGTTCTATAGTTTCATCAAGTTCTACTAAGCAGATATAATAGTTCTACGTTTGCGTTCTATAAAAAATTGATTTTATAAATAATAAATTAAAAATTCTATAATTAAATGCGTCAAAGAAATCGCGTTACGCGGGATTAGCTTATTCTTCAATCGTAAAAGCTAATAATCATAAAATGAGTTAGTACATTAATTCATATATCATCAATATATTATATATGATATAAAATTGATTTTGCTTTCTACGCAGTTAATCAATCAATTGTTTGACAACGCTAATGTACTACTTTCCATATCTATTTTTGCCAGCTAAATACAGCGTAATTCCAGCTAAAACATTAATCAGCGCTGCCTGATAAATATCTGCCATAATACCGAAACGATAAAAAAATCCACGTGCTACAAATGCACGCGGCACATTCGAGAATAAAAAAAAAATATATATATGTTATTTTATTTTATTAATTAAATTTTTTTAATTAAAACCAAATTTGATGCCGCGGGCATTTTATTCACGATTGAAATAATGAGTACATATTTTTACAGGCATATAGAAGCATTTTAAAATAAAGGAAAAAAATCATTTTTTATGCGAAATCATTTGAATAATAATAATAATAATCATCATCATAGCAATAATAATAATAATAAATTTTTTAACGGAATGAGCAACAATGCCTATTTTGATTAAATTATAATTTCATCTCACGTATCTCACATCATTAAACGATTTGAAATAATTTTCTGTAATCGGCATTCATATGCTCTCCGTTTGTTAGTCAGCTGCATGATTGCAATAAATATATGTATATAGATATAATAAATATTATAAATATGATATCTAACTACTCGCCACGTTCAACTCTATTTATTCGCTTCATATTATCAATGGCAATCAAGTTATACCGCGATACAACTTTATATACGTTTGCATTTTTTGCAGCATTAATAATAATAATAATAAAAATAATAATTACGTAAATATTGATGTAAAAATTACCATATCATCGCATTATATACTCATGTTACTTTTACTGGTATACAATAATATATCTCATACGCAAAATAATATACAATCATTTTGACAAAAATGAAAAAAAAATATATATTATAGCCTTATTACTCTTTACGTAGGCATTCCTGATTGTGTAGTTACCTTTCAGTTTTTTCTTAGGCTCTGAAACAAGAGGAGCATCTGATAGCGTGTTTAGAATATTCATTCATAAAGTAAAAGGGCTTGTAATCTTTTTTTTTACCGTTTTATAGAGAACGAGTTTTCTTTGAAGGAAATAACTTTTATAAGATATAAATTAAAATTAATAGATAAACTTGTTTATGGCTATTAAATCAGTGCAACATCACTTTACCGCTTTATTTTACGCTTGCACTAAAGACATTGAAAAGTGAATTAAAAGTTTGCTTTATAACTCAATGATTCATGTTTGGTGTGTTATGTTAAATAAACATCTCTCAAGATGACAAAGAAAAATACAACTCACCATCACCTTGATCGTCATCACCATCTTCTTCTTCTGTGTCTGTACTTTTACTCTTTCCAAGATTTTTTAACTTTTTTTTCTGTTGTTTTATGGCTCTTCTTCTTGCTGCAATTAAAAGTATATGATGCAATAAGTAAGCAAATCCATCAAGTATTATTTTAATTAGTAGAACATTGAATTAATATATTTTGTCATATTATTTATGCTTTACCTTCTATTATGTGCATCTTTTCTTCCTCTGTAGTTCTTTCTTCAGCTAATATCACTTCCTCTGTAAAATAAAAATACATTTAGTAAATATTAGGTCTAAAGACCTGTGTAAATGTCATTAAACTTTCATTTGTGTTGCTAATTAGTTAGTTTATGTGTTATACAATATATACAAATATGCACAGATTTGTCCTGAAGCAATAAAAGAGAATTTTTTTGAAAATGATGAAGGAAAATATCTACTTAAGATTCATAAATAATTATAAATTAGATCATATTTAAAACTGGCTTGTCATCCTCTTGTAGGATATTTGATTTTTATTGATGTTTTGACAAAAGATTTAAGTTTGATTGCTAGAGAATTATTAATATTAAATAATATTATTCTTTATACTTTAATTCTTGTGTACTCATAACTCTGAGGAATCAATGATATTGAAATCTAATAAATTAAATCAATCATTTATTTGATATAATATTGAGAATTTATTAAAATGAATGAATGAGTTTTATTACTTATAAATATCTAATTGTACTGATAGAACATATAGCAGAAAAAAATTTAATCACTAGCTATATTAAATTTTTCACTCAATATGATAATGATAAAAGCATTACTAATCTTTATCATTTTAATTTTGCAAATTGCTTTTTATTAAATTAGTTATTTACTAATGGAAATTAAATTCTTCTTTGAGAAGTAAATAATGAAACACATCAGTGATCATTTAACATGATAAAATAACAATCAGTAAACTATCTTTCTTAGCTAAATGAGTAGTTAAATTGTATGGATAAATTTGTTGATATTCATTGAATTCTTTTATCAGAATTATAGAATATTATTTCAAATTACTCTACTGCTACTACTACAAATAATAATTTAAAAAAGTTCATATTTCATGAAGAAAAGTAATAGGGTATTACATTTATATTATATATCTTGGTACATAAATTCTAAAGACAGATAACAATATTTGATGAAAATCTATTTAATATTAATGTGTAACGAATGCTCATTTTTTGGAGTGTGTTGAAAGCCATCTAATTTATAGAGTTTATTTATGTTGACTTGTTCTCTTTTTCGCTTCAGTATAAATCATGATTGTTATCAAGCATTGGACTTATTTATGCTCATCTACCTGCTTTGCAGATCCACTCCACATAACCATTGAGCTCTCTTTCAAGCTGTTGATGTCTACGCATTTTCAAAAATGACTGCCGGTTTTCCACTTTCTCTCTTTCCTTTGCAAATTCTCTACAAGCGTTACAAAGTTACAGAGGATATTAAAGGGGTTTATCATACATTATCAATTGGGATTCTTAATGATAAGACTGTACAGAAGTTAACTACATTTTAAATGTCATTTAAATGAAACTGAATACAATTTACAAAATTAAAAGAGCCTAGAGCAGTTGTAGCTATTATGTGTTACACGAAATTATAGCTTTTTGATACAAATGGAAGCTAATAAATAAATAAAAAAAAAAGAAAATTACTAATAATTAATAAAGAAACTAAAAAAAAAAAATAATAAATCAATAAAATAATAAGTAAATTAAAAAAACCTGCTTGAGTGATCCACTTTAAGTATGAATTGAAAGCAGTAGTAAATAGTTGTTTTGTTTTTGCTTTCCGATATGCTGCTCGTCTTTCGACTCGGGTTCTTTCATTAGAAAATTCTCTGACGGCAGAAAAGATAAAATAAAAAAACGATGTGATCAAATAAAGTCGTTTACATTGCTATCAAGAATAAAAAGTTCAGCCGTCAATGGTCATTTTAGTATTTTTTTTATGAGAGTTTAGTCTGAAGGAATTATTAATAAAAAAGATAAATGCTTGATATGAATTTTATTGCCTAATTAACTGATAAAAACAGCAATACTTACCCGCTCAACACACCAAGAACTAGATTAAGCATAAAGAAAGATCCAAGGACGATCAATGGTATAAAGTATATCCAATTGAAGTAGCTACCAAGAGCATCATTCGTCTGTAAAATTTATTTTGAATATCATAAACAATATTATTGCCTTTGAAGATCACGTCAAACATCACCAGGTGAAAAGAATGAAATGGAAGAACACAGAAAACACATTAAAAACAAAACTTTTTAATTTTTGGGCGAAAAATATTATAAATTGTATCAAATAACTTTGAATAAAGTTTAGGAAATTGACAAAGTGTCCATAATAATTCCTAAAGCTTTTTCAAAGTCATCAAATAAGTTAAAGAACATGGATTGAACGAAAATACATCAAATTATTGATTATCTAAAAGTGCAATTTATTTTATAGTATATTTAATAAGTAAAATATGTATTCCATGTTCTTTAATAAAATTGACAGGTATCACAAAAAGTTCGTACACATAAAATAGATAGTAAGGGTTGAAACTGACAGTGTCATACTGAGCAAAGTCAATATATACATCAGTGTTAGTTTCTCCAAAGAAGAGAAAGAGATTTTTGAGTTATTCTTTACTTTTTGATGTCTATCCCCGTTTCATCGAGAGCCTCCGTTCAATTATTTCATATTGATATAATGCTGTTGATTTCTTTATGATGTTTAATATAGAAAATAATTTAAAAAGAGAATGAAAATCAATTTAAAAAATGTATGTTTTTGAAAAATTTCAATAAAGTTATTTCAATATTTAATTTAAACAAAGTATCTTGGATGAAAAATAATAGAATTAAGATTTAAAGTTAATTTTGAATTAAAAAAAATAAAACTTACAAATTTTTAATATAATTTACCATACCATAATTCGTTATTCTTCCAATTGATGATTTGAAATCAGTTGACGAGTGAAAATTTTTTGCAAGATTAATATAGAAATAAAAAAGAATTTTGAAGAAGAAATAGAAAAACAATCAGTACACGACAATAAATATAAACAGATTGACAAAAGCAACACACATTGAGAGCTTAAAAATTAATGAATAATTCCAATAAATTGAAAATGGTGATATTGAAGAGTTTTTGATGCAGAATGCTTGTAACATATAAAAACATTGATAAAAAGACATAAATATCAATTTAGAAAACATCAAGGACATATGAATAAAAAGCATTGTGTCGATGAAACAAAGTCACTCTTTTTAGTACGCCACTCGTCGTCACCTTGTTTAGATTGTGGCAAATATGAAGAGAAAACAACAGGAGTCGACGAGGAGCGATTAACACTGAGGAACATATCTCTTATCGTTACCCAGTACAATATGGCAGTCCAGCCCTCCATAGTAATACACTGGAAGACGGTGAGCATTGCGAATCCAATGTTGTCGAAGCTTGTGATACCACTATTTGGTCCCGCCCAATTATCTCTGCAGACTGAAATGTTGGGATTGCACACGTGAGCACCGGTCGGCGCATCAGGTTTATTATCTGTGTTACATGGACTTGGCTGATCACCCTCTTTTACTATTTTATCTAAAAAATGAAATCACAACATTGTATGAAATCCAGTGTGAATTGGGAAGTTAATGAATGTGATAAACTCTGAGTGATTCTTCGTCACTGGTGCATTAAGTCTTCAAGATATTTTTTTATGTGACGACTTGTTTCTTTTTTTATTAAAGTGAACTTTGTAAAAAATTTCTTGGTTGAATAAACTTCACAGAACATTAGTTCAATTTTATTAATAGATAAATATCTACCAGCAGAGAAGAAAACCACTCGATAATTTGGACTAGGATATTTTTTTTAAATTTACTGTATACTTTTTTATCATATAAAATACTTGAAAATATAAAGTAATTCATATTTTCTACTTAAATTATTTTTATTGAATAAAAAGTATCTATTGAACAGTACATTCTAGATAAATAAATTAACTTCTTGTTACTTTAACGACAGATCTATTAAAAATGTTCTCCAATAGTAAATCCTTTCTTTATATTTTCCAAACTCATTCAATTCTTTTATTTAAACAATAGTTTAAAATTGAGTATTGTTCTTTGAAATGATTCTAGAGCAGGTCATTTTCAATTCTATGATAATCAAACACTTTAACACTACAAGTTTTCTGTACAATTGGTTGATTTTTCAAGTGTTCACTGATTATTCATTATCCTTTTAGTCCAATTTGTTATTTCAAGTCTATTTTCTTACCAACTACAAAAATCTACTACATTTAATTACTTTTTCTATTCAAAAGTCTATTTAACTAAGAATTTTAGGTAAGTAAATATTTATTGTGCTCTCACAAAAAACAGTAAGATGAAGACTTCATGTCCAATTAGCAAAGAATCATTCTTAGACTAGTATGAAAAAAATGTAACAGTGAATATAAAACATGAGTAGTTGTATGATTAATATTCATTATTGAGGAAATTAATAACATAGAATTAGATAAACTATTCATAATCACATCACAATAACCTCTATAATTATTTTCCAAGGATTATAATGAAAGCTATTTTCACAATTAGCACTTACTCATGTTGAAACCATTATTCAAACAATTTAACCTTTTATTATCTAATGATTATTTTTTACAAATAATTATAAGGTACATAAATTAACTCTTATTACTGATAATTATGATAATTTTTAGATACTAACATTCATTAAATATCATTGATTGTATTTATGTACAATATCATTGCTAATATAAAATGTATGAGAATAGTTTGTCAACTTGAAGAATGATGTTGGTGATGGTGAAAGTGAAGTAGTGATGATAAAAAACTTACCTATATCTTCTATACTATAGCACGTTTTGTGCAAGGTTCCCGAATAAAACTCGAGACCGATGATGGCAAATATAACGATGGCAAAGAGTACCAGCAAGCCGATCTGTAGAAGTGGTGCCATTGCTTTGATGATGGATTTTAACACTACCTGGAGACCTGTATGCAAAAAAAACCGGCTACGGGTTTGCATCTTATACAAATAAATAGTATCAGTGAATCTATTCTAATAGAAGACTTTAAGCATAAACAGTAGTTTTTGAGACATAGTAAGCAATTAGATATGTATGTAGAGAAAGAAAAATACTTGAAATTCTTGGATTACACAATTGAAATCATGTGAATCTACTTTTTCTTTTGGACTCTTGGCAATAATTGACAACACTACTCACTTGGAATGCCGGAGACAAGTTTGAGCGGTCGTAACACACGTATTGCACGTAACGTACGCAGATCCATATCCATGTCTTTCACGTCTTGCCCGAAAACCGTGATGAACCTGCCCCAAACACACACACCCCACCATACTTTACTACCTACTACTCTATTACACTAATTTACTACTTAATTACTTATACTACACTATAATAACTAGCTCTTCTAGTACTAAACTAGATTAATCTAGTTGCTGGAATATTTAGGATTATGGGAAACATATAGGAGCTTGTGAATAATTATTCTGTATATATCATTGATTACTGAAAATATATTTTTAAATGTAAGAAATAATTCATAATTTCATCACTTTCAATTTAACAAAAAAAAATGAATAATTGACTAGTGGAATTGTCTATGACAGTAAATCTATTTTAAAGCTATTGTTTGATTTATAGCCTAGATGCTAAAACCCTAGAATAATGACAAATAGGCAAAAACAGACTTTTATATTTCCGTTTTATTCATCAAGGGAACCAACGAGCTCAAATGTATTATTTGATGAAATTTTCTAGATAAAACTTAATTAAAAAAAAAGTTAACTAAAAAATAAAAATATGTTGTAATGTATGTAGTGTGTATTATAAAAAATATTATATTCTATTTTCATAAGTTGACATATAAAAAGTAAACTTATGTATGTTTTATGTAATTAAATTTTCAATGTAGATAAATGGGTTTTAAGTTAAATAAACAGAGATAAAAATTAATGTTTAATAGCATAAAAATTTTCTCCACCTTTGAAACATTTATTTTTATAACAGCAGAGCTCTTCATAAAAGTAGAACGTTAATTTTTATCCACGTTGATTGGAACCCTTCATCTACATATTCTGTACCTGGATAATTTTTTCAAGTGTACTCAGGTTTTATTTAGCTGATTTTATACACCAATTCTAGGAATACGAATTTACGAAGATACGTTACAGCTCTAGAGCACGTATGCATCAATATATAGCCAGATCTATTATTCAGTGTTGTTGCTAAACATAGTCATAGCTAAATATAGTTGAGACACCTTTCAGACCAATATATGGAGCTGCGTGTTGTCTCACCGTCTTTCTTGTATGCTTATACGTCAGCGTTGGTTGGTTTCGTGTCAGGCAAATACGACTTATAAGCCGTATATAAATATATATGTAGGTATATAATTCGATAGCAATATTCAAAAAAGTATCTATTATGTATTAAAAATGAAATGAATTACAAAGATAAATAAAAATTATTTATTATTTATAAATGAATGCCGTTTTATCTGGTGTTTACCTGACTACAGTATACACTCATCCTAGGTTAAAATAAATCAATAACAATCATGATCTATCTAGCTGACTGGAATGCTAGTAAGAGAGAAGAGTATAAGGTAGATATTACGTATATTTATGTGACAACTGAATTGTCTATATGAATCCATAAAGTATGGTTATCTACATATTGATTACCAATTGAATTAACAAGACTGACATCGACTATTAGTCTTTCCTATTTCACTGAATAATGAATAAAATAATGACTAAAATGTTAATTTAAAGGTACTAAAAATGGGCACGTACGCTTGTATCTTTACTGGAATTATTTACCCTTAGTAAATGTATACTAAAGCAAACCAAACTAAAGACAAATACATAGACTTTTATGTGGTAAAACTAATTTATACAACAAAATATAGTTTTAGAAAAATTCTATCGACGATTAACTATTGAAGAACCTATTTATTTAGCTTTCAACAACTTATTCATCTCAGAAGTATTGTCGACTCACTTGGAATTTTGGATACCAGCTTTAATGGTCTGAGGACTCTGAAGGAACGGAGCATACGCAGGTCGACGTCCACATTTGTTTCAGCGAACACGGTCATCGACCTAATCCAAGGATCACTCTAAAATTCTATTTGCCCACGAAATACCATCTGCATGTTTTTTTATATCCACAAGGAGAGATGGAGAGGAGGAAAAAAAGGGAATGAACCCTAAGCCTACTTTCAGGATATGGGGTACATGTGAAATCTGACTGTTATTTCTAAATCCGAGTCTTTTATGCTCAACCGTGTCTTCATATTTCTTTCAGACATTTATGTGTGTATGACTATTTTATGGGGTACAAGAAGATGAAACTGAGCAAATGGAAGACTTAATCGTGGATAAAGGACCAAGTGCATGTTTACTAGCGCGAGGTCGTTACTATTGATCGCAAACGTTTCGTCTGGCAAATTATTTTCATCCTCTCGGCACGTCCATGACATGTACAAAAATATCAGACAATGAAATTTATTAAGCTATAGTGGGCGTTTATTTATACATCATGATGGATAGAAGCCTTATATGCAGACGAAATGTTTGTTCAACTCCATTTTACCGCTCGAAGGTGTATGGAAGCATCGACCTGTTAGACTTGTATCGATACATAACAACTTTTTTCAATGATTTCGTATTACAAATATTGTGTTAATCATGATAAATCATCTTATCATATTTCTTTTATTATTATTATTTAAAACCTAATAATAACCAGATTATTGTTCAAATATTAAGGATCAGTAAGTAAGTGAGGATTTAGTAAAGTAAGTTTGTATCTCACCCGGTCACCACGACGAAAAAATCCATGATGTTCCAGATATTGCGAAGATAAGAACCACGATGGAGGACGAAACCAAGAGCCAGGATCTTAAGACTCGCCTCGACACAAAAGATCCCAAGGAAATAAATCTCCGTTGACTCAAGCTTTTGGGCTAAGATGGTCTTGTCATGCTTGGGCAGATGCTCCTCGAGGGCGAGTACCACGCAGTTGGCGATGATGGTTAGTAGGACGGCGTACTCAAAGGGTGGCCATTCGATTATGAAGCGGGTGTACTTGCGTATACAGTTATCTTCCGACAGGATAAACAACGACGAGGGTCCTTTCGAGCCCCCGCCACCCGCCCCTCCCCCTTGATCACGGCCTGGTGCCATGACCACCAGACCAGGTACCTAAATCAAAATTCAATCTCATTATTCATTCATTCATCCAATTTCAACCTAATTACTACATACGTAATCAAACTATTATTATTAAAATTTTCTAAGCCTTTGAATTATATATTCTGCAATACATTTGCTTGGCCAACTTTAGGTACTCTCGAAACTTTCCTGAAATGACAATAGCTTTAGTGCAATAATGACCTCGTTGTTGGTGCAAGCTATTTTCCAACGAGATCACATTCAAGAAAAGTTTGTCACTGTAAACAATTCATTAGATGATCAGAGATAAAGTTACTCGAATATTATTAGAGTGATGCATAAACTCTTAGCGTTTGAAATTTGTTTAATTTGATTAATGAATAACTTTAATAACTTCAATACTTCAAGTTTCATCATTCCAAGTTAATTGATTGACATTACCATTTATTGTTATTATAAAACTTTATCATTTTTCTGTCTATTTCGTAACTTTTCAATTACTTTATTGTTACTACTTTGAAAATTATGTTTAATTCAAGTGAAAATTAATTTATTTTCATGATATTCAATTGAGAGTTTCAGTATGAAAGTTCGTTTAACATGAATAAGATGAAATTTAAAATTTTTCAAGCTGTAGAATAATGAAAACTCAATGCTTCTACTTTTACTATGGCGGATAAAGAAATCCAAACGTCAAATTTCCGCCACGGCTTTTCGGTTATCTTGTTCGACGGACTTTAACCGCTCTGTGAGACTTCGAACTTTTTATTGTTCAAAAAGACAAAGATTTTCAAGTTTATAAAACTTTGTCAACCTCTTTTTATAAGTAATCTAATAATAGTCCATTTTCATGCATTGAACAAGAAAACGGAATATTGAACAAAACAAAAGGTAAATTATTTTTATAATCGACTATAGAAATAGAATAAATCTGTTAAGAAACTGAAAATTCAAGTATTTGACTGTGAAGATTCTTTTAATATTTAAGAACAAATAAATGAGAAAATATAAATAAAATCAGATTGCATTGGAAGCCAATACGGTATGAAGAATATTGTTCAATTCCAAGTGATATACATAATTCGATTTAGATATCAAACTAATCAATTTAGAAATTTAAATCGAATTAATCAATTTATGTATTACTGACTTGTCATTACTTTGCTAGCTATCATGACTGATGGCTTTATTTTTGTGATATAAATTTATCTTTTTTTTAATCATCTTTAATTATACTTCTTCAATAAAATAAATAAAGGAATATCACTCTTAAAAATGTTGCAAAATTACAGAAACTTCAAACTGTGTCATGACATATAAGGAAATTAGTGCAAAAATATCTAGGAAAGTATTACAAGTGCTGCACTCTTTTATTAGGAAGCATAGTAATTTTTTATTATGTTCATTGCAACAAGTATTCCAATGTACATTCTGCCTGTTATTATGATAATAAAAAGTCAAATTTTTCTCTATTTATATTATCTAAACCATAGTGAAATTTATCTGGGATAGTCTGACCTCATTTTGGTATTTTAAAGTACATTGAATTTTCCAATGCTCTAGTGCAATTTCTAGTCTTTTAAAATGCAAAGGTTGATAAACATAACAATTTTTACCTTAGTTCATAGTTTTTTTGTTTTGTTTTAGAACATTTACACTTGTTTAATAGAGTTACAAACGCTAGTATTCTAAGTAATTCTAACATTATTGACCTTTATATTAATAGCACAATTTGTTTAAATAATCAATTATGAAATTTTCCAATAAATAATTATTGCCATTCTTCATGGTCCAAATAGAGACATACAATCTATAAATAAGAAAATAATCAATAAAAATGAACTTTTTGAATAGACAAAAAAGCTGAGTTCAATGTCCTAGTAGTTTTCTAATTGGTCCAATAGTTGGCCATCATAGTCTGAAATAGTTTTTTGCAATTTTTAGTGACCTGGTAGTACTTATTCAACTACCACATAAATGTTAGTGGTAATAATCAATAAAAAATATCAAGTGATGATATTATTAATAAAATACTTGATATTCAGTTGTTATATCATTCATTCTTTTTGATGTTAATAAAATGTGAATAAATAAGAGCATTTAAATGAAACACAAGTAATAATTGTAGAGTTATTTTTTATAAAGTCAGTTTACTTTTACTAAAATATCAAGTAACCTAGTTCCATTATGATAATCTAGAAGACAAAAAAACAATAAAATGTTGAATCAATATACTTCTGTATTACTTTACATGATACAATGAAGAGAACAAATTTGTCGCTCATAAAGTTACCTGTTCCATGGATATTTGACGGTATATTTTGTTACATATTGATTTAGACTGACTTCATAAAGACACTTTGATTTACTTTGAAGCTTTGAAGCTATTATGAGAACTCGATTTCGTTAAAAGTGAATTTTAATTTCATTAATATCAAACAATTTGTATTATAAATAAATCTCGTTATTACTCTACAATGTCTTCTTTGAATATTATTTGTTTTATGTATTTTTTTTATCTTCATTAAAATAATAACCACAAAAGAATAAACTAATTAAAATTAAAATATATTTACTTTTAACGTTGATTATTCGCATTATTAAAATAAATGTCCTGATTTATAAAACCATCTCTCTGAAAGCTCTTGAAATATTTGTTTCATTTCATTTGTATAATGTAAAATAATATTGTAGTTATTGGCCCTAGATACGTAGCATCTATCAAATTTCTTTATTATTCAGATTTTCTTTTATTATTTAATTGAAAATCAACAAACTTGAAAATATACATATTCAAACAAATATATCAGGGATGTTCAAAATAGGACAATAGGTATTTTAATCAGAACATCGATCATGTGCTGTGATACTTTTTTCAATGTTTTATTTGTTCATTCTTATTGTATTAAATTGCTTATTTCTTTATTTACATTCCATTATATTTTTTAACATTAATTAAATAAATCTGTACTAATTGCTGTACTTATGTTTTTGTATCTAAATTGCTCTTACATTCATTAAAATAATAAATTTTTTCATAAATGTGTCAAAAAAGGGAGAGAATAAGAATTTAAAAAGCAACAAATGGTAGAAGAGAACTAATAAAAAATAATGAAGAAAACTTGTGAGGAATTAATATGAAAATAGAATGATGCCTAAGGAATTGGAGTACAAGATTGAAATGAACTAGATATAAGAGATAAAAAATTTTTAAAAATTCAGGAAAAATATTGAAGAATGGTGCCCTTGATAAAAAAATACTCTTCAATATAATTGAAAAAATAAAGCGAAATATATAATGAGAGAGGAAAGATGGAACGAAGAGGAAAATATAATCTCTTAAGTTGAAGTTAATCTTCTCAATAAAATAAAAAAAGCCTTCATGTTTTGAAAAACTTCAATTTTTATCTACTCATCGAATTTTGAGTACATTCAATTAAATCGAATAAAGTTGGATAAGAGTTTGTAAATGATATATAAAGGATTTTCAATTTCTTTTTTTATAAAAACATATAATTTTAATAAAATTCATATTAACTTGGTTTTCATTATAAAGCAACAATTTTAAAATAAAAATTGTTCAAAAAACTCTGTGAATACTAAATAATTTTTTCTTCTTCGCGACTTGTTTAATTTAGCATTGTTTTCAATTTATTTGAGCTTAATTAAAAATGTATTGAGTTTCCAATATTTAATTTTTTTATGGAAAGACGAATGAAAGAAAAATCGTAATAAACATGAATCACCTAAATGATTGTATTTGCTCAATTTATTTCCAAAGCCATACGAGCTTTAATGAAAAGTCAACAACTCTGAATCAATAGGTGTAAGTCATTAATTAAGTCATCTACTTCCTTCATCATTTATTTATTCTCCTTTTCTATTGTGTTTATCTATTCATGTAGATGTTATCTAAAAGAGTAAGCAACAAGAATAAAGTGATGTAAATGACTTTACCTCCCCTCCAAAGCTAGCCCAGTCACCGAGACCACTCAGTCCGGCTGACTTCTGCCTTCTCCTGTACTGACTCGCGAATCCAGGGTCCCTTTGTGCCGCCTCTTGCGCTGCTGCCAACCTAAAATACAAAAAAAAAAGTGATGATAGATGCATTATCGTTGAATGTTGAGGTAAATGGGGAGAAAGTCGAGGTGGTCGAGATTCTGTTGGAGTGATAATCTAAGAGCTGAGCTGGGATAATGATTTAAAGCATCCCTGAATGTAATCATACCCTATGGCACAGCTTTTTTTCTCAAAATTCATCAAACTAATGAAGCCCAAAAAATTTTTTGTGCTCAATCTGTTCTCAGCAGTAAGAAGTTCATGAGAAGCAGCAATAAAAACAAAGAAATCTACAATAAAAGGACGATAAAAAATCTTTTGTTGGCAACCATGAGTGGTTCTATCATCATATAGTTTAACCAGACTTTGTCTGGTCGTCCATGAAATGACGAAGAATTAATTATCCGTCCATTTTTTCGCTATTTCTTTTTCGTATTCTTCATTGCGCCAAGCTCTTCCTTTCATTTTTTTTTTCATTATTCATCGTTTGTCGCGTACTCGGCAGTGGCCTCGAGTAATTCATATTCAGTAATTTGGGTTATTTTTATCCGATAGAGCACCCCTTTGTTCCACTCACACGCTGGGCTAGCGTGAGCACACAGTCTTTTGTTAAATAAATTGGTTGTGTACTAACAATTACGCGACCAAGTTAAAGTTTAATACTTTAAGTAGTTTTCGTTCTGTGTAAAATGGAATTTTGGTCAAAAGCTTGTGGTATCTTTTATGTAATCAAACTATTAAAAATGACAACAATTTTCTTTTAATTAAAAAGAAATCAATAATTTTAGTTTTATATAATAAAAAATATTAATTTTATTACTCAAATATTTAATTCTGATAAACAATAAAGGTATTATGATAATGGTTGATGTTTATTTCGACTTATCAGTGAGTATATCACGATAAAAATCGAATAAGAGGAAACATGTATGAGATTGTTGGCAAGTAATTGAACGCATGGCACAACCCATTTACATGGTATTGTAAAATTTACGTGCTTAGAATCACGCAAAAGCACTTTATGCAGAAATGAAATTTGCAACTCTCTTATAAAAGCTATTATATAGGTATGCGACGATGTTTGAGGGAAGTGAAAAAGGGAAGAAACTGGTTATTGATAGAAGAGAGATTCTCTATAATAGCTTTCAAATGAACCTTACTGTCCATTTAATTAAACTATATTAACAGTCGAGACTTTTTCGAGTACTTTAGTTCATTTATCTGCGGTTCTTTGCCCTTTCATATTATTACTCTTCCACTTGCTCCCATTTTCAGATACTGCAGAGAACTACCGTAATATAATAATTCCTACCAACCACACAAGTCAAGTTCCCAAGCCTCTTTGAGGTCTTCCTTATATGGATCAAATTGCAAATTTTATGAGCGGTTAAAGATTATTTGTGAGTATTATTAGTGCATCGTAGAAATAGTATAGTTTCAATTATTATAGATTTCTGACAACAATAGATCATAATAGTGGTGTAAGAGATAAATTATCAAGAAAATTGGCTGTTAATCGATTTTAAGTTAACTGATAAAAGCAATTAATTTTAATAGAAATATTTCTTATTGTTATTTGAATTAGTTTACTGTTGAATTGAGTATTCCAATTCTAGGGTAATTTAATTATTATCGTTGATTTAATAAATGTGAATATTGAAAGCTGGAATTTTTATTATGGACTGTTTGTATAGATTAAATACTATAGAATACTTTTAACAGAAAAAGGTATTCAAAGTCAAAACATATTGAGTGTAAACAAAATGAATGAATGATTAATCAATAGTTCGTGAAGAGCATGGATTGTTTGAAAAGAGTAGTATCGATCTTGATAATTAAACTGCTCCAAAAAAATAGTTTAATGAATAAATAAATAGTAAAAATAGTAATGAGTTCAAATGAATTGATAGATTAGTAGTATTTGAATTTTTTAAGTTTTCTCAATCTATGAACTATAAATTTAAGTGTGTAAAACACACTTTGCTGTGTGTTAAATACGAAATTTCTGTAGACAAACGAAGGGGAGAATTGAGTCAAAATTAGCCTGCAAATTGAGGAATTTTGTTTTGGTATTTTGTATTTTTTACTCTATTCTTCTCTTCGTATAACTCTAGAATATAGCACACATTACAAATTCCAATTTCATATTCTACAATTCATGTTATTGTGGACTTCACCTTTTTTTTTGATAATTAAAAAATTGTTACAATTGTAAACACAATACCAGTATTTCAGTACAAAATTTAATTAAAGGAAGATATAAACATTGTAAATAAAATTGATAATTATAATATATTTATAGTTCTCTTTCAATCTTTTTAATGAAAAAAGTCAAGGATTTTTACATTTTATCTGTTACATATCTAACTTTTTTTTACTACAATCATTATTACGTCATTGTTGAATAACAAAAAAAAGTAAAAATGTTTGATAAAATAATATTTAATAAAAACTAAGTTAATTTAATATAAAAGTTATAAAGCAAATGTTTTTTATTGTATTAATTAAATTTGTTAATATTTATAAATAAAATTAGAAAGTATATCAAATAATTTAGAAAATATTATATATTTTTGTATAAATATTTCTAAAAACATTTTCAATTATTACGTACAAAAAGGTCCATTAAATTAAATTTAAATCTGATCTCATCAACATCCACTATTTACTGAGCATTGTTTCATATGGTTATCTGATAATTAACCATGTTACTGAAAATTGCTAGAGCAAACGATAAAATAACAGATGTATGGTGCACGATACACGCATATGCCTCTAAAATGGTAAATTTATTTACAATTATCCTAAATAAACTTAACTTTGATGTAAACTGGATCATAAGCCTAGACAAAAAATTTTTAATTTGATTCAAGTTACCAAGTATATCCGGATACTTTAAACTTAAATTTTGTGGTTATTTTACCCTTATGCAATTACAACTTCACAACACTCGCTGGTGTTATATTGTTAAATTTGATACACTAGAATTCAAGAGTACTCATATAACGAATGACAAAAGAAATCTTGAATTGTACCTTATTATACGAATAGTGAGGAGAATACAAAACATCCATGTTTCCCTTGCAATTCACATGATTTTTCCATTCTCTGGTTACTTCACATATGCTTTTATTCACACTCCAATTTAAAAAAAATCCTGAATAAACACCCTTTGAAATAACACTGCTATAAACATAATGAAGTAGAGTTTTTCTGTTCTATCAAACTGAATAAAAAAAAATAATATTATGATTTCATTATGATACATATATTGTACAGTAACTAACAGCATTAAATTGAGCATGAATTTTGAGGGACGTACGAATAAATTATTTTTAATCATTAATGGTTATTATTGTTTTAAAGTTAAAATGAAATATGGATCAAACGTTGTTAGTGTAGTATCACAATTTCAAAATTTTCTTTTTTAAATATTAACAATGTTGGAACATAAAAAAGAGATGTTTATACTAGAATCATTTAAACATGGAGCTAATTGTGAAATGCATTTAATTTTCAGAGCCATAATTTTATAGAAGTTATAAAATAATTCATCATCTTATCTTTATTTGCTGATTACTTACAAAGCAAAAATAGTACTTTTCCATTTTAAATTATTCCATCAAATTCTAATTTCACGGTTTAATTTTGAGAAAAATTATTTTTGTTATTTATTTTAATTCTTTGCTTAATAAATGATAATGAAAATAATTGTTGTCTTGAGAATGTTAAAAAGAATTATTAAAGTTGACTGTTGTAATCAATATACTGATTCCATTGCTATTTCTAACTTCTAAGTAACATACTTAGAATTGATGTGATCAGTCAATAAGTGTTCGTATTCAATTAATATTTCTTGATTTGTTTAATAAGATTTGTTCTATTTTTCAAAACTCAAAAACGTATATTTTGCTAGTTTACTTCTTAACTCAAATGCTAAAACTATTTGTAAATTTTCCAAAATATTTCTAATATTAAGTTTGTTGGCTTCTCAGAAATTAGAAAGATTCTCCAGATAATTATATTAAGTTTGTGATACTAATTCATTTTAATTCTTGTTGAGTAAATGAAGGTAATTTAATAAAACTAGGAAAACTATGTCTTGTACTTGAATAACTTCTTTTTCCTTAATTGAGGTAAAAAGATTGATAAAAGAATCAGTATTTCTAATGAAAAATGAATCATTGGTATAAACAATTAATGAAGAATCTTGTCAATCAAATAAAGTACTCGTGTGAAAGGTAATAAATCTTTCAACACATATCGATGCCTCATGATGTCACTTATCTAGCTTTACACTTCCAACTGTAAGACTGTACTTCTAAAATGTACACCCTAAAGGTTTATACTACCCTAGCATACAAATAGTGCACTTTTATATTCTCTCTAGACCACTTACACTTTTTATCACTGACTATTCTTTCTACCAAGTATACTTTTGTTATTTGAACAAACGAATGAAAAAATTAAAACATTTCTAAAACTCATAAAATTTTTTGCAATCTTCAGACTTACAGAATTTATAAGACTTCTTCGTTCTTTTAATGTAACTGAATTTTTACGACTTTCATACAACTTTTCTGATATCATAAAGTTGAAGGTGAAATGCAAAATTTAGATTATCAAAATTTTGTTTTAATTGTATTAAATATTTTTCCTCTTGTAATTATAATTATAATTATGGAAGAAACTTTATTAAACTAAGTGTGAAATTTTATCATAAATTGTAACGCAATCAGATTTAATCTTGGTATGTGTGATTGGCAGGAAATTTTATTTTTTAAGAAGTTAAGTTTTCATGATTGCAATAGTAATTAAACTTGTATTTAATCAAAAAAAAATTGTAATTAAAATATTGACTCAACCATCAAATAGTTTTATTTTTATTTGAAAACATTTTAACCTCATATTTAGGTTAAGAAATTTGGAGCAGTTTTCTTATTTTAATGACAGTATTCTTCAATAATAGCTTTTAATTGAGGGATATAAAAAAAATGATTTGATTAAATAAAATTTAATTTAAAGATATAACTGTTAAACTTTATAACTACCTATAATAATAATAATAATTAGTATGAAAATTTTATTAAAAATATTTGAAGTTAATGAATAGTTTTTCCATAACCGTTAAAAGATCATTTTTTTAAGAGGCATAAACATTCAAAGTCAAAAAGAAGTTTTGTGTTTCAAGAACTAATAACCTGGTAGAAAAATGACTGCGGAAGAATTTTAAAAAAGCAGATTACAGAAAAACAAACGTGCTTTTGCAAAAGAGTATTTCAAGTTTAGAGAGATCTTAGGAATTTTTAAAAATCAAAAGATCATTCTCCTGCAGTTCTTTTTATTTATTACTGAATAATAAAGAACCAAAAAAAGTTGCAAACACTCTAAGCGAAATAATTTACTTGAAAATTTCTTTAGACTTATTTAAATATCATTCTCTTATTCAGCAAAAATGCAATTGTTTAAAAAACACTCAAATATTATGCAAATTAACTGCAAACTGTGTATCATATTTTTACTTAAAAAAAGAGCTGAAATAACATTTATTCTCATTTTGAATTCAATAAATAAAGAAACTTTGAATAAAGTAAGATAAATTTTAATTAGTAATATTCAGCTTCTTTAGGTGATTAAGATGAAGCGATAAATAGAACATAAATTCAGCGACCTGCTTCTATTAGTTACTCTTTTTGCTCGGTTAAAATTGAAAAAGATTTAAAGGGATCGCGGTAAGTCTGTCGGAAATCCGGTGGTTTTCACCACAGCATCCGCAACTGACTACTTGCATCGAATATATCCGTTGACGAGGCTTTTTTCAACTTCTTCTTGACCGCGCCTAAGTACAATCTATGTGCTTTTATTTGTCAGCATAATGATATAGCAAAACAAAACTTAACATGACAAACTTTAATAATGAGTCATATAGATTTTTGCTGATCGATATGAGCAGAAAATTATGGTAAAATAAGAAAAAAAAAAAGTTTTTTTTTACCTAATGTAAAAGACGTTCGATGACCCATGAGAAAAGGTTTCCAGGTCACAAAGTACGAATCGATCGAACTGAACTTTTTTTTCTTGTGAGATTGACGATTCGTTGATTTTTATACGTGATCGTGTTTTATTCAAATTGATTTTTAAGAAAATAATAAACGTCCTAAAAATTATTTAATAAAGTAGGGTTGAGTTTTTTTTAATGATGAAAAGGTGGTTTTTTTTTTTTTAATTGAAAAATCTATTAAAACCATTGAATAAAAATGGTTCTCGAGCTTCTAGATGAATTGGAGATGTGATACATTGAATGTTGATGAATGATAGATAATTCATGATGGAAATCATGCATAATGTAGAAAGGTGATGTTATAAAAAAATTTTTTCTTTTCATTTTTTATAAAAATGAGTTGATAAAAATAATAATTGGACGCAGAAATAACTTTTTTTTTATTTTTATTAAACCAAAAACCCACAAATTGTGATGAAAAAAATGTTTTTAGCTTGAAATGATGACTCTTCTATTTAGCAAGAACATATATATTTTATTTTAATTAATGGTTTTTGTTATGTTGCAAACTTTTTCTCAATACTTTGTCGATAAAAATAATTTTCTTTTATTGATCAACAGCCTAATAGATTTGTTCAACAACTATTTTTAGATTATTAATATGATAGAAAGAGTTTAACTCGGAATTCTGAATTTATTCCGCACTTTATTTTTTCTTTTAATCCTGCTATCATTTATTAATATAAATAATCTTATCCCGTTATGTTATTATTCAATTATCACCCTATTTTGTTAATTTCACCTTCACTTGTTCAGTAAAAATGACTAGAAAATGTTGTGCGTGTAGATATAAATAGAAAAATCCATAATTAAGTAATCACTTGTGAACAGTTGATTAGCCTGAAATCTACGAATTCCATCAATAATAAAATGATTCTCAGAATAGAAGTGATTTATACTCAGTGACAAACACAAGCGTTAAATTACGTAAACATTACGTAAAAAATCCATATTTTGTCAATAAATTAATTGAAAAACAGAGTATTTAGTTGATTACAAATTTCGTTAAGTATAAATACTTGTGACAAAATAAAAGAACGTTTCAATTTCTAAATTCACTCCAAAGGTATAGCTTTCAACATGAAGCCGTCGAGGGAGATTCAAGGTCTCACGTGACTTGATGTCGCATGATTTCAGCTAAAGTAACAGGAGAATATGATACAGGTTGGTTTAAACAACTATGTCTGAGGGGGCTACAGTGAGAAACAGATACGTCAAGAGTCAACAGTGACAGTGGTATGTGATGTAGAGAATATAGGACTGAAGAGGAAGAGAAGAGAGAATATTCGAATACGCGTTTGCGTAATTAATCGTCGAGATGTTCCGACGTAATTAATTCATGGTTGGCATCGGTCAAGGTCCACCGAACTGGAATCGAGTCATGAGTAGAAAGCTCGTAGTACAGCAACCACTCGATTTCAATGTATTCCATGAGCATGAAATTGAGAATGACTAATTGTTTCTATTCCAACATTTTAACCTATGCCATCATTTTTGTATTAACGTTTAGTTGTTACGTTTGGATTTATCTTTTAATACTTTTTGTAATACTGTGTTTAAACTTTCATTAGTTTTGAGTTCAAAGTGAGCGAGATTTATTTATTTTTATTCCCAAGTTTTATGGAATGAAAAATTAATAAAATGATCTTTTCTGAAACTTTCATCTATTTTGTAAGAGAAATAAATTTAACTTTTTTGTTATGTTTTTTTTTGTTTTATTTTAATTAGAAAAAAAAACGTATGTTTATCTGTTTCTTCAATTTCAAGTTCGGGGTAACGATGATCTTTTTTTTTTATTATACATCAACTTAATGAATTAATTTTAATAAAGGAAATATTTTTTTACGATCATATAACAAGCAATTATTTTTTTATCTGTAAGTTTTTTTAATATTAATTATTGGATAATCAAATATTATTAAAAATTTTTTGTACATTTAGAATGAATAGTGTTGTAAAAAATAATTAAATAAAAATACTTTTGTCTGTTTTATTATTAGCAAACATTTTCGATTGGCAAGTTGTAATGTTTCCAAAAGCATTATATAAGTAGAGTATATTATCTTTATTTCTGTCACTTAAACTGAGTATTCTTCTCTTGGATTCATTTATATAAATTATTTCATCTGTTTATGTATTCAATAAGCTAAATATTCAGTGGATGTTCAAAAATTCCGTCCAAGTAGAAGAGATGTCCGTTAGGTCAGACAGGATTATAATTTCCAAGTAAGGTTACATTTTGATATGAAAAAAGTTTAAAGTTTTAGTTTTTATTCATAAAATTTGATTTATAGCAATTTATGTAACATCCGAGCCAAAAATGTTTTTTGCTGCTCGAGTATGGACAAGCAAAACGAGAGCACGTGGGTTTTGCAGCTGCCAAATGTTCGTGTCACTGATGAAATTCAATTCTTCTGGGCAATATCAATGTTATAAAATTTGATCGATTTTTCAACACATTTATTCAATCATTATCACAATGTTTCTATTATAATATTATGATATATGACTCTTTAATGATTATTAGTGCTAAAAATTGAACAATTGCTTCTTCATTGAATCGACATTTTTTCAAAAGAAGTTGAGATTTAATTCAACTACGTGAAAATTCAGTGGCACACTCTCTTACCAGAGATATCCATTTGATATCATCGACTTATCTTTATCACATATTTTATGTGAACTCTCTTGGGTGAGGCTTAACAAGTCGAGTGAATGAAATGAGATGGGTCACAGCAGTAACGAAATCCTCTGAGACATAGGTATCAACTTTTCCACAGCTTTTTTAGATGCTATTTACGACAACAATCCTCTAAAAACTCTACAAGTGACACATCGTTTTAAACATTTTCAACTGGAAGCTCTAGATATTCGTATCAGAATGCTCAGAAACTTCGAAAACGATCAATCTCGTAACTCGAAGTAAGTAGAAGAGATCAATATTCAACGAGCTATCTATGAGTGAGAATATTCAGTTGAAAAAATTGTTACAAACATTTATTTAACTCTAGTTACTTTTAAAATATTTTTTCTGACAAAAGTTTAGAATAAATAATTTAAAAAAAATCTATTTTCGTGTTGCTATAAATGGATCTACTTTTATGGAATTATTTATTTACAATTCATCGTTTCATATTTTTTAAAACCACTGAAAACTCTGACGTTTAAGAATAAGTTTCCAAACTATATTAAATGTTTCATATAATACATAATGTATTAAAAAATTTTAGAAATAAAAATGACTTATTTTTAAATAAAAAAAAAAAGAAACTTTAAATTCAATTATTAGATTGGTGTTATTCATCAAATAATAGTTTGTTTTCATTATTTATCGTCTCATACATTTAACGACAACGATTCTAAACGTTTTGTCTGATGATGTAAAGTCCTTCAGATGTCGTGTCTATAAATATACGAAATAAAAAAATAAAAACTATGAAGTGTTAATTAAATCTAAAAAGGTTGATGACTGATCTAATAATTAATTGTTGAGCTACTAGAGGAGTGGATATAATTAAAGTATTTATTTTTAACTCGAGAAAATTAAAGTACTGAGTCAATATTCCTGTTTGACCCATACTACTATACGTGAATGTTCTAAAAATTTGATAATACCATTTAATTATCGTAACAATGTATCGTCATTCTTCGGCTGCCACACGCGCTTCGCCGGCAGGGTTAGCTCACCCGGCATGACGTCATGACGACACCGCAGCCATTTTGCCGGATGACGTCAGTCTCATGAAAACGACCAGGCTAGAAGAAGGAAGAATACGGCAACGGGACGGTGGCGACAACGAGTCAGGACATTATATACACATCGCGTAAAGAGAAAACCGGTCTCACCTTGCACCAAGTGCGCACGTGTGTACCGAGACTATTTTCCCGCATGTCGTCAGGGATTTAAGTTGAGTTTGCGCACGTTTGTATGTCTCTGCAATCCTTCTACTTCTTTAATCTGTACTATTTGCTCTATAATTTCCATCACTTTATTTCCAAGTATTCCAATGTAATAAATCACATGGACGTGGGCTTTAATTTTTATTGGAATATTGAAATAAAAAAAAAATGAAATGAACAAAAATGGTAATTTTAAAAGATGCTAAATTTGTTTGTTATGTATTGATATACTTTGTATGACCTTTTGTAACGCATAGTCATAAAATGTCAGGTATGCATGTATTGCTGTTTGAAATTGAGCTTACAAAGAGGCTCTATAGTGAATCGTTATAAATTTTCATGAAACTAAAATACTATTGAGTGTATATTGAGTAAGTAGAAATGAACAATGATGTAAATGAATGCCACTGGCTTTCACTGGATTTTCTATAAAACAATTTTTTTTTTTATTTATTTAAAATAGACTGGGTGTAGTGCGGACATTTGTAGTTATTTTAGGAATTTTACCGATATTGATTAGAGTAGAATTTTAATAAATTTTGAGAGATCTAAAAATAAGCATACAGTACGGAAGATAAATATTATTTCTTTTATAAATATGCTATCTCTAATTGTAAAAAAAAATTAATTATAAAATTTTCAACAGCAATACAACAACGACCGCTAGAATCTCATAAATAACTCATTCACTGATTTTAAACATGTTAAAAAAATAATTGCAATTATTCGCTCAACTTATGTTCATTTGCAATAACTTTCTGTTAGTAATATTTCAAAAAAAAAAAATTATGAACCTATTTATGTTGAGAAAATAACTAAATAAATTGGACTTAAATAATAATAGAATACTTATAAATAAAAATGCAATAGCAAAATGTAATAGCTTACAATAGAAAAAAAAGATGTAATTTCAATTGATGAGAATGATTGATCTGTCGATAATCCACAAATTGAACAGACTTAACGACAAATTTCAGTTTATTATTTAAAATGAAAATGATTCAAAACTGAACACTTAAACTACACAATTGGTTATAATTACACTTTGCTTAAAAACTTCTAATTTTCTATGGCATCGAGACTTGAAAATAATTTGAAAAAGGGCATTGACATCATTAAGAATAGAAAAAATCAAAACCAATCAGAGTTTGAATACTCATGACTCATTCGTATTTCACTTAATTGAACAATTTTTGTGGGCCTCATTATCCCTTCCAAATCAATCTGATAGCAAATTATTTTCATGTAGATATCATAGGTATTGGTTTACACGATTATTAATAGAAGTCATTGACGAGTAATTACTTTCCTAATCGCTCGTGATCACATTATTTTGATATCTACAACTTGACAGCAGTAACGTATTTTATATTGCTACGATATTTATTATAGGTCGAGAAATTACAGCAATAATGACTATAATAAAAAACTATATTCATTTGAAAGAAACTTCTTTTTAATTAGGAAATACTTATATGAATGATTTATCTGAATAATAATTTGAGATTGATGTCACGTATATATGACTTTTAATCGATAATAAAATATTTTATGGATTATTTTTAGCTGAGAATAATATGTACTTTTATTACAGAAAAGTGTAGAACTACATTTGTGGCCACTACAAAAAATAATAAAAATAGTACGGAAAATGGGGACATAACCGCATATGGAAGTATAATTGATTTTCTACCATGAAAATAGAGAGAAGTAAAAAATAGCTATAGTTTACAACAGTTAAATAAAAATAGTTCAAATTGAATACAAATATTTCGATTTTCAATTGTTTTAATTATTAATTTATTCTGTGTAGTTTAATAAACTCTTAGCAATTAATTATATGATAATTAATCAATACATAAACAACATAAATTATTTCAGAGAAATTTTTAATATATTTTTTTAATTCAATGAAATAATTAAATTCTGATATTCTGAAAATAACAATTTCATTTATTAATCATATTATAATTAGATAATTAAAGAATTTTCTGTTCTCAATAAAGCAAGAAAAAAATTTGAATAATTTACAGCTGACATTATTTGAAATTAAAAAAGTAATTCCTGTAAAATATTTTTCTTCCAGAAATTCATCAATTTGGGGTCCAGATTTACGGTATTTTATTCAAGTTAAATAGCAAGCTATAAACGGGATGCAGTGAAAGCTTAGACTTTTCATGATAGACTTTCACAAGAGTTGGCCTTAAAGCACTTATGTGTAACTAAAGAGCTAGAAACTTCAAAAGTATTCGCTAAATTTAATTCTCACCTCAATGTTTATGTGTTTACACATGATTGCAGCACCTTAGCTATAATTATCTTTTATAATCAATACCAACTAATTATATATTTTTTACAATAAATTCCTGATGATTGCACATAAATTAACAACTAAAAAAGCTAGACTCACAGCAAATTAAATAATATCAATTCATTTCACACATAAATTGTCATGTCATTTACATAATTAATAATTAGCCTTAACATAAATGTAATAATTTGTTGAGTCACATAGGCACTGTTATTCATTAGGTTATCAATAAAATTGTCAAATATAAATATAAAAACGATAACGGTTTTTGTGATTAATGATTGTCATACTTTTTGCAGGATTATGGTAAGAATTCATTGATGCATGACATCTTTATAGTTTGAAAGAAAAAACATGATATAAAAAAATTACCCAATGGTACAAAATGAAAGATATTTGATGTAAATAACATGATAAAGTTCCAACACTTTTTAAAAATAGTTTAAATATTATTTTTCATAAGAATAAATTACGTAGATGATCTGTATAAAGCAGTGTAAACATTAGTTAAATAAAGAGATAAATTTAGAAGAAATTAAAACTTTAAAAAATTTAATAGTCGTAAAGAGTTACAGCACAGTTGATTAAAAGCTGCAATTGAAAAGCATTTGAGAAATATTTAAAAATTCTCAAGGTTATTCCAATATACTATCATGAGTACAAAAGAGGTCAGGTAGGTTAGTCCTATTATAACTATCGACAATTTGTACGCTGCTGATAAGACTTGTGGCTTCCGAATAAACTAAATTAATAATTAGTTACGTTTGAAATGTCTATTTTCATAAAGCAAAAAGATACGCATTGACCTGCACTGTTAGAATTGCGTTTTAATTCGATTAATTGGTTATCATTGCCGGTTCAGTCAGCAACGTTGTACAACGCTAACCAACCCCTGACCAATCTCTACTCTAATTTAGCCTTCTACCCCAAGATCCCATTGTTCTTAGCTTCATTGTCCATCGACGTGTTCCAGTGTGTGGATTTTGCTCACTCACGATAGCGTCAGCACAAAAACTTTAAATAACTACGAAATAACTGCTGTAAGACAGTTGTAGCTTGTGAGTAAAATTGAATCATACGAAAGTTTTATAAAATTTTTTCCTCTATTATAATTAAATTCTGATTGGAATTTCAAAACTTTCTGTAGATAACACCACGTTTGACATCAACTGACATCTTTAATTTAAGCACAGAATTCGTTTTCAATATAAACTTAAAGGATGAAACTTGTCGTTTGGAGTAAAATTTCAATATTTTATGATTAAATATTTTTTGAAATTATTTTCTTATAAGAGGTAATTTCTTTTATCTAGTTACTTCCTTCAAAAAGAATTTTACAATTGATAAATAATTTAATATGATTGTGGTGGATAAATAAAAAAAGATATAAAATAAGTTCAACTACTGAACAATCAATATGTGTTAGCTTCATCTTAACTCTCTGTAGAATTTCATCAAAATTTAAACGTATAAAAAATAGATATCGAACTTGTACAAATTATTTCCAGAAAATATTTGTAAATTTTTTAAAATGTGCTAGAATGATGAAATTTGACATCAAGTCGATCTGAATAATGAAGTTAATGATTATTTTTTCACTTGCTATACAATTGTTATAAGGAAAGAAAAAATTTAGATAACTTCGTATAAGTTATTTTACAATATCTAAACTTAATAAATTCATCATTTGCATTGGTTTAAAAATGAAAAGTAGATAAAGCAAATATGAACGTCAATCAATCTAATCTCAGTCTGATGAAAATATTTGTTTTGATTAAATTATACTAATTAGTAGGATATTTATGGAAAATGGTAATCTATCATAATATTTATTTGTCGAATGAGAGTATTTTGACTAAGTTCAACAGATCAAATAAGTATAGGGTTGAGCAAACTCGAAAAATCAACAAATTGAAACTATTTATAGAACCATAGTTAAAAAGTTATTGACAATCAAAATAATTTAATTGATTACAAAGAATTATAAAATCTAATATTTTGAAATACTTCGTTAAAAATTAATATAAATAACAAAAAAGAACGAATAAAGTATTTGCTAGTGATTGAATATGTAAAAAAAAAATAAAATCTTGATAATTTTTACTGACTATAAAATAGAAAAAGAAATGACTTTATGTAGTTGAATTTACTTGAATTCTAGATTTATTTATGGCAATTTTATTGTGCTATATAAAGTTACCTTAATCATCCCATAAAAGTATCTTGAGAAATTTTTCTGAATGTAGATTTTTCAAACAACTTGAATTCAATAAAATCATCATTCATAAAAGTGATCAATATTTAGAAACTTGTTACTGATTACAAAAAGATTATTTAATTTTAAATGATAAATTTGATATTTTTCTTTCAACGAAATATAAAACTGGAGTGATAATAATAATAATAATAATAAAAATTGGTAGTCACGTTAGAAATTTTAAAACTCAAACGAAAACTACCTCATTATTTAAAATTTATTCTATAATTCATAATACATAGACAAGAGAACGTAGGTCTCTACAGATTAAAGAATTAAAAAAAAAATTTAATTAACCAATTACTATATAGAATCATAAAACTACATCTATTTTTAAATTAAAAAATTCCTACTACACCGTAACACTTATCAGTATTCAATAAATTAATCAACTAATTGATCTAAAATAAATTCTGTCAGTGTGAAGAAAATCTAAATTCAGGTCAAAGCCTTTGGTATTTTACGATTACTCGCAACGTAATGTTATCATTATGAGGATATATTATCCAATCAATTAAATTCATTCGCATTCCACCGACACAAACAACATCACTTAATTATTAAGCTAAATTATAAACCAGACATTTGTTAGTATTTTCTCTCTTAATAGTTTAAAAAGACAAGCAATTTATGGGGTGGTTTATTAGTCAAGTTAATAACAACCGCCTACATATGTCGTCTAGAACAACATTACTGAATAAAATGAAGAGCAAACGTTATGTAGGTAGGTGAATGACAGAGAAAAGTCGACTTTAGGTGTGGCAAACTCTAATAGCCTCCTACGTAACTACTTATAAAATATTATACCTAACTATTTCATATGTTTGCACTAACTAAACCTCTACTATAGGCTTTAGTATAAACTTTTCATAAAGTATAAAGTTGTAAATTTATTTCTATCTAGCACATGTGACTCATAGCAACAATATTTGCAAATTATCGTTGCAATAAACTTAATTAAATACTCTAATCTTTTAATGGTCAACTTGTCTGTTTACTTTCAATTATTTAACATGTTTTAATGCATTCATTCATTTAATTATCGACATGTTATTTACAAATAATAAATCCTCTAGAGAAATTATATGATGAAGATGAAAAAATTATTCTAAATGATATTTAATTGGTAAACAAAATTAATTTAGAGTTATTGGAAATCATATTATTAGAGATAGAGTACACCATTAATGATCAGTATTTCTGTAGACAACTTTCTTCTGGTTCTAATTATAGAGTAAAATGGATATAAAAAGTTTAATTCAATTAATAGCATAGCATTCTAGATCTAAACCTATGATATCTTTGGTAATAAAACACTATGGTATAAATTAGGAGATAAAATATATAGGGTCAGGTGTTTAAATTTTGAAATCATCACCACTGAGTCAACTCGGTAGTCAATTAGAAAAATTATCCGACACGAAATGTGACGCATGCTAGGAAATATAGTACATCCATACAAGTTAAGGGAATACACAGGACTGTCGATCACGTCTGGCTGACGTCATCCTGGCGACGCTTACTGAGCGTGAGAGTACTCGATGGTAATACTGGAATTTTGGAATCCGGATCGATGCACTGCAAAAGAGTGAGTGAGAGATACGTCGGGAGGCTAGAGGATAGGAGGAGAAGGATGAGGGGAATACAAGGAAATACCAAAACTATACACCTACGCGAAGTGATACGACTTGCGCGGTCACACCTCCCATGAAGTACACGTTACATTCATCAACCTAATTTTGGAACCCTTACGGTATTGCTGTTGGTGCACACATTATCGATGGGAGTTTATGTAGGATAATGAGAATATAAAGCTACTGAAAAGCTACTGAATCAGAAACGATGAGTCATCAACATTGCACCAATTCTAGAGTGTGTCTGACACGTTTCAGGTACATACTACTGTACCAACTACACTGGCTTACATGGAGTATTGACATTACTGTATTCTCGGTGAATGTTCTTACGATCAAGTGGAATTCATGATAATGATCATAAGGGTTATTTTTATGAATAGCAATAAGAATGATTATCAAGTTATTAATATTTATCGCAAAAAAAAAGTTTGTATTAAACTTAATAAATATGCACAATTTAGAAGTATGTATTTTATGTCATTTGAATATTTCTATTTTAAACTACAACAAGTTATTATATTTTTTATGGTCAGCAAAATGATTCTTAAAATGTTTGAATTTTTGAAAAATATTTTGTGAATATTAATATTAAAATTTTTATTTTGTTGATAAATTAATAATTCAGTGCATGATCACGAATATTAATGATTACGTGTTTTTCTATGCAAATACATTTCACTATTCAAACAATATTTTAAAAAAATAATGCTTACAAAATGGAAATTTTATTTCGATCATTGTGACTCATAATCTATTTATTTGGCTAATTTATTTTTATCTATTTTTTTCCTCAAGAAAGAATATAAAATCATTGATTGATTTAAATAAAAAAAAATTTATAAATATAAAAGTAAAATAATAAAAATTTTATAAAAACTATGTGTAACAAAAAAATAACTTTACTTATTCAAGTATGTGATGTGATTCAGTACTTTTTAAGGCATTGATTTTTTGTTAATATTATTATAGACATGAGTAGAGTAAAAAGAAGAAAATAAAATAATAAATAAATAACAAGAACTATAAACTTAAATAAAACTAGATATTTCCATCAAATCCATGATTGAGTCATTCAAGTACTCTGATTCTGAGCGATATATTAGATGGTTTCACTGAATAAGATGAGTAGGCGTGAAACGATTGTCCTTGATTTCTAGCTTGCATTGCAGTTCTGAGATTTTAACAACTATGAATCATATTATTTGCCAAGAATATTGCATGACATTGTTCAAGATCCAACTTTTTTTCAATATATAAACATGGAATGAATAGAGTTTAATTTTACTTTGAAATACAAGTGACCATTAATTTGTTTAATTTTTCTACGAAGTAGTTAATTTCAATGTAATACTGCAATACTATAATTAGGGGTCATAACATACTTTTAAATATTTAAATTACCCGAGTTGTTTAATTACACATTACTGTCGTGAGGTGATAATAAATTATATCTCAGAGTAATGGGAAATTATTATCTAAAAATTATATATAATTTTTTTTGGAGCAGATTCTAGTTTTATTTGGTATTGTTGTTTTATTTAAACAATTGACACAACTATAGTGTATGTTATATAGTTTAATAACTCGACAAACTTTCATTGTGTTATTTAGATAGACAAAAGGCTCTTTAAATATTCATTCCAATCGATTAATAGATTAGTGTACTTTGTAGTAAACTAAAAAAGTTCATATTTATAAATATATCAAAAATGAAATTGTTATAATATGAGTGTATTAATTTCGACATTACCCAGTGAATAGACAATTAAATTTATTGCTCTGGTATTCAGTAGATAACAATACACACATAATATTGACTGCGATGGTTTCGAATTTGTCCAATTATATCAGAGTAATATACAATCAATAATCATATTTTCGATAAAATAAAAATTTTATAATTGATCAATCTTTCATACTATTAAGATTCAATTAAATCTTATTGAAAAGTTTAATGAAAAAATCACTTCAAAGAATTACGCTTTAATAAAATATCTTGAAATAATCACTTGTACTTTTTATCTGACTTTTTAACATCAAATACGATAGATTGACATTTAATTTATATTTTTTTACCTTGAAAAAAAAATTATATGAAAAATTAATAATTTTTTCTCTCTAGTGCATTCAGTGTAATATCTCACTTTATTATTAGAAGATAATTTATTATAAAAGATAATTTAAAATAAATATTTAATAAATGAATTTTTTTGATTACCACAATCATCTTCGTCCACGATAAATTGATCTGTTAATCCGATAATTAAAAAAAGTTTTTATCGAATGGAAGTTTTAATGGTCTGAACATTAACCTATCGTAGTAAACAGAATGAATACGGCAGAAAAATAATAATGATAGCGGAAAGTATTATTAAATCTATATAGTTATATCGAATCGATTGACGACCGCATGTCGAGTGTACTGCCCTGGTTGCTGTAAATTAATGGCAAAATCACTCTGAAAGTTCTGCCAAGACTTCTGAGCGCATGATCGTAGGAAAGTTATCTATTAAACGAACCAAATAGACCAAGTAGAAAATATAGAAAAACTCAGACTCTCTTGCGTTTATTTTATTTTTTTAGAGACTAGCCACACTACTATATTCAAACTTGAAGGAATCCTTGAACTATAGCATTCAGCTTCAACTACAACAATTACAATACAGGTCGTCAAGTTTTCAAGTAGAATGACAAGAGAATTACTATGAACAACGGCTGACCATTATCGTCACTTGTACTTGACTGCAACATTTTGTTATAATTTACAAGGAGGAATATTATGCGTGTTCATCAGACAATAGATCGATGTCATTATCGTTGCAACATACGAGTAGTGTTGCATCAAGTCATAAATATATACGAGCTCTAGATAGTTACTGTTTAATCACATGTATTAGCATCTAAAACTCATCTGGAATTTCGATTGTAATCGAATTTATTTTATTTTTGATAATTATATCATTGAAATTATTTAATTAATATCTAAAAAATATTCTTTCGTTTTTAATATCAGTAAAAAATTAAAAAAAATTTTATTCAAATAATTATATTGAAATAATATATTTTATATATTACATAAAATAATAAATATTTTAAAATACTTATAGGAAGTGGAGTAATGTTTTTTAATTATTATGATAAAATAAATTTTAATACTGATAATATTAATGAATATTATTAGAGGGAATTATAGATATTATAATTATAATGAATTCATTGTAAATCCAATGTATATAAAAATAATATACCCTAGAGAATATGCAATATTAACTTGTTGTAAATAAACTAACATACTTTGTCATATTTATTTCTTTTCAACTATGGTAACATTTATAATTCGTTTATGTTACTTTTACGTTAAACATTCTTCAAAGTATATCTTTTTACACGTTATAATATACAGTATATTAAATTTCTAATTTGTTTCTATTGAGATGGGTAAAAATGAAAAAAACTGTTTATGATGAAAATGGCAGTTTAATTAAAAAAAGTTGATTGTTATACTTAAAAAGTAGGGAAAATGAGTATTTTTAAATGTATAGTTAATTAAATAAATAAATCACAACTAATCTGATGCTCAAACAAGTGATAACAGAATAAATTTATTTTATTGCAAATAATTATTAACTTTCAGGTCATTATTAAACAATGGTCATGATCTATACAATATTCATTCTAGTTAATGTTTATAAATTAATTAGTTCCAATTATTTTCATTCAATTTTAAATTTAAAAAAAAAATAGCTGAAGAATATGAGCTAGAAAGCAGAGGAGTTAACCTTTGCATTGATGAAATTCACCTTTTGAACGAGCAAGAGGATTAAATTTCTCAAATAACAGTAGAAATGCAAAGAAAAAAAGCAAAATATGTAATAAAAAATTTTTCTTTTCTCTCTTAAAATATTTGACACGTAAGTTTACTAATGAATATTAGGCTTAACGATCAATTTAGTTCTGCTAAAATATGTAGGTCAAGCGTTTCCTGTAGTTGATTAGTCATCAATAATTTAGATATCGATATATGTGCAAATAGACTCGTTCTTGTATTACTAATAATTAATATACTCTATAGTACATATACATAATATTAAATTACTTTACAAATTAAAAATAAATACTGCGGTAAATAGTAAAGCAAAGACTGGCAGGTTTGCTTAATACAATTAGACACGTAAGTAGTATAAGAATATTTAAGTCGGACTACTTTTATAGGTATATATAGATTGCAAAAATATGCGTGAGTCAACGAATAAAAAAATTTCAAGCCAGTAACAAAGTTCTTAAACATTCAATAGGTTGTTTTGCTTAGGAAATTAGGTTAGTCTTTACGTTGGCAAGAGTCGCACGAGTCTGAGGAAACCCTTTGGAGATACGTCGCGGCTTGGGTAAAAATACTTTGACGGTTTATCGATCTTCGGCCCTTACATTTTCTCTCTTTTTCTTCGATTTAGTCGGTCTTTATTATCTTCATCGATTGCTACAGAGATAAAAGTTTTCTTAATGAGCCAATTTAATGGTTCTATTTTATTATATCCATAGCCCTTTTGTTTTTTTACTAACTGAAAAAATAATTCAGCATTCATTTCTGCAAAAAAATCTTATGATAAAACTTATAATAAATGTGATTTCTAAGAAACTATTATGAAATACAACCCTTGGCTTTCTTTCAGTAATGGATTCCGGAAGGATCGATTCTCCGATCTTGCAGAAACTGGGAACAGTAGCCAAGGAAAACCAACGTGTTTGCCGGAGATGAATAAAGATAAAAAGCAAAGAAAACGAATAAAGAGATGGCTCAAGCCGTCTGTGGAACATGATATCTTCGCCCTCTCGCTGACGTGCTAGAGTCGTTTTACTTTTTTTTCTCAGCTTTATTTTACTCTCTTTCCAACCCCCACCATCTTCTTTTTTTTATAGTGAGGAATCATGTTTTATTACGAGCGAAGGACATGGATGAACACACGCATGCTCGTATCCCTAGAGTTTTTCTCACACGCAATGAAGCATCAAAAACATTACTGCACGTACGTACGCATTATAGTCTAGATTCTACGAAATACATGCACTCCACCCTCTTTGACCGCCTCCAATCTAATAACTTACGATCGTGAGTGGGCGTCATAACGTTTCACACACGTTACATTAGCTAGTGGCTCCTAAAATGGATGTTATGTGAGGATGAGTATGTGTCGAAAACAGGAAAACGTGCCTATTCATTAGGATAATGATTAAACAAAATTGTATTTGTAGAATCTAATTTTAAGAGAGAGGTTTATTTTGGTTGCTTTTTCGTAGGAATTCACCAGGTGTTTTATTAGATTTAATCAAGCTGGTGGATAAAAATATTAAATAATATCTCTGGTTATCTTGATTTTAGCCATGAAATGAGGAATTATTTTTAGTAATTAATTTTGAATTTGATTGATTAGAATTACAATGTTTACTAAAAATATCATTGTATTATTTCCAACCATTTTAATGGTTTATTTAATTATAAAAGATGTCTAGTTTATTGACTTGAAGGAAATAAAAGAATTACTGATAATTTTTTTAATGATAATTTAGTAACAATGGAGGCTATAAAATAAATATCAGTTAAATTTATTTATTATTATAGAGCTTAAGAAATATATTTCCCTTAAAATCATGATATCTGTATTTTATTAAATGAATTTATTCCTTCAGAAAAATTTTATCAATCGATGGTCTTTTATGTACATGAAATAAACTAGATTTCTTTATAATTTTTTATTCTGTAGATACAAGAGCTTCTGCTGATAAAAAAAAAGAATTAATAAAATAATTTCTCAATTCATAATAGTCTTTTAAACATTCTGGGATTTAATGAGATGTATAACTAAATAAAAGCATTTTTAATTCAAACGTGGAAAGACTAGAAATTTTAAATTTCCACGGTAATCAATAAGCATAAAAAGAACTTTGTGATGATTTAGATAAAAAAATTGAAGCTCTAGAAACATTTAAAATCCAATTAGGATCGGTTTTTATAAGATAGAATCTTATAAAATTGAAAAGAAAGAAAATAAGAAAAGGCATTCTAATAAAAAAAAAAAAATTATGTTGCAAAAATCTACAATGTATTTACGTCTGTATATGTATTTGTATTTAAAGATAATGAAGTTGAGTAAAATAATAATATAATACTAAAAAAGTATTGCATGCTGAGAAATCCACATATCTAAAAAGATGGTAACTATATGTCTATTGATCGTTCATTCATGCTGCCCTTTCTTTCTCTCATCACCCCTGAACGAACGCCCTTGCGTTATACTCAAACCTCTGCCCTCACTTCGGCATTCGACCCTACAACGAAGAACAGTCTTACCCACTCCATCCCATCCCCTGCAACTCGTCACACGTGGCGTTAGACTCACTCACTCACACACATTAACCCTGGAATACTTTTACAAAAAAAAATGAAAAAAGTGTTCCTATTATCTCACGTAGCTTTTGTTCACTAAATAAATATATTTTTTAATTGTTGATAATGAAAAAATTCATTAATTTCAAGTACTGAATATTATTGAAGAGAAAAATAGTTTGGCTGCACAAAAAATTGTGCTACTAGATAATTTTAAATGAAATGAAACAAGGCAAATGTTACATCACTGAAAAAGATAATACCCAGTTATTTTTTTTTTTTTGTTGAAAAATAGTGAAGATAACTTGAATTTAACTCGTTCGTGATCTAATTGACAGTTACATCAGTAACGTAGCTCTGATAAATACGTTATAACTTTTTTTTTTTATATAAAATTTTTAATTGGATTTTATTACTAACAAAAGATGAGTTTTTTTTCAGGACATTGAACTGAGGTGAGAATATAAATTAATTAGAGAGTTTAATAAGAGTTATAAATTCGTAAAAATAAATAAATTCTTGATTGCATTGACACAATTATCGGTCATAGAATGACAGGAAATAAAAAGCTGCTTAGATTTGATATTTAGGGTAATGGATGTTTCCCATCATTAAATAAAGAATTCCTCTACCCAAGTTTAGCTATTGTCATTGGTATAGTATTATTAACGATAATTAATCAACCACCAATAACTACTATTAGATTTAGAAAATCTGGCTTTGACTTGGTTTTGTTCGATAACCACATTTTTATTGATGTGAGGAAATGGGGAATGATATTTTTGTTTATTCACCACCTCACTCACTTTGTCTTATATGGATGAGGAAGAAAAATATAATATTTATTCTTCAGTCGGTATTGTCTCTTCATCAATTTTCTATTATTGTTTTTTTTTTAAACTTGAACATTTTTTCAAACTTTGAATTTTCATAAAAATATTAAGAAAAAATGGAATAAATAAAAATGATGGAAGAATAAAGATAATTTTAAAAATGTCTATTTTTCGTCTCTATGTATTGTACGTTCAAGAATTATCAGCTGTATTGTGTGTCAAAAGTATAAAATCAGTCAATACATGAGCATATTGTAAAGCCGATTAATGTTACTATTGATAATTCAGCTTTATTTTGCATAAAAACCTAAAAAAGTTATATTATATAAGTCATCTTAGGGGTTGTGGAACATAAACGTATAATTTTTATTTTTATTGCAGGCCACATCTGATGCAACGACGTCTAACGATGAATTAATGTATCAGAGGGTGTCGAAAAAATACATTTAATACAATCTCTCTAATGAATATAAAAATAATTTTTGATATTTCTAAATCACTACTATTTCATATTTTATTGTTTTTATTATTTTGAGCTTTTTTTCATGGAATTTTTACGTGAGTGTATTATGAAATCTGATGGAATTGATAACAGTTGAATATCTTCTACCCTCAAAAATATAAAATTAACTGGTTTAAATATGTGGAACAAATAAATATTTATAGGAAATAAATTCAAGAATAGTTTGAAAAATGGATATAAGTATAGACATAGTGGTCTATAGTCAATTCAAAGTTTAATAATGAGAAAAGGGAAAAAAGTTATTTTTTTATTCCAAGACCTTCTTAATGATTGTCTGGACCGGAGATGTATTTCTAGAATTTTTATCCAGTCACTGAAATCTAATTATTACGAAGGCGTTGACAAGTCAACCTCGACGACAGAAGTCATACAGACTTCATCGAGCGGTTGTGTCATGCCATAACGTTATTATCCACATCTGTTAAATCATCATTTCATTACCCAAGTGATCAATATTTGTCTTTGAATAGAATACGTCACTGGTCGATAATGACGATAAGTAGTGGCAATGAGGATAAGTGAAAAATAAAAAAAATGATTTGAATGAAAATCCAGACGGTTGCACTCAGGTGGCACTCACCTCTAGAGGGAGGCAGGGGCTAGATGCGGCCATGTTCCTACATGCGTTCGAGCCTATGCCCTGCTGGCGATCTCAGTGGTACCCACACCCCCAACAACACTTTAACACAAACACTACAATCTTGTCAACACCTCGTGCAGCAGCACCTAACAGCCACCACGAAATCGTCCTGACAGCTGTCAATGTCGTTCCAGTCGTCGTCGTCCTCGTCGTCCTCGTCCTCGTCGTCGCTATTTGCCAGCACGAGCACCACCGACACTTGGTTAACCAGCACCAGCTCTTCCTCCTCCGGCTTCTCACACGCTCCTCGCGACACTTCAACCACCACTGTACCACCGGCGCATAACATCCGATCCTTTGGAGACACAGCCGTCACCACAACCCGTCGTCTTCCCGTTTTCTTCGTTTCCACCGCCACTATTCACCTTTCCCCGTTGTATATTTTTATTATTCCGTCGACCGCCGTGTTCACCTTCTGCTACACTTTTTGTACCGCACCACCACACTATATCTGCGTATACTACGTTACTTGCTGCTTACTCTCTGCGTCACTTGTTTATTTCTTTTCGTTATTACGTTCCACGGAATCCACGTTCTCGCACTTTGCCAACCTCTCCTCTCTTTCCTTCCGTCCTGCACCACCTCCTCCCCGGGAAAAGAGCCGTTTGTCCGCTCGCAAGAAGTCACTCACTACCTACGCGAGCATCGAGCTCGTGGCCACAGCGGGACGGTCGCTCGACTACGTTCTCTCGTTCAATCCCCCACTATCATCAACCCCCGAGCTCTACTAATCTTTCTCTCTTTCTCTTTCCTGATTCAACCAGCACCCCGGGCGACCTCTCTCTCACTCTCCCTTGCTCAAACTAACGGAGCCACCAAGACCTCAGGGCCGTAAGCCGCAATTCAACTGCATATGAGCTTCAAGTTCTCTCCAGTCTCTTAATCTTCCTCTATTTACTCCAACAATTATCCCAATTATCCAAAGAATTTTTCACGTATTCACATTTTATTGCCATTTCAATAAACTGCATTTATTTTATCGACATCTCTTTGATTCCAGCTGTTTCCCTCAGAAGTGGAAAAAAGAAAATAAACCAACTTATTCATGCATTAAATTTCTATTAGAAAAATATCTTGCTGACTTATTGATGTTATTTTCATCAAAAGAAACTGGAATGATGCTTTAAATTGGAGAAAATTCTCAATAAATTGGATAAATATGAAATATTTTGATATTTCCCGCCAAATAAAAGCTCCGTCTGTTCTGCAAGCTAGCGTTGTTTCTTCAATAAAACTGTAGATGTCATTAGGAAGCATTGGAAAGAAGTGTGTTAGTAATAGAGTTTGAATATGTGAAATAGAAGAATAGATAGATGTGTATGTAGCCGATATTGCGGGGGGTAACGAAGCATGCGCTTCTCTATAAATGCGAGTCCAGCTGTGAAACATAGGGCCGTGTGCATTACATTCCGAGCCTGATGCATCTTATTTTTTCAACTTAATATTGTAAAAAGCTTTCTCTGCATTATCCCGTGTTCATCCGCCATTAAATGCCTCCACGTCACCACTTGGGAAAAAATTTCCCAAGATGTGTCTTATCTTTGAAACTGACAAAAGCTTTTGGAATAATAAATAAACTCTATATGATGATAATTGAATATTTTTCTCTGGTAAGAGAAGCACAATTGACCCATTCTCATCCCAACATCGAGCTACAAATGACTAGACTGTCTCAGTGACGGGTCAACAGTGGACCAATGGTACTTTCTACTAGGGATTTTATTCCATTCTTTTTAACGTTTTAAAAGAAAAGAAGTCAAAATAAAAGCCTGACGATTGAATGGTATAGAGAGATAGAGGAAAATATGTAAAATGCAAATGAAAAGTAAAGAACAAAAAAGCCTTTGAAGACGAGAGAAAAAGAGAGAACAGAAGAACGTAACGATAAGTGTAACCTTTAGGTTTCTGGGTTCGTTGCAAACCGAACTCCAAAAAGGCTGGAACGGGCGAATGTGGAACAGTAGGTCAGCGCACTCCGTGACCCTTGTGGCCTACCCCACCTCTTAAAGCTTTTCACCCTTCTCTATACCTTTCCCCTCTCTATATATTTCTGCCCTATCTCTTACTGTCTCTTTTTATGCCATAGCTCTCTACATATATCTCCTTTCCTACCTTTAACCAATTGCGTTACGTTACTCTACGTTATGATACGTGTTTCGATATCATCGGACGCGATTCGCTTCAAACTGATTTTCAGCTTTCAACGACACAGTGATATGCATCGAAAATAAATACTATCTGCTAAATCGACAAGAATCCGAAAATATTTTGCTGGAAAAATTGATAAAAATAATTGGATAAATTCATGCTAATTTATACCAAGTACATAATGTATTAATGAACATTTTCCCGCTGGGAAAATGTGTGAATTATCTTCATTAGATCCAAATAAAATTTTTATAAATTAATCTCACATTAATTTTAAAGCCAATGGTTCTATTACCGAATCATTACTTGTAGCGAATCGGGATGCGTTTCAATCGATTAAAATAACTAAATTAAACTGTTACCAGGGCTACTTGATCCAGTTAAAAATGCATACATTTGTGTATGGGTTTTTTTTAACGATTCATTTAAAAGTTTTACTTGGAATTTCTACACATTTACTAATTGAGCTATTTAACCTTTTTCTAATGCATTTAAAGTTGCTATTGCCGAGAAACTTTTAAATCTGATCTCTGGGAAATAATTGAATTGATTTTTTTTTTTCCCCCTACTATTGGATTTTAAAATATCAATATAAATGAGACAGTTGAGTCTATTTTTAACAATCTACCATACAAACTGTAATTTTTGGTTGAAAACAAACTTTTTAAAATAAATTTTCAACCAATCTAGTTCTGATATATTTCTTTTCTTCTTCACTTGTTTCCGTAGTGTGACTTTTTTTTTTTTTTACATTTTTTTTCAATACAATGGATAAAATAAATCGATTCTCCCTGACCATTCAGCTCGTAACAGAAGGTAACCCTTGGGCGACTTTTGAAAAGTTTGTCGCCAAGAAAATATCGACTACAAGACTTTATACCGCATGCAATCATTTTCTGTTTCCTTTATTTTTACGACTTTTTCCATCATTTCCGACTTTTTATACTTTGTCCTGCATTCGTATATTATCCAAGAAACGCACACCTTTTAGCACGCTATAATGACTGCAGCAGTGGAGCGTTATTATGTGTATTGTTGATTATTTACATTATTCTTTATCTTCTCAATGAAATGAAAAAAAAATACAAGGTCGTAATGCAGACAAGAGGCAAATAGATAAAATTGTCAGTGATTTTAAATTAGAGCTGGAGAAAATGGTATTCGTAAAGGAGATAAGACCATTAACCGGTCAGACGTGAGTGTAAAAACTCATTCGTATGTATCGTTTACTCCGCAGGTATAGAAAACTTGACCGAGTTCTGGATCCAGGCGCAGGGCGACCTAGATTTGCGTTCAACCCCTGCAGATTGTGCTTCCCCACTACTTGACTGACAATAGCAGCAGAAGCAAAAGGAAAGCGATGCCTCCCCCATAGCGCACGCGACTCCCTGACACAAGGGTATACCGAACAAACAATACAAGAATAACAGAGAAGGAATGCTGGAATCATAATGACTTTTTTTTACACACTATTTCCATCTCTTATTGTATCAACGATACTTGGATGTTAGAGTTGTATATGTATACAAATAAATCTATCAATAAATTACAGGAGGTATTAAATATCATGATACAGCAAAATACTATAATACATTTCGATGTAAATCAGTCGGAAAGATGTCCGAGCTGAATATTATTTCCGGAAAAGAAAAATTTTCGAACAATTTCGTGCTGTTCACGCTATGCTTTTTATCCATTGCGTGACTCGGGGGTGAACCATTAAAATTTATTAGAATTATAAAATTATAGGGAATAGTTGTAATGATGGTTATTTATAATTGTTATAAATATTTTAAGATTCCTACTTCGGCTGGAATTCTTTTTTAACTGTAGGTAATTCTGATTTAGGTCCTATTCAACAAGATATACTTGAATAAAATGTAAAGAAACCTATAGTGATATTGTGTACTTGAAAATATTTTAGATTTACAAACTAAATTGAAACATTTTTCGCTATGAATTTTTTTTAAAGTTTGATGAAACTGGGACAAGATCAGTCGACTGTATTTTGCGATTGGTTTTGCTTTAACAAATTGTCAGAGCCTTTAAGGCGGTCATTTTGTTCTGATTCCTTTTATTTAAACAATTTGGGTCACTGTACTGTGAATAACGTTGAATAGAAAAGACACGAGTTTGATGTTTCAGCATTTTAAAAATGAATATTTTTCCATTAGTAACATAAAAGAAATAATATAAACGCAAATGTAAAAGATCAATCTTCAATACAAGCATGATTACTTGAAAAAAAAAGAAATAATCCTCTAAATAAAATAGAACAATTTATAATCAAGAAGACATTATCATTTTCTAGAAGTTATTATCAAAATTGTTTGATATTTGTATCATTAAAGAAACTTGATCAAATCAATTCACTTAATTGTTTTGTTGTAGTTTAATTAAAATTGCTACAAACATTATTTAATTTTAATTAAAGAACATTGTTAACTCCAAAAAATAAATGAGGAAGGTTCCAAAGTACAATAATCCATTTACATAATATAAAGTTTCATTGCAATTTAAGCAGCTGCAGATAGTAATCGTCTAGATGACAGCATTTTTATGTAGGGTAAATGTCCCTACAAATGACCAGTTGATCCAGTAATAGTTCACTACAAATATCATAAAAATAGAACATTTTTTAACCCTAATTTCCTTATTTACTTAACAATTGTTATATACTTGTTAAATTATTAATACAATAATCTAAAAAGACCAAGTCATTACATATTATTTTAATTAAGAAAATTAAATGTATTACTTTCTCCTTTAAAAAAATATTGATTCTTTATTCGATGAAAATTCATTTGTTTGTTTTTATTCCATATTTATTCATTTTTTTTTTATCACTCTAAAATTATTTTTTATTTAAGAAATCTTTTTACATAACCCTAGTAGATTTATTTATTCACATAATCTCGTACAAAAATGAACAGACAAATTATTAACTAATAATAAGTCTGCTATAAGTGTTTTTAGAAATTATGATTAATCAACTATTGATTTATCAACTATTGGTTAGGGCAGTTTTTTAACTACCCCAAAACTGCCCTAGAGCTGCCAAAAATATTCTAGTAACTGTGTAAATATTGACCTTCCTGTCCATTTGAGAATGTCTATCATTATTATAAGATTGAAGAACAGTATGTATGATCAATAATCAATCAATACATGGTAAATTTGAATTATTTAATAAAAAGTGGATACTTAAAATTTGTAATGAGCCAATTATTTGTCAATGAGTAGCTCGTAGGGAGGTGAGTATAAGTGTTTCTAAAAAATTTATTACAATCCAATAAGAATTCTATCATGAGCTAATGATAGATCAATCATAGGCTTCAACAAATCTAAAATAAACTTATTATTTTTTAATAATTAGTTTCTTCATTTTTGTAAGAAATATATTAAAATGCATTATTAAAACAATTATTTTTATTTCTGCATGTTAATTTAATTTCTAATTAAGATTGTTTGTAAAGTAATTAAAGTTAATTTTAAATTGTACCATAGATTTAATTTTTTGTTATGAATTTCAGGTCTAGACTGAAAGTCAAATATCAAATAGAACCTGTCAGTATTTTGTCTGTCAAAATGTTACATTTCAAGGGGATGGTAACATTACTATCAAAACATCTAGGGAAAAATTGGGGTAAAAATGAAAATATAGAAAGAAATGAATGAGCATATCACTATAGAATGGAATATACTATTTCCGAGGGAAATTACGAAACGGAGCTGTTCCGTTTGAGTGGGGTTGTACCATCATCCGAATAATCGGATTCAAACGTCGAAATCGGAAAGAGAGTAGGTGGACCAGCGCGGATTCCTCTACAAGTGGAGTAGACAAGCGTGTTACTTGTACCGGAAATTAGATTCTGTTGCAGTTCATCTATTGATGGAGTTTTTTTATTTGTTTATGTGCATAAACTATACATTTTTATAACTGTCAATTATTAAAAAAAAAAAGAAAAAAAAGATGATGTATAAAACGTGACTTCCATTTTTTAAATTACTTTTGGTGTATTTTTTTTATTGGCCCACATGCGACGTTGTCATCAAGCGGTTGTGGTAAATCGACAAAGCAATTAGACTGGAAATTTATGAAGAAAAAATAAGTATTTTATAAACTTGAAAAAAGCCTCTTTTTTACATTTCAAATATTCAGAATAAACCTCTGTTTGGTTTAATAATTTAGGAAAGCGAAAAAAAAAATTTTTTTCTAACTCGATTAAAAAATTATGAAGCAGCACAGAATACTAGTATCTATAAAGAATAATTATCTAGACTTTTAGCTCATTGTCAAACTTTTCTTTATATCCAGCACTCATTCTTTTCCTTCACTTTTTTTCTCTGTCGATGGAATTCATGCCTAGGGATTCGCGGGAGACGAGCAAAAAGACAATAAATGCAATGAGGTGTGCCGCTTGGCAAATGGTGAGGGGAGAAAAGTGAAGAAGAAAAGCGAAAAGAGACTCATATTCCCTGATGGGATCGGGGAGACTAAAGACGGGAATAAAACAACACAGGAAGAGTATAGTGAAGAAGAGTGAGGGTTGTTCTCGTCAAGGGCTGGAGGAATGTGGGACATCGAACTGCCCCTAGGACTGTCTGTGAAACTCAACCGGATGCTTGACGCCGACTCTTTTCATCTCTTTATTTCCTTCCTTAGTCGCGCCACGTCGTTTTTTTTTCTTCTCACATCTTTTTTCTTCTCACATACACAATTTAGCCACCTGCGCCCTACTTACAGCTCTAACTGTAATGCTGAGTATAAAGTTTTTCTAAAACTGCAGCTATGCATTCGCAGCCCAAAGATACACTAATACATATTCATGTAGTTACTATTATGTATTGTTGCGCTTTCATCACATTGCCTTTGTAAATAAATAAATAATGCGAGGCAAGTAAACAGATTGTTATATTCCGACAGTGTAGGAATGCTCGTGTATGCATGGAGAAAATTTTTATGAGAAAAATTAATGCGGAATTTAAGGTTAAAATAACTCTAACATAACAGTGATCGAGAGATAAGTTAATAAAATTGAAATTTTTGACATCGAAAAGCTTGGATGCATTTCATATAAATTCTCTATTTGATAAAAAATTAAAAATTGTTTTTTTAAAAGTATTGCATCTATTTCTTCCTAATTATTTATTGATTCTTTTTATTAATATTTAGTAATTGAAATAGTTCGTAATGAAAATTAAAAAAATATTTTTGGATGAAATCATGAATTGCTTGATAAACTAAAAATAATTAATTTAGAAGTATGTTATTATTTCTTTAAGTATTTTGTGTATTACTCAATTAATTTAATCAATATTGTCAAACTAAGTACACTAAGGTTATCAATTGATAAATGTTTGAAAAAAAGAAAAAAATGACCAATTCTCAACTTTATAAAATCTTTTTCTGTTAAACGAGATATACTTTTTAAATTTTCAGCTCTTTCTAGAACTTGATGAGTTGTGTTTTTACATCAGAAGTAAACAAAGAAGTGACATACATCAGAAAAATTATTTTAAAAGGGAGAAAAACTTTACCATTTATGAGAAGCCTCTAAAAAACTATTGTTTAAGGTTAGTCTTCAGAATTCTGTTTAAATTGTTTGAAATAAAAAATTTATCGAAATAAATAAATTCAAACAATCAAACGTAGGTATACGTACAATTGATTCATTTATTTTTTAATATTAAAAAAAATTCTAATAATTGAGATATTTTAAATAAAAAATATTATACTTATTTTATAACTGATAGTAAAATGTCTTAGAGCTTTTAAAAAATAATCACATAATTATTATGATTGACTTATAGTCTTACACAATAAATTTACCTTTATTTTAAATGTTTGTATAACAGATTATTTTTAAAAAAGGCTTTTAGAGTAATTTATACCATTAAAAGTAAAAATAAAATACAAATTACTTAGAATCCTTCATAGATTTCATGCTAATTTTTTTATATAATTTTTTTCCATTTATATTCAAACATAAATTGCATGAAAATATCATATAAATTTATATCTAAACATCAGTAACTAAAAAAAACAATACAAAGATGGTGGATTATGTTTGTATATGATAGCCAAGTACTCAGGTGTTTTATCTTTTTTTTCGATAAAATAAAAAAAAAAAAAAAGAATAATTGTGTATTAAGAATAAAAAAAAATAAAAAAAATCGTGACTACCCTGCCAAACCAATATTTTTTTTATGATGTCACGATGTTCTTTGTCACGTGCTAATTTACATATTGTTCAGTATCGAAGAGAGTTCATTGACTGGAAGAGACTAAGATTTGGATTTTTTTGTAAATAAATTTTATTTATAGGCTCCTGCAGAGACTACATTAGTGAGTGTAAAAGAAAAGTGTGTAGGAGTAGTTAAGATGCCGGCTACTTTGTCTAAATTTTGATCACGTAACATAGCATGGAATACAGTTACCACCTCCTGTGTGTCCCAACGTCATGAATACGACGCTGAGACAGTCATCAGCACTAAACGATAATTCGCTCATTGAGATTTTAATCGGATCATTCAATTGATCGATCAAAGACAACTGTATGACGACAAAGAAACTGTATATCTATATGTATGAGTTTCATCAACAAACACACTCTATTGCTTTCCATCTAAGCAAAGGTATATGCTATAAATATTTTACATAATCAGTGATATAATACTGAGCTGTTAAGAAAATCTTCACAACATAATCTTGAGTACATAATGTATTTACTCTAGATAATTGAATAATTCGCAATGATTTTAATGGTTATTGCATTTATTGCACTTAAGAAACTTATTTAATAATAAAATCAAAATAAACTTGTAATGAAAAAAAAAACAAAGTAAAAGATAATTACTCCAATATTTTATTTAATTAATTACCACATTAATCATCAAAGATTTCAGCAGTAATTATAGCATAATTGATGCTTCTATAATGAAATTAGCACAAAGAAAAATTGATAAAAGTTATTGCTGCTGCAAAATGAACTTTTATCTGTAAAAAAAAATCTGAAGCTTTAATAGTGTTCTCAATTAAACTAGAGAATCTATGAGAATGCACTGGGTGAGAAGCACGGAGTAGCCTCAAACTGACGTACCTACTCGACGCAATCTAATTACGTAATGGATAGAAACGAAGATAATCGATTTATCTTCTCAATTCTAACACGCGTCAACGTGTAATCGATTCGAGCCGATCTTCAGACTATAAGCGGATGCCTCATTATTATTAGATCAGTACAAAAGAGTTATTTCGAAATTGCTTTTATAATTTTTTAGAAGAAAGGGAAAAGGTTGAGGATTAAATTATCCCTTCGAAGGGGATGTTATTTTAACTTGGTATATAAAAAAAAATTATTCAAATATAAAAATCTTAATGTTTACTTAATACACGGATTGTTATTACTGGTTAGAAAATTAGCTTTCTCTAGTGCTGTTAAATTTTTATTGACATATGTTTGACAACATATGGTATCCACATTTGTTTGAGCATTAAGAAGTTTTTTATTAAATTTTCGATATTCTCCAATTATTGGATTATTGGAAATATTGTTAAAAACTAGATGAAGAATATCTTTATTGTGCTGCTATCTTAAATATTGCGTTTTATTTAATTTAATAATTTAAAATAGATAAAAAATATATATTTTGTATTTTGCCATTTATCTAAATGAAAGGAAAATTAAATAATTGGTGCAATTGATAGATTTATTTACACAACATAATGGCTGAATTATGTATTTATTTAGCCACATTGTTAGTCTCTTTTTGATATGTCATAAAACTGTCGAAAAATTATCGCAAACTTCGAATGATGCCAGGGAATAAAATTCAATGGTACTGAATTGGCCATAAATTTAATGTCTTTCAAAGTACGATATTTATAAATCAAAATTAAAATTATTACCTGAAGTATCACAAATAGCGAACATAGTACAGCTATTCAAGTAAATATACCAATAAATCGAAACTGCAGTCTCCAAAAGATAACATCATAATTCTTTTTTATGCTATATAATTTCACAGAAATTTTTTTCGCACGTAAACTATGAAAATTGATTTTTTTACATTAAATTAATTTTAAGTTAATGAATTAATTAATAGTCATAATAATTTTTTTTGTTTCAACAAAGTTCATTAGAAAAATCATTTCAGTCATCAATCATTTTTTTTATCAATATATTTTTATTACAGATATACTGTATCGAATAATATTTAGTAGAAAAAAAAATATTTATCGTAAAATTTGGATAAAATATTTTGGATTAAGATGAATGTGATATCTCAGTGTACTAGGATATATTCTTCTAGAGAGATGAAATCGATTTTTAAAATATATTTATAAAATACAGGTGATAATAAGCTCTCAATATAATTATAATCTTGCTTACAGTGACAAAAAGTGGCAAATTTAACAAGTCAAGCATTTCCAGCTCAAAAGCTTTTATCGACAACAAATCTTTCACCTGAGAAATTTTATATTTCGATATTCTATCGTGATATAATCTAGGATTTCTTACGTTTCTATTGACGAATAATGCAATAAAGCTTTTCCTAAACCTATTTTAGTTATAGCTGGTATCAGCTTAACTTGCGCATTTCTCGTCCCCATTTCGTGCCAGCTGGTCATTCTTAACGATTCTCTATACACCGTATAGCTATAGTATACCTTACGCACGTCCCATGCTCATCACTTTCTCTCCTTGGCTGTCTCTATGACCCATGACGGAACGAGGACGACAGAGGGATGGTGAGTCAACATCGTGGCCGAGAGGTTTGGAGGGTGGTAAAGTCCATGGAGGGGAAACAAATGGGTAAAGCATGGACGAGGAAAAGAGAAGGTAAGAGTAAAAGAGAAAGAGGGGTGGCACGCGCAATGCGGGTATTGATTCACGGCGGTGGCAGAGGCAGGCAGGCGCCCCCGAGTCGACTCCAGTTGAGTCTGCCGACTTGTTTCTCCGAAATCTACAAATTATCTGCTCTCTTTTTATATCTGTCCTCTTATCTGCTTATTTTATCTCATATCCTACACTAAAATTGACTCATGAAAATAGTCTTTTAATATTACTATGAAATACTCAACGACTTTAAATTTATTTATTATCTTTATCGGCTTTTTTTTTTATTTATGCTTATCAAAAAATATTACATTATAGAAGTAATATTTATATTAAGTTTCATTTACATTTGATTTCAATCGATTTTTTATTTAATGCCGTGACACTCTTTAGCTTACGGGATTAATACTCAGTTGTGCTAACAGCACTGACAAAGTTGTGGCAGAAGCTATTTTACTAGTAGCAAGTAACGATGAATGATCAGACCTTCAAAGTTCGTGACTTTGTAAAATAACATACAATTCAATGCTTCTTGTAAATACATCATTGAAAATAAGAAAATTAAAGCTTTTCATTAAGAGAATAAAAATTTAATCAAAAATAAAGACTGTTTTAACCGACATTGTTGAACTATATTTCTCACTGTAAACGAAAAAAAGTGTATCCACGTGCAGGCTTTTGTTATAAAGCTATGGTATATATCAAAGGTCAAAGGGTTATATGGGAAACTCAAGCAACTGGCAAAGGATAAATAATTTAAAACTACTACGAATGAATATCGATGGATAAGTAGATGTACACTAGAAAACCAGAGGCTTTGTTGGTAATATTAGAAAAATCATGGAATGAATTAAGAAAAAAATCACGTTGATGGATTCATCATCATTGGCAGCTATAAATCATGAATTTAATCTTTAAAATGAAAGAAAAGCATTTATTCAAGAGGAACTGCAATGAGATTTCAAGTGTCAGTTAACAACAGACTATGTCTAAAAATAACAATTAATGACTTAGTAGATGAGTGTTAAATACGATTAATTTTTTTCTTCATTTTGTTATTTGATATTTATAAAAGCTTCTTTATCAGCTTATGAAGTTTATGGTAGATTGATACCATCTGAAGATTCATGGATAGAGAAATTTTATTTCATACGATAGAGGGAAAAATATCTACTAACGTTATGTTTACCCTCTGCTAAAGGGGTTGAAAATGGTTTTCAATAGTTGAAGTTTTAGAACACTGTATTATCGACGGTATAAAAGCTTGGAAGCTTTTTACAGAACTTCTAGTTTATCGACAAACCATAAAATCAAATATATTTTTGAAATTTTCGATTGTGGCAGAAACTTTTATCACAATTTTTATAAAATAATTGTTAACTAATATAAACATCAAAAAATAAAATTTTATCCTAGAAAATTTGCATTTTGTATTGAGTTTAAGTTCAAAACAATAAAATTGAATAAATAAAAATTTAAAAAAATTTTATTCCTAGAAATAATGTTATTGTTATTTAATTCAACATTACTAAATTTTTTATTCTGTTCAGCTTTTTTAAGAATAATTTTGTGAACAATTCATCAGTTATAATTATAGAATGTTTACTTTTGCTGAAACTACCAAATGTATACTTTTTTTTCTAATAAAATGGATAAACAAATAAGTAATAAAATTGTTATGAAAAAATCATCACATTCATCAACATTCTGTAAATATGCACCTATTTTAGGGAAAAACACCATAAACCATAACAACAAAATCAATATAATAATTTATAAATACTACCTTTCAATACAAAAAGTAAATAAAAAATAACCCTATACACCCTTTTTACCCTAAAAAAGAAAACCTAAATAAAAAGCTAATATTATTGCAGCATTTTTGTCAAAGGTGCAATCATAAAGTAATATTTGTTTTATATTCAAGAATAATTCCACCTTGAATAACACTCATGAAATGATTGTGTTAGAATAACAGTTTCTCCATTACACTGCAGTTTATCAAGCTATTATTTTAATAAGCTTAGATTTATACATTAAGATTGAAAAAAATTAATTTGACTTTAATTTTCATTTTAAATTAATCTCCTATCTACAGGGTTATGTGTTCATTTTGTTTCTCTCAATGAGTTACCGAACATACAGATGATTATCACTCGACGAGAATGAATTAATACTGATTAGTTTCGTTTAATTCATACAGATAAAAACTATTTCATTGGATTGAAATGCATATTTGGGATTAACTTATACAGATAATTATCAATTATTATTAATAAAAAAAACTCAAGTATCTGTCTGAAAAAAAATTCATTACTTTCAAATGAAAATAAATGGAGTTAAAATTTTCATTTGATTATTATAAATTGGAGACAATAATCGGATAAAAATAATCGATCAAATAAAAAGTGTCAATTAATTAAAATACAATAAAAATTTCATTTTTGAAATATCAAAAAAAAACTTTCAACTGTTTTACTGATAATTAATAAAAAGCAATTTTTATTTTTCGTTACAGTTTCCAATTCATTAGTGATAACATAAAAATCACTTAGTGAATGTATTGTTTTATTTTTGTTTTCTTTATAGTAATTTTTAGAATGAAAGTAGCTCATATAATCCTTTATTTAACTTAAGGTAACCACCTAATAAAAATCATTAAAAAAAAAAATAACTCACATAATATCTCCAAGCTTAAGTCGAGTCTGTATGAGAGCACAGCTCTTGTGGTCGCTGGTGGTGACCGCTCTTCGTCGTCGGGCAGCATACTTTGGTATTCCATCTGGGAATGATAAAACATTTTCCCCTGGTGCTCCTTGTGTATTGAGGCCTGCACGCACCAGCGGGCTACTGTTTCTTCGACGCGTAGACACGTGCCGGCCTCCAACACTTCCCAACATCCTGAAAAATTGATTAATGTGATTATTTTTATACTGTTTCTATTTAAACCATTCGAAGAAAATTCTTCCTTTAAAATTGAGCAATAAAAAATTATTTATTTAATTTTATAAAAAAATCTGATTTATTTAATAATTTTTCAATATATACAACTTAATATTTTTTTAAAATATACTTTAGTGAAAATAATTCAGTACAAATCATTGTTAATTAATTAATAGTTTATACATTACAATTATCAAGTTCACTTCTGATTGAATAAGTGATCAACCAAACACTAGAAAACAGTAAACATTTACTACAGTGTTGTGATATCTACAGATCCATTTCAAGAGCGCATACGAAAGTTGTATTTGTATTTATTTATTCAATTTTTTCCATCCATAAAATACTTATTTAATCAATTCAATTATTATTCACACACATAAAAACAATATTTTTATGTGCAATCAGAATATGATAAACAAAAAGAAACAATTATTAATAGAAACATAAAAGTAAATATTGCATAATATCTTTGAGAAAAATTGCCGAAATATCTTAGACCCAATGATCTTACCAGACAGATAAATTTGGCCGTCATATTCTGGCAATTTTAAAAGAGTGATTTATTGAATGAATGCAAAAGAATATCAACTTTTTAAGGTATTATTTATTCAATTGATAAGGAAACAAAATTCAGGAACGATTACCGAAATTTATGATGCACGATAATAATCAGTGAATACGTTTACTATCTATGGCAATAGGGAGACATTGAAAGTAAAACTTATGCGTGAGCACATTCTCATCCCCTTCTGACATTATGTGACGGTTGGTCGAGCATTTACTGCTCACACTATCGGTACGACCTATGACCCCGAGGGTAAGAAATTCAGGAAAACGGTCACCTAGTTAATTAGGTTAGGTTGACTGGCCTAATCTTGGATCATCAAGAAAGTACGAGAAGTCACGCGATCTTTTCGTGCATACTCACGTGCTACCCTTTTTACCAGTAAAACTTTATAGAATCGTTAATCATTTTGTACTGACATTTGTTACTGCAGAAAATATGAATTTTTTTTAGCACAATTTCTACTGAGCTTTTAGTTTGATAGCCAGACTTTAAAGCAGTTGAAGTATCAACTTAATGGAGACTATGTAATAGTCAATTAGAAATTCTAATTTTCAAATTAGTAGTCCATTTATTCGAAGTGTTGTTAGAATGACTTAGAGTTAGGGTAAGTAAATAAATTCAAAATTTCGAATAATTCGTTGTAAATCAAAAGGTATCGTTCGATTTAAAGCTTCAATACTGAACAAGCTTAATCCAACTTCAACAAAGAACAATACTTTGTGACAATATATTTAAATCAGCAGAAAAATTATGTTCATGCGGTGATATATTTTCCAATACATCTTTAATTTATTTAATACTCATTAATTGATTCATCTGTCACTATAAAAATATAAGGAATATATTCAAAAGTATATGATTTTTTTATCCAAGAAGTCTCCTTTATTTTTTTACATCACTAATTCTTCACAAAAATTTCATACACTTTTGTTGGATTATTTAAGCTTACGCAGAAAAGATAGGAAGATTTTTCTTTGAATTTAAACCGGAAAATTCTACTTATTCCGTACATATGAGAAAGAGTAAAGCTTCAAAGACTTAAGTTTTAATATTACAGCATTTGTTCTGTACTGAATAAAAATTTGACCGTCAATAAATTGTCATATAATGAAACCAAAGAAAAAGGAAGAATAGAGGTAGAGAATCCTTTGACTAATCTACTCAAGTAATCAATGCAATGCACTGATGAAATACAATTTCTAATCTTCCAACAAATCAAGTTGTATCAAAGTTAAGCAATCTGTTGTCATTTGACAAATCAATATTTAACGTTGGTTTACTGAATTATTGGATATCTATATCATTTATAGTTTGAATAGAATTAAATGAGCTATTCGATGAGAATGTATCACTCATTCAAGTTACAATTACTATCATTTAATTAATCTCAACAATTTTAATAAAATAATAAGCATCTAAATGGCAATACATTAAACATCATAGGTTTTGAATTTGCATTTTGTACATTCTATTACGGTAAATTGTTTCATTTTTCTATCCAACAAATAATTTTCAGCAATATTTTTATAAATAGGCTTTAAGATTGATGATAGTCATGCTATAGACGTAATATTTAAAATTACTGAGGAAATATTTGAATGAGGATCTTCAAGATATAAAGTTCATATCATGAGCAGATAATTCAAAATTAAATCTAAATCAATCATTGGTTTTCTTTGATAAATTAAAATAACATTTATTCTAGCAGCTGACCAATATATTCTTTTATAACTAAATCAGTGGTAAAAGAAAAAAAAAGAAGAAATCACTAGGTAGTAGATAAGGCATCATTAAATGCAAATGCATGAACTGGCATCATCCGGTTATCGACTTATCTATTTTAGTATTTGTTCATTTCCCAGTGACTTATGATCAACTTTGGATTCATATATTGATTTGAATCCAAAAAATTCAAGTTACAAAAATGAGATAAAAGAATAACTCTATTTTTTATTTATTCATTCCATTTGAGTTACATATTTTACTAACAAGAAAACAACAGAGTTCACCCTTATAACTCAATTTTATTTTATTCCAGCTACTGAATTGCCTCTCCTTCATTGCCTCCAATGAAAAAGTGTGTTTTATTTGGCCAATTACTAGGACATTCACCTCCATTGATCAATAACGAAAAACTGTATGAATTTTATTATAAAAAAAAATTAAATAAAAATTTTAATTAATATGGGTTCATAGTATTAGGACGCATTAACTACTTGAATGGTATGTTCGGGGCTATAATTATCGAACATACTAGTAGCTTATTTACATGAAATTTATTTACAAGCAATCCGCAACAGTATTATTATAAACTTTAGCTGATCCTATCAATCTTTTGAAAGAATGACCATCAAACATTTGTCTAGAGTATCAATGTATTTATTTAGTTCTTGGACAAATCACCTAGATATGAATGATAAAAATAATTATACAACGTCGAATAAATTTTTTATTCGCAAATTATATATCAGGTTGAGAAATACGTAGAACTAGTCTAGACCCATCTAAGTAATAATTATCACAAGAACAACCATCATGAAATAAATCAGTAATGCTTTAATTCAAAAATTATACTCGAGAACAAAGCTATTTATAAGTTATTATTATATTTATTATAATTATTATCATTAAAAATTTGATGAATGAATCAAATAAGATAGTACGAAATAACTTTCAATTAAAAGTTTGAACATGAACATGGAAACTATCATTTTTGATTCATTACAGCTGTCTCAAAGTGTAGATAAATATTAGTATAGATATATTTATCCTGTACTTATAGATATATGCTATATGAACTTTATTCTAACCATCATCACACCAGTGACCGGGTGAAGATCATAAATCTTACTCCCCCTTTGATTATTATTTATTGCAATTCGCAATGCTATTACTGCATGCTCATAGAGTTTGACTCATTTATTACTAGTAACCCTAATCTTTAATTGTATTGCCGGATACTCATCTCATTTTTCATTAGTCCATAACCCATTATTGGTTTCTATTTCTTTTAATAACTTCTTTCTTAATGATTTCCTTGCTACTATGTTATTTTTATATTTATGATCATTACAATGTATTTTATTTCCTCTGATGAAAAAATTTTCCAATTACGTTGTATCAAGCTATGAGAACTTTATAATTATTATGATTGAATCGATAAAAAAAATTGCACAAATATATTTATAATTCATCGAGGATTATCATAGAATTTATGAGATGAAATGAGAAAATAAATTAAAGGGGAAAGTGAAATAAATTTTAAACGTTGAAAGTAGCTTGAAATATGTGGTTATTTTGGGATAAAATGTGGCTTTTATTATTTATAAACAAGAAAAAGTTTTATTAAGGTCTTATTAGTGAGAAAGTGCTATTTATAAGTAACTCAGCAAAGTAATAATAACAGTTATTTTAGTATCAATTAAAGAACAAGTAAGACTTAATATTTGAAATCAATTTATAATAAATGATACTTTCGTACATTTATTTTTCGTGTAAAAAAATTTAATTGATTATTTAATATTTTAATGCTTTTAACATGATTAAAAAAGTCTTAAGTGTCAAGTTTCAAACATCGTCAAAGTTTCATTAACTTACTTTGCTCATATACTTGAATGGTATAAGGTAATTATATCTTCAGCATGTTCTAAATCAACATCTAGTATACTTACATGATAAATGAAATCATAAGAATATATTACTATGATTACTATCATGATAAAGTTTTTTTAACACGACGTTGATCAATAATGTGAAATAAGCAAGTAATTTTAATTTTTTACACAATTAAATTCAACGCAAAAAATGATTTATAAATTTTAGAATATAAATAAAAGTTTAAATACAAATATGCAACAGATTTTATATTAATGGTTTGTAGTTAAAAACCATTTTTACATGATTTGTGCAAATTATTAAATGCTTGCATGCATAAATCTGTGTATATATGTACACACAATTTATCTATTTGATTCAACAAGTAAATTACTTTGTAGAGAAATAGTTATTTTTTGTTAAGTTTCTTTCACGTTGATGTATAAGTTTTTCTTCAGAATACTCACTTGAAGAGAATTATGATATAATAAATGTGAGTTTATAAAGGTGATGGATGCGTTTACTTGATCCTTCAATTGCCCTGTTGATTTATCATAGGAAGAGGCCTTTTTGCTCTTACAATTTCTTACACTATGTCTTTTATGATAACAAATGATATCTATACAAATTGGTTTTAATATCATGAGCTTTGAAACATATATATTACTCGTACTGTATTTAATAAAATTTTAATTAATAATTCAAGAAAAGATCAACACTGGTAATATTTTTTACCCTTCATTTGTGAGAAAATTTCTATTTAGAATTTTTAATCAGTAAAAGCTTGAATATTCATCATCAATTTTCCAACATGACGCTCGTCATTTTCAAACGAATAACGTTTTATGCATGCCGCCAAATCATAATTGCATCATGCTTAACAAATTTTCATTTACGAGAATGTTGAATTGCTAACTACGTCAAACGTTAATTTTATAATTATGTTGGGTGGTAGAGATAATATGGAATATACTGAATTTCACATACTATTAAAATTAATGTGAATATTACGAAATTCCTATATACGTGGAATAAGCAACAGATGCATCTGCTCTTTCATGAAAAATCTGCTTTTGTAGCAGTCTTGACTTTAGCAATCTCTATAAGCAAGTCTACAAATGTAATAACTTCTTTTACATTGAAAAAAAACTCACTATTATTATGTCATAGTTAATATGTACCATTTTATATTTAAAAAGAACAAATGTATGTAAATATTAATTATTACAAAAACCATATAATGAAAGGAAATACTGTACATTACTGTATTAATCTGAATCTTATTTTTATGTTTATAATTAATAATATAATATATATAAATAATAATATAATATAATATAATAATAAATAGTTAGTAAAACAAACACTTATTTTATACAGACAAATTGTGCTCACTAGAAACAAAAAGAATACAATATATTGTATGTTCCTTGATAAAACAATTTGTGAGTGTAGAAATTATTCAACAATTTTAACTACTTTATTATTTGATAATAAATATTTATTTAATTTAAAGTTTCCATGTAATTGAAAAAACTTTAAACCTGTAAAAAGAAAATATCTTCAAGATAAAATGTAATGTATAAACATCGATATTTCTAGGATGTTTATAGGATTAATGCTATAAATTTTTCTTAACTATTATTAATGATATTGCGTGTGTTACTACATTAGTTCTTTTCACTGCCGGTCTACAATCTTTATTAAATAAAATAAAGCTGTTCAATGAAGCTTAAAAATAAATTGACACCAATGAAAGTAATTAACATATATTTCTTACAATTCGTTTTAGAAATATCTTTGTACACGGAGTAATTATTTTACTAAAACATCTGTTAACTATCAAGTTAACAAGAACTCAAAATTTACTACGGAATAGAAATATTTCTACATCTAAATTTTGAAACATGAACTTGTTACTTTTTGTACTTCCATTTAGTAAAAAATTTTCTCCGTGTAAATAAGATCAAATATCAAAACAACTAAAGGATGAAAATCAATCTAAACTGAATACTTTAATTAAAATAATTATTCATGTGAAATAGCGTTAAATAATTGAGATAGTTTCATTTTACACAAATTTTGATTGAAATGGAAAATTAATTGTATTTTATTGAACTCTCGCTATAGCAATTAACGACTCAAATATTGGACTTCAAAGAAACAAAATAAATACGAAAAGTTCTTGGGGAAATGGAGAAATATGTTAATCTTCTATTCGAAAGTTTATAGATAAGTGAAAGAGAAAGAGATAGAGTTTAGGTCGTTTGGCAAAGTGCATTGATGAGTGCAGGTAAATGCATGTGAAGTAAGACATGATAGTAGTGGTTGTTGAAGAAGAGATGTATGTGTAAAATTATAGCTACAAACTCGGTGAGCCTCTATGAAAGGTCAGAGTCACCACACCGACGTAGTAAACGTGTTGAAATTTTCGGATAGCAACCTGTTGCTAGGCACCCCGGGGAACTCTTATCCATCTGTCGGTCTCCCGGCAACCGTCCATTGGATTCTCATCCATTCGAGCTACCAATCTGTCTAGTGTCTGCTATTCTATACACTTCTTATCTATTTCTGCTACATTTCTTTCTTTTAAGCGCTACGAATACTTTCGTTATTAACAAATCAATACATAGTTTGCTGGAAGTAATGAGAAAATTAAGAGAACGAAGACTACAAATACTGGAAGAGGAAAAATTCATTTGTTTTATTGAAAGTTACTGTGAAAATTTACTTTAGAGAAGGTTCTTGCTTTATTATATTGTTCTATCACGTGCAAATCATTTTAAATAGAAGTGGAAAATTTCTAACGTATTTTTGTATCAATATAAAAAAAAAAATGCAAATATTTAAGGTGAGCAGTTGGAAAAATATGAAATATATAGATTTTCCCCTCTTCAATATTTCTTATTTGAAATCTTATTTTGAATACTCCATGTGAATGAATAGTAATAGTTTAATTGAAATGAGAAATTTTTCTTCATTCATAAGAATTTTTTAAAAATTTTCTACTTGGCAAAAAATTCTATTCATATATATTGGCTTTTTCTATTTATTCTAAACAGACAAACTTCATTTCAAAAAATAATTTTCATTAACGGAGCATGGTGAAAGAATTTAAAATTTTTATATAACTTCATATCAACTCTGAAAGAATTCTTTTCTATTTTTCTTATTCTTTTTTATCTTTGAAGAAAATAAAAGAGCCTCATTAAAATAAGAAAAGAAAAAAGAATTCTTTGAAACAAATGAAAGTTTTTTGTCTCGATTCATTCATGAAATCATCTTGAAGTTGTTATGACACTCATGGTGAAGTACAGAATATTTTATTGGATTCTACATCTACATTTAATATTTCTGCAAATTTTTATTTCTTTTTTTTTCTACTGTAAGAGAAATATTTTTTATGTGATAACACGCAACGCCCATTTAGCATAAAGAAAATTGTTTTCTTTGTTGAAAAATTTAGACAAAAAATGTTTTCTTCTCTGCATACAAATAGTTTATTTCCTTCTTTCAACTGAGCTTATGTCTTGGAAAAAGTATTAGACTTCTGAAGTGCTGCAAATAAATGTATAAAACTTCGACTAATTTTACCTTGATCATATTGATACTTATATTAATAAAAAATTATAAAATTAGTATTTTTAATGACACTATTGATTATCGTATTTTCATAACAACCTCTTTTATATTTACTTCATGGACAAGTTTGTTCATTTAAGTTGCTTGAAAAGTAATTATAAACAATTTGAAAGTTAACTATCGTTATTTTGTCTCTTTAGTATATTGTTAGCCTACAATGTCAATTCACAAATCTGTTCAACTTTCTCAGAGATAAAGCTTTCCTGACACGTACATTTAATAGTGCTGGAAGGTATGTACGTGCTGTAAATACTGTTGGACAAGCTGTTCTAGAGCACAAAGCGATTTGATTATAGTAGATGGGCTTAACTCAACTAAAAATATTATTTGTTAATAATTGTTAGTAATTTTATTCATTACCATAATTCATTTGTGGTAATAAATGTTGTTATAGATGATTATTATAAGTAGATAATTTATTATGTCCTAACGAATACAGTAAGCCAGCAGAAATTGCTGTTTTAACACAAAGTGATAATATGAAGTGACTTATAATTATTTTACCTTCTCCAGTTCATATTTATTAACTTTTTTTCAATCTCTAAAATATAAAGGAGTGAGTAATTATTACCAATCTTATTCAATTGACTATAATTATAAAACATTGGCAGTTTTTAAATTGAAAAAAATATTCAATTTGACTTTACAAAAATGAACTAATAAATATTGACTATCTTCAAGGAATTTCAATTATTTCATATTCAAATTGTTTACTTGCATCAATTGATGCTAGTAGAAAGCAAGGCTGGTTCATTTCTGACCCAACAATAGATCACGGTTGACTAGACTAACCCAGTGTTAAGCTAGGAATGATCCAGTCTTGCTTTCTACATGAGAAAGAGAATTAGATAAAATTTTGAATGAGTATTAATAATTTTCTGAACTCATGAGAGCTTTGTGATATAGATTGTGATAATTTTACCAATTAATAACTGAAAAAAAATAATTTCTAAAAATTAGAAAAAATTCCGTTGAAGTAAATAAGAGTTATGATCATCTGTTCAACATTTTGTTTGATTCTTCCTGAGCTGAAAGCTTAAGATATCAATCTCTTTAATGAACCTACCGTTAAGTGAGGGATAGATCAGTTTTTCCTTCTGGTAGGGTAGTAAAAATGATAGTTAAAAAAAAAGCCCTAAAAGGTTTTCTATATAAGAAGAGATTCTGAGACATGAAACAACACATAGCTGTATTAGAATTTGATAAAAGAAAATTTTTCTCTACTTGTAACATCTAGAGTTTACTTATCGTATTTTCTGAGAGATTTATTTTCTAATACGATTTCGAACATCTTTTTCCAGAATATTATTTTCGAAAATTGAATTTTCTATCAAAAAAATTTACTAAATCGTACATACATATATTCAATTTAATCTATTCATTTTAAAATATAGATTTAAAAGAAGATGATAAATATTAAAATTGTTGTACATAGATAACATTTCTCTTCACGAATTTGAAATACTTTCACTTCGTTACAAATTTCAATTCTCTCAAGCGAAAAACGATTTCGAAAATATTTAATATCCTGGCATGAGAATAATTTTATTTTAACAGAAAATTTTAAATTCAATTTTTTTGAAATTTATACCATAACTCTTTTAAAAATAAAATTCATTTAGTCATTTAACCACCTGTATTTCATTGAGTAAATTTTTATTACGTATCTCCGCATTTATTTAATTGAAATACTCTAACTACTTTATTACGTTATCTCAATGATATTGAACAATTTAACAAAAATTTAAAAACTACCTCGCAAGCTTACTTCTTATATTAAAATAAAAAATTGGATTAAATGAAAATGGTTGTTATATGAAAATTTTTCGATTGTGTAAATCAGTGAATTAACTCTCAACCATAAAAATGTCCCGGGTCATTATGATACTGTTCGTTATATTTCGAATATCACATTGACATTTTTGGAGTATAACGATTATAAAAAAGACGATGGAAAAAACCAGAAAAAGTAAAGAAAGTGATGATGAAAGAAAAAGATTCAATACTTAGCCTCAAGGCGAATTCATCGGACTTTGACTCGACAGTAAAATCCTATGGGATTAAGGAAAAAGTTTTCTGATTGGCAGTTGAGAAAAATAAGCAAAAAAGTTGAAATATCGTGTTGGAAATTTTCGTAAATTTTACTGAACAAGTAACATAACATAATCAAGTTAAAATTTTGTCAGAGTTTACGGTCGATAATGTCAGCTGGTACATCATTTTTACGATACCTCGTTAAAATTTAAATACCACCAATATCTGAAGTTTATAATGTACGTAACATTTTTACTGTCAAATTATTATTTTCTTTTTTTTTTAACTAATTAGCATGAGTATATTTCTAGTTATATTTTTCTAGGTAGAATGAAAACTAATAAAAGCCTGGAAAAATAATGATATCCTATGAAATTTTTCCATCGTTATTTTCTTGTGGGATATTTTTTATGGATGCTTATTATTAACAGAATAAATAAATTATTTCATCTAATTTTTAACAATTTTAAAATTAAATATTTGTAAAAAAATAGAATTGTAATAATTAAAAATTCTTGCATAATTTTGATTTTATTTTTTTCGGCTCAAAGTCAGGAAAAAAAATAACGAAAAAATAATTGAGCAAAGATGAGACGCGACTTTCTGTATCTTTGTTAAAATTTTCATAAGACAAACAAAAATCGATATGCCAGTATTTATGTGTTTGGGTATAAAAGCAATTTCAATTAGAATGCTAATAAAAAACATTGCTCCAAAACTTTCTCTAGGAAAATTTATAAAATGATTATGTTGTAACATTCACCTTCAATAAATGTTTATCAAATTAATTGATTTACATAATTAATATTTTATTTTACGATTCTGTGGTGACTTTATGACCCCGATCCATCATTGTTATGTTCAAACATTTCAGTATCGATAAAAACTGCACTCGTTGAAATGGTCAATTTCTATCGTAACCATTAATCGCAATTAATTAATTACCCCATAAATAGAATTAATATTTCCTGCATTAAGATTACGAATCATAATTCATCGATATCTTAAAACTTAGAATAAATAATAGAGAGAAAAAAAGGAAACAAAACTCATTACTTTCGACATTTGCTGCTTTGAAAAATCTCCAGACAATTTTTTTTTCAATATTCATGAATATTCAAATAGAATAAAAAACTATTGAGCAGGAGCTTTTTAAATTTTTCAACACTAAATCCGTAAGAAACATGAGTGAACTACAAAATCAATGAGCGAACTGCAATAGGGTATAAGGATTGGAAGATCGTCAGATGGACTGGGAAAATGGGAATGACATGGCCACTTCACCAGCCGTACTCACAAGTGAAATTAAGTGCCAGAGAGATGCGAGAGAGATATAGAGTGATAGCATGAAGGACAGGACATATGGTGGTATGAGAGAATAAACTCAACTGACATAGGGAAATCGATTTCTCTTTCCACATCTCTTGAAGCACAATCAAAAAGGGTTATGACCGGTTTTCATGGGGATATTGAAGTTTTAGTACAACATCCTACATGTGAAATGAGGTTGGTGGTGATAACGTTTGTTTCTTCACTATTTTATTTTTAATAGTTACACATAAAATATTTATTTTTAACTTAAATGACTTAATTTGAATAATCCATTCTCGTTTGAATGGTGTTTATTTGTCATTGCTCCTCTTCAATGGTATGTTGAAAATTTTAATCGCTCACAATGATATAAATTTTGACGTGGGTCAACAAAAAATAATGATTGATTATTAAAAAAAATTGAATATCTCTCTACAGATCATGATCGATGATCATTTCATCCTATAAAAGCTATGGAAATAAGCTTTTTTTGTCTGCGTGTCGATCGCTTTTGCAAACACTTCTGCTACATGCAAACCTAGATACATTTTTCTTCTAAAACATTTTCATAATGTTTCACGAGCTTGCAAGGGAGTTATGATGGTATTTTTAGAACATCAAAGTTTTGAAATATTTGTAATTACTTTTTGATTACATCCTAGGTATGAAAAAAATTTTCTTTTATTTACAATAATTTTTTTTTGAGCTTGCAAATAAAAACAATCTTTTGATAGTTTTATTATGGTTAAATAAATTTTAAATTGAGTTTTCTGTAATTAACATATTCCAAGATTATGTCCTCATTCTAATAAGTGCAGGTAAACACATGGGAATATTTGTTAAAACGAGAGAGATGAATCGTAATCGTCATTTCAGAGATTTTGGCACCAATAATTAACAGTGGTCTTGAAAAAGTCTGAGTTAGAATGATGAATATTCTAATCAAGTAGTGGCTTTAATTAATTTGAATGATTTTGTATTTTATTAAAAACCTTTCATGTGAAATTATTGACATCATCAGTTACACAAAATAGTGAATAAAAATTTTTTAAATAATATTTTTAAAAAGAGCTCTTAAAATATAATTCTTTTAATAAACAACCAATTTAAACAATTATTTTTAATATTTTTTCAACTATTAAAATCACAAAAACTTTGAAGCACACAATGCGGCGTAGTAAATAAAAATAATTTATTATAGACATAATTGTCCTAAAATATCACTTGTCATGTTTTGTCAGGAAATTAAGACTGTCAGTAACTTATTTTAAGTCGTGTCACTAAAGTTTTTTCTACTGCTTTAGAGACATGAATTTTTTTTCGTGAATACTCAATTATACTTAATTACTCACAAACAAAAAAATATGAAGATTTAATTTTAGCATAAAAGAAATAGATATAAAATGAAAGAATAAATGATGTGTCTTTGTTAATTCGTGCTCCTGTTTCATATTTCATATTTTTAGATTTTTCTACTGACTTGGTAGTGTCATTGCTGTAATGTCAAAACTGCATTTTTCAACGATTAAACCATTAAAACCAGGAATAGAATTTTGATTGAATCTACTGATTACAAAGCCCGTACCTAAGATGGTTGTAAAAAATTTATCGAATCAATTAAAAATGAATTTTTCATTTTCTACAATCAGATGGATGTACCTCGATGAAATTCAAAAATGATGAAATTTAGTAGTTTATAAATAATTCGATAAAAGAATGAAATTATTATCTTTTAAATTATGTTTTTTAAACTAAAGTTATTTTTGTGCTCCCTAAAGGTCACACAATTACAAGTTCAGTTTATTTATAAATGAATCGTTTCAAAATGTCTAGCTGAATCATTACGTTGTAAATTTTTATATTCTCGTATTTTTAGGTATCAAAATTTATTAAATTGTAGCTACACCATAAGCAGTATCTACAGTCAATATATTTGCTTGATATCCAGATGTAAATTAAGCCGAATTTTATATTAAAAAATAATTTTACTCGAATTTATTTAAAATAAAAAATTCATACTGGATTTAATGCAAAAACATTTCATATTTAAATCTCTATAAAATCTATCCGGTTACATTTTGATTTTTTTTTTGTTCATCGTGTTTATTATTGATCAGTAAATATCCATTGGATTTGATGATAGACTTTTTAAAAACTGATTCGCATCTAATATTTAATCAAGAATAAATTTTCAATTTATTTTACCAGTCTACCTGATTTATTTATTCAAAACAATTTCGTGAACATTGAGGTCATAATCAAATTTAATGTATACAAAATAAATAAATATATTCATGAAATTTTTTCATCATATCTAATGTCTATTTTTGATATTATACAATCCAATACATCTTCAATTTTTTTTTTCATTATATTTACCACAAATAACTAATGGGAATGAAATATTTTATATTTCATAATTTCATTAAATATTTATAGTATATTTCATATAAATAAAGTACAATTTTTTGTTCGAGAAATTTATACTTATTTTTATACGAGTTGATATCATTGAAAGCCACAACAACAAATTTATTCCTTTTTTATATTCATGTATGTTTTTTCCGCACGATTGCAATTCAAGTTGGAATATTTCATTATGATTTGAAATGCAATCCAACGAGAATTGAAAAGTCGTAGTCAGAAAATGTAATTACTAACTTTTCCGAGTGTCAAGTTAAGCTTTAAAATTTTGTTTGAAAAAATTAGTTAATATTTTAATATTACAAAAATGCATTTATATTATTCACTATTTTATACCTTTCTACATTAATTATTTTAATAATAATATTAATCTTTTAATAGAGAAAAAGCTTTATTGAAGTTTTTCAACATTAAATATTAAAGTTTGAAGCAGGAAAACATATTTAATCCTACATGGAGCATAATTATTTAATTCTTTGTGTATAAAATCTATTAATAAAACGAAAAAAAGCCTTTAGTTGGCGTAAAAAAAATTTATTATCTATGCAAACATTGGAACTCTAATAATACAGACTATTTTAGTTGTAGACAAAATTCAGATGGAAAAGTTTTTTAGTTTATGAATGATAAATTTAGGAAAAACAAATGTTATACTTGTGTATTGTTCTCAGGTAATGATGAAAAGAAGCTTCATAATTTTTACCGAATTTTCTTTCGTGTCAGAAGTACATAATAATGAGCAACGAGTAACATTCGGACAAAAAAAATTATAATGCATTAAATATTTTCTGTTATAATGAAATTTATGTTTAGATAGTAAATATTGCGAATGAGGAAAAGTATGCCTCTTGCACGGGATACTCGCTTAACAGGGAAATATTGTTGGAAAATAACTAACTGAATAGAAAATATTGTTCATAGAATAAATCCACTGATAGGTATTTATTTATTATAAAGAACTAAGTTTTTACAATACATAAACTTTTTTGAAACTCACTTGTACAAATAGACACACTAAAAAAATTTATAGTTGTAGAAACAATACCCCGGGGTACACTAGTATCACTGCAAATCTAAGATTTTATGAACATGTTAAAATAACACGCATAAAGTGTGTTCAATCTAAAATATACATAAACAAACTATATATGTTTTGTAGACATTTTTCACATATTTTAAGTGTGTCGAAAATCTGTAATTTCTTCACGGCATTTAACATTGAAGAGGCTTAGCATGTTAAAAGTGTCTACAAGAATAACACACTTGGATTTGCAGTGTAGTTGATAAATGATAAATCAATACCCTGGCAGTAATGAAATATAACCATATATGAGCCTAATTTTATTCTACTATAAATATTGTATTAGACTAAGCGTTTTAAAAATTAAGTGAGCCATGTTCAGGACTCAAGATTATGGTCGGATTTAAATTTCTATCCGGGTAGTTTTTAATAGAAAGTCAGTCACAGACACACTTATGAGGTTTGAAAAGCTATTATTGGTCAACTGTTGGTTTATGATATAAAATCACTATTGGTTACTCATTTGTCTGTTCATGTTGGTATGGTCTCTATTTTTTGTAGGGAGATTACTTCTTGAAGTCATTTGGTTTAACGTTGGTTTCCCTTCACAAGGTATATCTTGTATGTATTTATTCTTTTTTATATAAAATATTGTTTTTAATCATTAATACACAATGTTGGTTTTATAACCCATTCTACCATTTCCAATCACATCACTTTTTTGTGTTTATTCCAACATATTTTGTTTTGTTTAGCAATAATTATTTATAACAATGAATCACTTTACAAATAAAAAAATTATTCTTGGGTTCACGACTGATCATATTCAATTTTTTAATTATTGCATCATTTACCTTATAGCTTTTCTGTCACAACATGTGTTTACAATATTTGTTATACATCAACATAACAAAAATTATAAAACAACTAAGAAAAATGTTATTTTAGATTAACTGCATCATTTTAATAATTTTTCTCATTCAAGATATATAATATAAAAAAATATGAAGATATGAAAGTGAAAAAAAAAATCTGCCAAGTGATTCAAATCATCACAGTTTGTGGATAAAAATCTAGAAAACAAGATTTGGTATTACGAAGTAAACTCAACCATCTGTGACAGTGTCACCGGAATGAAACGAAATTACCACGACGAACTCTGAACCCAAGCTGCACGTTGATGTCCTCTGGTGGTTCGACTCTCGTTACAACAGTTAATCCGTTTATCCTAGCCGTCAGAATGCTGTCCAGATTCGAAGGGTGGAGCAATGATATCAGTACACTGAAAAATGTAATCTCCACGCTGATGAATCATAACGACTTAATTTCACTATCAAGGAAAACCCTATTAAATTAATGATTACGTTATACTGTCAGAAAACTCAACCCCAGTTTTTTTTTTACGAAAAAGAATCCCTCTTTTAATTGGACGATACCACCAAGAGGTAAAAAAAAATATTTAACAGATTTTAATTATGTATGCTGGTGAATAGGAATAAAAATAATTGTTAAAGAGTTTAATGAATAAGTGTACCTGATGACTGAATATCTAATCGAAGATATTTTTGAAAATAATAAATTATCCTTGGATTAGATGACATTAATATTTAGTAAATATTTTTTCAGCTGTTGAACAATCATCAAAAGGTCTGCTTATTAATCAAAAGCGACTCGCGATAATGCTGTGGCTCGTTATCTGCTACTTCAACTCCATCATTCAATCGCTCGTATATTACGAGGAACAATCGAGATAAGGCATTGTACAAAATATTGATTTTATAATTTTTTTCACTCTACTTTTCTTCAATATACCCAACTACGTTTACTTATTCACTTTTGTTGATGCAAATAGAAAATAGGAATAATAAATTCTATCTGTAGATAAAATGGCTCATGTAGTGCGTAAGTAGTTCAGGTCAATTATCGTCCGGCGAAAAAATAATTGCGATTAATGAAAAAAAAATATATATTTATATTTTTAATATTTTTGTGATGAATAACTAGAATTCAATTATTAAAACTTTAGAAATGAATATAAATGGAAAATTTAAAAACAATTTCGTTGAATCTTCAGAAAAATCACTATGCATGCAGTCATATTTTATTGGTTGATTTATTAGAACTCGCTTCTTTATTGAAAGGTATAGGAAGACCATTTCTTTTTACTTTCATTTACGTAAGTATTGATTCTTTTGGTGCAAGATGAAAGAAAATTTCTCGAAGTAAATATCAATGTTCACTTAAAGAATAACTTTGAAAAATATCAAAAACTAAAATATTAGGAGCTATTTCTTAGTTCTGAGTAGTCTAGAATTTATAAACTAATCCCTATATATTCTATAATTTTTATCCTCTGTAAAAAATTGTAATAGAAATCAAATAAAAAACACATTCTTCCTTTTCCCTTCAAAGTCTGCAAAAGTGAAAAGGAATATTTGATATTAAATTTCAATGACAACGATATAAAACAGATTACGAATTGATATCCAACTGATTTTTTTAAAAACATGTATTTATTGAATTAAATATTATTAAATTATTGCGCTGATGCATTGATTAAATTTCCGTAAAATTGCCGAAGGCAAAAATTTATTAAAAAATTTTAATAATACTAAAAGAGTGAAGAGAGGAAATTTTATGATATGTATCCCGAGTATAACAACCTTTATAAACTAAGACAAATTTCTTGACTGAATATATTAACAATTAAAATTGATGGGTCAGTGTTTTTCTCAAGTATATAATAACCACATAAGGTCAATAATTATAGTGTTGCCCTAGAGGTAAATGTGTGATAGCATTATAGTGTTGGAGTAGCGTCTGGAGCTCGATTATGGTTCACTTGGTTCGGTTTCCCAACGACTAGGCCATATACCTTCGTTTAATATTGTGTCACTTCCGTTAACAGAGTTCCGGTAAGGTTGCTATATATTCGTCTAGATCTATATACATGTATGCAAGCAACCATCAAATTAACCATCACCATAATATCATTCTATGATACTACCAGCTGTTTTTAAACAAACTTATTATAATTTATAAACGTGTCTCTTATCAAATCTTTCACTATTTCATTCATCAAGATTGAATGTTCATTTTATCAGGATTTATTTTTATATAAACTACCCTCAGACTTTACGTAAACACTTGTATTAATTTTTACTGCATAATTAAACTCGTGTCTAGTAAATAAAGAGTTAATGAGAAATCATAAGAAGTTGAAATTCTTGTTATTTTTTATTACAAACACGCAAGGTCATTTTTCATCATTCTTAACAAACATTACAACGTAATTAAATGACCTTCTGAACTTTATTTTAATTGAATCCTGCACGATTATTCGGTTTTAATGGTTTTATGTAAATAAGAATGACTATTGTTTTTCTAAAATTTCCCTACTTTCGATTTTAATGCCATTGAAATATGTATTTTCACGGAGATCATTGTCCTTTATTCTTTTATATATGGAAATGAGACACGACTTTATTACTGAACGAAGCTTTAATTCAGAGCGTACATTTTATAACAGGTTGTTTATTACTGAAAGCGAATGACTGGAGTGTATCCAACTCTGGGTTCTTTAGGAGACAAAGAAAATAGCACCGGAAAAAATATTATCAAGCTCTTTGGTAGAAAAGAATTGCAACAGTTTGCAGAAAATATATTGGTGGAGATCAATATATACTCGATAATGGATCAGATTTTTCGGAATAAAAGGAACAATCTTATTGAATGAATGTTTTGGAAAGATTCTAATCTAATCTACTTGAAAGAATAAATTATTCTGTTGGGAATAAAATTAATTTTTAGAACGAAAAGTTTAGTTGATGATTGGAAAAAAACAACTTATATTTTTAGAAGTGTACGATTATTGATTTCTTTTATTTGTATTTGTTCAATAGTAATTGTAACGAATTGACAGAATTTGATTGGATAATGTACAGAAAAAATATTTGGGTAAAAACTTATTCACAATTTATAGTGAATTTAAAATACCGTGAAAATGAAGAAAAGCAGTACTCTTTTTGTAAGTAATTTTCATACTTATATAATATAAGAAATACATCGTTTGTGTATATGTTTTACTCTAAATGTTAAGATGGATTTATGAGTCGAGACCTCGAGTTTCAAAATTGATCATTACATCATTGAAAAAAATGTTTAGATAAAAATAATCATCATGTTGTGAAGGAAATCAGGAAATATCAAAGGTGTGATAAACACTAACATTTTAGATGGATGATTTTTGAATAAACTTTTTGTTTATATTACGCAAAGATTGAAATAATTTTTTCCTAAAAAAATATATTTAATCCCTATCATTTTTACTCAATTTTTGAAATTTCAGATTCTGGAAAGCTGTTAAAAGCATAAACTCTAAATTTATCATTGAAAACAATGATCCTAAAAATTTTTCAAATACAATCCTGCATTTTTTTGAAGAATGAAAGGGAGAATAAACTTGAAGGAAACACGTAGATAAACAGATACCAGTGATAACAACAAAGGTAAACGTTCTTGAGAATCTTTCGCGACAAAAGGGAGATAAAGTAAAGATTAATGTTTTTTTGTGGGCTATTGATCAAAGCTTGAATGTTTTTTACAGCGAATATATGCATACACAGTTTTTAGAAAATATATGAGGGAGTATAATATAATATACTTAAGAAAGTGAAAAAAACGCTCTTTTATAACAATATTTCATTTTTATTTCTTAAAAGAATGAATAAAGATAGGATATGATTTTGGAGTAATGCGTTGCTATAAAACTGTAAAAAATGTATGCTCCTTTTAAGTGTCTGTTAAGTATTTGCATCTTTATTTTTCTCAGGTTTTATATTTCATTCTTTTCTAGTAAGTTTATTCAGAGAGTAATGCTGTAACTTCCAGACAATTGAAAAATAGAACAACAAAAAAAATACTTATTTCATGAACTAGATTTGAAGATATCTATCGATTTATAAATAAACAAGAAAATTGCTTGAAAAAATTTGTTTTTACTTGAAGAATATTATAGTATACGAGAGAAAATAAGTTGTTAAACAAAAAAAATATATCGAATTTCATATCATATAAATGTATCTTTTTTGTGAATTGTTATAAAAAAAAGAAATACGGAAAATATTAAATATTAAAGATGAATTTAAGATAACAATAGATAATAGAACGTTGGTTCAGGGTCACAACAAAAGAACTTCATTCATTCGTATCATTTATATTAACAGAATATTTCCTGAAGAATGAATTTATTCATTTAAATAATCGTAGAAATAATATATTTTTGTCTTTAAATTTATGATGTAATAATTTCTAGATTTCATGCTGACTAAAATATGTAAAAAATAATGTTAATTTAATTACAGAAGGGAAATATTCTATTGTTACTTAAATTCCTTTACACTTTCAATTAATCAAACACCCTAAATATAATCTAACTGGCTTTCCTCGTTTTCATTTCAGCAAGAAAGACGGTGAGATTTTGTCTGGCAAATGGCTCAGTGTTTTTGGTAACGATGGTAATTATCTTGTAGATTAGTTACTTGTTTCAATTTTAATAAAAAAAAAAAAGTAAATTGATGTTTTCAGTGAAGACAACAAATATGATAGAAGCATCTGCTTTATTATATTTTCCTTTATCACAGAAATTATTAATAAGAAAAAACCAGATCTTTAGAATAGAATAAAATATATCGTACTGAGTAGAAATATTATTGATTATTGTTAATCAATAAATACAAAATGAAAATTTAATTAAAAGTTATGATTTAGAATAAAACAAAAGCTTTTTGTAATAGAAATAATAACAATAATAAAAAAAAATGCAATGAAATTTTTTTTTAAATTTAGTATTCCTTTTTATTAGTTAAAAAAAAAAATGAATCCATGAATAAATGGTATGAGTAGTAAAAAATATTATAAAAGCAAAAACATATTGCATTGAAAAGGATTTTAATTTTTATTCTAAATCATAAATGATTTACTCATTCCATCATAAAAATTGCAAAAATATTATTGTAAAGAAATTTGGTATACAAAAGAATAAAAAGAATGCCATTTTTAATCACATCAGGTATATTGACTAATGGAAAATTCATACAATTACAACAAATAGAAGATACAACCGCGGAATGATAGATAGATGGATATAAAAAACAAATTAAATAACATTTTCTTGCGAATTGCCAATGAAGATTAGTTTGGCTCATGCTGAGAACCATGAAGGCCTGATCGGAAATACCTAGCCTGACATTATTACAATCGTGTCGCCTAGTCGCCTATGTGCTTTGGGAATCTATGTACTTTGATGTACATCAAGGCTTTACCTCATTCTCATTTGACTATACATACATCCTTTGAAACTCTTCCCTTTATCAAATGCTAATTTTTTTGAAATAAAAACTTTGGGTGCGTAAAACATTTATTTTCATCTATTTGAAGGACTAAATGTCGTAAAAATTTATGGTTATAAACTATTGGAACTGTGAATACTGAGAAGAATAAATAACAATTTAAAAAACACGTTTTTATTTTAGAGAAGAAAAAGGATTTAAAGGAAAAGTATGAACACCCTGTTGCATCTAAGAGAGATTTGCAGAATATTCGTGCATGATCCTCAAGAGCACTTATCTCCGGAGCTAATCTAAAATATCAAAATGTTCATAATTCTAATGAATACTAAAATAGATCTTGTTTAAAATGGAAGAAAAATTTTTCAAATGTTAAATTATTTATCTTTAGAAAAATCAGTTTTTATCCGAATTTATAGTGAAACATTTATTATGAATTGAGATATTCATTGTATCTAGTCTTGAGGAATAAATAATGCAACAAAATGAACTTAAGATAAACTCCCTGTTGTTATTTATTTACGAGATATTAATTTTTTAAATTGAATTTTAATTAACTGCTGGTTGTAATATTGTATGTTCATAAAGAAACAATTCAATTAAATCCTTATATAAATAAAATCTCATTTATTTTTTAAATTTGTAGTAAAAACGTCAATAAAAATTCAAGTGATTTATTTCAGAACAATTATTTTACTTAAAAAAGAAATTTCGAGCAGGATGATCAATTATTTATGGAAGATCACTTCCATTAGTGAATAATAACTAATAATTATATCTATCTGTATGCCAGATTAATGGCCATTAACATTAATATTAATAAAATATTGTACCGAATTAATATTAATAAAATTAATATTAATAAAATATTGTAACGAAAGCTATCAGTAGATTTCTATGAAATGATAAGCTATTATTGTTGATATTCGTAATTAATAATCCCAGTGTGATTAAAATTCCAGAAAATGTTTTAATATTTAAATACACTAAAAAAATGTAGAGAAATAATTTAATACACTGATTAAGCAATAAAAGTAAGCTATACATACAGTGAAGTATATTGAAATTATCATAAATAAAAATTGAATTGAAATAAATTTTAGTAGCTTTCATAAAAGAGTTTTTATCTTTACTTTAGCCAGTAAAAATAACCTGAATTTTTTCTCCATGCATTTATAGCATATATGCTGGAATAAAGTTCCCTTTAAATGAGTAAATAAAAAGTATCTACTTAGTGCCATTTAATAATTAGAAGAATAATCGATAAAATAATACGTTTAATAATTTCAAGTTGACTTAAGTAATTGAAAGTAGAGAGCTTTTAAGTTTGTTGTAATGAAATATTTTTTCAAAGATCAATTAAGTTATTGCTAAAGACTTTTAATAATTCAGTGTCAGTTATCTTTACTTATTCATTAAATAATATTATAATTTATTCAAAATCTATTTAATTTTAATAAAATTCACTAGAGAAACAAGAGAGGAATGAACTTTTCTCGGTAACAGGTTTTTATTACTAATCATGCCAATCGCTTTTACGTATTAAAATACGTCTGACAGACACTACAATAGAGGCTTTCTTCGGTTAATCTCTTTATCGGATATAAGCAAAAAACTTAATGCAATAATGCATTACGAACAGCATAAAAAGATCAATATGTTCGAACACTAAATATAAAATCGCTGAACTTTTTTATTTTACTTTCCAGATGATTGCTGATATAAAATTTTACATTAAAATATTCCATACATATTCATCAATCACAAACATATTTTCTTAGCAATTTGAATTAATTAATATTCAATATTGTTGGAAAAATATCTTGTTGAAATCGATTTTGTAAGCATGTAAAGTAACCGAACAAGTGATTGGTATGCCACAACATTACCGTTAAGAATTTTATCATTTTATAGAGTATTAACATTCTTCTGTAATCACATAGACTTTGTGAAAATATTATTTTTATAAAAAATTTTTTAAGAATAAACAACTTCTAGTTTCAAAGAAAATGTTTACAGTTTATTCTTTCCTTTTTTTTCACCTTAACTTTGTGAAAAAATAATTAATACAATTTACTTATCATTAAATCATAATTTAATTTTTTATTGTAGCAAAAAAAAAACATATTAAAACTTATTAAATTGCAGTTTGAACCATTTTAAGAGTTTTTCAGTCTTAATTATGAATATGAATTTCATTATTTTTATAACGGAAAGATCTCTTTCTGGAGGTGAAAATAAAAAATACAAAAAAACTTTATATTTGAAAGAAATTTTCTTCTTTGCAAGTTTTCAACTTTTTTAAATATTTATCTTCAACAAAGCTTTAAAGAAGCTTTAATTACCACGAAAAATAGTACATCTTTCTTAGTAATTTTGAAACATTTTTGATTTATTGATTAAAAGTAACTGTTGCTTACTTAATTTTCCTTTTCTCTTAATCATCGAGTAAAAGTCTTTCTAAGCTAATTAACTTAACTGAAATTGTTTAAAAAAAATTTCTAAATTAAAAACATTTTTTAATTAAAAATATATATTAGATAAAATTCATAAGAATATTTTTTCGGTACATCTGAGAAAGAACAGCTGTGTAAAGGTGAATAAGCAATTGAACCTCAATTGTACAATCACACATACGAAAGGTAGGAGGGATATGAAGCAACAAGTTTAACAACTATTGATTTTCCGAGCTGCAACGTATTTTACCATCTATATCACTATCTGAAATCTATTATTGTACCTTATAAAAAAAATTTCCACGTAATTTACTGCAGTAATTATTCTTCTATTTTTTTTTACAATTGGTACTTGGAATAAATCATATCAGAACATATCCTTACAGTTTTGATCTAAATAGATAAACCACTTGAATAGATAAATTATACTTTACTACTTTAGATAACAGATACCTTTTTTTTGCATAAATATTGTGTGATAAGCAGGAAATGTGATGAGTATTTTTTCTGATAAATAAAATTTTTTAATTTTGTTAAAACTAAAAAGAAACTGACAATATAACTAGGGTGTAGCAAAAAAAATGGCATGCTTTAGATAAGTGATATCTTCTCATATACTCGAGAAAATTAATTGTCAGTTGAATCACGCACCTATTCTCATCTCCTGTATGAAATAGTGTATCTATATCATCTTGACTTTTTAACTTGAAATTAATTCTAACTTTGTCTTAGTCTTTCACAATTATTGAGTAACTTATCAGACTTCTTTCAATGATAACTTCCGGTTTAATCAAAATTATCAACTTCTTGAACTCTACACAATCTCTTAATTAAAAAACTTTCTATAAAATACGAATAAATAAATAATTGAGAATTAATTCTTCAATAAGTCATTACTATAAATATTGTAGACATGATGATATTTAATAACGATTTTAAACGATGACGACACCATTACAATAACAGCTAAAAAAAGAATGAAATATACTTTTAATTGAATCTATAAAAAAGACTAACAGTTGGACATTGAAATTGAATGAGCTAAAAACTTTGTCATGTTTTTATATTATTCGTTCACTACCGTAAATTGAACTGAAGAAGCAATCTAATAAAATTGGCTGTTTCATTATTTTGTAAAGCAGATTGCTTAGTGGGTAGAGTCATATCAATTTATGGACTTCGACAGTGTTCAATTGCAATGAAAAAAGGCTGACTATGTCTCAATTATTGATACTTCATTTTCTTCAATTGTTGTTTTACTCGTTTTAATTCTAGGAGAGTAGACCTGTCAATAGTCAGACTCTGACTGGGATCATCCTTTCATGATAAATACCTTGTTGGAGTTTGTTTTAGAAACTATTGAAAATAATCAGAAAAAAGAACAAAATAAATAAATCAACGATCTCATTACATTTATACAATATACAAAACTTTACACTGTTTAATTTACAATAATAAAAAAATACTATTTATTAACAAAGTAGTGAATAAATTTTTGAACAATTTGAGCCTTTAAGTTACTATTTGAATGCATCTATCTCTTTAAAGACATGAATTATATTTTATCCTGAAAGCTATTAATTCATGCACCCATAAGAAATGCATAGCAAAGTTTACGATTTATAATAGTTCTGTTAAGTTGTTCAGTATTTTCTTGAAAGATGGATATTACACTTTAATCTCAAGTATTGAAACATTGTTGCAGTAGCTTTAGTTTATTCAACTTAATGGAACGATAAAAAATAATTCAAAGAAAAAGAGATGGAACTTTTAATAGTGATAATTAAAGTTTTTTTATTGCTCCAAGAAAAGAGATGACGGCAAAAAAAGAAGCTAAATGAAGTAGAATTAAAAGATTGTCAGTTTACAGAAATTATTCTGTTATTCACATTAGTATATAGTAGCATTTAAATTTACACATATTGAATTATGCATCATGAATATAATGAGCATCTATATTAAATTCAGGGAAATAAATAAACATTATTATTTACATAATTTTATATGGATTTGTTGGTTTTTAAAAATTATATAAATAATTTTAATGAAACGTCTATTTTAATGTTTCCTGTTGGTTTCATTATTTCTCTGGTAGGAATAGATATTAATAAACTCTTGGACCATTTTTAGTTCAATGTTAAACCAATGTAGTCAGCCTTGGTAAAATATTATATATAAGGAAAGAGATTTTTTTAATAAGAGATACAAATAAAATTATTCGACTTTAACTCAATGCAAAACTTATTTAGCTAAATACCTGTGAAGTATTTACGTCCATTTATTAGCAGAGATAATAAATAGAAAGAAAACACTGAATAATGTTGATATTATAATCATTTAAATTATAACTCTCTGTACAAACTATAAATTTACTTCATTTCATTGTTGCTTAAAAGTATAATAACATTATGTAAAACTCAACTTTCTTGTTAACGTTTGCTTCCTCTTGTTTCCATGCTTTCAGTCGTAACAAGGAGCAATAAAGTTACCAGGTTATGATTCAAACATAACTTCATCCGTACAAATTATCCCCGAGGATTATTTCCAAGTAAGACAAACATATCTGCTATTGACTTTATACTTGTTAACTATTGCAAATAGTATCGCAGAAATCAATGAATGGGTATAATTCAATAATGATGTTGTCTGTATATTAATGGGACTCTACTCTATCAATTCAAGTTGAATAGATAAAGACATTAATAATTACTTCCCTCAAATGAGTTACAAATATTTAAAAAAAAACAATATTTTTCCAACACTTTTAATAACTCGATTAGAAAGTTTTCCCACATTACTGTTATAATATTTTAGTAATTTAAAATAGTTTTCTTTCTGAAAAAAAAAACTTAAAAAAATTGTTTTGACATTTTTGTGATGATTTAAAGTGAGAAGAGAAAAAAGAAAAAACTATTTTGTATTCGTCTCACCAACATCTTTCAAGACACGTCGATGAAAATTGTATTCCATCAAAAATTTATAAGTTGTTTTTCTATTTCTGGTACAACCGGAAGTATGATTTGATCGCCATTTTATATTACAAGCTACTCCTCTAGCTATTGAATCGTGTTGAATTTCAGATTTCTAGTTCAACCCTTTTTTGTTGGGAGTTGGTCGACATGTTTGATAGACAGCCTGACATTTAGGTGAATGACACTACATGCTTTTTTTTTAAATTTCTAAGACCTTAAATAGTGAAAGCTAAAATTATTGAAGTTCTTGAAAATAAAAAAAATTATTTTGTCGAAAATACTGAAAATTGCCAATAAAATAAATTTTGATTTAAAAGTAAAATCCGTTGTTCTTTTTATTTAAATTCCTATTTATTTTATTTCATCGTTTAGTACAATACCAAATGAATATCTAATTTTAAAATGTAAATTTAAGAGTAAAAAATAATATCATCGTTCAACAGATGACATTTTCATAGTCTTAAAACTGAATTCTAATAAAACTACGTCAAAGTAGCCAATGCATATTAAAAGAATTGTTCACTAGGCTACAAAAATGATACCGATATGATAATCATATGCGTGTCTACTGAAGCTTGAGGGTTAGTAGATAATCTAAGCAAAGCCCGAAGGAAATGAGAGATTCACTAGTGGTGGAATATAAAAAAGTCAACTTTTATTCTTTGAGCTTGAAGGGAAAGAAAAGGGAAAGTAAAAATTTATGTCTTTAGATTACATGCTTCTGCGACCTTCTGGAGTGTGATTCATTGAACAGGAAAAAATCCAATCCATACAAAAACCGGACCTATAATCGATTTTCACAACTCCTCGTTCATTCTCTTTTCTCTCAATGTGCCAACCTTAAACTTGAAACAGTCTTTTCCATTCGATAAATATGGAAATAAGTGTAAATTCGTGTATTTTTTTTTTAAGTTTAGAATTATCAAGTTAATGTAAGAAAGAAATTTACTGTCATTTAAAGTTTTGTGATATGGGGAAAATTACAGAACAAGTTAGCAGAAGTTTGCTAAATTAACATGTAAAAATGCCCATTAGAATCGAATAGAATCAACAATGAAGATTACTATCAACTACTCACCGGTTTTTTTTAATTCATATGGAACACGAAATACTTGGATTAAGACCTAAATCGCATGTTGGAATGACCCATTACAAAAGGCGAAAAACGAATGAGGTAAGAAAAAAATATATAAAAGAACGAGGAAAATATAAATGAACTTTCTTCATCGGATTGATATCATCAAGTTTGACTTGCTGTTTTTTATATCTTGCTAATGCTTCATAACTTTATTCTTCAAAAACAAATTAATTTATGACTTATTTCTATCACAAAAGTTGAATAAAAGTTTTACCATCAATTATAACATCTAGAAATTATCATATAAATTAAAACATTTTGTACAACATTTAAATCACTTGTTAAATGATATTGAAAATCAGAAGATCAAAGAAATTCTTTTTTTTAATTAACTCATTAACATTCATTATCAAGTTTGTAATTTTCATCTTGAATAAAATATCGTAAGAAGATGAGACAAATTTATTTGAATTAAAATTTTCTCTATTTTTCCAATGATATGAAACAGTATTTTCAAAAGTTTTAAATTTTTTTCTCAATAATCTCTTATCTAATACTATTTAAAAAAATTTTCAAAGCAATTCTTCTTATATTTAAATAAATATCTATATATTGATATTTATTAATAATATTAATTTTGTATCAAACAATTTGTTTTAAGAGTTAATTTTTTAGTCATTTAGTTTGATTATTTAATTAAAGTGAAACGATAATGTGTAAAATATAAAACAATTTATAAATATAAAAAAAGTTCTAAGGAGAAAATAGATTTGGAAATAGCTATAAATAAAAAATCTACGACTAAACGGACGAAACGGAGTTACAAGTAACCCAGGAAACACGTTTCATCCTTCAGTCTTGCAACAGGTGGTAACTCGCGTTGTACTCAGCACTTGGTGAGTACTCGCATGTCTCGCGTCAACGTAGGAGAGCAAGCAAGACTATACATGTGTACATTTTCCAACGAAATCGATCGTAATTGTCTAGCTTTACAGCTTTCTATGATTGGAAAATAAATATACCAAGCGATTTACAAAAAGTGATCCTGCAAATCAACAAAATTACTATTTTTCATAGTAAAAAAAAAAACGATATTAGGATTATAACATCAAAATATGAAAAATGTTTACAAGAAAAATACAATAAATTCATATACACAAAAACTTGTAAGAAACAAAAGAGAAATAACTGGAGTAATGTTGATAAAAAAAAACGAACAAAGATTGAAACAATATATTTGATAAGAGCCTGTGCTTAGTCTTGTAGATCTTTTCATTTCTATAGAACAAAATCACCTTACAACTGTGAGTTTTCCCAAGCAAAAAGCTCGAAGCAATATCGACTATTCTTTTGCTACAATGGCTTTCAGAATCACACTCTCCTTCAAAGTGGCTCCAGGCATTCTTTTAGCTCATATTTTAAATTGAAAAATAATCATTTCACTCCACGTTTAATATTAGTTCACATATTTCATGCATTATAAACTTTTTATTAGTGGCAATAAAAAATCATTATACAGCTTTTACATCAAATTTTATATTAAAATTAAGCTTTAAAAAAACATGATCAGTTTTAGATATTTCTTTTAGCATTAAATTAAAAAAACAAGGACACACTATTGTTATTCATCTTCTTTTTGGGAGTTTCTGCTGTAAGATAGTATCGTTCTTTATTGTATAGTATGGGTCTCTCTTACACCTTTTAGGATATATGTAAAAAAAGTGACTTATAAATAAGCCTGTCAAAGTCTTTGTGAAGTTAAGGTTTGAACCGATAGTTTATAGTGTTATACCTTTCATAATAATGTTACTTACTTAGGCTTGAATAAGAAAATAAAAACCGAAAGCTTTTTCGTGTTTTATTTGTCGTTATTTTTTTCGATAAATTTTATAATGCATGAAATAAAAAGACAAAAGAGATAATATACTCAGTGAATAAAACAAAAAACCCTCGAGTTTTATTATAAAGCTAAGATTTTTTTTTTTATTTGAGATAAAAAGTTCATTTAAAAATTGTCTCAAAGTTTTTCCTACAATTTTTTTGTTATGAGTGAAAATTTTTTCGTTTTGTATTTTTATTTATTAAAGAATTCACATATGATGTATGTGACATTTTTTTTCGAGCGAAATGAAGAAATAATTAAAGGTAGACAAGTTACGTATTCATTTTGCGTGATGAAAGTTATAGAATCTATATAGTAGAGAGTACTTGAATTGTAAAGGCTGAACTTGCAAGACTCAATAGCAAAGTACTTCGTAATCCGTACAATTGATTCCCTCAGGTTAAAACTATCTTTTGCCCGTAGTTACGAAAAGTGTATAGATATATTCATGTGTTTCTAAGCCTCTGGCTTCCGGCAACTTAAAGAAAAATCAGGTTACAGAAAGAAAAGTTGTTCAAGTCTCTTCAGATATTTATAAACTGCTGAAAAATCTTTTCTACTTGCCGATGAAATATTTAATACAATTGGTTTTGCGTGTTAACTCTTCAACAAGAGGTGTCGAGTATGTAATATTTTCTCTCTTTATTCTTTTGTTTTTGCAATAAAACAATTTCAAATGTATATTAGAAACAAGAACTTCAAGTCAAATAAAAATCTTATTTTTATGAATGAAACTATAAATTTAAAAAAAAGAATTGGGGGAATGGTAGTTTTAAAAAATTGTGTATTTTTAGTGAAATCTAAAGCAGTATGTTTTTTATCAATTCTTTCCTGCTTGCTTCACATGTTTAAAGTTTATTTATAACTTTTTTTTATTGAATAAATAAGCTTTTGAGCAATTAGTAAACCAACAGGATTTTTATTTTTAATTTGAGCTTGCAAGTTGTCAAAACTTTCATATTAAGTCGTAGCTATTTGTCTGTACAAGCAGGCAACAATTTTATGTTGCAATTATCAAAATATTAATGTAGCTTTTACTCTTTATTGAAAAGTGGGGATAGATTTTTGTCCCGAAATTCATTAAGTTTACCTCCATCACTGGTGAAGTTGATGAGTGTTGCTTACACCATTCTCAAAATTGTAATATTAATTGATATCAGTAGGCGACATGAAAAATGGCTTATACATTCATCGATCTATCACACGAGCCTATTGGATTACCGAAAAAACATCAATCTGAACCATGAACTTTATTACTTTCCCACCCGGTAAAAAAAAGTAAAAAAAAAAAAACATCAATTTATAAAAATGAAACAAATAAAAGCGACTGTTTTCAACAAAAAACGTGGTTCTCTTTTTTATATTTTATTTCCAGTTATAATAATAGCACTTATTTAAACAGTGATAGTTTTATAACTACAAATCAGTGAGTAAAATAACACTTTTCGACAGTGTATTTCACAGATTCATTTTTAGAAAATAAAACAGTGAATATTATTTCATCATTTTATTATTGAATAAAGTTTTTCGTTATTTAATGAAATACAATCTTCACAAAAGCGAACAATATTCAATAATCTCATAATCGTCGATAAATAATTCATGCCTAGAAAAAACATGGGAATTATTTTGATTAGCTTCAATATTCTATTCTATTTAGGATGAAGCCGTAGACAAAATTTGAATGGGAAATCCATGCACAATAGAAGTGAGGGAGACTCACATGTAGAATGCGGAAAAGGGTAAGAGAAATGCGTGAAAGCATCGTCGTAGAAGCTTGTCGGTTTGGGTATACTGTATCAACCCCTGCGGCTGAGAAGTGAGGGTAGAAAGCGTCCGGATCTCTCTCCCAGGCACAGGGGTTCGTCGATCGATGCCCCGGGCGGTTTTCTATATATAGCAAACCCTGGACTCCTTCTCATTCTCCTGCCAAGCGATGTGGATCTCAGGGGCAACCCCTGGCATCGTTTTTCATCCCCTTACCGGCCTGCCACACACGTAAAACTTCCGTGCAATAGCCTGCCCATTTCTTTCGCATTTCCTTTTTATTCAATTTTTTTTTCATTTATGTTTGTAATGAGATGCTTAAAAAATGAATTCCTATGTATAGAAGAATAAAAAATTTATCTTATTTTTTTTTGATGAAACATGAACTCAAGATAACAATCAGCTAGAAAGTATTAAATTTGCACAAAAAATAATTAATGTATCTATTGTAGCGTAATTAAAATGAACTTTTACTAATTAAGTGTTTTATCGAAAAATCTTGTCTCTAATTTACAATGTATGTCAACGATGTCAAGGTTACTATCTTAAGTAAGTTACAAAATTAATTGCATATATAGAATAAAATATATAGGGGAAGAAAGTTGGTTAAATTAAATCACCAATGAAATTGGATCTGTGTATATGTATGTATCTGTTAACAAGTTGTATATGCGTAGTAATTTTTCGGACTCTGAACCCAAGGGGTTTCGGTTCGGAAAGTCAGTAATAAATTTAATTAACCAAGTTTTTTTTATCTTATGTGACCTTTAGAGAGGAATTGGATGGAAATTGGCTAAATATTTTGACATTCGAATGTTTTATTTAATTTTTCGGAATTTCGAACTTAGAGTATTGGATTAAGTAAAATTCTATTAACTGAACGAAAGTAAATCACGAATGGAGAGAAAAATTACTTTATTCTGAGCTATTGAATAAAGATTATTAATTGCTTTAATTAAATTCGACTCAACTTTATATTGCTGGCTCATAAAATGAGTGCAATTACGAATTTTAACTGTCTAGTAATAAAAAATTTTTACTCTAAAAAAAAGCAACAAAGCTTATGAAAATATAAATGCAAATGTTACCAAAATCTCAACATTACATAACTCAGTATAATAAAATAGAAATGCTTTGTTTCAAACTTGATTACAGCTACTTAAATCTAATAAGAAAAAGCTTAAAATTATCATTTTAATGCTTAATGAAAAAAAAATGGATGCATTTTCACTTCTAAAATATTTTATGCAGCTGATAAATATTATTGCAAAAGTTAACGTTATTTTTAAAATTACTTCAATTATTATATAACGAAAAATGTTCAATTTATTTGTATTCTCAATGATGTATTAATCAGTTTCAAATTTTATCTCGACTGTAATTAATCTAATGTAATATGAGCTCATGTAGTGCAACGGATATTTTAATGTTTATGCTGCTTTCAACGGTTTCATCTGAATTTCACTCTCTTCTTCCTCTAGTCTTTCATAATGTTTGGTTTTAGTGAAATAAATTATTGCAAAATTTCCAATTATATATAAAACCACAAAAAGTAACAAAAATTTTCCAACGGTTAACATTAATCCTTTTAAATCAAAAAGATTAGCAAAGTCATCAACGATATCATTCAATGTGTCTTCTCCGAAATTTTTAAACGCTTCATATATACTAACATGATCTATACAATGGAAAGTTTCATTAGTCGCTAACCCATCCCTAGTTGTATAATTAAGAGAATCGATAGGTGCAGAAGGATCACAAGCAACACAATTCACTTTTTCATCTTCATATAAAAGATCAAGAGGTGCTGATACTATTACAGGATAACGTTTGAAGTGATCTTGTAGATCTTTAGTTTTTTCTCTGATATATAGTTTGATTTCGTCTCTCGATGGATTTGATTTATCACCCAATATTTTAATTAATTCATTTTTAGATGGGCTATCGGTAGAACTACTTTCACTATTTTTAAAAACCTGCCGTATCTTCAGAGTTAAATTAGTACAATTGTCTAAGTAATTTGAAGGTTTTCTAAGAACTGCATAATCTTGCACAGCGTGTGATCGCATAAGATCATCTGGAATGTTTTTATTAGTTGATCGGCTTTTTATTTTATATTTTTCTAATTTACCATTGATTATTCGATATAGATAACAACCTTTCATATCGCTCATAATGCCAATAATCGTACTTATCAGTCCAACTAATGCTGCAGCTGTAATTAATGATAATGCTGTTGGTAATTTTATCCATTTTGCTTTCTCAGCTCTTTCTAAAACTTTTTTCTGTAACGATTCATTCATTTCTGTTAATTTCTCAATATTTTGATTCAATTCTTCAACATTTTTTGCTACTTTTCCGAATTTTTCATCAAGTTCCGTTAAGTGTAATTCTGGACAATTAGAAATAATCTCCCGAAGAGTTTTTTGTTTTTCAAGTAAGTTCAAGCGATCACCAACATTGACGTCCATTTTCTCAAATAATTCTATCAGATCTCCTGATCGCATTTTAGATGCAATTTCTTCTGATGAAACTCCATTTAATTTCCATCTTCCAGCTTCTTGTTGGAGTGATTTACTTTCATCAAAAATCGCCGAAAATTCTTGGGCGTTAAATTTTAAACTTTTTTGAAATATTTTTTCGGTTTCTCTTTCAATAAGAGCTTTTTCTCCGCCTTCAGCGAGAGTTTTCGCAAACTCATCTATAAATTCAGCCATGCTTATCGGGTCTAATAAATGTAAAAAAAATTTCTGAAATTATTCAGTTGATGTCACTATTGAAAGTGTCTTGAGATATTCTATAATTTTCTAAAGATAATTTTAAAAATGTCAATGGTGCAAAGTTAAAATACCGTGATCTATTTTTCAATAAAATTAATTTTGTACTACTAATAAACCAGGATAATATTCTGATAATAAATCGATTGGTATTATGAGAAACTTTAGTAACGAAACTTTCATTTCCGTTTTTGTAGTATTTATCAACATAATCGATAACACAAACCTGTTGAGTTCAGAGCTTATCTCTCACGAAAAATTATTCAATATCTTTATCGTAAACAATATCAAGTAATATGTGACACATTTCCAAAATTAAACAAATATTAGCTTTAAATAATATACACATTTTCGATGGAAAAAAATTTTTATCACCTGAGTTGAATAAATGTGTCATGTATGCACTACAAATTCAATGTTTGTAGTGTGTAAGTTATGATATAATCATACGAACAAAATCAATCGATTAAAATATTATCTATTAGTTTCAGAATAGTTTTTCAGAGTAAAGACTTGCAGATTCGAAGATTGTTGAGACTATTAAGTGATTTAGAAACATTCTTCAGAGATAAATATTTATAAAATATTGATTAATATCAGTCGGAAGTATGTAAATAACTTTTTTTGATTTCTTTTTTTGCACTACAAATCTAAGTGTTTAAAGATGTGATTATAAAATTTTTATAATATGCTCATAAAGTTTAATATTGAAAATTCTTTAAATATTTAATATTGAAACACTTCATTAAGCATTTAGATTTGTAGTAATATCTATGTAAGTGAAGATAAATCATACTGTCTTAAAAAGTCAGTATTAAAAATTTTATTTTTACCAATTCCTACATTCCTTGAAGGTGATCTATGCTTCTCGAGGGATTCTCTTACCCTAACACATGAATCAAATATGGAAAATTCTTGTTTTTCGACGATGAATTTTTCAAAAAAAAATCTTATCTGTCCAGTGTTTTACATATTTCGAATACTGAACAATATAATCTAATTTGATACTACATATAGATAAGTAAATCTAGAAAAAATTATTTTATACCCAACTGTTGAATAAATTCTGAGATCTACGAAGAGTACATTTTATTTAATTATTTGAAAAAATTTTAAATGAGGCAACTAATCCTTGATTTTACTTAAAACTTTCACAACAAATTAACGAAGCCATTATTTTCAATTCCTTAAAGTATGCTATTGAAAGAAATGAGCTATTATGAGATGAGAAAGTGTTTAAGAAACATTTTAAATAAAAGATAATGCAAAAAACTTGTCTATCATACTTTTTATGTCAACTTTACATAATCCAGAAAATCGGAAAGTAATCACGAAGTTTTTTACAGTACCGATGTTTATTTTCATAAAATCAACGTTATTAGCTCTGTGTAATGTCGACTCATCCAGCAACGCACCTGAAATATCTATTTACATAAATAAATTCAACCCGACATTCCCTCAAATCTACCAGCTTGATTTATCGTTTACTATTTGCCTTTGAAATGTGAATCAATAGTCTAAAATAATCAAAAATTCATTTATATTGTAAATCAACAGGAATATAAAATATTACAGTCAATCGTTTTAGTTATTTCGATCATTCAACTCTGTATTAAAATCCCACCCACAATGACATATCAAAAATGTTTCATTGCTATTTTAAAACAATTCTGGAATACAATAAAAGGGTTGATTGAATTGATACATCAATATAAAAGTGAAATATAAAAAAATTTTTTAAATTATTATCAACATATAGTAGTATCTCGATCTGTCTTGATAGTTTGGAACTTCCAACAGTTTGAGAATAATAAAATATTAAAGCTTTATGGGTTTAAGTCTAACACAATAAAAACAAGTATTAACGTAAGGATTTTGAGCTACGTAGAGAGTTTCTATGGGGTTAATCTCACCAACACGATTGAAAATTTCGTCACAAATCGAGGGTGAAGAAGATCGAGATTCATATTTATCATCCATAACTACAGTCTACTACATTTTAATTTAATTTTTTCTTTATAATAATTCAAATTTATTATAAATTCAAATAAATCATAGTTTATTTATGAAACGATATTTGGTTGAAAAAATTGCTTATATTAACTCAATAATTTATCTGCAATAATTCTTTCATCTGATTTAATAATGTACTAAAAGCCATTTTTTTGCTTCTCTATTCTGCTTTTTTATACACACAGTATAGAGAAGTGACCTTATATATACTGATTTGTCTGGATAAACGCTTTATATTCTCGAAAACCGTTTCACGGATTTGTCCATACTCTTTGTTCATTTTATAAATGATATTTCGGGAAAGTTCCAGACATATAAAAATTTATCCTGTGAGTGTGGAAAGTTTCAGATGACACAATGAGAAGTCAAAGTAGATTGCTAAAATACATTTAGGGGAACTGGAACTATTATTAACAGGGGCAAATATTCACCCTCAATTTATGAGAGGTTTTTTGCCTGAGACATTCAATTATTAGCTTTATTCGTTTTATTTTTTAATTACTAAAAATAAATAATCTTTCTAACGAAATATCCGAGATATAAAAATTTTTTCATAAAAGTTCACGTGAACTTTTTTATTATAAATAAAATCCTTAATGATTTGGATACCTTGATACGATAATTTATTTTTTAATTATATTATTGATTAATTCGTTTCTATTAAAAATTTCTTGATTATTTGTTTCATTATAACTTTATTTTCATGTCCTAGTTTAAAACAAATTTACGTAATAAATTGAAATCGAATGGTAATGTTTTGATGTGAAATTTTCGTAACATTTATCTGATTTTGATTTTCACGTGCCTCATGAAATTGTGTTCTCTTAGAGCCACTAATTATGCATGCAAGTAAACGTCGTCATATCAAAGACTTGATGACAATGTCGAGGTTTGTAGCACCAATGCTATTATATCATCGATCCAAACATACTGGTACTGCTCCCTCTCTATATTACGGACTTGACTTATCTATGACTTGAATAAATAATTTCTATGTATGTTCAATATAATTATATACCAATTATAATTTAAGCTATCTAAATTCTTCCTTTTAAATCAGAAGTAATTTAAAAAAGCATATTTACAAAATTCAAACAAAATTAAAAGTATTCACATGAAACTGTTAAACTTTGAGATTTTTTTTTGCTATTAAAAGTTTTTTGGTAAATAAAATGGAATGGTAAAAAATTAAAAAATGTTGTGACTGACAAGCAAAAAAATCTATAAATTGTGAAACGTATAAATGAAGGAACCATGCAAAACATATATTAAATAAGTCCATAATATGCACATATATCTGCATATTTATCTCTCAGAGGATTCAACGCTTCTTTTGAGCATTCAATCATATATTTTCACAGTACATGCTTTGTAACTGTGAAAAATTTTCTTTTATGCACATTTTCTAGCTTTCTTTCAGCATGATGTAAATCAACACCTAAGATAAAGCAAGGCAAGTAATCTCTACGCTATGCGACTCTTGAAAATTGGTTTATACAGTTTGCACTTTGTTACATAGCTCTTTTAAAGCTCATGTTCGAAGTAAAAAACTACCTGTTCTTTCCTAAAAGATAAAAGTTTTATTTTGAATTTCAAAAGTGGAATGGAAGAATTAACTTAATACTGACAATTTAAAAATTTCAATGTGTGAAAAAAATTTCGTTTGAGTCTTGTGAATATCATTTCGAACAATTATACACAGTACTATATTAATGAAAGTTTTCTTTTGGTAAAGAATAAACTCTAAATTTGTAGACGCCAAGTGGTTTCCTCATGGCATACAATGAATTCTAACTTGTAACGTAGTATGCGTTATGCCATAGTACAGAATACCCTCATAAAATTTTCACTTTTTTTTAGAACACGTTACATTGTCAGATTTTCATTACACAGAATGAAACTTCTCATGTGAAATGTTTTATGTCAATTATATAAAAACGCATTTAACTCGTATGTAATTTTGAAAACGACTGTTTTCAAATTTATTTTTCAACAAACTTTACAAGTTTTCTTTACATTTTCGCTGTATAAAAAATTTTTTCCTTCTTTACTTGATTTATATTTTTAGTGCATAGAGCTCTCATCTTGAAAATATCATTTTTTCTCATAGTTTAAAAACTATTCCAGAGAATTCTTATTGAAAACATCATTTTACATAAAAAAAAATTATTTAAAGAATAATTTTCAAATTATTCAAAAAAAAATTTTTGCGTTAAAAAATTAATTATTTAAATGACGACTTTTTTTACTGTATAATATAAATTACGCTGTCAATCAAACTAAAACGTTTTCACATGCATTTTTATCAGTACTTTACTTTCATTTTCAAGTATTATAAAAATTCCCTGTTACGATGTTTGAATCACATCTACATAATAGAATCTATCGATCGTAATAAAAAAAAATCAATATTGAGAGCCTGGCATAACTTGCGAGGTTACAAGATGTCATAAGGATATTTTATATGCATTTGCAAAGCGACAGTTTGTGCGTGAATCGTGATCTGAGCTTCGTGTGTGTATAGCTTGGGACAAGGGAAATTTCTGTGACATCCTTTACACTCCCTGTCAAGTTTGTTACAGCAGCTGTATTAACTGACGTCTGTTACGATTGCATGTCATATGGCTCAGTATATCCGGATCATTTCCAAATGATAAATTCCAGTTTTTCTATTTACTATCATATTTTATTCGAAAAATAAATTTCAAAAATAAAGTAAATATACTTTGAGATGAAAAAAAATTGCAATACATTGGAGATTGCCAACATGATTTATCCTACATTTTTCATGTTATATGAAACTGATGATGCTGAATCAACAAACGTAAACTTGCATGCCGTAATCAATAGTTAATCGTCTCTCAATAATAGAAATTTAATATGCTCCGATATCTTCTGCTGGGCATGCACCAACAACAGAAAGCTTGCAATAAGCTTCACTTTCGCGTTCAAATGTTTGTTGACTCGTAATAAAATTGTATATGATTGGAATTCAAATCAGAATTATTGTAGCTAATTATTATTATTATTTTCATCCATGGAAAATAGAAATTCCTCAACATGTGAATATTGATCATCTGCGAGCACAAAGAATCAATTGATTCCATGAAAATTTTCTGGGATATTTAATAAAAATGTAAATGCATTCATCTATATAATTTGATCATCAAAAAGGATAAGCAAAATTCTGATTATGAGATAAGACGACGTTAAAACTGTAGGATAATTTGTTAGTGATTTAATACGGAATTGTTTGCTCAGCTAAAATAATAATTGACCCAGAAAATATGAAAATATCAGCATGTAATTATAAATACTATATGTATATATTGATTGTAAGTTACATATTTTTAATTGTTAACAAACAAAAAACTTATTATTTTTAAAGATAACGACTTTGTAAGTTTTACTGAGGGAAGAAAATTATAATTAATTTTTCTTCTATTTTGTTCTTAAGTTTATATCTCTGACAGAATAATTATTGAATGGATATATTCACGCAAGTTTACTGAATAGTGTTCGCACTACGTCTGGCTACTCGGCGCCAGTCTGCACGCAAGACTTGGCAAACTTAAGAATTTGAGATCCTTTCAAGAAACATAAAGTGTTGAATAATAAAAAAAGAAAAGTAATTTAAAAGATAGCTAACTGCAAAAAGTAACATAAAAGTAATATTTTAAAAGGAAAAATAGTTTTCCTTTTACACCTGAACTTTCTGTTTCCTGTAAATGTTCTGACACTTAAAGTCTATGAAGTAAGATCGATATTTTAAGGGCTTATACAAAGGAGAAACGATCGCGTGGTTTTAATCACTCGAGTAGATAGTTATAGGAGAAAGGAAAACCTAGACCGCAATGGAGATAAATGTGCGTTTTGATACGATAACAAAAAATCAAAATAACTACCCGTAAAACATAGGGGGTTATTTTTAATTATCATTGTACGAATACAGTGAGCTTTATTTATTTGGTAGAAAGTATAGTCAAAATAAAAATATTTTCTTATTGATTCACTGGTTATTGTGATAGAAGAATTTCTATTAGTCATTGAATATTTATAATTTCTGTGGTAAATAATCAAACAATTAATTTTTCTACGCCATTTATGACTAAATTGTTTATCTACACATTTTTTTATTTTTTCAACAGAATAAAAAAAATAAGTCTCGAATAATTATGTTACCCATATAACATAAAACCTTCACTTATCACTGATGATGTATTTTGTACAGTATTTCAACCGTAGTATTATTAAAATACAGATGTAACATAATTATAAATAAAAATAAATAAATACTTATTTTAATTACATTCACAGAGTTATTTAAATAAATTTTATGAGTTAGCACAAATTATTATATGTATTAATATAAACTCCAAATTACATTTTTCTTTTTTTACTCATCCATTACCATTCATCCATTATCATTTAAATAATGTTATGTGCTACAATATGACATAATACTCCACAGAGTAATTTAAGAAATTCATAATTTTTAATTAAAAATTTTAGCTGAGATATCATTTAATAACTTTATATTTATTTTTTTAATGTAAAATAAAATAATAAATTACTCTAGAATAATTGAATAGTGTCTAGTCACTATCATGTGTTTTGCCAATGACGCTTTTACTTTAATTATACTTGTTGAGTTGTATGGATTATTTGCTTTGGTTCCAACATTGAAATTTCTGATATTTGATTTTGCAATTTATTGATTTTGTTACTTAAATAAAACATTAAATATTTGTATATCTCTAAATAATCAATTATTTTGTATTTCGTAACACTCAGTACTATAAATGTTATAAGCTTCATGAAATACAATTCCAAGTTAGATAACAATAAGTTTAGGAATAAGCTCTGCTTTGCTGCTTTGATTTCTGTGTATGCTTATTGTTAGAATCATGATTTTATAATGATAATAATCTTCAAATTTAGTGTGAGTTAATGAAGAAATAAATCATTCTGATAGAAACAACAAATAAAAGATTTAAGTGAAAAGTATAAGGCATACGAGAAATTAAAAAATATTAAATAAAAACTCAATTGCTTTTACTGAAAGAATTTCGAATAAGAGGATTCAGTATTATTTTATGATAACTGGCAGAATATTTGACGAAGAAACAGTCTTTCAAGTACTTATATGGGAAAAGGTAATATACTCAGAAATAACTATTGAAATTAAATTTTTTATTATACATTAGTTTCCGACGAAAACTTTAGGTTAAACTCATAAAAATGTGATTAAAGTAAATTATTAGATACTTGATTGTAAGATTTTTGCATAAATTATTTATGAACTTAATAATATTTGAAGAGAATATTGTTTCTTTAATTTTTATCACATATTTAATATTATTAATTTTTCTTTAATTAGTAAACTGATAACAAAATTAAAAAAATGAAGTTAAAAAATACCATAGATACTCAATATTTCTTAGTTCATCAGTTTATTTTTTGGAGTACTACGTTCAATAGCTTATTAAATGGAAGAAGAAACTCTATCATTAAAAAAAATTGGAGTCATAAAGTATCCAAGTAAAACAGTAGATTACTTTAAAACGTTTCGGAGCTTAAATAAAAATTAAATAAGAACTAAGAAATAAAGTGGTAAATAAATTTTGTAACATATAATTTAATTATTATTTAATAGATTACTAAATAAAAATAGATAGTATAAACTCATTAAATTAATTGAGATTGAAAACTTTACATTGAATGGTCGAAAAATGAAACTCTCAAGACTAAATAAGAAAAATCACGAAATTGAAAAAAAAGAAGGTAAATAAACAGCTTCTTGCTGTTTCATTTGAATCTGTTTTAGTCTGTTTCGCAAAGTTAAGACTAGAAACAAAGTGAAGAAATGTTTCTATACTCCGAAATTAGATTCTCGGAATTGTATCGAATTATAATCTTGTGACTCACCTTCCAGCGTTTCCTTCAGGCTTGACTTCGCCGTCCTGATAAACGTTCTAAATTGAACTTGATGTATCCGTCAGCTAGTCATTCTGAATGTTTTAAAAACGATATTCATCCACTTAACAACATAGTAAAAATTTTGCCACATTTACATTTGATTTTTTAGAACTCAAGTTGTGAAGCATTTTGATTACAAATGAAAGCTAAACATTGTAAACTTCAATTCACTTGTTAATAATATAGTAGACAAAATGTTTTGTTTACAAAAATTAACAAATTTATACACCATCCAACAAAAAACACTACGATCTACGCAGCTAAACGCAACACTTGTAAGCGCTTCACGGTCGCTACACTAACTGGCGGCTTTCCGTTTAATTTTGAACGAAACAAATCGGCGGCCAATCCATGACAACTCAACCACTACGCATGATTGAAATTCTACCAATCGTAATTTGATCAATTCCACGATATTTTTCATTATTTTTAATATTATTTGATTATTAATATTTATATTATTAACACAATTTAAATGGTAATGACTTTTCGCGAGGTAAAGTGCGAAAACACAACAGAGGAACGCGAGAGATCTGAATACAACAAAAGACAACGCTCATCTACCCTTTTGAATGTATCGCGCTTTGTTATTGGTCGAACGCTAACGAATAACAAACAGTAATACTTGATTAAAAAAACCAATCGCGATTCACCATTTAAAATTGAAAATAAGAGTCAGAATATTTAAATAGAAATTCTTTGAAATAATTACTAAATATTTTAACATTATAGATAGAGAAATTTGATAAAAGATGTTGGAATTAATAATAAAAAAGATTAATCGGTGTAGAATTTAATATAAAACATCTATATATTTCTAATGGAAATTCTAAATGAATAAAATAAAAAAATTACGTTTTAATAAAATTGCAATAAAATAAAAGACGATAGTCTATACAATCGAATAAAATCATTATCAATTAAACAGAAAGATATTTTATTTACTAAATTATCTAAAAAACATTCCATTTACAATTTTATCTAGTCTTTCATATAAAGTTTTATTCAGGATTGACGAAGTTATATTCCACCGTTGCAATCAACTGCTACGTTTAATTAAATTTATAGTAAATTGCAGTATGAATTGAAATGCAATTAAATAAACTCGAGTTTTTCAGTAGAAATAATGATTGATTTAATTATTCAAAACACTCAACGATAAAATATTGCGAAATATTATGTACATAAAAAACTATTTAATATTATTGACCCATAATATTTAAAATTTTGACAACCATTATGAGTATACAACAAAAATAAAAGTAAGTCTTAAGCGTAAATATTTAAAATTGAAATTTAATTTAAGTGTATTATATATTAAGAATATTTTACAATTATTTCCTTGACTATGCAACAATGTACATTGTTCATAAGTCAAATTGGCAAATTTGGGCAAGATTTTACAAAGTGTAGTCAAGTGAACAACCACAAAGCCATATGTTTACTATATTTGGCTCATTAACAAACTTTAGGCTTTGAGAGCTTGAAACTATGCCACTCCACTTTCATTAAATTGCTTTCATGTCACTAAAGTATAAAGTTCTCAATGATTCCATTCAGGAGTTGTGTCTGTCAATTAAATTAACATCAGACATTTAGATTTATAAATACCGACCATTTTATTTATTTTACAAAACTTTGATTTCATTATTCTTTGTACAAAATGTACGTATACATTTTCCTAAATTCATTGAGAAATTGATCAATCATCAACAGCCGTATAAAACAGATCAATTCATAAGAAACATTTTTTCTCATTAATTATAAAAAATATTCCATGTTAAACAAATCAATATAATTAATTTACCACTTTAGGTTTCCATCACTCCAATCAACAAATTTTTCCAATTAATATTTATATTTATATTTATTGAAAATTTATTCCATTCTATTTTCATATAAATTCTTTCGTGTATTCAATTCATTATTTATAATCGTTTCATTATAATTTTTAAAATTTCTCTTCAAAAAGGTGATCTTACATCGTGGCACACATTCTAAAAAACACAAATTATTTTTTTAAGAATGTAAGGCAGAATGGTAAATCATATTCATAAATTAATTTTTAAAAAAATCTATTATAATAATATATATAAAGAAAAAAGGTATCCTTTGAGCTGCATAATTCCGATCAAGAATGTAAATCACTAATTTGTATACATCAACACTTCATTTTTTCGATTTCAAGTCCAACAATTTCTGCTTTATAGAATTCACAGATATGCATTCATTATATGAAGTCAACACAATCACTACATCATTTTTAAAATGCAAACAATTATATTTATATTATTATGCTCAGTTCATTTGTCCAGCTAAAATTTCTTCTTGTTGTATTTTCTTACGATAATTATCCAATGTCACTTGTATTGTTTTTTCCGAATATCGGCAGTTTAATGCTCCACAAGTACACGTAAATGATTTATATTTTATTATCCAAAACTTTTCTCCATAATCAAAGCTAAAATAAAAAAAAATAAAAAAATACATTATTCATCTCCGAATGAATTTTTGTTAGAAACGACATTTAAATTAGTATTACTAATCAAAAGAAATAAATATTAAAAAACTCATTACATACCCAAGTTCTTCATCTGCTTCGATATCACGATTCGCAAAAAATGCTATTCTAGGGAAATGCAGATCTTGATGTTCAACATAAACACGAACTGGGAGTAAATTGGGAGCACATGAATGATTGATAAATCGTGCTAAATTTCCGTAACGTCTTGCATCAATGCAGTAAGTTTCTCCATCCTACAAAAAGATTAAATTGAAAAATTGATGGTTCAATCAAAGTGGAGATGCGTAAACCTCATTTTTTATAGGTCAACAGTTGATGCTTACTCTATTATCTAAATCGAAAAGATAAGAATCATCTTCACGGTGATCTGCTTCGGAGTCCGAGATTATTTCTCCAACGTATTCACAAACATAAGTTCCTTTTGGAACATGTCTCAATGTTTTTAAGCCCCAACCTTTTCCTTTTGTTCTAAACAACTGGAATCGTTGTGTTAAACCATGCTGCACTACACGATTATTACATGTAATGCGATTACAAGCACAAGCTGGGTTACATTCAAATAACATTGGTGGATCTAAAAGATTGAAAAAATTTTTTACTTAATTTATTTGCATAAAAGTTTCTTTTTAATTAATCGCTAAAAAATTTAGTAATTTAAATTTTTATTAAATAATGAATTTTACCAGAATAATTAAACTCAGGAATCAGCTTTCCTTCCTCATCATACCAACATCTTAAACTAATATTGCCACATAAACATTTCTCCGAGCTGCAGTTATCTTCACAATGACATGATTGGAGGGATGTTATAGTACGATCAATTTTAATATTACTCGTGAAACAATTTTCAATGACATATAAGAAGTCAGTAGGTTTTTCTTCTGAATCGAATCCATTAACACATTGAATAGGATTAGTTTCTTTTCCTCGAGAAATATCATTACTGAGAATCTTAGTAGTCTTTTCCCACATGCTTTCCGATAATTCAATGACTCTTGCGTTCAATCGAAGTGCTGCCATTGTGTCACCGTCAGTCGTACAACAGTTGATTGCTGTTTCTCCTGCCGCATTTGTCTCAGATACTTTAGCACCTCGTGCTAATAGCAACACACTCACTGCATACTGATCTTGTCTTGCAGCAATGTGTAACGGAGTGTCTCCATGAACATTAACAGCGTTAACATCACATCCCTCATTTAACAACATCTCCGTAATTTCCGAGCTTCCACTGTAAGCACTCCAATGTAATGCTATATTTTGTTCTGCATCTCTGATTAGAGGATCGCATTTCTTTTCTAAAAGAAATCGAGCAACTTCAGTGTGACAGAACTCGCAAGCCCAAATTAAACTAGTCCATCCACCATCATCAACAGAATCTGAAATAGAAATAGGTATTTTATTTAAGTGGTTAGCAAATGAGACATTTGTTTACATTTTCATTTTTTAAAATCTACATTAATAAATTAATTTATATCTTTTAATTAAAATATAATTTATTCAAGTAATTAGGTTTCACGTGTTGTAACTTCAATTTGAAATTCAATAATGATATGGACAATTTATTAATTGTTGTAGTAAAATCAATGATAAGATAATATAATTTATAATTCAATATCTAACAAATTATTAAATGTATTTTTCCATATTTACACTACTCATTTATAGTTATTGTTGTTAGTGTATAATCTATGTAAATGAGAAAACCTGTTTGTTTGTATGTTTGTACATAACTTTGAATATCTGAACAAAGCCACTGGCCCAGTTTTTGAAACGCTTTCGCTTATAAAAAGATTATACTTTCAAACAGAACATAGAATAAGAACATTCATTCATGAGAATTTTAAATGTAATCCTTCAAGATATCGTAGAATGGATTAATAGCAACAAATAAGAGTAAGAAAAATTGAACCGATTCATTTTCAATTGAAAATATTTCTGTAACAGATTCAAGCAGTCTTTTATTCAAATTACTCCATTCTTACCGACTAAAGTTCGAGGTACTTTGCATTCTGTTAAAATAATTTTGCAAGCATCAAGATGTCCTGACTTAGCTGCCATGTGGAGAGCGGTCATTCCATCTTCACCCTTTAAAGTCACATCTGCCCCAACTCTGACTAAATACCGAACAACATCTGTTCTTCCTTCCGTGGCTGCCAACATCAATGGTGTGAGTTGATTTTTATCCATTACATCTAACTGTGCTCCGGCTTGGATAAGAACATGAACACAGCCTAAGTGACCTTTATCAGCTGCTATGTGAAGTCCTGTTCGTTGTGAATATTCTCGGAATATATGATTTGCATTGAATCCGCAAGCTTGAAAAGATAGTTGTTCATCATAATTCAATGAATAAATGTTAACGATTAAAAGTTGTTACGAAAGAAAACTTACTTAACACATTAACTAATTTTTCTAGATCTCCATTTTTTACTGAAGTATAAAGGCTCATCATTGTATACCGTTCAGGTCTATCCGAATTTAATGTAGGCGGAGGTATTCTAATGTCTTCAGGCTTTACTAATGGACTTGGTGGACGTTCAGCCAGCTTTGTATTATCACCTTTTCCTGGTAAAGTCATCTTAGCTGATGGTAATTTTGAGAATTTTCTACGTGTAGGTATATAGACTGGTTTTCTTGATCCCGTCATTGAAATCAAGACATCATATGTAGAACTTTCATTAGCACAGTGTGGACACGCAGGTTTTTTATTAATAAACACTTCACAATCTCGATGAAATTGATGGCCGTTACTGCATTGAACAAATTTACCTTGGGTACAGAAAAGACCACACGATGGACAGCAATTGTGTCGTAAAAGACGCTCTTTATGAGTTCGACAAAGAATTATAAATGGAACTCTAGTGCTAGGACGTCTCATGGCAACGTCATTTGAATCCACTTCATTCGAACACCCGATTAACCGGTTATCAATTGAATCTATTGCTGTACAAAATAATGGAGCGCCTGAGCCAGTTATTGTCACATATAATTGAGATCTGACTTGGCAGAGACAAAGCATAGATTGTTCATAAGTCTGTAAAGAAAGCAAAATGGCAAGTGATGACAATTTTAAAAGTTTAAAAATATAAAAAAAGGTAATAGAATCAAATTTGTTCTAGAGAATAATATCGTACTTCACTAAATATTGCAGTTGATTCTGGTTTTGAAGCTTGACCTTCAGCAGGACTTGGACTAGGAACCATACTTCTTCGGGTTCTTTTTAAGGGAATATTGTACTCTGAAACATGATTTAATTTATTATTAAATAAAAGTAGTGAATAATTCAAAGACGTATATTATTTAGATGAGATAGATAAATTTAAATTTACAGAACACAGATAAATCGATGTGCTCGAAAAAGATAAAAGAATTGGATATAGTCAAAGAATTTTTTAAAAATAGAAACTCATATTTAGAAAAAAAAAGTATTTGAAATAACTGCTTACCTTCAGGATAATCGTTATTTTTACCAGCTTCAGCTGTAGATGAAGATCCATCTAAAAAATAGGTTAGGATATAAAACGTTGTTTCAAAAAAACAAAAAAGATTGTTGTCAAAACATTAAAATCCTGATTTTATCATTGACCAGTATCTAACCTTGTTTCAAAATTACTTGAACTTTTTTACTTTTCTATGAACTTGATTTTTGGAGATGACTATAAAAGAATGATTATGAATATTCATTCATTGATTCCATAATGCAATATGACTTTAAATAAAACATTTAATGACATAGTATTAAAATTACCTTCAAAAGAATCAGTCTTTATCACTTTTCTAGCTAATTGAACACTATTCCTTGGTCTTCCACGATCTTTTTTTCGACTAGTTGCTGGTTTTAGGAAAGGTTTATCACCATCAACAGGCGAGTTTTCATCTCCATCAGCTACCTTTGACTGTGTTTCCGCATTTTTTATCATTGGAGACAACTTTGGCATTCCTTCATAGTCAATTACAGACCTTTTTGAAATGTCTAGGTTATCAGTTGTAGTATTGTCTCCAGGACTGGTGTTTTTAGAGCTATCAACAAAGGAATTGCTGTCAGAATTATAGCTATTATTGTATTCAACATAAGAATTTGATGTTGTTTTAGTTTCCTTGACGAGAGTTTTTTTCGGTCTTCCAGGTTTTGTATATTTTCTTTTTTTGTTTTCCTCAGTGGAATATTTTTTTTCTTTTCTAGCTATAGCACTCTCTAATACTGTACTTTTTATAGATTCTTTACAAAGTCTTCTAGCAGAACGTTTTGGTCCTGGAGTTTCTTCATTTGAATCACTAAATGCTCGAAGTCTTGTTCTACTTCTTCGTTTCCTTGTTGCAGATTCTGTATTTTGATCAGTTACATTTTTAGTAGTATCGTTCTCTTCTTTTTTTTCATCTTCTTTTTGAGGTTCACTTTCACTTGGAGTTGTTGATTCAGGCATCTTTGTACTCTCTGGTACAACTTCTGTTTCTTGACTTTGATTATTGCTCGATTTATCTAAGTTAACCTCTTCATCATTTCTACCTTCTTCAGTATCAGATTTTTCTACCACATCCGAATGATCATCTGAATGTTCAATTTTTACAGAAACACCACCTAGATGATCACAATTCCCCAATTCATCTGGAACAAGACTCAAGTTTGATGCACAGCTTGATATTTTTGTTTTTCGCCCATCACCAGTTGTTTCATCAATTGTTCTAAAAGTTAGTACAATTCGTGGAATGTTTCCATCCTTTTTCATGGCTTCTTGCGGTTTGGTAATAGTTTCTACTTCTTTTGAAGTTTCATCTACTTCAATTGGCTTGTCATTAATTTCTTCATCGTTTTCTTTTGTTTCTTCAACAGAGTTTTCATCAACAACATTGTCTTTTTGGAGTTCTGGTTCAGATATTTTCTCTGATGTTTTTAATTCACCCTCTGGTTTAGAAACTTTTGATTCAGACTTTTCATGTTCATTAGTTTTATTGGGATTTATTAATGTCTTGTTAAACTCATTAGTCATTCCTTCAAGTATTTGTTGAATACTAACATTGTCTTCAACTGTATTGGTCGCCATATCTTCATCTTCGCCCTCTTCTTCCTGGCAACCCTCGATCACAGCACTTTCTTTACAATTTTCTTCCGACATATTGTTTGTTTACACTTATAAAAAATTATTATTATTTTGTTTTACTCCAATTTTGAACATTACCTAAATTTTTTACTTTGAACAATGGCAATTGTTGATGTAATATTTATATAAATCGGTGTTAGACAACCATGGTCTTCAGGAATAAATGCAAAATATCTCAATATTTACAATTTTTTTGCTTTTTAACTTAACCTCAACACCATCTAGTATCGTCACAATTGTGACAAATTTGTTGACAAGTAAAAAATAGTTTTAAATAATTTTATAAACAAAAATCGGGATCGTTTTCGAAGTTTTTAGGAGAAAACTTTTCCTAAACTCGCGTGCCCCGTCAACGACCGGAGGCCATATTGATTTCTCAGGGACGGGCCGATCCAAACGATGTATTTATATTTTTACATATAAATACTCAATTCCATATAATACTCCATTCTATAATTATTACAATATGTAGAATTTACTGAAAAAAATGGAAAAAAATTTAATAAATATTTTTTAGTAATTTTTTTTAACATTAGTCAATGAAATATTTAAATAATAAATTTTTTAATTTTTTATATCACTAATCATATGTAGTTTCCTTGCGCGCACCTACACGTCAAAGCAAAAAGATAATGAATTTCTTGCTGGTCAACGATACAGTATGTTCAATGTGGCATAGTTTAATAATACCAATTGATCCTGTTTTTTTTTAGACCTAGTTAAATTTATGTTCAGTAAAAATTGATCAACAATTCTATTGATTCCCAAGCACGTGTTTTTCACTTATTTAACGTTATTATTACGTAATAGCCAAAGTCATGTAGAAAAAAAGTAGGAAAATTCTTTAGAAAAAATTTATTTTTATTTATTTTAATCATTTTTTATAAATAAAGAAAAACAAGCACTAGATCCGATTCGTATAAATATAAGTTTATTTACATTGCAACAGATTTTTTCGTCACATGACAAAAGTTGTATTTAAGTTATTTTATGTTGTTTGTAAGAATATGCAATCTGACTGCAATCAATGAATCGTTAATTAAAATTAATTACAATTTTTTAGCTCTGCATCCGCAACGCTCTTTCAATTAAATAATATACAATTTATAATAATTCTTTTCATGATAATTCTTTTAATTAACTATATTTTTAATGCCCTAAGGGGCTTGTGCTTTAAAATTCTTGTTTCGCAAATTATATGCGATTATATTTTCACCCATTATAATTGTTTTTTACTTGTACAAAATTTTATATTTGAATATATTGCAATACAATCCCCCGATTATACTTTTGTTGATTTTCAATTACGCATAGAATATATAGAAAAAGATTCAGTCCAAGAAATGTAAAAATTTAACATGAATCTTACTAGTTGTGAGATAAATTCAAAATTACAGCGAAAGTCACACCAGAAACAAATAGTGCGAATATTAAAACACAATTACAATTATTTTTTAAAGCCAAGTCATTTTCTTTTTGTTTTTTTCTTTGTATTTGAATTCGTTAAAAAAGATTTCCACAAACTCTTACTTTTCACTTGATCCTTTTCCAAGTGATATAAAAAGTTGAGCGTCGTCATTGCGTAAAATATAAATATGCAACAATACAAGAGGCTTATAGATATCATTTCTTTCGCTTTTTATAAATCTAGATTGATTTTTGAGCAGCAAAGTACAATCAAATTATCTTCGATTCATTTGAATTTAGTTCACTTTCTCTTCGAGAATTTATTATGTTAATTTTGAATGTGGAAATGACTTTTAGTCTCTCGAAACACATGGAGGAGCTTTTTCAATAAGTAGCAAGGGATCATGTGCTGATTTTTCTGAATGGCATAAGAGTGCACGACAAACAGCAAATATCTCTTGCATATCATTATCTTATGGCACCAATGAGAGAATTAAGATGAGGCAACGATAACGGTGGGTTATGGAAGTGGAGGCCTTCTTTGAGGTTCAGGCGTATAATGAAGTCGTGCACGTACGTATTGAGGACTTCCAGGTACAGAATTGCTTTCAGAAAGCCTCCTTGGTGGCGGCTGAGGTGGAGAAGGTGAAATATATCTAAAATAAAATTCATTGATGAAATAAATATTGATTAAAAATGTCATATTAAAATAAATAATGACATAAAAAACTTACCTCCGAGAAAAAGATGGAGACGGCTGTTCAATTAAATTTTTCCTGAGAGCAAGAGGTGATTCTCCCCGACTATATCGAGGAGGTGGTTCTGGTGAAGAAGCACGGTCACCACCAAGTCTTAATCTAACATAAGAAGCAAAACGTTTTTTTGCTGATTCCTTTGAATTAGTTTCTACTTGGGTTGTTTTTGGTAAAGAATCCTGTTTCATTTGATGAGTAAAACGAGAAATCAATAATTGAGGACTTGAAGGACCATGAGAACCAACTGATGGTGGAGGTTCTGAAGGAAACCTTAAAAATAACAAAAAGTTTTTTAAGTCCTTTACAATCATAACAACCAGCACATGTATCTACTTTTTCTATTGATTTAACAAAATTTAGATAAATTTCATCATCAAAATTACGAATATTAATTTTATCACTTTAATTTTATTGTTAAAACATAATATAAAAGACAATATGCACTGAAAATATGCTTGAACGTTGATAAGAACTTATTATCATAATCCAAGCGAAAAATAATGTAAAGTAAATATTAATGAGATAATTAAAACCTAATTAGTAATACAATACCTTTTACGACTAATCATAGGACTTCCATAAATATCTTGTGAAGGTGAATGTGTTTGGTGCGGAGGATATTGTCCTAGTCTTTGTTGAACATAATACCTAGTGGTTTCACTAATGGGTTGAACGACACCCGGTGGATCAACATTTTCACGTCTCCATGGTGAATAGTCTCTAGAAAATGGACTCAAAGACCGAGCATTTTGTTGCCATCGATCCGTACTACCATCTCGCTCCTCTAATCGACTAGCATAAGGTTTAGACTCCGATAAATTGCCATCTGCTTTTATTATAAGAATTCTGACCATTAGAATAACGATTTTGGTCAGTATATTGTCGGTAGGGTGAATAAGATCGTACTGAATAATTCGAATCTTGATCACTTGATCTATTCGTTGGAGGTGAAAAAGGCCTCATCATATCTTTTTTTCTCCATGCATAAGGACTATAAGGAACATAAGCAGCCAATCCATTCTCTGAGCTTAATCGTTGATATATTGATGATATACTTGACTGATTCTGATGTTCTTTAGTTGCATTATTCTTTATATTTGAAGTCTCTGAATTATTTCGTAAATGAGCTGTTTGTTTAAGAGACACATGACCTGTACCTCGATGAAGTTGTGGTTCTTCTTTCAATCTGAAACTGAATTTCATGTATAAAAAATTCTATTTTTATATTCCCTTATTGTAAGACAACGTACAAAAATGCTAAAAAAGAATCCATTATAAGAATCCTAGAAAATTCCTGTATTTGACAAGAGTTAATGGAAGTTAGAACGTTAGTTATTCATGCAACAGAGGAGTAGAATAGAGATATACAGGGAAAATGGTATGAAAATCAATAGTGAAGATGATAAGAAAAAAAAAATAAGCAAAAAAATATATATATAATTTCAAAAAGAAACGATAATAACACAAAAAACGAACAATAATTTTAATAAATAAAAAAGATTGCTTACCATGAGTGGGGTTTGAAGGGTGGGGTGTGTAACAGGCACGTGCACAAACCAAACAACTCGAAATGAAAATCGGGCAGACTTTTTGGGTATTTTTCTCAGGTCTTTCATTTTTTGACTTTTTTGAGGGTTGCGGATTAGAAATTTTTTAAAATTTTTTCTTTTTTTTTTGTCTTATGGAATGTGTTGGACAGTATGTATTTATGTGATCAGAGGTGAGGAAGCGAAGATACTACGCTGCGCTGCCTCCCTCAAGCTCAACGCTGTAACACAATTTAACACGCACGCAAACGTTTAATTCGAATTGAACGAATGTTATTGTAGTACGTAAAATTGGCGTTTGATATTATCTAACTTTTTATCCGAATCATTAATGAATTATTTATAAAATCAAATTTATACTTTTTTAATTATTAAATATATAAAAATCGAGTATGTACAATTTTATTATTTTTTTTGTGTCGAGATACCCGGTTATTATAAAAAAAAATACCAAACCAAACATTATTTTATTAGTTAGGAATTTCATGCCATGTTTTTAAACTCTAACTAATCAACTTAAATTCGTTGGGTTTTCTCTAGAATATAAAAAAAAAAATTTTATCAACTAAATAATAATGTTTCAATAGATAAAAAAATACTAATATTCATTCTGCATTATTTTGAAAGAATAAGAAACGTTCTAAAAGAATTGAGATGAGCATTAAAGTCTTAAGATAACTTACTTAGGCTCCAGTTGTTGGATTACTCTACCAAGCCACTGACAGCCAGAGGTAGGCAACGATGGATTTGTATTATCTTCTGGAACGTCGTATTTCTTTATAAATGGATGTTCCATGAGTTTATGATATTTAGGCCGATGCTTATAGTTTTTTGTTAGGCAGCAAGCTACAAAAGATCTGAATTCTTTTGAAAAATGTGCGTCGGGAGGAAGAGCAGGTGGATCATCTTGAACTACCCTGCTCAAAACCTATCAGATAAAGTAAGAATAAATGAATAAATTACCAATTGAAAGCTAAACACTGAGGATAAAAAATCCGGTTTCTACCTCAAAATCAGTCTTGCAGTCTCGATAGGGAAAAACTCCAGTGGCTAATTCAACCAAAGTTATTCCCAAACTCCACACATCTGCTCTTATATCATAATCTGGTTTCGTTGGATCCGGAGGATCTATTCGCTCCGGCTATAAACAAATTAGACGTATTTTATATAGTTTATTTAAATAAATAAATGATATTAATATAACATTACGTTATTTTTAAAGGTCAAATGCCATAAATAATTACCGCCATATACGCTGCACATCCTGCACTTCTAGTCTTGGCTTTGCTATCTACTAACCGTCCAGAAATACCAAAATCACAAAGTTTTACTCCTCCCTGTTCATCGAGTAAAATATTACTAGGTTTAACATCTCTATGAATCACTCCGTGTTTCTCTTTCAGGTACGACAACGCTTTTACTGTCTGTAAGAATAAATTATATTCGTAAGTCAACATAAATTTTATTTATTTCAGTGAAATCACTATTAAATTAAGAGCATATTCAAAATGTTAACAGTCATTCACTTACAAAATCACATGTACGAAACACAACAGAATTAAGTATGATGTATCACTAAATACATTTTTCAAAAATTAACCATTGATGAATGAAATATAATTATACTCATTTAAATTTACATTCATCATTGTAGTATTGAGGTTAGAATATAAAGTTATCCATTTTTGAATACTCACTGCGACAGTAATTTTGCCTAAACAATCTTCAGGTATTGCTTGTCTACATTTTTTCAATAGTTTATCAAGACAAGTAGCCATAAGTTCCATACATATCCACACATCAGATTCAGTTATAAAACATCCTAAACACTGTACAATATAGGGACAATCGTGTGATTTGAGGACTACATCAAGATCCATAATTATCCTTTTATTTTCTTCGGCATTGCCAGAACGTCTCATTTGTTTAACTGCGATTACTACTCCACTAGGTTTATGTCTCATTTTTACGACATGGCCGCACGTACCATTACCAAGTTCACCCAAATGTTCTAAATCCTTCATTTCAGTCTGATATTTTTGACCATTTATAGTAAGAATACCATTCATCTTCATTATCTCCTGAAGTTTGGATTCAAACTCGCTGTCACACGTCTTTGGAGGCACTATCTGTATTGGCAAGTCTAATTGCCTTCTAGGTCTGGTTGGTGTTCCAACATCTCCAACTGTTTGGAAAATAATCAAGTATTATTGATTAGAATTTTCATTCTACTATTCTGATTATCACGATACATGAGTCTAATAACAAGATAAAATTTAAGATAAGACATTCCAAAAACACTTAATCACAGAAGACTATAATACTCCAAAATTTAATTGATCGTATAATTCAAGAATAAATTTATAAACAACATAAAGTATTCAAAGTTATGAAAGGATGAAAAAATATAGATAGTGGTAAATAATTGAATATAATCAACATAACCTGTTCGGAATTTAGAACAGGAAATTGATAAGGAAGGTTAAGTTATAAGGTTCAATAAAATTGGAGCTGGAAATAGAAAAAGTATTGAATACTTACGCTGCCGAGGTCTTCTAACGATCGGAGAAGACGTTGGAGCTGAGGATGACGGCTGGAAAGCCGTTCCTGGTTGAATATCATTCATCTGTCTGTCTCTATCCCTTGACTCTTTTTCAGCTTTGAGACGCTCCTGTAAATTTAATATTTTATTTTCTAACGTGCTTGACATTTTGTTGTTTCACGGTTTGTTCACACTGAGATATTTATTTGACAATTTTCACATCACTTTTCTGTGCCTGCTACCCCAATCTGCCCTTTTTGGCAGCATTGAGCACTAGCACAGTTTAGCCAGGCGAACCACTAACCAGAAATTAGTACAGAAAGGCACAGGAACAGCAGCGCCGTTGATCGTTGCGTCGTTTATTCACTTTTATTTCGCGCATGTCTTTTCAACTGTGTAATACAGCGTAATACACGATATCCTAGTGCTAGTGCATTCTCTTCAGCAACTAAGTTGACAAAATGCTTCTTGGAAAATGCGTGCTTTCGAAATCTCTGTGAGGATACGTGCAACAGAGACTAAGAAATCGTAGAGTTTCACCTGGAAACTCGCCAGAACCGAATATGGCTTTTCTTATAGACATGTTTCTGAACGCCTACTTAGCAATATCTTGCCAAATATCTTACATGACAATTCGACCTTATTAAAAAGGTTTATTAAATTCTGATTAAACTTAGATACATTATAAATTTAAATATAACAATTACATTTTTTTTCGGTTAATCATCTTTAAAATTTTATAATTTACAATCAATCAAAAATGATTTTCACTATTTTCATAGCATATTCGTTTTTTTTATCATCACCTCCAATTGAATTTTCATTCCGTGGTCAAACTGTTTTGCAAGTAAATTATTTACTATATTTAGTATAAAAAAGATTTGTTATTTCGCAATATAAACAAATTATAATATGCAAGTATAAAAAAACCACAAACAACAATTTGCAAATGTGGCATAATAATCCTTTCTTATAAATTTGAACAGGCTAATGGTATTAAGATTATAAAATTGATTCAATATAATTAATTCCTATGTTAAAATCCTGAGAAGCATTTTTCGTTTCGGAGATTTTATTTATGCATTGATTGATAAAGATGATAATTCGATAATTTATCAAAAGACTAGGAAGTATTTGAATTCGGTCATTGAAGAACAGCTGCATTAGCTGCTATACTTGGATTGTTAACCACTTCACCTAAACTCTCGAGTAACTCTTTTCTGTAATCATCAAAGTCTCCGTCGATCTCGTTGATTGTTTGATTTTCAATTACATAAAGACAACATTCAGTATCTCTGATAAGTCTTTCATCGTGAGATACTATAATAACACCACCTTTGTAATCATTTATAGCATCCGCAAGAGCATCAATTGATTCAATGTCGAGATTATTTGTCGGTTCATCAAGAATTACTACATCTGGTGCATTCAAACATAGTTCAGCAAGAGCTACTCGTGCCTTTTGTCCTCCAGACAGATCCTTCATTTTAATTGTATGAGCATGGGAGCTTAATCCAAATGTTCCTAATTGTTTTCTAGCTTTTTCATAAGGTAAATTAAAAAGACGCATTAAATATTCAGATGGAGTCTCTTCAGCAGTGAGATGTTCTCCGGAATGCTGATCGAATCTTCCTATTCGCTAAAATAAAAATATATTTTATGTAATTACATTTCTTTTTTTAGATGTAATTAAATTAATTAAACTTGATTACTTACTAGTCGATGATTGCGAATCAAGTCACCTTGTAAAGGTGTCAAATCACCTATTAAAAGTTTCAAAAAAGTAGATTTTCCAACACCATTAGGGCCAACGATTGCCACTCGAGAATTTAAATCTATACCAAAATCAACATCTATAAACAACGGTGGTTGTCCCGGATATCCAAATGTTACATCTATAACATTGAAAAATAAGGAAAATGAGAACTCATGAAGAAAAATAATAATATATTTAAATTTTTTAATTCTTACTGTGAAGTCCGAGAATAGGAGGTTGAAGGGGTGGTGGATCTGGAAAGCTAAATTTCACCACATACTCTCGAGGTTTTTGTAAAAGTTCTTGAGGGCCAGTATCATCCTCTTGCTTCTGTATTTTAGATCTATTCTTCTCTTGTTTCCTTGTCAAAGTTTCTTTTTGTTTTTTTTCTGCTTGCTTTTTACTCTGACCTGAAGCTTTCATTTCTTTCAAACGTTTCTCTTGCTTTTCATACGCTTTTATCATTTCTTTTCTTTTTTGTTCATACATCTTTTTGAACATACTGTAATTTCCACGGTAGTAGAAAAGCTTTTGTTGATCTAAATGAATGATATCTGTACAAACGTTATCCAAAAAACTTTGATCGTGAGATACAACAAGTAAGGTTTTTTTCCATCCTTGCAAATAGTTATCTAACCAAATAACAGCATTAAGATCCAAGTGGTTTGTCGGTTCATCAAGTAATAATAATGTAGGTTCTAAAAATAAAGCTCTTGCTAATGATACTCTCATTCTCCAACCTCCAGAAAAGTTTTTCGTTGCACGATCTTGCATTGCTTTACTAAATCCTAAACCAGCAAGGATTCTTCTGGCTCGAGGCTCTACTGAGTCAGCTCCGATAGCTTTTAATTCTTCATAAACCTAAAAAAATATTCGTAAAATAAATATCATAACAATTTGAGTGATATTTAAAAATGAAGAAGTTTACTTACTTCTTGTAATTTAGTTTGAATAGTTTCATCTCCATTTTCTGCTTGCTCTTCTAATTGTTTACATTCTTTCTGCAATTTTTTATACTTAACATCAGCGTTCAAAACAACTTCAACAGCTGGAGTATCGTCAGCTACAACTTCTTGCTCACAATATAATACGTCAATGTTTGGAGGAATTGCAAATGCTCGACTGGCAATATGACGCAGTAGAGTCGTTTTACCGTGTCTAAAATAGAATAAACAATAAATCACTAATTCTAAAAATTTGAATAATATTCCATTTGACCAAACGTACCCATTAGGACCTACAAGACCATATCGTCGTCCTTGCGCTATAAGTAAACTAGCGTTGGTAAATAATTCTTTACCCTTTGCTGCAATACTGAAATTTTCCACTTTAATATCAACTGCATGCTCCAACTGTTGAGCTCCACGTTGCTGAGTTTGACTTTGAGAAACTGTGAAATTTGAGTCTAATTCACTGTGACCCTGGCCCCCAGTTTTAGTCAACATTTCCATAGTTTTCTCATACTCTTGTTGTTTTTTGAGCTTTTTCTTTTCTTTATGGGTCAACTTTTTACCCGTTTCTTCGATTTCCATCTCGGGAATTTTGCTAGTGATATCTTTTAAATCTTTATCAGTTCTGGATGACATACTGGAGCACTAATTTTACACTCCTTATTACTTTCACTCATGCAATCCCGTAATACAAGATTGAGGTTCGGAACGATTCAGGCAACGTGCACGGTGGACACTGATGGAAAAAACTGTTATTGCCCTCTTGTGGTAGAATTTAGTTTTTTGTTATCGACTGTGGATTAATAGATGTCGCACTACTATAAAAATAATTTTCAATTGTTTTTCGATCACTATTGCGTGAATTTGTTTTATTACGCTATAAATTGGAGGTTGAATTAGGTTTCTATAATTGACAACTCAATTCGAGTTTAGATATAAAGAAAAATAGATCTAAAAATGGATACAGAAGAAACCATACAAAAACACGCTCGATTCGCTCAGTTTTTGTCTTATTTAGAACGGCATAAGATTTATGAACTGTTTTTTGTAAGAATAATTGATTTTTTTCATACTAATTTATTATCATGAATATTTATTTGTAAGTTTTGATCTGTAGATTGAAGAACACATAAAGGTTATTTTTCACGAGAAGCAGAATTCTTTAATGTTGCTTTTATTCAGAAAATTTATGTTAATTAGAATGCTCAACTTAATACTTTGATATTGAAATAACTCTAATAAATTCTTTTTATTGTAGGAAATCATTACATTGTTAGTCATGGAGAAGCCAATAGATCCCCTGTCTTACATTAAAAATTCATTACATCTTGCAGTAAAACGACGAGATACATTACGAATTATTTTATTGTCTCCACCTAATTTTGGTATATTATAAAAAATCTTGTTTCGAATTCAAAATGATATGAGAGTGATTACTAAAGTTAAATTTTTCAGACAAAGAATTATTAGCTGAATATTTAGAAATAAAACTTGGAATTAATCGTGTATCATTGCAAAACATACAACCACTTGTTTCGAGTCTAACAAGAAATTTTGCCAAAAATGTTGAAAGAACATTAGAAGAACAACGATTTCATGAAACAGGATGGTTATTCATAGGTACAAAGTACTTATTAATATTTATGATATTCTGAATGTATTTTAAAGAGACGTATTTCGTTAAAAGATTTTCCAAGAAGTAAATTGGAAGCCAGAGCTCTGCAGAGAATTGGAGTTTTGCCCACTCATGTTATAGAAATAGTTTGGACCAATAAATCAGGTAAGCTTAGTTCTTATAATCTAATTGAATTAATTGAACATTTCACACGTCACTAAAGTAAGTATTTCACTCAAGATAATTCATCTGATGATGATAATTCACTGAATAGCTCATCGTCAACGAGGTCCTCTCAAACGTGCGAACAAACTGAAGAAGAATGTTACAACCTGAACATTAATGGTCTTCGTGAAGCATATGCCAATAAATTAACAGTACTTCTCTCCTTCAGGCTAAAAGAATAATATGAGGAAATTAGAAATAATAATTTTTTTTCTTAATAGATACTAGAAATTGCAGGACGAACATATGAAGAGCTTGGTAATTTAATTATAAAATTAACAAAAAAGCAAAGATACTACGTTCCATGTATTTTCCGTGTTTTGCTCATCGGTTCGCGAGGATCAGGATGTCGTTCTGTGGCTCGTTATCTTTCACAAAGATATGGTCTTGTCCATATTGACTTTGACTATCTCTTGGAACAAACAAGGAAGCAAAATTTTCCATTAGGTAAAGAACTAAGACGTATAGAAGATCGGTGGGGTACATTGCCAAAGTCTGACATAAGGATTAAAGTAGTCGAGGTACAAGGATACACTAGAAAAATTTTAGTATTCTTATCTAAATTCATTTGAATAATACTTAGAATAAATTGATGAGCCATGAGTGTATCAAAAAAGGATGGGTTTTAACTGGATACCCTCTCACAGTTAAAGATTTTCAGCTGCTGAATTCGCTTACGACACCTCCAAACAGGTTTCCTAAGATTAGTCTTTTACATTAAGTGAATGTTAGATATTTCTAATGTGTTGTTTTTTGCTTAGGATTATTTTTCTTAACGTCGATCAAATGACATGCAAAGAACGATTATTATCACGTCGATTTAATTTATTAACCGGTAGTGAGCATCATCTACCATCGGATGATTTCCATTCTTATGAAGGTTTGGGTATTCGTCCTAAAGACATCAGAAGTCAGGTCGAACAGGATGTGAGCTATTATTCTTCGTCTATTAAAAATTGATCTTTCGAATACATTCGTCATATTTTAAAGCTCGAGGAATATCAGAAAAACATCGGAATGTTGTTAGAGTATGCTGGTGAATCAGTTAATGTCATCGATGGAGTTGCTGAAAAAAGAGTAGTTCAAGAAAGAGTTGAAGCTTGTTTAGCACGGCCAGTCACATGTGGACTCTTAAATCAGACAGTTAAATTATCAAAAAATATCAATTCAAAAGAAAAAATATTTCATCCAGATGAAAGTCTTAAACCCAAAATTAGTCGTCATTTTTATGAAACTGATTCAGAGTTTTCATTAATTTAGTTTCTTATTTGTAGAGTCTAAATTCTACTAAATTATTTACCTTTATAAATCAATTTTGTCATGTACAATCAAAATAACTACAAATTATATCAATTAGCTTCTTTAGTTTTTATAAATTATGGTAAATTATTCTTGCTCTTTTCTGATTTAATTTATTTAAATTTTTGTTAAATAAAATACATATTTATCATAACACATTTAAAACTAATTTTAAATTTATCGTCTAAAATTAAAACCTTTTCGACGACTTTTAGTGTCAATAAGAAGCTGAGCTTGTCTTTTAAGCACACTTCTAGTTGGAACTTCTTCTTCGTCATCAGAAGGAACAGGTGGAGCCGCAGGAGTTGGCGTACCAGGAAACCTAGGAAAAAGTGGGCGTTCATCGATATCTTGCTTCTTCTCTCCAGCATCTGAACTCACGGATAAGGTACTAAACTGTATACAAATTATAATTTTTCAATTAAAGTTATTGATAGCTTAAATTAAAATTAATTCCCAATCTTAAGTTTCAATTTATAACAAATTAAGCCAGAGAAACTTGCCTTATCGGTAGTAATTTCTTCAATCCATTTAGCATATTGGTCTGGCCCGCCTAACATGCTAATGGCTGCCTTCATTTTCTCTTCTAAAAGTTCCAAGAGTTCAAATGGATCTCCATTAGGCTCGGGTGGCACTGGAGTTTCGCTAACATCCTAAATAAAATATTTAAGACAAGTGATAAGAAGAAGACGTGAGGAATGTCAATGGTTGGTAGTAGATTCCTAATGTTTAGTAATCACTCCTACGTATTTGCTGTGGCTCGTTGATTTTTCTAGGTAAAGTGTAGCCTATAAGTGCAGATAGGTTGGACTGAAGACTAGGAAAAAGATTGGAGCGGAATGTTTATTCTTGATTGGCAACGCGAGGTGCTAATGTTCGGAAGTATACACGAGACTAGAAGGTGAGAATTACACTTAGAGACTATCTTGAAAGATCTATCGAAGACTTGGAAAGAGGCGGTCCTTCTCTTCAAGGATACATATTTATATGCCCGCCTAAATGGCCGTAGAATTCGAAATCATTTGTAGTTTTTATACCGGCATCTTTACCATCAACAAACCATTCGCACGAGCTCACGGCTTTTAGCTAACAATTAGAGGTTCTTTTATAAAAATATTAAATACACATCTTGATTCTAGAATATCTACGATTTTACTTTTTAAACTTCTTAATGGCAACCTTGAAATCAATCATAAGTTTCTTCGGAGAAGGGTAGAGTTAATTGCAGGTTGTAAAGTTCAAATTATTGGATAGAATCAGGATGCTCGGAGTTCAGTCTTTAATTTCAAAAAATATTTCTTTTGTTGTTTCAAGAAACTGAGTATTAAAACTTACCTGCAGTTTGTCGCAAAATTTCCAAAGAGTCCTAGAAACTTCATTAATCACATCTTCAATCCTTTGAATATCCACATTAGCTCTATTTTGTCGGTCTTCTTCTTCTTTTATTCGTGCATTTAATTGGGCTAATTTTTCAGCATTTCTAAAAAATAAAAATTTAGCTTCATAAAAAAAATTCGTATTTTTTTTTAAAGAATGATTTCATATTATTGTAGAAAAGAAGTTAATTAATATTTAATAGTTATCAATTTGTAACAGACATTTTTACTAATTAATATTACTTTCAATATTCGTTGAATCAATTAACTTAGAGAAACAACTTAATGTAATTTGAAACTTTCTTATCAATTCATCTAAGGAAGGTCTATCAATTAGCATTTTTATAACTTACTGATCAGCATCTTTGGTCTCAGAAAATTTCTGTAATTCAATCTCTCCGGTCAGTTGTTGTCTTCGTTTTTCCAAATTCATTTTTTCTTCTTCCATATTAGTTCGCATTTTCTGTAGTTTATCTTTTGTAGACTTTTGACTTAAAAATCGGTCTAAAACTTCCTCCGTTTTCGTAACACCTGTTGCACCCCTAAGCTTAGCAAATGACTCTTCAAGAAATGTCATTTCATCTTTAGGTGTTTCAACAGACCCATCTTCACTGAGTTCAGTAGGTTTCTCAATTACTTCAAAATCATCTCTCGGAGCTATTCTGGGTGCGGGGAAAATCATTCTTTCTATTCTCTCTAATTCCAGTTTTCGATTCTCCACTCGTTGTCTATAATCCAATATTATATTGTCACGTTCTTTGCTTTTATTCATTGCCTCAATTTGCTGATGCATCAAAGTCTCCTTTGTTATATCTCGTAATCCGACAGCTTCCTCTTTGACTTGCTATAAATGAAGTTTGAATGAAGATTGATTTATCATTTTTGTATTAAAATATCGTTATTAAATTTAAATAATTACTTGTAATTGTTTAATTTCTGCATCCTGTTCTTTTACACTTTGTTCTAACTTTTGTAATGAAGATACATAAAATGCTGCATCTGATTTTAACGTAGCTCTCACAGACCTATATTTTTTTCTAACAGTATCAGCTTCCATTTGCATTACACTCACACGATGTAATTGATTCTCTAAACTTACAATTTTCTGTAAAAATTTTATTAATTTAGATTTTTGTTCTTCCCCATTTACTCTATTTATTTCAATGAAAATGATTGTTTTTTATTTTAATAAATATTTAGCATTATTTTTTTCTTTGTAAATATGTTATAATTTAACAATTATCAATGGATCATTGAATTCTTACTATAACGTTGAACCTTTTTTAGAGGATGTTCGAGCTTCTTCTCCATCAATTTTTGTGCTCTTCCATCCATCAACTCTGTATATTCTTTAAGAAGCTGAGTAAGTATTTCTTGTTGCTATAACAATTATTTAGCATTAATTAATTTTCTAGAAATTTTTTCTAAACATGATAAAGATTAATTTATTACTTTAACGCTCTTATATTTGATAAGATCTAGCTTTTTTCGTAACCGAATATTATCTTCATCAACTCTTGATATTGCTTCTTTAATGCCACCTTTTTTGATGCAGGCTGATGATTCTCTACTTGTTGGGGCTATCTTTTCGGCAACATCTTCATTCTGATCAGATGAATGCATACTTCAGCAAATTATACGGATAAAAAAAATAACCATATCATTGTTAATTTGATGAGTACTTACGTTTTTAATTCTAGAGTACTTATGTTGCAAGCTTTTGATATCTTTCTTGAGATTTGTAATTTTATCTGTACTCTCACGTATTTTTGCATCGCACTCTTCAAAGTTAGCCTTCCTTTGTCCCTCTAGAAACAAAAACAACTTGAGTGTGCATAAAATTAAATCATTTGTCCGGTAGAGTTAAAGATGAGCCACAAGTTGGTGATGGAGAATGAGAATGCGCGTGCATGAGGCTTCGTGGAATCGTAAAACTTGACCCCAGAGCATCCAGTTAGCAGCTGAATTAGCGACGCGGTTCATTCACTGAGCACTCGTGACTATGGCGTGCAAACCAAGCAATGCAAAAGTATAACGAAGATAGAAAAGGCAGAAAAGAAGAAGATAGTAGCACATCACTTTGATGAAAGTAATTAACTCCATTACTCATTTATTTATTATTTTTATGCTACATTTCATTTTTTACACATGAAAAAGGCAGTAAATTAAAAATACTATAGCTATAAATTAATAATGAGTCATTCTATTTTTACGATTGATAATTAATATCAATGAATGGTTCATAGTAATAAGATTTATCAGTTTCATTAAGAGAAAAATTCTTATTGCTTTATTCATCAAAAAAAAATAATACTAATTATCATAAAAGTTTTTTAAGATATAAATATTTTTTTATGGGTTAAAATCATAAATAAAATTTAATTATATAGAGATTGATAGGCTCTCTCTTTTTTAATTGTAATAATGAGTTAATTCTTAGTGGATTTCATTTGAGAGAATCTTAAGAACTTTTTAATCATTTGTAAGTAAAATTTCTTTGTAATTTTCTATGTGCAAAAAATGAAGAATTTACCTGAGAGTTGTATTTTCTTTTTAATTTCAATGATTTTTCTGTTTAGGACAGAAAGATTACTTTCCTGATGAATTGACAAGAGAGGATCAGCCATGTTTTGGATTTATAGCTAGAGAATAAATATCGACACAACTTAAGTCGTCCAGACAACGGTGTTTGATCAAACCCTGACATTTCTTCACTCTACCACGCATGGAAAAAGTTAGTATTATTTCAATCGTCACAATTTATTCCTACTCAGTTGATGTAGCACGATGTGGCATTAATTAGCAAGCATTGGATGAAGCATCATGAATGTTTGTTGTGCGACGATAAACTTAACGGCTCCATTAATAAGAACTAATGACTCAAGCTCGTGCATGGGGCATCTGAAAGATCACTTGGTAGATTCCACATGGGATTCACGAGAGATATTATATGCGAGTCAGATGCTATATCCTTCAAAGCTTTTGCTGAGAGCCACCGAATTCAGCATTTATATTCGTTAGTCGACGACGCGAAAATTGCCCTCGATGAATTTTAAGTTACACGCAATCAGCTACGATGAGAAAGATTTATTAATGCGTGGGTTTTTCATTTGACTTACTATTTACAATAATCTTTCATTCTTCTAAGTATCTATAAAATTGAGAAGAAATTGAAACAAAATATTTTCTACTTGTATTTGTTAATGGAATTTAATCATATAAAATTTACAACATCTAGGAGTTGAAGATTATATACGTCAGACATAGAAAATTGAAGAACAAATTATATATTACATACTATGTAGATGAATGTTTCTAATTTGTTAGAAATTTTTAAGAATAATATTTATTTTTAATAATTTTTAATGAATTCTTCTAAATTAGTAGTACTTTTTAAAACGTATGTCAATACATGTTATGATGATTTACTAAAACATATTTCCTAAGAATATATAAATTTACAATTTCATACGATAAACAATATCTAATTAGATAAGTAATGCATCACTCATCATTTTGAATCACTAAAAACGAGTATAATTTTTTATCTTCAAATTTGAAGAGAATATCATCTACGAAAACTTAAAAACTTTATAATTCAATTACTATTATATTTTTTATTCATTTTACATTTATTTTAATATTTATTCAATGGATATATAAAGTATTAGATTAATCCAATGATTGCTAAAGAAAAGAACAATTGCTCAAAGTTAAAATTTCGAACAGTTCAATTAGATGCTATTTAGGGCATGAGATACAGTCACCTTAAGTACGAACATCTGTTGTCAGTCTCAGACCCTAAACCACCCCAAAAAATTTTTAAATTCCCCCTGGTTTCTTTTCAGAAAATTCAAGAACCGAAGAGCACCCCATTTCCGTTCATCCCTTGAAACTTTCTTGTAGACTTGTCACCCCATTGGTTAGAATGTCAGCCATTTTGATGCGCGGAGTGATATACTGAGCGATGTGCAGGTGCGCGCGCAAGAGGGAACTACTTTCAGCGCGTTCGAGGGACAAAAGATGCCCAGACGTGGTTCGTGCGCGGTCGTGCTTGTGTATCCTTGTAAATTCTTTTTTTTTTTTTCGGAGCAATCGACAATAATTGAACCTCGCGAGTGAATTGGACTATTAACCGTGTGACTCCAATTTTTGTGGATTATCAAGACAAAGTGTTGAGTGATTTTAAAGTTTTAATGAAACTATTTTATATCGTTTATAAATCAAATGCATAGATCCCGGTCAAATGACGGATAGTGAGGCTGATATGTGTGTGTGTTTCATCTTTTGTGTTGGATAAAAAATCGGCCGAGATGGAGCGACGGAATCGCTTGGATTACATACTCTCAATGAGCGTCATCCTCTGGATTCTTGTCGTGACCTTACCATCAGTGTCCGGTAAGTGTCAATTTATTTAAAATCATTTTTTGAACAGTGTAAAACAGACGCTGCTGCTAGGCAACAGGTCACGGATCAGTCATCAGCGCCGGCGCATGTACTATTATCAAACGACGCTTGCGTTAGCTTTTCATTCAAACTGCTTATCTTTCAAAAAAATGTATGCAACCGTTGATTTATCAACGAGTTGGGTGCTTTTCCAAGTGTGTTTATTCGCCGAGTGCATTAGTATTCCCCTGTTGCGTCCGACATTGCTGTTGGATCGTAGGGCCTATTCAGAAAACATTGGGCCCTAGACCGGCTGCTCCTTCCTCCTCCCCTACCACCAAACGACGGTTGTATACATTCCGTTCTAGCTTCCAGGATGTCGATCACAATATTTCTCAAATTCTTGCATATAATAGCTATTTGATAATCTTACTTGATCTACAAGTTTGAATTAAAATAAATCATCCAATAAAAATAGTGATTTTTTTTTTATTGAAACAAAATTCTACAATATGAATACCGGATTTTTATTTAATTTCTTAATTAATAAAAATTTAATTGAATTCATCTTTTTATCCTTCAATTAAATATATTATTGAGCTGTAGATTAAAATTGTTTTACTGATTCATTAGGTGATTAATTTTAAAATTCAAAGAAATACTTGATTAATTCTGTTGTTTATGGGAGGAACTTTTTATCATAGCCATACGAATTCTTTGAATGAAAAGAAATGTAGATTATAAAGTTCTTAAAATTAATTTTTTAATTAAGAAATTAAATAAAAAAACACGTGGTTGAATATTAATATATATTTTTTTGTGGTTCTCAACGTGTTATCCTTGATTTAACGGTAGATTGAGAATCACTGAGGGACAGGTGTCCAACCCCACTTTCTAGGAAGCCGGTCTTTCCCTATGGCGAGTGTAAACTCAAGCTTCGACATTTCGTGATCTGACACTTTTCGACCGGATGAAAAAAAAATGTTTTACTTTCATCCTCCTCTTTACTTCTCTTCAACAAGAGTCTAGATTTTTAACATTATGTGACTCCAGTCAATGTTCTCACATACTTTGTCACTTTATTAAAATAACAGTCTTATCTTTATTTACTTCTAATATTTATGCACATCTCTAGTTTTGAGAATCGTAAAAGTTTATTCATTCATCAATATATCCTTGTCTAGTCGTCTCTTTCTTTTGCAAGTTGCGACGATATTTACATTCACTAAAGTGAATCCTCACCGTCTTGATCTCTCTCGCAAGAAACCTATGACGTAATTCTTGCACCTGGACCAAAAGAATAGCTTAAGTAATTTGAGTGCAATGGAGAATAGACAAATGAGCTTGAATTAAAGTAAAATTTAAGAAAATTGAATTAATATGGGTGGAAAGGCAGATGGTTAAATGGTATAATTGCAATTCGTGCAGACATAAGTGCACATGTGAGATACATAAGCCGATACAGATGAGTGTGCGGTATGAAGGGAAAGAAGGAGTCATGGGTTACGTGGTGGTAGCCGCTCCCGAGAGAGGTCTGCATCTCTAGACAAGCATGCACTCTGGATACGGCGTTTGCTCTTCGTCGTCGCTCAGTTACGTTCTCAGGCTTTCTCTTCTCTCCTTAGAAACCGATCCTCGGCTGCATCATGTGCTTTCACACGAGACAGAATCCTGGACGTATCCACTGTCGCCTGAATTCAATGATAATTTTATTGATGAAACTATTTTAATTAACAAGGGAAACCTTTGTACGAATCTTTGCTTTTATCTTCAATTAAAATTTATTCGAATTTTTTATTGCTCATTCAGACGTTGAATATTTTGTTAAAATAGAGAAAAAAATTCCATACGTAATCAATTACATTATATGATAATTTCATTGATGAGACTATTTCAACCATAAAGTGAAACTTTTGTGAGACTTTTTTTATAATTTTGATTTTAATATAACATTAAATTTTTTATTGTTATGTTTAATTGAGAGAATGTGAAAAATAAAAGAAGTAATAAGATTGGTTGTAAATAACTAATTTATTAAAGTATCATTTTGTTAATGAATATTCTTTAATGATAAAAAATCTTCGATCAGCTTATCATATTATATAATTAAAATAATTACCTGAAATGAAGAATACTTTAAAGTGAAATGGATAATTAATATTATAATGTATAAGTTATTATATAGATTGTGATTAAAAGATAAAAATTTATATCAATATTCAGAGCAATAAATTATAAATTTTTATTAAATGATAGATAACATGTGTTGTCAACCTTGGTAGAAAATTAATATAATAATATTAATTATTGATAAAAATTGTCAACTTATCTCCAACACTTTTTTTCTATAATTCTTACATCCAAAGCTTAATTGGTATGCAATAAAAATTAAAATAACGATGAGATATTTTAATCAAAGCAAAAAAAGTATTCGAAAAACTTGAGCAAAAAATGAATGAAATAAAATAGATTATAAATATTACATTAAATGATAATTTCTGATGTTTGATTATTTTTCTTGATGTAATTGCAATAGTCCATTTGGATTGGAATGGAGTCGTAAAGCGATAGCTAGAATGGTTATCCATATAGGAGGACTCGAAATCAATTCGAATTTACGAGTCTTTCTTACTGGTATCAACATAGCAACCGGTTATACCTGTTGAGTTCAATTCTGCAGCTCTTCTAATAATTCTTAGGTCGAGTATAGTCACACAGTAAATCGAACAATAGTACAATACAGTAGCAATAAGCTAGATGTGTTTGTCAACAACGTTATTCACAACATGGCAGTGAATATAGAGGGTTTAGTTGCAGTTGATCGATAGTAAGAATTTTTCTAGCATGTCAAAATGATAAAGGGTTAGATCACGGTATAATAAGATAAGACACGAGTGAGGATAGAGGTAAAGCCGGTATCTCGCGGCATCTGCTAACTAAAAGGGTTAAGATCTTCAGGGCTGCCACGACCCCTTCTCTCTACTTCTCGTTTACTCTTGAGTATCCTCAATGCAGACATTTGCATTCTTCCATCTTCAAGTGAAGCAGAAACGAATAAGAAGAATGCGTATATCGTCTCTCCCTCATTTTCCCTCTTCTTTATCCAATGCATCTCGCTTTTTCATTCTGTCTGTCCGCGTCGTTCACTTGGATCTAAGGATCTCGATGGCTCTCCTATCCTTCTTAGACCGCGTAAAACCGCATAATTAAGGACCTTCACTGGCAAGCAAGTGGGCACACGTCGATCCTTGCTTGTCGTTTGGATCCATGTCTGCAACTAAACCCAGTCTTCTTTCTCTTCCTCATGGGCTTGTCCTGGCCATCCACGCCAGGACGATCGCCAGAGTATCGAGCTCAGGATCAAGGATTGTGCCGTCAGTCAGGCTCAGGACAGCTCGGCGCCCCCTTATAAAGCAAACAGAATCCATGCAGATTTCAAGACTAAGATTTTCTTCGATTCGAGATATCTCGTGAGAGACATTTCATTTTTGGTTGCCAACTTAACCAACTTTCAATCTATTGATTTATTAACAACTTTTTCTAGCTTTAATGGATTTAATTAATTTTAATTATTCGTCGAAGATCATTACAAGGCCAGGGGGATGTTTGTCTTGATGACTAAAAAATATTAAAAATGATGTTGATGAGATTGAATTTAAAATATACTTGGAATGATGGGTTTTAGAGAGAAACAAGGCTTCTCATTCCGTGGGGTCAATGATGCGATATATACTATCGATTAATCACTGGACCACGTGTTACAGAGGTTTCTTTTTTCTTTGATAAATGGCAAAAGAAGAAGCATCAGCGGATACACGAGTTGTGTAAATTAATAGACGCTTGATTAATTTCCATGAGAATCCTGTCGTATGACAACGATTCTTTATACTTGTATTACAGTCGTCAAGCAAGTCCAAATGTTTCCAATAAGAGTCATCTGTTTTCGTTTTTAAAATTTCCTGCAAACAAACATAAATAAAAAATTATCGAACACTGTTTGTAGACTTAGGTGTGGCCTTATGTAGGTGGAAAAACAAGACATTTTGCATAAAGTATGGCGAAACGAGTATAAGCGATAATTAATTTTTCACGCGTTCAGTCAACAGGGCAAAGAGTTCCGTGACTGCAACTACCGACACGGCCCGTTGGCTCGTATTACATGCTCGCACGACGGAACGTGTACACAGGCTTTTTCGTTTCTCTCTTTCTTTCTTCTTTTGCTATGTACAAACATGTGTAAAAACGACAAAACACATATTTTGACTATCATAAAAATTAACATGGAGATCTTGAAATATTTCTAATCCCTGGCGCCTCTGCGTTAGTATGCATCTTCATGCTTTCCGCCTTTCTCGACGACGTATGTAATAAAGAGAAAAAGTAACGGTTTTAACGAAATTGTGCAACGATTTCTCATGAACTTAAATAAGATGATACATTGAAGAGAAAAATTTCCGGGAGTTTAGCAATAGTCGAGTGAACTAGAAACTTTGTTAGAATTATCTTGAATAAAATAAAAGAATGAATTATCATGAATTATGAAAAATGGTAGCTGTTGAGTGTACTATAATGAGCGTTTACTATCGTAATTAAAATAGAAAAATTGTGAATGAGAATAAATTTCCATCCTCTTTCAATTGTTGTAGACTAGTGTTTAATAATTGGTGTAATAAATTAAAGAAGATAATAAAAGATAAAAAGCGTTGAAACAAGTTTAAATGTACTAGTTTATAGATTCAGAAAAAATTAACTTACATTGCATAAATTGTATTTATTTAAATTCAACAATGTTTACAAAAAATAAATAACTTAGTAGAGTGATTTATTGAATGTTACTTTCAATTTTACATGTTTCCAATAAAATAGTGGAATATATATTGTTGTTTCATCAAAAGAATTATTTTAGTAGTGGAACAAGACTATAAAGATGTTACCTTAGATACTACCGAGAAATAATAAATCAAATTTTTTTGTAATAAAGATGAATACGTGTACAGAAAAGTTACTTAAGAAATGACGTACCTGATCTATAAAATGACTCCAAAATATCATACAGTTGAAAAAAAATTCTTTTAGTTTATTTGTGAACAACTTTGGTGGAGCATAATGAGTTAATTTTATTTTCAAACATTTTACGTTCTGGAATTTTTGAAAAATACAAACATGAGTCAGAACAAATCAAAAACACGTGCTCCATTTTTCAACTGTTTATCAAAACCATTCACACTTTTAAAAATCAGAGTGTTAAAACCTTACATTCTCTATTAGCATTTAATACTCTACATCAATGACAAACAACAATTGTTTCGAACAAAAAAACAATTTAATTATTCTTAAAAAGTTCTTTGGTATTTCTGTTTATTTTTTTGTACAAAAATAATATTTTTTCGCAACATTTTAATTAAAAAATTAAACTCAACTAATTGAATACAAATTCTTCGAATTCCGGCATTTTTATACTTTACCATAAAAAAGCGAAAAAAATATAACGTGAGTAACGCGAGTCAAGCTTCCAAAAAATACGACTCTACGTGATAGAACTACCTTAAGTAAATACCTCCCGATACAAATTAATCACGTCAATGTTTCACTCAAAAAAATTTATGTGTTGATGTTTTTTGAATACGTCCGGAAGTTTCTTTATTCAAACACAAAAAATCACCATACATTATCCTTTTTTTTGACATCAAGTCATTTTTTTATCCAAAGTAAAATTTATTAATCAAATAAATAAACCAAATCCCTCGAGGTAAAATGAATTTATTTCTGTTACAAGTACTGATACATTTTAACTTTAAAATATATAAGGCTGCAAGTAATTTTCAGCCAATGGTGCATACAGAATATTTAAATGAGAGAGAAAATTGTCGGTAATAGCAGAGTAGACTAGTCTACAGGGTTAATCGACAAGTCAATCGATTCATCGTTGCTGCGGGCTCGCATTTATTGCAATGACTCATCGATTGAGAATCAAAAGTTTGTGGCGCGTGTATTGAAGGCGTATCTTTGACGCCACCACTTTGCCAACTCGCGGGTGATTTATGAATTGTATTTACTAGAGACCGCGAGATTGTTCCTTCCCTTACTTACCAGTGTCGAAGACCTTGGCCAATCGATCGGGACCATAAAATCGGCAAGCAATTTAACCTCTCCTCCATTTCTTCTACTCCTCCATAATATTTGTTTCGATTATCCCATAAATATTCAATCGTTTTCTTTAATCATTTTTTTCATTATTATTTCTTACCGCTATGGATAATTCAAACTCTACCAATAAATCATCTGTCTATTTTATGGCTTATGTATTTTAATATTGTCACGAATAGATTGTCATTCCACCCACGCGGCCATAAGAATAAGACAAACGTATCTGATATGTTATAAATATTTCTTTAATTCATGTACATCAATTTCTTGTCTATAATCTATTGTGTAATGGATATAAATTATCTCGAGCTAAATATCTATGATTTGTGTGGCATATCTTCCATAATTTGCCTCTTGAATTAGAAATTATTAGCATGTTCATGTCTAAGAAAAAATTTCTCTCCCGGATTGGTTGAAAAGATTTGAGAGATATCATTGGTTATAGTTCAGAAGGACTCAAGTTTGACCAACCACAAATCGCTCGAGTATTTGCTTGTCTTTTAAGCTAATTTTATCTAATTACCAACTCTAAATATTCGTAGAATAGAATCATATGTTATTTTCAAAGAAACAACGGGATTGGTCCACGGCATTGACCAATCCTTGGTTATTTCTTTCTCACACTTATGTCCATGAATGAAAAATTTTAGAAATGATTTTTTTCTCCTATTTTTGCTCTCTTCAACATCATAACACCGCCCAAAACATCACCCATCTGTTAAACTTTGAAGTTTATCACTTGATATCCTTCTCTCGCGAATACAAAGGATCTTTTTATTTACTGTTCCCGAGATATCGTTCGCGTGTTGTCGGTTTTGTGAAATTTTCGATACATATGGATGCGACCGAAGACATACCGCCAGAGCAACTTGATATGTCCACATCCGTTTTGTCGGCATGTACGTTTTCATTCATTTTTTTTTTGAACCAATTTTTTCGTGTTCCTTTCCCCAATGATTTTCGAAGACTTCCAGGACTAGAAAAGGTGGAGCTAACGGAATAGATGCTTAGGATGCCGGCACACTGTTATATAGGAAAAGGATAAAGGATCTTGATATTTATCAAGAGAGCCCGTAAGGTTCGTTCGTCTTCGCATATGTTGATCGCCTCGTGCGATCCGGTTTATTGGCTATTCCTTGCTAGCAGCAAGTTCCAATTAGCCACACGATATATTTAACTGCTCATTGTAAAACAATGCTAATCATTCATTATCAATATGTATCAGCTTTCTCTTTTTATTTTCTATAATAACTTCATTAAGCATAAATAAAGTCCAACGAATGTAATTGATACAGTTGGTGATACAGAGAAATATTAAATGATGCACGCGATGACTTGATGGGTAGACAAGAAGTGGGTTGTTTACTCGAGTTTCCCATTCGCGTTCATTTAAAAGACTTTTGTGCAACTATCGATTGCCAGGTGTTTCTGCGATAGGACTCTGGAGTGACGAAGCCCAGGGGATTGCAAAAGGGGTCGGGTGTTTTCAGACCGGTTAGTAAACACACACAAGACTGGTTCGCGAAAAAGGGTCTCAGACCCTTTGCCATCGACGCCTGAAGGCTCTGCACTTCCTTTCCAAGGTCGTCCATGTGGTTTGGAATTTTTACTGTATTTATATATTGTTGCAAAGGACATCTTTTTAAATATGTTATTACATTATTGCGAAATTTTGGTCTTCCGAATTTCATTATTATTTTTTAATAAAAAAGGAAACTCCTTGTTGAAGATGATAATCATCGTTATTTAAAGTTTAGTCAATTGGAAACAGTAATGTATACTTTATAAAGTCACCAAATGTCGTCGTTTCTTGTCTTCATTTCGTATTATCTAAAAAATTAATCAGCTTATGGTACTGGAATGAGATAAAGTTAATTTAGTATTACTAGATTAAGGTACTTGAAGTCAAGTAAAATGTTAGTCTTTAGTGATATAAAATTTCAAAAAATATATATAGATGAGGAAGAAAATGAGCTTCTTTTAGTTATTAATCCGGTTTTTCTAAAAATATTGTTATTAATGTTTTAATACATTAGGATAATTTTCTTACTTTATGACTCTAAAAAGATATAAGATCATTTCATTAGATTTAAGATTAAAAGTTTTTTGTCAGCTTTACTTACCGGATAAAGCTCTCCATTAAATATATATAATAGTAAATTAGAAGTTATTTTTTTACAATAAAAAACAAATTATAAATCTTATTATAAAACATTTCCTTCAACTTTACTACTATTTGAAGTCTTTATAACATAATTTATTATTCTTTCTTAAAAAACATTCCTTTTTACTACCATTTCACCAAAGTCATTTTGATCTGATCATTGTCTCTAATCGCTTAAAAATTCCATTTAAACTATATCAAACTAATAACGCAATTCACGAATGCTAATTGAAATAGAGCCACAAATGATTATGATTCTTCAATAACTAGTAGTCTCGAATTACTTGATGATGTTGGCATAATACTAGAGACCACTTTGGTCCATTAAAAAGAGAAAACTCCCTTGGCTACAAGTTTGATCGCTCGACATTATCATGTACCTAATTATTCTCCACCAAGAGAAGCACCGGCCGCTACCGTAATTACCTCACGATGAGCCTCAGGATGTAAGCTGAGTTACAGGTTAGAGATAGATGGTAAAAAAAATAAGGGCCAAAGAAGTCCATGAGACAACTTGAATTTATGACTGGTTGGCAAATCGTGACCCCAACGAAACTTTAAGTAAAAAAATCGCCAAAAAAGTAATCATTATAAATAAAAACGTAAGTTGTGTGTCACTTTTCTCACTCGGGCTTTTTTTTTTATCATTAGTTTCCAATAATTACCATCAATTATATCAAAGCAAAACAGACTCGTGTCTATGTCTAATATATTTCTTATACTTGAATAAAATAAACTAATAGATGATATTGAGAAAAGTAAAATCACCGTTACTCCAACTTGGACATTAATGACGTTTATAAAGTAATAAGTTAGAATCGCTTTTTTGTCTCTAATTTGTAATAAGCGGCTTCTATATAATATTTTCTTTTTCATTTTAGTGTATAAAACACGTTGTTAACAGGAAGTCGTGATATCTTAATAGACTTTTTATATGACCCTGATACTTTTGTAGAAATTTTAAACTTTATTACATCTTGCTTCTTTTTACGACAATGAATATCTCTTGAAAAATGGTAAATAAGACTGTATTTCATAACAGCGTGATCATTCGCATTTTTACTATTCAAAGTAGCCTATACACATATATATCTACCACTTTGGAGTTCCCAAAGCAAACGGGTATCATAACATCATAACATGAAGCGCTTATATACATATTAAAACAAATTTTTGAGAAAATAAATTGTCATTTGCATTCTAGACAGAAATCTAAGAATTTATTATTCTTCAACGCCTTTGTATGTGCCTTTTCTAAAGTATTATATCATTTAATTTTCCAAGAATAACGCTATAGAAGTTTTTAAATTTATTTCATTCGCACAAATGTCATCTAGACATTACACTTCCAACTTTTAAAACGTTTTTCCGTTGAAAATAAATTCATTTGATACTCACTGATATCATGAACTTGTTAAACAAGAATATGACAAGACCTGGATTACTTGGAAAAGGACTAAATTGATGTCGATGGAAAAAGTGGAAAGGTGGTAGAGAGATACGTCGAAAAAGAAGTTGGGCGAGAAATACTGTCGACTTCTCATCTCAGTTGATCACGGTAAACGGCAGATGCAAGATGTGTCGTTGACGTTTTCCACTTCAGGTTTAACTGTTTACTTCAAACGTGCTTTGACATATCTTAGAAAAATCTTAGAGAATAAAAAAAAAATTCTACGACCTTCAGTACAACCAGACTTAGCATTTGCACTGCATCGCACTAAAAATAATATTCACTAGTTATAGCAAATACAAAATGAATTAATAAATTGTACTATCAGACATACATATCCTTGTAGAAGTTTCTTGATCCTAGAGAAAACATTAGCTTCGCTCTGCTGTTAATTATGCAATCATTGTGGACTGACCTTTAACGGTGTAACTTCAACTCAACGACGATTCGCACGCCTAGTGTGTCGACTAAAATCCATACGTTAGAATTTAGAATTTTGTAGGGGAGGGGTAGATTATGAATGAGCAGCATTAGGATATAAGAAAACGTAAGATAAAAATTAAATATGTTTAAGGCATAGTTGCAGATATAACTGTTGATTGCAGCAAAATGCGTCGGTATTTAGGGTCAACTAGGTAATAAGAAGAGTGAGAAAGGTTGTAAGTAGGCGGTGGTAAGCTATAGAGTACAGATAATGACGTGTAATAGTGTCTCGAGTAGCTATATTTGCTAGATACATATTGCATCGTTTAATATTCTTGAGAGAAATAATTACTTACAAATGTTTTCATCATAATCATAATTATTATTATATTGTGGTTATTTTTTAAAAGTTATCCAATTATTACGTGAAGCCTGTCAACAACAATTTAACGAAAATACTATTTATATTCTTCAGAATATGATATTATTATACTGGAGATTGAATCTCAAAAACAATAATTTGAGTGTCGTTTTGAACTTTTCTCAAATCATCTTAGGTTGTGCGGTTGAGCGGACCGAACTAATTAACTTCGCGGTTAGGCGAGTGTCCCTTTGAATAATTACGCGGATCCGCAAACTTGTTCTGGACCTCGAGGTATTGTTCTTCGTGGTTGATGGTAAAATACCCAACCGAGCGCCGGTTATACTCACTTTGTATCTTTTCAGAATCTTGATATTTTTTTATCCTCCCACTTGGTTTTATTTTCCAGCATTTTTTTAATCTGTTTTACAACCAAGTCTTGCTGCAGCTGAGTCAGCTTTAAAAATATATTTTGTTCAAATTTAATCAACAATTTTATTATTAATATTTATTTAAATAATTATTTATATAAAAGTATTGTATTTAATGAAAATGAAGGTGGCAAAAACTTATTTTTTATATTAAAAAAATTAATAACTCAGTGATCATGGATTGATTTAACTTAATATTAATACCGTAAAATAAAATTATGACTTGATAATGTGCTGAGTTAAAAATTAATTAAATCTTTCACACACTGATAAGATTTATTTAATAATTTTAATTATTTTTATTACCCATAACTAAATAAAATATTCTCCTATGTTTACCAATTTTTCAAAAAATAATATCTAACCATTAATCTACTCAAAAAAAAATACTAAATGAACAAAAATTAAAATATCTTATTCAAAAAATGAATTAATCGACTCTATTATTCCACTTTCTTTGTGCCTATCCAAAAAAAATATTTTTTTATTCATGAAAATTAATTTTTCACCCGTGAATAATTTAAACCTCTTAATAAATCACGTTCTCCATCTAATCTTCTTAATTTTCCATTCAGCGTATTTTTCGTGGGAAAATTAGATTACGAGATATCATAGATCGATTTTCTAGATATGTTAAATGTCCTAGTAAAAATAATATGTAGAATTTATTAAGGTTAACTGCATATGGGGAGAGTTGAGAACTGCTGTAGTGTGTCGGCGTCCAAAGGGGACCAACATAGGGGTTACTAGAACCTTTTAGTTTCCGGTTTCACTGATGGCTCTTACATATATGCACCCTGTATAATATTTAAACACTCTAACGATTCTTCTGCATTAAAGAACACGCCCAAAGCCCTTATACACTTGAGAGAGCATACAGGAAAAACCAACTGGTATTTCGTCAAGATGTGGCGTGACTTTATTTACCTTCAATATGAGTTATTAAATAAATTTTAAGATTCTTCTAAAAATTTCCTATACCAACATTTACCTCACAATGCAAATAATCTTTAAAGACTTTATCTAATGTAATTAACACAATAACAGAAAGAGAATAAATAAGTTAAAAATATTATTTTAATAAAAATAAACATTTTCTATAACAAAGAAAATGGACACATGTTGAAAAATGTATAAGATCGTGATATAAAGTGATGAAAGAGCTTTATAGTGTGGGTGGAAGGACAAAGGCAAGTCTTATTTTACTTGGAAGGATCCGGGAATATGGAAAGAATGAGAGTAAAGGAAGAAAAGATCGACGAGCGAAAAAAAAAGTAAAAGAAAGTATCGAAGGAAAAAAAAATTTAAGGGGGGTTCGGTAGCGCGATCTTGAGCGAGATAATTCTTTGTCGAGATGTAACTGGATAGCTATTTTGCTGGATAAATTTTATTCAAGGCTGTTTTGAAGGAGGTTAAATTACAACTGTATTCAATATATTGAAATCTTTGACGAGATTATTAACAAATTATCAGTTTGGAAATCGGACCGTGTTATTTCACACATTATGTTCATGTGAATATAATTGCATTCCAAAGATATATACTCCAAAAACACGTTATAGCTACGGTGAATTAAGCTGTTATTTGAAAAAATTAAAATTAATTACAAATTACAGACTGCTTGTAATTATTATCTTGATGTCTATAGACGTGTGAAAATAATTCATTGATGAAGACTAGTTCAACAAACTCAACTTTTGTGTGAAAAAAAATATACTCTAGTTTTTTGCGCGAATTTTTTTTTATTGAAAAATAATCAATTTGTCAACGGTTTCACTTTTGACAATTGAGAGATAAATTCATCAGGTTCTGACAGGTAATATCCAATCGTAATAACACTTTATTATGATTCGCTTCGAAATGTAAAATTAATCGATCACTCGATCGACCTCGATCCAATTGATCTTCGGCAAATAAAACCGGAAACATATGAAAAAAAAACTTTTGCTTCAAAGTTGCCGCGTAATTTCTGTTGACGCATGACCCAAGTGTTTTTGACGGCTTAGAACCCAAAATGTCAACAAATTTAAAAAACAAATATTTTTTTTCATTGTATCTTTTAATCAAGTAAATAATATTTTATCCAATCATTTACTATTATCGATTATTCAATACAATTATTCAATTAAAATAATTAAACTTTTACAGTAAAATAAAAAAATGCTTTCATATTTTGTAAGATAAATCGTTAAAAAAAAAGGAATAGTTGTAAATAAAAACCAATTAAAATGTATATCAATTAATTGTTATCGTTTATTACGTGATATCCGGATATCAATAAAACATGAATTTTTTATAGAACATATCTAGACATACTTTCACGTAGATTGACATGTTCTCGACAGAATGTATCTCTTGATAATGTATGCAAAAAAAACCTATATTTATCTGAGTCAATACGATTAATTGGTATAAAATAGCATGTATTATTGCTTGATATGCATTTCTATTTAGCATAAAATACCGCTGGTATGATTGTTGCTTATTGCATCCTATTGAGAACTTAATGGTGTTTATAGCGAATGGATGAAGTCATTGAAATTATCAAGACCGTTTATTAATAAATTAAAAGTCGCTTAGAAACGTTTTATAGTTGTGTTCATTAAACTCTACTCCTTGGTGATTCGAATGCTAGCACACACGATCATTCCTTCTTTGATTCTCCTCCAATCTATTCAATCTATTATTCATCTGGTATATCAGCTAAATTCAATCTGAAGAGCGAATCCAGCAGGCGGATATTTTTAGAATGGATAGTAAAATGGTGACCAGAGAAGGTCCCAATGACGTTCCGATGTAATATGGTGCAAGGTGGTGGTGTTTAGAGTGAGATAGGGACAAGGATAGAGAAGGGGCAGCCGTCACCACTACAACCCACTGGCAGATGTTCCATTCGTTCCTGCTTGCCTCCCGCGCCCTCAGGGTTGTATAGAATCGGCCAACGGCCAAGAACCCCGGCAGGTATTACGGGCGACGTTTATCCACACTTAAGGTATTGATATTAACGCTTAGGATAAATGACAGGGAAATATCTTGCAGCTGTGGTTCTTTTCCAGTGCCCTTTTGCGATGGAAGAAATCTTTATTTATTCACCCAGTTAATTTTTTGTTCAAGCTTGTAACTTTTAACTTTTTTCTTTTTTTTTTGAGTCAACTCCGATTCATGAATTTAATGGAGTTACTTTTTTTGGAGTGAAAATAAGATTGATGGAGAAATAAAATATCAGATTAGTTTTCTGTAATTCATTGGTTGAAGAAAAAATAATTTGGAAATATTTCCATGTGATAAAGAAGGAAGTTTTTTTTTTCTTTAATTGATTTTGATTTAATATTCATAAGAAATTCAAAATAATATAAATAAAGTGTTGGAATCTCACTCATCGTTTAGTTTTGTTTGCTTTTCAATATCTTACAATTCGAAATTAATGTTGATACTCTACTGATATCCTAATCATTTGTAAAGATAATTCTGACAATTTAATCATGAATCAATTTTTATATTTCCTTATTTTCTATCAATAAGCAACTGCTTATAGACCATTAGTCGCATTTAAAATATTGCTATTTACAAAAATATATTAACAAAATCTTTTTATTGTAAAAAAGTTCATGAAAAAAGTGATCATTCCTTACTATCAAAAATAGACTTTCAATATCATATAATTCAATGACATTGTTGCATAAATACTAAATTATAAAAATAAGAATACACTTAATGAATTGATTATTAAATTGATTTACAAAGAATTCTTTTTAGATAATTTGTTTAAATTATTCGCACTAGAATTACTGTTTTTAGTGTTTAATTTAAAAATTATTATTATTTCCAAAGCAATTTGAGTGGTTAAAAATTTTTAAAACAGCAAGAAAGTAAAAGAAAGTGGGAATAAGCAAAAAAAAAGTAAAAGCACAACATAAATTCGCGGAGACTCAAACGAGTTCGGATCGAATGTTTGTAATGGCCATTATAATACAATAGGGTCTGGTCTTCTCTTCGTCTTCCTCTTATTTTCCTCCCCGAAGTTGGCTGTTAGGCCCCGAAAAACAATAAAGCGCGAGGCCCCCTTTAGGTGCAACGGTACGAGGGGCGACTGAAAGAGTAAGAAAAGAAGGAGTAAAAGATTGTATACGGGACCTGCTTCAGATCCCCCTCGTATCGCGAACAATGGCACGGCTGTGCATTCCCTGACTTTTCGCTTTTTACTCCGACCCCGTAAAATTTTGAACTCGATACTTCTTAACTTCTATTATTTCGTAAATTCTATATAAAGTCACTGAACTGTTTAATAAAATATTAAATTATCCATGTTCATGCCTCCTGCATTTATTTGATACATATAGAGTTCACTACAGTCTATTTTTATTACATCTGCAGCTTTCTGATGTTTCAATTTTTCTCGCTAATACATAAATTTGTTGGTTGCGTGCAGATTATCTAGGGGACTACCACTTCAGATGAGTTTAAATATATAAAATCTTTTATAACGAGGAGACTCTAACGAACCGATAGAAAAATAAATTGCACAGGAGTGTGGTAAAGTAAGGGAAGAACTCGTAAATTGCAATCAAGAGATTTATCCATATGTGGAATTCTCAACAAAACATATTGACTAGAAAACTATACTAACCTTGTGAACATAATTTACAAACGAGAACGAGGTCTTGTCAATATCGTTCTCGTGAAAAAGATGAATTTAATGGTATTATGTTACTCCGATCACGAGTTTGTAAATCGTAAAACGGACAATTTTAGGTCCAAACAACTTGGATATTTTTTTCTCTACTCCTATAAAACGAATGTACTAATATATAAAAAATAATGATGATTTTTATTTGAACTTTATGACTGATGTTACTGTTCAAGTAAACACACTCGAATTCTTAACAGATTGCTCTGCAGGTAGAGGAGAAAATTGCCGAGAAATTTTAGAGCTATAAATAATTTCAGTGTAGTTGACCGGTTATTCTAGTGAGTTGGATGATTAAAAAAATTTATTGAATCGTTTGAGTGATAGAAAATTAGTAGACAAGCCTGGCAGTCAGAAAAATCATCAATTCGAGTTGAGATATCTTTCTCTTGCGCAACTAGCCCTTTTTTAGCTTCAGGAGCATTTCAGAAGCCATGTGATTCTACCAAGACACATTCTTGTCGTAGTTGATGACTTCAACTGAATTTAAAAGGAGAGAAAACCGTATGAAAGTACTTAATACGTACGTCTTCCAGTTTTTATTATTTGTCTGAGTGGCATATCTCGTTCTCGAAATTTAATACTTTTTTTATCAATTTCAAAGCTCTGAAAGTCATTAGGGATCAATACCTCATGGGAAGAATTTCTGATATACCAACACTATAGATGTCATCAAATGAATGTTGAATGTTGGTACTGCAGCTGTCGCGTGAAGTACTACCGTTTCTCGTACTGATTCGCGACCGGTTTTGTTGCAAGGAGTGTAAAGATACACCTAAGGGTCAATCTAGGTACTGGGTATTATACATTCTCTAAGGTAGTGTATAATGGCATCGCGCGTGCCAACGTCCATCTCTTCTTTTAAGATTTTCTTTAGCCGTAGTCGACAGGATTAATAAAAATAAATTTACCAAGACTCTGTGGTGCGAAGCGAATCGAATGATCCAAAAGGATTATCTTTAACTCTGGCTTATCCTCGAAGTTAATAATGACCCCGTAATTTAACTCAAGGCGGTGACTAACTTCTGAGAATTATTATCAAATAGGGATAATTATTTATTATTAGGCAACCATGGGAACTAAACGAAAACCCGCTACTAGTAAATTAATGCTTGATTTAGTCTAGCTGCTTTTTCTACACCTATGCTAAAAATTTTTTTAGTAAAACTACTGTTATATTGTTGGTTAACTGAGGACAAGTCAGAGGTGTGGTAGGAATCAACCATTTTTGAGAAAAAAATTAGTTTACCAAGAACAATAAGTAATGAAAAAAGCAAAATATTTTAAAGTTTAAGTCATTTTAACATGCATTAAATAATCATGACTTAACATAAAACATCTTTTCATTGAACATAATTACTACATTTAATATTTTGAGTGCAATGTTATGAAAAATTAAAAATTTCTAAATACATTAATTAAATATCAAGACAAATTGATATTTTTCTGATGAATTTAATATTATTAGTAAAAAGTAAATAAATCATTGCGTAAAAACAATATTTTACAATTTGTCTGTATTTAATAATTTAATTTTATCTTCAACGATGTGATCATGAACCAGAAAGTTTCCATAATTAAAACCTAAGCTTCCAGAAAGATAAGAGCTGATACGGTTTTTCACAAAGGGGGTCGTCTGTCCCAGAGGATCATCTTATCCCAGCTTCCCCTATAGGCTTGAACTAGTAACAACTCCTTATTTGTATCGATTAACGCACTCATTGGGTATTAGAGATTTATCGAACCGTAAACACGAGATAATATATTTTCTCTTTATAATTTTTTTTTATCGAATTAAAAAAATTATTACTGTTATTCAATACATTCAATTCAATTACTCTGATAAATAATCTTAAAAATATAATAAATTAAACAATAAAACAAAGTTTCATTCATTATTCATAACATCTTACAATTTATACTCTCAAGTTCACACTTTTATGATACTTTAGTTTTTTTTTTTTTTTATTTCATGATAAGTATGAGCATTTTATTTTCATTAAATCATTCACTGATTTTCTTCTCCAACCGATAAATATTTATATGACTTGATTGAAGGATTTTAATTAGATAATTATTATACAACTAATACCGATAGATAATAATTAATATATTACTGATGGATTTAAATTTATGAGTGAAGTACATATTAAAGATATTAAACTCAATAATTATTTTTCATGATAAGAGAATTATGCAGTTATAATGTTAAAGTTTGATCCGCAGCGGCTTATTATACACGTCGAGATTTTTTAATGCATGTTGAGGAATATAATGTGGAAAAAAAGCATTTCAATGTGGTAAATAAGTAAAAGGGATGAAGTTGAGGAGAGGGCGTGTAATGGAGCGAACTAATGAGTGAATTGGCGGATCGAAAAGTGCTTAAGACATGTGCGTAGGCGATATCATGAGGCGCGAACTTGGTCTTCTTGCATGTCTTCTTGTTCATCCTCATCTTTTATTTCGTCTTCTTTTCAACCCACGCTGATTGCGAGTACATATATTGTATTATGCTAAGAAATTCACTCTCTACAACGAGAAGCAAATCTTTATGTAAGTGGCATTGACATTGAATACAGGTCTTTGTAATAAATTTTTTAATTAAGACACTGAAGATGCTTTTAATTTTCATAAATTTTCATTTAAAGTAGTTTACAATGTAACAGCAATTGAGAAGAAAAAAATGAAAATATCTGGGAAAATGTATGGCATAGCCAAGTATTTGTTAACAACATGAATAAATTTTCTCTGAGGCCGAGAAGCAGGAAGGAAGCTGCAATTTTAGACCGACGAGGCAAGCAATTTACTCCGGAATTAAAGCAATTAGCGCGCCCGCGGATCTTTTTATTTTTTATACGCGAGGGAATGGAAACAATGTCTTACTTTTAACTTCCGTGTAACTTCCTGCGTTAAGTGAAGTAAGAATATTTTTAAATATCCAATTAATAGCTTGAAAAAATTGCCACTGTTGAGATATTTGTGAATGCAGAACACTCAATTATACTTGAAGAGAAGCTCCTACTTTAAATTATTCTCCTACTTATTACAGACAGGAATAAATTATCGTTTTTTTTACAAAAATTAGGGTGATGAATAAAATATTAGCTATTCAGGGTTATGAATTAGAGCAAAATAATTGTTGAAAATTAGACATTATTATGTCAACTTTTTAAACTAAATTGTCCCATTTTTTACAATCTATTTAAAATTTTTTTGTCAAACCTTTAAGTATCTTTAAATTACAGCCTTTAAATATTAAAAAATAAAATAATTAAATTTTTTTTTATCCTTCTTTATTTTTTCGGGACAGTTGCATGTATTGATAATTATGTTTAACGGAAAAATTTTTTTTCACCGAACCAGGTGTCTCTCTTGACTCCAAATAATAATCAATTTTTTTTAATGTCTTACAAAACTTGAGCATCTTTAGTATTTCTTTTAAAAAAAAGTTTTAAACACATTGATTATCACTTTTATTGAAAATTCATGTCAGAAAATGGAATAATTAATGATAATGTTACCAAAATTATCAGCCATCAATATCAAATTGATCTCAATCTTAGTGAATTTCATCTTAAGTGATTCCTGTACGCACAGTGAAACGGGAAGACGAGAGTAAGTGAATAAACTGTAAGGAAAGGATTTGTCACGAAGGTAGTTTGGTTTAACTGATCTCATCCGTCTTGTTGTGGACGTTATAGTGCGATGCAGCATCGTGCACTTGTCGCTTCTGGTTCCTCCCTGTGACTTCATTTTGTCTCGTTTTCTCTTATCCTACTTCTGTAAATCCACGATAATGCACATGTATTATTCTCCTGCTTTTCAAACGATACAAGTTCATGTCTCCGAGTATGTTATTTTTTTTTTTATTATATTTTTTATATTTATTCATGAGACTGCACTCGTATACCTCGTTCCACTGTTCTTAACACGAAAGTTCACTTTGCCCGGCTTGTCAAAGGGTTCTCGAAGGGTTTCTCATTGAAAGCTACGACAACTCAAAAAAGCTAATTGCCACTTTGCGATAAGGAAAGTTCGATCTTCACGCGCTTCGAATACCGTTCTTTAGCGATTGCCAATAATGTTGAATATTTCATTATATGAATTTTGTCATTTGTGAAATAAAAAAAGAAATTTTACTTCGGAATTTTAATAAAAACTGATTCTTTTCTGGCTTTGTTTGGTAATTGGAATAAGTAATATAAATAAATTAATTAAAATAATTGATAAAAATGAACGTATTTTCAAGTTAAAAATGAAAAAAAGATTTTTATGATAATTGCAAGGAATAATTAGTATTATTTTAAATTTAACTTTCTTCTAATTTATGTGATTCATCCATCTTCCGGGTTGCATCCATCTATTGGTTTGTTTACCCTAGACATTTAATCACCACTTTTTCAGAATACATGAAGTTTATGAGCGTTTCATGTTAATTACACTTATTAGCTATTGATGAATGACAGGTTATTATGGAGATACTTTTTTTATTTAAATAATAAACAAGCAGTCAATTTTTTTGTCTCAGATGTCTTACTACGCTGATATGCAATACATTTTTATTTTCTCTTATTCAAATGAGATTTGTGATTAATATATGTTAAATGCATTCTAAATAATAAACATTTATCAACACAATCATCAATAAAACAGTTAATCCTTTTTTTTTCCCCTTCAATAACTATTAATTTAAAAGACTGCTAAACATTATGAAACTTGACGAATCATTATTGTCATGTAAGTTAATTTATTAACAAAAATATTGATTTCTCTAAAAGGTTTTTAAATGTATCCTATCAATTATTCATTTAAATATCAATATTATTTTCAATTGGCTCATAAATAGTCCATTACTATTCTATATTTTTTTTCCTATGGAAAAAAAAATAAATCCTTAAAAAAAAATAATACTTATGCAAATTTATATCAAAATATACTTTAATATGTACGCAAAGATATTTCAATACGTAACTTTCTTTCTCGTTATAGCTATGTACTTATCTTAAAAGAAATTTATGTAAGATACATTCGTATCATACATCGTTTTTTTTTTAATATTATTGCCCATTGTTTTAATAATTAATAAAAAAAATTTTAAATAAGTATTTTTTAATTAGTTCATTAGGTCAGTTAATAAATTAATTTTATTATTTTTTGTATTCCAGGTTTTATTTCCTGTTCACCGAACCCCTGTACCCACGGTGGACACTGTATTTCACCACTCCGCGGCGAATCATACTGCAAGTAAGTACCAATAAGTTGTTGCATGTTAAAAAATCCGAACATATTTAGTAAAATATACAGGGATGAAGCGATTCCCACAATGATTTTTCCCGCTTTTAACATAAAAAAATATATAGTACACAAAAAAAAACGTTAAATCATCGTGAAGTGAATCTGATTCGACGTAATGATAGTCTGGTGTAGCTACACATTTGCATTGGTAAGTCCACATTCCATGGTGTTTAAGTGAGAGAATCGCATGTGCGTGCCAATGCTCGAGGCGATCATAAATCTCTCATGGGATTCGAATGATCAAGAGCATCGTGTGTGTCATCGACCTTGTATATGGTGTGATAAACTATATCCCTGTGTAATAATATATAACTGCAATCGAATTATGTTTTCGATTATTGTGTAGTTTATAACACAATTGTCGCATTATCTAGAGATTTATTCAACTCTTACAAAATGATGCTAACAATAAGCGTAATACTAACAGCGTGGGAGGAATACGAGGTGGAAAGAGGCATAGATAGAGGGAGAGAATGGTACAGGATCCGGTAATATAGCAGTAATAGTCGGCAGTCGTGACCCGAGGACGCATCTAAATTGCTCCTATCATGGACCTCGTAGGTTTCACTTTTGCATCGTATAGCATTGATGTTTCTCTACCACTTTTGCATCGGTATACCAAAGGGATATTTGTGTATGTTCGTGTGTTATATCTACATACATAAATTCGGTCCTCTTCTGATAATGTAGGGCTGGTCTGTTGGTTAAATAGGTTCCTTTGTATTGGATCGCACTATGTTTCGAATGGAACAAATTATTTGGACAAATTTTCCTCCAGCTTCGATAAATTGTTTACTTGATAGCAGATAAGGGATTATAGGAAAACAACGGTGGACATTTCATTCGAGATATCGCATTTATTTATTATGCACTTGATTCAAAGATATTATTATTCATTTTATTTCCTACGAATACAGAAAGTTTTTTTAAAAACAATGTACATATATTTGCTTATTTTTATTTTATATTTACATCAATGTATGAATGATTTTTTATGATGTGGATATTAAAATTTTTTAATGGCATTTAAATTAATGAAAGTATTTGATGATTACTCTCTTATAAATTTAATCATCAAATATTTTAAAAATATTTTTTCATAAAAAAATCAAATGGTCTGTAAAAATTTTATTGCAATATTCAAAGCTGTATATATTCATGCAAAAGAGAATGTTCAGAGATGTGGACTAATTATTTTATTATTATCATTAAAATAGACTGTTCATGACCACATAAAAGTCTTGATCTCAACATGTGCACACGTTTCTGTCTCTTTTCGTCATATCCTTTACGATCTTGTACTATAAACTTCCTGCGGTCTTTGTACTGTCGGAGTAAAACGTCCGCTCCGCAATTGAAACAATAAATCTTTGAATTATTTTTTTTTTTCATATCATTTTATTCCCTACAATATAACTACTTCGGTCGTCTAGACATGTCTTGACTCTTGATTATTTCATCTCTCCCACACTTTAAATCGTTACACGATGATTACAGTAGCAATGATTTTCGTGATTTACATTTACTAGTCCTGGAGGCACATAATTCGAACTCTCCATGCGTGCTTGAACACCCGCATAAACACATGTTTTACATGAATATTCCTTGAGGTTTTTAAGTTAAACCAAAATTAAGAATATGTTATTTGTTGTAATTAAATGCTTTTGGGGGATTTAAAAGTCGAAATTGTAAAACAGATATTCGACTGCGTACGGATAAGAAGAAATATTCAAATGGGTAAGATTGAAAGCGAAAGTGAGTGATGTATATTCAAGATAATATTCAGTGCATTACAGCTTTAATTACCAACGAAATGAGCAGAATGAATGTATTACATGACCCCGGGCTCTTTTCTCTTCTGCTGTCTTTCTCTTACCTCTTTCTCCAATTTTCTTCGTCCCTTCCCCCATCACTCGAGTCCATTAACACCACGTAATTCCGTCGTGAAACGTGGTTCCTGAACCCGGACAAACCACCAAGGCAATTTACGAAGGACGCTAACACTTCTTTCCCTCAATTTCAATTGTAGAGCCTATTGTTTTTTATAGTGAAAAAAAAAAAATTTAAACAAGCTGATCCTCTTCGTGGGTTCTTGAATTGCCAAATTTTTAGATTTTGTAATTTAATGCACAAAAATCGGCAAGTCTTCCAAGCATACTTATTTTAATATTTTGTCTTTAAATATCTATACAGTCAATGAGTTTCAGTTATTCTTATTCTTTATAGATAATAAAATGAGATAAATTTTGCAAAACTTTAAAGCAAATTTTATTTTTTATTAGAATTACTATTAAATTAACTTTTTTGTTAATTTCAAAAAATTCTTATTGGCAGGAAAAAAATATTTTTTTAAATTATAATGGAAGATGATTATTAGTTATTATTATGGAATGATTTTTTTGCATTAAAATACGAGAGATGTTACATTAAAAGCTAATTAAAATCATCGCTATTTATAGTGTATTTGAAAATATTTACGAATCCTTGAGGATCGCATTAAATATCAAACGATTCAAAAATGCCTCGAGGATAGAAATCATTATATTTACGAATCCATTACTTCCCTCTTAATCATTATTTTAATCCATCATAATACATCCTGCTTTGTAATCGTGCTCATTATCTCGTGTTTTTTGCTCTCTATTGTCAGACAGGAACAACCAAGAGATCAGTTTGTGTATGATTCGCAACAGTCTCGGTAGTTTTAAAGATTTATTATTAAATAAAAAAGAAAAAGAGAATATATACATTTAAATAAAGGGTGTGCTTTAACGCATCCATAATCCAATAGAATAACAAATTTGGCCGATTGCCACTTGACAATATGGGCAAGTTAGAACCTCATATCAGTGGTGATGAACGAGCGATATGAATTCTCTTCTTAGTGTCGTATCTAGGGTCAAATGTACATGCCTCAGAGATGGAATACAATGAAACAGAAACTGCTCCCTCGTATGTTCGCACTCCGTTTGATACACGCGCGTGGCTGGACACGTGACCTGTGTATATGTACGCGGGTACTGAACTTCCCCAACACGTTTTTGTTCGTCAATTCGCTTCTACGACTCGTTGACGTGCCACTTTGCCGCGAAAGGATTGGAAAAACACGCGTGTCGTGTTATTATTCCATTTTGCTTTCCAGAAAGTTGCTTGAGCCCTATACATAAACCGGAAATTTAATCCTATTGTGTCGAAAAACCTTTTTAGAAGATGGATAAAAGCTTTTACATGACAACTGCACAAATCAAGTATTTTTTTCTAGGAAAATTTTGGTGGATTAAATTTTTAAAAGATTTATTATATGTAATATTCAAAGTAAAAATCAGTATGGTGCTTATAAATAATCCATTACAATCATAAAATTACTTAATAATACATTTTATTTTATTGTATCTTAAAAATGTGGTAAAAAAATTTTTTTTTCTGGAAAATTTTGAATTTTCCATATGAAATTCATTTGATAAAGAATATCTTATCAATGAAATCATAGACAATTTGATATGATTTTTGTTGTGAAATAAAAAATGTGTTGTGTAGTTATATTGTTCCAGAGTAGTATAAATTATTAAGCTGATAAATTTCAATGAAATATTATTAAAGTTTATCTAAATGATTCTTCTGGTGATCTAAAAAAATGTCTTAATAATTTTTTCTCAACAGTTTATTTCGTATGTTTACTACTTTTCCTATATGAATTTTTTTTCTATTAAATTTATTGATTGATAACGACATATGTACCCTAGAAAAAATCTAACGATGAGGAGTAACCTTTGAATAAAACACTAGAAAAAAATCGAGTATCACCCGTTGTGAAAGCATAATCTATTTTACTTGATGCGTAACAAAGAAAAAATGAACATGAGGGAAGCTGAGAGGGGAGGCTACTAAAATCTAGAATAAATTGTATCCAAAAACCACAAGCTGATGAATATTCACCCTTATTTATGACTTGCCACCAGAGGAATATTTGGAAAACACTCATGAGTTCTTTTCTCGAAGATTAACTGTAGTTATGATTCTTTCAGAACTATTTACGATATGCGGGTAATTTTTTTTATATCATTTAATCTCATTTTCTCCCCTTTACCATTTCAATATCACGACTGAATGTGTTGTTGTTTTTTTATTTAAATCCATTCTATCTATTGAGTAGTCTTTTATATTGGCTGACAAGATAAGAACCTGGGCTTTGATGATGTGATTGTTAGAACTGATGGTTGACATTGACTGTAGAAATAATCGTCATTATGTAGTTGACGTCGCCGTATTTCACGTGTTATTTACAAAATATCTAATACCTGATGATAATTTTTGCGGAGAATCTTTTTCAATGATAAATAGAAAAATTCTTCTGTGGCAATTTGGGAGGTAGTAAAAAATGAATATTTTAGAAAAAAATAATGATATTCGATCCATATGATTTTTATCCATGTATAAAAGTAAGCGGGACGTCGAAACGACGGTGACTCGAGGAGGTTGTCAACGGGGGGTCGAGGACATAACGAGGTCTTCTGGACTCATCGAAATAAACGTTTTTTAGTCATAGGGAGAGAGAAAAAGAGATAGGTGGTCCGACTGAGATTCCACCTGGGCGACACGTCGCGCGCGCTCGTGTACACGAATCGAGCAATAGAATGTTTAATGTATAGATGACTCAAGAAGAAGACGAGAGACAACTACAAGCGCGAGAATAGTATTGGTCGAGGCCGCGCCTCGACAGATATATCCCGAGAATGACGAAGGTTATGCGCAGTCGGTCTCTGTCAAAATATGCTTTTTATTCAACGGGACTTCCCGCAGAGATCTCGACGCCGTGCGTCGTCGCTTTTGCTCAGTGTTTAACTCTTCTGGGCGTTGAACGTTAATGCTTTTTTTTTCCACGGCGTCTTCTACTTCAAAGGGGTCTAATTGTCAATACAATTAGATAATACATTCCGTATTGATGTGAGCATCGTATTTCCGATTAGAGAGCTCGTTGAAAGGACAATAACATATGAAGATGAAGGAATAGAAATCCCTCAGGCACCTTAAATCCTGAATTTACTATCAGTCACGTGGCTAATCGTTTCATTTTCTGAGGGTAATCGAAAAAAGCTGATCACTTCCTTCTAATAGAATCGTGCATATAAATATCATTGTCGATTAAACAGATACTTTTGTCTGTGTGTGAAGTGTATGTACACATTGGATCAAGATACGAGGGCGCAAGTAGGCTAAATTATGCACGCAGACCACAATTGGCCCGGTACAATTCGTGTGTCAATTCTACATCCGATGAATCTTTGCACAGATGGCCGCGTTCTCTCGCACGTGCACGATTCAATTCTGTGCCGCAGGGGTTAGCACTCTGCATTTTCCCTTGTGCATCGTTTTCGCTTTGAAAAAATCTTACATTTTTCAGTCGATTAGAAAAAAAAGCTCGTAAAATACTTCGTTTATAATTTCTTTTATATTTAATTGATAAAAAAAAAAGTCTGTGAGTCATTTAAATTTTTTTCAGGGGGTTGAAAGGTCATTTAGAGAACCACTGGAGAAGACTTCTCTTCATCATAAGGGTTCACTAGTCGTAAGCACTCGGTTGTGATCGGTAATTCTCGGCCGGAGAACAGTGCATGTTCACCAGAGATTGTCCTGGGCCCGCGACGTTCCCACGCCACTCGCGCATGCGTTGTCGATCCCCACCCTCGGGGGACAGTCTCTAGTTCCCCTCGCCCTCGACGCTCCATACTCATCTCTGTCGTTTTTATCTTTTGTCTCTTTTCTTCTGAATAACAACACTAACGCCTGAATCTTTCACTCATGCACACTATGACTAGACCGATGAATTAATTTAAATTTTTTCTCTTTAAATAAATACACAGGACATATCACAATTCCGGAAGTATCGGTATCAGGCGTGGCTTTTGGTCCTAAATAAAGACGAGAAAAAGTGCCATTTAACTAGAACAATTTTCCGCTTATTGTGTGGGTGAGATACGGTCGATTGGGTCGATGATGATGCGAGCAGGAAGAAAATAATCAACAAAATGATAAATATTTTTAAGAGAGTTTTATTTTATTCAAGGAAACTCATGATTTTCTTTAAACGTTCAAACAAAATTAAATGTCATGCATTTTTAGTTAGTAATAGGTTTTAGAATTTCTTTAATGTTGTAATCATCATTGTCATCATAATATTGTTTTGAAAAACATGACTTGAATTAAATAATTATTTCAATGGGAAAATATTTTATTATAAAAATATTTAATTTAGAATGTTTTTTAATATGAAATAATAAATATCTTAAAATTTTCATCAGCAATTCAAATAAAATCATTATTATTTTTCAAACAATGAAGACAAACAATGTGAAATAAACAAACCATTTAAAACCATTTTAATCATTTAAAAAAATAAAATCTCGTTTTTCTCTAATTATTTCATTCAAATAATTATTTACAACACTATAGTTTAATATATTCCATCATTCTCGATTCTTTTCTACTCATATTCACAGCGAAAGTTAATTTTTATTACGCAGAAAATGAGTTCATTTAATTCTACGATTCGTTACAGATGTCTTTCAGTTATATACAAACGTAAATAAAACGAAAGAAAATACATCGAAACAGAGCATGCAAATTGCAAACGGTAGGAACTCGCACGAGGTCCCTACTGTTTTCTCGCCGTTATTTACTTACAGACAGCACCGGTAGGCACTTATAGGTAGTAGCATCGTGAACTTACGCATCCCCCAACCCATCTATATATATACATATATACCAACGTCTCTAAATAAAACGAAAAACGTAGACAAGAGAAAGGAGTCTCGTAAGATCCTTTCAAGAGTCTCCTCACTACTCAAGTATTTTTTTTTCCTTTTATTTTACTCAATTTTTTCATTTTTCTTCATCTTCTTCTCGTCGCTTATTTCGAAGGAACTTTGTGCAAACATCGTGGTTGTAGCTGCTGTCCTCTTCGAGTCACATAAATGTGCTTATTGCTGTGAATATCGTCACAGAAATGTTCACTGTGTTTTTCAAGAAAGTTTAAGGAAAAAAATCGTTTAGCATTCATTAATAAATTCACACATTGCATTGCATACTTTATTTCAAGAATATTTAATTTTCAAGATAATTAAAAACACTAGCGAGAAGCTAATCTGCCACTAAAAAAGAAACAAAAACAATGGATTTGATAAAAGAAATATGAAAAAAATATAAAGAGGAATGAAAAATAAAAAGTAATCATAGGTCTTTTAATTTTATTCATGATTATGGCTAATAAAATACAAATGCTCGCATTCCTATATCGATATCTAAGCATTTCTATTTTATCTTTTCTCATTTCCACTTGAGTATGTACACTGCAATGCGAAGCTGCATTAATGTGGAAGTTACAAGCAGCCATAACTTGGCGCCTTGTAGCTATATAGGTGGATAACTGAGGAAAAGGATGCTATCGAACTGCAGAAGCTCGCTGTTAAGTCGATACTTATTTCTTGAGATCGGCCCACATATGCTCATGAATGCATAAGGAAGTGGATAAAAAAATAAGCCTTCATATATAATTATTAACCAGCAGCTTCTTGGAATAAGGGTTTATAGTTGGAAGGAATACAATAGGAATTTATTTGAAATTATTTTTAACTAAATCTTATTAAAATGAATGGAAATCGAATGTAGAGCGCGTGCGGTTGATGGTTCGCATAGATTCGCATTTATGGAAAGCGTGTATCCTACGTGGTTTAAATGTGGGATTTATTGGCAAGATTTTCTTGCTAACCTAATAAATGTTTTAACTGGAAACCGTTTCGAGAAATAATGAGGAATGCTTAAGGATATTTTATTAGATTTAAAATTAAATTATTCTTAAATCAACGATTACATCTTCAAGTTAAACGGTTCTTCCATTTTTATTTTTTACATTTTATTTACTGTCTTTAAATACAACTATTTTAAATTGAACATTTTTTTTAATGATTATTTAATGAATAAATTATTCTTTGAATTTTTATCAACTTGTATAAGAAAAATTATTTATCAATTCGGGTGCTTATTATGATGAACGTTTATCCTTAAAGACATTGATGAATTTATAAATATTTTCCAGATATTTATTGTGATCTCTTAATATCAAAATTCACTGTTAAAATCTATAGATTTATTTTTTCACTAGAATTATTTAACAAACATTTCTGTTTTATTTTTTTAATTTATAATTCAGGAGTGAATATTTTATAAATGAAAAAACAATTATGAACTAAATTTTTTTAAAGATGGATTCTTAACAGATAACGTAGTGTTTATAGTATAAAATGGGAGCATTTTACTGAAATACTTAATTTTCTATTGTTCAAATAAATTGTGGTGGATTCTATAGGACATTTTGCAGTAAAATACATAAAATGGAATCACAGAGAGTACATAAAGGGTATTCAATGTAAAATACAACCAACCAACTATGGAAATTATGTACTCAATTCAGAAAATCTCTGAATCGTTTTAAAATCAAATACAAATTTTCAAAGCTTATGTATACAGGATATATTTTTTTCTTCATGATGTTTCAAACTACAATCTGTCTCTAAGGAGAATAACAAATGCCATCGCGAACATTTCACTTACAAACACTTTTAAATTTCCTAATTTGTAGTAATAATATCACATGTATCTTAAAAATAAAAATTAAGGCCTCGAAATGTGTGTTTCCAATGAACATTTCGTACCTGTTTGAAAAGATTCCTTTTCCATTTATTCCATCTTTCTGAACTTTTAGTCAACTCTTTAACTGTCAGAGTATAATAAGAGTTCGATAGTAATTGAAATAAATATAGGCTTTTGGTTGGGACGGAATTCTTTCAAATGGTAATCCAGAGTTGTGTTTGTTCCTTTGGCCTCCTCCTACATGTCCTTCCTATAAGCATTTCTATACTTCTTATCCTTTTTCCATCGCCCTCACCAGCTCGTTTGAATTGAACTGCCCGACCAAGTACGTTTAGCTCGAAAAATGCCGCTATAAATTTACTATTTTATTCGGACTACTGTGAATATCTTTTTTCTTTCGTAATACCTGAAACTTTTTTCTGAATATGAATCGATATTAATATTAATATAAATTCACCATGAGATAAGAAACTATTTTATACAAAGTAGATTTTAAATTCTAATATTTTTTTTTCATTCTCTTAATTGAATAATAAAATATTTTTTTAAATGTAGCCGTTATATATTCGTCTAATTAATTAAATCAATAGACTCAATACTAATTATTCATTAAAAATAAACATCTATCGATTATCTAATAATCTTAATTATAAATAAAAATGATTAAGTAACTAAAATTACCAGTGTGATTTATGGTAAAGAATAGAACAATTGATTTAGTTATTGGCTTACTTATATTTAATTAATGTGAGAATAAATTTTAGTTATAATTTTTTTTTCGATGATGCAAAAGTATTTTTTATGTCAATTATTTTTTTCATGTGAAAGTTAAGATGTATTGCGGAAATTTCAAATTAAGTGCAACGGCTTCAATGTAATTAAAAGTCGAAATACGAATGAAATGGAAGACAGACAAAGAAAAAATAAAAATAGAAAATAAATCGTTGAGTTTGGAAAAGACCAGGTGAGCAATTGGAGCCACTGGACAGAAGTTTTGGTCTTTTTTTCTTTCATGCTTGTCTTATATATACTTTCAAAAGGGTTCACTTGCTAATCACCAGGTTCACACAATTATTCAGTCTAGATTGTAGAAGATGCTCCAGTTTGGTAGTCTCATCTTTCCACTGGCACCAGCGGAACGAGCAGCTGTGAATTAAAGTATACCAGAAACATGTAATTGTCATGTCTTTATTCACAACATACTCACCAATTTACATTACTCCTTGATAATAAAGTAAAAATACCACCTAATAAATAACATTAGCTACATTTTGAATACACAAGGAGAGAATAAAATAAAAAATAAGCATGGAAAAGGAATTTTTTTCAGCTGTGCAATCAGTAAGAGGTATTTTTTTCTTTTTTCTTCATCAGACATATTGGAAGTATAAGTAATAGAAAGTATAATGATGGCAAAAAAATGGTTAAAAAGCGAGAGATATTTTAGAAATGAGTCATCATTTATTTTCAGCAAGAGGTACCCATCGCCCACTATTGCTCTCCAATGGATAGCATAGTATTGAAGGGCCAGAAGAACGCGTTGATTACACGTCGTTGATGTGCCTGGGGCCTTTTTCTGCATGCTAAATCGTCCCATTCACCTCATGGTGATTAGAGAGGAGACCAGTTGTGTCTGGTTCTTATTCTTTTTCTCTCTAAAGCTTCTGATGCTCCTGTTGCTTTCTCTTTCAATAAAAAAAAAAATATTTATTACAGGACCCAATGCGCTGGATAATTCCAGACTGAGTGCAATTCGAGCTTGATTTCCTAAGGAATTAAATATATGGTGTCCGAGTGTCGGAGGTGCTTCTATATAAACTGTAGCTCATCTTCAGAAGCTTTAACCCTTTTCTCGGTGGTGTCGAGGTATGAGTTTTGTCTGGGAAGCCTAACCAGTAGGATCGCGTGCCTCGATCGATATTCGAACTCTTTCTCTTACACTCTTTCGCTCGAGATAATTCTCAACTACCGGCTACCAAATAATGCCCCACAGATTGGCGAAGCCTCAAACAAAATTCCTCAAGAACTCATTCACTGTCTGACCTCGAAGCAGGATGTCTACACTGGTGCTCTGTGAGTTCCATCATTCTTCTTCTTCTTCTTCTGACCGAACTGTAATTTTATTCCACGCAATGTAGTATCGGAATCTCTACTTCACCTGTTCATCGTAGTTCTTCAGATCTCCAAGCTTCCCTTTCATACTTGCAAAAACGCCCTCGTCCTTGTCCTTCGGGGAAGTCCAAAAGAAGAGCAGGTTGAATTTCTTCTTTTGGAGAAAGAACTAGGAGAAACGAATGAGATTTACTCGAAACTGGCCCTTGAAGGTTTTAGTCTTCACCCTAAAGCATCAGAACCTGAGGCCCTCGACGTGTTATTAAAGAGCCTCAAGGGTCTGCTCAGTTTCTTGCTCTTCTTCTTGTGTCTGAAGACGGGCTCAGACTCGTTTCTATAAGTTTAAACCAATCCGTCATTCTGCTTCATGAAATATACACAGCATTTTTATCTGTCAATTTTTTACTTTTGTTTTAGTATAGGAGTTAATTGAAATTACAAGTATTTTATTGAATTTTTTTTGATTATAAATCACTGCTTTTTTTTTTATTTAAGACCACTCCATTTTTGGCATTCTTTTCATTATTATATTTCCGTCCACCTTTATTGGGTCTTTTTTTCTTATTTTCTCGGTCGATAGATGAGTCTTTCCGATTCTGCGGTCACGAGCCGATTCCTTAGCCATTATCGCGATTAGGCCTCCGAGTCCGCGCGCCATCTCCCATATGCTGTGCACCCCAACGATTATGGTAATGATACGTTTCAGAAAGAGAGATATCGAAACTTCACCGCGATGATACGGATACAACAATGTGCCACGTACAATTTACCTTATACTTTCTCACACGAATTCTCTTACACCAACTCAATTCGCAAATTCGCCTATTTTTTTTTTTCAGTGATTTATCACAGCTAAATTTGTATCAACTGACCTAAATCGTTTTTTCACGCAACTATGTGTGTGAAATAATAGAATAAACAACTGTAGGGTTCACTTGTACGACACGCGATGGTTAATTTCTAATTATTATTCATGAAAAAAGATTTTAATGTTGGAGTTTGTAATATCTTAGCTCTGGTAATTGGCCGCCCCGCTTATTCTCATCGCTATTCATAGGTATAAGCTTCAACAGTAGAGAGAAAAAATGAACAACGCGAATGAGACGTTTCGTTAAAGCCATTTCACTTCGTATAACGACGTCATTAACTAATTTTTCATGCTAAAATATGTTAGACAGAGCAATAATGAAATAGAAATTTTTTTGCTTATTTTAACTAAATATTCTCATTAAAATTTTTTTAGCACTTCTGTTTGATTTTTTAATTAACAGTAAATATTTTAAACAATACCCAGACAACATTTAAATTCTAATTATCACACGCCAGTAAGAAAATTTAAAATATTGCTAAATCTCTAATGCAATAATAACTGATTAATCAATAAATCAACATTCTTGCATAAGTAACTAAATTTCTACTATCTCAGCAATAAATAATACATCTATTTTATAAGTATTTAAAACTAATTACCTAATGGTCTTTATGATTAGTTTATTATTCATTTTATGAATTTACTTTTAATGAATCCATTAAATTTAATTCTTTATTCGCAACAAAGTCATAAAAATAAGTTCTCAATAGCAAAGGAAGAATATTATTAAACAAATTGTTTGAATATTTTAATCATAACATTATTTAATTTCTCAGATGTTGATTTAAAATGATGAAATAATCAACTTGGCTTGCGTATGAATTTTTTATCATTCATTCTATCGAGTACTCTGGACACGAATACAATGTGAGTATGGAAACCACAGCGGATATTACAAACATCTAATTAATAATAGTTGGAAAAGATTAGAAACATTTTACCTTACAAAAAAATTCATTTTCCATTTACATAAACAAACAAATGAAAGCAAAATATACAATTTGAACAATAAGGATTATAATTATCAATCAATTAAATCATCTTGCAAGGTGTAATTTAATACCATGTATCTATTCATATGTATTTATATAATATTTATTAGTTTTATCGTAATATAAGTCACGCCCAAGAAATTGGCACGGCAACTAATCGGTAGAGAAAACATTGAGCGGTACACATAGAGTCTGGCGTGTCACTTCTCGCATGGCTGCCCTGCAAAACTTCGCGTTCACTCGATAGCTTAATTTTTTTTCCTATTTCCATCTTTCTCCCTCCTGGTATCGTGTAGGACATACGTGCATACAAGGACCGTTATCACAGTAAGAGAAAATAGGCGAGAAAGAGAATATAAAAGAGACGGGAGGTCGGGGCGAGGCTTGCCTAGGTGAAAGCTTGAGAAACTCCCGTAACTTACTTGTATACGATGGATAACTAAGCGAAGGGTGGTCACTATGCGTTCGCGCATTCATCATTCAATTTTTAGGCCTTTATATTTAATGATGCAAAAATTTCTTATCAGTTGTATATGAAAGATGTTATCTACTTCATTTTATATAAACAACCATAATAAGTGTGCTGAAAAATTTAAGTGATTTTTAATCATTTACGGAATGAAAATAATGACTTGCACAGTTATATGTTGGATTAGCTGACGCGCTCTGGCTGATTATGAAGTCGTTAAGCATCATCGTGGATGGAGCTACTCTGAGTTGGCCGATGACCTCAACACCTTAATCTTGGAAACAAAGCAATAGTAGATTTTTTTTTTTTAGCTTCAAGGCTTAAGAGATTCACCCTTCTTCTTAATCAAAAAATTGCTTCCAGAAATGATAATAATTCATTTCAAGAACAAAAAATGTTTTATTCTGAAGTGTAATTATCTCTAATGAACGAAGAAGTTATTTGAAAAATTTGTAACTATATTTTTTTTATTAATATAGTTATTTAATATTTAGAAAGAATTAATGTTTTTCTTAGTTGGACAATCATTGAAACATTTACTCAGGGAAAATTAATTTTTTCAGCAAAAACAAAAAATAGCTCAAACGAAAAAGATTTGTTTTTTAATTTAATTTTCTTGGAAAGATAAATTCAGTCAACAGAAAAATATTGAGCAATTACAGAAAAATACTTTGAAAAATATCTATTTTCTGTATAATTTAATGTTAGTATGTTGATCTTCTGTTGAAACTTCATAAATAATGAATATAAAAAATAAACATATCAATGTTTATACAGAATAAGATTCCTCTTAATTATAAAAAACTAGACATTAAAAGTAAGAAGAACCAGTTCCCTTAATATTCACACACTTGGCTTTCCATAAATTTTATTTTCTTAAAGCTTAAAAAAACATTAAGAATTGAGGAAACACGTCCGAGTCATCATCTGCGGTACATTATTGAGTGCAATGTCCATATTTGTACGGTTTCGGCTACTCTAGGTTCTCGTCGATCTGTTTAAATGTCCTCCGAAAGGTAGAGATAATGAACGCGTGTGAGTAAACATTAGCAATAAGATCTCGTGTGTTAAAGAAAGTCGTTTTGTAAGTGTAGACTGTATCGTTGGATATCAGGCGATTAATTGAGGCCGAGTACATGATTGTCCAGCTAACGGGGAGCACGGATGACCGACTATTAATTGGACTTACATGCTCTGACCTCAAAGGAACCACTTGAAGAAACTACTCCGACACTTCTTCCCTTACTTGCTTTTTTCTTGATATATTTAAAAGGTCATTGATCTGATTTCCAAGTAGAATCTCTCGACTATTCATGAGCACATGAAACGGGTAGTACTGCACGTGGGGAAAAGAAAAGTGCAATAGTTATCTCCCACCACTCATTTTCCCACGCGTGTCTTGACTCCCTTAGTGATGTTTTTCCTTCACTTATAGCGTCCTGCCGTCTAGGAGAATCCAATCCGGTTTTCCAATGAGTTGCTGTAGTCTGATCGAAGACAGTTTTATTGCTACATTCATGGAAATGACTATTTTTGTTTAGAAATTTATTAGGTAGATGTTGGAAAATTTTTTTGTACACCGTTACTCATTTTTGATATAAAAATCTTCCTTTTTTCCAGTAGTATTTTATATCTTACTTTGTAACGAGGGTTGTTAACAAGGTTTATTAGCAATAAAGAGGTAATTTTTTGGTCGAACATGATAAAGAAAAAGATTCTAGTGTATTTTAAGAATTTTTTTACCATCATAAAATAGTGATTTTGGTATAGATAAATGCTTTTATCTACTTGGATGCTTTTAATAAAATCCAATTCACAATAAAGATGAACAGTTGATGAGTTTCATTTAAGAAATAATTAAAAAGTCCAAAACTGGTTTAAATTTATACATTTATTCTCATTCATTAAAATTTTTTTTAATAAAAATAATTCTTTCTTACATTTGCTTTTCATCAAAAAAGTTGGAGCTGAAATATATAATTCAAGACACTCATGTTTTAATTTACTTAAAAAATTCACAAGATCTCAACCACATGGTTAATCTTACTCTCATTGTATTGATGATCGAATACAATTAACTGGATAAAAATCATTAAAGTGAAAATAATTTAACGCTCGTCTGTTCTTTTTATAAAAATAAGTCAATTCTCTCGGGGTCGAAGCATTAATCATTGTTGGATTTAAAATAAATTCCGCTAATGATAATTACGTAGAATGTCAATTGGATGTTGCATGAATATTGTAGAGGTGGAAGGAGAGAAAAGACGAAGCCAATGATGGCGTAAAGATCGGCATGATGTCTCTCAAGGGATATCGGACAAAAAGTGGAATCCTCCAGAGAGACGGAGAGGCTTCGACTAAAGTAGCCTTATGTAGGCTGAGTTAAGAAGGTACCGGGAAAGCGCGACAAGAAGCTCTAGGTTCGTGCTGGCACTTGGTGAACGTGGCATCCAAGTGTGCTGTGACAACGAGTGGTATCAACCTATACTACTCATGCAACCTCAAGCTGAGAGGATACAACTGCGCGAGCTGTCCAAGATGAGAAGACGACACTCTTTGGAATGAAGATTAATTTGAAGAGAAAAAGGAATAACATCTGATGAAATTGGCAGCGTAATTGGGCGAGAGAGTTGGTCTTTTTTTCCATGCCGTCCAAAGGTTTGAAATGAAAAAAATTTACAACTGAAAAGTTGCTCGAGGCGATTCAAAGACGGAAGTTTAATTAGCCTCTGTCCACTGAATTCTTTTATCTTGGAGCATAGCTGATGCCGAGTCAAATGATTTTATGCCACGATCACGAAGAGTCAGAAGTCATTCCAGGTAGTGAGAGAGCGAGAGGCATATACTAATAGAAATGGAAGGGAGGGGGTGAACATCTTAGGTACACGACTGGTATCGCCCCTAGGCGTACATCGAAGGCCGGGGAGGTCCTTTGGATACGTGATTGAACGTAGCTATACGATTTACATCGCAATCGGCTCTCGTAATCATCGACTATAGAGACCCTTGTATATACTTGTACGCTGTACAACTCCTAACGTACATGTATGCAGAGTACGCGTACGAGATCGTTAGTTCTATCAGCGAAAAGTATTCCATCGTCAATTTAGCACCTTCGCTTGCCTCCTGACGCTCAACATTTATTTTATCTTATTGAAAATCCAACACTTACACTCAGTTGATGATTTATTAATCAATTTAATCATACTGACCCTAGTAGAACATCTCATATTCGCGTGATTCTATAAACTTCCTTCTTAGCCAATATCAGAAGAAAAATATTACACATTATTCATTGGTAACTACTCTTCGAATAATAAAGATGCAATAATTACAATTTTTCTCGCTACTTTTAGTCAGAATACTTTCTTAAGGTAAATTAATAAAAATGGTTGAAAATCAGTGACTATTCATTGACTATCAACGTCTAGACAAGCAATCAGTTGATTCATTCTGTGGTAGACTTGACATTGGTGATCAGTCACTCATTTATTTATAAAACGATTGTTGTCTGCTTGTTACAAATTAGAAATTAATTTTTATTAATCAACTGTCAATAATATTTGTGTAAAAATGATAAACATTTAAATAATAGAAACTTAAAAGTTGATAAAATATTTGATTCTAACTTCATCAGCACTGAGATATTAGAAATTATTTTTAACCTGAGTGTTGTGCTATGTAATGAATAAAAATTTTCAAATAATTCTTTATTTATTATCCTAAAGTGTTCATTTTCTAGTATGTTCACCCCAGGTCGTCGATAAAATTAGTCTTTGAGAATCAAAGCTGATTTATTTTTGACATTTATACTTTTATTATCCTACATTTTATATATTTCTACTACTCAGTATCTTGGTTGTCTAATTTGTATAAAAAAGAAATTGACAATGAAAAAAAAAACAGTTTCTTCTTTCTTACTGTGATGTAATGAGCCTTTTAGTCACCGAACCGAGACTCATTAATTTTCGTACGTCTTGGGAGTCGACACAAGCGTGGGACGTAAATACGCAGTGATCCTTTCTATCTTTTTCTCTTTTTGACAAATGGATACTTATCATCTTCACTCTTTCTCCATCTTTTTTGTCTCGTTTGTAACATAGAGAAGATGTGCGCAGATTCGTATTTAATGCCAACGTAATAGCACGTAATCGCCTGGTATGTATGTATATCTATGGACCACAAGAACCGTTCCCCATTAACGCACATACTCCCTGCCGCATGCCCTGGATTCCGACTCCTTGGAATTCAATGAGGCCAACACAAAACCCTCAACAACATCACCTTGGTCATTAACCCCCTACTGTAGTATTTATTGATTTTTTTTAATATTAAATGCTACACTTTACAACCGCTCGTTTTTTAAAATTAATTATCCATTGCCAATTATACTGTTAAAATGTTTCAATTTACTTTATATTAATTATACCTATTTCTAGACATACTCTTTTAAATGCCATATAGAACATTGTTTAGGTGTTAAAAATTTTTAAATGCATTGACACTTGGATAAATGACTTGAGACTCAACTCTAAAGGTATTCATATAGAGACGTGCGTATAATTGAATGTCTGCGTAGAGAAATAATGACCCTATGTTGAGGCGGAATTGCAAAGCAAGGTGATAATGAATAATGAAATCTTATGACTCGTGTTCTTGATTAATTTTTGAATTTTCATTCATCTTTTGGTAGAAAAAAAAATCCCTCTATTACTATGATAAAGAAGATTACTAGTATTTATTATTGTTATTAATAACAATATTAATGATATTGAATATTCTTTTGACTTTCTATTTTTATTGTCTCGAAAAATTGCCATCAGTTACTTCCAATAGCCAGAGTTAAGACTCGTTGACACCACACTTGTAAGGTTAACCAGACATTCGATTCCCATTGTGTTGTGGCGTCGAACTTTTACTACCTACGTGATCACATGAGTTAATTATATATCATCGAAAAAATGAAACCATCTTAAATAACAAAAAAATAAAAACATCATAATTAATGTCATAAATTTATCCAGTTTTTCTCATCTTTAAATTGACATCATAATTAGCGATAAATATGTTTAAATAGTTTAACTTGACTTAAAACTTTCTCACGCATTTTTGTTTCAATTAACCAAAACGGAGGGAGGGTGTTAAGAGTATACATCTCTAGAAGATAGATAACTGATTAGGGGAGAGTACGTACTTATGGTACAATTATTTTTAGTCGCATGAGAAAAGCAGATTTTGGAAACTAATAATAGAGGCCATTTGTTGAATTTATTTATCCCCTTGTCTATAAATCAGTAAACAGGGTGATTTAATGAAGGGGAGATTATTAGAGCATTTAAAACAGAGTAGAAAAAAATAAACTCTAGAACCTGTTGCTTTATGAGTACAAAGCAGAGAAGTGAAGTTGGTAGGTCATGCGCAGTAAATTTACAGATGGTTAGAACGACTCAAGATGAATATCCATGACCTGTTGCATATACTAACAGTACATCACCCACGATTTTTTGATGTGTCTCAACGTCGACGGAAGCGTCTGTTGGCTATATACATTTTTAGTAAAAAATAAAAAAAATGATAAAAAAGTGATTCCGGGAGTGTTCATTCGAAGAAAGAAACTAGAAAGAAAAGGGAGAGAGTAATGAAAAAAAAATTTTTTAAAGTGAGTGTGTTGAGGACACATGGCGCTTGAAGGGAATGTCTTTAACGTCGTTAACTACCAACTGTAGTCTGCAGCAAGTTTCATTCTTCTTTTTTCTCATCTTCATCTTCTTCTTCTTCTTCTTCTTCTCTTATATATTTTACTCTTCGCCAATATTTTTTTGCTCTTCATCGATGATAATAGCCAGAAGTAAAGTATGGCGGTAAAAAATGTGATGGTGGTTACGATCGAGTGTCGAAGTGTAATAAGGAAGGAAGGAGATAAAGAGAGAATGAGATGTGGCCGGCACTTCTTGTTTGAGGATGCCCACACGTGGCTGACAGACGTGCGAAGCTGCGATCTCGCTGACTCTCTCGTTGGCCTAATTGGAGCCTTGCAGCTCGCGAGCCGAATTGCCGATGATTTTTCGATAATTAACCCCACTACGTTCAATCGATTTCATCTTTTCATCTCCGGTCCAATCAAAGGCTTCTTTTCGTTCCACTTTCGTACTTTTTATACTTTCATTAAACATTCTTCCGAGACTTTGATAAATTATTTGCGATAAGAGAATGTGTTTAACATGGTAAGCATCAATTGACTGTATTCTTTTGCACTTTAGATATCTAAAGTCTAGAGTAAATAAATAAGAAGTTCCAAGGCAGCTGGCTGAGTTAGAAAATATACTAAATATGATGAAAAAAAATTTAAGACACACATCAAGTCTTATTAGCTTATCGGACTCAACCCCTTCAAGTATATGAAGCAGCGAAGAAAAATAAACCAGAGCTCGTGAGAACCCTTTCCATAATTTGGCTCTACCCCTCTCTCATATCATCATCATTTATGCCTATCTTTTCTCTCATTTGAACACCAAGATGCAAACGCAGTTGTTGAGAAGGCTTCAAGTGTTTCGAGAGCGAATGAACGATTCAAAAGCGAAGGTCTGGTTGGCAAAAAAGACCTGTCTCGTCTCTTCTGGAAATGCTTTTACAAAACCTGAGAGGTTGCATGTGGTCCAAAGGAAAAAATTGAGCAATCGTAAAAACTGAATTTTGTAGCTTAGAATTCATGTTTCAATTTGTTGCATTGTAAAATTTATCCAATTGGTGGAAGTGAATGTCATGCTACTGATCAACGTTGTCATTCAGAACCTGATGAATATTATTTACAAGTCCTTTTACATATTCAAATTGGCAATAATTTAAATTTTTTTCAAATAATCATATGTTTAAAAAATTATTATTCTTCAGCTTGAATTTTAACTCTTATAACTACATATTATTAATAATAATCATAAATAACAGGATGGATTGTTTTTTTATTTTAAAACATATTGCATAATTAAAAAATAATTTAAAACAAAAAATATTTATTTATGCCAATATTCTTGTAATGATTAACTCTTTTTAAGTTAAGGTTTTAAAACTTTAATAAATAATTTCTAAAAAGATTTGAGTTTAATTATAGCACAGGATTATTAGAGTTGAAAGAAAGGTCTTGGTCAGAAGCATCTCTGCTTTGTCAATAATTGTCCAGGTGTTGTCTAATAATAATCTAATGAAGGTTCGTCGACCGAAAGTGGTTGAGGTGTAACCGGATAGCCTGAATATAGGCATTTTCTTTCACCCCCTTCTCCTTGGTTATGTGGACCACAGTTCAGCCTCCCTCTCGTGATCCGGATCTCGAGATGTTGCGTTGAAGGCCTGGTCCAAGAGAGTAGCCCGCAGTCACACAATCCACGTGGGAAGAGCTCTGATCACTCTTCAACGTGCTGCCAGATACGGTTTCCACTTCTTACATCCTTCCATCCTCTTTGGTCTCCATTAATTTTTTTCTATCTATTTAATAATATTTTTTTGATAGATAATCTCGTGATGATTCGTAGATTTTATTCTAGTAATTTAGGGCAGATTGACTTTTAATTGATCAATTATTATTAATACTGATGTGTCGCTATTCTTTCAGTCATTTGATTCCAACTTTCACATTATCAAATGATGATGATGAGAATTAAATGAATTACATGACTTATAATTAAACGAGGTTATGTTGATGATTATCCTGACTTGGTGAGATTAATTACAATTTCAATTATTTGTCTCTACTTGATAATTACAAAATAAGAAAAAATATATACAATTTATTCTTTACGTTTTTTTTTTACTTCATCTCTTTCGAGGAAGAGCTACCGTCATTTTGGTCATTCCTGTCGCCAAGGGACGCAGCTATCCAAGTCCATTAACATTCGGCATGGCAAATTACAAGCCAACGAAAGCTAATCGAGCTATCCAACGTAAAAGAAGGAAGACAATAAAAAATGTTTTAAATAAGACAAAGATATAAACGATCATCTAGTGGGTGGTAAATCTCAAAATCACGACAACTCTTTTTGAAAATCATTAGTAAATTTGATAATAGCAATTTATCCATCTCATGTAAGTCTAATAAAAATACTTTTTCCTCGATAGCGCAATTTCTCACGTCTAATCGTCCCCCGATTGTTATTGGACAATTGGAATCCACTTTTGTCGTGAGTTCTGGCGGTAGCAACGATTTGGCACGTCACGTTTGAGCTCACGACGCTTGTATGTGCACACAGTGTAAGGCAAGAAGTGCCGCTGCGTGCGATGGACGATGCTGTGAGTTTAAAAAGTCTCGCGATCGTCTGCCGTGCCGACGAGTCGTTAATGCGCGCGGTGAAGCGTGGTACGCACCTTAGATCAACCAATAACAGCTGTCTCTTACCTCACTCTCTTTTCTTTCTCATTGCTTGCTTTTGCTTCACCTTCGTCCTCACAAGTAATTCGAGCTCGTGCCAAAAGAACCAAAGGAATTCGTTTCAGAACAAGCCGAGAAGGACGATTCTCGTTGTTTCTCTTCGGTTCCGCTCGAAATTTGATGGCTTCAAAACGACCGATGATTGTCTCGTGATCTTCTCTCGTCCTTTCGTCAATTCCTCCTCTTTACTTCCATCCTTTCGCTGTGCTAAAGAGATACATGAATCTGCAAGGAAAAAAATTTAATTCTCAGTGAAATATGAACGATAATTTTTAGATTTTTTTTTTGATATTATTTTATACTTCTTTCTTCCTTTTTATTCTCGCAAATTGTTCTGAGAGATCGATTCGATTCATCGGCCTTGAAGTTTTTTTTATTTGATGCTTTTCTTGAACAATTCCATGTATGGACCAAGAACTGTCACGTTGATCTTTAAGTATTATACCATGACATCTTGTGGTTTTTTTTGGATTTTTGTTCTTCACTTCTCTCAACCTCAATAACTGCTGGAGAAAAATATTTCCATGTACAGCTATTATTACTGATAGATATTTCTTGCTTTCCTTTGAACATTTTAGTACGTATTATCGACAAATAGTGTCTATTATTTTCCTTATTAGCTTAAAAACAATTTTCTATCTTAAACGTTTAATATAATGCTTAAAAAATAATGGATGTTTTCTCTATAAAGTTCCTCAACATCACTGAAGATTTGCGTTTAGATAACGTAGGATTTAAGCTCATTCGTCATGGAATCATCAGAGGTCATGGATCCTTAAAAATGGTTTTGAAGAGAAATCTTCATTCAGTCTTAAAAAAATTTAATATGAATTTATTAAATTATTTAAATTGTAATCGTGGTTGAATTGAGTGTACAAAAAACTTGTCCATTTGTGTGCTAAATGTACGATAATTTAAAAATTATGATGAGAGATAAAACTTAAAAAATAAAAATCATACAGGAAACAGATCATTATAATGCAGTACCATCCACATCAAAACAGCTATTTTTATCCTTAATTTTTACAGACAAAATTTCTGGATGAGGAAGAGACTTTTATTACTTTTTGGAGAAAACATGTTGTAAAAAATAATTTATTTATTACATAGTTGTATAGACAGGTTGTTAAATTCATCAAATATTAATTAGTAAGCTTGAAATTTTGACCAAGTCCCTTTGTTTGAATTTCCATCATGTGAATTATGAATCGGCAGCATGCTTACTATGTACATGTTTATTTAACTTGATGCTTCACCATGAACATTATATTCACAGTCATCAAGTTATGCTGTAGGTCCTCATACTGCATGACTATACAGACGAGAAAGTCTGTCATAAACATTTATTACGTCTTACACGCAATGAAATATTTTACAGCTGACTTCTCTTACCGCATAAATATCAGCTTCCGAACTGGCTTTTGAGTCACTTGTCTTTGTAATCCAATTGTTAAATCTGTCTTTTACTACTTACTTTTATTTCCACTTTTTATATCTCCTTTATTGACACCAACTTTTAAATATATTTTTTATTTTTTCAATTTATTTTAAGCCTTGAAATAAAACGAGTGTAAAAGAATAAATATTTCTTATGACGAGCCTTAATACTGTCAAGTAAAAATTCAAATGAAAATCTTGACATAATTCCCTCGTAAGTTGTCCATCGAGACAGTTAAAACCCCATTTGACTAAGGCGGAGGCTGTTAATTGGTCTGACTAACCGGAAAATCTCAAATTCGAATAACCAACACCAGTATGTTAGCCTTTGACAATCCTTTCCTTTCAATCATTTTTTTTAATAACCAGTAAACAAGATATTCTTACTGGACTTATTTTTTACCCGCATATTATTATCTAATTTTCTTATTAACTTTTATTTTACCGCCTCGTCATAAAAGCAGAGCAACTCCTAAACTTGTCATACATTTAATAAAACAAACCATCCACTTTAACAAGAAAAATGTTTTATACCAACTATAAATTATTCTACAACTTGAAATTAATTATAATAAAATCGCAACTAAATTAAAAATAAGTTCATATTTTAATAAAATCAAGTTGCAAGTTAAAATTAAACTTTTCTATTTATAGAATAACAAAATTGATTCCATTATTCCTTCTTCTTTTTTTTTTCTCTCTCGTCCTCCAGTTATCATTTTATCTGGCTCTTCTCCTTGTTTACTCGCCCCAGATGTTAAACCATAAGTATATAAATAATTTCAAAAATACTTACGCCAGACTTGTTTCAATCAATTGTAAACTATATGACCAAAGAGTACTTTAGACCCTTCACGCGTTATCATGCCTACATGGAACAACCTCAGACCAGCATGTACTCACGATACTTATAAAGATACAATTTTACCAAGGACTTATCAATATTCAATTTAGTGAAACAAAAAAGAAGATTCATATTATGGTCTTGTATCAGAATTTTCTTCTGCTGTTCTCATGCAATGGCATCTTCATCGACGTTCGAGATTATTGAGAGTCTTTTGAATACACTCGAATCTCGATTCAACATTAGTCGGAAGCAATTTGCATTGAAATGCGAATCGATGATTCCTGCTCATCTACATCAGCATATATTTATAAAAATATTCTGCATTAACTATAAAGATTTGGTTGGATAAAAATTTACATTAGATATCTAATATTTTCATTAAATAAACATTCAAGTAAAAATTGATAATTTTAATGACATCTCTTGACAAAAATTACAGGGGTTTATTTTTGCTGATATTAAATTATTGGGAATACTTATTTACTTATGAGGAAGGTCAGAATATTTATGCAATCCAAAAAGTGAAAGTTTTTATTATGTTTTTTTAACATACGTGTGAAGACTTTCACATAAACAAATAAAGAGTCGAACATGTAATTTGCATTGCTCCAAAAAAATTATGGATTATTACAGAATTGGAATGAAGTTGTTGATTATAGAATCAACAGGACTTCAAAGGAATGAACAAAGTTATTAATAATTAAAAATATTTATTTGGTTGCAATTCAATTAAATAAACCAGTTTCTTACCTTTCGAGTCATTAAATTATTGTGGAAAATTATAATTAATAATTCACTGAAAATTAATTATTTTCTTATCAAATTCAGTTTCTTTATTTTTTATTATAAATAAATTATTTTATTGAAATGCATTTCGATACATAAATATTTATATTTATTCAGTTTTGTAAAAAAATAAATGATAATGAGAGAAATTGCAGAAAAACATAGCAAGAATGTCAGACTTTTTATTAAAAGTTTGAATATTTATTGTATTTTTTTTTAGCTATTTATGACTTTTTTAAATAATTCACGTCTACGTGGTTAACTGTTCATTTAGAAATCATAGATGAAGTAGAAGCACTATGAAACATCATTCTTCAAAATCTATGAATGATATCATAACAGGAAAAGAAAAGGTAGTAACACTCACATGGTAGTTTACCTTTTTGATCATGAGGCCACATTGGGTCGTGAGGATAAGGTAACCCAGGATAAAAACACTTACTTGTACACGCTTTCCTCTCTCGTGTATAATGGAAGTTTCCATGTTTTTGCGTGAACACCGCAGCCGGTGGACTTAACAGAGTGGAACTTTATTGCCACTGGATCGTGATTGATACGTGGACTCCATGTACAGGCTTTAGACGCATCTCTAGCTATTCTGTCTCGTTTCCTTACTCGTAAAAATATGCTAAGGGATTTTATTCTTCCGTGTTTGGTTATTCTGCATAAATAAAATCAATTTCCTTAAAAGTTATCTCTACATTCACGGTACTTTGATCTTTATCCTTCGATAAAACTATCGAAGGTTAATAATTTCTTATATTCAGTGATCAAAAGGTTTCGTTGAATCTAAGAGAAATACTTCTCACGTAAAGAATTATTTTTATGTTAGTATTATTGTCAGGTGCTCATTAGCAAAATGGAAATAAATTTTCATGCAAAGAAATAATTTTTACTCTGAGATGAATGTAAATTTAAAATATTCATTGATTCTTTGAAGGAATTCATTCATTATTTCATATTTCATTCATTCTTGACTACTTTAAATGATGTGCAATATTTTTTATGCATAATCTATCTCTTATTTAACATTTATAAATAAAAAATATTCTATTGAATGTTTATTAATAGATTTATTTATTTTCTGTTATAGTTGTACAACAAAGTATGTTGGAGAATACTGCCAACATTTGAATCCTTGTCACAAAGGAGCACGTTGCCAAAATGGTGGGTCATGTAGAGTGAAAGAGAATCCAAATGGAACACCATCGTTTACCTGTGATTGTCCGATTGGATTTAGTGCAAGTCTATGTGAAATAGCTCTTGATAATGCCTGTGATTCTTCTCCATGTTTAAATGGAGCTTCTTGTATCCTTCAATCTCTTGAAGATTATACTTGTTCCTGTGCTCTTGGATTTACAGGTAAATATAATGAATTAAATACTAAATAATTGTTGATCAAGCATGTTTTCTAGGCAATCCAGATCTTAGATTGATGAATCATGCGAATATAACGTGTGTCTGTTGAAAGACCTTGTTCGTAATAATATATAAAAAAAAAGAAATAAAACTAGTGTGATATAAAAAAAGAAAGAAAAAAATCTTGATAAATGCTAACTTATAATAATCAACGTTCTATTCATTCTCTGGTGATTTGCGTAGGTAAATTCAAGGCAAAGTTAAAGCAGATTACGCGATCACGTAAAAGCGCCGTTATATTCGCATAATTATTTAAAGTTGTGTTAGCCAGCGAGGTGTGACTAGATCTTATAAAAAATCAATCAATATCTTAATTACTAATATTAGCCGTGAGAAAATATTTGATTTGATAATATTTTCTTAACTCTTTTTTTTCACATTAATTTTCCAGTTTAACTTTAAAATACTATTCTTATAAATAAAAATTGTCATGAAAATAACCCTACCAAGTAATTCATTATTTCTAACTCTAGATGAACAGGTTGCCATTGATAATAAGCAAAGTAATATTAAATGAAAATGGCTAATAAATTATTTCACATTTACTTTTTATTTCATCATAAAAGTAATGTTTTATTAGTGCATGACAAATCTAGATATTTGTTAGTAGCTGGATAATGACTTGCCACAACTCCAACGAGGATACTTAAAGATCCTGTTTAAAGGGAATGCCATAATAGTCTGGTAATTAGTCCTACTAATCAGTAAGTCAGGATGCTTGAATCTGGTATCTAGATCTGGATTTTAATGTGTATTTTTAAGACTTATTTTCCGTTGAGGCTTGGAAAAAAATATAATTATTATTTCTGATTTCAGGCAAGCATTGTGAAAGACAAGATTACTGTGCTTCGTCGCCATGTAAGCATGGAGCTGAATGTCGTTCTTTAGACAATGGATATAAGTGCACTTGTGCTCCAGGTTTTACTGGAACCAATTGTGCTGATGATATAGATGAGTGTGAAGAAGACCCTTGTATCTATGGATCCTGCCATAACACTCATGGATCATATACGTAAGTACATCTATACCAGTTATTATTGAGATGTTGATCGTTAAATACTTAAATAGTTTTCAAGAGCAGCATAATAAGCATATACTTCCGCATTGTTAGATGATTTAAATCGCATAGTTGAAGCTCAAATTAAAAACTTTTTATATCCGAATATGGTTTTGATTTGATACTTTTGATTTATAACCTACGATTACTTTTTCGTCCTTCCGCTCTCTTGACGTCTATTCTTCTCAGTGATTATTTAAACCGTTGCGGGGGCTTGCGCATCTTCATGACCGTTACAGATGATAGACGTAGTATAAAGTAATGGTACAATTGTAAGAAGTCATGGCAAAAGTACAGAGCAGAAGACTGGGACAACGTGGTAGAGGGCATGAAGATGGTGAGGATGATGAACGGTATGAAGAAAGAATTGAGTAGCAGAATTACTATTTCTCTTTTATTTTTCATCTCTTGGTGCAACATGAACATTGTACACAGGAGTGTCGCTCGATTTCGCCGCAATTACCGATTGATCACGGACCTGATGCACGATGACAGCGGGTGGAGTACTATCCCACGGACGATTACAGATTGAACGTAATTCGACGCTTCAGGGACAATGATAAACGTCTAGGACATTAAGAGCATTAGGCAATTGAGTCGTTGAGTTCGAATGATGAAAATCAAATGAAGAAAAAGTTCAAATAAAATACGAAAGAAAATTGTACTAATAAAATCATCAACTATGTAATGCAATAAAGGTTGGAATGTTAATAAGAATACTGGAGAATATTTTCAGCTATAAAAAGTAGCATTTTGATAGCTTTATAATTGGATAAAAAAATATTAAACAAGAATTGATTTAGTAAGGCTGAATATGATACATGGGAATTTTCTAATAAGAAGATAAAGTTTTCAATATCAAAACAGAATTTGAACAAGTAATTGAGCGGTAGCACTTTATGACAGAAAATGTGAAGACGTGGAGGAAGTCTACGAGAATATATGGGATGATAGGATAGATTAACGTGGCAATAAATATAGCCAGTTTGCTACCCAATAATTCTTGAAGGTCCTGTTAATAATGTTGGAGTCCTGATGTGTCTTCACTAGCGACTATAAGTATCGCACAAAGTATCACTCCTGCCACTTTTATATGCTTTTACATCATCAAGGAAATATTGAAGTCTCGTGAACACCCAGAAAGCTTGACTTAAGGGTTATAGCTGCTATATGGAAGCTCGTGTAGCTTACTCGAATCACCAGGTGGATCCAATATAGCTTCAACTATATTATTAAATAATTATAGCAAATCAAGGAGCGACCTTATGTCGACGATATCGCCTAGCTGAGCTGATAGGTTACACGGTGCTTGGCTATATATCCTCACCAATTGCACTCACGTGCTGCCAATGAAACACGTCGGGAAGCCACTGTGGATCTTGCTCCCACGAACTTTGTAAAATAGTCTCTAGACTTGGTGTATAAAACCTGCTTATTCAACGCCTTCTAGCCAAAGCTTGAACCACTAGCTGACCAGTTGACAAATCTAGTTTTGATATAACACGTGAGTGGCATTAATTAGACAGGAATTTCAAACAAATCATCAAATAAGGCCTTTTATATTCATATTACTACACTTACTATTTATTTGTTGGATTATCATTGTCGCCTGGTTTTCTGTATTCATAAATAATTACCACATAAATCTGTTTACTTGCTCTATAAAAAGTATCAACAGTTCAACCACCTATGTTTTTATTTTTTTTATCAAGTACAACTATAACTTTTTATTTCTTATGTAAATGAATTTATAAATTTTTTACATAAGAATTTTTGTAACTTAAATGATGTAATCATTTTTTTTTTTTGTTTTTTTAATATTTTAAAAATCGTTTATCATTCTTTCTTCAACTTTAGAGATGAATGTAGATCATGAATTTGCGATAAATTATTTCTTAATGTCTTCTCCGGTAATCCGTATTTTGATTGATTTCTCAAGTTCCATAAATTTGGAACGTAATGTTTCAAATAATAATCAGTAAATTCATTATTTAAAAATTTATATCCAAAATTCAATTAAGTCTTATGAAATCGATGAACTAATAAATATTTATTAAAACTGTAATATAAATTAATAAATTTCATAATTCTTGCAACTTTGAAGCAAAATTTTTGCATAAATATTCTATAAAACGTCATTTAATTTCATATTTCAATCATAAAAAAATCATTTACTTGTAATTAAAAAAAAAATAATATCAAGTGTTAAAATATGTTTTGGTAATAAAGAAAATTGGATAGTACTCGTTATATATTTCGTAATGAATTTTTTATATCAAGGTATACAAGGTATGCATGTGGAGACAGGATAATTATAATTGGTGGTCCAGATTCATATGAAGTATAGCTTTAGATATGTATAAAGAGTATGTAGAAGAAGACGAGAAAAAGATAATCTAACAGGCGTGGGTAATCGATGCTCGTGGTCTAATTATCTACAAGGCGTGTCGACGTACCACATCTATCAATAATCGCGTTGGCACACGCCCGCCAATAATAATCAATGCTCACCTCGTTCTCGTCCCTTCGCTGCAGTGGAGGTGATGAGAGGTGATTCACTTTTCCAACGGTATCGATGAGAATTATTAATTCGTAATTAAATCTCTTAGATAGACATTACCTAACATGTAATAGACATTAATCAATACCTAAACAATGTTTTTTACTCGTAATCTTCATTTAAAATAACTTTCTTTGTTTTTTCATTAATTAAATAGCTTGAAAAAATTTTTAATTGAATGCAAATGATGAAGAAAAATACAAGAAGGTCGTTTATTACAGGTTATAACTAGATTTTTGCAAATATGCATTTGCAAGTGCATCAGTTGTCATTTATCTTAATTTGTCTTGATGTGAGAATTGAAGAGTTAAGACAAAAATGTTATGGTGGAAAATTAAATTCTTTTGATTATGGAAATATGTTTCAGATCTTGACCTTAAAGAAATCTTTTCATGTCTGATTACGGTGCATGTGTATGAATGAATATTTATATTGACAGTCAGATTCAAGGTGCAGGTGTCTAGTGAAAGGAAAAAATCAATTGATTTTACTTTTTTAGTCCAGGGACAGTAATTTATTTATTTTTGTCAGTTTAACAATTTATAAACAAAGGCACAATTAATTTTTTAAGTCCATCTTAATGCACCTGGAGTGTAATAAATGATTACTCTTTTGGAAGTAACTTAAGAGTGAATCAACATGACAGAAAATCTTGGATTTTTTACTTGAAGTTCTTTATAAAACACCAGTAAATATTAAATGACATTAAAAATAATATCTTGCAAAAAGAATATTATAATTAAACGTTTAAAAAAGGAATTTATTATAAAAATTGAAGTAGACAAAAAATAAAAAGGTTATTTTTAAAAAAACCTTGTTTTAAATGGAATTGATTGATTCATTAAATTGTTCTAAAAATAAATAATTCATTCAGTCTACAGTACCGGAAAAATCAGCAATGTTAAATATTATATTTACTTACATCTAAAAAAAAACCACTAAGCGAATTATGCACCCGGAAAAACTGCAAATATTAAACTCGCGCATCAAGTGAGAACAATGACAACGACTGATGTAATGATTATTGGGTCGCTTCAATTCAGGCAATTACGGTGGGAAAGCGGTCGGTCCTGGGTTCTGTCAATGAGCGTGTTAATCTGACGTTTATATTTCTTACACTTGGCTTAGTGAACATTACATCACACATAATAAACATTTGTAGATGCGTAGGATTTCATCAAGTTTAGCACAAAGCACAGGTTGATGTAAAAAGTAAAAATTTCAACCTCTTGTATATCACAAAACAAGTATCTCTTATTATAAAATATTTCTCTTGATGAAAATATGATTTAAACATGCGAAGAATTTTATGTAGAACATGATTACATTCTTATAATATATATAACGAGTCCATGGAAAATGTTATTTCTCAATAGACAATTATTTATTTGTAATTTATTTTTTATCTAAGTAGTTTGTTCATACTTTTATACATGTTATGTAGGATAATTTTATAATGACTAAATTATTGCAAAAAATAATCGTTAAATGAAGTAAAAAAAAATTGATGAAGTATTTAATATATTCAAGTGTAGAATATGTGTTCCATCGAAAAATATGATGAGCTCATAAAGCCGGTCTTTTAGACAGTCTCTTTCCTCGTGCATCCAATCTTCGTAGCTTCTTTTCACGATTCAACGTCAGTTAAATGGAGGCTTGAGTCTTTAACGGGAGAGCATTAATTTTCGGTAGTACCGCTAATGACAAAACTGGATCCTCCTTCAGTTTTCCATCGAGCCTTAATTACGACCCTTGATCATGTATTTCAAATATAAAATAAAAAAATGGTTTTAAGAAAAAAAACCTAATTGCTAAAGGTACTTAAGGAAAGGAATCAAATCAATTCCTTTAAAGGGTTTGGACTTTTGTGGTGGAAGAAAAGGAGAGGAAAGATAGAGAAACTGTCGATTATTCACAGGTACTGAAAGAGTTGAAGGAATAAAGAGAGGAGGGAGGAAGAAACAGGTCTTTCGCACGTCGAGAGGCATTAAGCCTAGACACTGAAGTCTTAATTGGCATAGGAAGCTCGATCGCGTGCCTAATTAATTAGCCCTTTGGAGGGGACAATAATTAATTATGTAGAGAGCAAGAGTAAAAAATTCTAACGACTAATCCATCGGTATGCACAATCTTTCATCACTTATCAACTCTTACGACCTTTTCTGCATGAATTCGCCCATTTACATTTGGCGAATTGACATGATGGTATTTTTTGGAGTGTTGAACTGATAGAACCCACTGAAGCGCCTTTTAATGCGAATCTACATCCGTCCCTGAAAAGAACTTGTGTCTGGTTTGAAAGTAAGGGGAGAGACTGGTTCTTCGCATCGACCTGACATATTTTGTCGAGGCCAATTCGGAACCCACCGTTGCCTGTCCACTCTACATCATAATGTGAATCACTCACTTTTCAAAGATATATAAACACTACCCTTCTCATCTAACTATTGTATACGCACTCGAATACTTTATATGTTTTTATACTGCGGTAGATGATTGAATATAGGATCTCGTCAGTCGAGAAATTCGTCTGCAAATATAATACCTCCTGAAAAATGTCAGTGCAAAATTTTCAACATGTTGATTTGTTATTTTAATATTTTTGTCTGTTAATTTAATACATTCCTATGATTATGATTATGATGTCTTCCTTTAATGGATTTGAGATATTGACTAGATGAAAAAATAATATCATGTTAAATAAACACATTTTTTTTTCACTCTTAATATTATCATAAAAATTTTCACTTAAAATGATCCTTTTAAAAAGACTATTAATATATAAAATTAATAAAATTGAATTCAGTCATCTAAAAGGTCAAGATTGCTCTTACCAAATTTTTATAAATTTATTTTAAGTCGAAATAAAAACAAAAAAATCCAACTCTTTTTATTCTGTCAAAAGTCAACTGCAAAAATAATATTAAAATGTTTATTTAGATTTTGTTTTATTAATTTCTCGATTTTTGTTGTCGATAAAATAACCCTTTACAAATTATCAAGTCGTGTTCAATACCGGTTACAAATCCATGAATTAATTAGATGAGCCATTTTTATCAGGAAATACATGAGAAACATCTGAGGATGTCAAAGAAGGGGACATTGAAACACCCTTGTGTCAACTTTGGCTAAGGGTAACGTCCTCATCCGAGTGCACCCTGGCGCGAAACAAGCCAGAGGAAGGGGGAAAAATCCGGTCTATTATATCCCCTTAAAGTTGCCACCCCCCCTAGAGCGCGACCATATTGCGTGTATTTTTTAACTCTAAACTATAAACACGTGAAAATAAAACTGACTTTTGTCGCAATAAAATCCATATTATATATCTGTAATTATCCGCAAGCATAAAATGTATAAGATATGTAATGAAATAGATTTTTAGGTGTTACAAACAGTTTTGCAAATGGTTTGTGCTGAACTTATAAAAGCAAAGGAGTAGGAAAAAGAATGAGAGAAAAGAAAGAGTTGACCTGCTGGGGGTGTGAGAAAGAGAAAAGTAGAGAAGGAATTTTCATCTTTACTGATCCTGAGACTACACTTGAATAGAAGAGAGAGAGAAGAAGGGGATTGGGCCTAAGCCGAGGTTAAACGAACTTTACCGAACACTTGTGGAGCTCCCCCGGCGGAGCGCGCGGGAACTTTCTGTTAGTCTGTCTCCAGACATTGATTCGTGTGCCTCGTTGTTTCGTTGCTCCCGGTATTTTTTTAATTATTTGCATCATTTTATCGTAAATAGTAACCCCGGCAGTGTGAGTTCATTTATTACGTACAAGTGTGACACGTGTGTAAGACTTGAATGCTCCAAAGTGTTTTTATAAATAAAAAAAAAAATAGTCGAATTTTATAAACAAAACCGGATCTAGATACTTTCTACTTGACGCATTTTTTTGTACCAACAATATAATACATATTGTTAATAATAAATAAACAGTGTCACAATATTGATTGCAATGTAAATCAAGTGACTATTGAGATTTGGCAACACCTCTTTGACTTTTTTAATCCCTTGCCAGTGGACCCCGTCATGGATACCACGTTGATCCGTCGTAACACAGGATAAAGGCAATTTGAACGAGTTTAGGTGCCTCGAGAGAGTATCTCTATAGCACCTACGTCGCATGAACGCGACGGTATCACGCATAAGAGTGAATGAGGGGGCTGATTTAAGTGATTATTTGTTCGACATTACTCCAATCCTCATTTTCCGCGTTCTCTCGCGGAAATTCGAGATAAAAAGGATTATAAACAATGTGGAAATTTTTCTATCGGTTGGAAACATGATGATTCCAGGAATTATTTGAGTGACAGTTGATGATAAACTTATTTTTTATGATAACATATAGAAAAAACGATCTCTCACTGCGACGAAACTGTGATAGTTGATGATATAAATTCATCTGAATGAGTAAAATATTAAATTATTTTAGTTAATTTAGAGAACGTATATAACATAGTGCAATTTATTCAAGTTCATCCTGGATATAATAGAGTCGTGATAATTTCCTCGTGGTGACTTGGTGCAATATATGAAAGAATAAAAAAGGGAAACGTGAGAGTGTACGTGTTTAAAGTGAATATCTAAGTGCAAAGAAAATTTAGTTGATGATTATAAATAATTATAAAATAAGATTTACAGTGTAAATATATATATATATATATATATTTTGCATATTTATTGAATGGATCTTATGGAAGTGTTCGCCCATGGGAAATGGATTACACTGGTGAAATCGTCAAAATATGAGGAATACGTTCTGGGATTTATCTCATTGCTTGAATCTCAATCAAAATGAGTCTCAAGATTGTGTTTATAGTGCTCCTTCTCGTAGCGAGTTCGAGGTTCGAATTTTTATCTCTTCAATCCATTATTTCTAGATAGACATTAAAATTACCCTCATTTACATATTTACCATTATTTTTTGACTTATTCTCATTTAAACCACTAAAACCTTCTCTTTAAAAGTTTTCAAAAATATGTTGAATTATGATTTTGATTTAATTTTATTTATTTTTTATGAAAAAATATTCCAAGTCCTGTTGAACCGTCACTGTTTGTTTGTGGGATGAAAAATAAATAATAAGATTTTATTATGGGTGAGATAAGATGCAATTTGTGGTACCGGAAAAAATATTAATAAGTAAATATAATTGATGTCAATATTAGATTTCCGTTTTAATTATTATATTAATTGATAAAAAATAATATAACAGGTTGTTTATAAATAGTTATCCTCCTGAGGACCGTGAGAAACCGTCACAGATTTCAGATATCTTTGATTGATTTGACGACTTCATGTTAATAACGACGGATATTATGTGGAAAGTCGATATCCCATGTGATATTCGACATGCGATATCTATCCAAAACAATGACTGCATTGTGGAATTAAATGAATATTGTGTCCGGTGTTATTGATTATTATCAAACTTTATATAATATTACATATAATAGCATGATAATTGTTCATTAACTTTACCTACTGTGTGTACTTAATCATTTTTTTTTCTTGCTATTTTTAGATGCATCTGCAAGACTGGATACACCGGACAAAATTGCGAGAGCGAATATATACCCTGTGATCCGTCGCCTTGTCTAAATGGAGGATCATGTCGTCAATTGGGTGAACTTGAGTACGAGTGTCACTGTCCTGATGGTGAGTCATAATTATCTTTAAATTTGAGATGTTTGATCATGATGAGAGACGCTTAAATTTTCATCAATTATATGCTTGGTGATCCCACTTTGATTCGTAATTGGAGTAAATTATTTTCAAGTGATACTTGGGACAAATTACCTCAATGACAGAAAAATGTAAAGTTAAAAAATTCACTTAACGAGAAATGATTACTTAAATAACCTCAAGATGATTAAAATATTGAAATAAATTATTCTTAACAGGAAAATGTATTTTAATAATTAATGAGAAAAAAAAAATCGATTTAAAAGTCTTTAAGACTTGAAAGAAATTGTTATAGGTTGAAATTGATTAGTTCTTTAATGGATGTCATATTTTTCTTTAAAATAATTTGTTTGATATTGATGATCAATTAATCATAAGTAATGTTAGGTAATTTTTAAAACTATCTATTCTCCAATTAAATGTTATTTCAAGTTAGGTAGCCAAGTATATAATAAACAATCCATTTGGGAACCCTTTTTTTTACTGCCTTCCAAAATCATATAATTATTATAACATTTCCGGAGAAAATGAATTCCTTTTAAATTTGTTGTTTTGAATGATCAATTAAATTTTTAATTAAAAAGGTAGTAAAATGATGATTTGAAATTTCCTAAAGATTCTTACAAAGGGTTTTGAAGATGAATAGTTATCTTGTTATGGGCGTTCCAAATGATTCGGATAATTTGAACTATGACTGTGTATAGGTCTACAAAGAGCAATATGGATAAAAACATGATGAAATTTCACTCTTTAACATCATAAGTAGATTAATTAAAAAGCTACAATTCGATTTCATTTTTCCAAATATGTGTCATTTTATTCCCACGACTTTTCGCCTTGAACTCCTTTCCCCATATTTACTCTCACGCACTAACAATTAAACGGATGCGTGTGTCGTATAAAGATGATGAAAAGTATTCCACAAAGAAGATAATAAGTTTTTTTTTATTTCTCCTCGTTTGATTGAAAGTGTCGCAAACTTTTCGCTTTCTTCATGCTCCGTTTACTGCTTCTGACCAACGAGAAAAAACGGGCAAAAAGTGGTGGTCAAGAGGGTCTTAAATATAATAAAATAAAAATATAAAAGAGAATGAAGCCACTGAGTTTTGATTACAAACTTAGTTATCTGAATGTATTTTTTGTCAACGTTCTGCTCCACCTGTGCGTGTAAAAGACCAACAACGATGTTCGAAAATGAAAAAACAAAGCCACCCTGAAGTCCGGAAATCTTAGTGTTGGGTTCCCTTAAGAATATAAGAATCTTGGTAGCCCCCCAACTAACTCGTCAAAATTCAAGATAAGCACTTTGTTCCAGTCTGCTTAACGTCAGGTTTCTTTGCGTAGCCACGAACGTCTTTAGAAGCGACGCGTGTAGGGAATAAAATTCTTTGGCTTGACTTGATGTCAGTGAGTTGTGGTGGAGAGGGATATATCCACGCATGATAAACGAATGTATATGAAATGGTGGGGAAAGCGATTACCCGGAGTAACAGGTACATTCAGCAGGGTCAGTCGAGTATTTCATTACACGCGCAACGAGGTGGATGGTTAATTCGAAGCCTAGGGTCAGCCTAGCGTAGCCTTTTCTGTACACGAATCGCACAATGCGTTTCGTCCTCCAAGTCTTTTCCCAGGCGGACCACAACCGTGGCGACCCCACCTCCATTTCTTTCCCCTGCCTCTTTTTCTATATACTCCTTCAGAATCTTTATTTCTTTCTTTTCCTTCTTATTACCTTTTCGTTCTATATGCGTGCTTCTGACATTTTTCATAGCTTTCAGTATTCTTGCTTCCTCGACTTCACTTGAGATTAATTGCCATAGCGGTCATTTTTCCTTACCTTCAATCCAGTTATCGCTAACGATCTTTTTTCTACTCCCAATATTTTATTACCACCTTTATAGAGTTGCAACTTGGCACCCTCCTTCGGAAACTCGTTTCGTTTGTTTTTAATGGATCAAGCTTGGAAAACCAGTGGTCATTTTCTGCCAACTTCTCCAACTCATCTTATGGCTTTTAAACACTCCCGAGCATGTTGCTTCTTCTACTTATGACTGCACCTTTGAAAAAGAAAGACTTCATCAAGACAATTTCGTCGTGTATGCTGTTTAATGGTTCAATTTACAGAGCAGTGCAAGAAATTGTACTTCCTCCTTTTCTTTCTCTTCAAAGTCCACTCACTTTACTCTTTCTTTATGACTTGAAGTCAGTATCTGTAGTTATTCGGTGTAAAATTGACTTTTACTTATGAATATTGGGGGAAAAAATTATTTTCTTATCGAATAAATCTTGAAAAGTTTATTCATTCACCTAATTAGAAATCACTCTTAGAAGGCTTTTAAATGATTAACAACACGCCCATAGATTAAATACGACCGAGATTTGCCAAGTCGATACCTATGTAACTTTAAAACGTCAGCTACTTTTCAATCACAATTATTTTCTCTTTCTCTAGCGTGCTTTCAATATACTTTAGAAAGTTTCCGAGTAGTTTGAAAAATTATTTTACTTCAATAAATATATAAATTAACCGAAAAAATTATATTGCGGAAATGGTCTCATTTCTAATAATTTACCAGAAAAGATTGTATTTGTAAAAACACTCGTGAAGAATGGAGAAAAAGAGTGTTATGATTTATTGCTGAATTGATGGAGGAATACTTGGAGAAAAAATTAATTTGATTTTGTTTTTTAACTCAAAGAAGAATTAAAATCTCATTAAATTTTCAAAATAAAAATAATAATTAATAACTGTCAACTTTTCAAATAATTAACATTTATTTCAATTAGATGAAGTTCATCAAAGGTTCATGAAAAATAATCAACTTTTGCTTTTTATTATACTTTTATTTAATATATTATTAAATTATCTATTGATTTAAAACTGAATAAAAATTGATGTTTCATTAATTTAAATTCATCATAATTAATTTAAAAAAAATCAATCAAATATTTTTTATTGAAAATAATCAATGTAGTGGATCATTTTCTAATAGACCACATATTAGTCATCAATCGAGTAAGTCAAGTACAAAAAATAGTTTTCCTGGTATAAAATATAAGAAAAAAGTATTGAATAAGTTATTTATTGAATCATAATATAGAGAATAGATTGAAATTCCTGGACAATCGATATCCACTTGAAATGATCCAATCCCGCAACAAATTCAATATGTTTGCGATGATAGTAACAGCTCAAACTAGGGTGGTCGGTAGTCAGTGTGAGTTGTAAGAATCAAACTCCACCTCAGTCTATGGATCCTATCGCTTGTCGATGAACATTCCTTGCCTTTCCCTCAGTACCTCTCTATACAACATATACACTCAGTTGTCTTCTTGTGTTCTTCGCGAGTGTAACAGACGCGTGGACTCGCGCATATGCTTCTCCACACTCTTTCAAATCTCTACCTTTCTCTCTCCCTCTCTTGATCCAACAGCATAGCAACGTGCAGTGCAATACAACAACACAGTATACCTTTGGTAATACCTTCTCTTGAAGCCGCCAGGATGTTGCATCGAGGAAGCAAGGCGGGCGGTTATGCGCCCAAGCTGATTTATGCCGTTCTGTATGAACATAAAGTGCGTAGCACGGAGAACAGTGATCAGCATCGAGACAGACAGACTTTGAGAAGATGGAATGGCACTTGTGCGATCTCAAGCTTTTATTGTTGGTCTTTTTTTTTTGAAATAAAAAAAAATATAAATATTTCTTTACATAATAAATTTCACGCAATTTTTATGTTGGAAACGACAGACGTGAAATTTATTTCAAATTGTTTGTGCTTGTTTGGACCATCGGATCATCAATTTTGATTCAACTTTAGATTTATTAAATTACAGAGATACTTTTGAAAGGATAGATTTCCTTGTCAACTTCAAATTCGAGTTGTATTCATTGTTTAATCATTTTTTCACCATTGATAATGGTCATTCATTTAAAATTTTTGAAATTTTATTATCAATAATTGTTCATTTATCAAAAATTTGTTCATTAAAATTATTATTATAGAGCTAAAAATTAGGTCAAGACACCTCGATAACTTTTTCAATTTTAAAATTAAATGATTTATCAACTTTATCTGAAATACTTTGATAAAAATATTCTACTTCTTAGATGATTATATTTATTTTAAAAATAGACAAACTCTTTACATGATGACCAGCTATAAAAAATAATATTCTAAAGTAATCTTTCTTAGAAAGATTATGTTCAGATTTTTCTGATGGTAATATTTCCAAACCAAACAATCAACTCTTGTTGTTTAATGATCCCTAATAATTGATTACATTCAATATTGATGAATCGACGTCTAAATAAACCACTACAGGATAATATATGATTATTTCCTTGAAAGATTTAATTATTAATATGAAGCATAATTGATAAAAATTCAATCAATAACTTTCTCACGTGGTTTTCCTATGTACTCTAACGTCTCTGGGACCACCATCAGTCAGTTTCTTTGAGTACTACTGCATCACAAGTTGTGTTCCATCTTCTTAAAACACTCAAGTCTCGTCTGCTGTCCGTGATGTTGTGGACAGTGACGGATAATCGTGTTCTGTTGTCGAGAAACTTCTTGGACTCGAGGTATCGGTATCTCGTCTGGGTGGTATAGTTTACGTTCATAAAAGCTCTTGCGTGGGTTGTGGATAGAGTGGAGAACCAGATCTAGGCGAGAGTTAAACTTCATCTCCTTCCATGTGTCTTACTCTTTAGAATTCAGTAGTGAAATACGCTCCATTACATTCTATAGACTCTTCTTCTTGAGATCCAGTTACACAAATCTCTCTCTTCTCTTCTCAACACAAAGTCCGCAGAAATATTTTTTTCATGAGTTGCGAGAATAAGATGCTGTAAAGAACTCGAGTATACTTATTTCCTGCGTTGTTAAACTATTACAGCAGCTACTGAGTTCAAGCCTGGAAGCAACCATGATTTTGCATACCATGTGCACGAGAGGAGAGAGTTGACTACGCTCCCTCGCCCAGTAGTTTGCTGTGAACGTGACCTTAGCCTCGGAAGTTGCCTCCTGGGGCGAGTATACTCTTCGCGCGGCTCGTTTGTATCATCTACTTTTCACAGACGCACTCACATGAAAATCCCACGAATTTTTTTATGATTTTTTATTTTGAGAAAAGGCCTATTTAACCCTCAATTTACCAAACAATTTTTAAACCTTCATTTTTTTCCACCTTTATCATCACTTTCAAGAAATACTAAAAATGTTTATTTTCCTTCGAAAATCGTGACCCTCACGGCTTAACAATTGAAAAGAATTTCAAGTTTTTACGTAAATATTTATAAGCTGCATGTAAAGACTTGTTAAAAAAATTAAAAAATCAAGAAAATCAACTAAAATTGGTCGAAGAAAAGCCAATTGTCAATTGAGGGTAAAATAAATGAATGTTTATCATGAAAGAATAAAATAATTTTTTAACTGTAAAAAAAGATGTTTAAAATGAAGGTGAAAGAAAGACACCTGAAGGTCTCGGGCATTGCCAATATATATGCAAATAATTCCCGATCGTTATTCAGATTCGACGAGGCACTGAATTAATCCAGATTTATATCGATGTTACTAGCGGCAAGGGCGTGTAATCTTGTCTGTTATATTTGTACGTAAAATGCGCAGGCGTATCTTCGGGCTTTGCATTTGAATTATACAAAACATGATCACAAATTTATAATAAGAAGTAGTACAACCTGAGATTATAAATGCTACTTGTAGACGTATTTATTCTTTTCTATCCAAACAAAAGATATAATAATTCATGTCTTGACAGAACTTGAAATTATTTTGATAAGACCATAAAATGTACGTAGCACACAAACAAACCGTTAAATAAGCAGAGTCAAGGTTCATAATTGCCTAAAAAGAAAGTCTGCTTCATAAATTATCAAGGAAACAATTAAGAGCGTAACATAATCATTAAAGTAAGCAGTTAAACGGCTCCATAATATATTTGACGATATCTGTGAGTTCATATAAAACCGGCAGCACATTGGAGATAAAAACAATAGCCCTGCGTGGTGCCGTACGTGAAGTTGTGGGTACTGTCCAAGGATCGTTGTTTCTATACTGAGGTCATATCTCGTTGAAATCCCTTGACCTTTGACTTCGGCGCCTCCGTGTTCCCATAAACGTGGTCCGGGTATTTTACTTGACTCTGCAACTTTGTAACTGGTTTAGAAAAAGAAAAAAATTAGAATAATAATAACAGTTATAAGCAAATAATACTTTTTATATACAATTCAATTTGAACATTTTGTTTCAATAGACCAAGTTGGAATAAATCTCGTAGTAGTTGACTATCTTCCGCATCATCTTTTATAAATTTTTTTCACTGCCGAGGTCAGATGGTTGCTCTTGCTCTCCCACTCATCGTCTTCTTTCTTTCTCTTTTCTCTATAGGTACCATATACGAGGCCATTCGCTTACCGCGTAATTTCATTATTTCGCGATGCAAAAGATAGGGAGATCGTTAGGCGAATGGGGAAACCGAGTGACCCTAGACTGGGTAGTAGAGTCTCTCGACAAAAGATCCAAGATACATATACTGTTTCCTCTCATTCCGTATAACTTCCATCGAGATATATCTTCCTCGATATCTTACAACAATTGAAAATTGCTTTTTTAACGTTTATAAGCTATTTTATTACATCTCCAATCATACCTAGATGTTCTCCAATAAAGTACTAGTCTTCATTTCATTGAGGAGAAAAAAAAAATCAGCAAAAAATCTTCAATAGCATTGGTGATTGAATTGTCGGTAAAAAATACCGGAATTCAATGAATTTGAAGATTCCTCATGAATTCAAGTCTTACCATGTACTTAATTCTTGACAAATAGTTTAAGTAGCTAAATGTAATTCCAAGTCCACATTTCATGACTCATCTCCCACGCAGACTAGCTGCCATTCTAAGTTGTTTTTAATTACAACAATCTAGTCTGAGCCTCTATCATCATATGTTACTTCAACTTTCATCAGGTTTTTCACTGCTAGTTGACCTCTCGTGGAATTTTATCGGTAACTAATTAAGCGAATTAAAAGAACTTGTGGACACCGTTAATCTCGTCATCGAGGACCACGTTTTCCTTGCTCTCTATTTCTTTTCCTTGTTCATTTGCATTGCATTTATATACTCAACCCCTTTCTTTCCACTTTTTCACTACATATAAGTATTTTATCCACCATCTCAGAGAACTATCGAGCCTTATTAGAAGTAAGTAAGAACTTAGAAACGATATGGGAAAAAAATATTAAAGCTTGGACATCTAATTGGTACACGATTTTGACCCTGAATGTTGATGTTACTTATCGAATTTTTTCTTCATCTATCATCTCCTTTCACATCATGTCGTTGGATTCAGATTGAATTTTGTCAGCTGTTTGAAATAATTTATCATCAAATATCATCTTAAAATGTATATTTGCCACACTTGTCGTAACTCTATGACAGAATGAATTAATATCTCTCGTCCACTGGAGAGTACCAGGATCTCACTAATGATAATCTTAAGATCTGGATATTTGTTGAATAAAAAAAATTCATTTGATAAATCAAAGTTAGAGGGCTGTCGGAATTTCTTCCATAACGGTTTCCGTTAACCCACGCTCGCATAAGAGCAGACAAGATGCATAGGTCAAGAAAGGTAGAGAGAAGAAAAGTAAAGAAGAAGAAGAGGAGGAAGAAGAAGAAGCAAAGCAGAAACTTCTTGTGTGCGTTAAGAAACTTTTCCATCGATCTGATTTATTTGCTCGCGGCTTGCGCACGTTCTCTACAGAGTAAAAGACTTCCGAGATGCAGATATATATCCCCCTCCCTCTTTAGTATCACCAACAAGACTTTAACTTACTGCAGCAGCAGCAGCCGAGAGAGTCTTTCTTTTGCGATTTAAATGGAGATCTTTATCTACCTTAATTACCAGATATTTTTAATGAGTCACTCCACTGCTATCAACTCAATAAAGTTGTTAGACATTCAGTAAAACATCCAAAGAATTTTTTGCTCTTCCTTGTTTTGAAGTTAAAGTTAATAAAAAATATTCTTTTTTGAACTCATCATGACGGTTTATATGAGTTCTCTCATAGTCAAGAGTAGACAAGAAATATAAAGGGGAGAGGCTGAAGCTGTGCATTAATCATGCGTCGAGACAGCGAGAAACTCAGCGCATAATGCGTTACGTAGATTTATTTATCATGACGAGGACACGTAAGTCACTCGTGAACTCTTGTTGGTATATTTCCGTCTCTTTCTTCCCTCTCCAGTAATTCTCGTTCATTCCACTCGACTTTTCTTACACTCGAAAGAGCAATTGATCCTGCTATTGAACTGTAATTCATACATCCTTCCTACATGTTGATATATTTATAGGAACCAGTCCATGTAGTATCAATAACGTTTTCTAATCTTAGTATTCCCAATCGAACAAACGAAAGAGAAAGGAGGCAAAAGCCCTGCTATGTCTACAGAGCTGAGTTGTTATTTCTATGCAAATTTATTCGGGAAGACTGAGCGAGTAAAGGATATTGGGTTATCGGATACACGAACATTCATCGGATACATTTTAAACATACTTTTATTTTATATTTTATTTATCCTCTAGAAGAATAAAAGTAAAAAGAACAAAAGCAGGCCAATGATAAAGCGAAATTGCCCCCTTTCAGTTTGATATTTGTATAAATAAAACGTAGAAAGTAAAAAAGATAAAGCCGTAGACAATTTCCTGTTGATTCGTTATGCTTTTCTTCATCTTCTTCATCTGATGTTCTTCCTATCAGGGGGTTGAAGTTGGCCGTATGTGTGTCTGTCGGTTTACCTTTATGTACTTAGAACAAAGTGCTTTTTGTTCCCTCCTCATCTTCGTTCTTCTCTCACTTCTCTTCTGAACGACGTGTAGTGCAAGTCACGAGGCACTCCCCGTCCAAGAGAACTGTATGTGGCCAACGAGGACGATGCGAGGTAGGAGGAGCTCACCTTCATTTTTCACCTGAGTCCTCATAGTATTCTTCGACACTTGTTAATACCCACGCCTTTCTCCAGCCAGTTCAAGATCAGTCAAAAGATCACATCAATCCCTAATTATCATAAATATTTTTATTGAAAAAAAATCAACTGTACTTATCATCATCAACTTCCTCCTCTTACACTTTAGAGCAAAAGATAACATCTCAAATTCTCAACTGATTTCGCAAGTTCTTGCGCGCGCGCGAGCGCCATCCTCTTCACCTCTCGTTCGCCCTTTCTATGCCGACATTGCCCCACCAGCTTAGCAGATAGAGTAACTGTCACTTTCGCGAAGGTGCAAATAGCAGAGTGCAGAGGTAAAGCAACAGGCGATTCTTCAAGTCAACGTTTAGCTTGAATGAGAGGTCAAGAGGGAGTAAAGAGAAAAAGAGGTAAAGGATCACGAAGCATAGAGGTCCCACCCACTCTAGTGGTCCACCATGGGACTCGTGACCACCGCAGGCTGATATGTCGAATCGGAACCCTTCGTTTCTCCCTTTCTCTCTTCTTCATCTTATTTTTATACTTGTTCATCTTCAAGACTTCTCGAATATTCCCATGACTTGGACTTTGAACAAAAAGCAACTAACGAATTTGATTATTTAACCTGGAATAATTCTTCAACTTTTATCTTCAATTGTTTGTTTTCAATCACCAGGTTGGTGTGATAGTAATATAATAAATAAATCAGTAGATTTATGATGGCATTTTCTACATCAAGGGCTAAAAGTCTTGTTAACTGACGCATTCACACGCCCTCTCACGATCTCCTATGAAGTCCATGCGAACACACCTCGTTCTCTCTATCCAACTCTCTTTCTACCTCATTCACTTCTCTCATTTCTCCAGCTTACATCCAACAAGTCTCACGAGACTCGTGCCTAAGTGAAACCTTCCTAATCTCCGCTCCTTTCCATCCGCCGTCGATGTAAATTCCACTCCAACAGTATCTATCCCAAGAGAGGTTCTTGGTGTGTCGTTTGTCTGTTTGATCTGAGTCAACCGAGTCAATATACCTTTTGCAATATATTAACCTATTTCCTTGAATGGAAATAATATTATTTTTAAAGAGAGACAATTGCATCTCAATTAATTAGCTTTAACGTCGATTGAATAAAAGAAAATGCTCGGTAGGTCAGGGGTGAGATGTCAAGACAAGTTAAAAAAGTGACTTGAGTTGGGAGAATAAATGTGCAGGTTGATCGATGTAGTAAATAAGCTATAGAAGTACGCATATATGTAAATTACCAAGGGCACACCCACGTCCCTTCTTTCCCCTGAGAACTTGTGTGTACTCCATAGTCCATCCAGTCCAGGATAAAATAAAAGAAAAAGCAAGACGAAGAAGAGAGAATAGTATGTTTGGAGAGTTAAAGGCGACCTGGTCCCACGTGTATGTCTCGAGTCTCTTACCTTCATCTCTTTCTCTTATTCTTCAGGTCTTTAGGAGCAAGATAAAGCGGGCGTGATAGCACTCACTTCTCTCTTATGCCTCCTACGGGTTCTTGTTTTGACACCGGTGAATCCCCTCTCAATTCATTTTTTATTTTTTTTTTATTTTTTCGTCTTCTTCGAACTCACATCTCTCTGCTTGGCCGTCGTACATTTCAAGTATCGTATGATGCGGCAAGTCCAACCGCAAGGCTGCGGCATGTCTCTCGCTTTTACCATAGCAACCAAGATATGACAAGTCTTTGAGACCGTCGACCTGGAAACATCTTGTCTCACGGGATCGATGTCTTGGTGCTCCAATCGCCCGAGAAAACCCTCTCCTTATATGTCTCATTATAAATCTACCTTTATTCAAGCCACAAAAAAAGTTTAACACATCCCAATCATTAAAAACGTATACTCCAGTCAAAATGAAACCTTTAAAATTGGTTCACTACACTAATAAGACTTCCGATTGTGCAAACGATAATGACAGCCCCATTGTTCTTCAAACTAGTTATCCACACGTACATAGAAATGGATCTTTCACTTTTCAACAACTATTGTGCGCTGATTCTATTCTGTAAAATAAAGAAGAATGATCCGAGTGTTTTACTCGATATAGCTTCGTTCTATTTTTCGCTGACCAACTCGGCTGTTTCTCCCCCACGATTGGTGGCCGAGGGCAATGGAGAAGCAAAGACTAGTTGGCGTGCCTTCGAGACGGCCCGGCATGCGAAACAACCTGTTGATTGTCTTATACCTGTTGCCGCCAACTCACTAGAGTCTTCAGAATGAACTCTGAAGAGCAGCTCTTCATGGTCTTTTCGCGAATCTTCTCCCTGCTCGCAATCTCCACATACTTTTGTCGAAGCAAGAAGGGCTTTTTCGTTTCTCAGCAGCGATCAAAGGACCAGGGAACCGATAAAAGGAATAAATTCGTCGATAGTCTATTAATTAAATTCATGAAATGTCGGCGACTGAAGGCTAGACCACCTTGACCAGGATCTTGCCGATATTTTGTGGATGATTTAAATTATTTATTGAGTTTCTTAGATTCTGGTTTGTGACTCTGAAAGCCATCTCGAATTTGGTGATAAAAAATTTGAAGAATAACTACTTGATTTTGCTACACTCAGAAAAATGGAGATCATAAATATACACTTTTTATGATACAGTTTTTAATGGATTAAAAAGGATAGTTGGATAAAAATAAATTAGAAAAAATTGAAAGAAACGTTTCAAAATTTAGCTTATAAATTGAAATATTTATTCTTTTACATAAGAATATATCCATTTCAAATATTTTGTCCCTAGAGAAAAAATTATCTGAGTAAATATGGTAAAACAAATTACTAAGAAATTGTTAACTACACGGGAAAACATTTTTAATTGAAAAAAAAAAGAAGAAAAATTCCAAACTCGTCCGATCTCTAGAAATTTTTCATCGGAATAGAATTTTTTGCAAAATCCCGGAAAAAAATGATGTAAGTGGTTCCCTTAAATTCCTATAAAAGTATCGATAGAAACTTGATTAACGAGATTTTCAAACGATCGAAGGCGAGAAATTTAAACGAGATCGAGTTCTGGGTGCTCCAATCTTATATATTAGATACAGAGACCATTAGGCGTCTCTAACGAGGACTAAGTATCACGGTGAAATGATTATACCATAAAAGGATAAGGGATAGCGATCGAAAACAAGAGACCCATTCGATCGTGTCTCTTTATTTATTTATACAATCAATTTTTTATTCTCCCTCTCTAATAATGGTCACAAATATTTTTATTAGAAAGTTTCAAGTATTCTCTTGTTGACTACACTTCAGCTGTGGATTTTGCTCTTTAAAAAGAAAAAAAGAAATAAGAATATTTTTGAGTAACCTTGGACAGGTTTTGAACTGAAAAAGACACACAGGGTGGACGAAGAAATAAGACTGATTTTTCCTTTGCACCCCTGTGGCGAAGCCTCGTGGCCACCCGGTGCCACTCTCGTGGCTTTTTAGTGGGGGGAACACGGGCCGTAGTATAACCTTCTTCACTTCGCGGGCCTTCGACAGCCTTCAGAGTCTCTCATTCAGGAGTTAAATCACACTTCTCTCCACTTCTTTTGATACTTCAATGAATCTAACTCTTCTCAATGATTTTATAAAAACATCCAGTGCTCTTTTCTATCGGCAGTTAATCCATAGATCATTAAAGTCAAGATGAAAAAAAGTTCCTCGACTTTTAACAGCGATAAACTACTGAAGGAAATGAAGAAAAACACCCGAGCAAGTGAAGTAGAAAATTTTGAAGCAACATTAAAGTTTATTTTGATTAAAAGTTGGCTTTTTTATTTGATTAAGTCCCAGATTGAGAGTCACTGATCTTCGTAGTCGGCGGCATGAGAATTTTCCCACAGTCCCCACCAGGATCAGTCCGCCTCAGGACGCACACCCGCTCTCGCAACGTTGCCACACCTCATCCCGATGAAGAGTCTCTTTTTCCTCCGTGCGAGTGACAAGGATAGACACAGTGTAAGCCACACATAGAAACCACATGAACACGCACGTGTACCAACATATAGACACAGCTTTGTGGTGGGGAAACATCGAGAGAAAGGGAGAAAAAGAGAGACAGATGGAGAGAGAGAGAAAGACAGTCGAGTGGAAAGACACCCCAATGCTTCGGATATATGTGGGATGTTAGGATTACTCTCCAAAGAATTTCAGAACATCGAAAAGAATTCACGAATATACGACGATTTCCAATTATGTTTGAGGGATTACGGTTCAAAAAGAATTGTACTTTCGTTAAGTAGACCAACAGATAGGGATACATGAAATGTAACACAAAGAACATTTAATGGGACACTTGAAAAAAATTATTTCAGTTGCCAAGTTAACCGGAAGTAAATACTCTTTCAAAAAAACTGGAAAGTGGAGAATAATAATGATAATCAACAAATAGCCACTAATTTGTTTCGATTTTTCTAGAAGTCTATCTTTAGACTTATTTTAGAGTTTCTACAAAAAAAATATATTACAATTGAAAAATATTTTCAGAGGTAATTTGAAATTCTTCGAACAATTTGTTGAGATTAAAAGAAAATTAAAGGCTTTGTGTACTTTAAAGATTTTATTTAATCAAATGTAAAATGATTTCAATTTAAACATAAGAAAAAAATTAACTGTTTAATTTAAAAATACATTACAAAGTTGCATTTAACAAAAGTCAATCAGAAGTCAATTTTTATTGAAGTTATTTTTACCACAATTGTTTTAAAACTTCAACAAAAAAACTCATATAAAAATTAATTGATAAAAAAAAATGATTTGATTGAAGTCCCAAAGAGTCTCCAGAAAATAAACAAAAAGAAGCAGAGCATGGATCCGACAGCTTTGAAATATTTGTACAGGCTCGTGACTGTAACAACAAGGCCCAGAAAGTTGAGACAACGAAATGTCGAAAGCCTCTCAGAGCTTTGCGAATGTTTTCAATGTCTGTATCTGTAACGCAAAAGTAACATATGCGTATTCAGTTCCATGTAACGATCGTTGGTGGACCAACACACGAGAGAGAACTTGGCCTGGTAGTGTATAGTAGTGAAAAGAGTTAAGAAGGGTCGGAGGGGACGAAGCAGAACCACGGACAATCGCAATTATGGGGGACCGCCGTTGATTTATAAGTAGCAGGCTCGTTTCTTCCGTCCGACGCACCTACGCCTTTACGAGCACACTTCGTAGACCGTTTTTTTCTTTATTATTTTATTTTGTCTCGTTCAATTCGATTTTGTTTCGATGCTTTTATTTTTTGTCCCGTCCACCCGTTGCATGCCGACCTGATAAAGGGAGATTTTCTGAGAAGAGAAGAGAGGACAGTGGGTTATGGAAATAAGGGTGCGAGCATTATTAGTGCAGTATTCTCTTTCTTTGCTTATTCTCGAGCACTCATTTTTTATTTATTTGTTTATTCGTTAAAACGAGTTTCAGGGACTTTCTTGAGATCAAGGTACTCTTCGAGTCTTGTTTCCATACATCGTTTTTATAACAGTAGACCAACTTTCACCTCAAGGATTTTCAAAAGATTCAGTCTATCCATTCATCAGCCAGTAGATGATCCGTTTTTTTTTCTTCTCCATTCTTGAAGAGCAAGAAAAAAAATTATTACCAAAGATGGTTATTGCGTGACGAAAGATTGGAATGATTGAAAAAAAAATTGATAAAAATCTCTAGTCATCCGTGCATTTTAATTATAATGAAAAACAATTTAGTTCAGCACATATAGATTGCAAACAGTAAGAAAAAAATTGACACAGAGCAAGTAAAAACCGCGAAACGAATTGACGGGCAAATATGTACGATAGTGACTGGCAGTCGGTCAGATCATTTGTTCTTGCCGTGTGCGTATCGATATGCCGAAGAATTGATTTGCCTCGGTTGAATAAATTTAAAGATTTACTTTATTTTACAGTGAAGAAGCAAATTTACGTGGCTTCTTCTTTTTAACCTTCTCCACCCTTTGATGCTTGCACTTAATACAGCAAAGCAAGTGTAAATAAAGCAAAATAAAGATCAATTTATCCCAGCAAGACGATAGATTTCATATAAGAGATATAGTTATGAAGACTGTCGAGTAACCCGAGAAGAAACCCCGAAGAACAGAAATTCTTCTGGACTAGTAAAAAGGTAGACAATATAAGTATCGGGTTAAAGTTCTTCCGGGAAGTCTGTCAAAATAGAAAAAAATGGCTAAGCAGTGAATTTCGAGACAAAAAAAAAATCACAGCGTTAATATTAATGCTATCTTATAAGCTTGGCTGTATAATAAAGTCGTGGATCGGCAAGAGCGCGCGGAAAACGTTGTGTAGTTCTTTCCAGAGTGTCTCACACGCGTTTAATCGTGTACACAGCAACATGCAGACTACATACATATAAAAGATTGGATGGTTAACTTGCCCTATCGGGCATAAATTATGCGGGCCATTAGATGCTAACTATGGGCCACGATCACCAGGTATATATCACCCAGTGAGATATTTTACCCAGGTTGATAAGAATGCCCTCGAGATACTTTTAAATCAAAGTCCAGGGCAAAAAGAAAAGTTACGAAAAAATTTCTAATAATAAGATATAATATTTTTGAAATTTATTGACAATAACCAGTCGATTTCTCATGATTCATTTGAATAGTGTGAATCAATTAATTAGAACAGATTGATGTGTGAAGAAAAAAGGTTGAATAAATTTCGCGGGCTTTGAACACACGTGAGAAAACATTGGTGCGAATTGAGCTTGTTAATTTATTTTATGATTTCACGCGAGAAAGATATTCACTTATCTGTGGGAATGAGGATAATTATAAAAATAAAAATAAAAAACATCAGAAACACTTGAATTAAAAAATAATAACAAATATATGTAATATTTGGTTCATTCATGAATGTAAAAGTAATGCATGCACATGTTGTAGGATTGGGTAAACCGGAAGTCAGCCGGTAGGAAGGAAGGTATCGTTTCCATGTTATCTTCTCGACTTTCGCGGCTCTCTTTCCCACGTTCTGGCTATCGTAGACATGATTAGGCACCCGAATACATGAATAAAAAGAAATTAACGCGCATCCCTATCAATTCAACACCCGCGCTTCTTATCGAACTCCGTTAAGTTTTGTGGTCAGTTGATTTCCTTCCTTGTACGATAAATACTATCCAAAACGATTTGTCTTCCTTGATGTTTACTCCAATACTACTCTCTAACACAGACTCTATATCTAAAAAATATCGTCGATTATTTATATTTACTTTGTTCCATTAATTTATTATCCGATTAATCCGGATCTAAGAATCAATTTTTACGGTTTAATGGACATTACATTACGGTGGTCATGGATTTCATTTATAGTTTCAAGTTATCAAGAGCTCAATGAACCTCATGTCTTGGTTCATCGAGTATACGTTGGTATAACTGATGAAGAAGCTCCGGGAGGAGTCAGCAAGGTCAGCTGAGGCCGTCGCAAATCCATTAGCGACCATCTAAATATTTGATTTACCTTCAGTGCTAAAGAGAAGAAGCGACAATTCGCTGATGCGCTGAAGAATTAGCCATCATGATCTTCCGGTTTGCTATTTACCTTTCATCATCGCCTACTCAATCATTTTTATCCATTAATTAAACATTTTTCCAATCAATCTTTACTCCATCCACTTTTCATCAATACCATTGTATTCAGTACTCAATGTTTTAAATATTTTCTCACGAGTAATAATTATTATAATAATTTATTAATGCATCATTGCGTCAAATGATCTCATCTCAGCGTGTCAAACAGTTATGAATTCTGTTATACAATTATTATGATTAACATTTATTGATTTTTTATTCATGGTTGACTAATTTCGTTTTTTCTTCTGTTATTAAAGGTTTCCGGGGCCAACATTGTGAGGAGAACATCGATGATTGTATTGGAAATCATTGCCAGAATGGAGCAACGTGTATGGACAGAGTTAACGAGTATGCATGCCTGTGTCCTCCAGCTTTCACAGGTCCCCAGTGTGAGGTGGACGTTGATGAGTGTTTAGTACGTCCTTCGCTTTGTCACAACGGAGCTACATGCACCAACTCACACGGAAGTTACTCGTGCATATGTGTGAATGGTTGGACTGGACCTGATTGCAGCATCAACATTGATGACTGCAATACTGCTGCTTGTTTCAATGGTGCGACATGTATCGATCGTGTTGGCAGTTTCTACTGTCAATGTACCTATGGAAAGACTGGTGAGTGCATTAATTTACGATTTCTATTCTACAGAGAACCACAAAAGAATCTTGGCATCAAGTAGTAAAAGAATGTTAAAGAATTCAAGCAGGTGTATCTTGACAGTTGTTCTATCAACGAGTATCTAGAATGTAACAGAAAGTTTATCCTTATTGGAGTCAAGGTCTACAGAGAAACATAAGGACAGATGTCTCCAGAATTCTCGATTAATGACCTAAACTACCCGCAAGTTCCATATATTTCAATTGACTGATGATTAGATACATAAAAGTTGATGTAGAAATACTTAAATAAGAAACATAAAACTATGCAATTGTGGACATGAGGGTCGACTGAAGTTCAAGTAATTTATCGAGGGGAGCATTATATTTGTCGGTGAACACTTTGAACAGACGTAAAAGCAGTGGGGCCCCACATCACGATTATTCTCAACGAGTAACGAGTGTCTCAGTGATCTCCTTCTTTGGCTGCGAGCATCGAGACCATGTTTGGTTACACCGACACTTTTGTCCTAGAGAATCAACCTCCATGATCGTTGCTGGCGACAATAATATAGATAAAAAGATTCTGTGGTTCTCTTGATAAGGGAGAAAATATTTTTTATTTAATCAACTTTACAACAGTCTCCAGAGTATTAATTCTATAAAATGATGTTACGTTGATTTGTAAAAACTTCATTTCTTTGAATTATACATTTTTTGATTACTAAAAATGGCTTGGAGCATGTTGAGTTTTTTAACATAATTAAAAAAAAAGGTGCAATTATATTTATATTGCAGGAAAACCGTGAATTTTATTAATAATAAAATATCATTACAGGTTTACTTTGCCATCTGGATGACGCCTGCACATCAAATCCATGTCACGAGGGTGCAATTTGTGACACAAGTCCCATCAATGGATTTTTCACCTGCTCCTGTGCAAGCGGATATAAAGGCCTGGATTGCTCTGAGGACATTGACGAGTGTAAACAAGGTAAAAAAAATTTTTAAGTTTATGTACTTACTTTTAGGAGAAAAAAGCCAAGTGAATGTCGTCTACGAAGAAAACTAGATGATCTTATCTGTTTGTGAGAGAACTTCCTTCGTCGTTTGACTTTTCTGTAGGATCAAGATCAAGCCGCGAGGTAAACTGGACGATGAAGAAGCACATAAAAAAACTAAATATCGTGCGACTGTACTCTGGATCGTTATTATCATCGACGAGTAATCTTATGTCCCCAGGACACATCGTCAGCGATCGAAAGTACTCCCGCGGGGTACAAGATGTTCCTTAATAACTGTCTGGGTATTCCATTCCCTTGATTTTTGTTTTTCATTTTTCTCGTTCATCTTTCATCGGCATATCCGCGATATCAAAGCTCGTTGTCACTGAATACTCTGTGGACACATGTCTTGTTATAGAATCATTTTTGATATTTGCGACATATGATTAGGGGTTTGATATTCATTAACTGCTTTACGTAGCAATAATTAATAGGGTCTGAAGAATCTTTACGCACTGATTGGCTTCTTATTGATGCATCATCGACTGTAAACCTGATAAGAATAAAGATGATGATATTTGCCTAGATATCTAGTGGATAATATGTCACATAATTATCAGATGATTTATTGAGTGGTCATTCTAGCTTCTTCGAGTAAATATTAACGATCTTAAACTGTTTTAAATTCAATAAGAGATGAGAATACAAGTGAAGAGAGAAACAGAGATAGCAAGATAGCTATAGGTATATCAGTAGGAACACACTTGAAAGCAAGATTAACTAGTCAGGAATGCGAATATGTTATTAAAGGCAACAGAATATAGAAAGAAAAAGAAAGCAAAGAGAAAACGTGAAACTTGAAGAGGAATAAGAATAAGCAAAGGGAGCGGTTTTAAAATGATTCTAAGTAAATCCTTTTCATTCGTAGTGCTCAATAATAAATAAAACAAGAAAGCTGTGGGTGAAGTACTCTTCGGTTAATGTGTTTCGCTCCAGACAAAGACACTTCATTAATAATCAGAAGCACTTCTTTTGTGGCTCATCTTACCTTACTCCAGCTTCATCTTATACTTTTGCAAGTTTCTCTCTCTTAAGATATTATTTCATGTGCAACTGTACTCCCTGTTGTTGAGCAGTATCCTACTTCCTCTTTGCTTCAATGATCAGTCCAGTGTCATCAACCTTCTTCAAGTCACGTATCTTTCATTAGGAATTCAATCTATTTTTCTTGATTACTTTTTTCTCTTAATTATTTAAAAATTTTTCTCTAATACTCTTTTGCTTGTTTGACATCAATTGGATTATCAGCAGCTTTACTTAAGCACACCTCTGCTTATTTGTCATCTTAATTCGGAATTTTCTATTTTTTTTTCTCTTTAAGATTTTTACTTACTGATGTCGAAAGAAATTTCTTGTTAAACTTCGAAAGCAGATTAGGGTTTTTTTTCTGCTTCATTCACATGAAGTGAACTCTTTCTGGATCTTATCTTTCGTCCCTGTTTCTTTACCTCGCCAGTGGCCAAGAAACTCCGGATCTTGGGGATCAAGTGTCAGGTCCTGGATACGAAGAGTGTAATTATAAGCGCATTACTTGGAAAAGATTCTCTGTAGCTTCACAACATTTCCCCTTCATCATTATTTACTTGAGCAAATGGAACTGTTGCTAAAGACGAATGCCTTAAAGGCACAACAATTCATCGTATTTTCTGCTTCGATGTTCAAGTCTTTTCATTTCAACTTGATATCAACATTCCACAAATAATCTGTATAATTTTTTGCTTTTGTACCATTATTTCTTATTCAACTATTGAGCTTATTTATTTTCATATTTTCTAAATTAAATTCAAGATCTTAGCTGGGATAAGCTTTAATGATATTTGCAAAACATGGAAAGTGTAAAAACAAATGGCGAGAAACTCTAGATTACTTATTAACAGCCTAACATAATTATCGCCCATTTTTCGTGTTCTTTCTCTATCTTTCCATTCTGCTGGTGCTATTTGCTTCATAGTCACGTGTAAAATCTACGTACATGACTTAGCAGCATAAAACTACTACCATAAGACGCTCGCATTATTTCCACAACTTTATTTCCCGTCTGAACTCTCGCGTCCAGGCGATAAAGCGTGAAGAAAGCAAGTTACTTACGTCAAGATCTACGTTGTCCAGCAGTAAACTACACATCTAGCCACTTCCAAGGGACAATTTATTTGCAGTAAATTTACGCAAGTTGTATAATCAACTGACAACAATTACCACTAGACAGAATATTATTTTGTTCAAATTGTTGGATAATTTTTATTACCACCATGAAATTGTGTAGGAGATTTTGAATTTATGAATTAATACCAGAATTCCAGGAAGCCTTGCTGGAGAGAATTTTATAGCGACGTCCGGCGTCGAATTACTTGAGTACTTGTAGGCGGAAGAGTATATGTTGCCAGAAGAAACTTTATAAGACTAGGTCAGAGGCCTCTTGTTTGAAGTATTAAAAGGAGATAGAGAGTAGAACAAAATAACGAAATTCAAACTATTTGGTCCAGAAAAGTTTTGCACTAATGTTGTTGGTCGATGAATCTTCGTTCTTTTTGAAAGTGCTTTGCTACCTGTCGGAGTGAACAAAGAGTTCCATTGTGCCACGGAAATTCGGCAGCGTCGCCACTATGAACAGCCGGAGTAAGCTGATATCCCTGGGGGCCTTTTTCGGGGCTACCTGAGGGTGTAGGCTGTACTTTTGCTCATACAGTTTGCACGAAAATTTCTAAACTTACCATCCAACTTCTCCAACTAAAAAAAGTCGCATTTTAATTATCTCATATAATTGATTCTTCAAAGACTCTTCCAAACAAAAAAACATCAGCTGATGATCTATTTCCTCTATTCAAAATCTTTGAGCGGATATTACAATTTTTGTACGACTCGGAAGTATTTAATATCTACACGTGTTGTATCTCGTGCATGGTAGCATCTCAGCGTCATAAGGATAAACCTAATTAAACGTTAAAACGTTATTTTGAGTTTAATAACAACCATAATGACCTCTCGACCGCTTTTGCGACTCTGTTATTATCTAGATTGCATATTTTCTGGTGGATTAAGTTCCTCCCGAGTTTCATATGAGTTTCTCGAACAACAAGGAGTAGGGATGAGTCAAGAAAATGACGAAAAAGAAACTGGGTAATTTTGCTTAAGGATATAAGACCGGGATATTAATCGATAACTGAGACAAGCTTCTTTGGGAAATCAATCACTTTTAACAATCTTATATGTACTAGAAAAAAATCCTAGTACCTACTCATAATGTATCCAATTTTTTTCCTTATCTTCCACCTCATTATATCTTCTATACATCTCGCAAATCGCACATTGGCGATGATTGGCGACGAGCCACTGGAACTGTAAACACGTTCTGGCAATGCACTTCTTGCACGCTCGCCCTCTCGTCAGCGCATCTGGAGAGAAGACGCACGGCGGCAATTACAATGCGTGGAAAAACGGATGCGAATTACACGAGAATGGTATGCGAGAACTCGCGTTATTGCTCTTTCCTCCTCATTTATCGTTTTCTTCTTTCTCTACAGCCCCTTGACTCTCCTGCTCCCAGTTATCCCCCAGTTATATAAATTTTCTGCAATTAAATATGGCTTCATCAAACCCGAGTATTTCTCATAAATGTTAATCTTAATTAACCATCCTTTAGATGAGTAAATAAAAAACGGATTAAAATTTTTAGCAAATACCTACAGATCCAGTGGAAAAGTCCATAAATATGAGATAATTGATGGCAGGTGTACACACAACAATCTTTGTAGAGTTTCTCATTCCATCGCGTGTCCCTTGGGGGGTTTTATCGACGTTGCTCTAACATATTATACTACCATGTTGGCCATCTACGGTCAGAACATAATCGCACCCTGGATTCCGTCGATTGGAAATCCTGATCACGCGTCAATGTATACTTGGAATGACCATAGTAAACTCTCTCTGTCTTTTGTCGTTGACTTTTATGCACGTAATTCGTCAACACGCTATACATTAGCTAACTAGGCAATCATCTTGTTAGCAATTAAACTCATTTCTATTGCTATATAATCACTACTAGCTTGGAGGCTTGATTATTACGATGTCATTCATGCATTTATTATCATCAGTGTAATATTTAAAGATTGACTTTTTCGATCATATAATTATCATTAAATATAACTTTGGACCAATTTCGAAAATGGAATAGCCAATTAAGACAATTTTTGTTGGATGCATTTATTAGCAATGAAGAGTTGTAGGACTCTCGCTCTCGATTGGGTTTCTTTTTCCATCTCTTACCCAAGCTTCAATGTGGCCTACGGACGTATTAATCATGCGGCGTGCGTCCATTCGCCTTTTAATTATCACTCGACTCAAACTCCAAGCTCTCGAGTCTCTTAGCTCTTGTATATTATACATACTCCCATAACAGACTATCGAGAGAGAAGACTTTCCCATTCGATTGAATTCAATTACTCTTTCAGGTGAAAAAACATATCATTTATTAATGCCTTTGTGGGAAACTTTGCTTGCACTTTATTATTTTGCTAGTTGCTAAATCTTTTTGTTTTCATCTACACATTGGAATAGTTATTTATAGCGTGCTCTTAACTTATATACAAACATTTATTTCAGGTTCTCCTTGTGAGCATGATGGTATCTGCGTTAATACGCCTGGTTCTTTTGCCTGCAACTGTACGCAAGGATTTACTGGACCAAGATGTGAGACAAATGTCAACGAATGTGAGTCTCATCCTTGTCAGAATGATGGTTCCTGTCTTGATGATCCCGGAACATTTCGTTGTGTCTGCATGCCAGGTATGTTCATCATTTTTTATTTTTATCTGCCTTTTTTATTTTATCCTTTTTCGGACGGAAAGCATAAAAGAGAAGTATACAATAGTGAGTGTGATAAATAAAAAGCACGCCGGAAACTCGTGGCGTGAAAAGTCGCGAGAATCGCGCGAGATGTTCTGAGAATGATAACGTCTCGCACGCGCGTATTCCTCTTTGGGGTCATGTCGTCAGTAAATTCTTCCAAGATGACAACCACCAGATCTGATAATTCCAAGACAGAAAAGAATAAGGGAGAGAATGGTAAAGAACGAAAAGTAAGAGAAGAAGAAACAGCGGATGAAGGTTCATGTGGAAGAGTCAGTAACTCTCACCTCTAGTAGGAACGTAAGTTTTAGCTTAATTGTCTGACACTTCTATTATCGATCTCAGTTGGAAGAAGCCACGGAAGAAACCACAGAAAAATAAGTAACATCAAGTAGAATAAAACGAAAAGAAGAATCATTTATTTCAGGAAATGAACAAACGATTAACTATTATCAGAGATTGAATTCTTACAAGTGAAGAGGAATTTTATCGTCATATTTTATTAGCAAAGGAACAATAGATAAAGAATATTTTCTAAATCATCAATTGAATTTCTTTTGAATATAAAATTACCATTCAGTATTCAAGAATAATATCACATGATTATTTTTGTGGAGTAACGACGAGAATTTAAGCAAGCTCATGAACTCAAAAAAAAATGATTATGATAGTGGGGGGCCTGGAGCGCAACAAATGGAGCATTAAACGCGATAAACGTACACTGGCAAAATTGCTGCTATTGCTTGGCGAGGAACGATTTCACCGATTACTATTCTCTCTTCTTTCTCTGGCTGTTGCCATCTGATTTACCTCCAATCGTATTTCCTGGTGCTGGAAACAAAGAGAGAGAGAGAGAGAGAGAAAGAAAAAGTGAATTATTGATCGAGGACAGGCCAATCGATCGACGTCATCGTAAGAACATTAAATCACATCTAGTTATTCGGATAATTCAAAATGACGGAATAAATGAAATATATGAAGAAATGGAGAATTGATATACCGACATTGATGAAGTGCAGACATTGAGAATGATGCTGTAGGCGAGTTATTGTTCAATTAAGTCGAAAATATGAAATATGCAGGAGTAAAAAATAAAAGCCTGTAATAATGATAATAATAAAATCGGCGGCTTCCTCAAGACCTCAACGAGTGGAAGAAGGAAATTTTTTTTTATAAAATATGATGCTGGTCCTTGCGAAATGTGAGCCAAGCAGACGGGATCTGTTGTCCCAAGACGAGAGGTCTTTTCGTGTCCAGCACAAAGGCTTATCTTGTCCTCGAGACCCTCCCAAGCACCGCCATTTCGGTACTTCCCTCTTCTTTACCTCCATCTTCTCGTCGCCTCTCACATTTTTTTTTCTCCTCTTTTACCTCTTTCATTTCTTCTTTGTAAAAGAATCCACTGAACTGCGCTAAAAGCTTCGGAGAATGTATATGTATATATAAAAAGATTGTCCTTCATCATGTTGAAAGATATATTTTGAATTAACGTAAAAAATGAAGCTCTTAAAAAATATCTTCTCTTAACTGAAATAATACGGAATATTAAATGAGTGTACAGATAATGTATATATTATTTTAGCATTTCTCACTTGAGTTTGTCAAGTAACTTGAGAAGTTGTAGCAAGAATATCTCAATATTCAAAGTCTAGATTGCAAGGATGCATTTTATTCGTGGAAGATGAAAGAAGAATAGAAATGAGAGAGAGGCCTTGTGATATTTATTATCAAAGATGTAGATTACTCCTCGCATTACTCATTCTGACCCTTTGGCCACATATGCATTGTCCTCAGACACAATAGGTCGTTCATTTTTGTTGCATTTAATCCATTTGCTTATGTTTTTGTTCTCCATTACTTTCTTCTTCTTCATCTTCTTACCCTCCTTCTCCTTCGTCATATCAATAAACCATTTTTTCTTCGATAATCGAATTATCATAAAATAAATATTCATTTGTGCAATATGAATACTTTAGTGCAGTCTAATGTTTGTTTCTCTTAATGCTAAAGACTTTATTATATGACTTTGTCTGAGAGGCTGGAGAAATTCAAGATAGTGTCGAAAAGCAAACCAAGTGCAGAAAGGGAGAAAAAGAAACGAGAAAAGTGGTTCTGGTATCAAGAGGACGCGTTTACACGCCCTCCTCGCTAGAGCATAACCATACATCACGTCGTTTCATGGGCCAGAGGATCACGCACACGTTCTCTTTCTCGTTCTCTCTTGATTCAAGGGTGGGTCACGCTCATCCCGTGACCAAAGGAGTCGTCACGCTGGTCTCATCGTCGACGATTTCCTATGTGACAGATGAGAGCGAGAAAGAAGCAGCTCGTTAGCCGCAGGGATTCTTGCGATTAATGTCTACCTTTTGTCTCGTATGGCGATGTATACAACTGCAGAGAGACAAGAACGAAAATGAGGAGTCCTTCGGTGCACAAAAAGACATTCAAAAGACGTAGCAAAAAAAATCAAACTATCTCATGCTATTGATTGGTTATTCGTTTGATTTATCGATTTGTTCATCTTCCACTGGCAATTATTGTACTGACGAATGGTCGTGCATCACGCAGGACATTTTTATTTCAATGAATATCCGTTGGCTCTGGTGGATGACACTTGTTAAAATTTAAATATACTTAATCTTTCAAGTCACGTAGAGTGAAAAATAATATTTTTGTTGGTGACCCACTCTATGATATCATCTGCGTGAAACTAGATAGAGAATAAAAATCTTCATATAATCAGTCGTACAAGCATGCAGGAAACTTGATAGAACGTGACTTGCTGTCCCTGCAGTGTCCATACTCACTAGGTTATTTTTTTTTTTTCTTTTACGAGAAAAGCCGACGCAATCGGCGGCATCTGAACCAATTTAGCTGCTCCGACGAGAAATCTTCGTCTAGTTTTTTACTTACGATGACATCGCGCGAGAAAGAGAAGAATAAGAGGAGAGAGGGACACGCGAGAAGATGAAGGGACAAGAGAGTTGCAAGCACAGATTCGAGATAAGTTGCAGAACGAGAAGAAAGAAGTTCGAGCAGGCGTGTACCAAGTGTCGATATAATCTTTGCTCAACTCGCCGCAAAATGTAATATTTTTCCACAGCAACACAACTGCATTCTTACTTTTTTATTATTAATACCATCAGCTTCAAAACATGCGCGACACTAATTAACTCAATTACTTCATTAGAGCAATCAATTAAATACTCCTGTCCATCATAATAAATATCATCTCTATTAAATAATATATATATCTCTGATAAGAAAAAATATTCAACCAAAAAAACAACCAACTCAGAGCCACCTGACTTGAATGACCTCAACAAAAGCCAACATTCTGAGAACTTTAGATTTCTTGAGTCTCCTGCATACGCCAACGTAAATAATTATGAACGGACTGGCTGTGCAATTAGTCACGCGAGTCTTCAGGTTGGTGGTACAGAACCCGAGCAAGTTGTTTCGTTGCACCGCAAACATACAAAAGGGTGCGAAGCTTGAAAGTGAAAGAAAGAAAAAGAAAAAAAGCTATTTCTATAGTACACTATCATGTTGTTCCTGTGGCTAAAATAGCCAATTTTAACTTATAAAACCTTTACGTCAATCTTCTGGAGATTCTGCTGATTTTTAAGGACAAATTTATGGTTTTATTCATCAATGTCAACATCACAGTCAGTTATTATTGTTTTTTGTTAACTTTTTTTTTTAAACGATACACTTTGTGATACTTTGAGAAAAAGTTAATTATGCAAAATGGTTTGATATTTTTATTTTATTTTCTAAAGTTAGTTCATTGTTGGAGATGTAGTTTGCAGCGAATATAAAAAAAAAACGATATTCCACACGATAAATCATGTATTGTGAGTTTGAAAATTGATATTAAATCCAATGTCACTGTAAAAGGAGATCAATTATTGCCAGAGCACTTGAACGATCTATAAAAGCAGCTCATGATCACGAATGAAGAATTGCTTCGATTTCCGGAACGATCGGAGCTTCATTAGTATCTAGAATTAATTGCAATCTTCCGTACTCTTAAAAGCTCCGTTTATTAAATGTATTAATCTGAAAAAATTCTAAATGGGCGGTCTCTTTATCCAACATACTCGCCAATTATTCAACGTAAACATTGAGAAGAGTATTATACTGAAACCAAGCAACACAAAGTAGTTGCGAATTGAGTTCGCTGAAGCTTTTATCTCGAACACCAAGGCGCGTCTATTTTCCTTGAGACTTTCTCATGTGCCGAACGATAAACGTGCTCCTTCCTATTCCTCTTGAGGTCTCAGAGTGCTCGTTAAAGTCTACACCAAAGAACTTGGCTACCACCTTTACTTCTAGTATATTCTGTATCGATGGTACATACGTGAACATACTATTCATGAATACAACTAACACCTCTTTTCCCTTTTACTATATACGAAGTATAATCGCCACATTCGCCAATAAAGTGAAGGTATTCACTTCAACTCTCTTCTACAATCTGTCTCGATTCGACCTTCTGTCCTTATTATACTGTGTCAGAAAGGTGCCGCCTTGCTGGGTTTTACTGAATTTTATTTATATTCAATCTTTCAGTTGTCCGTTTGTATCATCCTTGTTAGATAAAATTATTATTCAGATTTTTTAAAAATGATTAAAATTTGAAGAGAAATAATTGGAAGGATGTTTATGTAGTTTTTTTTTAGAGTAAGAAGACGTGTAAAGAAAGTTGTTGTGATCATCTGATTGATCATTTTGATACACATGACATTGCTTGTTTGATAAATGATAAGTTGTAATAATATCGTCAGCTGGGGTTTCTTTGCGTTTAATTATTAACGAGACCTGTCATTGTCGACAGTGGGAGATAACCGAGTTTATTAGGGCCATTTCAAAATAATTAGAAATAAAAAAATCGCGAACATGTTTGGATTATAGCTATATAGAGACATCATTTATTTTTGTAATCAAACAATTTAATTCAAGGATCCAATTTTTTTTTAAACCTGATTTAATATAATCAATGCAAATGATTTTGGGTACAATAAATTCAATTGTGGAGATTATTTTCTTTTAATTAAAGCTTCACATTTTTATTATTAATTTCTTAAAAACCCAATGTTTATTTTAAAAACAATCATGTGTAAATTTCAATTATTATTATTTTTATCAAAGAAATTAAAATAATAATAATAAATTTTAGTATAAAGAGAAAAAGATAAAGATAAAGTTTTTACTTCAAAATGAAATGTCTGTTTCTCAATGCAACAAATCAAAAGATTCAATTATAAAAACTCAATATTTATTTCACCAATTTATATTTATTTCATATGATTATTGTTCTCATGAGTCTTGTGTCGAGCTCAGCAGTAGATCTGACGGTCCACATGGTTGCACGCGAACAAGATCGACGGGTTTTGCGAGGATAGATCGGCATGCAGTCGCATGAGATTCACCCTTGGAGATGAATGCACAGTATCGTGAAGTGAACTAATAAGTCGTTTCAAATGATCTTCATGGATATGATGATGAGTATCGCACAGAAATGTAGCTCTAATAAATTTATTTTTTTTTCTTATTTTCAACCATACCAAATGAATACGAAGAAAGAAATCTTTCAGGCACGCGAGGAAGTATCAAGAGCCTCAATAAAATTTCAAACGATTAACTCTGTCTTCACTTGAAGAAAAAAACATTTGGCTATTAAACGCAAAGGTGTATAGCTCGAAACAAAGAACATTATCGTCTCCTTTAACTTCCATTGTGTTTTTATTTAAAAGATATTACATTCTGTTAATCCCAGTGCAAGCCTCGTATACGTTACATGAAGTCAGTTAAGTCGATAGGACCTTATATAAAATACATTCTTAATGCGTAGGAGTTTGACCCTGAACTTGACGCAAGTAAATTTCCTCATTGAGACACACCTCATTGTAAGACATCATTAAAACCCTCAGCTAAAATGCCTTGAAATTTTTCCAATTATTTATATTATTATTTACGTCCTTCTATAGATTGTAACTGTATAAAAATGACCGCGTTGCATAATATAAATGCTCTGATGACATTCCGAATGCGATCATATCATGGAGAACGGGAATATATTTAGCAAGAAAATAATAATATGGAGAAAAGGAGGTACGTTTGAAATGCAAACAAGAATCCTTCGAGTATTCTGATCAATTCTTTCGTATTATCCAGACAGAAAAATGGTCTCGTCCACCAAAAAAGGATTCTTGCAAATGCACAGTGGCCTTTTCAGAAAGAAACAAATGTGCGAATTTAATAATGCATGAAGACAGACCGTGACTACATTTTAAGATCGATGAATTCTTGAATATCCTAAAAATTCACATTTTTAAAAGAGTTCAATTGCTTATTATTTTTATTAGCTTTCGTGATCACCAGAGGTGATTTCTTTTTATCTCAGGCTGAATTGTTGATGAAATTGTTGATAAAAAAATTATCATTCAGACACTTGTACTTTATTTTTTATTTTTTTTTCGCATTTTTTCTTTCATGTTTCTCTTAGTTCTCCCCGTGAAAACATAAATCACGCGAAGAAACGACGCCGGAGGATCGAACGTCCAGGGTTAGGGAAGAGGTTCTTTCTCGACTCGATTTCTTATTATGCAGATCGGTTTCTCACCTTTCCCGCCCAATGTGGTTTGCACTTTGAGTCATCTTCCTTTCTGTACATCCTTTTACGTTAAAAAAAAAATCATTTTCTCAATGCCTTGAGCTTCCGTTTTTTTATCAAAATTTTTTTCTTTCATTAAGTGTTTTAATGGAATTTTACCCCTTTGTGGTTAGGAAGTTTTTCTCCATCATTGGTTTTCACCACCAAGAATTTTCAATTTTCCCTTACAGCTTCTTTGTCTGTCTGCATTGATTCCAATAATTTTTTTTTTCTCCTTCCGTCAGTTAATTTTTTATTTTCTTCTGCAAATATCTTACCGTTTATTATCCACAATTCTTACTCAGTTTGTACGATCGAATTTACGACTTTTTCGTGGTAATAAAATGGCGACGAAGATAAGAGAAATAGCAAAGTAAAGGAAAAAGTATCAAAGCTTCAACTGCAGACGACGACACGAAAAGATTTTAGGATAAGGTTTCATGGTCTTTCTTCCGCATTTACTATTGAGTTTTGTGGGAGGATGTGTTATAAACGTCTAGGAGATTGCAGTGTATTTTTTATATGTCCACCTCTCACGATTATATTATCCTGACTGAGGTAATCCACAACTTTATAGTTTTACGAGAATCTATATCTTATTCCCCCTTTGAAAATCCTCAAGACTGAATAATTTTAATCAAATCCTCCATCCCCCATAAAACAGAAAAATTCACGTCTTTTCTTAATTTCATTTATTATACTAAATAATCTTAAGTCAACTGAACGAGGGGATTTTCTAGCACACATATATATCAGGTCTTGGCTAAAGGCAACCATATATCTATGAAATATATTTCTTACGTAACTCAATCTGAAATAACCTCAGTCAAAAAAGCCCCACGAGAAAAAGGGAAATAGTTTATGGAGGCCCATAAAATCGTTTCTACAGACACGGTTAATGGTTCACGACTCTATGCAGATTTCGACCGTCCGATAATCCCTCGCTTCTCCAATACCACCACCATCTTTTCCTATAACGTTATCGACTCACCAGACACAGAAATATTATTCTCCAGAATATAAATGGCACTTCCGGCTCACAAACTATAATCTCCGGGTGGTAATTCATGATTATTTTTATTTAGAAAAATATTTGATCAACAAATATGACTATTGATCACACAGATTTCATAATAATTTCTGCATTTAATTTATGTTACAGTTCTGAGAAATTTTTCTCATTAAAAAAGAAATCTCCTGAAAGGGATTATACACCTATTATAAATGAATAACAGAAATTTGTTAAATTTGATGTAACACTAAAAACTTCCTTGAGATCGAAAAAGGGCAAGCAGCTGGCTCATAAACGAGTTAACGAGAGAATAAAACGATCATTGGATAATTCAAGGATCTTAAAAAGACTGAAAAATAAAAAGAAGACTGGCCATACTAGGTCCATACATTCTATCTATACATTCTCCATACCAGCATCTCCATGTGCATATCTCTTCATACGGACTTGTCTTGGCCTATCCGTGCCCATTATTCCCCATAACCGTGACGTTCGATAATTATCCTTAAAGAGCGGGTGCTTTGTTCTTGATTTTTTCCAAGGATTATATGTCCTCCCGGCTACTGCTCGCCAAGAGCAACACTGCGATAGTATTCATGTTAACGGAATAAGAGATCTACGGCTTACTGGGCACACAAGTGTGTGTGTGTGTCTGTTTAGTTGTACAGAAATAAAAATTCTAAAAGTAAAGACACTATTCATCTCCATCCGGAGCTTCAACGCTCTGACACGCGGTACTAAGACACGTGAAATAGCAATTGGATGCGCGAATCGTGTTTGTCTTTTTTTTACTGCTCACAGACAAATTGTTTCATCTAGAGAGTGAAGACTCGAGCAAATAGCAGCGATAAAAAGTGATGATAGAGTTGTCGGCGAAAAGCTGTAGTGACGAAGTAAAAAGAAAATAAAGATTAAAGGAAATAGTCGTAAGATTAATGAAAAATAAGCAATGGCAAAAAATGAATGAAAACAGTTTTATTATTACATCTTGATAATAATTTATTTAACAAGCCGCAGGTGTTGTTTATGCTTTTTAATCATATTTCAAAGACATACTGAGGAAATTACCGTCAGTTTTGCGTTAACAGGAGAATGGAACTGCAAAGAGGAGGATAAAGAGTATATAGATAACGATAGAAGGGAGAGAAAAAGCGTGGATAATTCGACCTTGCTCAAGACAATTGCTGGTAACAATGCTTTTCTTGATCCTATCGAGGGGAATACCCGCCGCGATGGCTCATTAAAAGTCCTACGCTCAGCTTAGTCTGCTAGACATAAGGGGAAAAGGAAAAGATGACAACCAAGTTCGTTATCTATCATGTTAGACTGATATCAGGGTTAATCTTACCGACTTGTGAATGTAATTTTTGGCGCCAAGAAATTACTCTTCTTGGTGATTGTCAATCATGTTGGGCTTTTGTATTTTAATGATTCTTTGTTGAAATTTTCCACGCACATTAAAGTTAAAAGAATTACATACACTTCAGCGCTTTAAAAAGATTTTTTTTTAAGGATAAAAATGTTAAAGCAAAGACTCTTGAAATTTAATAGTTTATCTTAACGGAATCTTTTAGCAATTTTTTTTCACGAATTAATATACAGTTAATATTTTCTTTCAATTATTAATAAGCATTTCAAAAAGTCATACTGATTATCTACAATAAAATATTAAAAATAGCATTTTTCCATAGATTAAAATAAATAAGTACTTGAAATAATTTGAGAATAAATAATTCATCGTAAAAAATTATAAATAAATTGTTTCTGCTATTTAAAAATCAATAAACAGTATATAATGTATTATGAAATGTATTCTTTAGAAAAAAATTCATTTACCGAGGCGTTCAAACGTATGTAATTCTTTAATTAAGATACTAGACAGACCGTAAAAATGCTTTAAAATGCGTTATGTATGCATAGCAGCAAGTAGTAGCATCATAACTAGACAAGCTTTAACACCTCTATCCCATTTTACTAAGACTATTTAAAAAGTTGCTCTTGAAGTAATTTCAAACTACCGTTGAATACGAGGATTATCTGCGTAAATCTATCTGACCACGAAGACGAGGTAGGTGAGTTATAATTCCCAGTCAGGAAATGCCAGTGCGCGGGTGTGAGACCGATGCCCCCGCGGATCTCCGCAGGATCGCATTTCAACTCCGGTGGCCTTAATCGTCTCGAAGGAGTATCGTCCTTTCTCCCTTTTTTTTCCTGGCTGTCTCCTGTAAGTCATTTGGAATAAATTGTTGCGACTGTCTGATACAATTTTCATTTTTTGCACAAACGTCTATAGAAGTGTCGATAGGACATCAAAGCTAAAAGCAAGTAGGAGACATCATACATGGTGGTGGACAGGTAGGGGGCATGCAGCAAGACGAGAATGAAAAAGGATGAGGAGATACCGCTTTTGAAGTCGGCGAAGCGCGTAAAAGGCTCAAGTCGTTTTAGCTGTAACGGACGCGAATCGCGCGCGATTTGCCAGATGCTATCGTCCTCCTTAGAGCACAAGGGAATTCCAGCGAATCGCAAGAGGATAAAGTCTAGGAAGAAGGGAAAAAAAGTTTTGATGTTTTGATGGTTTCTGTTGATCCGACTGAGGAGTTTTGTAGCTCAAGTTCAAGAGTCGATAATGAGTGTTTAAGGGATAGAAAAAATAATGTCTATACCAGTGGAAAAGCAGAAAGTTCGTTAAGCTGATAGTTTGTTAGACGCAATAGGTTTTTTTGTAGTGGACGCTTGACTTCCTTTAGGATGATGATTATCGGCGGAAGAGGCTTCTTGGACGAGTAAGAGGTAAAGTGGAGACGATCGCTGAGAGAAGAGGAAGGAACGGTGGGAGAACACGAAGAGGGCTCGTGATGTCCTGAGGCTACCACTTCAACTCTCTGGATGTGCAACACGCCCATACCGGTCGGCGTAGTTTATTCGCTTCTTCGCCTCTTCGTCTCGATTCCTTTACCCTTCCCCACTTATATTTCTTCTACCTCCTGAACTCTAACTCTTAAGGATTATTCATTGAATTTATTTCCACCGATCATGGGGCCCGCGGGAGACCCACTGGTGGAAATTTATCTCGCGCCCCCGCGTCACGATTCGGGGTAATCGATATATACTGATTCTGATCGGTGAGAACGGCAAACTCAAACTGTTCATCTTATTGCCGTTTTGACGGTTGTGTATCCTACTTATTTATACACACCAAGATGTCCGCTGAATTATTGGTAGTCAAGAAAAATAGTAAGATAATAGAGAGAGGAAACGTATACGAATTGGTGTAATTCTGCTTTAGTTAGTTGCTTTAGAAAGTTACAAGACAGCTCATTTCTCTGTACTCTCTCGTATTCCACCTTGAGAAAATAATCATAAATTCCTTCGGTTACCTACACCGATCGTGAGGATATTGTTCGTGGTAAGTCGTGCGTAAAGTCGAGAGCCATGCGGTCAATGCATTCAAATTTTGTTAAGAAAATTTTACGATTAATAGTAATAAGCAAAAAGATTGATAAGAATTATCCTTTAATCACGCCGATAAACTAGAATTTTACTACAAGAAAGAAGCGAGAGTGAAAGTCATGGAGAATTTATTTATATCTATAATTTAAACTAAAATTCCTCAACTTTGAGAAAATAATTAACAGAGAAGCTCATTAAAATTATTGGAAATCTTGAACAGTATTTTTGTTTTTTATTTTCACACTTTTGGGCAATGAATTTTAAAATTGATTCTTATCTACCTGAGTAGCAGCACCAGCAACAGAAGGTATTGCTGCGAAAGATGGAAGCAAGAAGAGCGAAAATCAAGGAAAGAATTCACCCGAAAATAATCATAAAAAAACCCCTAAATGAATCGCAATTATCCGTTAGCATTTAATTATTACGAAAAAATTGAAGTAATCTTTTCAAAGTCGATGATCTCGTATATTATTACGTTTTATGATGTAAATACTCCCATGTTATTAATTCATCTGTTCGATTTAATAGCCCGAGGAAGAAACAAAGTATATGAAAGAAAGAATTGAATACCGTCTATATAACATTGCGGCAATTTAACTCACTTTGTTTCGTATTATATATTTCTCAACTTCTTCTAAAATTGCTGCTTTCCGCAACAATTTGGTAGATTAACAAACGTTATGTCCAGAAGGAACTGAACCCGTTACGTAGATTTTTCAAAAAAAAAAAAAAATTGCAGGAAATGAAAGTAATGTGTTAGAATCTCATTGACATATTTAACGTTGTGTGTAGGCATCTATTTTATTTTTCTCCAATAAATATCGCAGCTTTATATCTATGGTCTTCAGAGAACTATAAATCATTCTTCATATTCAGTCACAATTTCTAGTCATTAATCTTGATAATCGAATCAATACGTAATACTTAGTCTTTATTGCGTATATATTTGTGTAGTTTGCACGCTAATTAACTTCATCTTGCTGTCTAGTAACTTAAAAACACTTTTGAATAATTATCCGTTGAATTTTATAAATTTAGCTAATGTTTCAACATCAAATAGCCTGATAAATAATTGAAAGGATCAATTTTTTGTAGATTCTAGTAAAACAAAACAAGAGAAACTTTGAATGTCTGGTTGGTCTTAGAGGACCACACGTGTTTCATGAGAATTTTCAACAAGTTCAGCGACTTTAAGGAAGCTGAGAAGTCCCTTAGGAGATCGATTAATTAAGCATGGACTTACTTGACATTCGATCGATCTGTTGATCTTCAAAGGACACTTCTTTCTTTTTCTGTGGTTCGACAAGCGGACGATTGTCGAAAACTCGATTTGTCAAGTCTCTTTCTTTCTTCTTCATGAAACATAAAAAAAAAGAGAATCCAGCAGTGTATACAGTAAGGAAGAAACCTGGCTGTGAATTCGGCGAGAGATTTATCGCTGAAGATGTCGTCTGACTAATTGACGCCGCGAGATATGCGATTTCATGTGGTACGAAATGGTTGTTGGAGATGAGCGAGGTCTTTTCATGTTCCTCTTGGCTTTCAGTTAAGAAAAGACACTACAGCTTGCCGTTATACCATGTTATCTGGCATGATTGGTGTCCGGTGAGTTGTTGGAAGAATCGTAAAACGTACCGACGCCTTAATGAGCCAATTATTTAATTGCATCTCATGCACTTGTTTCTTCATCATAGCAAGCAGGATTCAGTGTGAGTTCAAGTTAAAACGATTGGCATATTCCACGAAAATGAGATTCTCCCTGGTGACTTGTTAATTAGAAACGGGTCAATGGACTTAAAATGTCAGGATCAAGTAGCTGGATTACTTGAAACAAGGAAGAGGAAGAGAACTTACAAGACCACACCGCATTCCGAGCTGTGCTTGATTGGTTTTGGCGAGAATACGAGACGAAAGCCGCCTTCACTATGGTCAGGTCGAGCCCCCAACACCCTACGTGACTCCTTTCAAACACTAGTACTGTTTTCATTCAGCAAATCCATCAATTTCCAGTTAGAAATTCATTGACTTCTCATCACTGCACCCTGGTCCTTGATGATAATCATTTAAGTGAAACAAGATTCTTCCATTTCTTTTTGTTATCTAATTTGTCAATTTAACGACACAAAAACAATTAGCAAATTTGACCCTCGTTTCTCTTTTAAAAGGTCTAGATAATAAATGTTGGTTTTTTGATAATATTAATGGAGTTGGAGACAACGTAAGAAACCACTTCTATGTGCTCTATCTCATCACTTCTCTCATGGGAGACCGTAAAATGATTTTAACGACCCTCAAAAAGGCATTTCTCTATGAGTAAATCTTTCAAGGGTATATATCCTTGTACACTTCTGTTATCTATCATCTAAGTGAGAAATCTTAAGCTCCAAAAGTGTCCTTTAATGGTTCCGTTGATGTTAGAAGCTACTTTCACTGGTCACTATTAAATTTGAAACTCTTCCTCGGCTTTCAATCGCTAAAATCAATGGTTTGAAAAGTTTTATGTGATTTTTTAAATCATAAATGATAATTTATGATTCATAAGTTATATGAGGATTTTTTGGGGTATTTTTTCGGTTGGTGATGTGATGATGAAGGTTCTTCCGTTGAAATTCAAGTGTTTGAAAGGTTACAATTACACCAATCGTATAATTTAGTATTAAGATTTTGTAAGAGTACGATTATACAACGGAAGAGGGAACTAAAAAACGAATAGAAGAATGAGAGATAAAGTGTGAAAAAAAGTAATAAATCCAACGGTATAATTAATGATGAGATCACTACAACTATTAAAAACAGCTTGGCAATAAATAAATCTATGTTATTTCTATAATTTTTTATTATTGTCATAGCCTGAATCATTTTGAAAGACCAATAAAGAATAACTGTAAAGAATAATTTTCACAGCAATTGAAGATACACTCAAAAGAGACACAAAGAGAATCGTGGTTACAAGTAAAAGGGGTGTGAGGCTAAAGAGATCCAAAACTTTTCACCGCTTGCGGTTATGCAGAGCGTTATTTCACAGTGAAACACCTGCATGATCACCTGCACGGTCTTCAAGTTCATTCTTGTTTGACTCTGGACCCGAAGAAAGAGCAGAAAAAAAGAGGAGATGAGAGAGACAAATAAAAAAATACCCAGCAAAGAGAGGAGGGTTCCAGCTTACCCGTTCAGGTTGTAATTTATATCTCGTAGAACGATAATTACCATTCAAAAGTCTGGTGTCTCTTCTTTTACAAAACAAAAAGAAAGAAAAAAATAATAAACTTCTAAAAAGTTTGAAATGAATTGGAAATGAGTCACAGAAGCGATTCTGTATCCATTAGTTTGTCATCTCCCCTCACTTGGTTGTTGAGAGAGTCTAAAGTTGGTCGTAGCTAAAAGCCACAATGTTATCTCTTCCTCTAGACTCCACATGAAGAATCTTCTCTACTCACTCGGACTCGTTACTTCGAGAAAGGCAGTCCAATCCTGATACCAAGTATGTAGGCTAGCAATGCCATTTGAAACTACTCTGATACTATGTCGGGATCCATAGCGGTACTCAAGCGCGGGTTCAAGTCACTTGAACACTCGCAGGAGCATTGAGAGTAGAGATGTGAAATGCGGGAGAGGCCGAAGGTCGTCATCGGACGCGAACACGCCCGAGATGACCTGCCTTACTTGCAGGGAAACAAGTCTACGGTACACTTGATTTTTATCACACTCAAATTCTCTTTTATTATCTCATTACATTAATCTAGCATTTAAATTTATTATAAAAGTCAATAAACCATGAATTTCAATCATTATTTACCATGTTTTTTTTTTCTGTTACAGGTGAGTGTCAAACTATAATGAATAAAATAGAAGAATCATCACTGAGGTCAGATCGTTTATTATTATATGCATCATACTTATAGATAGCCACACCAGGGGGTATAATTGGAATACACATAGTACAAAGTTCAATCATTTTTCCCCTAGAATGATTAGAAGAAACGAAAAAAAAAACAATCACAGATTTTCATTTGAATTGAGTAGCTTATTATGTTCTGAACGTCTCATCAGATGAAAATGAATTCATTTAATGGACTATTAGATTATGATTTCCATTATAAAAAAAAATTATTCTCAAGATTTTTCTCTCTTAATATCGTCTTGAAAAAAAAAAGGTAGAAGCATTCACGAATCGTATCGATCAAACCAGTCTGGCATTCTAATTATTATCAGAAGCGACAAAGAGTTGACAGGTTTATCGGTTTCTTTTGATAGAGTTTGAGGTTCCAATTTGATTGAGCTAATCTGTTTTTTATACTCAAATAATATCCATAATAATAATCCTAATCTGAAAGATTAAAAATGCTTTAAGAGGGGGCGTAGAAAATGAGATAAACGTTTAAAAGTGTTGTCCAAGGTTTTCCTTCGGTGCTAGGGAGATGAGATTCGATTAAGGATAAATATAGATAGGTAATTTGGAAAAATAAAAAAAAATCAACAGTCAACTAATGTAGAGAAAGGTCCACGTGTTAGTCTCGTGGGTGTGTACGGCCCAGTAGTGGAGTCTTGAAGCATCAGAGACCGTTAATCCAGGAAGGAGCAGGCAAAGTGTGGCACAGCACGCCCCGGGCTCGTATGGAGGTTAGTAAAGACGAAGAGAGAAGAGGAAATGAGAGGACAGAAGAGATTTCAACAAGAGGATTCTGATCCTGGGGAACTAAACTTGAAGAGCCAACATATCTCGATATCTTTGTGGAGCCACACCCACACTTCTTTCTCTTTCTTTCACTGTGTGCTACCACCCTATCTCTTTCATTGGCATCAAGAGAATGGTATAAGACCTGAACTCTCTTTGCCATTAGAACATTTGCATTCGTTGCTCTACTTGTGGCCACGGATGTGTCACGTAGACTCTAACCAGGACCAAAAGATCCAGGTGCGCCTTATAGACGCTTGAGAACTACCTCAGAGAAATCAGATAGCAGAGATTTAGTTCACTCAATGGTACTATAGACATTTTCTGCGCGCGACTGCTGCAATTTACCATCTCAAAGTGTTGAATGCTATTTCAATTCGCGTGGGAGTCTTCTACCACACCCAAGATCATATCAGTTCTCATGATAAACAATCTTAAAACATTATATCATACAAATAAATATTTCACAATTAAAAAGTAACAATGACAAACGACACTTTGGATGTAATTGGCTTAATTGAAAAGATGAAAAATTTTATTCACTTGATGGTTAATGATAAATTAATGGCCGATTCATTGAAATGAAAATAAACAAAAAATTATTCGAGTACCCTTTTGTGAATTGGTAACGAGGCTTTTGAGGGCTTCTCATGGAGAAATATATCACTAAAGAAATGAAGAAGAAGAGATGAAACAGCATCCTGCAGTACCCGAAGAAGGCGTGCCCTAACGATGTAACGAAGAGATATCGCGTCTTCGCGATCCTCTTGCTTATATCCCCTCACTCTCAGCCTACTTACAGCTAAGATATCTTTCGAGATCGGAAGTGATCATCGCCCTGTTGTCGTCGCGTAAGTGCGCGATCGCGTGCGTGCGTAATATTCATTAAAAGCTGACTAAACCCTCCAGGGCTCTTACTATATATGTATAGGAAGAAAGATTTTTAATGAAGGAAGAAAGAAACCCTTGGACGTTTCTCTGTGTCCTTCATCAACAGCAACCTAAGATATGCGTCTCGATCCAATCGATTAAATCCGGACTTTTGAATAATTACCGATCTCAAGACATCTACACAACTTGAATTGATAAATTGCAGAATGAAAAAATAATTCTGAAAAAGACACGAAGTAGAAATTATTATTAATTGGCTGAATTCATTCGATTTTTAATAACTGCAATTCCAATGATAATTTAAATATCAGGTTATTAGTAATTGTCATTAAAAGACTGTAATTTATCTGAAAAACTGATTTTAATTGACAGGAAAGTTAACATTAATTTGAATTGAGGAGAAAAATTTTAATAAGCCTTAATCTAATAAAGGAAGAGGATAGAGGCCATTTTATCATACTTTATTTATAAATTTAATGAGTAATTTAATCAGTTGCATATAAAATTCTGATTATGATGCTTTAATGATCGTATTTAATATATTTTTCTAAAGGCTAAATAGTTACCATAGACTCGAATGCACCTATCTGTCAAGGAATATTTCCTCTCATGTCTACTTAATAATATCATGTATATGATTTCAATGTTAGGGTGTATTTCTCTGACCTGGGTGTGGTTATAAACTTTCAGACAACAAAATAGTGCGCGTATGTCGGCCAAGAAATTGTCTAAGAGAAAGGATAACATCGATGGTGCATTCATAGATTAGACAAGAAAGAAACTTTAAAAGTCTTACGCAATAAAGTTTACTTTATGTATCCGGTAAATGTTGTCGTGAAGATAAAAATGTATATGCAAAAGAATAAAGATAGGTAAATAAGTCTAACATATTTCTATCAGTTGGGTTGAGAAATCTAGTGATTAAATTAGATGATTTATCACAATTAATACCAATAATGTTAATTCAATATCACTTTATTGGTCTTATTAGAGATTAGTTGGAGTAAAATTGTCAGAAACATGTCTGTAATTAGTCTGGGGGCGGCATAAGAGTTGGATGTATCCAACGACATTAGCATAACCGATCGAACTGGTCACTTGACGAACGACCGGGTTGTTTGTCTTCTTTTTCGTATCTTGGCTTCTTATTAGTCCCGAAGAAAAATGCAAATAAACCATTGGATTTCTTGCGTGAATACGGTCGTACATGCATTGGTTGGTGTGCAGTCAAGGCGCGAATCAATTACGTCGATTAATTGGCTACCGATGAGAATCTCATGTGGAAGTCACCAAGGAAGAACATTGAGGAATGTTGACTGAGTGATCGATCGATCGATCTAAGCTTGATCGATCACTTGCGAATGCATTTGAAAGAGTGTAGTACTTTCATGATCATTGATCAGTCATTGTAAAGAACTTAATGATCGATAGACTTGTGGTTTTATTTACTAAAGAAAATTATTTTGAATGCAACAAGAAAGTTTTATTGCTTGTAGTTCTTGATTAGAGAAACGTACATGAGAAAATAGCCCCGTTATGTGCCATTATCAAGTGTCTGTATATCTTGAACATGATAATACTGCTAGTAAATATTTTTTCTAAAGCACCTGCACATTGAGAATAGTCTGTCGCGTCATAAGCACTTTGACTTTTACGAGGACGGTGCAACGTAGTTGTTACTGTACGGAATTTCTTGAGGAATTCAGGTGTTGTAAGTCTTCGTCTAGTTTTATGATCAATTTTTCATTATTTTTTTTTCTGGTCAACTGTAAAAGTATCTTTCTTGTGAAAACAATGTTTTATCATCATCTAATAACCAGAGTTGCTAAATTTTTTTTGTGTACATTTTTTAGATCATTTTGAAGTCGTGTAATATAATGTAAAGATGATAGAAATTGAGTGAAATTCACATGATTGACTCGCATTGCCCAATTATCTTTTACCGTTTATTCTTAACAAACTAGGAGCAAGGGAGAAATTTTCTGTCGACGTGTTTCGATTCTAGCCGCGTGCGCGATCGATCCACGTTTGAGTTAATAGCCAGAGAATCCCGCTACAACATCCTAGTCATGTTCTTTCGTGGCCCTTAATCAAGACACATACCAAGCAACTTCAGAGGTTCCGCAACTATCCCTTGAAAAATTTCAAAAAAATTGATACAAATTATTTAATCGTTTAATTTACTTTAATAATAAACTAATTATGTGTTATTATTAATCAATTCACGAGCACCATAAAGCTCAAAAAGATATCTTAAAACCTCTAGAGCACTTGCTGCAAATTATTATTTAATCGTTTAGTAACGCCCCAGTAATAATATTTTATTATTATTATTATCATTGTAAGACTCATGATTATAAATGAAACTAAAAAAAGAAAGAATGGAAAGTGATAAAATTTATTGGAAGGTTCAATGTTGTTGGCAGTTCTGATTTTTAATCTCAAAACTGGCTCGGAGACAGCAGGATACAGTTGGTGTTAACGAGATACTGCTTTTCTAATTTAAGTTGAAGGTGCTGGTTCGCGGGCGTACCTTTCTTGTATTCATACCTTCTCATTCACACCAGCACCATGACTCACGTACATGTACCTTAGACACGCGACTCGCTTATATACACTTTATCAATGCGCACAAGTCGACTCTCTCGCCTTGCTTAGCTAGAAACACATGAGCAATAGATTACAATTATCCGAACATGAGGCGGACAGTCTTGGAGTTGAAGTAGAGGAAAAAGGAGAGAGAGAAATGAGAAAAAGAGAGAAATAATTCTTAGCTTAACGTGGGAGTAAAACTTGCTTGTGAAACTGCATGCTGGTATGATCTTAGAATCAATGTATTAGTCTTTAAAAGATGCACTTGTCTTACCAGGTTGACAGGCCAATGAAATTATAATATAAAACAGTTTGAGTCATTCTTTGAAAACATTCTATTGTGATGATACTGTTGAATGTTTAGGAAATATTTTCAATCCAAATTACCAATTATGTAATTGATGGAGGGAAAAAGAGTCTAGTCATTAGAGGGTATTGTGTGCTTTGTACTTTAGAAAACTATACTTCTGTGTTGAATTTCAAACAAAGTCTCAGTTATTCAACCTACTAGGATCTTTGTTTTTGATGGGAATCAACAATATTACGAGTTCATTTATGAAGATCATAATGTATAATACAAAAGTATAGGAAAAAAGAAGCAAGTGATTGCAAAATAAGGAAATGAAAATTTGTAGGAAGACACGAAAGAATCAGGAGCCGGAAGTCTCGAATCCGGCGCGGAAGAGAGACTCAATTAAGTCAATTAATTTGATACCGGATGCGGTCTTTGTCGACCTCGCGGAAATTCGCATTGGCTCGCGTATAAGCATCATATTATCATCTTCAAGTTCTCAAGCGATCATTACTTTTATTACTTACTTTGTACTCTAGAATTACTAATTAAGTATAACTGGTATTGATGATCATTGGAAAGACTGGAAAGTTGATAAGGAAGAATAACTGAACGAAGAGTGAAATAAATTGGTTCGGTGCGTGGGTATTCAACTTGTGAGTACTGATTTATCACTGGCTTGAGGTCGAATTTGTTGCAACTTGACACTTCAGCGTTGTTTCGATTTAAAACGTTGATTTGAAATTTTTTTCAAGCATAAAAGAATAAACTTATGTTGAATAATTTACACTTTATTCTGTAAGTGTTACGGTGTTATGTTCACACGAGATCAATAGCACGTTTGTCTTATGTTAAAACCCTTTTAAAAATGATTGATGAAAAAACTTTACACGAGAATAGACGAGAAGAAGCCTCAAGAGACTCCTTGACATTTATCTGTCATTTTTCTTGATGGTCATGGAGAAGCTGAATGAATGCTGACACGAAAAATTGTCGTTCAGCTTATGAATATGTTTCCAATATCAAAATTGAATAGAGAATCAACAGGAAAAAATACATATTTTTTTTCTACAACTAATGGTTCATAAAAGATATTTTCTAAAATATTCTCTCAGGTCCAGGATTGATAATTGATTCTTAGAAGTGAATTAGTTGAGAAGGAAAGATTAAAAATGTCAATAACTGAATATGGAATAATTTTATTAAAGACTGTGTGATAAAATGCAGAATATCAGATATTTTTGTTGATTTTTGTAGTCTCAATGCAAAGTCAGAACACTTGAAGATTAGAAAAGCCCACATCTTACAGAACAATGGACTATGGTACGTCTAGTCACGGCTAAAAATTCCCCGGTGGTCCCCGCCTCGGGCCCTCCCTTAGGTGTTTAATAATTCAACGACGTTCTTTGGGCCGCAACGCAAGCAAACGTATTCGTATGTTAATTTGAAGTCGGCAAGTATGTCCTCTGTGAAGACGCGGAACCGCGAGTTGAGAGAGTAAAGAGTATCTTAGAGAAGAGAATGAGGCAGTAGAAATGAAGGTTTCCGGCTGACAATTGAAACTGTCATGTTCGTATGAAGTAAATAGGTTGCGTGGGTTAGTCGTACATTCTTTGAGATACCTCTCACGCTTGGAACTAATCGAAAAATCTTATACAATAATCTTATGAAGTCAAGACACTCAGTATCTTTAAACTGTTATTTTTTCACACATATAATCAAAGAGATTACAGGGAACTCTAACAGGAGACTTTAAGACACATAATATCTTTTTTTGGATACTTACAAAGCTTTTTGTCGACTCAACTTCCTGGACTGCTTGTTCTGCAGACCATCAGCATCTTGATTCAGTACTAATTGGCCTCGATTGCCAGAACACAGGTCAGCCGTACTGATTTCACGTGTAATTAAAGCCAAACATGAAAAAAATTATAACTCTTTATTTAATTAAATTTCATTTAAACGATCTGACCTTCGTTAGCTGATGCTGCTCCCGAAAAACGCTTCCGTTATCACTTTTTATACATAAGTAGCCATCATCATTTTAAACAAGTTTATTAAACTCAATACTATATTTTATATTTCATGTAAAAAATTTTTGGTCGAATTATTACCTGTTTTTCTTCCAATTTAAAAATGACTCTTGATCATTTTTTATTCTGGTTTTTTTTTCATTTCAATAGAAATAAAAAAAAAAGCTTCTTGTATAAACATGATTATCATTCACTTTCTAAATGAAAAAAAAAATTTTTCAGGTTACACTGGAACGCAGTGTGAGATTGACATTGACGAATGTGCAACAAATCCTTGCTTGAACAACGGCATCTGCACAGACCTAGTAAACTCATTTAAATGTGACTGCGCTAAAGGATTTGCTGGATCACACTGCCAGATAAACATAGACGACTGTGCGTCAGCACCATGCAAGAATGGTGGTACTTGCCAGGACTCGATAGCTAAATATACGTGCGAGTGTCCACCAGGATTCACGGGAGCATCTTGTGAAACGAATATCAATGACTGTCAGTCAAATCCATGTCACAGTGGTACCTGTATCGATGGAGAGAACTCTTTTGTATGTAGCTGCTTCCCAGGTTTCACTGGAAAACTATGTCAAACCCAGATTGACGAGTGTGAGAGTAATCCCTGTCAGTTTGGCGGACGTTGTGAGGATAGAATCAATGGATATCAATGTATCTGCAGACCTGGAACTTCTGGTACCAATTGTGAAATCAACGTTAACGAATGCTACAGCAACCCATGCAGAAACGGTGCTCGATGTATTGATGGTATCAACAGGTTAGTATAGATTTTTATTGATTTAATTTTCTCATTTAAATTGAATCATTGTTCTCGTGATCGGAACCATTCGATGGCTTCTTGTCGCGTAGAATTCTTACCTACTTATAATTTACAAACCAAGCCTTATACTAATCTGATTTTCTATCATGCGCTTTCTTTTTCAATAACTACCGACACTCGAGCAGCAATCGGATGCCTGCAGTCGAATGGTACGTAACATTATGTGGAAAAATGTGTGCTAGCGTGTGCTTTTTGATGTTGCTTTCAAATCATTCCTGCCGTTTAACTTCACTTGCTATTTTTTGTTTCACATCCTCACTTACATTCATTATCATGTTTTTTTGTTTCATAAACTTTTGGCAATTATTTAAATAATAATAATAATAAAAATATGTGTTTTATCTCAATTTAGATCGTCAATTTAAATAATTACCAAATTTGAAGAAATTTGTTGTTTGAATTTGCTGTTTTATTTGAAAGATAGTGATAAGATTCAATACTAAATGTTGATCATTTATTTTAGGTACTCCTGTGAATGCGAGCCGGGTTTCACTGGTCAACATTGTGAGACAGACATCAACGAATGTTCCAGCAATCCATGTGCTAACGGTGGTCGATGTATTGACTTGATAAACGGCTACAGATGCGAATGTCCTCGTGGTTACTATGATGCTAGATGTCTTAGCGACGTCGACGAATGCGCAAGCAATCCTTGTATTAATGGCGGTACTTGTGAAGATGGCGTAAATCAGTTTATCTGCCACTGCTTACCTGGATACGGCGGTAAAAGATGTGAAGCTGACATCGACGAGTGTGGATCTAATCCTTGTCAGCATGGTGGAATGTGTATTGATCATCTGAATGATTATAGTTGCCAATGTTTGGCTGGATACGCTGGTACTAACTGTGAAACGAATATTGATGATTGCGCCAATAACCCATGTCAAAATGGAGGCTCATGTATTGACCTTGTCAACGATTACAAGTGTGTTTGTGAATTACCACATACTGGAAGAAACTGTGAAGGTAAATTAGATCCTTGTGCACCTAATAAATGTCTTCACGGTGCTAAATGTACTCCATCATCGAATTTCTTGGACTTTGCCTGTACCTGTACGGTTGGATACACTGGACGACTCTGTGACGAAGATGTAGATGAGTGTGTGGTAACATCACCATGCAGAAATGGAGCTACTTGTAGAAATACCAATGGATCCTATCAATGTGTATGTGCCAAAGGATATGAAGGCCGTGATTGCATCATTAACACTGACGATTGTGCATCGTTCCCTTGCCAAAATGGAGGAACTTGTTTGGATGGAATTGGAGATTATACCTGTCTTTGCGTTGACGGATTCAATGGTAAACACTGCGAGATTGATATTGATGAGTGTGAATCGTCACCATGTAAGAATGGAGCTAGCTGTAATCAATATGTCAACTCTTATACTTGTCAATGCCAACTTGGATTTTCTGGAATCAACTGTCAAACGAACGATGAAGATTGCACGGACAGTAGTTGTATGAACGGTGGCAAATGTATTGATGGTATAAACAACTATACTTGTGTTTGTCAGCCAGGATATACCGGATCCAATTGTCAGTATCGGATTAACGAGTGTGATAGTTCACCTTGCTTAAACGGAGCAACCTGCCATGATGACATCAACCATCACTACGTTTGCCACTGTCCTTATGGTTACACTGGCCAACGCTGTGACATGTACGTCGATTGGTGTGCAGATAAACCTTGCGAGAATGGCGCTACGTGCGTTCAACATAAGAATAAATATCATTGCAATTGCTCAGTTGGATGGACAGGAAAAGTTTGCGACGTGGAAATGGTATCTTGTAAAAACGCAGCCATTAAAAAGAATGTTCCAGAAGAATATCTCTGTAATAATGGAACGTGTGAAGACATTGGTAATAGTCATCGTTGTCATTGTCTGGAAGGATATACCGGTTCTTATTGCCAAGAAGAGATCAACGAGTGTGACTCAGCGCCTTGTCAAAATGGTGCTATTTGTAAAGATCTTGTTGGCTCCTATCAGTGTCAATGTACTAAAGGCTTCCAAGGACAAAATTGCGATCTTAACATTGACGATTGTAAACCTAATCCTTGTCAGAATGGTGGAACTTGTCATGATCTCATCAACAATTTCAGTTGCTCATGTCCACCAGGAACTCTCGGTATTATTTGTGAGATAAATGTTGACGATTGTGTGCCTGGAGCTTGTCATAACAATGGAACGTGTACAGATAAAGTTGGAGGATTCGAATGTAAATGCCCTCCAGGATTTGTTGGTCCCCGATGTGAAGGAGATATCAATGAATGTCTCTCTAAACCTTGTGCTTCTCCCGGTACTCAAGATTGTGTTCAACTTGTCAACAACTACCATTGCAATTGTAAACCAGGATATATGGGCCGTCATTGTGAAGCAAAAGTGAACTTCTGCGACAGTTCTCCATGCCAGAATGGAGGAGTTTGCACGGCTAAACAAACTGAACATACTTGTTTATGTCCAACGGATTATTATGGACCGAACTGCGAATTCACCGGTTCGTATTGTGATACCGAGCCATGCCTTCATGGTGGTACTTGTAGAGTTGCTGCAACGGAAATGGGATACAGATGCTATTGTCCGCCTGGAACAACTGGAACCCATTGTGAGATCGATGCTAAAGATGAATGTGACAGCAACCCATGTCAACAAGCCGATGCTGTTTGTGAAAATCTTTTTGGTGATTACGCTTGTTACTGTCCACCAAAATGGACTGGTAAAAATTGTGAAATCTACGACATGAATAGCCACGGTGGAGTATTTGGAAGACCAAATGCTGTTATTCCTAAAGTATTGAATGCCTACGAATTAGATCTCGAACGCGAAAAGAAAAAATGTATCGAGAACCGTTGTGAAGAGAAAGCAGGTAATCATCATTGTGATCAAGAATGTAACAGATACGCATGTAACTTTGACGGAAATGATTGTTCTCTGGGCATTAATCCCTGGAGAAATTGTACAGCTCCAATTAACTGCTGGGATGTTTTTATGAATGGAGTTTGTGATGAGGTTTGTAATAATGCTCAATGTTTATTTGATGGCAGAGATTGTGAGAAAAAGTTAGCACCTTGTAATCCCATTTATGATGCTTATTGTCGCAAGCATTATGCTAACGGACACTGTGACTATGGTTGTAACAATGAAGAGTGTAATTGGGACGGTTTGGATTGTGAACGTGAAACCCCACCATCACTTGCAGAAGGAGTTATCTCTATTGTCGTAAGATTGGATATGCAAACATTCCGTAAAAATTCTGTCGCTTTCCTCAGAGATATTGGTCACGAACTAAGGACGACCCTAAGAGTTAAACAAGATGAACTTGGTAATGATATGATTTATCCTTGGAAAGGCGATAGAGATCAGAATATGCAGTCGGGCATAATAGGACGACCATCAACTTATGGTGATAACCAGAAAGGTGTTGTAGCTTATCTGGAAATTGATAATAGAAAATGTACAACAACACAAGGAGCAGTTTGTTTCCCTTCTGCTAATGAAGCTGCAGAATTTCTTGCTGCAACTGCTGCTAAACATACTATCTCGAAGAATTTCCCCATTGAACAAATACGAGGTGTAGTTGGACCTCAAGGACCAGAGTATCCAGAATCTCCTACAAACTACAAATACGTATTTATTGGTGTTATCATTGTAGTTCTTGGAGGACTGTTAGTAGGAATTTTGATAACAGCTCAGAAGAAACGTGCTGTAGGTATCACCTGGTTCCCAGATGGTTTCTTGAGAACAAGTAGTGGTAGTGGACAACGAAGAAGATCTCGAAGACGTGGACCAGATGGACAAGAAATGAGAAATTTGAATAAACAACCTTCTGTAAATTGTATGGACATGGATGTTGGAAATGGAAGACCTCAACAATGGTCTGATGATGAATCAGATCTACCACCATCGAAGAGAATGCGTGCTATTGAACCAGGTTACGCAAGTGATCACACAGCAATTACAGATTATGAAGAAACTGAACCAAGAGTATGGACTCAACAACACTTAGATGCTGCACAAATTCGTAGACCTGATGCAGGTGGTGTTTTAACTCCTCCAAGTCTTGAACATGGCCAAGACATTGACCCAATAGGACCACACGGAATGACTCCATTAATGGTTGCTTCAGTTAGAGGAGGAGGATTAGATACTGGAGATGAAGAAGATGACGGTGATGGTACTGCAGCTGTTATAGCAGATCTTGTCGCACAAGGAGCAGATTTAAATGCAACAACTGAGAAGAGTGGAGAGACGTCTCTTCATTTAGCAGCGCGATTCGCACGAGCCGATGCAGCAAAGAGACTATTAGATGCTGGAGCAGACGCTAATTCTCAGGATAACACTGGAAGAACACCACTACACTCTGCCGTAGCTGCAGATGCAATGGGTGTTTTCCAAATACTTTTAAGAAATCGTGCAACTAATTTGAACGCAAGAATGCATGATGGAACTACGCCATTAATTCTCGCAGCTAGACTTGCTACTGAAGGAATGGTAGAAGATCTCATAAATGCTGATGCAGATATTAATGCTGCTGATAATAGCGGAAAGACAGCACTCCATTGGGCCGCAGCTGTTAATAATGTGGACGCTGTAAATATTCTCCTGGTTCACGGAGCGAACCGTGATGCACAGGACGACAAGGATGAAACGCCGCTGTTCCTCGCAGCACGAGAAGGAAGCTTTGAAGCCTGCAAAGCTCTTCTAGATACGTTTGCTAATCGAGAAATTACTGATCATATGGATCGGTTACCTCGAGATGTAGCAAGTGAAAGGCTACATCATGACATCGTTAGATTACTTGAGGAGCATGTGCCCAGATCTCCACAGATGGTCTCTGTGATGCCAAATGGACCTCTCATGGGTAAGTTTTTATGTTCATTTCATTATTTATTATTTACTTTTTATTTTGAATTATCATTAATTTTAACATCAATCATCTACAGGATCTCCAAACCATCCACAACTTATTACGCCACCAACAGTCATTGGATCAGCGCCGAAACAATCGAAAGCCAAGAAGCGACCGAAGGCAGGGGCTCCTGGAAATCCCAACAGCCCAGATTCAGAAGGCTCGGTAGTGGCGGTGAGACGGAAACCGTCAGTAAAGAAGCCACCAGCAAAACGTGGTGCTCAACCCCCAAACCAGGAAATCCCTCAGGGAGCGGAGGGAGCCGAAGGAAATTTGCCAAGTCCTTACGACAGCGCAAGTCTCTACAGCAACGCGCTCCCATTAGTAAACCATACAACAACAGCAAAACAACCCCCGCCTTACGAGGATTGTATAAAGGGTCAATCAATGCAAAGTCTTCAACAACTTGGGCTCGATACATTCACGACCAATTACGGTCTGCCCAATTTTCATGAGCAGTTGTTAGCTACTCATCAACGCCAGACACAGGGCATGATTAACACATTATCACCACCATATAGTAATCAATCACCGCCGCACTCTGTGCAATCAAACATGACTCTCTCGCCACAAGCAAGTTATATGGGTTCACCGTCACCTGCAAAAAGTAGGCCTTCACTTCCTACCTCACCAACACATATTGCGGCAATGCGACAAGCAACGCATCAAAAACATGGGGGAATGCCACCAGTAGGTTTTGATTTTGATAACCTACCGTACACTACTAGCCAACAAGCACAGATGCAACAACAGCAGCAACAGCAACAACAGCAACAGCAGCAACAACAAAATAGTCAACAGCAACAGCAGCAGCAGACTCAATACTACCAATATTTGACACCACCATCACATCATTCAGGACCTGATGTGACGCCTCAGCATCTGATGCAAGCTCCAGAGAGTTTTCCAACACCATCGCCTGACAGCCCTGGTCATTGGTCGTCGAGTTCGCCACATTCGAACAGCGACTGGTCCGAGTGCATGGCCTCGCCGAATGCCTATGCACCCGGTGCACCGCACCAAAGTAGCAAAGGCTCCGAGGCAATTTATATATAAGGGATTCAACTAATGTTCACTCGTGTGAACAATTATTTATGCATATAAATATTATATATAAATAGAAATAATAAGCAAAATATATATAAACGTTATATATATTTTATATATATAAATTTTTCACAAAGACTTCGTTGGAATCAGAGACACTGCTATGTATAACTCAATCAATTAATCGTGCCTCTTTAATTATGTAAATCGTGTAGTAAGAAATAAGCAAAGTAAACTATTATATTTTTATGAGAATCAATTTTTATACGTAACAGTGCAAAGTTGAGCTCAATGATAAAATGAAGGGTGCCTTCAAACTTGCCAGAGTGTGAGGACCTTCTCAAAGAATTGCAAAAATAAGATGGAACGAGAAATGAATGAGAGACATCAATGAGTTAATTACAAATTTTATTGTAAATACATTTCAGATAATGAGAAAAGACAATAAAAAAAGACAATCGTGTTAAAAATATTCAACTTAGAGTGTATGTAACTGTAATATTCTATTTAATATGTATGAATAGCACGATTATATCCAGTGAGATATGTCTCTGTAGTAAATATATATCGTTCAATATTTCAAATCGCCACTGCCAATCTTTATATTATAACAGGCGGGACGAATTGACAATAATTCTCATAATGTTAACTGAGAAAACAGGAAACACTCGATTACATAGCGAACGAGAGAAAGAAAGGGAATTGAAATTTGTGCCTTTCAATTATTCTAGCTAATATTCAATTAGTTAAATTACTGAATTATGCGTTTAATGTCACATACATTGCACAAATAAATGATAAATCGTGCTATCAGAGCAATGTAATGTAAGATACAAATGGTTGACTGAGATTTCAAGAATTTAATACCATTCCTCTCGACAAGTTGTTCCATACACAGACATTCCAATTCGTATATTACTCATTTTACTTAATTTTTTTTTCTTCATTTCAAAAATATATTATTGTAGAATTTTTTAATATGCATTTTAAACTAACACTATAGTGTAATTTTTTTGTTTATTAATCTCTCGAAATGTTGATATTTTACAAATAAGATAAGTCGTGTGTCCTAGAAATGGTAAACAAATTCTCAAATTTTAGTTGACCAAGTTTGAGTGAGTATAAATAAATGAAAAAAAAAATTGTAGCGACATAAACACCACAATCACCAATGGTGTTTACATAATTAATAAGTTCATTAGATTGTTGCGAGAGAAAAGGTTATATTGATTAATATAAATCGACTTGTGCTTGCAATATTAGTAGTGAATGATTAATAACAACAAAGGCATGACAATTTAACTTTTAATAAAATCATTGAGTGTAATTCTTTTCTTTATTTTTTAGATATTTATAAAAAGAAAAAAAAAAATTGTAAATAATCTAATTTTTTTGTCTTAATTATTACACTGTCGAGTATTTCTGTATCATCTTTTCTCTCGATTTTTGTACAAACTGTTTTTACATATTTTTATACTGAATAAGTTAGCAAATATAATTGCTATTTGATAAATTTGTTTTGTAAGATGGTCTACATATATTAATAATCATGTTTCTCTATTATACTATTAATAATGACGTTTACATTTATTGTGTGATTTTATGTTGCATTAAGGATATTATACTGATACTGTTCTTAATGCAATACTGGGTTACACACAGCGGTGCGATTGAGACACAATATCAAATTAAATAATTCAAATTATATATTTATGAAAATGGATTTTATTCTTAATATATCATGCTGTTTGATCAAAAAGTGCGATTATTCATGAAGACTGCGTACGATTTTCTGAATGTAACAATAATATTTTCATACTAGTGTGTTTTTTGTAATTAAAATGATAAATGCGGAGATAATATGACAATTTTGAATCTAAAATGTATTTGAAACAAGTAATAATGTCCTCATAAATTGATCACACTGTTTACATGAGCGAAATATGTATGCTGATTATGAGGGAAAATGAAAAATAGGAATTTCTTATCAAAAAATGTTTGCTCTCTAACGCACCTTTACTCTGTGTTAAAAATTATTTATAGTTATAAGATATAATGTAGTGTATGATTAGCGATAAATTAGAGAATTCGAATTATAATAGAATTTGTTATTCTTTGCAACTTGTAAAAAGTACTGAGTTTTATTAGTATTAACTGCTCGATAAGAAAACTAAAGATATTTTCATTCTATTTGTCCCCTCGCCTTACTTCCCATATTTTTATAAATAAGTTATGTCTTTTAAACAGATGTAATAATAAAGATAGTCTAACCATTTATCATACATGTTGTGTTTTTATTCATTCATATTTGCACGAATTTCCTGAATTGATGCTCGTTATGATTAACTATTATAATATTATATTTCAGAATAACTATAAAAGTCTTTATTATATAATAAGTATCAGTTTATTTTTAAGCTTCAGTCATTTTGAACGATGGTAGAGCTGAGGATGAATAGATGTAAAAATTCAGAAGCTATTGCTTTGTTATTATGATATTCTTCTATCGATAGGAAAGATTTCATTTTCTTACAGGATTCATAAATAATCTTCCGAGATAATCAGTTTATAATAAAATATTATTTTCACTGTGCGCATTCTCATCGATTGATTGGAATTATAATTTGATTATTTTAATGATCTTTGATTGATGAAATTTGTTTACCAATCTCCAATTATGCAGGTAAGTAAATAATAATCTCATACGCCTATACAACATATATTTATCTTTATGTTTGATGAGAAAGTCAATAAGTAAGGTAATTCGTATAGAAAAGTTTGGTTCCAGAAAGGTTCCCTGAATGTTTCCAGGTGGGGAAGTTCCCCGACGTTCTTTTCGTAGGACTATGGAGAACGTTTAGGGAGCAAATTTTTTTTTTTTTTTTTAAATTTTTTCTCTCTAGTCCAAACGTACTTCAACTGTTTTTTAATTGCAAAAAACAATATATATAATGAAATTAATGAAATAGTGATATATTTGCGGAAAACTAAGAGATATAAAAATAAGCATAACTTCTATGCTAATAATGCTACAAGGGTGATTGAGGGCTTAAATGAAAGATCTCGATGAGAGGGAAAAGATCAATATAGTTAAAATCATAATTGTCGCAAAATTCATGCAAAAATTAGAGCAAGTTCCCGTTTTACCCCACTTTAGGAAGGAAATAATGGATTTTTTATAAGTTTGACCCGATTCCGCATTTCTACGCATCAAGACGAAGAGAATGAGTGGTCGATCATCGAAATCGGATAACTTTGATTTTTCGACCCAAAAAAATGGCAAGTGGTACCCCTTTCCATTTTTTTTGGCCAAAAAATAAAAGTACTCCGATTTTCAAGTTTGACCACTCATTCTCTTCGTCTTGAAGCGTAGAAATGCGGAATCCGGGCACCGCCCGGAAAAACTCACTTTAACACCCTCAAACAGGGGTAAAACTGGATACAAATTACTAACAATCATCCCCTTCACTTTAAACCCTTATAACTCATGAACGGACGGTCCAATAACTTTTTTTAGGGACGTTTTAAGAAGATCAAAATCTAAGCTATCTAACGATATCCATATATTTATTGAAAAAAAATTCCTTCACCCTTAAAATCGCTGAAATATAAAAAAAATCACATTTTTTTGGGACTTTGCCAACTATTTTGGCAATTTTGAGGCTGAAATAAATTTTTTATACACTTTTCATGGATATGGATCTTTAGCTAAGATTCTAAAGTTTCCAAATACCCCTTAAAAATCATTGTTAGATGACTTGTATGAGAGTTATAGAGGTTCAAAGTTGAAGCAAGGGTCAAAAAATCATCTACTTTCGACTTTGGACCTTTATAACTTCTGAACAAATTGCTTAATGACGATTTTTCTGCAGTATTTGGAAACTTCAGAATCTTAGCTAAAGATCCATATCCATGAAAAGTGTATAAAAAATTTATTTCAGCCTCAAAATTGCCAAAATAGTTGGCAAAGTCCCAAAAAAATGTGATTTTTTTTTATATTTCAGCGATTTTAAGGGTGAAGGAATTTTTTTTCAATAAATATATGGATATCGTTAGATAGCTTAGATTTTGATCTTCTTAAAACGTCCCTAAAAAAAGTTATTGGACCGTCCGTTCATGAGTTATAAGGGTTTAAAGTGAAGGGGATGATTGTTAGTAATTTGTATCCAGTTTTACCCCTGTTTGAGGGTGTTAAAGTGAGTTTTTCCGGGCGGTGCCCGGATTCCGCATTTCTACGCTTCAAGACGAAGAGAATGAGTGGTCAAACTTGAAAATCGGAGTACTTTTATTTTTTGGCCAAAAAAAATGGAAAGGGGTACCACTTGCCATTTTTTTGGGTCGAAAAATCAAAGTTATCCGATTTCGATGATCGACCACTCATTCTCTTCGTCTTGATGCGTAGAAATGCGGAATCGGGTCAAACTTATAAAAAATCCATTATTTCCTTCCTAAAGTGGGGTAAAACGGGAACTTGCTCTAATTTTTGCATGAATTTTGCGACAATTATGATTTTAACTATATTGATCTTTTCCCTCTCATCGAGATCTTTCATTTAAGCCCTCAATCACCCTTGTAGCATTATTAGCATAGAAGTTATGCTTATTTTTATATCTCTTAGTTTTCCGCAAATATATCACTATTTCATTAATTTCATTATATATATTGTTTTTTGCAATTAAAAAACAGTTAAAGTACGTTTGGACTAGAGAGAAAAAATTTATTTGCTCCCTAAACGTTCTCCATAGTACTACGAAAAGAACGTCGGGGAACTTCCCCACTTGGGAACATTCAGGGAACCTTTCTGGAACCAAAATTTTCTATACTGGAAATTTAAAAGACTAGCTATTTCAGAGTCTACGTAAGAAAATTAATTTAAAAAAGATTTGCGATTTTTAATGAAAATGAATTTTGATGTTGTATTGCGGCTATCTATACTTGAAGCAGCCGCCATGTGTTATTCAGCCAGAAGATGTTCCTATGGCAGTTTGAAAAGAGCTCAAGAATTGACCACGGTTGTTTGTAAATTCAAGTCTTCAACAAATGCGAAGCTCATCAACATGCAAATCACGACATCCAGACCCTGCCAACTTTGTGCGTTGATCTCTTTGGACTCATTAATTTACCAAACAAGTATTTAACTCTGAGAATTTCTATTCTCAAGACATTTACTTTTAGTGCTGTTCATAGTAATTAATCCTATGCAAATTAGAATTTTGAACAAAGGAAAACATAGTGGTGAAGTAAATGTATAAAATAAAAAAATCATCCATTAAAATTACTTGAATATTTTATAATAATTATTTATTTATCATCATGAAAAAATAATTAAGGCAATAATAAAATGGAAAAAATTGGAATGATAGCTTTTGTATTTATTATCATCTGAAAACTGTACGTATACTTTACAATCATCACACCAATCTTCTTAATCATAAGACATTTTAATATCCCGTTAAGTGGTGTTAATTCGTATATTATAGAGCAGATTGTACCAAAGTCGAAATATTCTATAACTTAATACAGACCTTTATTGGATATAAAGGCATAGTTGAGAGTACATGAAAAAAAGATTATATAAACTATATGATTCTAAACATTTGCGCAGGATATCTTCATCCACATTTCGTCAGTATTCTAAATAAAATAAGTTGGTAGGAAAAGATTCCTACTTCTTTATACTCCACTCTGATCATCACTCATTCATTCATGCATTTTACTCAACAAATTGTTTATGTAATTGCGAATGTATTACTTTAATGTATTTATCCAACGATGATATATACATATAATGCGAGCGACAATTGAAAACATTGTTTAGATTGATTACTATTATTAATGTATAAACATGCAACGATGGAGACTTTTTTAACTCATTGGCATTTTTCAATATAAACATTTTCAAGTAATTATTTGGAAGAAAAAATTCATTAATAGTACGTTTTCTTGGACTTGACATAAAATCAAATCAAATAGTTCATTTTTGAAATAAAATAGAGTGACCTTTTCTCCAAACGAAAAATAATGAGATTGAAAAACGTCTACATATCAGTCTCTTTTAAAAACTAAATAAAACAACAATAAAAACGAAGCAACTCAATTACCTCAAGCAATTTTCTTGTGATTAAAATGCCTATTTTAAAAGTCCTACTTTTAATAATCGCTCATTGCAAATAATGTCTTGAAAATAAACTACACCAATTATGTGGCAATAATTAATTATTAAACAATAATTAAATTTATCCACTTGGATATAATAACATAATGCTTACATCATTGCGTTATAAAATTTTTTCCATAATATTGTTTTGTATAAAATAAAAATTTTGTAACCAAAAATTTTTAGATCAATTGTTGGACATTTTTATGTAACATTTATTATAAATCAATTATTCCATTCAGATCTAAAATGATTAGGAATTCGTTAATACACTTTTGGTTATCACACAAAAATTTATTTTTGAAATATTGGAATATTTTCAACATCTGATACGACTTGAGGTGAATTGCATAATCCATTTTCATTGATATTATTATTATTCTAGATCTTATGTAAAAAAATTATAATTATTAACCATTGAAATTCATTGTTTTTACTAACAATCGGTGGGTAGTTAGAGTTTTTTTTCTAATGAACAAAACACTGCTATAAGCATTTAAAACTCTCAAGATCTTTCTCACTATAATTTTACGTTTATTTATTTTTTTTAAATTTTTATTGAATCATTTTTTTTTTTCATATCTAATTCGTTACAACAATTTCATGTAATCTCACCTCAAATCTCACATGATGCCACAGACATACATTTACAATAATGTATTTCTATATTATTTATCTACAAAAATGAATATTTACATACGATACTGGCAATAATTCGTTCTTTCCTAACTTTCATGACCATTTTTGTTTCACAATTAAGACCAATTAATTATAATCAATCAGTACATCGAACATAACAATAGTAAAAAGTATTTCACTATTACATTTGTTATCATTACTTCCATTAGATGCTTTACAATAACCCCTTCCACTTGACACACATTACAATTAATACAAATAGGGAGAATGCGGAGTGATTGGTGTTCTGAAATGAAAGGCGAATAGGTTTTGATTGAATTCAACCTGTTGACCTTTCGAGAAAAAAATTTTAAAAATCAATAATATTAATAATAATAGTAACAAACTTATTGTATTGATTTGAACACAAGACTTTTCATGCTATTTAATAAAAACATTACAGCGAAGCAGTAGCTAAATATCTTTGTTCAAACATAAATTAATAATGTTTGGCAGTGTTCTTTTCTTTTCATTTGAATATTATCTAGAATTTAATATTTGTTCATTGTTATGTAATTTAAATAAAGTACTATTTTTCCAACCACCGTGTGGTTAAAAATGATTGAATTATAGATTTTCTATTAAAATGAAAATATAACTTAATAGCAAAAATCGCTTAAAAAGGCAACTAATAATATAATCATGCTCAATTGAAAATTGTTATTAACATGGCTTGGACTTAAATAATTCAACAGTTTTTCATTTAAAAATCATTCATAATTAAAAACTAGGTTGAAACAATTGTTCAACACAAAAAATTTGGTGAAATTTTCAGAAATGTCTTTGCTATTAATGTTTAATCTAGAAAAGAAATCTTTCATCGCAAATAAAATAAAAAATATTAACAAGTTTGTGAGAATAATAATAAATTTCCAGTCTTAATATGTCTGAACCACAACAAATATTTTCGGTTATAAAAATATTACAAATTAATTGAACTAACAATGTCTGTCATTACTATGGTTATCTAAAGCGGTATGTGAAATAAATATGGTATGTATGATGATTTCGGATGATTTTTAAAAAGAGATATTTTACTCAATAATTACAATGAAACTAAATCAAAAAAAGTAATAATAAACACAATTATTAAAATCTTTTACATTAAGTGAATCTCTGTATTAAAATGTACTTTATCTAAACAACTTATATGGCTTAATTACGTACTTCGGTTTACATATAATTGGAGAATTTATATAATTAAGTTTTGTAACAATTATCGAAACTTATTATCGAAGATAATTTCCATTCATGTCAGCTCACAATTTATAGTACTAACAACGTTTAAAAAAAATAAAAATATTTCTAAATTGCCTAATAAGCTCTTTTTATCAAGTAAGATTTTGCAAAAGACCTTCTACTGTCTCAATTTTCAGTTTGCTCTATTTTTTCATTTGAAACTTGAGAAAGATCAGTAACCAAATTATGAATTTATCAATGATTAATTATTACTTTACTTTTCTTCTCTTGATTCTTGCAAATTTTTTGTTGATTAATTATATCATTAAAAATATACGAATCTGTCTCTCATTTTTTTTGTTTTTGTACAACCTCCACTAATTCTCTTCAGTCAAAAATTAAATATATTTAAATGCAAATTTTTATCAGATATTTTAATGATGCTATTAATTATGATGATTGAAAATCATTGATTATTCGATTATACACAAAATTAGTTCTATATTTCCTCTTCAGTTAACATTAATGAGCAATACTATTAGTTCTTTTACTGGATTATAAGTTGTTTTTTTGATTCAAACAAAGTACATACTTTGTTGTAATTTGATGGATATCTTAAGCAAAATTGTATTCATATGAGAATAATTTGATGTTAACTGTTTAGGAGAAGACATTCTGAGAGTAAACTTAATTATTGTATTGAAAAATAATTTTTGTTGCATTTTTATTTTTTCATTTTTTCCTGTTTTTTTTTTTACAAAAAAATCTTGATAACACAATAATTTGTTGATTTTTCCTTATTGCAGTAGAAAGATCATCAATGAGATATGGATTTTTTTAATCTGAATTTCTACACGCGCGTCACACATTCACTGACGTTTTTTTGATATACTTACAGATAATTATTTACAATTTCCAATTCAACGTGAAATATTTTCGCGAAAAAAATATCTATTTTTAACATTTAAAAATTTAAGTTTCATCACTTGTATAAGTGGACGGCGCGAGTGAATTTGAGAAACTCTTGATAAAAAGAAATTTAATCTGATGATCCAATAAAAAGGAAAATTACTGACAGTAGTACAAAAATATTCTCACGTTGCAAAGTAAAATATACACTGGCATCGAGAATCGTTGATTATATGAAACGACAGTGACTATGGCGCGGGTCAAAAATTTCCTAATTCCTAATGCATAAAAGGAAAATAATAGTTGTTACCAACAATTGAAACTTAATCGTAGCACAATTAAGCCTGTAATAAGGCATGAATCGAAAAATTATGCTTTACCGTTATGTTTTCGGTCCTTCCCATTCAATAAGATACTGCAGTTGACCATTAGCTCCTATCCTCTTGGCTCTCACTACAAATTTTTCACCAGAAGCTATTCTATTTGCTGCACCAAAGTACATATTAACCGAGGACTTTAAGTCGTCCATGGATATATCTGGGGTAGTTTGTTTTACTGGAGAACACTTGGGCGATACAGGCATACTGCGATTCTTTTGCGGTTGCACGTCTGGAGTCACTGTTTTGTCATTACTTTGACGTTGTCTTAATCTTCTACCATTTAACGCGTAATCCACACAGTTACCAATTTGACTGGTAGTACTACTCGACGAACTGTTGAATGAGCTTCTTAAATTTCTTACAAAATCACTTTTAACTTCATTACTACGTGCGGGCAATATCGTAGCAGTCTTGCTTGCTGTTGGCTGAAATTGAGTCGACTGTTGCTGTTGTTGTTGTTGCTGCTGCTGCTGTTGTTGCTGTTGAGGTGGACGACCTCTTCTGTGTTGTCTTCGTCTCTTAACTTGTCCGTTCCTATCAATAATAATATCTTTTTCGGAAAGTTGACGCTTAGCAGGCCGCACAATGGGTGGCTGCGATATCACGGGAGTCAGAGGAAGAGGAAGAGTAATTGGACACTGATTATATGGAAGAGGAGTACTTGACGTCCCTGGACCTACACTGCAAGGTGTACCAAGTAACTCGCTCAAATTACGGAAAGGATTATTCTTGCCTTCAAAATCTTTTGGCGGTGGAATGAAAGAGTCTAAGGTTCCTCGAGAACTAGTTTCATCTCCGCTTGTATCAGCTGGAGTTGACGGTGGCAGTGGGTGCATTAAATCTACCGAACTTGGTACTGAAAGTTCACTAATAGCTGATGTTGTTGCAGGTGGTGTTGGCGGACCAGACACTGAAGTTGGCGGCGTTGGTGGTAAATCTGTTACTTCTGGAGTACGTGATTTACTCTAAAATAAGTTATGAATTATAAATACAATTTATAATTGAACTTGGTTGAATTTTAATGTTGAAATATATTATTTACTTTAGCAATGGCATTTTTTAGTAACTTTCTGGCTTTTCTATATCTCGCTTCACGAACTCCTTGAGTTTTTGATAACAAGTTATCTGCACAGCCTTTTTCTCTTTTTTTCTGCTTCCGCAACATACGCTCTCGTGAACTACCAAGTGCCATTAACCGCCGACGTCTTTGCAAGCTGAGTTTAGGAAACGGAAATGATTTTTTAACAAATCCACCACCACTGTACCTATAATATCAAGGAATATTATTGTGGTTATTATAATAATAATCATTGTCGTTATAGTTAAAGATAAAATTAATTTAGTTCTTTTTATATTGAAAATAAATACGGATAGAAATTACAATTTGTTTAATTATAACTTTAATAACAAAACAGAACGAACCTCTCACGAAGGGATTCTGTAGTTTGATTTTGTGGACTTGGACTTGGACACGTGCTCAAACTAGCTTCAGGTGTTGGATAAACTGTACCTCTCATAACCACATCTGAAGGATTTACAGATATTTCTACATTATCTGTTTCTGGATTCTGTTTCGATGTATTTATTGGTTTCGCATTATCGGAAAATGCGGGTCTGAAAAGAAATATAAAGAACATTAGTCTCCATTCTCTTTTGAATAATTTATATATGGTAACGATAAGATACGGGAGAATCGTGTGCATTTTTATATAAACTGACCCTGGAGTTGGTGGAAGATATAACAAAACTCTTTTATTAATGCCCCAATATCTTGGTAAAACGGAATCATCAACTACTCCAGTCGGTGGTAAATCTACAAGTGGACAAGCTGGTGGTAACCGTGTCCTTAGACCCCAAATTGTTGTACGCTTTTTGATCTCACGACCACATTTGAATCGATTCCTGTTATTGGTTAAAATTGATAAGATCGTTTCTTTGCGTTCTTGAGCACTAACATCACGAATCTATTGAAAAAATAACGGTTTTGTTATTCATCAATTGTTTTAAAATTCAATTATAGAACAAAAGAATATTTAAAATAAAGATTTTTTTATTAATGTAAATATATTTCAACAGATCACTACTTGTAAATTAAATCTTCTGACTTTCATGTAAAAGAAAAACTCAACTAGAGAAGAGATACTATGTTTGCCAGAACTATAATTACTACGAAATACTAACCCTTCGAGGTAGTTGTAACAAATGCCAATTTTCATTTGCATACGGAAGTATAACTGTATCCAAGTCGTAGTATTTCTTAGCATTATAAACGGTCAAGTTGTACAACATCAGGTGCACCAAGTCCACCCATCTCAATTCGAGCCGCCGTACAAATTCCTTGCCGTAATTGCACGTTGAACAGACAAATACATAGAATCTGAATGAAAATAATTGAACCTTTTTAAATCTCATCTAAATACATAAAAGTAGTTTTGACTACATCATGAAATGTAGTTAGTATTTTGTTATTAATTATTTATAATTAATACTAACCCGTCTCCGCTGTAAAGAGGATGTGTCAAACAGCTGACGCACTTTTCGTGAAACCATTGTTTACATCTAGCACATTGTAACATTTGTGTATACCACTCACCGTTTAACCCACAATAACAATAAATTTGTTCTGCATTGACTCGATGATAAATATCCCAATTCAACATTTCGGGCTAGAATGTAAATAACTTAATGAAACAATTTATCTAATAATATTACTATCAAATAATTTATAATCACTAATCCAATGAAAAAAGTATAAATGTTTTTGCATTCCTTTCATTAAATAAGTGATTAAATTTTCCATAATTAAATTTACATGAAATATTTAACAGCAACGAGGAGTTTAGATTTTTTTTTAAGAACATGAATAAATTGTACGATTAGTCATCTTCAATGATAAGTATTTTAATGTTGGATTTTGTTTCAATACTTACATCATACGGCAACTTTGTCATGTCTTCAGGAGGTGGTTGAGGTTGATCTCTACCACTGCAAACCCTTCTAATATTTGCTTTTATCATAGAATTCTTTGGATCTCCAGAGTCTCGTGTTCTCAACGGGGTTTCAAAACATCTTTTACACTTCCAATGTGAATCAGATGCTGCATCCTCTTTTGACACTGCAGGCTACAAATTAAAATTACACTGTATTAAGTAACTTTGATATTTATTAAAACATATTACTGTATTTTTTTGTAAATAAATAATTAGAAGTTACGATAAAGATAGAAGAATACTAACTTGGTGACAATGTTGATGGTAACCTCTACCACATTTGTCACAAACAACAACTTCATTGTCATTATTCCGATCAGACTTTTTACATAGTACACACATGACATCAGAGTCAGCCATAGCCAGCTTAGTAAGCTCCTTAACAGAAGACCATGATGATGTATCATCCAAAAACTTGACCAAACATCTCTCTCTGGCCAAGTCAACCTCGACAATGGTTCCAAGATAATATTTGCCATCTTTCCGTTGGAGAAGAACATCTTCACCATGAGAAAATCCAAGACGTTGTTCTCTAGTCGTACTGTCCGGCATTGCCAAATTCTCTTCGGGTTCCGACATTTTCTGCCCTGTAATAAACCATTTTATTATCAACAACTTGTTTTGTCTACATTTCTTTTTATTTTAAGAATTGAAATTGGAGTAGAGTTAATTTTTTCACACGACCCGAATAAAACTAAGAGAAAATAATTAAAATATCATTTGTTGTGGTAAAATATAATTAAGAAAAACACTCAGCAATTTAGGGCAAACATGAAACTTTCATTGCGATTTTTCGTACGGCACGATTCACTTCAACCGTAAAAAAAAGATGAATGCCATTACCCTTTATGCCATTTGTGTTTGTAATATATAACTGCCAAACACTATCCACTGTTTATAGATAATAAACTTGTAACCGTTATATTAAAAATACTTGATAGATAACATTATCAAATTAGTTGGAATTGATATAAATACATCGCGAAAATCTAAGGAGGCTGCGCCCATATGATCGGCATCTCATTAAAAACCAGTTCACACTTAACAAACGGGAGCAGGTAACGAAGTAACTGAACTCCATATCGGTCAGAGTGAAAATTTCCGAGTTATTTCGAGACTTTATTTATCACCAATCCATTATCGTGTTTATAGAAGATTAAAATAATAATTAATTGACAAAAATAGTTAAAATACAACCCTTGAGTCGATCAATCGCGCGGTAGAAACAACGCGAAACGTTCACAACCCTCCAAAAAATGACACCGGTTCCACTTTAATTGAGACATTGATAAGAGAAATGAAATCACCTGATAGTCAAGGTTACACCTTGATGATCTCTCGTCTACGACATACCTTGGCTTTCTCACCCGCCGAATATTAGTCTTGATTGTTATCCTTCATCCTTCCCTGACTCTCGTCGGCCATTCGCAAGACCACGCAGAGCCCCGCCACGGTTTTACAACCACACACACTCCTCACCGCGCGGCAAAAGCCTTTTTTTTGCCAGGCTTTCTCCCTTTCAATTGTCAGATCTAAGGAAGCCGATAACTACCGCGGCATTACGATCAATTGATTTATATTTTCAGCTGTACAACGTACATTTAATACCGTACATTGCTGTTTATAATTCTACTGAGTGTCATTGTGTATCACTTTAATTCGAATGACCGTAGTCTGCCATATTCTAGACACATTTATTAACATATATTTATCTGAAACTACGTAAGTCAAACCAGTATCTCATCCAGACTTATAACTGCAGTACCGTATAAATGTCTCGAAGCCCCTGATCTTTTGTTCAACAATTTATTAGGGTATGAAATAAAATCTAATACTTTACAATAAAAAATATAATTTCTTTGGGTTTATTACATTACAGATATAAATTTTGTAAAATTCTAAGAAATGACTATCTTTTCATGGAAATGTATAAAATATTGCTGACAGACTTTTTTGCAAGAAATTTAATTAATTATTAATGAAAAAAGTTGAAATGATTTTTTAATGTTTATGAAAGAAGATTTTATAGAAGTTGATAGAAATATGATAATTAAAAGTTGCATAAAAAGATAAATATGATAGTTTACAACTAGAAATCATTACATCTTATCAATTTAATGACGTATTTTTCAAACACCAGTGATTATTTTTACACTCCAAACTTGATTATACAGAAGAATACCTTCAATTAAAATTTTTAACAAATATTATTAATAACTCTTTCTGTTATTTTTAATTGCAAAACAATTACTAATAAAATAACAATAATTAAATATCAATATGCTTCAAGTACGATAGTAAATTTTTGTGCAAAACTTCTTTTATTGTTAATCATCAATAATAAATGATAGTTCAATAAAAATTGAAAAAAAATTGTTCTATTCATTGTCATTCCTTATTGTTCTAAAACATTTTCTTTTTCACTGCTGTATATCTTTCCATATATGCTTCATATCCATCAATATCAGCTATTTTTTTGTTTTCGAACAGGTTTCCTTCCAGTGAAATATTAGAAATATTTGATTCTTTAAAAATCTTCGTAGGAATTGCTGTAAACTGTAGGCAATTTTCCTCAAGTCGTAGTGTTTTTAATCTTGGACAGTCAGCCATTTTGTCGGAGAGAACAGATATCTGATTCTGGTTCAAATTAAGTTCAATTACATGAAGTCCCACTACACCATCTGGTACACACGTTAATTTGTTTTTCGAAATGTCTAGGACATCCAGGTGTTTCAACCCACAAAACATAAGTGGAAATTCTGCTATTTGATTGTCGGATAGATTAACTTGTTTAAGATGTGTTAGTTTAGATAATGAGTCTGGCAATCTGCTAATTTGATTACAGCTAGCATTAAGGATTTCGAGTTTCACCAAAGCACCCATTGCTTCAGGTAAAGCTGATAATTTATTATGACTTAAATTCAATTGTTTAAGAATAACATAAATACCAATTTCATCTGGAATTTCTTTAAATAAATTCTGCGATAAATCTAAAGTTCTTAGCATTGGAGCAAGCATTTTCATGTTCGCTGGAATTTCCATCATTTTTCTATTGGAAATATTAAGAATCCCAGTTTTCTTGGCTGTTTCATAATGCTGTTTTATCTTTGTATTTCCCATTTTATTTGCTTAATAAATTATTGTATAATAAATAACTATTATATTTTATCCAATTGATAGTCTTTTAATTCGAAATTTCCCGCTTTTCTTTTCCAGATTATATCGATTTCTCGAACGTCGTTCGACAGTCGATACTCGCTCCCGGGCGATTTAAATCCCGACGTTTGAATAATTTCCTCAATTAATTTTTTGGAGTAAATTATTGATGTGTAACAATGGTTTCGTTCAATAAACTGGATTATAATAATTTAATAACACTTAAAAATTCCTCATAATATTATCAATAACACTCCAAGCTAATGTTTTCTTCTTTACCAACACTCTCATGTCAATTTGTTATTTATAATTTTCAAGCACTGTGAAATGTATAGACAATACTCCTCTTGGTCAATATATTGAGTAAATTTTGCAAAGTCTGATGTAATATAAGCGTAAAGGTTGACAGTCTTATGACACACGATGTATTATTATAAATGTTTTTATTCCGTTCAATGACTTATGCAGTTTACTGACCACCTTTTATCCCAACTATCACCTAACTTTACCTAAAAACATAAATGCATTAATTATCTATTTCACGTGCATTTAATTTCATTTAGTATACAAATACAAAACTTACCTGAAAATGTTGTGAATCGCTGTCACATTATCGGCTAGCTGCTAAAAACCAACAGAGAAATCAACCAGGAGAGGAAACATGACCAGTTTACTGATCCCTGCTACTGAAATAAATAAAAAAAATATTCCTACGCCATTTTGAAGTTATTAACCAATTCACTCTAGTAATTGCCGCGAGATAGCGTTGTGTTCACGCGGTCAGCCCGAAGATGGTTGACAAACGAAAATGTAGCGGTGCACGTCGGTTTACATTAGATTTAAAGCGCGTCTAGTGCGTAGTTTACAGGGTGGCCGGTTGTAAAAATGGTGAAATAGTGTGTAATAAGTTGATTAGTGAGCTGTGATAATTAACAAGTGGCACGACCCAGACATGATGGCTGCCACACCAAAGTTGGAGAAGTATCAAGGTAGGTTTGGCTATGCTACAGGATTTGGAGCAACTAATTTCTCTATAATCCACTTCCCCTTGAGTCAACTTAACTCATTTCTCTGAATCACTTACCTTAATGAAATCCTTCAAAATTTTATAATTAAAAGTTTAATTAAATTACATCAAGTGTTGTCATTCATCTTAATATATTAAATATCTGTAAAAAAGAACAATCTTATCTCCAGCATCTTAGCTGTCTTATCATTCTAGTCATAATTCACGAGAAAGGTAAAAAGCAAAGAGAGATAGAATACCTTACAGGCGCGAAATGTCAAAAGCATATGAGAGTGTAGTGCGCGTGCTTAGTTCGTCAGGATATTTATTCATCATTGAAAAGTATTACCCTAGAGTATTTCATACTATTACAGACATTTTAAAAAAAAAGAGGGAGGCGATCGAAATGATGTACATGAAGGTAAGAGGGTGTGTTGAACGTCATGAACTTTGTATTCCATTACTTATCTACGATCACAATCAGTTGATATGAATGTTTCGTTGACACGAATGTAAGTCCTAAGAAAATGTAGAAAGTGATTGTCTCTCAGCTAACTAAATGATTAGGGTCCATCGAGCGAGTCTTTATTGCTTCACTGAGCGTTAAATTAATTCTACTAATTGAGACAATGTATTATTCGTTTAAGAATCACCCGCCCTTATTAAATTGCTTTGAAAATATTCGAAGAAGCTGAATAGAACCATCAAAGCCATCAACCTCCTCCACTTTCATAGGTTTATATATTACACATGTTTGGATATTTATCACTTTCCTGCGTTGTTTATTTAGTCAGCTATGCTTAGAACCTACATCAAGGCAACATAATAGCCGTAGCAATTTAATAAACATAAAGTAAGCACGCGCCACTGCTTTTTATTCGACCAGCTGGTTGTTCAGGGTTTTCCCGACACACAACAGCCGAGCTTTCGCGCGCCAATGCTCACAAAGAAACTTGGTGTCATTCGTCCATCAGTATATGCATTCATTCCTATTCTCTCCCACATCAACATCCTCAGATTCGGATGTCAATTGTTCGTAAAATGAATACAAAGGTGTATTCTCACCACCAACAGACGCTTATAAAATTTTCACCTTCACTGGATCCATTTTGCATTTATACTCTATTGTTAGATGTCAGTTGAATTTATTAATGATATTTACTGTACAAACTTTTGTGCTGAAGTTTCCATTTTTTGGAATAAAAGTTGAATAACAAAAACCAACCCTTTATTAGTCTTGGAATATGGAACCAACCCAATCTATTTTAATGATGCTCTTTTATCTTACTAAATATAAATCACTAAATAAATGAAGGAAACAGGTGTATCTTATCTAGACGTTCAATACACGTCAAATTTCACGCTTTGTGTATATTTGTATAAATAGAAATGTAAGATAAATTTATCTAGTAAGATAGAAAAGTAAAATGATCAATTCTGTGCTAGTGTTATAACTGGTACCACGACACATCATTTATTCTAGTGCGTAATTATCCTTAATTCCGGTTGATTTGTTGGCGGCTTCAATCATTGCATGAACAACTGGACAGATCATGTACCATTTAATTAGAGAGATAAAAAAATGAGGTAACTGAAACATGCCAGGAATTATTACTAAAATTAATAACATAGTTCTGGAAGAGAGAAACCTTTTTCTATATAGTGAATTACATTCGTTATGAATTTTTACATCACTAATCTCAAGATTTCTTTTGACTTTTTGGATTGGAATAAAATAAAGAATTGAAATAAAGAAGAATTGCTGTGAGAGGATGATGGAAAATCCTAAATAGAGGGATTTGTTGTAGACAAGGTCAATAATTCTGCGGTTACGGGTTGGTAAGCAAGTGAGTGAGAGAGGAACATAAAGAGCAGCTCCCCTCATTCTTCAAAAGAGAACTCATTAAAATCTCAACTATAGGCGGGTAGTGCATTGAAATAATTCTATAGAGACTGAATGTTAGCTGGTCCACAGGGGTTTTACTTGTACTCTTTGTGCGGTAGGTATATATAAAGGTCGCGCGTGTCTTATAAGAAAAAAGATGCAGAGAAAAGAGAAAAATAGGAGACAAGTACGAAAAAAGATTGAAAGTCGCAGAATCGCCAAGATCAAGATATTACTAAATCCCGTTTTATCTCGTCGTCCTTTTATCTTCCAGCCAATCTTTATTCTTGATTTTTACGTAGTCTGACTCTTATTCTTCCTTGATACATATATGTCTAGACGACAAATTTTTTTCCATTAGTAAAACAATATAAAAAATTCCTCGAAACTTTTAAAAAGTACTAGATGAAAGAAAAATACAAATAAAAATACTTGGTCAGAGTCTTAAACGTTAATTCTATTTTCTCTTGTTGGCTCAATTGTCCCTGCGTGTCTTTCAATCGTCGACAAGAGTCATCTTGCGAAATTTTTTAATTCCCTTGACCCCGTCTATCTTACATTGTTACATTAACTTTCTCATACTCCTTTGTTATCGTTTTTTATTTTCATAGAGATTCTTCTATTCCAACAAGTTTTATTTTTTACAGCTTTTTTAAAAGCAGTAAGAATCCTTTTTTTTTGCTTGAATCGATCAATACCTAAATGCTTGTTATTGAGCACGACAATTATCTTATAAAATAATTGACAATAATCTTACAAAAAGTATAGTATAAAGTTTATTGAAGAAACTTTGTAACTTGTAATCCAGGTCATTACTCACAGTAAAAAAATTTTTTTCTCTTAACATTCAAGACTAATAATATCTGTTTTTATGCTGATATATTAGAAGATAATTATCATAATTAATAATGAGCGTTTTTATTGTCATCTTCGTGACATTGTTTTTTTTATACTAATTCATTTCTTGGATGTTTACTAACTTTTTGATGGAACTATTTAACCAAACATAAAAAACCATGTCAAACATATTTGACATTTTTAGAAATGTTATTTGTCTTGGCTGAAAAAAATGATACACAATAAGAAATAGAATGAACTCATTTTTACTCATGGTGACCTTTTCCAAGATCAGCATTTGTCAGCAATAAACAAGTTTTTAGCTTTGGAAAATAAGAATGTTTAACACATTTTTGTTCCACAGTTTATTAGCAATTACTTGCAATGTTTATATAACTATTTCACAAAAAAAACATTCAATTATTTATCATTCAACTTTTTTATATTGCAAAAATAACTTTTCTGGAGATGGAAAGCTTACTTCCTGCATGACCTTTAGAACTAACTGAGTTAACCTCGAGAAACCTTAACATCAATTTTCATTTTAAACATATGAATTAAATTGTAGCTTCCACATAATCATTCATTCAATTCATACAAATTTAAATTTCAAAAACTGCTCAGAAGTTAAAATAAAAAAATTCAAGTCTTCATGGATAGTTTATAAATGATATGAGAATTTCTTCAAATACTTTTTTCTTTTTCATTGAATATTGTAAAGTAATGTAATATCATCTCCTCAATCTTTGATACTTTTATAGTAATGTATCCATAGCTAAATGGAACCTCTATATACGTCTATAAACGTCACGATCTCATCAGCAAGTATTATATATTCAATCCCTTGATTTATACGAAAGATTGAATCGTGACTAATTCGGAATGAATATTTTTTCCTATTCTCATTCAATTTGAAAACTCTTTTACTCATCTCCCACAAAACATTGGACCAACTTTTACGGATCCTGCTTTTAATATCCATGCAAATTTTCACATAGAACATCAGTATTTTCGAACACTCTATCTCATTCTTCTTCAATTCTTTTTTTTTTTTTTGAAATACTGCTTTTTCCAAAGCTACATAGCAGACATAAAAATACTTTAGTACTTTGCGATGTACAAACATCTGTGTATCTAATCGAGAAACACGAATTTCTTGCTCGGAAGCGTTGCTAGTTACGTCAACGTTGATTCATGAATATGCAGTCTCGCTTTACCACTAGAGTATCTACCTGAATCCCTTGAACACATGGAGAACTCTTGAACGTAAATCATTCATGTGAGCTGTTTGTTTTACTTCCGACAATCTTCGACATCAAGGATAGGGGTGGTTGCTTGAACCGGAAAAATTTCCAACATTCTGACAGATTTCCAGAAATGACGTCGTTCCTCCATGGACTTGGGTCGGAAAATATGTTGGAGGATTTACGATTTTAACATCATATCCTACTGTGTTTGAGCATGCACATCATATCTGTGTACATCAGATGCTCTTGGAATTCCAAGTTAAGCGGCTTATTCTGCTATTGCAAGAATCTGCATTAGTGCTATGTAGCTTGAGATGCTGCGGGTACTAATGCAAATGAAGATCTTGACCTTTACCATTAGTGTTCGATAGATGCCTCAGATGACAGAGCATTACCCTCTGTCTAATCTTGCCCTCATTACTGTCTATGTATGCTCTAGGTAAACTAGACGATAATGAACCACTAATTGTTACTTAAAAAAAAATTTGCTATTACTTTTTAGACAACTAAAAAATGAACAAGAAGTTTAGCTCTGGCTCTGTCTGGAAACCCACAGTGAAATATAAATTGAACATTTCCTTTGTGAAAAAAATTACCACTGAAGTGTATTAGGTAGAGTTACAAATATTGATTCAGGAATAATAGTTCATGTAAGTTATCGAGTTCATTTTTCTCATCAGGAACATTTTTTAATTAAAAAGCTTTTAAAGCTTTTTTATTTCGATGAGAAAAGCATTAAGATTAATCTTCTTAAGGATTTGTTTGAATTTCATAATTTTTGATTTCTTTTTTCAGCTGAAAAAAATACGTTATTTTTCATCATAAAAATTATACAGAAAATGAAAGTACTATAATCATAAAAAGAGTTTTCTCGTTTTATTAAAGTAGAACTTCCATTAGCATATATCATCTTATCCTCATAACACATTTACTATTTATTGGCTTATTGTTAGTATGAACACTAATAGAGTTATTTAATGACTTCTAAGCTTTGCACCTTACAGGTCAATAATTCACTGCCTATTCTGTGAAATTTATTTAGCATTACACTAACTATAGTTGAACTCATTCAGTCATACATTTTTCACATCAATTTAAAGTTATTTGCTACCTGGAGGCTTCTTGAATCGATTGCATTAAATCAGAAGTTTAAATTAGACTAATCAGAAAAGTTAATTCTTATTCTAATTGAAGCTATCTTGTTTTTCAATTTCAAACTAATCACAGTGGATCATCTGTTTTGAATATTAAAATTTTAATCCCAGGTTGAAGTTTATCAGTTCAAAAAGCTGGGGTAACTGGACTGGTGATTGATCAATAGGTAGGAAACCTGGGAAAAAGGTTATCCATTTTTGTCGCACTCATGATGATCAAATTACTAGGCTAATTGATCACCTATTGGGATGTTTACTCAATTGGAAACAAATCACAAACTGATTTGGTTATTTAGGTTATATTAGCTATAATAATATCTCTTTCACAAAAAAAATCTTCTTTTTTTGCATTGTTTGATCATCCCAGAGATAAACCATCAACATGAATAAAAATAACAAAGCAATTACGAAGAGTTCTATTAATTTAAAAAATTGTTCACTGGTTTGGAACGATGTTTCCAAGGATTAAAAAATCTATTCTCTAACAATTTTGTCTCATCAAATTAATGGCATAAAAATGAATAATTTGTAGAATATCTCGTTGAAATATCCTTCATCATATCTGGTTCACCAATCAGGGATAGTCTATCTGGGTTCAGTTTACCCTATTCCTCCACTCCAATAATTCAATGAAAGACGTTCCAAGTAAATGAATTGAAACAATAAAGATTTATATTCGTCCATTATTGCTGCTGCTGCAGTTGAACTGTTTTTAGCTCCATTTAACGATCAATACATTGAACAATGTTAGCTAGATGAGATGAAGACAGTGTATAGAGTAAAAAGATAATAAATATATATATATTACAAACCAATAGAGCAACATAAATAAATCTTTCGTGTCGTTGGCATTCTGTGGCGCTCCTCCTTGTCTTCACCATATTGCGTTCACGAAATAAAGAATGAGCTTCAGTCTGTGACTGACTATAAAACGTAATGCTATTCTTTGGATTAAACCAGCTGGGCAGAACCTACATCCAGACTGTCTTTGTATCTTTTACACTCACCCGCTGCCTCTTCTTATATTCCGTTAAAATAGACAAGTCTTCTTTCCCGGCTAAAGTCACAGTTATTACTGACTGATCTTTGCGGCCAGTAATACTGACAGTTCACCTCTGATTCGCGGCCAAGATGGTCGCGAACGACTCTCAAGTAACAGCGTAAGATAAAAATATTTTCATTCTATGCTGTTGAGCTCGGATGGTCCACTAGTGTTTTGATCTAATTATTTCGGTCAGCCTAAAATCAATTCATTCATTATTGTTAATTAGATATATTTATTATTAATTAATAAAAACACTTTTTTAATGCATTCATCAATTTTATACATAAAAAGTGTATTTTTTTCTTATGTAATTTATTCTTGAAAATAGAAACAAAGCTTTTATTTGATGTTTAAATGCTTACCTGGATTTTATAAGAATTAATTGTGAGTGAAAGTTTAATATTAAATGATTGATGTAAATGCATTGATTTTATATCAAAGCTTGAGTTTATATTGCAATACAAGTCGAACAAACGGAACGTTGAACAGGGGTACATATGATTGGCGATCAAGGTCTGATCGGTTAGCGGATCTTCTTTAATGGTAATAGTTGTACATGTGAGCAACGCGCAAATAATTTTGCACGTCTAGTGTACTACATGCGTTTGAACTTGTGTGTTACATATCATGAAGTGGTGACCGGAAATAATTCACAACTTGTTGGCATCAATAAATAGAAGCAAGTTATGTGGTATTTGGTATTTTTAGAAGTGCGAAAAATTTATTAGTCTACTGTGAATAGACATTCAGGAGAATTTATTAGGGTGTTGTTGTTGATGATGATGATGATAATGATGGTAATGAGGAAATCGAGTAAATAAGCATATATACCTCTTGTATAATGTATATGCCTAAAATATATCAAAAAGCAAATGAAAGAACTAATGAAAGGAGAAGCGGAGAAACATGGTGGGAATAGGAAATTTCATGATGAAAACTGGGTCGCAAGTTCGTCGTTGATGATTATTTATCTTTGAGACACACTTTAAATTTATTACTTCATCAACTTACAGGATGACTATAATTAACTCGGTGTAAAAAAAAGTGCTGATGAAAAAAATAAAAATTGCCGAGTTCATTCACTACATACAGAGAAAACAAAAACGATAAAGTGTACTCTATAAAAAATGAAAACACTACAGAATTCAAGCGTTAAATAAATTGGAGACTTGCTTGTAAGTTAGGTTGGTATATTGGAATTTTTCACGGTTGAAAAATTGCCTTGGATCATCGGTCCATCATGACGATATACTTTGTTCCCCAATGTGCTCGTTCTGGTGTGGATAAAATGCTCCGAAGAATACGTTACTCGTCGCTGATCGTCAGTACTTAGTTTTGATCACGTGTAGTACGTGTTGTAGACTAATTCGCTGGAGGTCTTGCTAAAGAAGAAATTCCATATAAGTTTATTTCTTAAATAATTTAAACTAACAAATAAGAAAAAAAAAACAACTAACATATTTTTATATTTAATTACAACCGGACGGAAACGATTAATTTTAATTAAAATGCAATTGGAAAGAAAATAAGTCGACATGGAATAAATGTGATGGTACATTAATTAAATCAAAAATAGACAAGCAGGAAGACATTTCTATTTCCTTCAAACTTCTTCCGCGTTGGTGGCAATTTAATTGCAAAAGCAGCTCCTGAGATTAGATTCACACATTAAAGATTCATACTTATTTATATTTAGCACTCCTGTCATCGAGTCTGTGAGCAATATACGTTTTAATATACGGTCTCTTGAATCCTCCAAATTCCATAATATACTGCATTTTGCTTTGACATTCGATTTGAAAATTACACAGTCACATACCAGTATTGTTCGACACTTGACAGGCCACGATTTTTAAATGAAATATGAAATATGGATTTGCAATACACCGAGCACAGTTTAATGTACAAAAAAAGGAAGAGAAATCCAGATGTTATTCAATTGGAATGCAATTTATATGCTGATATTTTTGGTTAGTCAGTGAACAGTTATGATTGTTGGTGATAACTATAATACACATATCGCTCGATAGCGAAAGATACTGTTACCAAGAGCATTGTGGTAATAGATCCAATTCTCGTGTTACACACTTCCTTGAGATCAAGAGAATCATTTTCGCGGTCTGGCGCGACTTATTATTATCTAGTAGTCACGCGATGTGATTGATTTGATTAAATAAAAGTGACATGTGATATAAAATAAATAACATTTTTATCCACACTTGATCACGAAAATGTGTCTTTCAATTTCTTAAGAGAGTCAAGCTGAAATAAAAAATAATGCCGCATTACGATGATAGTTTTCTCGACTCACCGATCTTTCGGAGACGAGCCAAAAGTTACAGTGTCCTTAAACAAGACGTGCCGAAGTCTAAAACCTTTCAAATTACGGCTATTCCACTTCTACTGGCTGTGACCAATCCGACAAGAAGTTTTGCTTTGTCTACATCTTCCTGCAATCTTCAAGGTAATTGCATTATTCAAAAATAAATTACTTTAATTCATTCAATACAAAACTACATAATTTAATTTATTGTACAACTTTTATTTCTGTATTGAGAGTCGTCTATGTTGAATTAATCAAATTTGAAGAGGAGTTTTGGAAATAATGCTTTTATGTCATTATTCATTGTTGAAAATATTCATTAAATTAAATGTAGTGGATTTTAAATTAATTAATGATAATATACGACTTTGTTTCATATTTGAGCAATTCTAAATTTTAATTGTTCATTTAGTTTTAATTATCTAGTAATTCTTCTTCTAGTAATGGTAATGATAATTGAAATTATATCATAACCAGGATTATTCGCGGTTAAATAGGACGCTTTGTTTCGAAATTTTTAGTGGTAGTCCAGTCATTTGTGGGTTTTATTGTGAAATGTTCGCTTGGGATTCAGAACCACTGAAATTTGGTGGACAAACTTGTCGGTTCTCAAAAAATCAAACCACAATAAAATAAAAGGACACAATATCTTTTTTCCAAATTTATTTTTTTCTTGAATTTAATATAGGAATTTGTGATTCATAAATATAACAAATCATTATAATATTAATTTATAAATTGATTATGACTCATTGTATTGAACGAATAATTCGTTTCTTGATTGTGGTAAAATAAGACATTTCTTGAACTTTTGTCTTTGAATAGATTACTAAATTACTGACAGGATTTTAATTAACAGATATGACACGAAAAATGTTTTATATGAAGACATTTTTTGACGATATTGTCTGAGTTGATTCATATAATCATTTTAAAAATATTATTCATGATTATTGTAATTTTCATTGTTCATCATTCCAATAAATATTTTCCATTACAATTTCACAGAGATGGAAATACAATTATTATAATTTTTAAAACAAATATTCACATTAATTATATGTCATTTCATCGATGATATCGAATTATTAATAGAGACAAAAATAATGATGTTGAAATGATATTTTATAAAGTAAAAATTGTCTAGAGCATTCTTTTATTTGATTTGCATTTAAAATCAATGTTTTTTTTTTCTATGTGAAAATTCTAACTCATTTTACTGAATTCCATTATTCTTAAAATATTTCTCTGAAAAATTTTATTCTATCCATATTTCCGTAGCTTATTGATTCATCTAAATTGTCACGAATTTTATTTAAAAATTTCAATGTTTTCTTTTCAGTTGATTAATAATATTAATAGTTATAATGTTTATTTATGTAATGATCTGATATTTAAACAACATATATTCTTGCAAACATTTAAATTTGATGTTTTAATTAACTTCAGAATAAACGAATCGATGTGTTATCATTAAATTTTATTTAATTTGTAAACACTTTTGATATTATTTTCATTTTATTAACAAATTAAACAAATAAAAATGAGTATATTTTCGATTTTCATTCCTTCAGGTATATAATGCTTAATTCAGTGCAATAAAAGCCAGAAAATTAAAATAAAAAAGCAAACACGATAGAAGTACCAAAAATACTTCCCTTTCGAAATATATGGGGTGGATTATAATGGGTATTTAATTATGTTTTTGTGGGGGCTTTTTCTGGATCTTTTTTTCCAAGCAATGTCTATTATTCGTGCTCAATAGGCGGTATGCTTTTAAAGTATAATGGAAGGTCTATATTCTGTCTAAAATTTATACTCTAATTTTAGATTCCTGTAACCTTTCCGAGTGGCACAGTTCAGTTGTAAAGTGTTTCTACTGAGTAACAAAATTGCTTCCGTTCGCGACTATTTAAAATTATAGACATCTTATCAAATTTAACGATTCTTTCTTTCTTTTCATTAAAAAACCTTTCTTATTTATATTTCTCGTTACTAGAAATGTCCATAAACATGCCAGTTTGTTTAAACTCGTGACGTTATTGCATACCTTTGTATATTTTTCTCTTTCTTTATCCTTTTTTCCGTATATTGCATATGTGTCTTTACAAAAAGAAGAGCTGGTGGGTCACGGTCTTCGCCATTCTTACTATGTATACACTATACATACTCTCTAAGGCGCAACCGTGAAAGGCACATAAAAGCCCACTTAACCTTCCTGTTTCTCAAGTTCACGTGGCCTCGTTTTTTTTTAAACGTGAGCTTTAATCAACTCTTATGACTATGATAAATTTTTTTAATATATTCTGTACGATGAGAAACGAAATATTCTTATAAAAATACATGCAGATCAGTAGAAGAGACTAATTTTTACCGTACTCAGCACAGTTATATTTATTCTTCCATTAAGCTTCATCCCAGATTTATCCCTTAATGGATCAAATATTATTATAATACTCTTAAAGAGCTGAAAAAAATCTGTAGAAATAAAAGATAAAATATAACGAAAAAGAAATAGATATTTTTAAATAAGAGAATTGAGTAAAAGTAGAATTTTTGAAAATTAATATTTGGAAAACAGGTTTTTCTATAAAATTAATAGGAAAATAAATTGCTGCTTGATTTTTTTGGTAATAAATTATATTGAACGAATTCTTTTAATTTCAGAAAACCTCGAGATAAATTATTGGTTGACTTTATAGCTATAAAATAGAGCAAAACAACTTAATAATTTTCCGCCGTCAATATCGTTAATATCGATGAACATTTTTGAAGATTAAAAATAAGCTTGCTGGTCTGAGGGAATATTTATTTCAGATATAAAATATCTTTTGCAATATAGTTGCAAAAATATTTTTTATTTTTTGTTCTTTAATTTTTTTACGAATTTTTTTTTTTATAAGAGCCGACAATTTTTTATACTCTAAAAAAACTTTATTACGATACAAAGATAAATTACCAAGTACTTGTAGTCTCCACCAGTAAAAACCAAGCTCTTAAATATCAGGTAACTAAAAAAATTATGCAAAATATAAAAAGTGCTTTAATAAATATTCCTGTTACAATTTTTAATTCCCTTTAAAGCAATTAAGTATCAAAAAAAAATGTAGTTTAAACATTGAGAAAGTATTTTATAATTTTATTATTTCTATTCAGAATATTTTATGAGTGATAATTCTACCTTTCAAAAGATCTTCTTCTCTCAGAAATGGTTCTGTGCTGACGTTATATTAGACTAGATAAAGAAAGCCCTCGAGACTCATTTAAATAACTTGTATTTGATCTTAATCGGGAAATTTAACTAGTTTAGTTACTAGTCTATAATCCTCTCGTGTATTCTGCAGTGACTTAAATATACTCAATATTCAAGCATGGCATCAATCGTATCAGACAAGACATGAAGCGAGCACACCTCCAACAATTAACACCTTCATCTCGTGATTTCCCCTCGGGTTAACATAGTCATGCAAATTGAGTCTCTCGTCTATTCGCCTCGTAGATATAATCCTTTGAGGCCTCCAGGTGCACTTGTCTCTGCTCCAAACTGTATTAACGACGTTCACAATTCCCTCATATATTTCCCTCTATCGATCCTGAAAAAAAATAAATTGAATGTCACTTGATACTTTCGTAAAAGCTTTTTCGATTTGTTTGCTATTCCTTTTACCGAACATTTTTGATATATATCCTGGAAACATATCATATTTCCTGGTTTGCAAGTAAATTCTAAACGGAAAAGGTTGAATCTAGACGTGTATCAACAGCCTGACTGAATGTGAGAGATGTTAAATTTCAGTTTAAATCGCGTGAAAGACAGAAATAGGAGAAGAGACGAGAGTCCTGTCACTGACAGACCACGGGGCAAATTCCGCTACACTCCCTCAATTGTAGGAGTAAAAACCGATCCCAGTTGGTGTTCTTCACATTTCCCTTTGCTTTTAACCCTTCGTGATATGTTCCCTTTTGTATTATCCCAACTTTCAATGTGAAATTAACCAAAATACTTTTAAGCTAAACAGCATTGGAATAGTGATGTGTAATCTTCTTTTCTAGAAGCTTAAATATTTAATCAAACGACGTGTTAATGAATTTCAATGACATTTCCCTAATTCCTAGTTCTCTTTAAAGCAAAAAATACTACTTAGGTAAATATATCAAGTTCAGAGTGTTAGAAGAGCCGAAAAGTAGAATTTAATTAAAACTTTTCAGTTAGTGGAAAAAAATCTCGTGAGAGGCTGAATAAAATTAACTTTTCTTCTTTAAATTTTGTTAGAAAGCAATTATTTCTTTTCGAGCGTGATTATTTTCTTTCGTCAATACCTGTTGTTAAGGTAACGCCATTTTTGAATATTTATTTTCCATCAACCACTCAGGATTACCAGGCAATTCTTGTTTATTCCTTCTATCCCCGTGGTAAATAAAATATAAGTTCGCCGTTGGTCAGAGATCACGTTGTGAATTTTTCCTGCAGCAGACACATAATACTAAGGGAAAAATGAAAAATAAAAAGCAAGGAGATAAACCTACCCCTTTGGATTATCGTGAATAATTTTTGGAGTGCGAAAGCGGCGACGCGAGAACCTATTAAATCCTGCTTTCTACTACGAGGGACTTGCCGCCACTTCTGTTCATGTCCGAATCGGAAAGCACAAGTAAACCTCCTGGTTTACTAGAAGGGCGTGACACTCCCTCGCCTCGAGGGGTTGTTAACCACCATTTAATCAAGATACGACGCTGCAACGGAAAGATATAGACTACAGCATCAGAATAATTTATTTATTCAAATGACCTTTAAATATAATCTTAAAGTTAATTTAACAAAAATAATTGGGTTAGATTTTTTTCTTGTTGGACATTGATGAAAGGATTTATTTAATAATGTTGAATGTCTAGAAAATTCATATTATCAAATATTTCAATTTATTTATTACTTTTTGAAGGTTATTTATTGTTTTGTAATAATATTTTAGCCAAGTATTTTAAAATTGTTAGATTGACTTAAAAATATTTTAACAAATTAAAATGTTTTTACTGTAAACTAAAGACAAATGTATTTTTAGTGTGGTTTATAATTAATTTATTCTGTTTTTTGCTTTTAAACTTAATTCACACGTATTTTAAAGTTTAGAAACAATCCTGTTGCATGCAATTGTAATTCACTTTTATTTTATACTGTTAACGAGTCTAAATGTATCGAAAAACTTTTTATATTTAACAAACTTTATTGTTGAAAAAAAAAATTAAACTGGTTAGAGATCATCAGTAACAATAACTGTTCCAAGAAAAAAAATTTTAATCTGTCACCTAGCATATTTACACTCCTATTTTCACAACGGAAAATTTTTCTACGTAAAGCAGTCTTTGAAGACGTAATTAGAAAAAGCATCGCTGCAAGCAGTACATACTTTTTACATGACTTGTTTGCATTGCAGAGTAAAGTTAGTACGCATACCTTACCTTTTTTTACATCAACCTTGAGCTTTATTAATAAAGTTATGAGCTTTCAACCAAGATTAAATTATTTTTATTCTAATTACTCACAGAAATTTATTTAATTCCATACGTAAAATCATTTTTCACTTTGTATAAATTCTTTCATCAACATATAAAATAAATTGTTCAATTGTCAACTTCTTATACAAATTGCTACAATTAATCAATTTATCATGACGATATCAAAGTACAGGGTGAAATATTAGCTTTGCTAAGGGAATAATAGTTGAGTCACTGGATAAATATTTTATTACTCGAGTGACTTCAATCTTCTAAAAATAAATACCAAGCCTAAGATTTATTTATATTTAATTTATCTCTTATTTATCATTCTTAAATACTATAAAATAGTATTTATTAAAAAACTTCTTCATCATACTCTAATACTTTGCTAAAAATGTTCTTAAATTGTGTTTAAGTATTTTTAAGAACCTTGTTTATCGTGCATCTATGTTAAGTGGAAAGTAAGTTGATGAGTTCATAAAAGATGAGTAGATAAAATTTTTTATGACATCAATAACAATTTCATACTTTATTAACAATGGCTGCTCTTTATATGGATTCGATCTAATATTCTCTACACTGAAAGAGGAAAATGCTGGTGATGAAAAAGTTAAAGGGCTTTAAAGCTGTCTTGGAATGCGAACGGAATGTTCTAGGAATTTGATCACAAGACGTATAAATTCAATATGATCAATTTATAGTATTAATCGCCACTTTTTTTAATTCCTTAGATTCATTTTATAATTATTAAGTCCCAAAAAAAAAAAACAAAACTATTTATCTCTCGCTCCAGTAAATATTTGTCTAGACTTACGAATTTTCTCAATATTTTCCACTTCCATTCAACTCTCAGTAATTCCAGTTATGCAGCCAACCCACTCGAATAAATAGGATCCCCGTAATTTTTGAGACAATTATAACTGCTCTGCTAAATAGTTAAAATGGTCACACAAATCTGGAATTAGTGAAGCTAGTTATGTAAGCAATCTCTGTAATTACGTGGCTCAATAATCAACATAAATCATCCTATGCACAGATCAAATAATAGTGAATGCTATAATTTATAATAGGATTAGACAATATCATATTGCATGGCTCAAACATATCATTATACAATGATGATATTATCCAGTTATCAATAGAACAGATTTGCAACAACAATTGAATCGTTGTAAGCTCATTCAAATGATAATAAAAAATAATATACTAATAAGATCTACAAGAGATGTAATGGTGAAATATTGTTGAAGCATCCTTTGGGTATTTGATATAAAATGATACTTTGAATGGAATTTAGTGCGTGGATTGTAAAATAATAACCATCATGTGGGAATAATAATTCATCAATCTTTTACTTCCTCTTCCATTCCTCTTTCCCTCTTGCATGCTTTCCGGGAGTTATAGTAATTAAATTCATTCTATTGGCTTCACAAATAACTCATTCATTATAATAGAGTATCCCAACGGGTTTCTCATTTACCATTCAGCTTTTTTGAACTCTGAAATTATGATGAAGTTTGGTTTTTTATGTTTTGGATTGACTCCTTCAGTCCAATTTATCATGTTCATGTAATATCAAGTTATCATATCGGATCGTATCTGAATCCGCTTTTGCTCGTGCTATGAAAGAGCTTAACATCCATACGACGATAAATTTTCTTCGAGAAAAGAGCTTTTGCCTAGATAAGTGCATTCATGTGTGTCGAGTTTGGTAGAAAGATAGTAAACGCCTTGGAAAAAGAGTAAGAGATGGTTGCGTATTCGTCTTGAGAGCCAACTCGGTGCATTCAAGAGTAAGTTGAAGAAATGCGAAATTCTACATCGAAGGGTGGAAGACAAAAATAAATGGTGAGACCCTCAGGCCTTTTCTATGCTTCTATATCCTTTCTACTGTATGCCTTTACAATCATGCCTTTACTTTTCTACTTATACTCGTCTTACTCATTCTCTACAAACACTCAGTACCACCAACTTTTATTTTTATTGTATCTTCTCGCGTTTTCTGTACCGTGCTTACTCCACTCTTCAACTATTTTCCTCGTTGGTTCTCATTCATGTGGAAGCTTTCACTGAAGTGAATTTTGAGATGATCGAAAACGTAAGACTTGCGATATGCTTTCATCTAAAATAGACGTCGTTGTCTTTTTGAAGAGCCTGTTTACGAGAATTTACGTTTTATTGAGGAATGTTTGAACTTACGTGTTAAACACATGCTCGTGGGTGAGCTTTGTGTGTGATTTTTGAACAAATATTAAAATTCTTGATCTGCTATTTTTTTAAAAAATATCAAATATTTAAATTACATTCGAAGGTATTCTGTATTTTAGGCTAGACAAGATGCTTGTTAAAAATATTTCTGGATTTTCATGAAGACAATGGTAAATTTGTGATTTTTATTTGCAAGTAGGAATTTTATAGATATTTTGAATAATTACTTGAATTTGAAGAAACAATTGTTGGATGATAACACTATTTTGTAGGGCATTAGAAGTGTTGAAGTCATTAAAAAAAAATTAAAATATTAACTAGATATTATTTCATGGTTCTTTGAACACAAAGAAAAAAGTTATTTACAATTCTTTCACAGAGAATTTTTTTATCATTGCCGAGGTTTTTAGTCCACGTAGCAGAAAAAGTCGTTTCACTGTCTGCTTCATAGCTGTTATAAAAATAAATAGAATTCATAAAATACAAAAAATTCTTGCTAAATAACGGTTTAATTGAGACCATTTTTATGCGAATAATTAAATAACAATTTTTTTACGCTATTTTTATTTATAATTATCTATTGTATTTATTTATTATTAAGAAATAAAACAAGAGTTTTATTAACAAGTAGTAATAATGAATAGCAATAATTACAGAGTGATTACTTTAAAAATTGTCATTAACTATGTTACAATAACATTGTAAATTTTATAATTTTTTTTGTAATTTAATTGTAAGGATAATTTGCAGTCATAAAATATTGATTTAGATAGATAATCCTAAATAAAAAGCAATTCCTCACCGGAAATAAAAAATTCATGAATTTAGTCGAAGTAGTTTTAAACAAAAAATTGAACTTTATTTTACTAAATTTTCCAGAGTTTGAGTTTTTATCAACTACGATGTTCACATAAATTGTCTTTTCAGCATCTTAAAAAATGATAGTATACACATTCTTCTTTGCCATGAGTTTTTTGCCACAGGTGAAGAAAAGTTCAAACATCTTACATCCATTTTACACAGGAAAGTGTACGTGAAGATTGAAGAAGTAAATTTTCAAAAGTTCAAAAAGTATTCTAATTCTTACAAATTCTTTTCACATAAAAATTTTCTATCAAACATCTCGGAAAATTGTTTTATTCCGAAAAAAAATTTACGTAAGTGGTTTTTTTAACTGTAAACAAAATTTCTTCTATATTATCGATAAGAAAAAACTTTTCTGCGATAAAAGCAAAACAAACAACATGAAATACACAAGCTTAGAGACTACTACCTAAAGAAAAAAACCTACACAAAGTAAGCAAGTGAATAAAATTAACTTTATTTTCCACTTTATCTTATTTTCACGTTGGAGATCAATAAAAAATCGTCTGAAACTTTATTTATACTTGACGTTTTCTTTTATTAGCATTGTGCTTTTACTCGTATCTACAGTTAATGAATATTCACAGATCTTCATCTCCTCTTTTACTGATGAAATTCAAACCAACAGTTAGATGAAGAATATAGTATTTGTTGCTCTATATGTTTACCTCTACTGCTACAACTACTAGTAAAGAATGCTTAAATATTATTCATGAATGGTTGTGTAAAGAAAATGGAATAGTGCAAACAAGAATAAAGATGACAACACAAGAGAAGAGTCTACATCGCTTCCATTTTCCCGCGAGAGAATAAATTGTACCTCAACATCACATTAATTCAATGTCTTATCTTTGTTCCTGAATTAATTCTTCAATTTTTCAGCCTTAGCTTTATTTTCTCGCTTTTGAAGCTACAGGCTCAATGATACTCTTTACCCTACAGATAAAAAGAAAGGATTGTATTTTATTCTTTTAATTGTTTCTTTCAATACAAGAAAAAGGAGTTAAGTTTAACATAATATTATTTCTTCTTTTGTCACATGTGTAATTGAATCCTTAGTACAAAATGACCCTTACATTTGAATGGTCCAATGTAATTTCAATGGTTATTTCTAGCTAGAGACGATATATTTTAAACACAATTCGTCTTTTCGCGATGTCTCACAATTCCCTTTCATTCTATTTCCATGATGAGAACAGAAAACAAAAAGATAACTCCTACACTATTACATGGCCCTTTTCAGACATATAAAAGCTACGACCTGGCTTTAGTTAGTTTAGTTCAACTTATACACGTTCTCTATACGTGACATGTTCGTAGCTAATTATATCAGAGAAAGATACCATATTTCTCACGGTGTTTAAATCGATTTAAAGTTCACAGGAAATTTCATGAACATAAATCTATTTTTTATTTGACAGTTTCTGTAGACTTTGGACAACTTTTTTTTTTGTTCTATTTATTTACAACACTTGAGATCGGCCAACAAAGTTTGCGAAATTTATCTACTTTATACATGTATGAGAGTATACAAGTTTCTTCACGAGAATACAGTTGTAGATTTATATTTTTCTGGTACACTGCCATAAAGATGAACTTCTGGAAGGTGTATATACTAAAGTTCCAAAATAAGGGATCACTGGCAAAAAATGAAGAATTTTCGTGATTTCACAACAGCTGTGTCGTGAAGCTAGAAATTATCGGACTTCGATAAGCCAGCATGCATTTTAGAGCTTTTGTTCGAAGTTGAGAAGCATTTAATCGAAATTTTTTATCGACTTTTATCATCCTGGTAATTGCGATAATAAATTTAAAAAAATTATTTACTTATAAATTCTACTATTACATCATTCTCTATTTATAAATCGATGAAAATCAATATATATTTATTTCTTGCATAGTTATGACCATGATTTTTACTCTTTCTTCTCTACAGAAAAAGCGTGAAGTACGTAAAAATCCCTTGATTACCCTCACATGGTAGGGATCAAGTGAAATTTCCAGCTATTAAGTTGCAAGGGCATCAAAAAAACCCCACTCGTTCATGCCAGTACCACATGACATATCTTCACTTCACCTTCTTTGAAGAGCAATAAAATTATTAATCCGATTATTCACTCGTAGATTTTATCTATGTTCTGTTTTTAAAAACAGATTTTATGTAATTTTTGAAAATTGACCAACTGGTATCCTCGTGTTCCTGCTTGCAAACAAGCCCTTCTTTAAGCTGCAACATATTTGCTAGAATGATAAATTGTTTGTTTGTAAATAAATTGTCCTTTTTTTTATGTGATAGAATGTATGTTCAAATTTCAAGCTGTCCGTCTGTTAAGACTTATATGGAAAATACGTTACACGGGGAAATTCCTTTTCTTCTAAGTCTTTTTATGATCTTGTTCGAAAAAACCCCTAGTTCAATGGTCAAAATTTTTAAGAACTCTACAAGTGTTTTGGATGTTATCTGGAACTTATATTAACTGGTCAATTTTGGGACACTCATCTCAGTCTTGTGTGACAGCTCGGTAGAGAAACATCGTGTGATATTTGAATTGTGCTGTAAACATTGACAAGTGAGTGCTTGAGAATGGTCAACAACGAAATTAGTAAGTACCTATTATTATAATTATTCTAAAAATTTTGCCTTAAATGTTAAGATGTGAAGTGTATGATTTGCGAATAAAAACTTAATGGCAAAATTTAATCTAAATACAAGTGATAATTTTCAATTATTGTTAAGTGTTTATTATTAAATGTTAAGTTAGAAAGCAGTGTTTTTAAAAGTGTTTTAGAATCACAATCATTTAGTTGATTTTATGTCCTATAAATTTTGGTTGACACTTTCTATATGGAAAAAATCATTGTTCAAAATATATTTTATTTTAAGAATATATTGAAGTATAATTATTCGGACAAATCTTGGGTCATCAAATTTATATGTGGAAATATAATTTAATGATACAAAACGCACTATTAGACACATTGCAAATTTATTGTTTGATAAATAAATTAAATATTGTTGACGATACATACTTTAAATTGGTTATGTTTCAAGTCATTGTTAAATGTCATTCACTTCATCTCTTAGATTTTAGGTAAACTATTCTATAACAATTGATATGAAACAATGATTTTTGATTTAAAGGTATGGCAGAAAGACAGCATCTACTCTCAATATCTATTGATAATATAACAAAAATGGGAGATCTGTTTAAATGTGTTGGTGAAATGCAACTATTAATGTTAAACTGGGTTGTCCAAGAAATACAGAGTATAACTGAGCAATACGATCAAGATGCAGCCACGGGAAGGCCTTCATCGTCATCACAGACTCCTGTCCTGGTGTCTCAACAGAATTCTCAAAGACTCCTACTGCAGCTTTCCGCCCTGTTATCCCAACACACTATGCGAACACCTTCAGTACCAGCTGCTAGACAAGAGGTGAGATCACCAGCACAACAATCTGCCATCCAACCACCACAAGCCAACAATCATCAGCGACGATCTAGCGGTGAGAACCACAATCTACAAAATATTAAGAAAAAAAGAATTAACTCATAAACAATCATAATAAAAGATATTCTAATTACAGGTCCAGTGTTTCGAGAAAGGACAATTAGGATACATTCAGCAGCCCCCTTTTACAGGATGCACAGAGTTCGGGTATTTCACCGTAGATGAATTACAATAATTGGAAGAAAACGTAGGAGAAGTGAGGAAAAGGATATTAAAACATCGATTACATTATTTTAGATAATTTAGTCATCAAACTTAATCACTAATCAAGAGAATTTTACGTAATTTTTATATTCAGATTGATTTATTTTTTTTCATTAATTTAATTATAAGATTATTTATGTAAATTACACTGCAAATCGTAGTGTTTTACTTCAATGCACTTGAAGTGTTTTAATATGACGTTTTCCACGCGATTAACATTGTAGTCACTTTGGATGCACTTGAAGGTCTTCAAAAAGTGACTACAATGTTAATCAAATGAATGATGCCATTTTAAAACACTTTAAATGCATGGAAATAAAACATTTGTAAATATGACATTTGCAGTGTAGAGTATGAGTTTTATAGTTTAATTAATTAATTTATTTATTTTATCAATTTTTTAAATAAATATAAATTTTTAAATACTTAGAAAACTTCATTCTAAAAGAATCTGAATGAAATATTCTCCCGCTTGTTTATAAATCCTCCTACGATCATTTTTCACAGAGTTACGAGCTTCCGAAGCAAGGCATTTACTTTTGACTTCCAGCGTTTATAACTTCCGAAAAAATGATGGTATAGAAATCGCCGCAATACTATTTGGAAGCGAAAAGTATTTTTTATCAAAAATTGATATTGAATTGAATTGAAAAATTTTTCCAAAGCTATAATACATAATTCATAATTTAAATTTTAGAATAAAATCGATTTTTCACATTGGTTTATCTAACAGTTGGTATTTCAAAAATAGTAGTGAAATTGTAAAAGTAATTTTAAACGAGCTTTTTGTTAGTGATATCTCAATTTCGAACATCAGTGAATATTTTCGTATAAACGATGAAAATATAAAATAGAGGGAAAAAAATACGTTTAAAGAAATTCATTTTACTTTTTATTGCTCTGTATATAATACCGGTTATTAGCAGGGAATTTTTCCATCCAATTAACTGCCCAGTGAACAGAAATATAATATCACAACTGTTTTTTATCTTTCAAAACTACCCTCTATCATAAATGAACAAATAAGAAGAACGAATATTTCATGTTTCGCCAGCTATAGGTCTCTATCGACGAAATATCTCGTGAAATGTGGGCATTGCTTCATAAATGGATTGGCAAACTCACATTGAGAGCCCTCTGACTCATCCTCTTGCTCCAATTCACTCATTCGTTCCGTCCTGTTTCTCTCAATGGCCCTCCTCTAGGCATCGATAATACTGAGAGCTCTCTACACGTTTGTTTTTAATTAACAATTTTAAATACAATTTATAAATATTTTTGATTATCTCACGTTGTCTAACTTCATTATAAGCTATTGTCGAGTCCTTGGTAATATCTCGTTTATCACGATCAATTTAATCATTCCATTTTGTTTAATTAACATTATTGTTCACGAGACAGTCAATAAATGAAATTGTGTTATTTTATCACACAAATTTAGCTATAATTAAACTCGATATTCAGGAGATTGGAAAGCTATCTTTTTTGTGCAAGTTTTGTTATTGGATCGGTAGATTGTGTTTAATGATTTTTGTGATAATTATTGGAGTCAATTAATTGATTTGAATAAATTTATAAATGAGATCGAATTTTGATTTGGACGAATAAATATGAAAAATATTTATTTTATGCTTATTTAAGTGACCACGTGGAATCAAAAGTTGTTTTTCCAAACGATTAAATAAAAATTAATAATTAACATCTATTTTGTTGTTTAGAATTTTATTGAAATAAATAAATATTAATTTGTAATTAATAGGAGAAGATAAATCAACGTAACATAAATATTTTCTTTATAAAATACTTTGCATTATTGTATAAAGTTAAACACTATTTTATCATTATTTAATTATATTTATGATAAATAGATTTTAGAAATTATTATTAAATATTCCTGATATTAAATAACATTTAACAAAATTGAGGTATAATAAATCTTCAGTAGAAGTTTCAATTAATAGCAATACATCATTTACTTAATCGTTGGATGAAGAGTTTATTGATAGTTTTCACTCTGAATAACATTTTTTTTTTTATTAGTGTGAAAACCATCTGTTTACTGGATCCTCTATCGCTCTTATACATAATAACAACTAATTAATCAATATGTTATGAATGTATCAAAGTATGGGGTGAAATATTAGCTTGAGTCAGGGAATAATAGTTGAGTCACTGAATAAATATTTTATAACTTGAGTGACTTAAATCTCTGAATAATAAATATTGAGAAAAAAATTTATTTATCACTGATCAAACTTAGTTTGTACTTCATAAATATCATAAAATATTTATTGTCTTACAATAAACTATAATCAGAAGATTAATTTTTTATCATAGTTAAAATTTTTCAATAAATAAAAATTAAATATTCACAATCAAATTTAATTTATTTATTGAATCAGTGTGATTGTTATTTTTACTGTTTTTGGAATAAAAAAATCTAATAAAGATTTTCATAGAAATGCATAAACTGGAACATTTAAGGTAAAGAATCTTTTTGTTGGATGTTTTAAACCAATAGCTTTCGAAATTACTCATGAAAAAAATGCTGATGTCAGCATTGTAGAATTATTTTCGCGTAAACTTTACCAGAATAGATCGGAATTACCAATTTGCCAGTACTTTTGTAACCATTTCTTCAAGAATGGTCTTTTTTAGCTGGCCGTCTGTCTTTGTCGAAAAATCGATCGTATCGTTTTACAAGATAGCTGAGAATTTCACAAAGTCAAGAAGGGTTGGAAAACTTGAAAGACGATTAATCAGAATCGTCTTTCGATTTATCCAGTCGATAAGGAAGTCCGGGGGTCAGAACATCGCCCGTAACGGAAGTCATCATTCAGACAGAATGCAACTTCGCTTGTCCCGATTGCGTCGGAAACGACAGGATCTATCGATCTTTCTCTCCTTCAAGTTTCTGTGTAGTTATGTATACATGTATATCTTATACATACAAATATACCTTCGAATAAGATTTAGCTCTGCGATGAAACTAATGCATTCTCTTTTACTCCTTAAGTTTGTTCATTAAACCTAAGCAAACGAAAATTTAATTATCGCTTTTCATTTTCTACTACTTGAAACGTTGCTATTGACGACATTTTATTATGTATGCAACATTTTTCAATTCATGTTTATTTCAAGAAAAAAAAATTAAACTAGAAGAAAAGTAAATAAAAATAGACCTGAATAAATTTTTTTACATTAGAGGATTTCAAGTAGAATCTGATATCCTTCACATAACTTCTTCAAAAGTATACGATGTTCACTGTACGAAAGTTTTCATTTATTTATTTTTATGTAAATTTACTCAAAAGAAGGGTCGATTGAATTCTTTTTTATGCATTTACTTTTTTCTCTCTATTATATACCAGAGATGCTTGAAAATGTCTGACATTCTACATAAAATTCTAAAAATATTTATTTGGAAAATATTTTGTTGCAGTTTTAGTAACAAATGATCAGTATTCTGCCTTGGTTAATAAAAATAGGTGAAAATACTTTTACCTTCATGTTTATGATGATGTGTTAAAAGCATGTTTATCTGGAAGTCATTAGAGAGGATATTTTTATGCTATTTTTTATTGATTAATTACGTTTAAAAAGTCATTTAATTCAGTAAAGAGAATAGATTGAGTGATATTGATTGATAACAAATCAATCATATTTCGGAGTAATAATAAAAGCTTTCAGTACAATGAGTTTTCAATAAAATGTGATATAAAATCAATTTCTAAATTTATTTGTTAAAAGTAAAAACTAATCCATATGATCAGTGATAAAATTCATTTTAATGGAAGAGTACTTTGAAAATCGTCACAGAAAAAATTTTTATTTATTCATTTTATTTATTAACTTTTAGTTTGATTGATTCATTTTATTCAAATGGAATATTCTCTAATAGAATGAATTTTTATATCACTCTTCCAATAATTTCAATTCGCTTCAAACGAAAGATAAAACATCATATTTTCATTAAAAAATTTATTCATATAAAAAAATATAAAATGTATTAATAGATTATATTCGTTAGAGTAATGATTTACTAACAGTCGAGAGCGTTTGAGGCAGACTATAAAAAATAAAAATATCAAAAAGTTCGAAATGGCTAATTAATTAAAGACGTCGAAAAAGTAGAAAAGTATCAGATGAAATAGCTAAAAGAAGCGGCGAAGAAAATAAGAAATTTCACCGTAAAAGTTGAAGTTTCTTTTACGTGTACTGGGAATGAATGCTCAGCTATTAAGAGGAAATAAATGAAAAGCCAGTAGAACTAACGATCGAAGAAGTGAAGTAGAAAACAAATAAAAGAGAAAACGATATTTTGAGATAAATAAGAATTATATCAAGAAAATGGTAAATCGCTTACGTCTTAACGGTCGACGACGTTAGCCTTATTGTCGAATCGGGTGTGGCCCGGCTGCTACCACATTGTTCCAACTTTTTCGATTAAAACTTTTGTTTTTTTCCTCATATCCACTTTCCTCTTCGCTAGATGCAGAATCATCTGTTATGTCCGTAAACCTTTCGACTCATTTTAGATGTAAAATGAATATAATTTGAAAAAAACTGGAGAGAAAATAATTATTATGAGATACATATGCTAGATGCACCATTTGGAGCTACTTCGAGGATTTCGCCAGTACATATTAAAGTATAATCTAAAAAAAATTCCGAGTAGAAGATGAAAATTTTTTTCATGCTGATCCTAATGTAATAATAATTAGAGTATTTTTTTTACCAATTTCTCAGACTTTATAACTTTGAACCTCAAAAGTTTCTCAGAATTTAAATAGAAATTTTTTTTTTTGTAATAGTAATATTACAATTCGCTCGAATAATAGTAATAACAGTTTCAAATAATTTGACTGCAATGAAAATAAGTTTATAAATCAGTAATAAATGAATTTAAACCAAAAAAAAAATTGCAATGAGACTTTTAACTGATTTAGACTGAATTTTATTGACAATTACTCTACCGATATTATTTGTTTATCATACATAAATTATTCCGACCTTGGAATAAAAAATATTGGTGTCATGGTGATTGTAAAAATTGAAATATCAGATAAGAAACAACGTTATATTTTTAACGTTTCAAAGTCAGTCGTTAATTTTAAATAAAAAACTATAAAAATATTTCTAACATCTTTTTTTTATATACAAAATGATTTAAAAGAAGAAAAAATTTTACATAAACAATTTAAATGAATTCGGAATAAAACAAATCGGTGAAAAGCAAAAAAAAATTATAGTTTTATTCATTTTATATTTTATTATTAATATAAAATTTTTATGTACTTTTTAAGCAAAACTATTTGCAAGTCATGAAGATGATTGGAAACAATATTCTATTATGAGATAATAACTTAAGCTTTACCTTTCTAAGACGATTAGTACAAATTGAAGTTGAAGTGTTGTATCTTGTAGTAAACAAACTTAAATTTAGTATCCAAATTGTTTATAATACTAAGGATTATTCAAATTATCTGTGTTACATGATCTTTGGGGTTTTCAGATGCCATTAAAAAAATAATTAGTACAGTCGTTGTTGAGGTAGTTAACTTGCACCGAGACTCACTGAAACAACTATAAGGCTCATTAAACGACCGAAAAACACACTGCTCTGTGTAAGAGCTCTTATACATAACATATTAATTAGGCTACATGTATTTAACTAAGATATTATTATTTGAGAGAATTACGTTCTACCCACTAGAGTATATTATTTCATTTTACTTCTAATTATAATTATTTTCAAAGAAAAGAGTTGTTTTTTATTCATATAAAAAAATATAAATATTCATAAATTACAGATTTATAAAATTTTATATACAAAAGCATGTTTTATTTCTCGACTACAAAATACCTCACAACTATATTCCAGTGGTAGTGATAGATGCAAAAAATGTTTTATTTATTTTATAAAAATAAAATAAAGTCAGAAATATGTGTAGGATAAATGATGTGCTTATGAAAAAAAATGAATGATTTTATTCTGCAAAAAAAAAAAATTTCAAAAAATATGCGATGGCCGGGAATCGAACCCGGATCAACTGCTTGGAAGGCAACTATGCTGACCATTACACCACCATCGCATTGAGAATTGCTTCGCAATAAACCGTACTTGAGTACGAATAGTGATATTGACACAGCTGATCTTAGAATCTATCACAGGTATCGTGGCACAATAACATACATGACCTTCGAAGTTTAATAAATCAAAATATTTTAATATTATCTCCAAAATATTATTTACACAATAAATTTCTCGAGTTTCGCACAGTCTATTACTTCATATAAAACCTAGTATTTCTTGATAAATCTCTCATATTTTAAAATAATCAAATTCTGCCAATAATTCAGTTTAAAATAAACTGCATTATTTGCAATATGTTAAATTAAATACTTTTATTTAAAAAAAAAATTAGTTACAATAAAAAATGTCTACGTTTTAGTTAGGATTAATTTATAAAATATAACATAATACTAAGAGATAATCATGAATAAAAAATAACTCCATTGTACTTAACATCCACAAATTTTGTCGACGACCACATTCACTATATCTCCCTTATCTTGGAATATAAAATATAACAATTTAGATATAGAATAATGCGTTAAAATTTTCAAGCCTCGGAAGATGTATGTACGTTCACAGACCCATTTTGATAATCCCTCGAGATATTATCTCGTTATCGCGGATAAATTCGTTTGCTTTAGCATGAACGCCTGCAAAACATGTTTGTTGCGTGCTGATGCATCCCTCGCTTATACATATTATACATGTATATATTTCAATGAGGGTTTACCGGAATACCGTCGTTATACACACATACATAACACATAACTATTACGATACAAAAATTTCCCGATCAAAACTTTCAACTCTGTTGTATAATTTTTATTTTTAATATTAATTAAACGCGTCTCTATCGTCTACCGCTTTAATGAGTTACCCTTGAAGACAAACTAATTTATTCCTGCGAGGAGAAAAAAATGATAAAAATGAAAAATGTTGAGGGATTCATTTTAATTCAATTATAATTTTTTTTTTTCATGGTTTTAGATAATATTTATGTTTCTTATAACCGTTAAAATACATAAAATGTATACTTTGGTGTTGTAATTATTTATATTGTTCAGAGTTATTTTCTCGAGGGTTAGAGTCATAATTATAAAGTCCCATTTCGCGGCTCGTTCGTGGGGCGTTAATTGCAACCCAGAAGAAACTACAGTGACTCCGGTTCGGATAAAATATACTTATAATCTGGAAACTTGGGGATGCAAAAGGCTACTCATATACCTTTTAGTACCTTTTTTATTATTACCCATTCTTCCATAAATTGCGAAAAAATTCTGTAACTCAACAATCTTAATTGCTGCAGAAAGTAAAGAAAAAGTATGAAGAAAAAAAATAAGAATATTATATTTCATTAAGTGACACACAAAACGTTAAGAAAAAAAAAAAAAAACTGGGTAAAAGGAAAGAAATTTTTGCTATGGGCATCAGGTATCGAAAAGGGTAAGTGGAGAAGAGTTTCTAAAGTGCTCCATAAGGGAGACTGTAAAATGGAAAATACTTCTCGACGGATTTGCAGTACTTTGTCATAGATATATTACATGAGAAACAAGAGAATGCCAGAAAATGATTTTACACAAAAGTCTACATTTCGTTAGTGAAAAAATTGCCAACTTTAAGTGTATGCTCCAAAAGCTTTTACAAAAATGTAAGAAACATTTCTAGATTTGTGAATAAAAGATCAAAGTGAGTTTGTAAAAACCACTTGCGTGAATTTGAGAAAAATTGGTTCTGGGAAATGTTGTGTGTACGAAGAGCGATGTCACTAAAGTTTCTGCGGAAAAATGTCGCAATTAGAGTTTTTCCAGATTCAGACGGAATTCACAAACAACACCAAACAGAGAAAATGTTTCTCATAAGGAAAGCTACAACATTTAGATATTTTATCAAATTAAAGGATATGTTTATTGTCAACAAATATTGGAATTGTTTTCTTTAGTACAGGAGAAATTTTATCTTTCAGGATAAATTACTCCGTGCTTTAGTAACTTTAGACAGAACAATTCTAGTGGCAATAAAATTTTTCTTATGTAATAAAAAAATTTTCGTTACCAAGCATTTTTAAATTTATAAGAAAAACGTGCTGTTTTTCTATTTTTAACTAACAAATAAATTTTCAAACAAAAATCTATGAATTTCAATTAATATTAATTTAATCTCAATCATTTATTAATATATTTCACATGTTAATTATTTGCTGTTGGTATTATTAATATAAACAATTGTGATTTGAACTAATAAAATAATTAATTAACTTTCAATTTTAATTAAAAAATCCCAGTACTTCTATCTTTATTTCAATAACAAAAAACACAAAGCAGCGAAATTGTTTATTTCTTAGGAAATCCATTTTTATCACATCATATAAAAAATATTTCAAGTACCATCGTAATTTTTTCAACAATAAATTACACTTTTCATGTTCCCTTAATAAGATTTTTATGAAAACTCCAGGTAGACTTCTTTTCTTATGATGTAATCAAAGTAACAATTTCAAAAATAGCCATAGAAAAAATTCATTCCATGTCCCATTTAATCCTCTATGAAAAGCAAAAAAAAGATCTTTGTCGAATCCTACCAGGAACACTTTAAAAAAAATACATACGTTACAATTAAGATAATCTAGCGTGCGTGTGAATGCATAATAAAACTTAAATTAAAAGCGAACTGAAGAGAATTTCTGTCAAATCTTTTTTCTCTCACTGTCTTTCTTGTAAATTGGAGTATTTTTACGTAAGTGGTTCCCTTGATACTCATGATTAATACTCTTAGCTTAGCATAATGTCAGTGGCTGCTTCTTTGGTGGTTTGATGTGGGAAAATGGATAAAACAGGTCTAAGGAGAGTGGCAATGAAAGGTGTACGTGGGGGTGGTAAAAGTGGCGCCTTAATATTACGTGGGTAAGGAAAAAAGTGGGAGTATTTGGTGAAGACCAAGTAAAAGATGAAAACGAAGACAAGGATACAGCATGACGAATCGGCGCAGCGACAAGATCGTAGTGAGAGGATTGAGAGAGATAGAAATAGAGAGGCTGTGGCTCTCAGCCATGGATGAAGCTCCGGCGTTCAAGTTAGTTAGCAGTCGATGCGCACACGCCACGCGCTCCGGACGTTCTGTCGCTTTCACTTCGATAGTCTCTAATACCATTTCCTAAAATTATTAACGGCATTTTTCTTTTACATTCCAAACGTTTATCAGTCAAAGATCAAACTCGATCTAAATTTTACTACAAAAGCATCGACATTTATTTCACGGAAGTACTATTGTTTCATCCGGAAATATTCCACGACTAAATATTTTACTTTCGCACGTCGCCGACACTTCCGGCAACTTGGAAGGAAATTCGCGGTTTTTCAACCGCGATACAAACATTCGAACGATTCAATCTTGTGGCAACGCTAGAATTGTTCAAATACGATTTGAAACCTTAAGGTTCAATCATGTGTGCAGAGGAGTGAAACTACATCAAAGTGTGACGGATTTTTTTTTTAAAGACATTTGTGACAATATTATCAACACTTGAAAAGGTAAATTTATTTCATGTTTCAGTAGTAATTGTTAATAATAATAAACATTTCGGAATAAATAACAGTCGTCAAAGTAGAGAGTTGGAGTCGAAATATATTTATTCGTGTACATCATGGTCGGAAACTCATCGGTTTGACGTGAGCTGCGAGTCAATTGTATGTTGATATGAAGCACCTTTTAATTTATTAATAATTCAAAACGTCCAACTTGAGGATTTGGGTTGTATTTTTTACTCGTTCCCAATTCTATTCTGGTTTATTCATCATTTGTACCACTATCTCTATTTGAGTTCAACTTAAATTATCAATGAGATATTAATGTCTTATGGCACTTAGTGCATTTGTGACAAATGTCTTTGCCAAAGGCGTTTTAGTATTATTGTAAGACATGTCTGACTCATTTTCCTGGGTGTGTGGTATATTTAAAATCCACATAAACGGTTTTATTATATGACTAATCAGTTGATTTAATTATTCATTCATCAATTATGAATATTAAAAGTCAATAATGTATTTTTTATTCTCAATTTAGCTTAGTGGTGATACTTGTTTTTATGGAACTTTTTTTCTAGCTTTTACCTCGATGATATTAAAGTAAAAAGAACACTAGAGTGATGGATAAAATTCATCAAAGATGACGATGAGATCATCTCGAGAGTATAATAAGTGTAGGCGGAATCTCGATTCGGTTCATTACCGAGCCGCGAAGGTCGTCTTATGTCATCCACTTTGTTGATACTCTGCACTGATGAAATTTACCGCTGGAAGCCCCCAATCAATTGATAAGTTGATGATACGTAAAAAAAATTTATTCGACCTTTTAGAAAAATTGTTTTTACAGATACAAAGACATAAATCCGGATAACCACAAAATACACATTATCTCTAGTTTTTTCGATATTTTATCTGTGTATAAATCCGGCTGTAGCTGACACAAAATCCGATTTTATAAATCTCCTTCCTGGGCACAAGTAACTTCCGCGAAAGATGTCTCTCTTTTTCCACGTCGAAGACTCTACAGACTCCTGGATGTTTTTCAATCCGGTGATTTTACGATGATATAAATGTCCTTAAAATGTTAGAAATCCTCTTTTCACATGTAGTTTTTGTCCTCTTGACAACATCAGTAATCCAACAGTGAAGATGACATATTTATAACTAGTTCCTAAATTAATGGATAATAAAATCACCGATTGATGAATAATAATTATTTTTATTCTTTTAAGTTCAGTTAAATCTTCAGAGTACAATAAAAATCCTTGAAATGTTCTATAAAATTACTTCAGAATTGAAATTGATGTCGTGGAGAATAAAAGATCCAATAAGATAGTATTTTTAGATTTATCACGAATTACTTTCCTGGCTCAGAAAATTCTTGTCCATTAAGTAATAAATTATTGCTGGAGAATATTGTGTAAAAGAACATCAATTCGAAGATATTTTTACTAAGTTATTCAATATGGAATGAAATAAATATTTTTTTTTTTTACTTGTAAGACTTAAAAGCTGTGGTATCATATGACAGGTTGTTTTGATTATTGAAAAAATTTTATAGACAAACTATTGGAAAAAACATTACCAGAAAAAATTCGATCGATGAAATTGAATCCAAACAATTAATATATCAGGTTTACGGTTGGAGAAAAAACTTTTAATAACGAAAAACATTTTATATCAGTTTGATGGTTAAATCTATAAATAGATGGGATAAATCTGTTGAAATGTTAACAGAGATTTTTTTCTGGGAAAGATGAAAGCAAATATTTGCAATGGATATTTATTTCAGCGAATAAACGTAAAAATTTTTTAATCAAATTAGTATTTATTTACCTTTATCAATTATTTTTTTTTTCAAATTTAATCGATTCAATTGTCATTTAAGGTTGGAATGAATAAAATGAGTTAATCAAAGTTTACCAAAAATATACCATTATGAATAAAAATGCCAAAATAATTGGAGAAGTTTGATTGTGATTTTTGGAGCTATGACAAAAAGATATTTTCAATGAACACAAAAGAATTGAACAATGAAAACTCCAATTGAAATAATTTTTTTTTTGTATTCACGTAACGTAAAATTGTTTTCAACTAAAAGCATATAACCATTAATTTTACATATAATATCATGAATACTCCATTTCCGTAAGTTTCTTATATTTTTAAACAATGAGTAGTAACGCGAGGAATGACGAGTACAATCACTAATTAACATGTATTATACTTTGAAATTTTTTTTCATGTTTATTTCAGCACTTTAAAATATTTTCAATTGAAAAAGTTTTTATACCGAATAAAATTCGTTACTATTTTTGGATAACTGGAATAATTTTTAATAAAATATTAAAAATATTTTCATGCAAAAATGGATATAAAAGCTTTGTTCCAGGATTTGAGTAATATTAGAAAAAAAAAATTTTGAATTATTGATTCCATGATATTAATAGTTAATCACATTAATCCTTCTACATATTTAAATAAAAACTCTTTAGTGACTTGAATTTTTAATAACAATTTTAATGAATAAATAATAATGTAGATAAAAAAGTGCATATTCATAATAAATTATTTATAACTAAAATAGGAAAAAAATATACTTCAGGTAAAGCTGATTCTTAATATTTTGCTCATATCAACATTGAGATTCGCTTTTAACTTCTGAGGGGTTGAATTATTTCAAAATCCTTCCTCATGTTAGGAGACGTCTGTCACACAAGGAATCTACCTGCTAAATGTCAAGCTTGTAGGCTTCATAGTTTCGAAGATTTTGTCATGAACGAGTAAGCTAGTCAGTCAGTCTGTCAGTGGTATTTCATTCTTATAAATAGATAGATTAATTTATAAAAAAAAAAATAAAGACATTGCTTCCTCTCATCAGCAACCAAAAACTTTAGTAGTTTTAAAAAAAGAATGAAAGAAATCTCACATGCTGACGTCGATTCATTAAATTTCCATGTAAAATGAGGAAATTTTCGCGAAATGTAAAAGTGTTGAGGATAAATCGATTGTTATGAAAGCATCTCGATATGCGTCACGTCTAGGTTGGTTCTGATGACACATGATATTGCTTACATACAGATTTTTGTACTAGTGACAATCGAATTGTATAGGCTGGTGAGATGGATGCCTGCAGGTATATTGAGAGATAGGAAAACCACGATCTCTCTTCCGGTATATATGCAAGACTCGAGGAAACGTGAAAGCATGAGAGACGTATTTCTATTTCGAGTACTCACCGCACGCGATGCTCGACCTACGATCCGCCAGCTCGTATTTCATCGAGCCACTCGTTGCCAGAGGGATGCGACATATCCGTCTCTCACTTCACGTGCGAGACTTGGTAATGTATATATCTATATACACCAAATACATATTGTTGCGGCTACAGGCTTTCGTCTGGAGTAAATAAGAGGAGCGAAAAACGCAACAACGACGTTACTTCGTTTATATGTCGTGGCGCGAGTCGCATATAAAAACAAAAAAGAGGAAGTCAACTCACGACGACAGGACATAAAAGGATAGGTTTTATTAAATTACCTCATGTATCATTGTTAGCGAAATGGCATGAAAAAATCGATCGATACTTTCTTATATTTATTTTCTTGCTTTCTGATGCTCCAATGTAACAATGGAACACTCTACCTCAATGTGATATACTTTTTATGCTAATTTATTTAAAAAAATAAAGTTTCCTCATTAATTTTTATTTTACTGCTCGCTAAAAATGTTGGAGTATTTTAAGATTTTAATAATATGTAAAGCTTTTTTTCGTGACATATGAGACGTTTCTTGTGAATTTAAATGATATATGCATTAGAATAATGAAATAAATACACATTTAGGATAATTTTATAAGATACGTTTTTGTAAAAGTAATTTTTTTCATATCTCAATAGAAATTTTTTCATTTAAATTCAATAAATTTTTCCACTTACACTCCATGGATGAATTGCAACTTTTGATTTGATGTCTAAACTGTAATATTTCACGATAAAATCCACTTTATATTCTCTATTCATGCAACGCATTTTCTATTATTGCTAATACATAAGTTCAATTTTTTTAAACTGCACGAAGCTAAATATTTATTCGCCACATAACTTGGATTAAACAACATAAAATATAACTCAATAAAATTTGATACTTTAAAAATATAAAAAAAAAACAAAATGAGAGTAAATATTCTCCATAGAGTATCAACTTTTTCCTTAGCGAATGTGTTTTTAATTTAATGAATAAAATATTTCCTGAGAGCTTTTAATAATTGGATTTTTTGTTGTAAGTCTACTCTTCGTCGAAGTACTTAATGTCGATAGTTTTTTATCAGGATTTTCTCCCGCCTCTCTCGATTTATTTCCTACGTTTTTATAAATTCCCACAGCCCTCGTGAGCCAACTCGCGAGTTCTCGTCGGCAGCGTGCTCTGTACTCCACACACGTGTTACGTCGTTACGTCAATCGTTAACACATGCCTCTCTACGAGTGCAAGAGGATGAATGGGTACTCGGTGTTTTTCCCCTCCTTCGACGTGTTCTCTAGTGCTTCACGTTCAGTTAACGGAAAGCCTGAAAATCACACAAATAGACATAATTGTGCTACACCTAAATAATCTGTACTTGACTTTTCCATTAGTTGGAATAAAATAAAACCAAACCGAAGAAAGAGAAATCAATGAAAGTAACTTTTAGTCCGAAAATACTTATTTTCTATTGGTCCATTGAAAGCAGCATTTCAACTTTGTCAATCTGTTAAAGCTTCTAAAGAGCTTAGGACTTTTAAACATCAGCAATTCGCTCGACAGCAGCAGCAGGAAATGCAGAAAGACAATTCAACTAGCGTAATTGTAACTTCCTTGATCCTCTAGTGGTTCCTTGCGATTCACGCCATTAAATCTTGTAATAAAATAAATCGTTAGGGCTTTTATTCTTCTCTTTATCTCACTGGCCCCTGTGGTCCTCTCTATGTGTCGTTATCCGTCCATTTTTTCTCTCTCTTTATTTTTACTCATTCATACTGCTCACCACGAGATAGCTGCTCGCCAGCCCTGTTCTATCATTGAACCTGCTATCGCGAATTTTTAATAGCTAGTTTCCGAGATTGCCTGAAAACCATATAATCACTGTTAATCTCGAATGTCGTTTAAAAGTCGCGGACGACATACCAGAGGATTCCCAGCCAAATCATAGAGTCAATGACATTTTTATACAACGAACAAAGTATAATGTCGTAGACGGAATCGAGAATTTTTTATCTAAAAATTTTGTTTGAAACTCACCCAAAAATAATTCTGAATGCAAATGGCACGAGAACAATATTCGGATTTTTTGTTCATTTTTACTTTCGTCAAGTGCACTCTGTCTGTATGGTTATGTATCTACATAAGTGCTACATGTTTCAATGTCCAGCTTCTAATGGCTTCTTTCCGTGTACAAAGAGGACAGCTAAAAAGGCTTGCGAGCAAGGAAAAGCATAGAATATCCGTGTCGTTATACAGCTTTGCTGCTGTCTTCTAGTCGTTTTTATTCTGCGAGTTCGCTTGCAGCCATATTGCAAATGAGCTTTTCCACCTCCAAAACTCCTCAAGGTTCTTCCAACGACACGTAAAGCTTCTAGAGTGTGCTACACTGCCAAAGTGTTCTTAAGCCGTTCTATGACTCAGCCAAGTCATCAAACTTCAGTGGTTATTGCAGTAATATCTACCAGCAATTTTGTAATAACCACCAGAACAAATTTTCATCTTATTCTTCTTCCTTAAAGTCAGACTGATGATTATTAACATTTTAACTAGACAGTGCAGAATAAAGTTTTTCAGTAAATAAAGAGAATCCCGTTAATTAGATTCTTACCAACTATCTGATAATATTTTTTTTATTTCCTAGGAGACTGTAACTTTTTTATTAAATTTATTTATGAGGATTCCTTCTTATCAACATGGCCTGATGTCAGTAGAGCTCTTCGTTAAGTTTCGAAGATACTAGAATAAATTATAAAGTTGATGGCTTAACAATTAAGGAGATTTTTTTTTAGTTCAGTTATGCTACAAAATTAATTAAAAATTTTGTTCTATCATTATTATTATATCAAATATTCATTCATTAATTGGCTTACAATAATGACAAGAAAATAAAACGATAAAAAAATAATGTAGTAATTTTTTTTTAATGTGCTTTATCAATGGTACAGGTACACAAAACTCAGCATACTAGATTTTTTTTAGTATTTAAAACGAAAGTTTTAATTAACAGATTTTTGTTTATTACTTTTATTTGTTTAAATATAATGTCTCTTCGAAAAACTTTTTCATTGATATTGTTATATTTATAATAACCTCACAAATTAATTAATACATTTACAATTTTTATTTTCTATCTTTGATTAAATTTGATCTTTCATGTTCACCATAGTCGACGAATTCCACCCTCGAGCAAATGTAATTTTAGATATTTACTTTCACAAAATTATAACATTTATTCATACCATATTTATGTATTTACCGAATGTTAATTAAACGAAATTCAACTAAAATATTTTCTTCAATTTACAAAATTCATCCAATTTTCAATTCAACATGCAAACCCGATAATTCCAACATTCATTTTATAATTTATAGAGATTATATCCTCTTTCCTATTTTAAAGAATTGTTTTTTATAAATCATCTCTCCTACTCTTCACTATTCAGGCTTTTATTTTTTAATTACTCTCATCTCCTTCTCCATTATCTTTTTCATATTTTTAAATCAAATTTTTTAATGTAATACCGACAGAAACCAATTCATTCAGGTTCTCATATTTATGAAACCGAAATTAACTCGTTTATTATTAAATTGGCAATTTTCAATGCTTACTTTTTTCTCTCGATAAATATTCATGGTATTATTTAAATATTATTAAAAATCCATTAATAACAGCTATTAAAATTTCCGGATACATGAAACTTTTGACACTCAATTATTCACCTGATCGACTAAATATTTCTCTTTCATTTCCTAATGGGATCATTCTTCTCGTCTTTTCTTCCATAATTTTACGGTATTCTTTAAAAAAAAACGTTGAATAAGAGGTCAACAGTGACGTTTCTCTCGACATTTTCTTTTTGTTTTTCTGTCGGATCGTCAAACATTGCGAGGGTCCGGGTAACTGAGTCCTTAATGGATCCACTAGCAGTGTCTAAAGAAGGGTCGTCTTCAATCTCTAATATTTCTTTGGTGCTTTTCTTTTTTATTTTATTTCTCTTTAACCCCCTTTACTCTTCTCTCTTACGATTGTGAAACCCTTGAAACGCAATTCTACTCGTCTATTGTTCTCAGTTCGTTTGCATTATTGCTCTATATATATACACCCATATATAGATTGGGTCTCGGTAGATTCAATGGAATATTTTCGTGATTCGTTTTCTGCATTTGAGTATCTCGTGTGCGCAATCGATTTCGATAGAGTTTCGTTTGCTGTAGATGAAAAGAGTGGAAAAAAAATATATAACGGCAATCTCGTTTTCTTTCATCTTTATTTTCCTCTGGAATATATCGAAGTGGCAATCGTTATAAGGGAGAAAATTCATAGGACAAGCTATCAAGATATCGGAAAATGACTTTCCTGGCGTGAAATAAATTGTAACTTTCTCGAGATGGTATAGCTGTAGTATATGAAGTAACATTATCGTTCCTTGGTAGCATCGATTTGCCCACTTAATTCACCAAAGGACATTGTAAATTCCCCTGTGAGTCTATGGGCTACAGAGAAACATTGCTAGACTTTGAATGTGAGAAAGGGGTTAGCAACCCCTTCACACTAATATCTCCAGCGGACCATGAAATTCCAACTGGAAACGGTTCGTAGCATTCTCTGGACATTGAACCACGTAATTGCATCGTTTGCTGCAAACTGCATGAATTCTATCTTGCTTTCTCAAGTTCCTATCATTACCCGAATATAACCGCCACTTGTGAGTCCTAAAGTGAACGTTAACTTTTTGCTGTAACTTTACCCAATATCATTCCTCGTGTCTTGCTAAAAAAAATTTCATTTCTTCCATGGACATATACACATTGGTTTTGGCGATGAGAAAATGTTGGATAAAAAAAAAGAACGTACAAGACTTGAGAAAGACTTGAAGGGAACGCCAATGTCTTTGGAATCTTTTTTCATAATTTTTTTTTCACGTTCATATTTGTTTTTTTTTCTTTGTGAACTAAATTTAGTAAACCACCTCCCCAGAGCCACTAGCTTGGAATAATTCAGTTTCTGGTAATACTTCTGCATCAAAACTCTTGAGAGAATTTAAATTTACAGTCAATTTTACCTGCAAAATGTACTGCGCAATATATAAACTTGAATAAATACAAGATTTTTCGTTAGATATGAATTATTTATGTTGTGTATTTATTTTTTTAAGAGACTAGAACAAACTATATATTATTTCGAAAAGTTTTAATAATAAATGAGTGTAAAAAGTTCATAAATAGGGCAAACCAGGTGTGAAATATTGTCAGTGGACAACAGTAATTACTAAAGGTAAAAAAGTTTTGCTTCTCTTTTTCGAGACTCTAGTGTTATTTATACACCATAAGTATCATGGCAGGGGAGATTTTTATATGAGTGTGATAATTAATAGCTAATTTTTCTTCATTTATATCATTTGTTTGATGCATACAATTAAGTAAATGGATTCTTGAAATTCTCATGAATAATGAATTATGTTGAAAGATTCATTCATTCAGTTGGAAAACCATTCATTCAATCACAAACGTATTTTTAATTTAATAATTATTCCCTTTATTCATGAATGAAGCTTATTCATCTCAATGATGACCACTAATATTTATTTTTCAATTAAAACATAGTGATATGAACAGGGATTTTTTTGATAACTTAATTTTAATAAATATTCATTCAGATCAACAAATATTCAAATTTCTTAGCATGATGTTTTAAAAAAAATCTTTCTTCTTGAATAATTCAATAGTTTAGAAAATCATGGACATCAAATATTAATAGCTCGATTTGTTCAGACATTTTATCGTAAAAAAATCGAGTTTGTTGATAATGAAATAAAGATTCCTTTATTTAAACAGTAAAATCCCAAGTTTTTAATCTAAATTTAATAAAATAATTTTCAGTTTCTTTTCAAATAAATTTCAATGTATGAGCAAGAACACATCTAATTCAAAATTCCTTCTCGCCTCAACTAAAACATTACCAAAAAAAAAAACTTAAAAAATATCTTCCTCATTTTCTCGTTACAGAAAGTATCTTCCTATTTCCTCTATTTATTAAAATTTCTAAAAATACGTTTTACTTCCCGAAATATATGAAAGAAAATTCAGTATATTTCTTCAGATGTTCTTCATATCTAACGATCAATTTCAGAGTAAGACTGTTGAGGACTTTTATGTGCGAAATTTTATGCACTACCAGAAATTTCCTACATTTTTTGCTCCATCTATTATACTTTTTACCACGTCAGCGATAAAGGTCGGAATATAGTATTCTCTTTCATCAAAAGTGCTACTTTGACCAGTCTATTTTGAAAAACACTGAAGTTTGTTTGTAAATAGCAAAACCATAATTTTTTCAATCACTACATTATCCAGATTGCGAGAAGTGATTATTCAGATTCAATGGCTTTTCTCTCACTTTCTTCATTAAGGTTCTTAGACTAAAAAAAAATAAATAACAACGTTATCAAGAAAGCTTTTTCTATATGCGACCAAGCGTATAACTTTATGAGCATATTTGTTGAATAAGTAGGAACGAAATAAGAGAAGAAAAGTCTTATCGTCAAGCTGAAATTAGAGATGAAATTAATGCGAATTCTTTTGCTGCACGAATCGCCTTAAACGAGACAGGAGAATTTGCCACGAAGAAGCGAAAAGCGGCTTTTCACACGTAACTGTCTACTAATATACTATAACATTGGCTAGACAGAGAAAGATGACTCCAAAGTATACAGCAGCCGGTGCAACAACCTCCGGTGGTTATTTTGGTAGATCGTGTCACGGAATGCAGCCACACTGAAAGACCATATAGCTATGATATAGAACTAGTAATTTAACACACTTCGTTTCATTTTGGATGATACATGAGACATATAGAGAGATAGTATGTGATTACCTGATGTCCGTGCACCTGGAAAATCCAAATTACGCAGCGGGCTTGTGGAGCTCATTTCATTTGCTGAATTTACTCTTGTCTGTGGCGCGAGTATTTTGTGCGGTTTTCTATCGAAACAGTGAATTTATGCGAGCGTGTTGCTCGTCTAGACATTGTTGGGATTGATTTAGTAGTGGAAACGAAATCTATTGTTCTTCCCTCACACGTCAAGTCATCATCATTGTTTAAAGTGGGATTATTTGAACATTTTTTTGGTTCATTTGTCTCTTGAATACATTTAGCCGCAATGGAGTCAAGTTGTAGTCGAGAAACTTTCTAAAAAAAGTTTTTTTCAGCGTTATTATTCACTTGGAATGCGATTGAAGGTTTAAATGATTATAAAGAGAGTTGAAATTTTATCTTAATAAATATTCATATGCATCTTACTGTGAATTGACCGCAATCTTAACTAATTACAAGAAACAAAGGAATTATTTTAATTCTATAAAAGTGATGTTCGAACTTCGTAATGAAAATTTGTTTCTCTCTACTCTAAATGTACCTAAACTGTTTTCTACTTAGAAAAAAAATTTACATAATGAAATTAATGAATTAATGATATATTGGCGAAAAATTGAGAGATATAAAAATAAGCATAACTTCTACGCTAATAATGCTACAAAGGTGATTGAGGGCTCATTTGAAAGATTGCGATGAAAGGAAAGAGATCGATATAGTTAAAATCATAATTGTTGCAAAATTCATGCAAAAATTGGAGCAAGTTCCGGTTTTACCCCATTTTAGGAGTGAAATAATTGATTTTTTATATGTTTGACCCGATTCCGCATTTCTACACATTAAGACGAAGAGAATGAGTGGTCGATCATTAAAATCGGACAACTTTGATTTTTCGACCCAAAAAAATGGCAAGTGGTACCCCTTTCCATTTTTTTTGGCCAAAAAATAAAAGTACTCCGATTTCCAAGTTCGACCACTCATTCTCTTCGTCTTGAAGCGTAGAAATGCGGAATCCAGACACCGCCCGGAAAAACTCACTTTAACACCCTCAAACAGGGGTAAAACTGGATACAAATTACTAACAATCATCCCCCTGACTTTAAACCCTTATAACTCATGGACGGTCGGTCTAATAACTGTTTTTAGGGACGTTTTAGAAAGATTAAAATCTAAGCTATCTAACAATATCCATAGATTAATTTGAAAAAAATCCCTTCACCCTTAAAATCGCTAAAATATAGAAAAAAATCACATTTTTTTGGGACTTTGCCAACTATTTTGGCAAATTTAAGGGTGAAATAAATTTTTTATACACTTTTCATGGATATGGATCTTTAGCTAAGATTCTGAAGTTTCCAAATACCCCTAAAAAATCGTCATTCAGCGATTTGTACAGAAGTTATAGAGGTCCAAAGTCGAAAGTAGATGATTTTTTGACCCTTGCTTCAACTTTGAACCTCTATAACTCTCATACAAGTCATCCAACAATAATTTTTAAGGGGTATTTGGAAACTTCAGAATCTTAGCTAAAGATCCATATCCATGAAAAGTGTATAAAAAATTTATTTTACCCTTAAATTTGCCAAAATAGTTGGCAAAGTCCCAAAAAAATGTGATTTTTTTCTATATTTTAGCGATTTTAAGGGTGAAGGGATTTTTTTCAAATTAATCTATGGATATTGTTAGATAGCTTAAACTTTAATCTTTCTAAAACGTCCCTAAAAACAGTTATTAGACCGACCGTCCATGAGTTATAAGGGTTTAAAGTCAGGGGGATGATTGTTAGTAATTTGTATCCAGTTTTACTCCTGTTTGAGGGTGTTAAAGTGAGTTTTTTCGGGCGGTGTCTGGATTCCGCATTTCTACGCTTCAAGACGAAGAGAATGAGTGGTCGAACTTGAAAATCGGAGTACTTTTATTTTTTGGCCAAAAAAAATGGAAAGGGGTACCACTTGCCATTTTTTCGGGTCAAAAAATCAAAGTTGTCCGATTTTGATGATCGACCACTCATTTTCTTCGTCTTGATGTGTAGAAATGCGGAATCGGGTCAAACATATAAAAATCAATTATTTCACTCCTAAAATGGGGTAAAACCGGAACTTGCTCCAATTTTTGCATGAATTTTGCAACAATTATGATTTTAACTATATCGATCTCTTTCCTTTCATCGCAATCTTTCAAATGAGCCCTCAATCACCTTTGTAGCATTATTAGCGTAGAAGTTATGCTCATTTTTATATCTCTCAATTTTTCGCCAATATATCATTAATTCATTAATTTCATTATGTAAATTTTTTTTTTCTAAGTAGAAAACAGTTGAGGTACATTTGGAGTAAAGAGGAACAAATTTTTTTTACGCGATCAAAAACCATTTTTTCTCCAAAGTTACCATGGAATTGATTGAATTTCTAAAGAAGATAAATTATTCAGAGATAATTGTTCGTAATTAGTTACAAAATCCTGTATTACTCTGATCAAATTTGCAATTTATTGAAGTCATTAAACATAATACGATGAAAAATAAACATTAAACTACATTATTTTATTTCAAACTTTGAGATAATTATTCCATGCAAAAAATTCGATATAATTATGATGTTGGGTTATTTTAAAATAGGTACATCAATTAGATTGTATTTCTCTATGAACCAAGCATAAAGGATTAATTAGAACCATTAAACATCCAACAGAAATTAATTACTGGAAATAATGTGACTAAACACCAGAACATTAACACTTCCCTCAAACTCCAACAATGTTTTATTAAAAAAACATTGACTTCCATTATAAACTTTTCCTCTAAAAACTCTGTATTTCTCAAAACTATGAAAACTTATCAAATCCCACAGACTCTAAGGTATTTAAAGTAATACGTGTTGTAAAGTGTTCTCAGCTGTTTAGCTACTAACTCATTGACTCTAATTAAAAAACATTTTTGTCGTATCGTACTATAATTTGCCGGATATTCAATTGTTCCGAATTTTGGTGTTAAGTGGTCCAATGATTACAACTTGAATTCGCAGTGAGAAGTGAGGTCGGTCTCTCAGATACAAGTGTTGATGAACCGAGACATGCATGAATAAAGAGAATAGGGAAAGGGATGAGTACAGGAAGAGGGTCGATAACAAGATTCCGATGGGACGATCATTCTCACCTTGGTGTAGTTGGAGACAGGGAAACTTGGAGGCGTTTTCCCCTAACCGAAATCCATTAGCTGATGGTGCTGCCACCCTTAACGAGTCAGCCGATAATCAATTTTGATGGTGGGTAATTATTAGCTTCACTATTATAAGTCCTGTAAATTACATCAAGTTTCAAAGTTACTTTGTGGTTCAGCTCTTTAATACATATTACATTTTTTTCCTATTTTTTACTTTATGATGAATCCCTAGACTATCTTCTCAACTTACTTTTCATCCTCCTCAAAGATTTCCTTGAGTCCTCTGAAAGCAATCACTCATCCTCGTAGACGCTCCAAAACTCCTCAAGAACTCGAACGAAGATTTATGTCTTACATCACTTGACATTTTTTGCCGAGAGCAATAAGAAAAATATGAAAGAACTCTTTACTAAAACATTGATTAATCTCGAAAATTCAATTTGTAATGCAGAGAAAAAAATTTGTTTTTAAATATACCATCATCAAGCAACTCAGTAAACTTTACCGTGAAATTTTTTTTTGCATTGGAAAATTCTTTTTTGTTGAAACTCAACAAGAGAAAATTTTCCAACAAAGTTTGGATCAGCAACCTCGATGAATGGTAGTCGACCGCAGGACTATTTTGAATTCTCGGTAGAGAGTCCAATAGATCCGCGCACCCTTGCAAATCAACGGTATTTCCATATTAATACAATTGTGTGAAGCCGTGAGTTCTATACATCCGTCTTTGTTAGCCCTGCAGGTGAATGCAGCAATTCCATTTCGAGTAACATTGCTAGCCTTTGACCCTCCCAAATTCAAACATCCCCTGCTCTCACAAAATACACAAACAATTATAGTGTATACGACTAAATGGAAACCATTTGGAAAGAATTGACCTCTAGCGCATTTAATTTGTGGATACATTAATTTTCCACATGGAAATTTGGGAAACTAAATCATCCGGTGATGGTGGAAGACATCTCCACTACTTCTATCTCATTTTGGTTAGAGTAAAAGCAATAGAGAAATACACACGTCTCGATTATCGATCACTATAGTATATTAGTCTCGAGGGAATATCGCTATGTGTACGTGCAACTCAAAATTAACGACATCATTATGAACAGCATGGCACTAACTAACTCTCATGCAGTTTCATCTATTTCGTACTCTGCACCTGACCATTTGCTACTGCTAGCTTTCCAGCAAGTACCATCATCGTTATCGCCACGACGCAGTGAACGTGCAATGCGATAAGTTTGCTCGTTTCCTTTCTCATTCCACAGTGAACATTAAAACACAAAACGACTTTAGTTCCACTGAAAATTTCAATAAATTTGAATACATCCACCGTACTTTGGGTTTAATAACTAAAGAACTCGATACTGTGGCTATTGGAAATAAATTAGATTCCAATTAACTCCAGGGGATTAATTAGACTTATATATAGATCTGGTGGAGGAAGAACTTGTTATAAAAAGAAATGGAATTTTTAGTGGGAAAGAGAATGATATTGGGTGGCTCTTTGTCTTCGATAATATTCTAATCAATATTACTTGAAAATCTTCGAAACTGAAACTTCCACTTTAATTTCGTTTTGTAGATCTTTGATCTACACTTTTGTCCGTCAAAGTATCAAAGCGAAAATTTTTTCCTTTGTTTAAAAGCTTTTAATATTATTAAACTTTTCGGTTAATCTGAAATAAAGATGTTTTATCTTTGCTTCGATGGAAAAGAGAATTCAATTTTTTCCATTCAAAAGATAGTTTAACTTTAATTTAATCAACCATATTAGTTTAAATTTTTATTTAAAATAATTGTGATAAAAATATCTCAATTTATCAACCAGACATATTGTCTCTTAAATAATAGTATTGTTGTTTAAAAAAAAATAGTTCCTGATTAAAAAAGTTTTTAAATTTAATAAAGTTATTAAAGTATTTTCAATCACAATAACAAAAACTGTTGCGATTGAAAATAATTTTTAAGTATTATTAAATTTAATTATCTTTATTTTATGTAATAAAACTTTGTGCATAGAAAATTCATCAAACAAAAAATTAAAACTACAACAGTACTACCATACATGTACATTAAAGTGAAAAATATAAACTTATTTAATTTATGTTAATGAGATCCTAAAATTCCAAACAGTATGAAACCACTTTAAAGTTTATATACAATATATAATAGACATAGATAGTGAAAACTATTGAAGGGTCATAAGTGAAATATATAGGAAAACTTTTGACTGAAGTTCACAGAATAAAATTAATTTTATTTTAATAATGAAAGTTGAAACAATTTCATAACTTATTGTGTCATTAACCTGTATCTTCAAGAATAATATCTCTTATATTAAAACCAATAGTTCAACTATTTCCTTTATTTATCATTTTTTTTCAAGAAGCCATTTTGAAGATTAATTTGTCATAGTGTAACTAATAGCTGTCAATACAACCTTGCCACAAAATTTTCTTGACACATATAATTTATAACAATGGAGAATTTAATTTCACATCAATTGCAATATTTAATCAAAAACTTCATAAAATGTTTGCTGTTTTTCTGCAAAAAACGAGTGGCATTTTAATAACTACGTACTAAATAATAATTAAAATATAGAAGATAATAATTTGATACCTGAGAAATTGGAATTACTATCATGATATTCATTCTTTCATGATAAATACTGCCGATAAAAAATGAATTGGAAGAAGAGATGAATTCTCTGAGAGTATAAATATTCATTAAAACTAATCAATATCCCCAAATAAAAGCTAAAAGTTAGTAGAGTATAAGTAATAGGTATTTTTATCACAGACGATAAAATGAATTTTAAAACAGGAAAAATTGAATAAAACTTGATGAATGAATTTAGTCCAACCAGGTATGTTTTAATTGCATTTATGTCACTACTGGATCTTCGTTTGTCTGATTCCTGTCCCACTGTTTTCTCTTATCACAACCACTCAGTCTCCCTATCCTACCACTACTGGCCTGCAGAACGATAAGTTTCCACATGAATCGATTCACTTCAGTTCAGTTTAAATTTCATTGAAGTCACTGTAACAAGCACATGTAACATGTCGTCCCTAGAGTGTTACCCCATTCCCTATGCATCAAACTTAGTTTCCACAGAGGCTAACTGATTGATACTGAGCCTGACAGTATTGTTTCAAACTTCCCCATGAGGTTGATTAAAATAGGGTAGCTGAGAATGAATAGCTTTCTCCACGTATGCGTATGTATCTATTAACTACAGCTTGGAAGAAAATGGAATGTTGAATATAAATTACGAATGATCAAGTGATTATATTGAGAGACGTTCGATCGACATCAAGACTATCGAATCTACTATAGTCAATCATGCCAATTTGCATATTCCTTCCCTTCTCAATCCTCTAGCCCCTCATTCTCTCTGATGTGCCCCGCATCTCTCTGTTCTCAACTATTATCCACCTCTGCTTCCTGTGCCTTTGGCTAAATCACGCCTGATTGGAGTTTCAATCCGAATTCGTGAATAGAACTTGATTTCCCTCGCAGGCTTCGTGCTTTCGTTCCCTTTCGATGCGTCCAACTCACTCTGATGGTGGTAGCAACCACTCCCGATGCATCATTCTTGGGAAAAAGAAACCAACAAATGAAAAAAACGCTTGCGGGCTATGAACTTGTCCATTCGTTCTTACTCAAGAGAGCCGACGACCCCTTGATAGAAGTTCTAAATAGGATCTGTCGAGTATCACGTCGCCGTTGGTGCAAATAAATTAATGAATTTGAATCCTTCTGGAACTACGAGATTTAATTGAATTTATTACAATTACAATCTCACTTGATTGTTTATAAATGAAAAGATTTATTGGGATTGATTAGACAACTTCTTCTAGCTATGGATTATGCATGAATGCTCGTGTTATAATTCATTCATTGATAAGTTTTGAGAGCGATCGATGCAGGGAAATAGAAAAAGAAAAAAAATCCAAGTGGAAAATAGTAGTATCTGGTGTTTTCATGAATATTTAAATGGAAGAAAATTTCTTCCAATTGCATTTGAATAAGGAAATTGAAAATGTTTTACACTCAAACACTCAAGTTTTTTTTTTTATAACAATAATCTTTATTAATAATCGAAAAATAACATGCTCTCTTTTTTTTTTTGTTTTGAAAATTAAATTTTGTGTTATAAAGAGAAAGCAATGGTATTTAGATCTCATGAGTATGAAAAAATTAAGTAGATCTTCTTGAAGCCTCATTATTTCTTTTAAAGATATTCCCTTTTTTAATTGTATAATTTTTCCACCAAGTTATTGACTGTTACAGCAAAAAGTCTCCCTCAACTTCTTACTTTTATAACTCATTAAAAGATGAGTGTAAAAAAAAAACCTGGATATCATTAAAAAGTAACTGCTATTCTTCACAAAATATAATTATTCAGTCATGAAGAAATTCTATTTTACCAAAGTAAAAAATTTTCAAGATGATTTTTTTTATTCTTTAAACCTAAATTTCATCTCCATTAAAAATTAACCCTCATACGATAGCCTCCCACAATTTTCGACTTCAAACAGCACGTAGGGTAAAATCCACCCCAAGCGTTTTCAATTTTAAATAAATTATAAACTATTGATGCTTTTAAAAATAGCTGCATGACATTTTACTCAAGTAATACATTATTTAAAACAAGATACTTTATTTAAAAAAAAAATTGAACAACCAACTTCCTTACAAATTATAAAACCATTTTATATGTTGTTCAAGAGTTAATTAATGTCTCACAGATATTTTTTAGTTAATTAAAAATTCTTAATTAAACAACTTCCGGCCATAGCAACATCCTTTTCAAGGCAAGGGGCTGATAAAACACGAAACTTCATTTCTATTCGATTTATTGTCCTGTTCAAGACCACGTCGGAGTAAATAAAGGACGATAGACGTTGATACCAAAGACTATGGAGCCAGCAATTAAAAGCGATTTTCAACAGTATTGCCTTTGTAGTCAATTTTGCTTCTTCAAGTTTTCGATCCAAGTAAATGATTTTCTTTCAAGCAATCCATTGTTAATTTCCAATGCTATTAATTGGACAATGTATTTCTTCTATCGTCCTGATGCTCATCAAAGTTTGTTAAAAATAATAAATAAAACGAAAGAAAATTTATGACGTTCATCAAGATCTTGGTATAGACTGATGCTTCTATTCTTTCTCCGCAAAAACAAATATGTATGCACGTGCTAGCACATCCCACCGGTGTTTTTTCAACGTTTGGAATGCCCGTTCCACTTTTTATGTTACTATAGAAGTGCCAGCAGGCGAATAAGAAAGCCGTGCGTGATCGGGCACTTTGCCAAGGGATGTTCTCACTCCTTCAATCCCTGGTGTCCGCAAATTGCTCCCTAATTCCCAAAACAGTCTATACAATACACTCTTTCCACTGATAATGATCCTACATTAGGTTGCAAGCGTCTACTTTATTTGATTTTCCTATTCAAACACTCTTTTATTTTTAACTATCGATTTTAGCTTATCAATAGTTATCAGAGTTTACAATGTTAAGCTTTTAATATTTGCAAATGTAACGTTATGTTGTTGAAAGCTTTTTATACTTTTTTAAGAGGAGAAAAGTTTTCCAGGAATTTGTTTGTTCAATTTGATAGAGAACGAAGGGATAACAGAAGTCAAGTGTGTGCAGGCATTTAAATTCAATTTTAAATGAAATTTTTATTTGGAAACTTTGTTAAGTTTAAATCTTTCAATAAGAAATGGAATAAAACAGATGTAGAAGAAATTATTGTGCATTCAGATGGAAAATAATAGCATTTTAATTTTTCTCGGGTGTGTTGAAAAAATTCTTTCACTCTAATTGAAATATTTTTATTTAATTACTATAAAATACATTGATGTAGAAGTATTTATAGAAATTCCATGTTGGAGTTAATTAATTTCTTCAACTAGTAATAATAGTTACTTGGATAAGTGAAACTAATATTAATTTAGGTGAAGTTATAGACTGTTGTTATTAGTTAGAACTTAGTTGAAGCAAGTAAACAATCGTTGTATTTCATCATTTATTAATTCAATGTAGAATCCATGATATGTTGGTTTGTTTGCAATGGAAAATACTCAATATTTGTTTTTCTTTGTGTACAGAGTTTAATATCTTCCTGAAAATTGGTTCTTAATGAATCTGGGATTTTTTTAAAAATAATTGATACTAAAAAAATATTGACTTACAAATGAAATTTTTTATTGACTATGTTTGTTACAAAAATATTTATTGCTGTTTATTTTATAAAATTGTTTTTAGCAATTTGATTAATGAAACTAAGCAATGGTTGAGTAACACTTACGATCGTAGAAAATAACTTTTTGATTTCCAAGTAATCGAGAGAGTAATTAAAGTATATTGCTTGAAAGATCCAATCTTCTCATGAGAAAATTAAAAAACTGTTCAAAATATCCGGTATAAAAAATTTTCGTTCCTCAAAGGTTCCTTGAATGATCCCTAGTAGAAAAGTTCTGCAGTGGGATTATGGGGAATATTTAGGAAATAAAAATTTTTTTTTTTTAATTTTTTTTCTTTATTGCAAACGTACTTAAAATATTGTCTGCACGCAAATTAATATACATAATGAAATTAATGAATTAATGACATATTGGCGAAAAACTGAAAGATATAAAAATAAGCATAACTTCTATACTAATAATGCTACAAAGGTGATTGAGGGCTCATTTGAAAGATTTCGATGAAAGGAAAGAGATCGATATAGTTAAAATCATAATTGTCGCGAAATTCATGCAAAAATTAGAGCAAGTTCCCGTTTTACCCCATTTTAGGAGTGAAATAATGGATTTTTTATAAGTTTGACCCGATTCCGCATTTCTACGCATCAAGACGAAGAAAATGAGTGGTCGATCATCAAAATCGGACAACTTTGATTTTTCGACTCAAAAAAATGGCAAGTGGTACCCCTTTCCATTTTTTTTGGCCAAAAAATAAAAGTACTCCGATTTTCAAGTTTGACCACTCATTCTCTTTGTCTTGAAGCGTAGAAATGCGGAATCCGGGCACCGCCCGGAAAAACTCACTTTAACACCCTCAAACAGGGGTAAAACTGGATACACACTAAAAATCATCATCCCCCTGACTTTAAACCCCTATAACTCATGAACGGACGATCTAATAACTGTTTTTAGGGACGTTTTATAAAGATTAAAATCTAAGCTATCTAACGATATCCATAGATTAATTTTTAAAAAATCCCTTCACCCTTAAAATCGCTAAAATATAAAAAAAATCCCATTTTTTTGGGACTTTGCCAACTATTTTGGCAAATTTAAGGGTGAAATAAATTTTTTATACACTTTTCGTGGATATGGATCTTTAGCTAAGATTCTGAAGTTTCTAAATACCCCTAAAAAATTATTGTTGGATGACTTGTATGAGAGTTATAGAGGTTCAAAGTTAAAGCAAGGGTCAAAAAATCATCTACTTTCGACTTTGGACCTCTATAACTTTTGTGCAAATTGCTGAATGACAATTTTTAAGGGGTATTTGGAAACTTCAGAATCTTAGCTAAAGATCCATATCCACGAAAAGTGTATAAAAAATTTATTTCACCCTTAAATTTGCCAAAATAGTTGGCAAAGTCCCAAAAAAATGGGATTTTTTTTATATTTTAGCGATTTTAAGGGTGAAGGGATTTTTTAAAAATTAATCTATGGATATCGTTAGATAGCTTAGATTTTAATCTTTATAAAACGTCCCTAAAAACAGTTATTAGATCGTCCGTTCATGAGTTATAGGGGTTTAAAGTCAGGGGGATGATGATTTTTAGTGTGTATCCAGTTTTACCCCTGTTTGAGGGTGTTAAAGTGAGTTTTTCCGGGCGGTGCCCGGATTCCGCATTTCTACGCTTCAAGACAAAGAGAATGAGTGGTCAAACTTGAAAATCGGAGTACTTTTATTTTTTCGCCAAAAAAAATGGAAAGGGGTACCACTTGCCATTTTTTTGAGTCGAAAAATCAAAGTTGTCCGATTTTGATGATCGACCACTCATTTTCTTCGTCTTGATGCGTAGAAATGCGGAATCGGGTCAAACTTATAAAAAATCCATTATTTCACTCCTAAAATGGGGTAAAACGGGAACTTGCTCTAATTTTTGCATGAATTTCGCGACAATTATGATTTTAACTATATCGATCTCTTTCCTTTCATCGAAATCTTTCAAATGAGCCCTCAATCACCTTTGTAGCATTATTAGTATAGAAGTTATGCTTATTTTTATATCTCTCAGTTTTTCGCCAATATATCATTAATTCATTAATTTCATTATGTAAATTTTTTTTTTTCTAAGTAGAAAACAGTTAAGGTACATTTGGAATAGAGAAGAAAAATTTTCAAAAAAAAAAAAATTTGATTCCCCAAATCTTCCCTATAGTCCCACTGGAGATTATTCATAGAACCTTGTAAAAATTTTCTTTCCGATTTCAAAGGATATCATACGTACTTACAGAGGAAAAAATTGCTACCTGCCAGTACCTTACTTGTACATTTGTTTATTCTCTTTATCCTTAATAGAGCAATAAAAGATGCAATTACAATTTTTTTCTTAAACACAGTATTTTCTCAATGATTGAAAAAAATTAACGAGAGTAGAATGTAACTTTCGATAGACTTCTTCTAAAACTTAAATTAAAAAGTAACTTTAGTCCAATCACCTACAATAAGCATAGTATTCAAGTGCTGTTAGTTAAGATTTCTATGCTAACTGTCTCACGAACTGATCACCATGAAATAACTTCAGTGACAATCATCAAGCATAACTAAGAACCATCCTAATTCAAGTAGCTTTCAAGCTGAGTAACTTACCTTATACATAATCGGCCCATCCATTCATGAACTCTGATGCTACAGCAGTCACATACATCAAGAAATAGATTTCAAACTCATGACATTTTTTCTTTTCCATCAAAGGTTTAAAAAATACAAGTGGTTGAAATTCGTAGGAAACGACGTTGGATTTTAGAGAAAGAAAGTCAACAATCTCATGATCCTAGCCAATTAATGATACTTACTTTAAAGTAAGATAAATTCTCAACATTCTGCACAGCATCTTAATATCCGATTTTTTTTTGTTACAGAGGTCGAAGAGCGATCCAGTGGAAAGGCGCGGGGTAGCAAATTAGCCCGACGCGCACGCTCCTTCAAGGAGGACTTTCTCGAGAAATTCTCGCAGATGCGTTCTCCAGGAGTCAACTCTGGAGTCAGTGGGGGTGGGAGTGGTGTAACAACCCGTGCTGCTTCGCCCTCATCACCAAGAACACCAAGGGAGAAACCACCAGTAGTTAACGATAATCTTGACAAAAATCCCCTACGTGATCTCCACATTCATGTACGACAGGTTCAACTTGCTTTACTACATTTTCGTGATGTCGTATCGAAGAAAAAACTTGAAATGCTGCCGGGCAATGGCACCATTGTACTTGATACCGTTACCACAATCCACACAGTTCTCAAATCCTACCTCTTGTATGATAATAGGTGAGATTATTTATTTATTTGTTTCAGAGTGTGCATATGAAATACGCATATCCGATGTAAAAATAACTATTTAATGCATTGAAAGTTTGGGTGAATTTATATGAATATAATGCATTTTTATCAAAGCATTTAAAGGAAGGGATATTTCTGAAAATGGAATATTTTACAAAACATTTATTTATTATTAATATATTAATGTATTGTTTTATTCAAATAAGGTAGTTTATAGAATCTATATAAAATGTGTTCTGATGAATAATTTACTCGGGGATAATCGGGTGTAAATACTCTTTATTTATACAACAAGATAGAAATACGTTGCATATTCAAATAAATTTACTTTAGAGTTTTTTTCATCAAATAAATATTACTTTAATTAAGTCTCTCAGTGCTTAACTCAACAGAATTACTTTACTTCATTTACATGTTGATGCTATCTAGAAACCTGAGAAAATTTATTCGTTTGAAAAAAACTATCATACGTGCACTTTTTCCGTACGATAAAAATCTTTCATTTGATATTAACATTTATTAACTTAAATATTTTTATTTAATTAATTTTTTTTTATCAATAAATTCGACTTGTTTTGTTGAAAAGAAAGTAATAAACAAGAGTTTAATAAGTTGTTGTAGTTTCAGTTGAAAAGCAAACTCCAATATAAATTTTCTCTTTGCAAATCCAAAAACACTCGGGTGGTTTAGAAAATTTTATTTGACAGTTTTTCATCTGTCGAAGTAAAGTCAAATTGTTTGACGCATTGTTCACTTTTTTTTTTGTTCCCTATTGAATGAAACTTTTTTTCAAAGCAGAATGAAAAAAAACAGTGGTTAAAAAACTTCTATATCGTTGGAGTCAGATGCTTTTTTATTGATATTAATGTCGATTTGACCAGTTAAAAAAAAATCTGTTTCATATAATATGATTACAACATATATTGATCTTTGCAGTTCTACTCTGGGCTCAGCAACGAATCAAGTTTACCAAGCTCTGGCACAACTTCTAAAACTTTGCGACGACGTGTTGTTGCACGGCGATCAATCTGTGCCATGCCCAGCTCTAGATACTGAGAACGTGACCCACGTGATAGGATTAGTTGAGGACGCCGTAAAAAATTTAGTTACCTTGGCTCAAGAGAAAATATCAAATCGTCAGAAACCACCACCTATCACCACGAACAACAGGTAAACTTCAGCTTTAATGATTTCTCATTGGAATTACAAAGAAGCCAATTGTTATATCTTTTGCAATTTATAGGACGTCAAGTTATGGAACAGAGTTAACTTCTCAGAGGAATTCTTTACCTGACATTCCACTAACACCACGAGAAAGACAGATTCTTGAGCAAACTGCTGCTTCTAGTACATTGGTACGCAGCTCTCATAGTTCTGAGTCAATCCTAAGGGATTCTAGTCCACCACCCAAACCACCACTTCCAGACAGGTGAATTATATGACATTTTTAATAAAGAGTTACTGTTCAAGTACTTGAGATTGTTTTTTCTTTTCTAATATAAATTTACTTTCATCCTTGCAGAACCAACTTAAGTCTCTCCGAGGAGAATAGCTCTTCGACACCACCACCTTTGCCTCCCAAAAGGCGAACCCGAGCACAACAGTTGTTAGACGAATCTGACGGCTTCCTGGCTTCAAGTTTGGACCGGTGTTCATTAAGAAGTCGATCCCCAGAGGATTCATCTTCACTCCTCAGTGCATCAGCAGGAAGTTTAGACTCTGCTTTAAACCACTCAAGGGACGAAGATGAAATCCGTGCTATTATGGGACCTAATGATGAATCTCTTAACGATAGCATGGACCTTAGTCTTATGGCTACTATTCATGGTAATTTCTCCTAACAGTTCCATTTAAGTACTTCGCAACTTAACTAAATATCTTCAATAGGGGAAATTGAGATAAACAGTCCTTTAGGGTATAATAGTTTGTAACTGAGAAACACCATAAATCATCAACACCAATATTTGTCAACTGGCTTTTAAAAGTTTGATAATAAATATGAATATTTTTGAATTCTCTTTAAACTGATGAGCATCAAATAATTTACCTATTTAAAGCTCTTTGTTCTCGCTATGATTTATTATCTTATTCATTAATCAAATTCATGTCATTTGAAGCAGAAAATGAACATTTAATTATGATTATTTATGAAAGTATTAATTAAAAGGGAATAATTGTTAAATAAAATTTTTTTTGAAGTTTTAAACATATTTAATTTTAAAAAATACATTGCAGTACTAAGATTATAAAGTTGAATGACAAGCTTAAATCGCATACGATCGAATTTAGCAACTAATTTCCCGTAAACTGATGAAAGCCTGCAGGGGGCCATCACTCTTCAATTTCCCCTAATTCTAAACGTATAAACTTTCCTTCTCAATACTTGATTACTTCTTCATCAATATTACATGTTATTTACTTTCTTTTAAATGTTAAATATCTTAATTTCTTAGAGGCCATAAAATTATTTAAAAAAGTTTTGATGAAGATTTACATTGACAGAGAGAAAAATGAAAAAATGTTTGTCACGTCGAGGGCAAGAGTTAGTTATAAATATGACAAAACGTCTATTGTAAAGGTGTTAATGAAAGAAGTGTTGACGTGTGATTGTATCTGAGAATGTCCCCTTGGTATTTGACGCGTTGGAGTCAGCGTATACGGGCTAGATGACAGTTGTGCACTGGTCAGATGCGTAGTGAACTGATTCCATACATGTATATAAGCGAAGGATGGTACATGGGAATGGTGATTAGTCAGCAGAAAGCTGGGTAACTTGTCACACACGACCAGTTGGTTATTTCCAGTCATATCAGTTGAGTTTGGATTAGTGCAGTTGAAAGTGAAACAGCGTGAGATTAACTGTGGCCTTGTCTTCATATTCAAATCATTACCTGTTCGTTGTCGACTGGTTTACAAATAAAAGTCAATGATGGAGAATAAAAGTGGTCGGGATAAAGAGAAATTCGATGCTATTTTCATGGAGTTACGGAATATTTGTTTGGGTATGCAATCACAACCTGGTCGTCATTAAATTCAGCAAATTATACCTTGAGATCTCTCTGACTACCTTCACTTGATAAATAATACCAGGAATGATACTGGAGGAATTTTTTATTCAATGCTAAATGGAATTTTTTTCCTGTTATTAGGGTTGCAATTGAATGGAACAAACAACTGCAGTGCTTGGGATGGTTCAGAAACGAGTATTCCAAGCACAATGCTGCTGGGTCAGCAAATACCACAAGAGATCCTCAGCCCATTCACTGGTGAGTTTACTTTCTTTTAAAATATTAGTCTGCATCCGCGCCTAAATCTTGATAAATTATGTCAAGCTCCGGACGTTATTTTTGCCTCGGAAATGGGAAAAAGAAAGATGAAAGCGTCCTAAATTTACGCAAGAACCTTCAAATAGCTTTTGAGGCCAATGACGTGGGTGCAGTCTTTGCCTACGCGCCTGGACAGTCTTCCATATGCTTCTAGACAGAAAGAATAATAAGACGGATTTGTATTAAAGTCTTTCAAACCTCTTTTTTTCTTTTTCTCGTATCCGAGGCTATTGGTTTTGCATTAAATTGTAATGTCAGTTTGAGTTAATAATGAAACGCCACAACGATCCTTGGTGGAATTTGAAAAAATTCTTTGTTCATTCTACACTCGATTGCACTGGTTATCTTAATTCTCGTGAGTCAGCATACCATAGAGATCGGACTTTTTTAGGTATTGATGGAAAAATGGAAAGACTGTCAACACAAACACAAGAATCGGGCTTTGTATCAATGCATTCGCAACGCAGTTCTTCACAAAGTTATACCACCACATCAAGTCTAACATCCAAGAGATCTTCACAGCAAAGTAGTGTCAGCTATAATTCGCAGACTTTTAACTCTCAACAGCAGTCATTTATGCAGCAAAAAGTCTCAACTGAGAATGAGAACTCGATTGTAACTCATAGAACGACTTCGAGTTCTAAAAACACTATTACTACCACTAACATAAGTGGTAATGGAGACTCATCACTTTTAGAAAAATTAGTCAATGTGAGTATTAACCAGAAACTTATTTTCATCTACTGTCTAGAAACTTGTGTTAATCTATTCAAGTATTAACAGTAATCCAAGTTTTTGTTCTAATTCATCTATTTATAAATATTTATGATGGCTATAAATAGATTTTTTTTCTTCAAAAATCAATGTTTTTCATCATATGTAAATACTTTTTTTTTTTAGGAAATCAGCATGAACGAAGACTCAAATGGGATTCCACCAGCTCTACCAGAAAAAAGATCAAAGCGTAAAAAAGAGCGACAGTTATCTCAATATGACAATGTACCAGAAAATGAACACTTGTCAACCTGTAGCTTACATACAAGTTCAAGCGACAGTCCAGACGCGAGTAAACCGCCACCGTTGCCGTTGAAAAAGAGGCACAGTAAGTGATGCAATAATTGATAAGAATATTGACAGTATTTGAATAAGGATATGTTGATGCTTATTAAAATATCGTTATTCAACTGCTGCCAATTATTCGCTTGATGAAAAAACTATGACCAGCTGACGGTGTAGATGATTTGAATACACAATGATTTAAAGAGTTAGTTTAGTATATAATCGAACGTCAAATTGAGTGGAATTTTACATCTGCAACGCAGCAGGTCATTATGTTGGATAAAGATTTTAGTGGAATTAGCTAAATTCAGATTGCTACATGTTATGTGCTAGGTTTAAACTGACGTATATATTTTGTATCCCTCAGTGTTCCAATCAGTGGCATATTCCGGTAAGTGGGATCACGCCCACGTTTATATCTCAACCACCCTCAGCAAAACATCCTCACGCTAAGTCAAAAATACCCTTTTGTCATTTATTCAATCGCAGTCATTCAAACGCGTTATTGACAACGGCTTTTTTATTATTATGTTCATTTTTTTGTTACGTTGAAGCATGATTTTTCCCATTTTGCAGTAGAAAAGCTTGTGTTGATGAAGATCATGTTTAGTCTTGAATTTCAGTGGTGAAAATTAATTTAAAATATTGTTAGTTAGTGATTGGTTGTAATTTTTTAATTTAATTGGAACAATTTTATTTCATGTGAAATTGAAACATTCCTTTAATCAATATTGATTTGAACCAAGGTTGAAAACAATTTTAATGGAGTTTACTTTTTTTTTCATAGACATTTTATTTATTTTTAATAAACAAAGATTCATATTTTAATTAAATACAGTTCTAACTTTAACGCAGATCCATTTTGTAATAAACTTTTGAAACTAATGAATTCAACACAATTTTTTTTACTGTGTTTTCATCATCCTACTGTTATAATATAAGCTCTGTCCGCTGTGCCATCAAATTTGATATAATATAATTATATACTAGCGTTTGGAATTGAGCTTGATCATTAATACATAATTTTTGAGCTTCCTCGCTAGTACTCACATTTAAATTTGCGACTTGGAGATTAAATACTCTAGGTGGAAGATTAATTTGCAAGTTTATTGATGTTAGGAATCGCTCGCGTCTTGTGCATGATCTTCCACCTTCACTTTATTTAATACAGTAGACTCCCTCGTATTTGACTTTATTCATTCTACTGAATATTCCTCCAGTTAATTATTCTTCTTTAATTGGCCTTAAGAAATATTTAAGTTAAAAATTTTGATACGATAAATTCTTGGCATTTATTGCAGACATTTACAAAATAATTGCTGTTTTTTTTTTTATGTTTTTAAATATTTATTTTAAAAAATGAATTAATTCGATGGTCATGTCAATAAAATAAAATAAATTTACCGAAGAATATATAAAAAGTAAATCAAGATATTTAAAACTCTGATATGTGTTTTTCAAAAAATAACTTGACTTCAATTAAAATAATTATAACTTGTTGAATTACATAATCAACCGCAGAAAAATAAATATCGCATCACTGTGCAGTATTGAGAAGATGTTTACGCACATCTTCAAATGAACATCCAAGTGATTGTAATTATAGTGTTGACTCAAGTTGTTTTTATAATATTTTTTAAAAAACGCGATTGTTAGTTGCTCATCTAATTCCCTCAACTGTGTTGTATCCCGAGTCTGCAAAGATCCTATACATCACGCGAGTCACACATGTTGCATCAAGCTACACAATACGCTTAGAGTTTAAATTGAATACAATATTTCACATACAAACTTTGACAATTGCAGTAATGGCGTACATGGAAATGTTCGGAAACTGCTCACACAGCACCAACGACTTTATATCCGGACTTGGCACGCGACACTCAGTTGCTGCATATAATTCAATGCAAGCTGAATGGCAGCAGCATGAAATGTCACTTACAACTACTCAGTCTTGCTCTTCAATGGTTCATACTTTGACCAGTTTACATGATGGAACAAGGTGAGAGAAATGTTGTGATTGTCATGGTAATAACTCTGAACGAATGCTCAATTCATAATTGAGCACAACAGTAATCCTCTACAAGAAAGTTCATGTTTGTGCTATAATTATTAATTTGCCTCGTTGAATATGATAATGAGAAATACATTTGAATAATTACCAAAGAAATTAAATGATGAACTCTCTTACGAATTTATATGAATAATTAGGTTATTAACTAAGAAATAGAGTAATTATTTATGATGTTTGTTGTTGAATTTTATGTTTCTTGTAATTGGTATTGAAAAGTAATTTATCTTTCTTTTTTTTTAAATTTCTCTATCGTCATATTAAATGTCTCGTCTATGCGTATAATCTGGTATATGAAAATTCATGCTTGTTTTTCTTCATAAATGACATCACAAATTCTATGAATATGCAATTTAATAACGTTCATTAATGAAATATATTATGAAAAAAATATGATAACATAGTTTTTTATGCACCATATAAAGGTGTTTCGTAATAAAGTAAAAACATAGTAAATAAAAGTAGCAAGACTTTTTAAAAAAATTTTTGAGATTTATTTATGAATGTTTACTTAAAACTTGATTGAAAATAATATAAATTCTGAGTTCAATTTCAATATATTTATTCAAGTAAAGAAATGCAAAATTTTTCCAAAATTATCATAAATTATTTATCTGATAAAAAAAAAACCTATTACCTGTCAATGTCAAATACTCATGACATTAAATTATTTCTTTTTCCAGCATATCGATCAGCATGAGTCCAACGACCAGGGAAGTGACAAATAATTCTAGTCTACCACCAGCCTTACCTCCAAAGAGATCACGATCCATCAGGTCCAATATCACTCCTCCACCCATTTCTCCAAAACCAGCAGTCAGTATTCCAAGCTTACACACACCCGATCCTGTTATAACGTCAACACCTGTAAAGGAAATAAAAGAAGAACCAATCATAAAAATAGAAAAGAAAGAACGTATTTCTCCTAATGTCCTTACTTTGAATAACAACAATGTCACATTGGACGTGTCCCGGTCATCATCTAGACCAGGAAGTAATGCCCTTTCATCGATTTCCGTTGATGACAATACTTTAGAGCTACGAGATATCGATCAAGATGATGGGATCCTTGAAGAATTGGATATCAGCAAATATCTAGTCTTTAAAAAACCAGAGGAAGATGGTCCGGATATTCGAGGTGGACATCCTGATGCTTTATTGATCCATGCAACAAAAGCAAATAAACATGGTAATTTCAACAGATGTTCTTTTTAGAACCAATGTAATTATATGGTCATTTTACCAGCAATAATTGAAACTTTTTACTATTGTTTTACAATTTTATACAAACCGGTAGTAAAAGTTTTATTAAACTTTTTTAGAGTAGATACAGTGTTTTTTTTGTAAGTTTAATTACTAAAACAACCTCTCTGTACCTTCGATACTATTCTTTCAACTTTACGATCAATGAAGTAGCGATGAGACCTTTTTTTCACGATTTATTTTATAGGCTTTATTGTTAATTGTTGATACAATAAAAATTGCTGGTGAAATGAATTTCTTTAAATAATGTATTATAATATTGACTTATTAACTTGATTTATCTGATTCATTTTATGCTGGATTAGACGAAAAAGAATCAGGTTCGTAATTACATTTTTTTCTTTTACGTTGAAAAAAGTAATTTAATCCTCTCTCCCTAAAAAATATTCGTTTTATTATATTATTTATGCTTTTGTTTTTAGATTTCCTTTATCAGGAAGCATTTTTAACGACGTATAGGACTTTTATGTCGCCCTTGGAACTGATACAAAAGCTACACAAACGACATCAGAGGTTTTCATGCTCTGGAGATATGATAAAGCAACGTGCAGCACGAGAAGCTTTTTCATTACTCGTTCGAGTCGTTAGTGATTTAACGTACGTATTTATTATTATTCCAATTATCAGCTTTGAATAATAAATAAAAATACTTCATAGATATTCTAAGATAATTTTTTAATCCTCAGAATGTCAGATCTTGATGACGTACTGCTTCAAACTTTAATGGAATTCGTTCAACAATTGGTATGCAGTGGAGATTTAACGATGGCTAAAGCTTTAAGAGTTAAAATATTAGAAAAACATGCCCTCAAACAATTGCAAACAGCTCAACCAATTTTATCATCACTCAGTGTGTCAACGAAACAAGCATCACTGCTTGATTTCAAGAGCGAACAGATTGCAGAGCAAATGACACTTTTGGATGCTGAACTTTTTATGAAAATCGAGATTCCAGAAGTTCTAATTTGGGCACAAGAACAGAATGAAGAGAGAAGCCCGAATTTAACGAGATTCACAGAGCATTTTAATAAAATGTCTTATTGGGCTCGTTCGAGAATTCTAGAACATCGTATGGAAAATGAAGCAAAAGACAGAGAGAAATATGTTGTGAAATTCATTAAAATAATGAAACATTTAAGAAAAATAAATAACTTTAACAGTTATTTAGCTTTATTGTCCGCATTAGATAGTGCTCCAATTAGGAGGCTCGAATGGCAGAAACATATTACTGAAGGATTGAAGGAATATTGTGCATTAATCGATAGTTCTAGCAGTTTTCGAGCATACAGACAAGCTTTAGCTGAAACACAACCGCCTTGTATTCCATACATGTATGTATCTTCATATTTAGGTACTATACAAAGGATTATTCGTGTATACTGATGATCATTTAATGTTACAGAGGATTAGTTCTTCAAGATCTGACTTTCGTGCATATCGGAAATAGCGATTTATTGCCTGATGGTACAATAAACTTCTCGAAACGTTGGCAACAATTTAATATTGTTGAAAATATGAAGAGGTTTAAAAAAGGGTAAGTATTTCTCTTTAAACTGATTTTAGTTTCAAAGTAGTTCATAAATTATTAGTCTATTTCTAATTTTCTTTCATAATATTATGATAATATTTATCTTTTTTCAATTACATATTTAATTTACGTAAATTAGGTTTTTATAATTAGAAACTAATAAATGAATAATACTTAGATTTTATCTTAACATAGATATCACCAATTTCAAAAATTTATCATTGGGATCAATTAAATGTCGATGAAAGTAATTAACTATAGATAATTATTTATTTTTAATTTCCTTAATTAAGTTCAATTATTTTAGATCATTTGACTCAATATCTTGTTTTCATTTTAACAATGTGGTATTATGAAATTATTAAACACTTATGAAATCGTCTTATAAATATTTATAGAAAAGTACTGTTAAAATTACTGGGATTAATTATTAAATTAGTATTGTTAGGTCAATTCCATATATTTATTTATGGAGTCATCCTGTGAATAATAGCTAATGTTGATAATGAGACTCTCCATCAACTCCCAAATAATTATACTAATTATTAAATCACCCAACTGATTCAATAACTCTAATTATTTCTCTCTTTCAGAACATATTCATTCAAGAAAAATGAACGTATTATTACATTCTTCAACAACTTCAGTGATTTTCTCTGTGAAGAAGCTATGTGGCAGATTTCAGAAAGCATCAAACCACGTGGTGGAAAGAAACCACAACAGAACTAAATTAGGTTGTAAGGAATTCTTTAATTGCAAACAATGTGAAAACAGACAAGATTCATAAAAGTTGAATCTTAAATACTAATATATATTCACACACACACACAGACACGACATTTTTAGCTTATTATTAAAAATAGTAAAAGAGTCAGTATCCTTGAATTACATATTAGTAATGTTATTAAGTCATTAGACGAAATTTTTCAGCCTCTGTGAGGTGAACAGTTTATATCAATAATTTTATTAACTTTAAACAAAAGTATAGAATTAATTTGTGAATTAAATGGATTGATTGACATTGTCCGTCAGCAAAGTATAATGCCAAATTGCTTAAAAGAGAAGAATAAATTTATTGTAAAAATAATATAATAATATACTTGCTTTGGACAAAGCAATTCATGAAATTAAAAAAGAAAAAAAAACACGTGTATGCTGACACGAAAAAAATCACAGCATCATTACATAATTTTAAGTATAAATTTTTATTATTTATGAGTTCATCCGGATTGTACATGTATGTAAATTAATTAGATATAATGTATTTACGTTTTTCCAACGTTTTATTTGGTTTAACGTATAGCCACGTCCATTTACATATAGTTTACGTAGTTAGAAACATTTTTATAGTCAACGGGATGCTGTTGATTACACAAGGAAGAACACCAATTACGTTGATTGATGTAAAGAGCCATCAAGTCTTAAGTCGTGTCGGTCTTCTTAGCACACAACACTAAGACAAATGGCCTGACTGAGACCAACTGTTACATATACTATTGTATATGATTATAGAAAAAATCTTTTGTTGGTGACTTGCTGCTAGTTAATCAAGCTTTTAGCTTTGAGTCAAGTCCTCTATTCTCTTTATGCTATTAGGTAACCAATTTCGAGAGTGACGTGATTTTGATTGATAAATAATGAAAATTTTTGCACTTTTCTTTTACAATACATTCCAATTACTGGAAATATTGTTACTTTTGAACATTCACTGAATAATAATAGCAATAACTCAATTATTATTTACATTTACACAGTAAAAAAGTTTTATTTGAAATTGTTTTTTACAACAGCCATAAAACTTTTTACTTCAGCATGTTCATAAATTTTATTTGAAAGCACAATTTGTTCACTTTATGTTCGAAGTCGACTTCATTAATAAAAACCAAGTAATTTTTCAAATAGAAAAGATAGAGTTATTATCAACGAAAAATTTTTTTTACTGTGTAATAAAAAAAAGCCTGACATTTTTTAGCCCATAGTATTAATAAATGACATTCAATTCTAATATAAATTGCTATTAGAGACAAAAATAAGATAAAGAGAAGGACACCTAATTTATGAGCAAAAAAAGAAATCATAAGAATAGTATCACTGTAAATCATCCAATGTAAATGTGCGTGAAATTGTAGGAATGTGAATGTGAATTTTGAATATGAGTAATAAGAATGATGCGAGGCCTAAGCGAACACGTCCATACTAAACCCCACAATAGTAAAATTATTACAAGCTCATTTTAATCCAAATATCACAAAATATTAACTGAAAAATTATTGTAAATTAAACAAAAAAATTCAAACATCGAGATAAGAGCAAGACAAAAACATCAATGCAATTAAAGAAATCTAATCGCTTTTCAAGTAACGTAGGCTTTCAATAGTGATTTGCCTTGTACAAGTAATAGAATCCGTTAAAAAAGTAATAATAAACAATTAGAACACCAACTCTGTAACGAAAAGTAGAGGCCGTCAATAGTAATACCAGTAATAATTCACTAAGACAATTTTTACAACTTCTATAAACAAAAGTAAAATAGAGTAATTAATACCAATTTGATTTAATACATTGGACACATTGCGCCATTGCATAAAATTTATAATTGACTGTTCTATGAAAATAGCAATATCTTTTCAGTTAATCTAAAAAAAGAATTTTAAAGACGTCCGAAATGGAATATGGTTCGCAATTTTGCATCTTTTTGGAGTTTTTTAAGAGAATGTTTCACTTGTGCTGATAACAGCATTGAATAATTTTTTCACATTTTTGTTAGGTTGAATGCGTATACTGAAATATCTAATATATATAAATATAAATATAATATTTAAGAAGTTTTATGAATGTTGTAAATACTTTAATTGTATCAACTGTTTCTTATTCTAAAAATCATAATGTAAATAATTGTAATCGTTGTTAAAACAATATTATTAAAATACAAGGACTTATCAACGTCTACAGCAGATAATCTAACAAAATTACAATTATTTACTTTATTAATTCTCGGTAATAATGAAAAATAAAACAAAAGAAAAAGAAGAACATTGTAAATGCGTGAGGCTTACAATGATAAATTAATTTTACACATAACATCGAGGCCATAATTTTAAGTTCAATGCAATTATTGTGATGCCATATTATATTAGTATAAACGTGTAACTAAAATCTTTATATATACATATAATATACATATTGATTTTATTTAACAGAATGTTAAAAGATAGGTAAATAATTTCATTGACTTTTATTCGTATTTTATTTTAACTTTTTATTAAAAAAATATATTAATATTATTTTTTTTTGTCAATACTTTTATTTTGTTGTAAAATTTATTGACTATAAATTATACTGATTTTTCAAACTAAAATTTTCCTTGAAAGTTTTGTTATCAAACCACACCTGTAACAATTAAAATCTATTTTAAAATATCTATAAATAGTAACTATTGGTGCTTTGTAATTATTCATGATTTATGGTTTAATTTTATCTCTAAATTGTTTCTCTAAATCCGCCCAGAGCTATCAATCGTAACACTTTAATCTATATTTATCAAAAGCTTTTTCACTTTCAAAATTACATACCTAGGTAATATGCTATCAGTGTTACACATTTTTTTCGAAATAAGGCTAAGTGATTAGTAGACAATTAATAATTAAAAGTTAGTCAAACAATTTAAATTAATAAGTGATTTAAAAAATGATCATTAAGAGTGAGATAATAAATTGATTAAATGCAACGAAACAATTAGACTCAAATTTTATTAATTAGATAGATAATACTTGAAGTCATTAAAAGTACATTATATGTGGTTTTGGTTCAATTTGTATCAAAAATAACATGTGCTGTAGAAAAAGTCATATGACATACTTTGGTGTTTTTATATCTTTTATCGCTGAATGTTGCAGCTTTAAAATATTACTGATAAATAAGAAAGTTATCAGTAATAAAACAAAAATGAAAAATCTAATCATCAGACTTAATACTGAAAATTACAAAATAGAGGTCCATAATGAATTTGAGTGAATCTTAATTCAAAGGCGAGGATTATCAATAGATAAAAAATAAAATAAATATCAAACAAAATACACTATTTGTTTACACAATACTAAAAAATTAGTACTCAATAACAATCCAAATTTAGTTATGATAGTTTTGAGTTTTTTTATGGATATTATGTAAACAAATACGATTATACAAATCAAATGAAACTCGCCGAAATCAGATTTAATAAGAAACATGCAGATATTAAACTAAAATAGATAATAAATATTCAAATAATAAAAAATAAAATACAGAACAGCTAGGTATAAATGTACTAACAAACAAGAACAAAAAAATTACTCAATGTGTTACCATACTTTTCGAAATATGTGTGTAATTAAACAATATATCTATAGATTCAGTGGTAAGTATTAAAACCCATATGTCAGTACTCTGATGAATTTCTAGTAAAATAATAAACTTGCATCAGAGTGAAGACAAAATCATAAAATTATTAAAGTCAACAAACATACATATCCATAATCTCATTGCTAGCTAAAATAAACAGGTAGAAAATTATTCAACAGTTTATAAGCCTGTTAACGAACTGTATCTGTCAGAGAAATTCGTTTAAAAATAATTTAACGATGATCGAAAATAAAATCAAAATTTATATGGCACTTTGAAATCGTTTTCACACTAAAATAAAATAACAAAAAAAAATGATTAAATGAATGAATAAAATAAATTAATAGAAATATTATATTCAAAATACCTGACCGACAGTTCATAAAAGCATATCATTGGTGACTGAGTGATATTAATGTAATACATGAGATATGCCCTATAGTAGTAAATTTGCAATGAAAAAATTGTAACAAAAAAAAAACAAATGTGTAAGGAAGTATATGTGTATTTTGTTATATTCATTTTCATATGTTATTTGCTATTGTCATGATATTTTTCTAAATGAATTTTTTCTATTTATTGTAAAACACACACACTGTTTCTATATCAGTAAAACATTTGACTAAAATATTTAAGTGGAACTTGATTAATATTCGTAATCAACTAGTAATGAATGGAAAGGATATTCAACTAATGTAACCAATGATTATCAAACTCTATGAATGTTACATGAAATCCATTTGATGCTTTAAATTTTTTATAAGCAGTCACATTCGTATTCGGATGATTTATTTATACAGACGCTACATCGTAATAAGAAACAATAAAATTTGTTTTAGCTTCATTGTAACGAATGTATATAAGTGTGAAAGTCAAATTGTGAGACATAAATACCAAAAAAAAATAATGTGAAATCATTTTGTGCGAGAGATCAAAACTACTGAAAATTCTTGCAACTTGTACTAAAATATACGAAAAGTTATTGCAGAGATTAACTATTGAATGTTTTATTATTCCTCCAATCTAGCAAATCTCATTTAATGGCTGTTCCTGAATCGTTAATTTGTCGGATGTTTTTGAAACAACGTTAAACGATAGTTTGTCCAACGAGTACTCGACGAGTGATTTCGAAGCGTTATTTTCTAGCTCAAGGACGAGCGCATAAAATTGTATCTGCAGAAGAGATAAAGCACTGTTTGCATGATGTCCATTCAGAACTTGTCTAGTTTATAAATTAACGAGTACCATTATGTTCCGGCTACTGTATTGCAGCAGATGCCTCGAAACTCAATTCTTATTATCTAGTGATTGTTAGTGATTAATCCAACCGATCACAATTATTCGAACACACCTAATGACCTCGATGCTTATCTAACTCGTTCGAACTAAAAAAAGAAAAAAAAAACACTGCCCTCATGATTACCCGTGAACTTTAGAGTCAATGAGAGGCGTCGAAACACCGCTGAATCTCAAGTAAAAATTACAGAGTGCCTTGAGGGCGTTGAAAAAGTTCTCGAGGATACCTTTTAATTTGAGGTAAACTGTCTAGTCAACTTCATTCATGATTCTACTATAGTAGACTTTGATTTATGGTCATCTTCACGGCAGAAGCTCTCTTGCTCGTTGCTTCTGTGCAAGGAAAACGCATTTTAATGACAACAGAACTGCATTCCAAAGATTTGTATCTTCCAGCAGCTTCCGAGTTACTTCAGTGAAGGTGAAAGGCAAGATGGAGAAATGGAATTATGATGTAAAATGATTGGATCGATTAAAAATTGATAAAATTAAAGCGTTTGATTATTTTATAAAAAACTCTTTTACACTATAGAGTATTGAGTGATAAACGAGTCTGTCGTTTTCATACAAAAACGACGAGGAAGCTCGACATGAGAACCTGTGGCTGAGTAAATGGTAGCCTGGAATACCAAAGGGGTCCGGGACAGGCCAAGAGACCGGAGTCAAACCAGAAAAACCGGCCCTCTTCTACTCCCCCACCTTCAAGTATAACCAAGAGTCTGCAGTCTCTCACCGTTGCTCCTGCTTGCTCTTCACGTATTTCTTTCTTTCTACCTTCTTTTCCTACTCACTTCCTCGCCCCCCTGGGACTCAGGTTTCTTACCAAGCATGGAAGAACAAGACGCCAACTTGGTGCTGTCGCGACGACTCACGATTACTCGCAGGTGACTAACATCTGGGTTGACCCTCAGAAATTCTTGAGAACCTGACAATAACTTAACAATTGTTCTCGGAATACATGATACAAGGTTGATCGATGGTATCGTCATTAACATTCAGCATAATTTATTGACTCTAGTAAATTGCGAGTTTCTGATGTGTGAATAATCCAAGAGCTGAAGATCCATTCAATGGTATATTCGTGAGAGAATTGCCTAGCTATTTCGTCCATTTCAACGTGTTCATTAATGTCAGAATATTTTTATCTTGATATTCTAAACCTTCAAGCTTTAGTTTTCAAAACTTAAAAATCTACTTGAGCTTATTTAAGTTCATTTTTATAACAATTATTATTAAATGTTGTTTTTAAATAATTTTTCTTGTAAAAAAAATTTTCAGCACAATGAAGAACAAAAATAGTTTCATTATGCCAATATGATCACCCTATTGATGATTGCGTAGGTCAAGGTCATTCATATCTGTCATAAGAATTAACCGAGAGTTATATTCTAATCGTGATAATCATCCAACACGTGTCTGAGATAAAAATAGCTTATATAGTTGGGGACATTTCGTCACTGCAACGTTTCACTTGGCTCTCATTCCGCATCCGTGTGCCTGGAGGTACTCGATCCGAACGGGTTAATTTATTTGACCCAACACCACGAGACTCTGAGTTTGTTCTCAATTAGGTCTCTTTTTTGTCGTTCTTCCCTTTATTATTACTCTTCTCTACAACTCCTTCACCTACTCCTCTATCACAGCCCACACTTATGATATACCCAGCTCATTTTACAAGCAGCTGATTTTAGTCAGCAAAAAAGTGCTAATATAATGAAAAGAAACTTAGTACACAGTAAAATAGATACACAAATAAGGCAGTCATTTTAAACTTTGTTCGTAGAATATCACTGGCGAGCTAAAATAAGGTAACATGAGTAAGCGATGACGTCTAGGCACTCCTTTGTCTGAAGAAAGATATACAAGTAAAAAAAATCTCTGTGATAAGGAGCAAAAAGAACCTTTCCATCCTGCTAGGATGCAAACTTGGAATCATCTGATCTGTAGTTGAAACGAAAGCTTTATTATTTTTTTTGCTGAACAATAAATTTATTCATCAGTGTTATCTGTTAGGTGGTTTCAGGTCCAGCTCAGTATCAAGTTCCTGAGGTTAATTCAGAACCACGTATAGATCATTGTGGTATACTAAATACTCATCTCAACCTTCTTCTTGACGCCAGCTCCAGTAACCAATTAATCAATTAAGATAATTAGCAGCTTCCTTTTAACTTCCATACTATAATCGTATCTTGGTCATGTAATCTTCGAGCTTCTTAAGAATACTTTGAATAGATTAAGCGTGAGAAGTTGGATTTTTTTTCATCACATTTTTTGAACTTGGTACTTGATGATTCGTATATTGATGACTCTAGAATTCAGATTAAGCTGGGCATTGTTATTAAAAGTGTTTACGAGAGATTCATGATTGGTGATGGATGGGCTGGGTCAATTACTGATGATTAATCAAATTGATTCCTCTATGTTGCACCTACTTTAATTGATAGCGGTTGAAACGTCATCATGATATGATGAATTAATGATGCTGATTACGTTGAAATTATTTTGAAGCAGTACTTTTCACACGCATGATTTTTTGTATTTATTTATACTCATGTGTGGATATATGTGAGGTATATAAGTTTGATAATTGCTTGTGCGACCGAATGTCGCGACGTGATGCTTGTGCTGATGGCTTCTAGACTGGAAACCCGTTACACCAGTTTCATAAAAACGGCGAATAGGTTACTTCAAGAAATAATGCTATACTGTAGAAGGATATTACAGTCGAGCTTGTTGAAGCCTTGATTAGAGGTGAAATTTATAATCAAAAAAACTCATTCTGAATTGAGTTCTGTAATATTTCTCCTGGATAAATTCATATTAGGGAAACACTGACTGAGTTTGGATAAAAACATTACTTTATATTAAATCTTGACATTTTCAAGCCTTTTTAACATTATTTATGATCAGTTTCTACAAAAAAGAATTGATTGAGGTACAACGAAGATTGAAGCTTTCATTTTAATGAAAGAATAAAATCACCTGAAATAAAATTCAACTTTTGAAAAATAAATAAATCAGTTTAAATGATAAACTCTGTTAAAAATAATTGCATAAACTATTAAAAAATAAAAATATAAATAATTAAAGATCACCATGAAAGATAGGAATATTCATATTAGAAAGGAACATACCTTGGTAAATACATGTAAATGAAATTTTTTTTTATGTCTTATAATTACACATTCTATTTTAGAAATAAATAATCAAAAAAATTAATGTGAATGAAGAATAGCAATCATAAGATAAATCTTGAAAATATTGTGAATAAATTAAAAGGATTTTCCTTCAAGTAATTGCTGATTTTATTTCTAGTAATAAGAGACTAAGTGATGAATGAAAAAAATAATACAATATAAAGAATAAATAAACAATTGTATCCAAGGAATGTGAATAGTAATCCCAGAAAAAACGATTAGTCAATATAACAATGATTTTGAAAACTTTACAATAGATCCCTGAAAGGGAAACATCCTTTTCTGTTACTAAATCTTCAAAAGATTTACAACCAACCTCCGAAAAAATTACGATGCAGCTGAGAACAGAGTTTGTTTCATCTTTTTTACATAATTCTGGTGAATTCTAGGAAAGCATAAAGAGAAAAAAATGAATTAATTAATTTAATAAAGATAGAATATATATTTATAATTTATCGTCATAATTACTTTCGAGAACTCGTAATTGATGGTGATATTTTTTATAAATATCATTAAATAGATGATTATATAGTTGTTACGTAGTGATATCACATGTTGCTCTAACCTAATTTAGGTATTGTACATATAGACAATTTTCTATAGAAATAACAAAAAAAAATGGAAAAACTCCTTGGTAGTGAAAAATTTAATTAGGAAAATAGGAATCTATTGTTATCTTGAAACAATTACTCATTTCATTATCACAGGAATAATACGTACGACACCGCAAAATACAACCTACACTCTCTATCGCGTCAATGCTCATGGGTTGTAATGATTGTAATGCACGTGTCAGCTATGACTGCGCGTGTGCGCGCTGATATGAATGAAATAAAAGAATTTAAGTAAAAAAATGTTAATACATGGAAAAAATAACGTGACTGAAGTAGGAAAAAGAATATCACTAGTTTTGGTGATATAAAAAAAACTACAACTCATAAGAAATTTATTCATCGATGAGTTGATTTAATCTAGATGATTTCCACGTGCAGTGCATATTTTTTTTTTTATAATTATTAAAACTAATCTTCTTTAATTTATCTAGAAGGCTCTCAATCGAATAATTTTTTTCAGCATTTAATTTTGCAGGATGTCTAAGTGAGACATATATTCCTTGAATATGTATTGACTAAAAGAATAGGACAATTTGTAAAAGAGAAAAGGAAAGTTCTCCAACAAATGACAAGTTGATATTAATAATACGAAATGATATCATGAATATTTTTCTAAAGATAAGAGAAAAGTTTAAAATGTTCTAGATGAGAATCAATTAGTAAATAAAATATTTAATTAAGTTCTCTATGCAAAGTATCGAATGACGAAAATAAGGTGTAAGTCTCTCATTACAAGTGATAGATTTTCTTGAGATAAACTCAAACCATTTTATTAACTCAGTAATTTATCTACCGTATGAGTAATTTTGATAGCCTGGGGAGGTGCATGATCTTTATGATAGATACAAGTTTCGCAACCACAAAAACGTACACACCTAATGGTAAGGACGCTGAAGAATTTCTTAAGCTTGCATTCACCGTTCACAATCGTTCTTCTGAGAGCAGTGCATAATTATCTTTCTTGCAATGGCCTGCATTTATGACCTATATGGACAGTATGATAATTCCTGTTGATAGGGTACGTTCATCGACGCTTAGTTCGTGTGCGGTCGGACGTGCTTTCACCCAGAGAGATGCCAAGTCCACAAGCATCTACGTAGCATGGCAGGATCTCATGAAATTTGAGTTGGAGATTTTAGCTTAGAAAGAATAAGGAAGAAAAAATACGCAAATTGTTCCAAGAAATTCTAGAGAGGAATCTTTTCACCTGGTGTCATTAAGATTTTGAATGACTTTTGGGGGTTGTTGCTGTCCTTGTCTAACATATGATTCATCTCGTAAGCAGTGAGAATTCCTTAACATTTCCTTTACGAGTAGAGGGCTTGAGTTCAACAGGGCGCCGCGTAGGACTTGAGACGTTGGGACGACCTGTGGCATCGGTTTCCATAGCAACAGGAATCTGGCATATGTGCGCATGCGCAGACATCAATCAGGTTGGGTCGAAAGTAGCCGAGTGCGGGCGATGAATGCCGAGTGTGCGATCTCCTGGTAGACGAGTGAAGATCGCAATGTGGTAAGGGGGAAGCTTAGGCGTGGAATTAAGCGGGGTTCCACGAGGGCACGAAGCGGATCGCAGTGGGGACACTGATGGGGGCAACGACGGGGGGGAAATACGACGGGGAAGGGAGAGGGTACCATCGCTCGACAGCCGTTCAGTCCCCAACGCCCGTAGACAGCGAGCGTAGGAGAAAGAGGCAAAAGAGTAGTTTTACCGAACGCCGAACTCACCGAGCGTGGATACAGGAGGCAGAGCGCGTCACTCAGCCATTGCGCGCTGCTTGTGTTTAGTACAACATCGGTGGGTGACCGCAGATCTCGAGTGTGATCGACAGAAGACAGCAAGCAGTGGGAGAGAGAGATAAAAACAAGTGTGAGGAAAAAAAGCACGTGAGTTTGGATTAGTAAATCGGATGTACAAATTAACTAACGTGGAAATAAAGTGATCAATTACAAGACATTTTGGGAACTCTCGTGATAACTGAAGCCACCAGTGACGAGCCGGAACTCGTAGTGTGTGCATCTTCGTGAGTGTACAACATTTTTTGTGGATTATACTCGAATTTTTTAAAGTCAAAACAAAAAATCGGCAGCCATGTTTGATGTTTTTGGCTCAGTTCGGGGCTTGCTCAAGCTCGATGCTGTGTGCATTGATAATAATGTATTTCGATTACATTATAAAGCTACTGTGATTATCCTGATAGCCTTCTCGCTTCTAGTTACATCTAGACAGTACATTGGAGATCCCATCGACTGTATTGTCGATGAAATACCTCTCAATGTAATGGACACTTACTGCTGGATTTACTCTACTTTTACGATTCCTGATCGTGTTGGCCGGATCGGTCAAGACGTGGTGCAACCTGGCGTCGCATCTCACGTCGAGGGGGCTGATGAGGTTAAGTACCATAAGTACTACCAGTGGGTGTGCTTTACACTATTCTTCCAAGCCATACTCTTCTACATTCCACGATATCTCTGGAAGACTTGGGAAGGTGGTAGAATCAAGATGCTTATGCTTGATCTCAATGGACCTGTTGTCACTGATCCTAACAAGGTCGAACGTAGCAAACTACTTGTTGAATATTTTCGATCAAATTTATATTCTCAAAATTTCTACGCCTATCGATTCTTCTTTTGTGAAGTGCTCAACTTTATCAACGTCGTGGGACAAATTTACTTCATGGACTTCTTCCTGGACGGCGAATTTTCAACATATGGAGCAGATGTAGTCCGATTCACTGAAATGGAACCTGAAGAAAGAAACGATCCAATGTCTAGAGTTTTTCCAAAAGTTACAAAGTGCACCTTCCACAAATATGGTGCTTCCGGTTCAGTACAAAAGTTTGATGGTCTGTGTGTACTTCCGTTGAATATTGTAAACGAAAAAATCTACGTATTCCTTTGGTTCTGGTTCATCATTCTTTCAATCCTCAGTGGATTAAGTTTGCTCTACCGCGCCGCCGTTGTTGCTGGACCGAAACTACGTCTGATCCTTCTTCGTGCACGCTCTCGTCTTTCACCACAAAGTCAAGTACAAGTTATTGCACAGAAGTTCCAAATTGGCGACTGGTTCGTCCTTTATCAACTTGGCAAAAACATCGATCCACTTGTCTACAAGCAGTTAGTCCATGATTTAGCATTGAGATTAGAGGGGAAAGAAAACGTCTAACCTAAACCTGTATCTGATGGAGAAAAAGAGAAGATACTCTCTCGTTCTCTGATGTCGCAGAAAGATAAAAAATTAACGAAGGATATTTATAAAAAGTTAGCGAACCAATCGAGATTTATTTCCACTTGGTGGCTGAGATAACCCTTGAGCTGTCGGTGTTTTTTTTTCTTTCTTGTTTGAGTCACATATCTTCTTTTACTCCGACTAGACACCATACGAATAGAAGCTCGTATTGCAATTACACTTTATCCAATGTGTGCATCAAAATTGTCGATACTCAATCCAACATCAAACACTCAAGTTACATTTTACAGCTCGATAAACGAACTAAATCCATTCTTTTCTAATTGGAGTCAGTTCTCCGTAATCTACGACCCAATTTAATTTTCTTTTTTTTTTTTTAATAATAATTATCTCTTCAGTACTTTTCATAATAGAAATCATAATTTTCCATACGTACATACTTGAAAGATTATATCAGTACAGCTTGACAATTTCTGATAAATAATTATCTGGGTCGTGGGACGACGAAAGCTTTGGTAGACTCTAATTGTGATAAACGGCGGACGGCGTCTATTTTTTTTTCTAGATTCTTTTTTTTTAATAATATTACTCCTTTCAATGTATTTCAATCAATCTCTTACACGTTGCATCATCAACCACCACCACCACTACTACTACTGCCTCTACTACTACAATTACTACTACTATCACTACGCCATTACTACAAGAAAGGAAATAACTAACCTTTGTATGAAGTACTTTAAAGACTATCAAAAATCTCATTCTCTATATTTTCTTTATCTCAACGTTGCTTCATGACAATTAAAATAAATAAAATAATCAAAATTCTGTGACAAGTTGAAATGTATTTTTGTTAATAAACTACAATTCGTTTATTGAGATTTAGTCATGTGAGACTTGTGGATAAGGAACAATAGAGAAAGTTCAAGGGTATAGACAGGAGACAATGAGAATCATTTCACAAAACATCAATGGCTTTGTTAGACAGACCTGAGGGTTTAGTCAGGCATTGGCCAAAAAATCAATGAAAAGAAAATAGAAAATGTGAAAACGCACAAAATAACTAACCGACGCCGTCCTCCCAATAGCATTACTTCCATATTCTTTACCTACTATTTCTTTGTTCGCTATCACACGTAGCTGTAGTAACTTTTTCCTAGGGTATAGAAGATAGAAAGCTATATATTATTATTAATTATTATACAAGAATTTTTGTAGATATAATACATTTTTTAAATGAAAAATTGTATCCATTCCAGGATGGATGAGGCAAATGTGCATTAGCACTAAGTATTTTTGATATTTTTTAAGGTGTTATAATGCCTATTGTATGCCTCGTATTAATATGATACTGCCGTTCACGTCCTAAACGTTGACTCAGTTGACAATTCTTCCGGGTCACTAGAAATTATTAATGTGAATTATTGAAAGAATTGCAACAGACTCTCGTTAATTATCGGTAGCCGATGCCTTTTTATTCATTAAAAAAAAAAAGTGTCATTGATAAATTTAATTGGATGAATAATTGTCGGCCGTTAATTTACTATAAATATATATATTTGTAAGCTACAATCTATGCCAGACAATTATCTGAAGATCGAAAAAACATTAAGACTTAGTAAGAAAAGACAATAATATTAGCGGCAATCAATGTCGAGATAATGTTAATCTTTTTTTTTTCTTTCTTTTTTTTCACTTTATTACATTTTATTTCTTTCATTAACTGTATCTTTACTGATCATTAGAATTGAATGAGCAAAATTTAAAATCTTCGCTCAAAATAAGACTGCCAGTAGATCATTGTTTGTATCTCAAGTATTTTCATTCCATTTTTTAATTGTTCGTTTGTCAATAAAAATAAATTAAAAAAAAATGTAAAAATGTTGGTTTTGTATTAACTAAGAGTTTCTTTTTTTTTTAAATAAAAGATTTCCTGTTAAAAGGCCACAAATGCCATGATAAAGAAAAAGAAAACAAAGAGACCTGTTCTGTGGGGATCAATAGTAAGCATATCATTCAAAGATACTAATTAAAATGTTAAACAAAAAAGAAAAAATGCCGTAACTATTTTCTGATAACTGTAGTGATAAGCCGCGATCAGATTGCGAGAATAAATCCGTTCTCGAGCAAATCTTATGTGATAGAGTCAACGACAATTGTCTTTTTGTAATCATAATCTTATAATAAGAAAGTAGAATGATATAAAAAATAAAGAAAAAAGTTTAATTAAAATAAACAAAAAAAAAGTGTTTTTTTCTAGATTATTTAGATATAAATTTTTCCGAATTATTATATTTTATGAGCCTATAAATTGTATTAGAGCTTTTACTGTATTCTTTACAAATACAATTTTATAAAGATATCTATTTGTTTTAAAATAAACAATTTGTGCATGTATTAAATTTACAAGTGCCAATAATATTAATGAAACAAAAAATTAATAACTATTTGATACCATATAATAATAATAATAATAATAATAATAATGTAACTATTACATTACAATTTTTTTAATATTTACGAATGTTAATAAAGAAATACGAATTGTACAGAAAGTGTTTAAGGAGAAAGAAAGTTGGTCAAAAAATCTAATAAGAAATCAAATAAACAAAATGCCTGTAATGAGTGATTTTTATTTATTTTTCTAGACATCCTATTCTCCAGTTGTATGTAAAGAGTATGAAGTTTTGATAATGGCTGCACGTTAAACACGTTGCAGTCGTGCAAGGGCCAATCATTAACCTTCAATCATGCCTCAATCACTAGGTCGAGGGGTCCTAAACGTGACTACCTCTATTGAACATTATTAATTTATTCCAAGATAGACACGTTATTGAGATGTTGGTATTGAAAAAACATGAAATCTTTTTATAGGAAATAGATAAAATAAGTTTAATATCATTTTTCCATTAATGTTTCATCAATTCCATGGAATAATCACAACTTTCAAATTGTCAGTGAGCGTGAGACCAGAAGTAATAATCGAGGAAAGACCTCAGCATAAAGGCAACGTCGACGTGCTTGTCCAACACGTGAGAAAGATGAGTGTACCGACCGAGTTGATTTTCAAGTCCACTGATCGCATATTCAGCTACCTGGTATTTTATTCAATTTAACTTCTACCCCAACAAGCAATTTTCCTCTCTATATTTAGTAGAATATACATCGATTAAAGAAGAACTCTTCATATAATATTGAAGTTGATGATGATGCAAATGTTGGCAAGTAGACTTTTTATATATTGGAGAGAGTGATCAAGTTTTCATTGTGCTTATGGTATAGCTTGAAGGCGACATACTTGTACATAATACAAGATCAGTCAGGTATACCAAGAAAGTGTAGGCGAAGCGGTAGATGAAGAGGAGGATGAAGAGACCCTTCGAAACAAGAATGTCCGCGTGGTTGCACGACGGTGAGGGCAATGCCCGGTCAAAGTCCTTGTTGTACGGGTTACGATGAAGTCAAGACGAGTGATCGTTTACCATCTCTTTTTCTTTCAGCTCTGGAGACTTCGATGAGGGGTTTTCTTGGTGGGAATAAAAAATTAAATTATTCAATGACTTCTATTCAGAGTTTTCGTTTTTATTCCTTTTCAAAATTCATGTAACTCTTTTACATGTTTCTAGAATTTTAATATTTATTTACTTTAATCAAATCTGTGGGAATGTGATATTAAACTAGAATCGGTTTTTCTGTGATTGATTAGCCAATCAAGCTATTTATAGAATTGGGCAGTTTATCGTGGATCATCTGGTTGTGGTCAGAGATCTTGAAGAAATTGACTTCTTACAGAAGTGCTAAAATGAAGCTTCTAATTAATTGGTCTTTAGAAGATATTCTTGAAAAAAGATTATTTCAGGTAGTTAAGGCCATGGGAAGAGTTAATATCATTTTTATCAATCATTACACTAATAAAATGCTGAAGAATTTACATCTAAAACAATGTTATTTTAAAATAGAATATGATAATAAATTCTTTAAAATCATTTTATGACTTTTAAGTTGATTTTTAATGAAGTTTTATATTAACATAGCAATTCAGAACTTACGATCTTTTAAAAAAATAATTTAACTTGGATTAGTATAGATAAAAAAAAATTATAATGTTTTACAAAAATTATAGCTTAGAATCTAACTCTCTAAAGTTCTCAAGGATATGTTGGAGTATTAAAATTTTTTCACTACGATAATTTGATGCTGAATCAGTATTATTATTTTTACTACAGTTAAAATAATTCTAAATATTAGAGAAGACTTATTTTATTCATCAAAATATTTAGAAATATTTAATTTTAGATTTAAATTCAACACTTCTAAGAATATCAATCATAAGTTTATTTTTTTGTAAAAGGTATGTATGTAAGAAATTTTTATTGACAAACTTTGTCTGTAATTATTTATTTTTCTTGTAGAAAATGTAAAATAGAATGATTAGATATCAACATTACATAATTACTATTTTGTCTCAACACCATATCGTTGTTAGATACCTAGAAAGTGAATCACTATGATTTACAGAAGAAAATCATATACCTTAATAATATTGCAACAGCCTAAAATAATACCAACACGTTTACAAAATCATCATTGAATATTCAATCTTGTGCTTGGATTCATCTTTAATGAAATTCTTCCAAAAATATAAATGTTTATTATTCAAAAATTCATAATCGACACATCAAAATTTTTATCATGTTTAAATATTAACTAACCAACTGAAGAATCATCTTAGTAAATGATATCTGTTGGTGCTGAACCTATTCAAAGTATTAGAAAGAATTTTTTTATCATGACATTCAAAGAATAAGTTTTTTCTGTCAGATGAGCTAGCAAATTTTTTAGATTTTCTTCACTGCATTGAAAATAAAGTTAAAATAAAAAAATAAATAGTTTTTCTTGATGAATTGAAGAAAAATACTGGTATTCTTGAATTACATAAAAGCTTTCTTCTGTGAAAAGAAAGTCAACTTCACAAATGACTTCCTGAAGGATTACCGACTTAGTATAATTAAATTGAAGAACTTTTTCCAACCAGGATAAAATCAATAGAATTTCCAGGTGTTTTGAGTCAACACTGATCTAGAACCAGTTGTTCAAGAACCACTATCTCCTGTCAATGATTTCTAAAGCTTGGAATATTGAGATTAAAAGATATAGCAAATCAAACATTGAGTTTCTTAGAATAACTTGATTAATTTCAAGGCGTTAAATCAATAACATTTATCATATATTGACTAAAAAATAAGTCCGAAACTGAAAAATCTATCAATTTCTTTAGAAGTCTCATATTTTTCAGACTATCTACACTGGCACGTAAGATGATAAGGAATCCTCTAATCCCAAGATGACGTTCATCAACCTGTGAAGAGGACAATACCTTGTAGATAAGAATTTAAAAATATGCATATCATTTGATATATTTTCAAGGAATAATTATTTTTGAATTCTATCAAGACATTAAAATCATATTATGATATCAACTATAATTAATATGATATTTTTTCATAACGAATCATTGATTTTGATAAATTTGTATCTATTTAGGTTTTTTTAATTATGATATTCTATTTTACTTGTTTATCGATGTTATCATCAATGCTATCTAACAAAACCTTCATAATACAATCCCTCCTCGATTTGTATCATTTCCCCTGCTTCCTCAAGATTCTCTGTGAGTAGATATAATACAGTTATACACTGCTGATAAGAGTATCACTAATTTACCAAATACTGTCGTGATACTCAGTGAAGATCTGATCGTACAGTGACAAAGAGTCAATGTTTTTTTGGTGTCTATGATTTTCCAAGTGTCGAGATTAGTTATTTTACTAAGTCTAATTTTTTTCAAGACGAAAGTTGATAATCTGAGGATACAAAAACATGTCAACTTCAACAGTTCTCGCGACATTTTCGGTGCTCAAGGACCACGTAAAATTGAAAGTAACAGAGGACCGGGCAGTCATCGATAATATTGGTGAAAATTTTATTTGCAAACAATGACCAATTGTGTCGCTTTACATATGTATTATATGTAGTTTAAAATATTCTGAGCACTACATGATCGACCGTTGAATTCCCCGCCGATAAATTTACGCAATATGATCACGTGATAGGGATTTAGCAACCTACTTTATGCAATTAATTTTTAATTAATTTTAAAAAATAAAAATTTATTCTTCCAATTGACCGGCATGATTAACATTAATTCCAATGTCGTGGGAATAATATGTAACTCAATCTCTTGTAAAATAGTTTTCAGGCTTCACTACCGTTTGACTTTTCTCGCACTTGTTGCTGGCTCTATTCTTGTTTCTGCTCGACAATTTATTGGAGATCATATTAAGTAAGTTGGTCAAAAATTACTTCAAATCAATAAGATTAAGGAAATCATTTAATTCTTATCATTTGTAAATGAAATCTGGATTGAAGTTTAAAGAAACACTGGTGGTATCATTCTTAATTCAGTTCAAAATGAAAGAGAAATTTTTTTCTGATTTTTGATGATTCAGGGCATGATAAAAAGTTAAGTCCCACGACTTATATTGTTATGTAATGTCTTTTAAAATGGCAACCAGTTTGAAAGCCCACGCAAAAAACTGTTTTTTAAGGTAACTCTAAATTGAGATCAAGAACTCTGGGAGTTTTTTTTTTTCATGAAACCTCAGTAGTAACACTTTTATAAAAATACTTGAAGTTCTTAAATTATCCCATAACGATTACTATGTTATCGTTACTTTAAAAGTTATAGTAATTTTAAGTCAGAAGTTTTTTGCTCTGAAAGTTCATAACTAAATAAAAAATGATTGTAGATAGATATCTCCAACAAATTGTAACAGTAAAAAATTGAGCTTTAGAATATGTTATTTAAATCTTTTGACAGAAAAAAATTTTTTACTCCAAAAAACTTTCCAAGTTTTCAAAAAAATCAAGAAATTTTATTTCTGTAATTTATTAATTTATTATGAAAAGATAGAAATGAGTTAAAAATATCTCAAGCTTTTTGTATAAACAAGAAAAAATTGGCTTGTAAATGAGTCCTGATTCATCAAAATACAGTAATTTCTAATGAAAATACCACAGCAATTATTGTTGATCATCAATTACATCAATTAATCATACCAAGTGTGAAATTGTAAACATTAATTAAATAAAATTAATTCAAAATATGCACAGAGTGAATCAGGACAATAAATCTCCTATTCACCTGATGAAAATAGCACAATTAGTTCAATTGAAAAAAAATTCCAATCCAATGATTTTATTATGATTATAAATGATTCATTAACAATACATGGATAGATCAATTGATTAATTGATTGGATTATTAAAGATGTATCGTAGACAGTTCACTTCCTGCACATGTGGTAGATACATTCTGTTTCTTCACATCGACATACACAGTGGTAAGTGATAACATTTCAACACTGATAAAATGAAAACCAAGTAATAAATATGAGAGATGTGAATATAAATATTTTGATTTTATCAGAAAAAGCATATGAATTCATCGATGGTTGAACTGGGACATGTACCACATCCAGGTGTTGGATGTGCAACTAAAGATGATGAAATCACCCATCATACTTATTATCAATGGGTACCTTTTGTTCTCTTTTTCCAAGCACTGCTCTTTTATATTCCTCATTACCTCTGGAGAAATGCTGAAGGTAAAACGTAGACATAGCAGCTTTTTCAAGATAAGAAATGACTCAACGTCTTTTGTCAACAGGTGGACGTCTAAAAATGTTGGTATCAGGTCTTCATTTAGCTTCATTGGCTCTACGTGATGAACAGATGCAAATTGAAGGTGGAAAAACTATTCCATCTAGGTTCGATAGAGATGAAAAAATTCGTCAGATCAGAACAGCTTTTCTCAATAGATTGCATGTCAATAGGCCTTGGGCTTATTATTTAAGTTTCTGTGAGGTTCTCAATTTCATGAACGTCATGGTGCAGATCTACCTCACAGATCTGTTCTTGGGTGGTGCATTTCTAGGCTTGGGCATCACTCTTACTGAATCTGAATACGGTCATAAGATGTCTCCTTTAGATATCATATTTCCCAAGGTTACTAAGTGCATGTTCCACAAGTATGGACCCTCGGGTACGATCCAGACTCATGATGCATTATGTATCATGGCTCTTAATATTGTCAATGAAAAGATTTATTCATTTTTATGGTTTTGGTTTATTATCCTGGCAATTATCTCTGGCCTTGGGCTTGTTTGGAGAATTCTTACCATGGTTCTACATGCAAGGTAAGTTAAAAAATTCTGAATAATTTTAAATGGAAATTTTAATTGCTCAATGACCTATTAAATATTTAGACAAGTGAATAATTAATTTTTATTCATCTTTATAAATGATATACTTGAGTTATATATTGCTAGGTTGAGATATAAATCCATTAAGTGCAGAGTGGTAGAGCAACAAGATTTCACTAAAGTTTTATTTCTTAATGGTTTTGAATAAATAAAGAAAAATCAGTGATTTTTTTATTTTTAAATATATTAAATTTTGGAATTAAATTAACCTGATGATGCCTACTATCATATTTATTGAAGAAAGAGTTTTTTAAAACTGAAATATCTTTCATTTTGAGATACAAAGGTTTTTGATTCTATCAGTATAGATTCATGAAATTAAATTGAAAAGTTCAGGTTGAAAAAAATTTTCTATTAATGTTATATCATTTTGTTGAAAAGCAATATAACATTGAAAGCATGCTTGGTATCTTGAAGAATCTATTTGTTCAGTCTGAAAACAAACACAAACAGTGACAAATAAAGTAAACTTGCTCCTGTCTATGACAATTTACTCCAACGTACTATTTCTAAAACATCTGAAAAACCAAAAAGTACATCATCATACTGAATATATATGTACAGAAATAAATTTGGTGATCGAGAACATTAACATCTAAGCTATTCTACATAATGTTCTGAGCCAAATCGATACTTGTAAGCAGCGTTAATTTATTCCAAACAGTAAAAAACTAGTTCAAAATAGTTAACAACTAACTGTTTTTTATAGACTGAACAATGAACTTTCTAGTGGATATCAAAAATTCTTTCAATACAGTTTTTAATGTCGACCTCAATAGTATCGTCAAAGAAAATTCCTATTTTCTATCCATTCGTTTAAATAATTTAAATTTCGCAACTCGTACAACTTTTTTACAAAAAATTTTTCCCATAAATGCAAAGTGAAGTAAACAAACCAATAAATGGATATTTGAGATTGAATGAACTGACAGGAACAAAAAAGTTCCCAACATCCAAATTCAATCTATATTGAAAGTATATCTCTTTCAGCAAATCTTTTTTGTCCACCAAAATGTCTTTCATTTAAAAGCTGGAAAATCGTTTATCTCATTTGAATTTTTATTTTTTCAGTTTCACTAATTTAGTTTCTATCTCCAAATTTCTACTTATTTTTCCTATTAGATTTATCAACTTTTTTCAAATCACTTCAAGTCTTGATGGGTTACTTTTCATAAAAATAATAATAAATTTTATTTATCTCATTTTTTAAAATAAAGTAGTCCGCTTGTATTATACTATGAGTGAAGAAGTTGAAGAGGAAATAAATAATCTTGTCTAGATTTAATAGGTCATGGGAAGCTACTGATATTTAAATTTTCTACAATGCTACTTTTCTTTTTCCAGGAGCAAAGCATTTAATAGATACATTTTTTCCTTGGCTTGTCCAGGAAAATACAATCCATGGAATGTTTTAAAACTCACTCATGAATATCACTTTGGAGACTGGTTGTTCCTTTACTACATTGCTAAGAATCTAGATAACTACGTGTTCAAAGAGCTACTGGAACAGTTGGCACATGACTTAGAAGACCGTAGAGCGGCTCGTTTCAAGCAATTTAACATTCCCACACTTCAAGAGCAGGAGCCCTTGAAAAAAGCTTGAAGTGATTCATTGCATCTTATTTTAAATTGTGCTCTTAAATGATATGTTTCAAGCGATAATACGTTATCATGTACATGCTGAACTTTCTAGTCTTATCAAAAGTGTACGTTAATATTGAAATTTCCATTATAATGAAATTGAACTACAATACAAGTTAAGTGTCGACTCAGCGAATTGTCACTATACGGATTACAAACTTGATAAAAGTATCCATGACTCGTATGGAATTTTCTCTCTCTCTCTCGTATGACGTGGTATACGCAACCGGAAACACTGCGTATGCTGAATAATGCGTTACATCTCGGGAAATGACTGACAAAGGAAGATAAATGCATTTTACTTGAATACTCTACGGATATTGCATTTCGTAAGATGAATTATACATTTATTTTTATCTTAAATGTAAATATTTGCACTTTTTATCATAATATTTGAAAGTGTTGTATTATGCAAGTACTGGTTATGGATTGATTTTATTGATTTTACAATGCAGTTTATCGTAAATATTGGCTTGATGAGAGAATGTTTAACAATGAGTATTTAATATTTGCATAGATTGTATTTAAATAATTTTTTGTTTTTGGATGTTTACAAATGAAACATCACGACTTTAAAAGAGATAATATTTAAAATTACCATTTCTTTACAAATTATTGAATTTACTGAGAAAAACAATGAATTTTTATAAAAAGCTTGAATACTCTAAAAGTTAAGAAGTATGTCGAAAGAAGTACATTAAATTTTGATCATTTTTATTATATTTTATTCAAAAATATAAATTTTATTTTACTTTTATTTTATTTATTCAATTTTTAAATAATAATTTCAAATACTCCGAAAAGTTTACATGCATGAAGACTTGACAAATACGTCATTCTATTCAAGGTATTTTCAATTTAAATATTCTTCACTTTAGTCAAAAAAAATATTTTCCTGATTAAAATTAATTTGTTTTTCTCAATGACAAAGACATTTACCATGAATAAAACATTCCTTTCAATTCGAAATAATACTAAAGCGTAACACTAGTGTAAAAAGCCCTGAATGGAAAATTGCAATTTATTATCTTGTCTATCATTTATCTTAAACAACTTCCTATAACAGTCTTCCAATGGTTACCATCAATCCAATATTCTACACAGAGTAAAAAGAAAATAAGAAAGAAAGAAAAATTACATAAGAGTTTTAATCAGAAAAAATGAAATGAATAAAATCATATCACAAAGTATTAAGTATCATTCGTTTTGCATGAATAAATCAGTTGATGATATGCGTGTAATCCGAGTATTGGCACGAGTCTTACGATACCAAGTAAATCTACAGTGTTACATATATGTGTGAAGTACCTCCCATGCATGTTGATTGCGTAAAGGATCCAGTTTTCTTTAGATTAAACGATGTAACCAAATGCGAGTTCTTTGTTGTAATGCATGAATGATTGTAGTGAAAGATTCAAGCCGTTAGTATGATCAAGTTGGACCCCTTACAAGACATAACAGGCAGCAGTTAAAATCATTAGTGTCTTTGTAGACCTCTAGGAAGTTTCTCATTGTGTCATTACCATGTGCGTACAGATGTGTGGTGTATGATATTATGTGATAAGAAGAACATATCTTACACGGACTGCTACACCTAACCAACAATTTACGTAGCCCTAAATTTTATAAAACACAGTTTGTTATGAAATTAGGACACATGTGGGTACCACCCTTTCAAAATGACATTAGTGATAGGAACTAAAGTCAAAGCAGATGTCGTTGTAGGAATTCAATAAATAAACAGTTTTAGTAGAACTTTACATGTGCTACTTGTACTACTTTTCTCCTATTATACATTGTTTATTATTTAATGGACGTCAATGTATGTAAGCAAGCAGTCTTGAGATCTGTACTAGGGATATGATGATGGACGGGATAAAGTGCTCTGAAGTTGTCGGTTCAAATCTATTGCATGACCACTTTATATAATTTTCCTTTCCCTCCCTCATCTTTGAGTTGACATCTTCAGTAGTCATTATTATGAACACAACGCCTCTGCTGATTACTTGCCACCCGGTTTTAATAACGACCTCGTACTGTATTCTCTAGTTTACCTAGAACTGGGCGCTGGAGCGAATCGAAATTGTCTGTTGAAACTACTATAATACAATTTTAGAGTTACGGGAAATGACGTGACTGAGGATTAAGTAAGAAATGCTAAATAATTTACTTTAGTGAATGCCACCTTTATTTTCTTGTCTTTGGATTTTTTCCCAGGTTTTTTTGTTGTGTGGTTACAAGGAAATCCTTTATCATGATTTTGTGCGGTTATGGAGTATTTTTTATCATGGAAAGTGATCATGCCTGTGAAAGAGACAGTTTCATCTTTTATGGAAATTTTGTGTTTTGATGCATTGATTAGAAATAAATATTGAGTAAGATACCTGATTGGTTTAACAGTGGTCAGGATTTTGAAATATGATGGAAATGAAGGAATTTAAGGTGAAGAAAGATTATAGAATCAACCAAGACATTTTTTTTTTGAATGATGAGCTTTCAAAAAAAATTCTTCTTTGTTAAAAAAGATTTAAATTAACATTGATTTTTGGTATTTTCTTTTTTCTTATTCAAATGATCAGAAAAATGTTGAATTATTAGTTTGAAAAATGAGTTTAAGAATTGTTAAGTTGAAGAAGCTTTGCTTTTTCTATTTCTTCTATTTAATATAAATAATAATTAATTGTTCATACTATGTGTATTTATTTATTGATTAAAAAAAGGATATAAAATCTAGCAATTATTTTTATAAACAAAAATATTTATAATATTTTTCCGGTACAACAAGGTTAACCCAACAATTATTGACGTTTATGATAAATATGATAATATGATTTCCTTCAGGAAACTTTTCTTGCATAATTTTTTATTAAAATTCAAATAAAAAATGTAAACATAATAGTAAATTAAACTAAGTGTACTATTAGCATAGTTAAAAAAATGAATAATTTAAAAATTAGCTTTGAATTAAATTTCCTTATAAATTTAAAATTTAAACTATAATTGAACGTTGATTCAGTCTTCCTATAGATATTATATTGAAATGCAGTGTTTTATCAAAAGGTGATTAACTATTTGTATCCTATTACAATTATGATCAGATCTGTGATTTTCTAATAGTTAATATATGAAACTGATAATGAATATCTTGATAAAAATATCTAAAGAAAGAATCAAAATAGAAAGTTTCTAAAAATAAATGAGTACAAATTACTAGAAATCAGTGACTATTCACTGACTATCATTGCTAATTTTATATTGAAAGAGTAATAGAGTAGATGACTTCAAGTAAAGCAGTATAAACATTTGAATTATGTAGTGTTGTAATAAATTACTTTCATGAGAATAAAAGTTATTTGGGAACAGAATAGAATAATTTCTTCAAATGAAATGATGTCAATAATTCAATTCAATTTTTTTTTAGGGCGATACAATATTGCTTAATGGCATTCAATTATACTTTGGTTTGGATTTGAGAGGGTATATGGAGGACATCTCGAGTTGTTCCCGCTCTTTTATCATTTGTGATAACTTTTTACATCATTTTAGACCTTCTGTTACAAATTTGTTCAATTATCTTATTAGATCATTCAATTTATGAGGGAATAAAAAACATGTAAGGCTGGAGATATAATATAAAAGCATATTAGAGTCTTGAAAGTGACGATAATTAATTAATTTTAAATTGTATTAATTTTTTTCTCAAATCCACATTTTCAAAGATTGATTAAGCAATTATCAATGTTTAAATTATGCAATATTTATTTATAATGAATCAATGTAAACATGATATTTTTTATCTCTGATATTGCTTAAATATATTTTTAAATAAATCAAAACAAGAAAAAAGTGAAAAAAAAATTTATGTATAAATGGTTTTGATTTAGAAGAATTTAAAGGCAACGAAAGTAAAAACATTGAAAAGAGAAGTAGAAACAAAATTCAAAAGGATTCTGAATGGAGTATTTTCCACGAATTTATCTAGGCCACGAAATAGAAAAAAAAACTTTCAAGTCGAAACAATGGTGAAGCATCAAAAATTTTGTGTTGAAAATTTTCCGCGAATTTATATAGACCACTAGACAAAAAAGCAACTTCGAAACAATAACAAAGAATTAAGGTAATAAATCTGACTTGATAGATAATATCTCTACCATACTATTTCACATGAAACATGCTTCGAATAAATTTCTAAAAATTCTCATCGATGAATGTTCTTATTTACTATTTTTTTCGCATTTAATAAGATTCATTCAAACAGACAAACGTAACATCATGAACGGAGTACTTTTAACAAAGAAAAATACTTAATAATTCATCAGACATACAAATTAGGATTTGGTAGTAACTATGTTAATATTAATAGTACATCCTGAAGTCATTGAATAAGTGGATAAGTACTTTATTACAGCATATGCTGCTGTTATTATGACAATCATTAATAATTACTAGGCTAATCTAAATGTTTTGGAGCAACTTTTTAATTTAACATTGCTCCAATTTTTTTAAACGAATAATTTGATAATAAATATTTTCAAGTTGTACATTCATTTTAAAAATAAACTACAAATGTAAGTTAAAAAAAATATATGTAAATAAATAAGCACAAGCATGTATTGGACAAAGAAAATTTTTCTTTGTGAAGAAAAGCTCATTATTTACGTATTTGTTGTTCATTTTTCAAAATTGTATATCTTATTGATAAAAAATGTATTAAAATGTGAAATCCATAGAAAAATCTATTTGACACACGTTTCGTAAACAGGGGAAAATTGTTCATAAAGCAATTCCCTTCTTTGTGACAGACTAAAATGACAATTTATGAGCTATCTCATCCTATCTCACTGACATTGTATCATCAAATTCTTTTTAGATCTTTTTCCAACACTTCCGACTGCAATTAACGTCGGAAATGAGAGAAAAGGGTGAAAGAAGATGTAAGATACCAGACGCACGACGTGACAGAAGTCACGAATAGAAGGGTCTACACCAAGAGTCAGCAGTTGGAAATCTAATTTCAGTGATGACTTTTTGTCCTAAAGAGGGAAAATCTGGGTAGCAGCTGGCTCTAAGATAGCATTCCCTTTCTTCGTAAATAAGTATAGACCAGACGTCGAGAAATGCACGGGACTATAAATGCCTGTAAGATTGTCTGAAAGATATTCATGGCCTTCAAGCAATTCCTACAATTCCCTTGAATACTTGCAAGAGATGTGGCCATTTTTAGATTATTAGCTTGAAATAATATAATATAATATCAACACCTGTTACTTCTCAAAAGGGCAGCATTGAATAAATATTATTTTTCTTATCATTTTATAAATTCAAACGATCAAGTACCAGAGTCGATATTGACATTAGTATAAAAGTTAGCGAAGTAAATATGTAGACAAAATGAATACATTCAGACATATGATGTCTTATCAGGTTTTGATAAAGTTTTTTAAACTATCAAACACACTGATCAGGTTATCGATATCTAGACATCTTAAGTAATTATTTATAATACATATAATATTCATATACGACATGGAATATACTTTGATCATTGTTGCGGACTTGAAATTTTTTGATTTATGATTTCGTATGCCATACCTCGGATTAGTTCTCCGAAATATCTTCACATTACCCTTTGTTCTCAGCCCACAAGGAGAATACACATTTGAAGAGACTGTAGATGATTTCAACATTGACTTCATGTAAATTTAATTATTCAAGAATCTGGTCATGTACTTTTTGTTTCTTTCGCACATTTATATTCCCCACATAGGACAAAGCTGGTTTATGAGAAGATAGGGAGAAAGGAAGAGAAAAGAACGACATACATTTATTATAATTGACGCGATTGACCAACAGTGCTTCTCAACCTACTTTGTTGCAAACAAAAAATAAGGTAAAGATCATAAATTATTTTATTCCATACTCGTATGGATTATATCAAGGGCATTAGATGTTTGAACACTTACTAAAAACATATGTGAATATATATGTATCGAAATGGATAAAGAAAGAAATTTGACTGTTGCATCACACCTTAAGTTTTTTTGTTCAAACTACACTTTAAACCAAAGAACCGTCTTACGTGGCAGAAGTCACGGAGGCCCTGACGTCAAGGGCCACTCCCCTTTGTTACTTCTCAAAGGAATGTGAGAGTTTTCAAAAAAAAAAACATTTTTTGTAAAGTCCTGCAATAACGTAGCCCATGAAAATTTATCTAAACCCCTCAACCATGTCTAAATTTCTTAGACACAAGATGGATTGATTTATCGTCATTTTTACCTTTATTAACCTTGAACTCTGATAGTTCAACAGCAAAAGAGAAAGGAAGCAAACTCATCGTGCAGTGGAAGGGGAAACAATTAACAGGACAAAAATAAATGACTGTTTTTTTTTCAACTTTGCTGTGATATAATAACTATTTTGCCTTTTACTGCTTTTTATATTTTACGAAATTTTATTGCTGAGTTGATAGATTTTATGACTTATCATAAAGTTTCAAATTGATAGAATCATTCAACAGTGTAATTGTGGAAATTTTTAAAAATTTGCAAATGAAAATGAAATATCAGCAAAAGAATAATGTTTTTATGGTGATTTGATTTATTCATCATTGATATTATTAATATTAATTATGAAATAATACAATTAAGTCAGCAATAAATATTAATTATCGTATTCAATCTCCCCTTTAGCTCTACTTAAGTGTGATATAATGTTTATGTTTCTTGCTTCTTATTCAATAAATTAAAATAATGTTGTTTAAAGAAGCCTTGTTGTAGACCATTTAGATATTTAAGTGTCTATTAATTGTTTAAATTTCAGAGAAACATGAGTAAATGCAAAGTGTTGAAGTTGAGTTGAAGAAAAAAATTAACTGGTTGATAAATGATGCAAAAAAGAGAGAAATTAATTAATACAAAATTGCAAAACTCTCATGATTATTTATTTTTAGTAAAACTTGTTATGATGTAAAGAAAATGAGGTAATTGTTCTATTTTCTTTTGACTTGAATTGTACAGAATAAACATTTGTTTTCCTCTCGAATTAGTTGGATAGTAAATTAATTCTACACTTCATTTAAGTATATGCATAAGTACGGCAAATGAAAAATATTGTCTTAAGTAGTTTTGAAATAATCGTTATTTTTGATTTAATTTTTTCCCTGCAAAAAAATCATACCGGATTTATTCTAGGATGCTCAATTTTTTATACTATGCGTCATTTATTGTAGTTAAATCATGATAAGTCAGGAAAATAAAATAGAAATTGTAATTATGTTAGTAAGATGACCAGGATAAAATCATCATTAGTGATTCATTAGGAATATGATGAAAAAGAGGAGGATGTTATGGTTTTTAAATGAAAAAAATTAATAGGTTTTTGAAAAACGCTATTTTTAAATTAATAACAGAGTATTAGAAAATATTACTTTATAAAAATATTAATAATAAATATTATAACACCAGATTTTTAAAGTTACTGATTAGTCAATATTAATAAAAATTTAATTCTGCCTAAATTAAAAATATTGTAAAAATTTATCAAAAAATAAATTATTCAATAGTATTAATAATTAATCACATTAATAAAAAATATTACATAATCTAGAAAGTTGTAATAATTCAAAAAAAAAGAACCAAATTTTGTTAATGGTTTTTCATTAAAAAATATGCAAATGAATGATCAATAATTCAGGCATTTTAATAGCAAAAACATCATGTTAAGTTGAATGCATTGAATGATGCGACATTTAAATAATTGCACATCACAGTGAAAGTTAAACAATTGTCATGTTAATGAATTCAATAAAATTAGATTGTTTGTAATTGCTTCTGACTTGTGTTTTTATTTTTAAGAGTTTATGATTTAAGTATAAAACAAGAATAATATTAATTATTAATATCAATTGAGATTGCAATTAGCACAAATTTTTCATTATTTCATTCCGAGATAAAATTAGAACAATTTACATCAAATTATCTGTTCATACTTGAGTGCAAATCAAATAATTTTCAACTCAATAAATAAATATTATGAATGCTTAAGCTTTCTTGATGAGTACCCTACATTCTTATATAAAGATAATTTACAACATTGTATCATTTATCTTCATTTTATTAATAACTCAAAAGATTTGCATGGAAAATATTAGCTTAGAACAATCCGGTCTTTTACTTTATACATCATAATGTTATCAATTTATGCGTGCAATTCAATGAAATAAATTAACACTAAGATTTTCTACGTTTACAATAAGCAACTACAAACGCTGTAACACGTTGTGCATCTGGACACCAAGTGTGTACATAGTATAAAAAACTGGTAATGATGAAAAAAAATTGAATGCAGAATAGAGAAGAACAATCTCTAGTGTATAAATAAACATAAATTATTAATTATTGCTTCATCATCATCTCCTCTTACATACTTGCATAAATGTATTGAGTACAATGATATCAAAATGAATAACAAAAATACATTTGGCTAAATAACGATCCGCTGATACGCCAATGGAAGTGCAACCACCGAAATTACCATGAATGGATTTCTTTCTTGTCTCACCCCTTTCCGGTCGCGTGTTCTTGCGGAACAGAATACATACGCCATTTTCGTCTATAGTATTTTTTTTTGTCTATTCCACTGGCGTCGATGTGTATTTATATAAGCCCAGTGAAAGGAAGTGCATTATTCTCATATTACAGCTTCACCTGGACCTCCCCAAAATGACGGACTCTTAAAATACTGACGCAATAATCATACGGCTGTGAACATTCTGCCAAATTAACATCCGAGTGTATATTTATTTTATCCACGTAACGGTAGAGCCTGATGCAACGTGAGTGATAAATTTTTTTTAAAATTACAATTGCAGAAAACGTTTTGACCTCAGTTTTTTAGTCTTATTTAACATCTTATCACGTGTCTGAAAGAGTTCATTTCTTTCTTTTTTTCACGGCTTTAAAAATGCCATTGGGAGTTCGATGTCGATGAAATTTATTTCACTGTCAAAATAATAAATCATCTAATATTTATCTTTATTTCGCAACAAAAAAAAATGGCCAATTTAAAAAAATTTTTTTTAGAATACTCATTTATGTATCCTAAATTGACCTCAATTTTAAAGGAATTTTTAAGCCCATTTAGGTCTAGGAACCTCGTTTCTAAACAATTTTATAAATATTTTGAATAGATAGAATTTATTTTATTCGTAGAAGATAAGCTTATCTTTAGCGTTAATATTTCTTTAAATTATATAAACATCACATTAAAAAGATTATAACATGCCGTATGGATCGTAATAAGACATGTCGTGACAAGTATAGTATGATTTTAAGAAAATTAATTAATGAACATCACACGTGAAATCAAACTACAAGGATATATGAATTTCAAGGCCGTGGCTCTTTTCAAATTCATCCGACGTACGTCGGCATAGTCTTTATAAAAGTTTGATGAACACATTCATAAATAAATTTTTGATTCTGCCGTCGAAGGATTCAAAAGAAATACTCTTCTACGGAGGCAAAGAGAAATCAAAGATAACAAGTTGGGACCCTAAACCCTGAGGTGATAAAAACTGGAGCGGTGAGTACTAAAAGATCGCGAAGTTGATTGGCTCTTCCTGCTGCTGTTGGTTGTATTTTAGCTGCTACAAAACTTCCAAGGACTATATATTTAACTGTTAGAAGTTACAAAGAAAAGCCTGGCGAATTTTTGAAGTAGTAATCATATATTTAAGGACCTTGAAAGTTTTGGAGCTTCATAATTTGTATGTATATTATTTTTTTTCCATTTTATATCTGTGTTTCTCTAGATTATGTATAATTAAATACTCGTTTAAAATGACCGCTGAGCAACATTTAATTGTTAGCTTGAATGACAGAAAGGATGATAAAAATAAGGCTATACTACAATGAATGTGTATGCAGTGATATTTTTATAAATTTTTGCTTCAATAGATAAGTAGTTATACTCAGTATGATAGTCATCAATGATTTAAATGAAGGTTGGAAAAAAACATTATTTGTATAATTATCATGTTAATAATTTTTAATTGCGATAATTTCTTCATAGTTTTTTCATTCACCTATTTATTTTTTATCTCGCATTACTATTACATAAACAAATATCTGAAATTTCTTTGGTTATTTTTATCATAATCATTGATGAATTTTTTCTCTATTTGTTAAGTCATCATCAAGCCTTTGCAATTAATCCCATGACATTTACGTTAAATAGAAAATAAATAAAATTCCATAGGCTTGCTCTTTTGATGAGCAATAAAATCTTTAATTAAGAAGTCTAATCATAGAATTGTTTAATCAATCCTATCAACTCATGGACATTTTAATTTATTAAATTAAAAAATAAGACAGGAGAATAACGATCAAGTTCTCTATTAATTACTTTCTGCAAAAACTTGATTATTATTCAATTTATTTAAAAAATACTGTCGATGTGAAAGAAAATAACTAAACATGGTGCAAGAAGATGACGCAAAACCATGACCATTTTTGCAGCAAATTGCATCGTAAAACACCTTCAGATAATTTAGAAGTATTTCCTTGACTGGAGAGACATTATCCAACGAAGATTTTCCATGTAGAGCGGCTCTGAGTGGCCCAGATGGGGCAAAAGTTAACGGTCGGCAGCTCCGGGTAGGCTAGGAAGTGAGAGAGATGCCAAGAGCGTTTACTGTACACCATTACCAAACTGTAGAGTGAACAGTAACAGAGAGAAAGATAGCAAAAGAGAGGGGACGGTCGGGTACATGCTGGTCCCCCTTTGAAGAAACAAGAGAGAAAAACAGGCCCCTCCTCTCACTCTCCTGGTCTCCTACCCCTAGAAGCATTTCCCCCCGCTACAACAAATCCACTGGCACTTCTCGTCAGTCGACGACCAAGAGACTCGTACGTATGTGCTGTTGACGTTCGACGACATTCGGTAGCGAACGCTGCTAAACAATATAATATTTGTCCTTTTTATGTGAATAACACGTGAGAAAGAGAGGGAGTAATACTACACTCCAACTGGATAAAACTACGGGTGTGTTATCACACGGGGGTTCTCAATACTATTATCATACACTCACGAGAGTGTGAGTAGTGTCTACCACCGATTTCTGGATACTCGGATCTCTCTTAGTGGCTTTTTCGTAAGAAAAAGTTACCGATATCTACAATGATTGACTTTGATATGTGATACTTGATAACATATATTATCAGCTACATTCAATACTGTTTAGATTTGAATGATTTACACGTGTATACCTTTAAATCTTTGACATTGAAGCAGAGCTAAATAATTAGCAATAACAAGTGTGATTCAAAGACATCAATAACACATTGGGCTTAATACGAGCCAAAGTTGATTACTGAGTAAATTGTCGCTGGGACTGGCACGAATGGTGTCGCATGATTGACTGGGGAGATAGCTTGAACAGAGAAGGATACCGAAATAGGGGGATAAAGTTTATTGCAGTGAAGAGATAGTAGAGGAGGGAGAAATATTGTTGCGTAGACAGCTGGTCCTGCTGAGTAGACCGTCCGGTCTGTTTCTCTGTGCCGAATGACAAAGCTAATGAATACTTGAATAATATATAGTATATTATTATTCCATGTGCTGAACATATTTTCAAGTAATTACTTTTAAGATAAAACAAGAAAAGACTTTCAATTGACAAGATGTTCAAGTTATTAAGTGGTCTCGCTGAGTATTTAAAATGGCAAGACATCAAAACAGATTCCATGGTCTTTCGAATGCACAATATCTTCACAACAGTGTTGTTACTCACGTGTTCGCTAATCATCACGGCCACCCAGTACGTCGGTAACCCAATAGAATGTATCGTCGGCAAGAGTCTACCAAAGGGCGCCGTCAACACCTACTGCTGGATCACCTCCACCTTTACCATGCCCGACGCTTTCAGCCGTCAGGTGAATAAAATTCAACAGATTTCGTCAACTCTTTATTGATCGATTTTATTCTACAGGTGTTTTAGATATTCTAACAATTCAATCCCGCATATTTGCACGCCGGCGTTTTTTTATCAGTCTTTGACAACTTTTTATTACGATTTTTTATGTGTAAAGAAATTCGTTTTATATACGTTCAACTCAAACGTCTTTGGATGTAAGGAAGCAATTTTGTTTTGAAGGATATAAAGAACAAAGGAAAAGACATTGCTATAATTCTATTTTACTTACGTGATATATAAATGTAAGAAGAAAAATAATTAAACTTCAAGGTGTGGGAATTGGCAATTAAAATATTCTTATCTAGCTAGATTATTATTATTTTATGGATCAGCTTGAAAATTGCTAGATCTTCAAATTAGAATCGACGCGTGTCTTTTCAAGCAAGCTTAACTAAATCGGTTATTGCAAATTCTGTAGCTTCGAGCCTTATCACGTTGGTGAATCTCCAACAGGTTCTATCGTAGCAATTATTCTTGGATCATAATTAAATTTGTTATCTCAAACCCACTATCCTCTAGCTGACTATTCTCTAATTTTGCCCACAGGTTGGACTGGAAGTCGCTCATCCTGGTGTATCTAATGATTTCGATGAGACTGGAGCAAGGAAATATTACACTTATTATCAATGGGTTTGCTTCGTCTTGTTCTTTCAGGTATAACAATCTTATACCTTTTCTTACATCAATAAGATTTGATTTTATACCAATTCAACATTGATTCTTTTATTTTTGATTCGAAATCAAAATTTAAAAATAAAGATTGCAATCTATATATTTATTTTATTCTATTTTTAGAAGAATTTAACCAAATAATTAAATAAAAAAACTTTAATTTAAAAAAGATTGTTTAAATATAGCTAAATAATAATAATAAACCAGAATCAATTTGTTTAGATCTATTAAATATTTTTAAAAAGAATTTATCACTATTTGCGCATTACTTAATTCACTAAAGACTCAGTAAAAATCAATACAACACGAACCTTTGTTTTGCTTTGTATTGGCAAACCTTAAAATCTTTTTTTAAGGTTTGGTGTGGTTTAACTTTCCATTATTTTTTTAAGGAAGGAAAATTTATGTAATCTTTTATTACATAATACCGAAAATTACCTAGATAAAAACAATCATTCCATACTAAAAATAATTTTAATAAAAATTTAAATGAAACTTCATGCATCGTGATTCATAAAAAATGTATGCTTCATATACTAGACTTAATTTAATAAAATGTCAAGTATTAACTTTATAATTCCAGTAAAGTAGTTATTTTAGTTTCAAATAAATGGTTCAATGATCTTAAGCTTTGACTGAATCAGTGATAAATTTTTTTTAAATATTAAGTTGAAACATGAAGCAAATTAACTCAAACTTCCTTTGTGCTAATTCTTTATCAACTGATTGATTGAAAAAAGAATAATTTACATTTATTACTGCTCAATTATTTTCTCATTTTCTAGCTTATTAAAAAAATTATAGTATTTCATATGTAAATCTATACTATATCATACCATCAATATAGAAATAATTGCTATGGAATGTTGAAGGATTCTTATTGCTAGAATGTCTATCAATTACAATCACTTGAAAATGAAACTAATAAAATTCAAGTCTAATCTTTCAATTGATTCTTTCAGGCGATGTTTTGTTATCTTCCACACTGGCTTTGGAATCTCTGGGAAGGTGGTTTAGCAAGTACACTTGTTATGGGTTTGAACCATACTTTAGAAAATGAAGAAGCCATTTGTAAGAAGAAAAATTGTCTAATGGATTATCTGGTGAATCATATACAGGTAAATAGTTATCTTCAATGAATCTTGCCATCCTTGATTAAATAAAGGAAACCAGTATCTATTATTTAAACACTCATCGTTTTGCTCATACCTAAATTGAATTTTAATCAAGCCATATTACTCTTAAAAAGAAATGATTTACATAAGAGATCATTTTTATTCACGTTTTTCCATCAAGTATTCTTCAAGATTATATTAAATCATTCTAGTATACTTTACTCTTAAAGTCATTTTTCAATGAAAAATTATCTTACAAAAAAATGACTATTCAAGATCAAAGTACATTTTAGTGTAAATAGTCAATGTTTTCTTTTGAAAATGATTAATTTGAACATGAATAAGCAGAGTCTAGTTAAGGTCTAGTTACAGACAGCTGATAAGAATATTTGGTATTAATAGAAAATTGAGAAATAAGCTTTTAAAATATATGTAAATTTCATAACTTTTTATCAAAAGCCTTTAATGAAAAGTATATTTTTAAACCATATAAAATGTTAATCTTAATAATAAAATTATCGATAATCAGCTTTTAAAAGATTTCTGTGAAGCAATACAATGTTCTTAGGATGTTATTGGTGAATAAACAAGAACAAGAAATTTTATTAAAATGTTTCAGTAAAAATCTAATTAAATTTCAAGTACTGTAGTTAATGTAACTTTACTAGTCTGTTTTTCGTTTTATAATTTTTTCAAAGAACATTCTCATCACATACTTTTGATAACAGCATTAAAATACCACATGATTTTTTATCAAAAGCATATACATGTCTCAAAGAAATGAAATAAAGTGATTAAATATTTCTATAAAACACTTGGCTTTTTAAGAGTAATTTTTTTTATTGAAAAGAATGACTGGTTTTAGTAAGATCTGGTTTGCTTAAAAATCTTCCAGATCTCAGATAAAGACCATGGTAAGATGGTGGCTGAGGTCAAAGGAAAAAAGAAAAGACAATACTAAAGAGAACACTTGAAAGTCTCACTCAATTCACTCTCATTGAATTTAATTCTGACTAATTGGTTCAATGTCTTTTATTTTCAGAGGCACAATATGTACGTCTACCGGTACTTCATATGTGAAGCATTGTGTGTTATAAACATTTTCGTCCAACTGTATCTAATGAATCGTTTCTTCGATGGAGAGTTTTTGAGTTACGGATTGCGTGTTCTTCAATTCTCAGATATTCCTCAAGAGCAACGAATTGATCCAATGGTCTACGTCTTTCCAAGAGTGACGAAGTGTATTTTCCATAAATATGGTGCATCTGGATCCATTCAAAAGCATGATTCTCTTTGTATTTTGCCACTGAATATCGTTAATGAGAAGACCTATATCTTCATCTGGTTTTGGTACATCATCCTAGCAGTTTTCTTGGTTGGTCTAGTGCTCTACAGAGCAGCAATTATTTTCACACCATCCATTAGACCCAGATTACTTCAAATGAATGGTAGATTCTTGTCTATTGAAACATGTCAGAATATCAGCAAGAAAGTGGATCTTGGAGATTGGTGGCTACTATATATATTGGCTTCAAACATGGATTCACTTGTTTATAAAGACCTCTTAGAAGAACTGACCAAAAAAGTTGGTAATTCATCGTCTGTTAATGCTTAGTGTGTCCTTTTTCAGAGTTGAGGAGTAACGAGATTAAACTGCGAGTTAGCTTGATTATTCTTTTTATCAGTTCTGTGAATATCAAGTGCTAACAATGCAGTCAATAAGCTTTAGATAATTTTTTTAAAGCTTCCATGATATTATTAGGCCAATAGGTATTTTTTATATAATATATAAATATATATTTTATATACCTTATTAAAACACTGAGCTTAATAATTACTTTCTAGGATATTGGAAATTCTTCGATGGAATAATTTAATTATTGAGAATTTTCAATAAGACATTTTTCAATATTAGTTTTTTTTATGCGAAATTATTAAGCAAAATCAATCGCATTCTCATTATTTATGTCGATGTCGATATTATTTCTAAATAATTATGAATTAGTTTTGTAATGTGATGTTAAAAGAATTAATTTAGTATAAAGAATTATCTCATGAATTATGGGAAAATTTTCAATAAGAAAATTTTTTTATTGTCGACTTTCTTATTTTTTGAAAATAAATTTAGATCTCAGTGTAAATGATAACATTTATATAAATCTTGTATACTGCACATTCGAGAGATCTGCTCAGTAGAATCAAGAAATGTCATGAGACAGATAAATATATTCAGAAGAGCATTATATTTATTTCGCTGTTTGGAGAAATTAAGATTATCTTTGTAGAGTTGCTCAACTTATTTTTTTTCTTGACACTATTAATTATTACTTTATTTCAACAGATTTGTACTGACATTTATAGCACACAAGAATATTTAAACTGCGAAATACGAATTTTTTTCGATACATTTTTGTATAACAGAGATAGGGAGACTGAGACTGAAAAGATATACCAGAGTGGCACAAAAAATTTTATATTTTGTACTAAAGACAAAAAAATAGGCCTGATAAATAAGAAATAATTAGATAATAAAAAGACCACAAAACAAAAGGCTGGTTTTCCCTAAATATATCATTCATTGTTCTGTTATTTTAACAAATATTATTGTTCTATTTAATCTCAGCAATTATCTACCTACTTGTGTTCTGAGAGTTCAAGTATTGATTAACGTTAAAGAGAGAAAGAGAGTTATAAATAGATAATTCATTCTGCAAATTGAAGCACATCATAGAGAATCTCAAATATTTTTCATAACTAATTCAAGGCAAACCATTGTGATACGATACATTTCATTGCAAAACAATTATAAAAATAATTTTGTAATCAATATTATAATAATATTAAAAATTTACAAGAGTACTGGTATTTTTTTAATAGAAAGTCGGGTCTTCATGGTCCATTAGTTAGCCACAAAAGATATATAATTATCTATATGTTAAGACAAAAAAATATTCCTAGTATTAGTACAGACATAATGTAGTTGTAAGGAAAATTAAATAGTGAAATCGTAAAGAGTAAAGTCTACTACATGAATTATATAGTATATAAATTCTTGTGTACATTTTTTCTCTAACGTAAATAGCTGAGTGATCATTTGTGCTCTGAATAAAGTCTATTGAATAGAAACGATCGACTATGCTAAGGCACTAAGGCAGCAGATGACCAATTATGGGATAACGAGCGTAAATTATCTGTCGGTTGAAAGAGAAAAATATATTTCCCAGAAAATATATTATAGAATGCTTACAATAGCTATACAAAAGCCAATAATAGTGTTTTTAATGAATCCCTGATATGGGTAAATAAAATAAAATTCAGCAAAAATTACCATTGTATTCATTATAAGATAAATAAATAGGTTGAAATGATTGCTACAATTTTTGATCTAGTTGCAAGCAATTAAGGACGTAAACGTCAAGTCAGGGGCCAATGATAAATGAATAACGAACGCATCTTCCACCTAGCACTCAAGATAAACTACTTAATGTAGAGAAGTATAAGCCAATAAAGAACATGTGCAATTTACTGCCAACGTTGACAGTACGGCTGTCAGTGACGTCTGCTCCTACACTTTCATTTTCTGCATTTTCACATCAACTAACATGATGACAATAAATTTTTGCTTTGAACATGACTGTCTAGATGCCACCAACGTATATCATTATTATTCTTAAATAAATATGCAATTCTAATCCATGTGATTTTGCTTAACCCATTTAAATGGCATTGATAAAACTTATTAAATACAGTCATGGCCAAAATTATCTTCAAATGCTATGATACGTGAACGAATCATTCATCACTGAGGTCTAGGAACGTTAAATGTATGAATTAACATACATACATAATATATGATAACGCTACCGACGTATTTTTTTTTTATTTCAGTGTTTTTGTATTGAATTTTTTTTTTAACAATTCGATGAGACTTTCTTAAGTTTATTTTATTTGATATGACAGTGTTCAGTAGATTAACAGTAATTCCTTCTGGAAAATTGTGGAGATTAGTTTTTGATATAAAATTTCTCTCTTGTTTCTATTTTATTATTTTAATGCATTATTATTTATCCTATCTTTTAAGTTAGTTTTGACGTTAACATCTACCCATACACTTTTTTTTTCTAAAGAAAGTAGTATTATAAAATGTGTATGAATATGTGATAATAAAAAATGAATATGTCACTTGGTAAAACAAAGTTTACCTTTAAATTTTTTTTCTTGAATGAAACTATATTATTATAAATATTTTATAATTTGAAAACAAAGTAAATAATAACTTTTTTTTCATTAATAATTGTTTTCATGATAAAACATAATATTTCATACACATAAAGATTATTATTAATTAATAGATTATATAAGAGATAGATAAAAGTTATTGGCAGTGAGAAAATTGTGATTAGGGATGTGGAATATTGTAAAGTAATTATAATATCATTTCAATAAAAAAATTATATAATAAAAAAAAAACTTTGGCAAAAAACAATTTTTGATGTTTTATATACAACAGTTAAAAATGATTGTATTATTAAATATTAAATCTTTAAAATTAAAATGCAAAAAATTAGTGCTATAAATAAATCAAAGATAAATTGATTTTAATAAAATTGCAATTTTTCATCCAATCACTTACCAACACTTCAAAATTTTAGCTTTAATATATGTATTTTAATTTATGTTATACGATAGATCAGTGAGTGCATGGAAAAAATTAAAAGTAATTTTAAAGGTTTAAAATAAAATATGTGTACATTGATTACAAATACATATATAAATCCATTTAATTAATATGAAATAAAATTTTGAAATGCTATAATAAATTTGTTACTGCTGAATAAATAATTCGTTTAAAAATATCTACCGAGAAGATTTTCAATCTGTTCCATCAATGAAGCATTTCCATTTTAGATCACTGCATTCACTTTGATAGATATCACCATAAAAAGGTGAATGGTGATGTCGGTTATTTCAATCACTACCTACAAAATATCCCAAGGTGATTCATTCACGAGTTCTAAACATATTCCTAGTGGGTATAAAACTTTTACTTTACCAACCCACGATTAATAACTCATCAATTTTAGAAAACACTTGTTCAAAATGAATCTTCAACCAAAATAAAATCCATTGGTTATTTCTGATCAATGTCAAACGATTGACATTATTATATTGTTTGAGTAATTTTTTTTTTCTATTTATTAAGTTTTTTAAATAATCCGAGGACTTTAGGATTGATTGATGATATTAATAAACACTTAAATAATTTTGTAAGAGCTTTTACAATAAATTATTGTCGGCGCCAAATGGTTAAAGAATAAAATGGCCAGAGTGCCAAGAGATGTTGTGGATAAAAAGTGATCTATACACCATTATAAAAGATATGTCATAGTTGTCGTCATCGTTAAGACACAACTCTGAAGTGGGTGAAATAGAAGGACAGATTGTGTCATAGGAGAAAGAGAAGAGATAGGGTTAAAAAATGTAAAAATAAAATTTGTCTCTCCCAAACGATAGAGAATCGGTCCTCATCATGGCTCTTGGCACCGAAGAGCACAGGAGCGTAGTAGGTCAGGCACTCTGTTTCAGTTTCTTGGGAGCTATCCCGCGCATCGGGACAGACGCGGACGTCACATGAACGCATTTTCGTACAAATTAAATCAAAGTTTAATACGCGCCAAAATTTATTTATCCACATAAACTGGTTTTTAAATTCAAAAGTCAAACCGATCAAATGTTGCTTGACAGCTAGAAAATGTGCTTTGTTATCAGGATAACAGGAAGGATAACGACTCATATTTATCCTTGTTTAGAAAAAGATATGATATTTGTAAATATGCAGTCGTGGCTTGATAAATCATGACTTTAAAATGAGAAAAATAACACCGATGAATTCCAAAGATGAAAAGTATACGAGAAATAAGTATTAGTAGTAGCAGCGGTACAACTTCTTCAAGCACGAGTAGTAAAAGTACGATTGTGCATATTGAAAAGAGTCGCGAGGGTGGACGAACGTCAAGAAAAACAAAGCGCTCGCGGCATCGTATTTTCTCAGAATCTAAACGTGGACGTCACGAAGAAAGAATTATGGATGCACTTGGTGCTCTGTATGTTTTATTTCATGTAAGTATTCGTGTAAGACATTGAGAATATTTAAAACTATCTCTCGTCAGGACAATTCGTATACATGTATATATATTTATATATATGATTCAGGTGAGCAGAGTTAAAAGCGAGGGAATTCTTTTACGATTGCACGTGCTCACTGCTGCACTTATGCTGACCTTCTCCATAATCGTGTCCACTAAACAAACCGTGGGAAATCCGATTGATTGTATTCATACTAGGTAACTTTTATATTAAAAAAGTTATTAGCAATTTTTTTTTAGATTGAAATAATAAAGAATAAAATGTTGGTGGTTTTTTTTTGTTCAGAGATATTCCCGTGGAAGCTTTTAATACTTATTGCTGGATCCACAGCACGTATTTTGTCACCGGAGCCATGCTTGGTGTCACGGGGGTTAATGTGGCTTTTCCAGGTGTTGCAACTTCCAATTTTCTCTCTATTAGACAGTTTCGGATTGAACATAATCAAACGAGACATCGGTATGGTGACGGACAGTCCATGATTAAGCAAGTTAAATATTATCAGTGGGTTGCTTTCATCTTAATATTCCAGGTAATTTTTTATTTTATATTTATTCATCTTCAACTATAACAGGACAATTAGTACCAATTTAAAACAAATAATTAATTAAATTGATTCAATAGAAATTTTAAATGAAGAATTAGTTTTTTTTTCTAATTCATTCGCTTTTCTTATTGTTGTAATAATTTTGAATAAAATATTCTTAAAAAGTATTCTCAGTCAGCTCTTTGTTTTGAATTATAAAAATCATTCAGAAGTTTTTTGAAAATTTTTGAATTGGGCAAACCAAAAGCGCAATCTATTGAAGGTTTGAAGAACTTTTGAGCATAGAATAGCCGGCCATACCGGCATCTGCGATCGGATGGAATAAGAATAGAGACAGTGGAAACAACAGATCAGCCTCTCAATGCCTGAAAGAGATAATATATGATAGGGAGAAGATCGCACGCGTCAGTGTTGAGCTATTTAATCGAAATTATATATATTTATCTCGAAGAAAATTTGATTTATTATCACTTGAAGGCAGTCGAAGTATATCCTACACTTGAGAGAATCTCAATGATGCCAATTAATTACCTACAAAGAGACATCGCGTGATTTGAGATTAACTTTGAATTTAAAACAGTTTTTTATTTATGTTGAAAAATTATTTTTCCACTGGTTGATTAATTAGGTTGTTTCTTCAATTGCTAATTGACTTATTAAATATTCAAGGATACTTATCATCCTCTGTTGTCTTTTTCTTTGAAAATAATTGAATCTTCACACATGATTTAGTTTTTTCTTACAATCTTTTTTTCTGATTAAATAAATGGGAAAATTATTATAATCAATTTTGATTGAATATGAAAGTGAGTTTACATGAAATTTCAGATAAATTTAAATAAAACGATTATGAAGTTTAAATTTATCTATATTATATCGTTATAAGTAGAAATCAATTTTTAAAAAGCTCGTTAATGACTTAATTATGATTTAATATATGTTATTTGATTTTCATAATTAAACTTTTAGTTAAAATTCGATCATCCTCTAGGTGCTTTATTGCTTTAAGAAATAGTTGTGAATTATTTTTATGTACATTTAAAAATATTCTAGCCATTTTGAAACACTGTATTTTCATGTGGAATCATTAAATATTAATAAATCAGGGCATGTTGTGCTTTAAAATAAATTATTGAAAATATTCTCCAACATCTCTCGTCACTCTACAACAAATTAAATAAGAAAAGAAAAAGTCTTTGAATATTTAAAACGTTTAAATATGATAATTTTCCAACACTTCTTAGAATTATAAAAAATTAAAAGAAAATAGAAACAATGGAGAATTATGAAATGTGGAAATGATTGAATACAGAAGGTGTTAAGATTTTAATATTAATAATAATCATCTGATTATGAATCAATATTTTATGAATAAAAAACGATTGAACTTTTTCTTTTTCAAAACCATGTTATTTTTTAGTTCTTGTTGTAGGGAGTTTTGTACTTGTTCAATAATAAAAATTAAACAAAAACAAAACCTCGGTTACTTACTCAATAGGTCTCGTCCAGTAACTTTTTTTTTTAATTCAAAACCACAGTTAAGTCTTTGTATCAAGTTGCTTCAAAGAAAAAAGTACCGGAAATCGCAAAATTATTTTAGAAACAGAATGGCAAGGCGATCCAACTTCAAATGACAGAAAATATAAACGAAATATTGAAGAATAATACGTTCTTTATACGAATATACCAAACACATACACTTTTACATATTCATCCAGTCTTTTGAACTACATAAAATTAACAAAAAAAAAAAGATGTAAAAATGATTCTGTACTATTTCATGAATAAATTTTAACACATTTACGTGAGTGCTTTTCTAAATGGATATATTTATTGATCAATTGGACTTAATATTTTCGCATTTCAATCTGTCATACTTGGAGAGAAATGTTCCATTCACAGAGAGTGCAATTTATCATTTGAAAATAATGTCACTATTTTCTCGAGAAAGATAACCCAATCGTTTTCATGTCTCTCGTCCATTCCGTTTTGGCTCGACCTAATCTTGTCAGTTATCAACAAGGAAGCAGCCCATTCAAAATATTTGACAGCTTGCGTTTATAAATTTAAATCGTCATACTTAAAAATATGTCTTAATTGCAGAGTTGGTAAAAGGAAAATTATCAATATTACCGATAAATCGTAACAAATGATAGTGATGTCATTTTACAATGACAAATGTATCTTTTGGCAGCTAATTTGGCGCTCTTGGTAATCTTTATTTCTTCCATTGTCTGTGACAACTCATTTCTGTCACAACAAATTCAAAATGACAAATGATGCAATCATTCTTTACTATCTTGTAGTTGTTTAGTTTAAGAATAGAGCTTACGAGGACATGAAATATCAGAAACGCACACGGATACGTCCAATTGCGGTGGTCGTATCGTTTTGTTTACGGTGAATTTATGCCACAAAATATGCAACACAAAGACGTACAGATGTAAATTCATTCCGTTGCGCATGGTTACGGCACGAATTCGTTGGCATTTACCTCAAAACCGGCCCAGTTTTGCAATAACAATTTTTGAGATAAAAAATACCTATGATATTTATCTACTTTTTCTCAGAGAATTCTATTCTTCCATTTTCTTCCGGTTTATATTTAATTTATTTTTACTATAAATTATATTTACTTGTTTTACATTGCCCGAAGTTTGCTTTTTCTCCGAGTTTATGATTTAAATCAACTTTTTTTCATGCTTTTTTATTAATATTGTTGAGAATAGAAATTTTGTTTGTTTATTGACGTTAACTACTTGAGAAGAAATTGAATAAATTTTTTTTTTATGGAAATGGTTGGATGATTGTTGTGAAAAAGTACTTGTAAATAAAAAATAACGAAGAAACTTTCTATTGATTGGAATTAATTTTTAAAATTCACCAAAAATGAAAATATTGATGTTCTTTCGAATGAATAAAAAGTATGTTAAATTCAACTTCTACATTTTTGTATTACGTATTAAATTGTACAAAAACGATTATAATATAATATCGTATATTAAGGCATTATTATTAATATTTTTACCAATGACAAAGTTATAATGAAAATAAAAATTAATATTCACAACTAAAATATAATCAATCTGATCTTTGGAATAAAGTCAATATTGAGTTTCTGGAATTTTTATTTAGAAATTGATTTTAAATTTAATTTAAACAAACAATTACATGAGAAATTTTGTTTATTGACAACAAAGTTCATTCTCTTTTCATTCACTAAATTCAATTGATTGTTTTATTGAGTTGTATAGGTTATTTCAATTAAAAAGTTCTAGCATACAACAAATATCATCACAATTTTTTATTCAATAAATCCACTATATTCTGATCCTTTATTATTGTAATTAACAAGCTACTTTTATGTATCAAAATTTAATCTCTCTTTTATGGTTGATGTTGTTCATAAATTCTCATTTTTAATAAAATCCAATTAATTTCAGAATGAAAATTCAACGATTTAAAATGAACAATTCCTGTAATTCATGTATCTCATAATTTTTTCAAATCAAGATTTAATTACAATTTAATGTTAATTTATTTTTCATATGTACGTATTACCCTCGTTAACTAATAGTGACATTCATTTCAAGTTAAATCAATGTCTTATTACAATATTGCGATACTCCAATAAAAGACGATTAATTGAAATTTAATTCAAAGCTCCAGTTAGTATATCAGAAGTTGTTATCATTATATTATGTACTTTAACATAGGGAAAACATCAGCTAATTAAAGATAGATAAAAATAATTAATTCAACTAAAAAAAGCAATTTCCTTTAAACAAGTATTTTAAAAAAATGATTATTTTAATATTAACCTAATATTTATAGTGACTTTTTTCAATATTAAGTACATAAACTTCCATGTATATTCGTAATCAAACAAAAATAGGAAGAAAGTAAGGAGATAGGAAAATATAAACTAGATATAACATCGAAGCTGGGTAAACAGCAATCATTGAGGGTCTGATAATGTTTAAAAAAGGATAGTCTAGTCGAAGAAAACGGAGATGGTATAAAAATCACAGACACAAGTGTGTAGTACAGAAGGAAAGAAAGATAAAAGAAGAAGACAGGCATTCTAATGGATAAAACCAGAAATTTATTTATTTTCTTATCTTTAATTTTAGCAAAAAACCATGTTTAATGTAATGATTCCAAAAGAAAGAAAGAGAGAGAGAGAGGAAAAAAAAGAATAAAAATTTGTCTCTTAGCTAAAATGATTTGATTATTGAAATATGATCTTGTGTGTAACTCATAGCTCAACTCTCAATCCTGCTTTACGAAGTTTTACGCGACATTTCCGGCGTTTTAACGATGCATTTACTATTCTGGTTATTTTAGAAGATTAGAGAAACTGGCTGAGTATCATGTGTTTATCTAAGGGATGAAAAAACGATTTAAGGCCGTAATTTACGTTATTTCGATAGTATTTCTGTCACTGGAATAAGTATAATGATGCTTCTAGATACTCCAGTGTTATCGCCTCTTACTATCCAAGAGGCGTCTATTTTGAAAGCTGATAAATATCTGGTTATAAATTTTGCAGAGCAACGACCAGAGACGAATCATACGCGACTTGCAGTACACATTGCAGTACGTACGTGCATCTACGAATTTAGATGCTTACATGCATAAGATTATTACATACCCCCCACGTATTTAGTTGAATACACATGGACCATATATCGATTTGCAAAGAGAAATGCTGCACTAGTGTAATGTGGGTATAACACACTAGAGAACTGCAGAGGAACACAGCTGGACGTTTATTAGATATATGTACGTACGTCGCCCGTAAGCCGGAAAGCTATCGGTTGAGTATATAAAGATATTCATGGATGAAATTCAGACATATCGACTTGACTCTTTCACTCGCGTACAAGAGCTCCACTAACTGCTGCTATTATATGCGAACCCTCTGAGACTCGCGCATATCAATCGCGTTGAAATAAACCTTTACGATGCAAATAACGTCAGATAACCAATTCAAATTTTACGATTCCTCCTTGATGCATCATATGTTTTAGTCGAGGCATAAAAATTACGTCTTGTAAAACACTCTCCAGTCCCGATAGAAATTTTCCAGGCATCTCCGGATTTATTCAAGACATTGGTCAGCTTCGAGCTAACTTTTTAAGACTTTTCATGATACTAGGATTTAGTATGATCGCTTAGTGATTAAAGTGACAGTGAAATTGCTTCAACAATAAAGTGGGTAATTTATGACGATAAAGATTATGTTGAAAGACGATCGATAAATGTTCTAATGTTGAATAATACTTTTTTTTTTGGTTTATGATTTGATGGGAAAATTTCTCGAGTTTAGAATTATTTGCGAAACGACAATTTTCTGTTGAGTTATTTTTTTCTCGATCAGTTTGTGAGAATTGAGATGAATAAGTGGTTGAGTTTTATAGAGTGGATTATTTCCAATTCCAAACTCTACAATCAAAACTAATTTATTTTTTAAAAATATTAATAATAAATATTTTTAAACATTTGATAATTTGAAAGAATAATAGATTAATTTTAATCTTATTTTCAAAATAATAGGTGATGTGTAAAAATTAATGTTTAAATTCCTTGACAATTCATATGACGAATTATAATTGAACTGAATATCAATGAGATAAATTTTTTTTTTACAAAATAATTTTAAATATCTTCATCATTCTCTATAAGAGACTGAATCTTAGAAAAAAAGTCACTCATAAATACCATTTAATCCTCTCGAATACTTAATTTTTTGTTCAGTCTTAACATTCACCTTTCAAGGTATTAAGAAGCATCTCCAAATTAGCCAAAGTCTTATCACCACCTTGATTTCATTTCTGTTACAGCTCGTCTATTCACAGACGAATTCGGGTATTTTTATTCAAATCATACCAGAGATTATCCGTCTGGATTACTTAAACACGTGATTATCCGAGGATTTATTTTTAGTTTGCCTGATGGTTTTGCAAAAATAAATGAATTAAAATAATAAATGATAAAACAAAAAGAAACGAATCCCCTAAAAAGATCCAACGAAATCTCTCTCTCTCTCTCTCTTTCTTTCTCCCATTGTCGAGTGATAAAAATGAAGTAATAGTCGTTGCAAGTCTTACTAATGAAGCTGTCATTTTTCATCTGAGCAACGCCTGTGTGTCCCAGCTGCTATACGTTTTCCGATGTTGAATATATAAAATCGTCTCGCACGAGTTGGCGATAGAGGCGCGACGTGTGTTCGGTATAGAATAGCGTGAGTGCGAGAACCGACGTCTCAACGTTGCGTTAACTCCGTCGGGTTCGGCGATTCTATTCCTGGAGCACCCTGACTCCTCCTCAGCTTCTTCGTAAAGCGTGGAGCCCGCGAGTGAGTCGAGTGTGCGGCGTGTAGCGTGAAAGGAGGGTAGTAGTGCGCGGGTGAATGAGCATGGCGATCGATCGTGCTAAGATTTTTTACCGGCTATCGAATAATAATCATTCAATCATCTAATATCTATTTATATTTACACCGAAATCTCATGTGTGTATTGGAGACATCTTAGTGGGTGCTATTCTTGTCAAATCTGTCACTCATCTGACACCAATGTGACTCCAAGTATTTTTATTGTTCAAATAATCCAGTGAACACTTGAGACATTTGATGTCTAGAGATTATTCCTCTCGATTCTTGCGGCAGAATTTTCATTCATGTCACGATGCATTTATTTGGGTTCGTAGCAAGCTTTACCAACGCGTGCTGACAAATTGATGAGAAGAAGAAAGAGAGATCGAGGGAAAGGAGAGCGGGAGAGAGATAGTGAAAGAGAACATCTGATATTATGGCATCACTTGGTATTGGTTTAATGCAACAATCGGATGAAATAATCGTCGGCTTTATTATTTCGAGCACATTTGAGTAACTAGTTGATTCACTGGTGTATTTTGTATTTGAATCCACGAATGAGTAACGGGCGCGTTCGATGATCAACACACTGGCAAGATATTCTTGATATTGCGACAGGTTGGCAGGCACGCGTCTGATCCCGAGAATCAGTGGGTGGGAAATGAGTGAATAAACTTATGTCAGTTGCATGAATCAAAATGATTGTAATAGAGAGTAATAAAGATTAAATAAGAAAACGATGAATAAGATGTGAAATATATTTAAATGATGAACGAAAAGACGCTCGTCGTTGTTCGTTCTCTAAACTATTTCTGTATTTCGTCCTCACACATTTCTCGACTTGTCGACGCGCCGTGTGAGTCCCCGGTCCTCATCATGCGAAGCTGGGCACCAAAGTGCAGCATTTGTACACGTTAACTCTAAAATAGAATGGCACGCACATCAAACAAAATTACAAAACCGCACCCGTGGGGTTTTCCAGACCCCCGTGTATGATGTGTGTGAATTCGACGCGTTTTACAAAAATGAAAGGAAACATCTTTTGCTACCGCAAATCTTTTGAAGTGTTCATTTCATTTATTCCGAACAGTTTAATCATTTGCTTTCTCTTGATCTGCACAGTGTGATTTTCACGATGAAAAATGATGTTTAAAATTTGATTTTTTTTTTTCATTCTCTTCTCCATTCTCCTCCTCCTCTTTCACTAATCTCTTTTTTCTTCTCATCTCGTTCAACGGTGCATCGTCACGTTTATTCAGATATAAATAGTGACAAGTTAATTCTTTTTATCTCCATGTTGCGTGGTTAAATAAATAATCATCCGCGTTAGATTTGAGCCGAACAAAACGGTCTGATGGTCCTTCATTTCAGATTTATATTCCAACGAAACAAGTCGAGAATAATCAGCATGTACAAACTGTAGAATTCACGCATCAACAGGTGTTTTGTGGATGAAAATTCGCGCGCTATTTTATTCAAGAAGACGAAAAAATGCTGAAGAAGAATTAAGTCTTAACGAACGATTCGTCACATGTCAGGTTTGTTAGAGGATTTAAAAACTTGTAACAGCAATAGCCACAAGTAACATCATCATCTGGACTGTCAAGATTATTAAAAATAAGTGACACGGGTATAAACAAGCGATTCAATGAAGATTGATATTGAAATATTTATTTTTTTAATAAATATCTAAGCCATTGTGTCTATAATAGTGACAAAGAGAAAAAAAATCTTACGAATTTTGTAATTCCATGGAAACATCAAAAATAATATCAGACTAGTTTTTTCTACACTTCAGGGTATGATGACTAAACTAAATACCAAAAAGTCAAGAGTTGGGAGGCTGAGGAGTCAAGATGACATCTCCTAGTAGCCTCCCATCGTTAGCAAGTGATGAGTGAGATCGATAAAGGCAGCAAGCAGAGTCCGATGACGTGGAAAAGAATAGTTTAAGAAATAATGCAACGAGTGTGGTCGACTATCGGAGACACTTTCCTTGGGCCTGGTGAGCCAGCTCGCACGTCACGAGTCACTGCGCGAAGAAAACTTTTTTTCGCCTTGACTCTGATGTTATCCTGGACCAAGTCCGTGGAGATACAGAGTCACATTCAATCTCGCATTTTTATCTAAAAGCTTTCATCCAAGCAATTTTATTTATTTCTTTGTTCTTTATAAATAAAATACATTAAAAAAATAATCATATCCAATAACAGGAGGAATAATTGAAAGATGTTGGACATATTTCGTGGCTTAAAGAGCCTGATAAAAGTATCGCATGTCCACATCGATACTCCTGTCTTTCGATTACACTACAGCCTGACCGTGATACTACTCATTGCATTTTCACTTATCGTAACAACACGACAGTATGTTGGCAATCCAATTGATTGTATACACAGTAAGGACTTACCAGAAGATGTGTTGAACACGTACTGCTGGATCCACAGCACCTACACCATCACGTCTGCGTACAAGAAGAGGGAAGGGTCCGAAGTCGCATTCCCTGGTGTCGCCAACTCTAGGCTGCATCCTGAAAGTGAACGGAAAGAGTATAGATATTATCAGTGGGTCTGCTTCATGCTATTTTTGCAGGTAACATTATTTTAAATAATTAGGAGAAAAACTTGACTAATTACACTGTTAATTATATTTATTACATGCAATAGTACAGATGATAATTAACACACATAAGAAAAGTGCTTTGAAAAATATTATGAATGTTGTAGAGAAAGAAATGGAATTTATTTTCTAGATCCTTTTGATATTATTTTTTAGAATATTATGGAAGAGTTTTAATCATCATTTTGTCAAAAGATTTGATGATAATTCAATGCTGCTTTCTTTGTAGGGTTTGAAGACAGTTTTTGTGCTATTTATGTATGATTATGGAATGAATTGAAATTTAATAAAATGAAGAAAAAGAAATTGGAAGTGAAGGAAAGCGAAAGGCTTTAGAGAATAAAGAACAAAAAGACTTTATTATGTTATCAGATTGATTGAAGACATCTACGGTATTTGTTCACTTGCTTATTGACAACTTGGTGATCTAGTTCATTGCCAAGTAAGAAACCTTAAGTATATTATCGACAGCTTTTGTAGTACGAGGGTCATTTTTCCATTATTATTTACATACTTGTAGACATTATCTGGATATATAAGTATTAAGATGTTTGAAAGTACACGTGAATTCGTGAGTATTGTGTGAAAGAAGATGACCGTGGAAAATATTTCTTAGCCTTAAACTCGGAGGTTGAGGTATTATTTTTAATATGAGGAATTATGATTTAAGTCAATTAGTTTTTTTGAAAGATTTTTTAATAATTTTCATTAAATCCACATTGTTTTTATCTAGTAATAATTAACAATAGAGTTAATTTTATTTTTCTCAAACAAATAAAAGTATGATGATTTTTATTAATTTTATTGAGGTTCTTTACTTGAAGTTGTTGATATCTAAAAAATTTCAGCTTGAGTTATTAAATTAAATAAATTTTGAAAAACATTTAAAAATAAATATAGTCTAGGCTTTGAATTTCGTTCTCTCATAAAAACTAATTTATATCTTTTGAGAATACTTTCACATGTTTTATTATTGGTTCGAAAAGTATTCAACAGTAAAGATATAAAAAAGATGCATAAAAATGACATATTGATAGTAAAATACTTCCTTGCAATTTTTTACAAAGTATATTTCAACGAAAACTAATTTTTTTTTCATACACCAAAGAATATTCCTTCAAGACAAAATAACTGAGAAATAATGGTATTTCTTTTGTTTCAAAATCAAAGAAGGAACTGGACAATTAAAAGAAACATTCTTTGACATTTTTATTCTCCACATTCCATCTCTATTGTCTTTCTTTAATTCATTTTTATTTACTTAAATTGTCCAAATGTGAATTCTCTTTTCTCGAAACTGCTCCTAAAGGAGTCTCAAACAATTCCAAAAGATTGCTGTCATCAACATAAAATGTTTTATTCTCAATAATACTGTGGAATGCAGTAATTTGTTTTTACATACCAATTAACAGTAATACCAGTCTTGCAGGTAAATACGTACTGCGACTTTATAAGGTGTCATACGAGAAAAACACCAAAGATTAATATCCACTGACACTAATTGTCTCGTTGACATTTTTTTCATCTGTCACTTTTTATCGATACGATTTACTTCCATCATTAAATCATTATTCTCATTACATCGGGTGCGGGTATTTTTATTTTACAGTAGGGCCGCGAGATTTATGAGACAAAGGGAAAAGGTGTAAGGAGGAGAAAAGTGTAAAGAAGAAGAACGTTAATCGGTCGAGGCCGTAATAAGGTCTCCCACGGAATTGCAGAGAGTCAGACTCTGGTTTTCGACTAACTATAGTTTGACAATGACCCGGATGCTACACCAGATCTGATGTCATGACGATTTACCGACTCATTTTCTCAATTTCTCTTCTGCCCCAACAATTTTCGTATCTAATCTCACTATTTATTAACCGCAAAAGTGGCCAGATTGTAAATTTGCATAACGGCAGTGATGAAATAGACATTTATAAATAAGGAATATCTCACTAAAGTATTGGTATGAATTGAGTAAAACCAGAAACTCTAGTGTTTCTTATTCTTACTCTGCAATAAAGCTTCAAATTGACACTTGATTTTAACCACGAGGGTATTCTTATGATTGCTATTTATGAAGACTTGAGTATTGGGTCGAAACTCAAGAGATAATATAAGTTATATGTTCAGCCGTTTGGTCGAGGCCAAGGGATGCCCCTCAAGTCCAGTCAGTCTTCGAACGGCTTGCTTTTGCATTCCACGTGTTTTATATCATATTGTCTTGAATCTTCACGCATTTCTCATCCAATAAATAATGTATTTTATCCGAATACTTAAAATTATTGCAGAAAATACATTTAATCATTATCATCGATCACATAAACCTTATGTGCATCCATCGAGATAGTGGACTGTATTATTGGTGCAGGTGGAATTTAGTGATGAAAAAAAATAAAGACTTGCTGATGAACTGGAGGAGATTAGAGTAAATCGAAGAACAGGTGGTGGTTGTGAGGAAACGAGAGAGAACAAATAATGCCAATAATGTTGAAGATGATTGACATTTTTGGCTCCCTCAGGTCCTTATTTAAAGTCCAAAGGGGTTCTGAGGACACTTTTATATTTCGGTTGCATTATCGTGCTACAGTGGCACTGCTTCTTGCCGGATGTTTAACTCTGGCTTGTAAAAGCATCTCAGGATCTCCAATCCACTGTGAAGGTACTGGAGCAGTGGATAATGCAGTATTGGAGACATTTTGTTGGCTCCATACAACCTACAGCATGATCAATGCATTTAACATGACGATAGGACGCGCCGTACCGTATCCTGGTGTCACGAACAGCAAAACAGATGTTCACGTGCATGATAATCATCCTCTAGTGAAGCATCACAAATATTACCAGTGGGTGATTTTTGTATTGCTGCTCCAAGTAAGAGAAATGAATAATTCGCCTTGGAAATGTGTAACTCTGACAAATTTTACGGCTAAGGTGTAATTCTAAGCGCCTCATTGCTTTAAGAAAGAGATGAGAAATTACTATGGCCATGAGAACATTTTATAAATTAATATCGCGTGTCTTCATACCTTTTTAACTACGTTACTTCCCTCCTTTCTTTATTTACACACATTTATAATGAGAATTTGCATACATTTGAACGTTGAAAAAAAATTAAGAAAATGTTTGATAAAGTTAAAAGCAAGATAATTTTTCATTTAAATGGAAATTCCATGTACGGTATACAATTTTTTTTATTTTTTAAATTATGATGCAAAAATTTTTTTTTTAAAGGATTTACGAGTTTTCATTATTTTACTTATTCAGAATTCATGGGAAAAAGGATAGATAAAATATTCACATGTTTGGAGATTGTGTGATTTTTTTTTTTTCTTTTGAGTATGATGTAAACTTGGTAATAAAATCTTTTGGATTGAGTAAAAAGCTCGTAAGCCAATTAATTAATTGACAGAAGCTTTAATAGTTGTCGACATAATAATCCATTAAATTTTGTGTTTATAATTGAACTTGATATTTATTGATAACAACTGAAGTCTTGGAATATAAAATGGTAAAGAGTATTATTTAAATAGTGCTTTTTAATTTGATAACGTTATGCTTTTAAAGAAAAATTTATGACAAAGTGTAGCATATTTTTATGACTATCGTGAACACCAGCAACTAGAATGTAAATGTATTTATCTTTATAATTAACTTTTTTATGTGATTTTATTTCTATGTATGATTTTCAACCTTCAATTTTGCATAATTTCCTTTTTATTTTAACCTTGTGTTTTTATTTGATATAAAGATATTAAGTTAACATGTTTTGTAAACAATAACCATTACAGATTGAAAACATTTTTTTTGTTCAAATTTATTTTTATAATATGTATTAAATTTCATTTTAAAAACCAAGTCTCTTATACAACATGCAATAATTCCAATTGATTGTTTAAATATTTTTCTATTAACAATAATTAATTGGAAAATAAATTTTGTTTATTCTGTTCCAATTATTTTTCTATTAATCCAATTAAATTTTCTAATTATTTGCATTTATTTTTAATAATTTTGTTTTTTCAATAATATATTTTTAGGAATTTATTATTTGTTATTAGTGTTTTACAATTATTAAGGATAAAAATGTTTCTATTTCGTTAATACTTGTAATTATTTACTAATTTTTTCATGGATGCTTAACTTTTTCTCATGGTTTATAACTCCATTGTTTTATCAAAATCATTTGAAGAATTCATTTTTGATTGCTATTAAATTCATTCTACTCGAAATACATTTTTTATCTTGTACATATCAACTGTTTTTAAAGTTTGAATTTTTTAACTTTGACATAAGAGCCGGACATTGATTCAATCGATTGTTTATGAGTGAAAGGAGTTGAGTGACAGCAGGAAAAAAAATGAAACAAAACATTTTCGATTTTTTCGACTATAAAAATATGATCTAAACTGTCGGTGCATCAGTTAAACAAAAGTTACCAAATTGTTGACATTTTCATTGTTTTCCGAGAAAAAAATTGGTCTGATAGTTTGAAACTCTTTTAACCAACAGTGAACATTTTTTATTGAAACAAAAAAATATCCACTCCAAGTTAACTTTTTTATTTTTTATCCTGCCATATATTTTTATCGAATAAATATTTGTTATATGTTTATATACATAACTCAAAAATGATTCGAATAATTAATCATTACTTGTGTGTAATAACTTTTACATAACTTAATACCTTTTTTTTCATAACACCATATTTTATTTTGAAGAAAAAAAATTTAATCCCCAGAAAAGGTAACTCAGTGAAAGTAAACTACGAAACAGCAAAGAATTATGAATATCACGTTCGAAAAAAAATGATAGACATAATAAATCACATTAAAAAATCTCTCATGATTCATACAAAATTCATAGCGAGACTATAGATAGATTACATTGAGTCTATGAAAAATATTTTTAGATAGACAATGAAAAAAAAATAGAAATGAAATCATCAGAAGAGTTGAAATTGACCAGCGCAACTTGAATAAATTCACCAATTTAGTTATCAAAAACTAAAAAAAAATGTTGTAATACTTGATATAATTTTTTATAACTTTAATTACTGATGATGAATATGTATTCATAGAGTATTTGCACTTCGAATTGCATTACAAGTACCTTACTTCAAAGACAATTTGAGAAATGTACCTATAGCAACTTCAATGTAAAATGATATGTAGAATATGTATCATAAGTGTTAGAGCTGAGCTATTAATGCAAAAACATTTTATTAAAATGGGTTGTAAATAGTGTGTGGGCTGTTGTTTTTATCTTGAAAATAGTTATAAATTAACATAAAACTCAAGACGGTATATGGGATTATAGAGAATGTTTTTATAGATAACAGTTTTACAGGATTTAGATAGTGATTTCATTTTATAGCATTTAAATTCCTCAAAATAAAATAGAAGAACTTTTAAATGAAACAGGTTTTTGTGTGTTCACATGATTTACTTAAGAATCCTCAAGTTTTATTCAAAGTTTCATATTTCTCGTCGTTTATTTCAAGATCACAAGAGCAGGAGGGCTTTAGGGTAGGATTAATGACTCAGTAGCCGGGCAATAATTCGCGAGAGCCTCTAGGCAAAAAGAAAAACATCAAGCAAATCTACTGGTAGTAGTGGTGATGGCGGTGATGGTGGTGGTAGTAGTAGTATCCTTTCCAACTTATTCGCATCCCAATGTAATTAACGAGCCAAAGTGTCCTTTTCTCTATTCCCCTTCGTGATACTGGTGTGCAAGAATCCCGCGTGCCGATGCCATTACACGCTTCTGTGCTTTTAATTCTCGGGCAAAGGTCCAGCCAATGCAGCTCTACGTTTCCCGCGATATCCGGTAATTAACGGCCCGTGGATTCCTTGCGACGATTATTTTGCAACAGAGATTTCTTCGAAGACTATAAAGGCTGCATATCTTTTTCAACTCACTAAGACAAAGAAAGAAAAAGATGTACCGAATGTACATGGCGCCAAGGGCGACAGGTGGAGCTGCTGAAAGATAATTGAAGTCGCTAAACAAAGAGCAAACATCACCTCCTAAATTTATTAGAGACTAAAATTATTTTCATATTATTGTTGTCTTGCGTAAATTTTGCGTTGGAATTATCTTCAGGGACGCGAGAAGAGAAACACAATAGAAAATTAGTGTGAGGCCTTCATCATCAACATCATCTGTTGGACTCTTTCGCAAGGATGAAAATAATAATTTAATATGAATTTCGCGGTTTGAGGATTGCGTCTGCGTGAATAACTGGGTGCTCTTCTCGTTACCCTTCTATTAAAGCAAATATATAACGTTGTAAATTTCTACTGCTTGGCGCGTTACGAGTTGACTTGGTAATTTACGATTTCCTTCAGTTACCAGCGAAGATTCTCTATCCTCATCACCCCACTGCGATTCATTGCTGGAAACACTACCTCGATTGGTCATTAAAGTTATAGAGAAGATCACCCGATTACACTTTTCTGATTGTTTTTATACTTATATGCACTTACTTATATTTATCTTTAGATCATTTCATGTTTTTATTTATTGCTTATTGACTAACACTATCTACATTTTATGAACTTGAAATACTTGGAAATACATTTCGGGAATTAAATGCTTCTTTAGAAACATTAATGAATAATTTCTTTATTCATTATTGCACAGGAAAAATAAATTCTAATTTAACTAGAAATTTAACTCATCTAATTTTTACAAAGCTGAAGTGTTATTTTTGGAGTAAATTCTCATCTTTCAAGGAGATCATTACTATTTATTTCACACAGTGAAAAGATAATTTATTTACTATTAATAAATTATATCGACTCAACAAAAACGATGTTTTTAAATAAAATATTATTTAGTGCGTTGAAAATTAAAAGTCAGAATTAATCTTTAGCTAATTAAGTTTCAATTACTTTTTATAATATAAATAATCCCATTGAAAAACCTCAGTGAACTCAATCAATTTAATTGATAATTAAAAAGAAAACTATATAAATTGTGATGACTCATCTACGAACAGAAAGCTTTCTTGAGAAAAAAAAAGATCATTAAAATGACTCGAGTAATGGCTTTTAGCCAATAAAAACGAAAAATCTATTTGTTTTTTAAATTTATTATAACAGCTTTTTTAATTGCAATTTTACTTTTTAGGCGATACTTTTTTACACACCACGATGGTTATGGAAGGGATGGGAAGGCGGGAAGATTCACGCCTTGATGATGGACCTCGACATAGGTCTCTGCTCTGAGGTCGAGAAGAAGCAAAAGAAGAAAATGCTTCTCGATTATCTGTGGGAAAATCTACGCTACCACAACTGGTGGGCTTACCGATATTATCTTTGCGAAGTGCTTGCTTTAGTGAACGTCATTGGTGAGTTAGAAAGTGGTAAAATAATAAAAGAAAACATTGCATGTCACAGCTAACACTCATCTCTCATAAATATTTCATCGAAAATTCCATTTAATTATCACCACTCTATTTTATTTCTATTCCATCACTAGTATGTTGTCATTTTTACATATTTACCAAGATTTCTCTTTGAAAAAAGAAAAAAAAAAGGCTAAAAATATTTTTAAAAGGACCTAGATTTTTTTGACACGTACACCAAATTACATTCCATAGGATTTGGTTCTGCGCTCTGTGAGAAAATGACGATTGTTCCGTTTTGTCCTGGTTTCCTAGTTTCAGAGTAAATAGTAAGGCTTTTTCTAAAGTAGTTTGAGTATTGGAAAATACGATTATAGTTATTTTAGAATGATTAGAGATGGAAGAATATATTTAATTATTGAAATATATGTAGTTATTCTGTAATTTCATACAAATGATAGGATTCATTTACTGGTATATTTATTTTTAATGTTCATACGAGCAAAAATGAACATTAAACACAGTAATTTTTACTTCATGCCAAATGAGAAACTATAGTTAAATAAAAATAAGTAATTGGCCATAAAGAAGAAAAAAATCCTTCATTTCTTCTAATTCTGAATTTAATTCCAATACTTGAATAATACTTTGTGCTACTAAAGTATAATAACCATAAAAATAATAATGATAAAAATAAAAACTTGCTACCAATAAAAATTTTTCGCTCTGATTAAGTCATCAACCAATCAACTTCCAAGTCCATGAAGTCATGTACAAGTTATAAATTTTCAAATCATTCATTTTAAACTCTTGCAATTCATTTTCTTTCAAATCACTAGAATTTTTAAAAAAGCAACGTTATTCTAGAGAGTCATCCTAATATTGTTGTAACCTCTATTAGTTTCTATGAATTATTTCTAATTTAAAAATAAATTGGAAACGTTTAAAAATAATAAGCTAGACCAGATTTATTGTTGTATAAACAATTAAAAATGTTGTGTGAACTGATTAATTACTTAATTAGCTCGGACCAAAAATAAACATTCAAGTTTCTATTAGAAAAGTCACAAATTTATTTTTCAACTATTATATCACTTCTTATTCAAATCAAGATAACAAATACTTTGTCTTACAAGATCACTTGGCATCCATACAGTTGACTAACTTCATTAAAGTTTCGCTCATTATTCAAATAACTGGCAATTTAATTAATAAGAAATGAAAGACGAAGATGACCTTGAGTATTATATTAACAACTTGAAAATCACTTATAAAACCATTTGCGCAGGCCAGATGTTCCTGATGAACCGATTTTTTGACGGTGCTTTCCTGACATTTGGCATCGACGTGTTGCGGTTTCTTGAGTCTGATCAAGAAGATCGCATTGATCCAATGATCTACGTCTTCCCTAGGATGACAAAGTGCACTTTTTACAAATACGGAGTGAGTGGTGAGGTCGAACGACATGATGCTGTGTGCATACTTCCGTTGAATGTCGTTAATGAGAAAATCTACGTCTTCCTGTGGTTCTGGTTCCTCTTTCTTGGCATTCTTAGTCTATTGACTGTTGTATACAGAGTAAGTATAATCATATATATTATCATTAGCCAATTCTAGATAACTTTACACTTAAAGATACTTTTAAACAACTCGTAATGGTCTTTGAATTGGTTTATTATGAGGTAATAAACAAATTGTTGCTGCGAGAAAGGATTGAGTACTTTTGCAATAAAAAGAAATCGAAAAAAATTTTAATAGAGCCTGTAGTTGATTATATGGAATGTAAGAGTGGTATTGTAAAATACCTTACAACAATTACGGTGTTTCATTTAAATAATATATTCAAGACGTGTTATTATTTATGTAACAGCAATATGGTATTCTTATATTTATTATCGAATTATTTATAAGTAATTTTATAATAATATCATTTTAATTTTTTTCAATACAATTAGTAGCATTCGGTTAAATTTGTGAAATTAAAGTCTGAATGATTTATATGATTTCAAAAAAATTAGGTGGTTTAATGCAGAAAAATTTAATTTTTTTTTTTATGGTACAGTTTGATAATTTATTTTTTTTCTAATTAATTTATATTAATCCATATCTTTATAATCATTGACACTCAAATTGAATTGAGAAATTTTTATGTCCTTACCAAAATTTAATTTAATACTAATTGAATTTTTTTTAAGTATGATATATTGCCGGTTGTCATTATTTTTATAGTCTATCATAAGTTTATAATTTCCATGTCAATATAAAATGTTTTTTAAGATAATTGTGTAAATTTTCTGCTTAATGAATAAGAATTTCTTATTATTATAATTGTCATCCTTGTATTCATCGTCTAGAATAGAATGTAAATGATTATCAGTGATAATTTATCAGAAATTAATGTCATACGTGAATGAAAAAAATTAACTATGATAGAGTTGAGTAAAATTAATTAAATTATCAAATTAGTACGCTAATTTAGTTAATGTAATTTCCTGAAACGAATACTTATTAATTTAATTTGTAAAGAAATTTTTAACTAATTTCATAAGTGAATTACTGATTCGAAGGTTATTGATCGGAAGAAAGTTTAATTTTTTTTCATTCCTAAAAAATGACTATTCATTAGTAGCTTCCAACCAACTGTGGAGCTGACAAAAGCCTACAGTAATCAGTCCTGTCACAATAAAATTGCCATAATTATTTTCCTCTCGACTTCTAACATACATATTATTATTATAATTAAAAAAATAAGAACAAATATTTTTCTTTTTTCTTTCTAGGTAGTCATTATTTTTTCCCCAAGAACGAGGGTCTACCTGCTGAGGCTGCGATTTCGTTTAGTAAAAAGAGATGCAATAGAAACAATAGTACGACGAAGCAAAGTCGGCGACTGGTTTCTTCTGTACATGCTGGGCGAGAATTTGGACACGGTCATTTACCGAGACGTAATGCACGAGTTGGCCAACAAACTGGCAACCAGGCATCACCATAACACTCCAGGAATCAAGGGGGAACTCCAGGAAGCCTGATGTAGGTGTAAGCATTAATTATAACTTGGTTGTATGATGAGTGAGTGCAGGAAGAAAAAGATAGGAAGTGATATAGAGATAGAGAAGGGGAAAGAATGAACGCGGAAAAATAGTCCAAGTCGGATAGTTTCACACGAAGCTGAGAGAATTCTGTCAAGAGTGATTAGACTCGGTCATTTCCTTGACTTGAATGTCGAGTCACGGTGGGTTGAAGTAAAATAGTGGGTGGAACAGAGCTTGACGTATACGTGAGGGACAGAGCATCCGAGAGAAGCCTGTTACAACATCGTTTATAGAGGGGACTATTTAGAGCACGCGGTAACATTCTGTTCAAAAATATTCCTCTATCGCCTGATAGACAAGCGATACACCTTAATAATAACTAGTTACTATCTTAAAACTGTTTGTGGGTCTTGATTAAACTCTAACGATCACGTGCGTCAACATGCGGATGGTTTTTGGAACAGTTTCAAACGAGTGATAATTATGCTTATAAAAATAACGTTTATCTATTTCAGGCACTGTTTCTTTCATCGCTGGATCCATCGACCCATCAAGGGACTTGAGTTAATGATTCTGAATCCAAGATGATACCTAGTGATTCGTAAGAAAGTGAAGCGAGTTTGGACTCTGTGTTAAAAGATTGGAAAATCAATTCAATTCAAAAGCAGAGGAACACTGCCAGAGCACTTTAGTGACGTTATTGGGTTCAAATAGCTATCCAGGATTGATTACAGTGAATGTCAAAGACAGAGACTATTCCAACAATTTATATAGATGTAACACATTCCTGTCAATCATTGTCCTGCGATAGATTCATATGCTAATTTTATTACGCAAGTGCCAAATTAAAAGACGTGCCTTCTTCCGATACGTGCAACGAATAAATGTGCTATCGACTATGTCAAGTGACATCTATTATTTGTTCAATTATTTATTTTTTCTAATTCATTTTTGATGTTTATTATCAACTCTAGTCTTTTCTAGTCGTTAAATTATTTTATTATCATTATTATAATAATTACCATTATAATTGTTATTAATTAAATACACCAAGGACTTATACATGCTGAAAGTTTCATAAATAGCTAGCAAGATAATTGAAAAAAGACAGCTTTAATGACTTGCAGGATTAGATTCAAAAGAGATTCTTGTACATCTATATGATAATTACTACTGTTGTTTCTTCTTACACTTTTTTTTTTTTAATCAACATGGTACGGAGGACCAAAGATAACTAATAATATAAATGGACTCTAAAAATAGAGTGTTAATAGTGCAAAAAAAAATCCATGACTAAGCCTTTGTAATGTGTCTTACATTCAATTGTATAATGTAATTGATAAAAAAAATGTAAAACAAAAGAGAGAAACTTGGTGAGATGAATTTTCAGAAGAATATAAAATAGAGATAAATTCAGTGGTATTGAATAAAACAAACGGAGAGTATATAAAAAAAAGATTTAAAAAAAAAAGAAATGATGTGTTGTATGGATTCTAGATATATATTTTTTTATCCCTTTATCATTCCATAAACCCATCCTCAAATTCTATTCCTGGCAGCTTTTATCAATTTATCAATCCAACAGGATGAGATATAAAACGGTCTAATAAAAAGCGTTTGGAAATGATTATTATGGCTATTATTTCAATACGGAAGGACACGGTACACAAGAGATATAGCTCAGAAATGGAATCACGGAAGTAAAAGCTATAAATGATGCGGTAGAGGAAGACGAGTCGAGATACACGGTTGTGAGAAGAGTAAATTCGATCGTATAGCTCGTGCGAACGAATGAATGGGACGTGAGAGGGATCTGTAACGAATGAGGTACAACTAAAGGGATATCGATATACCCCTCTCGCTTGACTTTGTGGATTAAAGAGGATACAGATACCCTCTGTATATACATCCAGGCCTACTACCGATAGTCAAGAAGATCGCTGCCGTATTCGGTGACCGCTTCTCTGTTTTCTCCAGGCGCATAAACGTTCCCGTGCCGACTCCACAACAACCGGTTTGCATCATCATTCTCTTTCCACCTCGCCTCATCTACCTCTGATTCTTCGTGGTCACTCTCAACGATCCTTGGGAGTCCACTAAGAAATTATCGATTTGCCACAACTGAAGATGCCGCCTCGTTTCGGCCATTTTTTATTGTTACACTCGATCTGATTGTCTCTCTTATCACGAACAAAGAAAATCATATTTAACTAATTTTTTTCACCTCGAGGATGTTTTTTATGCTTCATTGTTGGAAAAAGGAAATTTGTTTTCATTTTATCTTGGGATGAGTAGATTTTTATTCAGATTATTTCTGTGAATAATTTTTTTTCTGCCGGTTTATCTGTATTTTTTTGTTTTCAAAGAAAATTGAAGCTTTTGTTGTGCAGTTTTATGAGATGATTTCAATATGCCCTTAGAGGAATTTCAATGTTATCAATATTCTTAATAAATGTAAATGCCTAGTGAAAACTTTTCGAGATGTAATGAATAACAAATAATACATAGTAGAAATTTTTATTATTTTTCAATGTATACTTCAGACAATTTTCACAATAAAATTTTATAGACAATAAAGAATCTCAAGATACCGATATGTTTTATTTTGTTATATAGTAAAAAGTACGGTGTTTCTGGAGTAAGAGAAAACTATGAATCGAGGTTAACATTGCAAGGGTAAGCAAATTGATGAATGAATGGTTGGAATAAAAAAGGAAAAATAGAAGAGAACAAAAAAAATTATCACAGGTTTAAAAAATACTGGCGTTGAAAAAAATTATACTCTTTAAAATTAAAAGCCTGTGATTAGATAGCAGACGAATAATTTGCTCCATTAATATTTTAACTCGTCTCTAATTTAAAAACTTGTCCATCGTTTAAGTGATGCTCATCAATCAGTTTTTTCATGCCAAATTAATTTTATTGGATTAAAAAAAAAATGCAAACATATTTACAAATTAAATGGACAAGGGAAAATGAAGTTTTCATTTATTTTCAACTTAAATACAACCGACATTATTTTTTTTTTAAACAAAAAATAAAATTATGAATAAAACTTTAAAAAATTTTGAATTAGATTATTTTTAAAAACAATTAGACTTACTGGAAAGATATTATTACAAAATAACTAACATTTTTTTAAATTAATACCTAAATGTTGGTATTACTCCACAATGTTTTTATTCATACAAGATTTGTCAAGTGTTGTCTTGTAGTTTTTATTAGAATATTTAGAGGCCAAAATTACTCAGAAAAATACCGAAACTACATTTGAATAAAAAAACCATTTTTCACTCACTATTTTAAATAAATTAATTACCAGAAATTCTTTTTATTCAATGAGCAAAAAATTGAAAAAAATTAAAATGTCCATAAGAAAATATTTTCTTTCCATTTGATTGATTAAGACACTCCAATTGTTTAATCCCAAATAAAGTCTCTTTCAAGAAAGAAAAATTTATTCTAACCCACTCATCAAAACTTGATCAATATTCAAAGACTAAATTTAAGGCTTGCCACCCGAAGCTACAGAATTCACAACTTGTTAAATTTATTCCTCAAAGAACTATTCAAATGAAACTAGAAGTCTCACGTCGCTTTATTGTTTCCCTTTTTTTCTACATATTTTATAAATTCTTCAAAATCCTACTAAACTTCAGTCGTACATATTCATTACCAACTGATTTACTGTACACCAGACTAGATTTTTCTTAACTTAGAGCACGCAATTTGTCCTTCAGTAATTTTTTTATCGTCGAAACAATCTATTTCAACACATTTTATTCAATAAATCAATAAAATATCTCCCACTAATTTCAGATTAACAGACTACATGGAGGAATTTTATCGAATATCACGTTCCCATTTTTTTTGCTTATTTCAATCCTTGTTATACATTCTCGTGCTTTAAAATAGACAAAAAAGATAAATAGAAGGAAAATATTCGTCTGCTTAGAAAAAGTGTGTGGGACGAAGTTAAAAATATATGTGTTTTTTATAGGCAATAATATAAAAGGTTCTATCAGTGGATAATGACCTCAACAAAAAAAAAACATCTAAAAATAAATGCAATTATGTTAATAGTATTAAAAATTTAACATTAACAATAAAAAAAAACACTTGAAGTCGTTTTCTTTTTGCTCAATGCACCCATGTTATATTTTAAAAACATGGTTAATAAATTTTTTTGAAATATTTTTCTCACCACTCGACCAAGAGATACCTTGAAAGATTAAAAAAAAAAGACGGTAAAAATAATTTATTTACGCTAGTTAATGTTTATAAATGCTTAACAATGTTTTTGGATCTTTATAGTATAAACAGTTACCTTTGCATAAATCTTAGAGGAAGGCTAACAGTATATCGGCCCTTGAAGATCGGCAGTAAAAAGAGGAATAAGATGATGGAATAGATACACGGTTTAACGGACGAATTATTATAGCTAAATAAACTAACAGAGATTTAAGTGCAACTCGTAATATTCTAGGATAATAACTCAGCATGTATACCTATCAAGAAATGTATTTAAAGTTTGATTGGTAATATTCTTGCAAGTATTTTCTTGAAGGAAATAGGACTGTTTGGATCCAGTGAGACGAATGAATACGTAACAAATCGTTTCATGTCGACCAAGCATTTATTACAGATCGTTTGACACGCTTAACGGTTAGAAAACAGTAAGCAAAGAGTGGTAAAATAATACGTATGTAGATTACATGAGTTTTTAATGGGTGTATAAAATTTAGCACGAGAATACCAACATGACAGTTGTTCGTTTGGTCAAAGTGCGAAAATGTGTAGAGTATGACAGCACACTGTGTCTTGGGATGAATAGAAAAACGTGTGAAAAGATAGAAACATGAGTAGAAACGATTACAAAATTAGCTGTTAACTATTTCAAAGCATATACTGATGGGGCTAACTGCCAAGATATACAAAGACAGTATACAGAATTTCCGGAAGACGAGAAAGTGAACAAAAGCTCTTTCATGGATGCTTAAAGCCTCCTAGTTTACGGTTGTCTGGGTCGTGGAATAAACGAAAGTGTCTTGGATAATACTCGAAGAAAAGCCGAATGAGTATCTAAAGCCTCACTGACCTTATTTCCAGTTAAAGACAATCTTCGATCAATCATTGAGGTAAAATTGGATGCTACAAAGTAATTGGTTTTTCTCACCTTCTGCATCGATACACGGATCACCTTGAGGTTTTCAGACTCTTCTCTTTTCTTCTCATCGACTGATGCCCACGCGGTTACCATTGGCGTCGGCTTTGCAAGTATGTTTGCTTATTCTCCTCAAGGATGAGAGCTACATCCTTATATCCTTATACCAATGGGTCCAAGTGAGCGCACGTGTACGCACGTGAGAATGCGTTTCCCTCGTTCGCATTCGTCGCGCGATATACCCGAGCAATGTAAGATCTTGATGAGGATCTAACCGAGTGTCGAGGAGTGATCTCGAGCTGTGTGGAATGAAGAAGAGACCTACGGATCTTGGAGCTTCAAGTCTGTTCTTCTCCTGATGCACATCACGAGAGAGCATCTGGCGTTGGGAATGCACGCAAGTGATCTTTCGGGATGCCAAGGGGATAAATTGCATGCGATGCGTCAAGAATGCTAGTCGGCGGCGAGTCTTTAACGAGAGGAGGGATCAGAAGAGATCTGATCGCCCTACGGCGACGCATCAATGCCAATTAATCCTGAAATCAGACGACTCTTTTTGCTTGAGTTTAGTGAAGTCGTTGGTTGCGATTTATACGAAGGAAAGTTCACGTCGAGGACGGCACTTTGTCGCGCAACACGATATCATTTGGCATCGAGCGAAAAGTATATAAAGCCAATCGATGCTTCAATGAATCTTAGCTTCCTTCTTCTCCACCTCTTCCTTGTACTCTATGTTTCTGACAACAGCCAAACATATACGACGACCAAGTACACTAGAGTGCATTTCGTGTGCGTCGAGAATGCACTTGGATCCTCGGGCGAGGTTCCAGGCGCCGCCAATGAGGTTACTGGCCGCGCTCGAGTTCGAATCCCCGACGTTCTACGTACGTATGTACGTGAGAATATCGTGGAGTCTACTTCTATATAATGTATATACGCCAACTGATGTGTGTGCCCTCAAGCAACCATTCGAGAGAGATCGTGGGTGTGCGTATGGGATTGTGTTGTACGCCAAGTACATTGACGACGACTTGTCCTTACCTCCCTGCTGTATACAATCGTTCACTTTATGGGGTGTAAGGAGCCTCAACCTGTAGGCGTCAACGCAATCCTAAAAAACCTCTCGCGACTTCAAATTTACTTTGCGCCAAAAAATCATCATTATTCTTTCTATCGTGCTCATAAGATTAATGAAAAAGAAAAAAATAAGACAAGCAGAAACTCGCGAGGAGTCGCGAAAAAATTTAATTGATTCTACAAAATGATAAACACAGATGGGAGTGCATGTCTGCATTATTGAAAATCCTCACCCTTGGTTGAAAAAAATTTTGAAGCTTCGAGCAATGTTGGAGGGACGAAGGCTGATCAGAGCCAAGTCCTTACTACTTAATATGTGGCTGGCGTGTATATACATACATATATACGCGGAGGTGAAGAACGAATCTTCGATCTGCGGTGTGCGAGTAAGGGCAAACGAAAGATTCATCCGGAAGATGCCAACGGTGAGGAGAAACGAAACGAGAGATGAATACAAAGTGAGGAATGCAATGGTTTTCAAGAAAGAGCTGACATGAAATCAAAGAGAACGAAGCCAAGTTAAGCATACAACCATCGACTTCTTTATCCAAACAAGCGATTGAATTTGAATTCACCCTCGAGTTGCATCAGCAAGACATTTCGAGAGTTCTGTTATTTTTGATGACAATAAATTTGAAAAATTCTCCACTTTGCTTCTTACCCAGACACTTGGTTGTCTTGAAATGGTAAGCAACACTCTCTTTCGAGCTTTTTCATCTCTATTTATTTGTAATACCTGGCTCTCTCTTATTTCGCGGACTCTCGCCAACGTTCTCTTCGGTGTGTCCGGCTCCGCCTGACCGTAAAAGGCGAGCAGAAGGCCTTGGGCGCCCACGCCCTCTCGTCCCTTACTCTTTATCTCCTCGCCACTCACTCTCCTTCTCTTTTTACTCTCCCCCTTGACCATCGAGAATCACTTTTCCACTTGATAGAGATGAAATTATAATCGAACAAGTACTTCTTCTTCTCTTCTTCTTCTTCTTCTATATCCCATATACTATAATAGAAGAAAATTGAAGATTGACTAAATAAAAATTTAATCAATCACTTAATAGTTTCTGATCAATATTCCAACTGGCTCAGTATCATAACCAATATTGCCTCCACAGTGATACCATAGATAGATAAAGTCTCCATCACTACCTGGTTCCCTTCTCCATCTATTCTTCTTCTGCTGTTTATTCTTCTCGACAAAATGCACCGACTTGAAACCCGATTTTCGTTTATTTCTTTTTTGCCATTTCAACCCCAGACGATTTTTTGTCGTTACCTTCTAGAAGCGGAGAGCAATTCGAGTGAGTAGGAAATAAGAAGAGGCGAATTGTCGCTGGAGGTAAAAGCGACTGAGAAAAAGACAAAAGACTGACTGAGACGATTAGAGTGGAGAAGATAAAAGAGCCGAGGTATTCACGGTGAAAAGGAGAGAATTCTCGTTCGCGATGAGCCTCGTTGCCTCTGTGTGCAGCTATAAACACATAAATAAACTTGCTTGTGACACTAATACATATTTAATCACCACGGGGTCTTACGTGTGAGCAAGTACTCATGTGTATGAAGAGAATAGTCTTAGAGAACGGTGTGGTGAACGCGTCCATGATGAACTCCTGATGGCGGTGGGGGCCTGAGCGGTTCCCCAGCAGAACTGCAGGGGCCACTGTTGCGAGTAACGAGCACTCGAGCTAACGATCAACCGCCAGTCTCGATCGTTTCACTGTACCAGCGACACCTGTTTCGCGCAGCTAAAAAAAAACAAAGGTATGTTTGGTCTTGAAGTGTCGGGACCCAACTGTGACTGTTTTGTTGTCGGTTTTGGCCTGCGTCATCGTGCCCGGAAGCATTTAAAGAAAACACCTGCGGTTAAAAGGGAGAAATAAGTCAGGGAGAAATAAGTCAGGGAGAAACCTGAGAAGTTGGAGCGCGCGACCTGTAACGGAACCACGAGTCGCAGCTCGGGGGAAAAATTCGCCGGGCTCTTCCGCCTTTTCTCCATCACCTTTTCATTACGTCACGCGTGAATGCGAAGTCACGACAGGCTAATTCATAGTGATGATAATGATGATGATCGAGATCGTTTTGATCCCGTTGGTGTTCTGAGGTGGGTGCTCTAACGGAATGTCTGCTGAGAAAATTGACATTAAAAAAATAACAATTCGTGACCTGTGAAGTTTTATAGTTGTTGAAGAAAATACTGAGGGTAGTTTGTTAGAGTTTTTTACTTTGGATGACATCTTTGTCTGCTTTTTAATCAAAACTGAGGATTAACTGTAAACATTGCTCGTCTCTTAAATCGAGCCAAGGGATTTGTAAGTTTAAATTGGGTGATTTTGAGTATTTACTCAAGAACAAGGATTACAGTTGAATTTCCTAGTGACGGTAAAATGCAAGAACAAAACAACTATCTCATTTTCTCAATCTCATTCTCGTTGTATACACAAACGTACACACTTTGTCTAATTTATTCATTATTTCCTCAACATCTCTTATTTCATAATGCTAATTTTTCCATGCCCATATAAGTATCAAAGAAATCTATCAAGAAGCATAAAGTTGAACCATGCTTACTCTAGAGTACCAAAATGGAAAAAAAAGTGAGATCACACGGAAAGTCCGAGAAACTCTCTTCATGGCTCGTTGCACATACGGGTGCGCATCAAGCGGTTATCACCTCGGTTTCACTTTTTATCCCAGTGAGTCGGCTTTTCACCAAAAAAAAAATACACACTCACAAATCGATATTTGATTTCATGACAATCGAACAATAGTGGGTTTAACGTGGGACTGACCTAAAATAAATGAAAGTGTCGAGGACAATTTTATTTAGTAATAATTTGATGACACGTCAAATCACGCATTCCTTTATCTTATCATACATAATATTAACTCGCATGAAACAATAGGAATTTAATTAAACGCTTTAGCGGCAAAATTAAAACTATTATCGAATATAAATGGTCGTAATATATCTTTATGTGTCATCTTATATAAATTCGAGGACAACACTCTCAAAACAAGGACACCAAGTTGATATATATAAGATCTAAAGTGACATAATATGAATCCTGTTGATCTACCTTTAACACGCATCGAACTCTCTCTCTCAAGTGTATCATCAACCCATGTCCATAAATGATGCACGTCTGAAAACTCATTAATCATTGATGTCTCAATCGTTCCCAATAAATCTCCAAACTATTGTCTACAACTCAGCGGATTTAAATGTCAAGTTCTGAATATTTAACATGCTTTCTCCGCAAGCGATTCGATTATTAATTCTAAAGGCCGGAGGCAGAATGCACCCTGATAATTATTCCCGAGAGAATTGATCACGCGAGATCAAAGCATTTCTTAGTATCTTGCTTTCCTTGTCTTGTTCTTCATCCTGTAAAACGTCGACGCGAGCCAGATCGGAACCGGTCCTGCCGGATAGTGTCCTGTCGATTTTGCTCGCGGTGAGCAAACCGCCACCATCTTGGTACCGCCGAGTTTATCGATGACGTCAATGGAGACTTTGAATTACAGTTGGTGGAATTTTTCAAAACATTACCCATATTCTAGGAATTATCATTACTCATCATCAACAACATGCTCGTAAAAAGTCATTCAAACCGTGAAAAATATTTTTTCTCTATTTTTTATTTAACATTTTATCACACGACGAGTGAAAACAATCAAACTCAAATGTGTTTTTGAACTCGATATATACTTAAACAAGCGCACACCAAACGAGCAAACACACGCGTCCTCGACACGCTGGCTGGTAACGCACACGTGCTTGGAGATTATATGTAGTATGTGATGTGTGTACAACGATATTATTCCTTTACCCTGTAGATTGGATATACGTGTAAAGTATATACACTTACAAGCAGCTCGTTTTCCAACATCATACGCAGCGACCAGTGAAAGTCAAGCGGTTTGCGCAACCAGATCGACTGCGTTGTCTCCTGCGGCTTTTTAGGCGCCTTCAATTTTAAAAAGCCGACGCGTGGGCTTATTGGTTTATCATTCAGTGCCTCTGCAGATCGGAATAGATTGGAAATTTCCTACATTTTTAGTCATTCACAACAGTGTCTGTGTTGGTCTCATTTCAATCGTAAATGAATTTTCTCTCTTTGTCTAGCGATAAAAGTAAGGTCATCTAAATAACGGAATTACACGATACTCTTCAGATAGTAAAATGCAACTACATGCCCCAACTAATCATTTTAAATGGTTTTAAACTGACTTGTTTGATGGCAGGGAGAAAATCAGAGCAGTGATAAAATTCTCGTTATCTTTTCAAAGATGTTTTTAGATTCTAATGAGGCCATTTTTGAGAGAATAATTTTTTTTATTTTTTTTCATTCACAAGTAAAACGTTTTTGTTATGATTAGAAGGTTGTTTCTAGTTTTAAATGAGGATTTAGAGTGGAGTTTAAAAATGGCAAGAAAATTTCTCTTGGGATGTTCACAAGAGATAGTGGAATGCAAGTGCATACCCGAACTAATCATTTTAGACGGCATAAAAAGCAAGTAGTAACTCTTTAGCGCGTTTTATGACTTCCTCGAAGTTTATTAAAAAAAATTATCTTGACACATCTTTTCGTCATTTTATGGTTGTTTGGCGTATTATGACTCAAGCTCGAAGATGAGTGAAAATTGTATAGAGAAAGAATATAATATTTCCCATGACACGCGATGCTTTTAACTCTCTTGAGTCGTCGCCTCGAGGCTTTTGGAATAAATTTTTGCCAGTGCGGGAGATGAGTCCCAAGACGAAAACGATCCTGACGAAACCCCATCGGCATATTATCCATGTAGAGGAATGTAAGTACATCCCTTGGTTGGTGTATACGCACTAAGAATGAATAATGGGCAATGAAACTCGACGAGGAATTCGAGGCGGGTTGAGTCTTGGTGCTCTTACGGGTGTGCCTGTTGTATGGATATAAAAGAAACAACGTTTATATACACCTTGCTTTTCGTACATATCTTCTTTTTTAAGCATAAACAACCCATATGACGTCGTACATCTTCGTTTAAACATTTTTCCTTTTGTTTCAAGTCAAGTATTTTTTTCCAATTACTCTTCGTCGAAATACCTGATTTATTCGCATCGTTGCTCATGTTATGCTGATTGTTGGTTCAACATAATACAACTATGTCCACACCCATTAACACGTAATCCTTCGTAGAAATGAGCATGAGCTAGTTCTTGAGTATTCAACTCACTTTTCAGCTCGAGAGTGAAATATTAAATAGAGGCTGGCTTTTTTTTTTCTTCTACATCAAGTATTTATGTTTACATCAATTTGTCTGAGGAGGAATTTTTCGCAGTTATAAAACCATTGGAATAATTATTGAAAGGGAAGAGTAATAATTTTTTAATTTTATTGATGATTAAAATATATCTAGAGGTGGAGCTCAAGTCGTTTTTCGCGTTAAGGTAATTGCACTTGCATGCTAACGAAGCAATGTCTAATTACTACATGTCGGAAAGGCTATTGGTAATATTACAGAGAAGACGATACGTACAATATTACGAAAAAAAAATAAGTAAAAGATTTTATGAATGCATATGTGTAAGAGAGATATGGGAGGTAAGAGAATGGGAAATTAAAGATTCTGTAGTTATAGTAGCCATATATATATAAATACGAGACAGGAAATGACTAAGGCCGTAGATTTAAACTCATCTGCAAGATCGAGCGTCATTGATTTATTCATTTAGAAATTTAAAAATGGATTCAGGAAATTGTGATACTATAAGAATGATTGTGATCACACAATTAAATCTCGGTGACCATTACTTACGTGATCAATTAATCAAAGATGATGGCTTGTCATTATATAAGAAAGTTGTCTATTTAAAATTGCAGAGTAGAAGCCATGACGTAGCTACAACCGGTTCTATTCGGGATTGAGGAGACTTGGATGAAAAAATGAAGGTGAGTTGAAAAAAATTCGAATAGATTTAAGTATACCAATCACATTATGTTTGATATTTATGTCTCATGCTTTACTTTGAATTAAGCTTTTTATTTCGCTTTCAAGCTTAGATGAGTTGAAAAAGATCAAAGATAATCCCCATGACAATAAAGATATTTTAACTAGGGAAATTGTTGAAAAAGGTTTCACTTTAGATTCATGATAATTGATGTCTTCTCAATAGATAATTAAATTTAATTATTTAATTTGAGAAAAAGTGAATAGATATTTTATTAATTGATTTTTATGGGTGTGATTATTTATTTATTAGAAAAATTATTTATGGTTATTAGTTTGAGGCAGGTTCATGTAGCTACTTGGTTTATATATTTCTTTATTTTGAAATTTATTTATGTACTATGATCAAGATTAAGACATGAGATAATTTGTAGAGTATTCATATTTTATAAAATAGGATTAATGAATATTTCATTAGTTCAGAAGGTTTTTTTCTTTTTGATATGGATTTTAATATGACATTGGGAGGAGAAATATTCATTTTATTAAAGATGTATTTTTTTAATTAGTCATGGAGAAATATTTTCTGGTTTTGGTTAAATATTGTTTGAAGAAGAGTGTGAAATGTTTGCATAAAAAATATCTGTGGTATCATTAAATATGATTAAATTTATGATATATAGAAATTCTCTGCTGGCAATAAATTTTGAATTTAAAAATATTTTCGTCTTCATTAGTCATAAAGAAAAATATTTCTTCATTTTATTTAGAAATTTTTTTGAAGAAATATACATAAAAGTAAGTTAATTAAAAATAATTTTTTTCGATTCAATTTTAATCATTTTTTGAATAAATTAACAAACAAACAAATTAATTTTTAAAATTAAATCAACTTTTTGTATTCAAAACAATTGTTTGAAAGACAATATATAAATTGAATATATGATCTTAATTCAATGATAAGATTTTAAGTTGATAAAAACCATTGCCTTGTGTGGAAATTTTTAATTGAAATATTAAAACATAATCAAAAATATAAATATAATTAAACTGATGTAAAAACAGTGTTTTTGACTTCTTGAATAATAATTATAATTATTCAAATAAAATCATCCAAAACTTTCACACGAAAAATGTTTAGAAATGTCTTATAAATAAAACAATTCAATAAAAAAAAAATACAATTAATTCCAAGTCAAAGTTTTTCGTCACCAAATGAAAATAACAATTTTTTTTCTGCACTAAATCCTTTCTTAAAACAACAAAAAACAATTTTAAGAGAATATAATAAAATTATACTTAAATAATATAATTATTACAATTAAGAAACAAAATTTAATTTTTTTAATTTTAATTGCACATAAAAATAATCCTTACTCAGCTCTCAATGCCCAACTTAGTAATTTTTAATTAAAAAATCCTCATCAAGGAACATTCATTCCGTTATAACAAGTTTATCACTGCAGCATAAATATTTAACAACAACAATTCATACTTTTATTGTATGGATAACATGTCAATTTATCGAATAATTATAAATAATTGTCATGAGAACGTGAATTGAGAGAATGTGCCAGTTGTGACATGTAAGCAGTAATATATTAATATTATACGATACGAAAGAAATCGAGATACATATTTTCCTAGCACAAACTAGCCGGTGGTAACGGTGTCTCTGCGCAACAGAGCATGTTATACTCAACAGTAACTAAGGAAGTAATGCACTCGTGCACTAATGTATAAGGAGAAGAAGTAGAAAAATATCCTATTGCCCATTCTTGGACGAAATTCCAGTGAGCCATGATCATCGATGTGATTCACAGTCTATACTCGATGCGAGCCTGGTATTTGCATAAGTTACGTCGATCCTACGGCAAAAAAGGAAATAAATAACGTACTTTAGTCAAGTCGAAACAGTTGAGGAGTAAGAAAGAAAGAAGATGCAATGAAGCGTGTGATAAGAAGTGACTCTTGGACAAGATCATCTGATCGTTTTAGTGTGATGTTAAATCACGTCCATTTCTTTCTTATACTCTTTACATTATATTTTTTTTATTCCTTTAAAGATGTAAACACGATCGACATCACGTACAACAAGGGAATAAATTTTATTCCAGTTACAGCGGATGAGATTACTATTGATACTGATGAAGGCTTACGGAAATCTATCATTAACTCCGACCTCAATCTAATTGTAAAACCCACTGTGATTGAGATATATAACGTTTCGTGCTACAGAAATATCACTATCGACACTTACTTTTATGTAATTAAAGTATAGAAAGGTTTCTGTCACCTCTAATATCTCCAACTACATATATATCTATAGATATGTGGACTCTAAATCAAGTATTTCTATGCGTCCTTGCAGCTGCGATTTAGTTGCACACGTGCTTGAATAGTCTTTGACAAGCTGCTGAACTGCAGAGAGTGAAAGTAATGTTAAACTGGAATTCAGTCTGACGTATTTTAATCCTTCGAATTTTTTTTTTTTTTCGTTACCGTTCAATGCATTACCAGTTCTTGGTTGTTGGATGTCCATTCTCTTTAATATATAATAACTAGAATTCGAGATATATGTTGGGGTAATTATATTATGAAAATCGAAGGAAATATTCCGATGAAAGGAAAAGCTATCGGAAGAGTGAAAGAAACCTTCTAATTATCTGTAGCGAGATTATCATTTTCTAGTTTTTAATTATTTCATTATCATATAAATGTAGGTACTTTTTTTTTATTACTTTCATTTCTGAAATTAAATCATTTAGTTGATAGACATTATTTTTTTTTTTTTTTGTTAGATAATGATGATTAATTTTTAAAGATAGTAGTGGTGTTATAAAAAATGATCTTTTTATCGATGTCAAGATTAATGTGAAGGCGATAGGAATTTTGTTTGAATATATTATTAAATGTTGTGATGGATTATATGTATGTAAGGATGTTTCATAACTTTGAAATTTTTTATGGCTATCAACGGAGCTGTAAAAAATATTATTATATTCTGAATGTGGGTTGAGATGAATGCAAATAATATGTAATACTTTTCGAATGTTTTGTTCAAGTTTAATGTCCGCATAGCAAAAAAATACTGTGTTCATCATTTGAAATGTTGGAAAAAAAAAATGGACAAAGCAGAAATTGCGAGTGTCCTCAATTCAATAACGATGTTTATTACGAAATAAACGCCGCAAGCATTTCGAAAGTATTTTTAAAAATTGCATTTTTGCATCACCTGTAAAAAAAAATGATACCGAATCAAATGCTTTTAAAGTTAGTCCTGCTCTTTTGAATATCTTATCTCTCTAAGTTGTTTCACTGCCTGTTGAATTTAAACTTTGACTTGGAATTTTTAGATGATATTTTTAGAAACTTATTGATACTCAGGAGTGTTCAGAGAAAAAATATCTCCTTGTATTATCGTATTTTTTTTTTTGAATAATTTTTTCTAGTAATTTATTCATTGTTTTTTCATACTAAAGTAGCCACTTATCAACTCTCCTTCCAGATGATTGGGTTAACATACGTCCTGCTCATTATTTTGGGATTCAAAGGAGCTTGGACACAAAGTAACTATGCATCCCAAGGAAATAGCATCGAATATCAACCAGGACTGCCTCCGAGCACAGTTCTCGATGGCAAAGTTACAAAGTTGGACGAGCTGTCTCCTATAATATTTCTCAATCGTACGAAAGCCTACTTAAATTGTAGCCAAGGCAGCATGCAGGTGGAACTTAAGTTCGATGAGCCGTTCTACGGTGTTGCCTACGCAGATTTCGATCGCAACAGCGCTTGTATGGTGAGGGGACGTGGGTTGAATCACGCAGAATTGGAACTGCCTTTAAAAGGTGAGTGAAAGAAAAGTTGTCAATGATATTCCACATCTTATCTTTAATGACTCAACTGAGTATGCTCTTTAGGATGCGGTACGAAGCAAGACCCACAGCGTGTATTCACAAACAACATCGTTGTCCGCTTCCATCCTGGTCTTGAGATGGACGGGGACGAGGTCATTACGATAATCTGCCGATATCCCCCTCCTATCACTCCCAAACCATCACTCGCTGAGGGAGTGTAAGTATCGTTCATTTTCATTTAATTCAATAGCAAATCTATTCATGTGTATAAATCCAATTACTTAATGACTCAACCATTTCTACAGATTACCACCCATCCCAGTGGAAGTAGCAGAGGCCCCATTAAAAGGCTTTCAGATTTTACTAACAATCTGTGCACTTTTATTTCTCTCACTTCTGTTACTTGGACTTGGATGCTCTTATCTATGTCTAAAACGGCGCAATATTCGTGTAGTTCATCGACATCCTTTTGGAAGCGCAACAGGATCGGAAATTACAAAACTGTCAAGCTCTTCACTTGGACATATTTCAATGTTTGAAGGTCTCAAGATCCCTCGTGCACACACACTTTTACATACTGCTGCCTCATCTTCAGGTAGCGAAGCGAACCTTGTAATTGATCATTCGGATACTCTTCCAAGCGATTACCCAAGCGAGAGCCACTCAGAAGTCGGTATGGATACGACCCACGCCTACGGCTTTGATGAAATCATTCATTCGACTCGTTCAACAACATCTTTGACACCTGGACTATCTCAAATTGATGAGGTGAGGTCTCTTCCTGTTTCGTCAGTCGACTCTTATGACAACAAGGCATTTATTCACACCCAAGACATTCACACTGCCAGTTCACTGTACTCTGAAACTACCGCTGATGTAGAAACGTCAGCTATAACAAGTATGGCTGCTTCAAGAATCTCGGTGCCACGACATCCAGTAGCTGTACCTATTGAACCCAAGTTTGATGTCCAAATGAGAGTTAAAAGAGCACCACCTCCTCCAAGTCCACTTCCTTCAGAGTCTGATGCTAGCATTGCTTTGGAAAGGAATCTCACAACTATTCTTGAACGAGAAGAGACCATTAGATCTGCTGAAAGCCCCACACCACGTCTTACGACCTTCTCATATGTACCAGAGCTTCATAGTCCTCCGAGCAGTATGATTTCCCGACAACAGACACCACCAGTCTACTCGAGAATTCTTAGAAAACAAGCAGAGAGGGAGAGTCTTGAAATAACGTCAACGCCTCAAGCATCACCCGCTGCAACTCTTCATCGCCCGCGATCACTTACTACCCTTGAGGAATTTACTGAAACCAGAACAATGACCGAAGTGACTGATGCTTCACATGCCAAGTACAGAGTTGCAAGTATTTTAGCTCCAACGCCACCTCCACCACCACCTATTGTCCCAACTCATACGTCAATTCAACAACGTGAACATATTCGAGAACAAGTTGAACCTCTTGTTGAGCCGATAGTCGCTTCAAGACGACCAGAAATTACAACACATGAGGTAGATGATGTTTTCCTCAGGACTGTTACCGAGAAGAAAACGATTGAAGATGTAGAGCGTCATCAACGTGAAATAACCGAGTATTATGCAAAACCTAAACCAGATCCCAAGTGGGATGTTACCATCAGAAATTATCCAGTAGAGGAAGCACCACCTTCTCCACCACAGTGGGAAAATTTCTCAGATGTTAGTTCAGCATCAAATTTAACTCTTGTCAATGAACATTTACCCATCAGGCCTATAGATGAGGTTGATTCAACTATTGAACCAACTTACAGTCGTGCTGAAATGCCATCAAGATCTCCTCATGGTTTGGACACCGAGAGCATTGGTGACAAATGGGAGACACTCTCTCGAGTTCTTGAGCCAAGATATTCTGGAGAACTGACTGATGATGAGCGAGAAAAGTGGAGAGAAGTAATTACTACTGAGAGCACTTTGAGGACACTTTTGTCTGAAGCAGTTGTTAAAGAGGATTACGAATTGATCAGAAAAGACGCTAGATATCAAACACTCTTCCCTCCAGCCAAGTGGGATGTTATTATTCGTATTCTCAGTCCACCACCAGCATCATCAGTAGCTTCTAGTAAAAGTGGACAAAGATATAAGAGAAGTAAAGGTTCTGAATGGGATAGCAGATCAAGAAGATCATCTCTACCAACGTTGTATGAATATGACAGTGATGGAGGCACTTCTATCAGAACTCAAGATGTTCCAGGAGCTCCTTCTGAAGATAGAGGTAGACGATTAAGTACCATGACCAGAGGAGGAAGTGAAGTTGATCTCAGATCAGAGACAGAGACGATAAGAGATTTTAAAATGCAAAGAGATGATGTCAGTGTAAGCTCTTATGAAGCAGATTCCTTAGTTAGATCTCTTAGCCAACCAAGTTTAGCAAGATCAGGTTCTGAATTTACTGAACATTGGGGACTACCTGCTAGAAACCTTCGAGCGTGGGCTCCTGAACCTGAAGACATTACAAGCTCAACTGAAACAACTCCAGTCGCTGTCAGAAGAGGAGATAGAGTAGAAGTGATGGCATCATTCGATTCTGGTGGTCATCAAGGCCCCAGTGGTGTTACCAGTACCTTTACAAGGTCTACAAGATATTCCGAAAGAGAAACTGTCAGAGTCACTGAAGGAACAAGACCTTCTAGTTGGTTCCATGATGATTCAGAGCCTGAAATGCAGATATAAATGCACTTGTCAACGAACGAAACATTACGACAATTCTTGAATCTTGTCAAGAAGATTAACAGAATTGATGGAGCACCGAACTTGCCGATTAAGATAAATGTTAAATAACCGAAGCATTTACACTGCCACGTTTCGGACTGACTTTTTTTTTCGAACCAACATTTCACTGTCGGATTTAAAGACTTGATTCTTCATGAGTCAATGTAGCAGTCATTTTATAAATGTTTTCAAAGTAAAACAATAAAACTTTAGTGTACTGCCTTAATTTTTTGCTGTGTACGAATTGAAGTCGTTTACTTTGATCCATCAAAATGGACAGTTTCTATTTTTTGTATCACTGTACAATCTTTTCAGGATCATTCAAGCTGGACTTTCCACTTACCACTCGTATCCAATCTCAAGCCGTCCATTTTTTTTTAACCCATCTCAAGAGATTACTTGTAAAACGAGTGGGACTGTAGAGTTTGGCCTTGAGTTCTCGGTAATTAAAAATTAAACACCGAGAGCAATCATTTCGTCATTTAGTCAATTAACATTTGGCTTTCTAATCGTGACATAATATCATCTAACATCATCAAAAATATTATCAATTTATTATCAAATGGAACCGTTTCAAGAATGCAAACAAAAGAGAGGTAATTCGAAGTAATTTGCAAACATCCGCGTACTAGTGATAATAGATATGTAGGTCAGACAACTAAAAAGATACGGTGCTGGGTCTACGCTTCGCTCTAGAATATAAACACCTCTGATAGAGAATAAGAAATGTACTTATTTTTTATAAATATATAAATCAATTTTTGTATGAATAAAAATGAATGAAATTTATTTCCTCCAACAAGCAATGGAGAATCACGTACATTAGCGAAAGCGACGTTCTACTATCGTCTGTACAGTAAAAAGTTAAAATTGAAATAAGATTAAAAAAAATAAAACGTTGACTTAATGAAATGAAAAAATTTAATTAGCAATGTCTTTTCTTGAAAAATAAAATATTAAAAGTGAAATTAGTGAAACAATTATGATTTGGTCTTATAAAAGTCTGTCTTACTTGCCATAATTTTATTTTAAATTTTCATTTGTGATTCTCACGAGCTTCTTTCGATTAACCTTGTAAAGAAAAAAATGAGTATCTAGAATGAGGTGCTAAACTGTACATAAAATAAAAAATTAAATGAGATGACGAAGAGTGAGTGGAGAACGAGAGAGTAAAGTAACAGAAGAAAAGTCAAAAGTACTTTACTAAATAAAATACGTATATATATAAATATATATATATATATATAGTAACATGATAAGATGTATGTTATTTTTAACTCAAAGAATAAATATAAAAATAGAAAAAAAATAACATAAAGAATATTGAAAGCAACTGAACACCAGCGAAGACCTGTATATTCACTGTACTTGACTTTTTATTATGAAATAAATGTAACAATGCTTCTACTATATGCAATACTGTAACTTGATTATCCTTCTCAAGAGAATCATTTTCATGACTTCAAAGCAAAACATTTTTTCCTGGTAGAATATTTAACTAAGAATTCTTTCTGTCTGTAATCATACTAACTCTTAGCAACAGATTAACTCCAATCGATCTTCCTTCAGACTCCAATAATTAAGTTACATGAAGGAGACTGCAGATAAATGGAAAATAAATTCTCTGTCCTCACTCAATTCTCCTTGTCAACATTTTATAATTCAAATACAAGAGAAATATCCAATTTATCATGCATACGTGTCTATAAATCGTTGCATTATAGACGTGTATTGGAAAAGCAGCTGGAACTCACGTGACTTGTTTACAATAGAAGCAAGGTTTATTTTTTAGTCAGACATATATCATGCTCTTCAACTTCTTAAATATTTCCTTACCTATATTTTTGCATTACGCAAGCATTGTTTGCACGATTAGTATTGTCAAATTTATAACAGTAATTATATAAAATAATACATTCAAATAAAATTTCTTCTTTATTAGAAATAAAATTGACGTGGTTAAATAACCTTGGCCAAGTAAAATTCAAGGTAACCTTTAGTAGGTTGTATTTGAGTACATTGTTGAAAATGTTTCAAACTGTGATTTAAAGATTTAATGCTTTTATCAATAATGAGCGTTTCACAGAGATTTTTGTTAATGATGACTTAATAATTACTATAGTGATTTATTTCAATGAATTATTTTGAAAAGCATCAAACAATCCAGTCAATTGGTGAAGTATTATTTGATGAAGGTTTTCTAATTTATTTTATTTTTTTTGTATTTAAATTAATTTTTTTTTTTCGTCTACTTTATAAGAGAAATCGAGCCAAGAAAGTTTTCTGGGATAAAATGACCCATTTTGGAGCTTCAGAAATAATTTCATAACTTTCTAAAAAATAAATTGGTAATCAATCACAATCAATCTGGTAAATTATAAGACAATTTTATTTAAATTATTATACCTAATAAATCAGAGATGAATAATATGTAATAAAATCTCGTAAGAAGTTTTTGTTTTATAAATGGTTGAAATCCTTGGAGAGGTCATCTTTTCTTAATTTCTCTAATCTTTTTCGTGAAAAAGAAACGTTTAAAAATGTGCAGCAATATTTTTTTTTTTTTTGATTCCAGCCGTTCTAATTAGAAACATGGAAAAAAGCCTTTGATTTATTCCAATAAATTATAGGACTCATTCCAATGATGGCAAAGTAATTTCAAGTTCACATTGCCAATATTTAATTTATTGCTTTTTTTGTTTTAACAACCAAAGTTAATTACAAATTAACATGAGTAAAAATCCCATTCCGACACAAATTAATTTTTTAATTGAGAACATTACTTATCGAAATTATAATAAAAGAATGTCCACGTAAAAAACAATGCGTCAAACAATGGATTTTTTCAATACTTTAAAAGCCATAGAATTTATTGAGTCGATGAAGAAAAATTATTCTCTATTCGTGTCATTATATTGAATTCTTTTATTCTAAAAAACAAGAATTCCTATGAAATAGAGCAATAGCTATAGAACAAACTTGAAATGAGTATTTTACAATCTATTGTTATAAATAATCATTCCTTTTCTGATAAGAACAATCATGATAATTCTTCTAGAAATAATAAGTAGTTGTATAATTAAAAACAATTACACTAACAGAGTTGCAAAAGTGAGTGTAATCTACTAGATAACATGGTAATCATTTTTACCACCTTGTCTTCACGTGCAAATATATGCCGCTCAATTATTTATAATGATCCATAATTTATTCTTGCTTATATCATGTTGAGAAGTATTTTAAAAATATTAAATACCATCTTCAAGAATCGTGTATTGAATAAAATGTGTTGCTTGTTGTGCAGTTGATTTGATCAGTTTTGATAGTAAAAGCGATTGCGGAGTATCGGGCGTCACAACGTCTCATCTGGATTGTGGAAAACAAGCTCCCCGTTCAGTCAAAGTGTCTCAGAAACACAAGATAAGAGTAGTGGAAGATATCAAGAAGAGTGAGAGATGACGCAGGCGCGCGCACACTCATTTGAGTATCCTGTGTAGACCGTGAAAGCTACCCCGTGTCTCTGTGAAATGGAGCAGTCCCTAAGAACGTGTTTCTAGAGTGGTAGAGACATAGAAGAAGATAACTATGCTTCCGGCTGGAGCAAGAGAGACAATAAAAAGGGAGCGCAGACTTAAGGTAAACGCATGATAGCAGAGGAAGCGCTAACGGGGTGGCTAACGGCGTGGGGTTGCATTGGTGGGGTTGTCGCGTTTGTGGAAGGTGGCACGCCGATTATGCTACCCTATAGGTACACCTGCATTCAGTTCTAAAGCGGCTCTCCATCCTGGACCATCATCCGTGGCTTGACAAGCTTTCGAAACGTTCGAAACTCAAGACTGTGAGAAATTTAGTTTCTTGTTGGCTTGAGTTTTTTTCATTCAACGCAAAATGATTAATCGTGATCTTGAACTTGCCAAATACGTCAGTAAATTAAAATTGGCGGGCAACTTCTTTCTCCGAGGTCCTGACATTTGGCTGCATCGTTGAAGAGTCAACTACCTGTTACTTCAGGTATAAAACGCGCCACACGGGAAAAATGCCAAGACATATTAGCCCACCAGTGAATTTAATGTGGTTGAAGACGAATGCGTTTGTAGGTGTTGGTCGAAAAATATGTGAATTAACTGATGAACTCATTTTTATTGGTATTTTTAAGTGAAATTAGCTTGATATTAGTTTTATTAAGTCAATTCATTGGTGTTGTTGATTGTATATTCTATTAAAAAGGAATACCCACCAAGGAATATTCCGCACATGTAGCGGGATAAGAATTGTCGTCTAGACGACTGTAAATTTTTTAAGGATGAGCTCGTTGAGGAGGACGGCAAATCAATGCGCGCGCGAAAACGCACCGCCGCGCCGGTATGCTCTCGTGCCAATAAGTCCACACGCCAAAAGTGTAAAGAGCTTTCTCTACGGAAACACCGCTTTCCCAGGATCCCCATTAAGACTTCGCTCCAAGTACGAACTGAGGTCCATCAGTTTCGAGGGTAGCAAAGTGCTGCCCTGGACGATAAGGTAAGTTAAACAACCAAAAACTATCAACTTCATCACTCAACATGACCATTAAAGTTTCAAGTGAAATTACCCTTATTTTCACTTTATCACGGTTTCAAATTTTCCCCTCACAAGTTTCACCATTTCCAGTGTCTATTTTATCTCCTCAATTACTTTAGAATTATTTTGAAATTTGAGTACAATCATTTCAATGAATGTTGAAGAAAATAAGCCGATCAGATTGAATCGATATAAAAGTTAAGTATGTATATGTATTATTCACATTCTATATCAGTCAACGTGACGACGTGATAATAATATAAAATGGGCTTCTCACAAAGGCATTATAACAGCCAAGTGGTGCGTGACGACAGTAATTGATTGATGTTTTCCTCGAGTGCACGAGAATTGCTCGATTAAAATAATTTTATACACTTTTGTTTAAGCTGAAATTTAATATCTCTTACAAAAGTAATTCTAATCGAATTGGGATCCAAACTCCTTCAAACCCGATTAAAATTACCTCTATAAAGCGCTATTTATATACAGATTTTAATTGACAAAGTGATGAGCGTTTATGCTGAAAACCCGATGTTCTTATAATAAACAGTACCTGAGTGTGTTCCTGCTTAAACTTGATAAAAAAAAACAAGGTTGTTCAGATAAATGACATATTTTAATATTCTAGTTTAAATGTAATTTAAATTTTTGAAACAATACTTGATGGGTTCTTCTTGTCGAGAGGATCTTATTTATGTTTATCATAAATAAAAACTTCATCTTGCTCAACGAGCTATCAGAATTGATGCAATAATAAATAATTTTGTAGTTGAATTCTCTCGAGTCTTTCCTTGAAATGGTATTTCAAATAAACTTGTTTCCGTATGAATTCACACTAATTCTTCATTTTAACTAACCAAAACTTTCATCATTTTAATGATTACATTTGAATTTAAAGTTCAAATTTAAAGATAATTTATTTACATTTGTTGTTATTTTTTAATTTAAAAAAAAATCTGTAATAAATTTTAATCTCTATAACATAATAAATAAATCCAATTTATATGCATCAATCGTTGAAATAAATAAACCAATAACACTTTATGTAATATGATTTTAAACAACGTCATTCTTTCGGTAATATTAAAATAAAATATTTTTAATAAATCAAGAAACATTAAAGATAATTTTTTTTAATATATTAATTAGAAATAAAATTATTACTTTAAAATAAATATTGATTGAAATTGTTTTTAAACAATTTATAATAAAGTTCATTAATAATAAATAAATCGTTTTTCGAGTGTATTTGACTTTATTTTGACTCAGTATTTTTCATTAAACTTGGCTTTTGTTGAACTTCCTCTGCCCTGAGGTAATTTCGCGGAAGCACAAAAGTTGTTTTCCTTTGCATAACCGAGATTCAAAGATGTTCTTTATATTGCAGATGTACAGTAAATAAATTAAAAAATTGCATGGTCTTCTTTATTTCCACTTAACAGTAGCATATTTAATATACGTATCTACTTTCAGTTTTTACGCTCCAAAAGACTTGATTAATTATACGAAAAAAAATATTTAAACATATTGAAAAAAAGTAAAGAGTTTTTAAACAGTTTTAATAGTTTACAGTCAACATGTAGGATCAAGGTGTTCTATCGGGCGATACTTTTATAATTAACCCCCTGGTATCATACCTCGAACGGAGTAACGTTGTAAACACAGTCTTTTGTGTTGTGTAATCGATCTCGATCACGCTTGACTGAGTGGAAGTATTGATGAAAGAGTATAAGTGTCGCTTACTATCCATCTGATATTTTTTTTCGCGCTTTTCCCTCTCGACCTGCATATTTATTTTTTCATTTCGTACACATGACTTATTGAACATTTTCTTCTGTTAGTAATCGAGCAGAAGAAAATCGCAATTTTAATTTTCAATTTTAAGAAATTTCTTTTTTAGTTATTTAATATTTTCTGATAACTCGCGTGTATTGTGAATTGCGTCATCGCCATGGCCTGCATTCGAAAGTACGTATCGATTTTGCGATGTAACTGACGAGCGCCCTCGACCCCTACATTGCAATGCCTTTTTGAAACCTTCTCGTCTCATTTTTTGTTACAACTGGATTACTCTGTTATGTAGTAGTTGTGAAATCTTTAAGAAAGTTTACCAACTCTTTGTAACAGCTTTGAGCTTCGAACGAATTTTCCACTGAGAATATATTAGAACTTGGCCAACAAATAAGTACTAAATTTCCAGTGAGTCAGGTTGATCTTATTAGCTGGGATAAATTCTTGAAAAAATTTGATACTTCATTTGAATTAAATGGAAATAAAGCTGGCATAGAAACATAATATAAATTACTGGTATTCAAACTTTTTTTTCAAATTTAACTGCAATTTCTTTTTTTTCGACTTACTTTCTTAGTGAGCTTGCCAGCAAAAACGCCTGTGAATAGACTGCTTAAATAAGACACCAAGAAGATAAAAACTCCGACAAAAGGGCGAAGGAATGATGCGGAAAGCTTTTTAAACAACTTTGAAGATATGGAATGGGAGCATGATTAAAAAACGTGCTTGAGGTCATACAAAATTTGTCAGCAGGAAGAAAAATAATATAAGACGTAGTAGGTGAAGAATAGAAGAATGGGATGATGCTACCAAAAGCAAAAAGAAATCAAAGAAAACCATGATGCACAAAGATCTATAATCTAGAGGCATTCGAAAAGAGGTTTTTCTATTCAAGACTATTAAATGGATATTAGAAAAATAGATATTTGGATAATTTAGTTAAAAATAGTATTTAAAAATAACATTCAAGGGAAAATGGTTTATTGACATCAATAATCAATAGTTCAGATTGACATGTAAGAAGCAATCAAATAAATGAAAGATAATAGAGAGCACGATATCTATTCTTCTATTAGATGGGATTATTTTTAAATTTTATTGATATTTATAAGGTGAATAGATGTAGTGATCAACTAGTTTGAATATAAATTAACTCATTATTTATACGAGAAAGAATATTTGAAAGAAATTACCCTAAAAGTGTAGCTAAAAAAGAACGTAATGTTATATTTGAAGTAAAAATAGGTGAATATTGGAATTTTTGCCAGAAAATAATGTCAAATTCATGAGACTTCATAGCATTTTTGGTCATATTAGATGATAAAAAATTTGACTATTAAATAAAATGGTTTTTCATTTTTTAATAAAAATTTAAATTTTAAAATAAATTCATCAACTTACCAAAATAGATCTATTTATTTCTCAGATCAAAATAATTAATTTTTAAAAATATGTTTATGAAATTAATATTCATATTAAAATTAAAAATGTTTATATTTAATTGAGCACTTCAATGACACTGCGTGACAAGTTGGAATATTTTTCTAATATTTATTCCATTAGCAGCTGCTCTTTAATTAATTCGCGCTGCATTAATAACATAGCAATCAACAAAGCAGTCTAACAGATACTATTTCTCATGAATTAATGAAAAATTGATAGGTAATTATTAAAAAAAAATGTTTTCCCTGAAATGTTTGTCGAACAATTAATATTGAAAACAACAGAAACGAAAGGACAAATCAACTATAAAACCTATATAATCAGTAAAATATATATATTTTTTCTTTTATTAAAGAATCAATATGATGTGTTAACAAATAATAATCATTTCATAACTGTTTTAATAACCTTGTCACACCGTCCAACCAAATAAATACAAATAATTTCCTTTATTTTTAGAAATAGTCTTGAATTTCATAACAAATACCTAAACCTTCTATCATTGAATTGTCGTCATCCACTGAACTAAATTTCTTCAAACCAATTTGAAATTTTGAACAAAAACCCTAAAATTCGATTAAAGTTGCATCAAAAGTTGCTCGATTTTTCTGTAATTCTTTATTACACCAGAAATAAAATATCTTTACGGTGAATAAATCCAGCTTACACCACACAACATCCAATAGTAAACAAAACTAGTTTATTGTTTACAAGTCTTAAAAATACTTTCATTAACGAATATTATGTAATATAACGTTCTAAACATTTTCTAATAAAAATCACTGTAAATTTTTTTTCCATGTACTAAAAAAAGGAAAAAAAATAGCGTCAAAAATAAAACTTTTTATGTTTTTCTATATGCAATAGTTTATCTCGTAAAGTAAAAATCTCCTAAACGACTTTAAGTAGAACATCTACTTATGGATAAATCTCTAGAGAAAATATTATGCTCCATAACATTTGTGGTGCTGAAATAAATTGAAAAATGAGGAGGTAACTTCCGCATCTCAATGTAAACAGAATATTACGTAGGATCAAAGACTTAGGTCAAAAGTTCGTCGCTCTAGCTGTACATCCAGTAGTCAATTAGCTTTGTTTCCTCTGTAGCGTACTCTTGTCTACACTCAGCTTTTTACGCTTGGAAGATTAACCCTTGATGGGTTTGCCGCTAAGGGGATGGATAAATGACCGTATAAATGTGCAAACTACGATGCACTTGCACGTGCATTTATGAGAGTTAATAGTTGTTTAGAAGAATAAACTTTCACGGGGTTTCTTGAAACCGCTTTTATAATGTGGTAAAATATATATATATAAAATATGACACGAGCTCATTAGTTTTCAGTTAACTAACTTGAAGAACAGATTAGTACTTTTGTGGGTATGAAAGTATTTACTTGATATAATATTTATTGCTGCTCAGAAAAATTAATAGAAAATTCTGGAATCATGAAAAAAAAATTGGTCAAAAATAAGAAACAAAAACGACCGCAGATAAATGGGCTGCTGTATATGATAAGAAAAATAGAGTTTATTACATTAAAAAAGAAAAGAAAAATAAAGTTCATCCAACTACTGGCGTCGCAGTGTCCATGTCTCGGTTCTGCTTTGGCCGGAGTACGCGACTTGAATTTTTCTAGCTCTCAACCTCCACAATGAGATAAAAATTGAAATTGAAAAGCTACCTTTTCAATGGTAGTGGAGTAATCAAAAAAGGTTCTTTTTTATTCATTTGAATTTCCATAAATTAAAGAATAATTAGAGAAATCTTTGAAAAGCTTTCAGCACAGCTGGATTATTTAAACATGTAAAATGTAAATATTAATTTTTTCAAACATTTTACTTTTTCAATTATTTTATGCTTTGAATAGAAAAAACTGTGTGGAAATAATTATGTTAAATTAAATATTCAAACATAAATATTTGCTATTTAGGTTTTATTAATTTTTACTCGAATATCAAGCGCACTAAATGAGGGATCTCTTTAAAAATTATATCAAATTTTAAAATTCAAGCATGGAAATAGGCGAAGTGAAATAACTTACTTCAGACGTTATATAAATCATTGAAAATTGAAGTTTTATACAATTTACACTTTTGTATCCTTATTGATGAAATATTAGTGCTCTTTAGCAGCCTGAGTGCGACTCCGAAGGCTCACACGACTAACTTCCCAGTAGAAGGAATGAAATCAGGTTCAAGTTGTTTAATTATGCATCGAATGCAATTGATCCTGAGTCGATATCGTTTTTTGTCTTCGAAGTAATCGAGACGCAAAAAAAATTCCAAACGATCATACGCACACATAGACGTCCACTTAAAAACTGTTGTTGGGAAGCTAATAAAATTCTTAATGAAATTATCCGGCCCAGAGTTTTCCTATCATTATTAGAATTTTTAACCAATAAGAAATCACTTACTGAATTTTCGAATTAATTGTAAGTATTAATTAATTTGATACATTTATCAGAAACATTAGAAAAAAAAATTACGATTCCAAAGCAAAATCGTCCAACATGCAATATTTGTTGTTTGATAATCAAATAAAAAAAAAATCCCACAAAATTGGCAAAAGTGAGTGGAGGTTTTATCAGCTGACAGAAGCATAGCTGTGAACACATTACAAACTTTCATAATATTCCCCCCCCCCATATTGACACTTCAATAGATATCATAAACTAGGAAAGAACATAAATTTCATTATCAATTAATTATATTTTATGAATGTCATTAAATCCGAAATATTCGAACAATTAATGTGAAACATTACAACAGCAATATTTCGGTATAATCCGCAATAAGATAAAAAATGATGAACTTTGCACGTTCATTTCAATTACTAATATTGTTTAATAAACTATTGACCGTGACTCGTGCAAATAATAATTCATATAGAATTAACAATAATATATTTCATGCTTAACCCACTTGATCTATCAGTCATGAAGAATATTATCGACGAAAAGCGGAAGATAAATGTAAATAGGTTGTACACATGTAATATCAATATTATTTTTAATTAAGAGGAGTGAATTGTGAGCACGACAAATTACTGTACTATTACATACACTAATATTATCATATTTTCAATGAAAATAAAATAATAATCTAACTTTTGTTATGTTTTGCATAACAGTAAAGTCATATTTGATTGTTTCATCGATAAACCAATTTTCATACTAAGAAAAGCAATTTGTTTTATAAATATATATCTCATAGAATAAATTATTATTTAAATTTTTCATTCAACTAGTTAATATCTCATTTCAGTCAACATCATGGAATCTTTGACCAGAAAAATATCATTCTGTCTTTTAACAGCCATTTTATTAATTGTAAAGTTTTCATATTCCGAGACTTTTTAAATTAAACATATCAAAAAGTTTAAAAATGTAGCTATGAAATGTTCTAAATTAAAAATCTATTCTTTTGAAATAAATACGGAGAAAGTATTATAAATTAGCCAGCAATAACTGATTTGAAATAATTTTTACCCCTTCATTTCGAACCAGCCATAATTAACCGAGTGTTTTTGATAAAAAATACTCACCGTGGATTTCATTTACAGTGCTCTAAACAAAATATAGGAAATATGTGATTAAATTTTGAATGTTTTAAAGTGTTTAAAATATTAGTTATAAATTTTCGATAATTCACTTGTGGTGTTGTGCATTAAATACACTCATGTTTTGTATTTCACAACATTTAATGTGTTTCATAAATAAAAAACCAATGAGATATTATGATTTAGTGTGCATTCGACATATTTTCAAGCATGCCTAAAGATCACTAATCGATAAAAAAAATGGATTATATTTAATCATCAACTAATTTGATTAATGATAAAGGAACCATATCTAAGTAAAACTTGATAAAATAATAATAGTTATGTTCATCTTCATACAGTCGTAGTTTATCTACAAGTAAAAGGAAACATTCATGCATGACAAGATTGAATAATTTTGAATAATATTATCAAATTATTCGTTGCTAAATCATTCAAATTACTCGATATTCCTAATTGATACTGTTAAGCTCAACTCCATTCACAGAATTTGAACTAGTTCAAATCACATAATTGTCAATCATTCCGGCAGTTCTGACTCCGGTGAATTAGTAAAATCTATCTAATCGAATTAATTAAATCAATAAACTGCGACAATTAATTGTAAATTTATCAAATGCACATCTACAAATCTTGCTCATGAATTTTTTCCAAACATTTTCAACTCATCAAGGGTATTCATTAATTTTTTTTTCAATACTTAAAATATAGAGAATACAATGAGATTTTCGTTAATAAAAGTTTTGAAACTTTGTAAATATTCATTTTATCAGAAATCATTAAATGCTATATTAATAATGTTTTATTGAAAAATAACAAAAGAATGAAATTAGAATAATTAAAAAATAATATTAAAGTTAACTCACACTCACTGACTAAAAGTCGTTTTATTTTATCTATTTACTAATTTCAATTCTGAACATCTTGCTGGCACTTAAATAAATTAAGTAAATTGACAAATTCATTTAGTAAGTATTAAGAAACGATTATCTAATTTTTTAGTGTACTTAACAACTGAACTAAATGGTACAATGGTAACGATTAAGTTTCATAGAGTAGATAAACTAAGAAAACATTTTTTCACAGCTATCAAGCGAATTTTCCACCTTGTTAGAATAATTCTCATTCCCATTGCTTAAAATAAACATTTAATTTGTTCTTCTTTCTATTACTCTACCAAATGGTGTTTCATTGCATCCCTTGAAAAGAGGCTATTTAAATTAATTGAGAAAAAAGAACGAAAAGATAATTAGTAATAAAAATATATATTGGGATACATGGTCGACCTAAATAATAATCTGTACAGCAAATGATAAAGGGGAATTAGTCGATGCTTTCTATCATCACTTTAGTTATAATATCACTTTTAAATTAAATAACAAATATGAAATTAATCTACAATTAACCAATTTGTGTTTTAACGTTTTATGGTTTTCTCTTTAATTTATGATAACACTAGATACTGAAACCGTTGAAATATTAAAATGATGTCTGTGCAGCCGATTGTATCATTCATAAAATGAAATGTGTTTTCCGCTTATTTTCAGGGGAGAATATAAATTTAAAAAGATAGAACATTTTCGAGGGTTTTAAAGCACGTTTGAATGAAAATCTCCATAAAAGATATCACGATGTTGTACTAGGTCGAGAAGGTCCATATTATCTACAATGGTCAATGGCTCAGCAAAAAACTTAGTGATATTTTAATATCATGATTATTCAGCATAATTTATCCTCATTTATTCAATATGAATATTCCCTTTAAATTGTGTATTTTTTAGAATAAGAAAATTTTTCTTGTGCTAATTTTATCGAAAAAAATATAATTTAATAATTATTCTGCTCACGATAGTTACCTATGTATTACGTTTTTTTGCTTGATTGTTTTTTTATTCCTTCATTTTGTTTTTTTTTTTTTTTAATAATATTCTAGATTTAAACATACTTAAGTGACTTTTTATATATTTTACATAAATTTAATAAAAGCTTTTCATATTGCAGTGCACAATAAAAAGTTCTGTAGTCAATATTTAGAATATTACATTTACTTTTTTTTTTTTAATTTAACTCAAGTTCAGTGGATAAAATACCGCGATAAAATATTTGTTAATATTAGGCTGTCTTGTATAAAGAGAGCGAAGCTTTATTAGTTTGGAAGTTTATGTGAAAATTCTATATAAATTGAAGTAAAACACACCACTGAGTTTGTCGACAAAAAATAGTTGTTACGTAAATAAATTCTTTTTTCTATGTAAAAAAAAAAACAAATAAATTTAAACAAAAAATATTATCATTTAGTGCCATATACATTGAATTGGTGAAGTAGAAACAATTGATTCTAGTAATTTTTTTGCAAGTATTGGAGTTACGTGATTCGAGATTGCTATCAATCTATTGTTACCACAACTACCTCAACATTTCAGAGGATATGAAGAACTATTTTCTAGTACATTTTTTAAAGCAGCGCAATTGGAAAACTTTTAAACACTTTATTGTTTTGTCAGGAAAAACATTTAAATCGCTTTAATCATTAAACTGAAGCAGAGCTCAGATCAAAGTTAATTTTTTACCTTTAAAATCTTCTACCGGAAAATCTTTCCTCTCTTTACTGACCTTTTTTCGATATTTATCAAGCCGGAAGTATGAAAAAATAATGTAATATTTAAATTTTTGAGAATGAATTAATTCGGAATTTTTATCTAAAAATTGAAGAGGAAAAATACAGATATGATACTTGACTTAGAATAGCTTATTTGAAGAAATTTGTAAGTTAATGATTAATAATATTTAGTGATGTCAATTACATTACATACTTTGACACTTTTCAGTAGATGTAATATTACATGATAATGAAACATCGATAATTTTCTATAAATTAATATATAATGTGATGAATCTAATTATCAATATTGAATTTATGATTCCACAATATTCGGCGTAGCTTCGAAATTATCTACCTAAACTACCTTGTGATAACCCGAATAATAAATTGAATATCATTTTCTTCATACCTCGGTCAAAAGTACGTACCTTCGGCCTTGATTTTAAAGCAGAAAGAATTTCAATTTTCTGTCGTTACAGTATAATATACTATTTAATATTAATGATTAAATTATAGTATATTTTTGTTTGATCCTATCAAACTGTTACATAATAAATTATAAGTGTCTTATTTACATGAAAAATAAGACCACTTTGTAATGCCAACAACTATCCAAATAACAAATCACGTGGTTTGATGTGGCAGTTATTTTACCGAAAGTATCTAAAAATGCATAATATGTTGTTATAATAAAAATTATAGATATAGAAATTTTTTCCAATTAGGGTTAATCATTTTAATCCTTCTACCTCCTGCAGTTATAATATCCATTCTTTAACATTTAGTGTGTCAATTAATTGGGTTATGAGGTCACTCCTCAATAATTGGGCGGTTTACCCTAGTCTCGTATTTTTTGCGTCGTAAATTGTAAATCATATCGACATGTCTTTAATTCAATACGTAGTACATACATCATAATAAACTTACACGTGATAGTATAGTTGACTTAATGATAAGATGAATTTTTCTTTCTTTATCTCAAACCACGTGTCACCCTTGTCTTTGGCTGGAATTATTTAAGCCGGTCTAGTTTTCTTAAATATATTGAAAATTTTTGGGTAAGAAGTACTCCACATTGTAGGTAAATTAGGAGTGAGTTAAAACTAGAGAAAATATTACTCTTTCAATGTCAAAAAAATTAGTTGATTAAATCTATTCTTCCGAGAAATAATTTTGCCTCAATTACAGTTTGTCTTCAAACTATTTGGAGTAAAATAAATTTTTAAGTTTCTGGATTGAAATCTGTTTTAAAGTTTCTCAAGTTTAGATGTAAAATATACTATTCTTAGACTTAATTTCAAATAAATATGTAATTGTGATTGTGAAATTACAATAGGAAGCTAAAAATGCTTTTCTAATTACATTTTCATATCACTTGAGTTAAATCAATACCACAAAAAAATGTAAAGTAGACTTCAAGTAGATCCTCAAGTGGACAATACCAATTGTCATGTAATAAAATATTTTTCAATAGAATATCACTACTGACATGATTACTAATTCAATTTACATCTTTTTATTACGATTAATTGTGATTGATAGTAATCGAACAATTTTAATATTTTTATTTAAAACAATTTTAAAAAATTTAATAAAATAATTTAATAAATCAGTTAAAGATGTACTTAAATGTTTACTAAAACCAGAAGAAATTGCAACTTTGACCAAAAATGATCAGCATTATCTGATGGCTATAAATTGTACACTATTAAGTTTGTAATGCGAATCTCTCTAGGGTCACATCAACCTACACTCTACTTTTATGGAGTATCACATAAACCACGACTTGTTTATTTTTCGATTATAAAAGAAACTCAGTCCTTGATCGAAAGTAAAAGAGCGATGGCTTGAAAGTATGCCTGATTTGCCTCAACGAAGAGTATATTTTACAGCTAATTAGGTCCAATAAAGGCACGTGTTTAATTCACTTTAGTAACTTAGAAGTTTAGAGCACATAGTACGTACGTTGTCATATATAAACATATTATAATTTTACGTAACTTTTATAAGCTTTGCATGATTTATCACCGTCACATGTGGTCAAATTTAGTTCTTTTATCTTATATTTATTTAGGTTTATTTCAGTTTATATTATGACACAGGTGTTTCACTAAAGTTTGGTAACCACATGCTTCATATATAGTCTCAGTTGTTCACTGTTTTTATCTACTTATTATTTTTTATGGATAATGAGTTTGTGATTCAGTATAATTTGAGAATTATAGTTGAAATTTAAATACTTAAAAACAGATAGAAAATAATATAGTAATTCAGTACGAAATAAATAATGTGATTATAGTGAAGGTTCTGTCGAAACATAAACGGTTAACTTTATGACGAATAGTTGATGTATTATATAAAATAACTACTTATATTATTGAGAATTTAATATTAGATAATAATTTAAAACTCAATTTTACTAATTTTAGAAATTGTCACATTTATATTAAAATAGATATTTTCATTTAAACTTTACAATTATGTAGTTGTACATCGATATATCTTTAATATCATCTCGATAAATTATAACTAAAACTGTTAGCTTTTTTTTTAAATAATCGATCTTTGATAAAATAAAACTGTTTATGCATTCTTTTAACTCACGTTGCTTCTTATCGATCAAAAAAACTTAATATTTTTCATTTTACAGTAGGGAAAGGGAGAGTAAAATAAAACGTGGGGCAAAGTGAAACGCTCGAGAAAATGTGATAATTTATTAAAATATGTTTAAAAACACTTATTGCATTTTTTGTTTATCAGTTTTTCAATTTATTAATGTATTAAAAATTATCAACATTTGTTAATGTAATAGATAATTTGTTAATTTACATTTTTTCATGGTGCTCCATTTTACCCTACTTTCCCCTAAATTTGTAATAGAAAAAATTCTTCCGAGTTGTCATCCTATCATGAAATATTTCAAATTCTTTTCGTGAGTTAAAGTTTCGCAAATTTATGAAAACTGTTCTTTAAACGGAATAAATTTATCTATTTCCTATAACTTCTTGTTATTTAAGAAAAAAAAAGTTTTTATGAAGTTGTTTTATCTGCATTGATTCATGTTATAATTAATTTAAAGAAAGAACATGTGATATTAAATTTATGCGAATGAAAATATTGGCAATTTCCAGTTGTACGGTAAAGTAAATTTCCCTATCACTGCATAGCGTCTCTCTTTTATCGGTACAGTAAATTTTCCGATAGATACGTAATAAAGATTATCATTGGATACTCCCCAGGTACATTTCGTGGTCGTTAAAATCTTGTTGATAACCAATGTTACATACATCCGAATTTTAACGAAAAATAAATAGATAAAAAAAATTGAATTAAAAAAAAAAAACAAAATAAAGAGAAAAAATCTAATAACATTGTTTTTACTTAATTTTCTTGAATCCCATTCAATCTTTCCTTCTTTAAAACTGGTCAGATTTAATCCAGACAAAGACAAATCGAAAAAGAAGCTGAAAATTGTTATCTGTTCCGATGTTTCAAGATATCATTGATGAAAATTTGTTGACCCACAATGAAATCGTGTTTGTGGATCTCTTGATAACAGTTTCACTGATTTAACTTAATCGAAATTCAATCGATATATTATGAGGTCACTTAGAGTTTATAGAATTTTGAGCAACATCAATTGAATTACTCCCGAGTTATTTGGAAAATCCAGACCAATATTAAAAAACTAGACTGGTTTGTCTGGTCATCGTGGGTTAGGATTCTAACAATTTTCCCAATATGGAACAAATTTACCGGTCATTGAAGCAATGCCTGAGGTATTCTACCCTCATTTGATATGTCTACAGTATTATGTAATGACTCAATTGTAATTCATTTAATTAAATATCATTAATTGCAATACAAATAGAAGTAAGCTTAATTGGAATTAGTCTTCAAATTAACAATAAATATATGATCATTTGAACTTTAAGTAATGCAAATTGATTGTATTTAATTAACATGGATCAAAATTTTTAATGAATTAAAAAACGAAACTTGCGTAATTAATGCTCTAAGTCACATAAAAAATATATTTTATAATTTATTTTAATTAAAAACTTTATTAATATCGATTATTGTATCACATTGGCCATTTCTCGCATGTATCGTGCGCTCTCTCACTAAATTAAATTCAAAAACTTGGTTATGATCCTAAACCAATCGAATTAGTAATAAAAAATTCTATAATTTAAATCATTTATCCAAAATTCTATAATTTTCTGGCCTTAAATATTTTTAATATTGGCAACATTTATTTGTGGTAATGCTTTATTAGATTAAAGAGTTACTTCATTGTTTTTTTGAATCAAAAAATAATTAACACATTTATTTATTGGGTTTTTAATTAAAGATTTTATATACTAAACAACAATAATATTGAACACATTTTTCTATCAATTTTCTATAGCTTCGAGTATGATGTTCGAATGAATACAATTGAGATCTACAGATTCCTTACAAAGATTACATTCACATGACGTAAATTTACTTTTCATTCATCATTTTACTTTCACTATCGCTGTGTTCTAAAAGCCTTCAGTCTCAACCTCACAGAATTAAATGTTTCCTCTCATCTAACATTGATTTAAAATGTATGCTGATGAAAATGCATTATCACTATTGTTTTCCCAACGTCAAATCTAAACTGAAAGTTTATTTTTATTTCTTCCATACACTGTCCTATTTACTGTTTCTCTATAGGTCCATTTACTTTTTCCACAGTCGATACCATAAAATTTAAATATTTTCAACAAATTTTTTCTTTCCGGTAAATAAACAGTCCATTGGTATTCCCGATAGATGCGAAAAACGTTCGTCCTAGATTCTAGAATGGACTCATCATCCCAAAGGGACTGATTCCATTTCTGGAAATCGGAAATCTTTACCAGAGTATACTCAAGTCACATGTTAGAGACAAAGGAGACAGAACAAATGGTTGCGTAGTACGGATATACTTAGGAGGTTTGAAATTCGAACAAAGTGTATGTATAAAGCAAGATGTGCTACTACTAGTTCTGTACCATACAATGTGCAAAAAGAATAAAAGCAAAATCGGGGTTAAGTGGCTCAGCTGAAGCTAAAAGAAGTAAACAGTCAATATGATCAGTTTGTTTTACTGTCAATTTCATGTCAAATTTTTTAAATTCTCTGTAGAAAGTCTATTTACTTTTTCTAAGATATTTTAATACGACAGGAGTGTTTTAAGTGCCTTGACATATACAACTGTACTCCTTGCTTAATTTCCTATTCACCTTTACTTAAAATACCTCTCGAAGACGGTCAGAATGAACGGAAATGGTTTACGGAAATTCAACGTCACTGATTAAGTAGTCGAACATTATAATAACAATCTCTACGTGTCTAAAATTAGAAGTAGATGACGATAATTACATTTGTTTGGAGCTTTCAAAAGAAACTCATTAATATTTATATTTCATTTGTGGTGAAACTTTAATTTTTCTCCCTTTTATGCAGTTTATTTATATTTCCAATTTCATAATATTTAATTTATTTATTTATTTATGCATGAGTGAATGATTTTTATTTGATAACATCAGATGACGATGGTTATCGTAGGGAAGGAAGGAAAATATATAGAAAATAGTAAAATGATGAATATTATATTAATTCATTCAAGCATTATTTCGATTTAATTATCTGCACGTTCAATCATTCATTTAAAGATAATCTTAATGGAATCAAGTTACGTATACTTTTCTGATATTTTCTATTTTTATTCGTTTATTTAATTTTTCACGTATAAAGTTAATTCCTCAAACTTGGAGGAAGTACGATATTAATTTATCAGTACACAAAAAAATAATAATTAATATTCTTTTAGTTAAAAAAAAACATTTAACCGTTTTTAGCTTACATTTTCGTGTACTTTTAAATATTTCTCTTTTTTTTTTGTCCTAAAGAAATCAATAAAAATTTTGCGCAAGCTTAATGTAAATTACACATTTCGTTATTTTATTTTTTAGTTGATTATTGAAAAAAAAAAATTGTTTGTTAAAAATTTTTTAATTACATCCTATTATTTCTAATTTTTTTTAACGTGGAATACATTTTAGCAATTATTTATAATTAAAAAAATAATCTCTAAATTTAAAAAAAACTGAATTAACAAAAAGAATAATTAATATTTAAAATATAAATATAAAAAAAAATTTTAAGCGTGAATTTTCAGTGGTTTTATTTTTTCTTTTATAAAATATTCAAACTAAAATATTTCTACGATAGTGAAAAAATGATAATTTTTTATTTTAATCCAAATAATGCTGTTATAAAATAATATATTACTCAGCAGCCATTTGAAAATTAAAAAACTAATATCCTAATGCTTATCCAACTTAGAATAGTCAATTTCTTAACTTTAAGAAAAAAAAAAAAACTAAACCAGTTTTAATATTGTTGAAAATATCATTACTATAAAATTACAATTCAATCAGACTCTTTTTTACACAACTGTTCGTTTAATTAAAATCATAAAATGCAACATTTCCACAATTGCAACCTTTATAATTCCGTGCTTTTTGTATATTTGCGTGTTTATTTCATATTACATCACTTCAAAGAGTCATTACAACCACTTAATAACATGATATTAATTATTCCAAGTATTTCAAATATTTCCATAATAACTTAATTAAAATACCAAAAATACTCTTTTACCAGGAACAAAAAAATTTAAGTCAATTTCTCTCTTGAATGTATCGTAATAATATTTATCACATCAATATTCCACCTTCGTGAATGTTTTATCAACGATCCTCCTGCAATTCAGTTACGCAAAACAGTCACTCGAGTCTTACAACCCCTCATACTAATCACGGTAATAATTAAAACGTCGCGACGGTATTTATATTCAAGCTTAAAGAACTTTTCATTTTATTTCCTCTCCCTACGTGTTAGTGAAAAGTTTTTCATCTCTATTTTATTTTTTATTCCACCGTGAGTTTGCGTGGAGCCTGGCAATTAATTATCGTTGTGACAACAACAGCAATGACATAATTGTCGTGTTAGTGAACGATACTGATGCCAGTAAAAGCCTCACTCCTCTCTCTTCATGCCTCGCGTATTCAACTGCGTTGCTGATAACCGAGGAAAAAGAGGGAAATTTACCTCGAGGTATACAGAGAGAGAACTCTAACGTGCGAACGACCTTATCAGCTCTAGATATCCGCCTGCTAGCACGTCTATCGGATGAATAATGGTCCGATGATATCGACGGTGTGAACTAACAATCAGTAGAAAAGGTTGGGTTGCGTATGGAGTAAAGGTGAAAAGTTAGATTAAAGATTATAAATAAGAAGTATGGGTTCGAATAAATCATTATAACTCTCCTAGCATCAATTTCCCTTTACTTTAACTGTTAACCAACTACCTTCAATCTATATCGTCACGCCATTGTAATCCAAATTTACGCGCGTGTTTCACTGAGAGCAAGCGCTCTTACACACATTTCTTCAACGTACACAGCGCGCTGGCTATTGCTCTTTTTATTTTTCAACGCATCGTCAGTCGCGTGTCGCGCGTCTAACGACTAACGCGTTCGTGTATACAATGAGTTGATACTTTCGCTTGAGTTAACTCTCTGTCTCAAATAATCGTGAGTTTAATTGAATAATAATACAACATCCCCTTTCATCATCATCATCATCATCATCATCCTACAAGTGAAGCATTCAACTAAAAAAAAGAAATAAAAACAAGAAAAAAAAATTTTTTTTAAATCGTCTGGTTGAGAATGAAATTAAAATGAAAAATATCTTTATATTCATACTCCAATTTACATAATATTAAGCAAATGACCTAGGCATTGGGTTATTTATATCAGGATCACAAGTGAAGAATTTCAAGTCCGTAGCAAAAGTGTGTATGTGAACTAGTGTATTAATCATGAAAGTAAATGAAATCTTTATTATCTTTCAAGTCGAAAAAATATTTGCGTGTTGGTGTTTAATAATAGTCTTAAATGTCACGCAAAGGAAGGAATTAAAACCGATTTGCGGTTTGGCGATATATAGCGAAAGTTGGTGAGAAGGATGACAGAAGGGATTGCCGAATAGTAGTAGTCTAGTAGTCGTATCTATTATCTGGTGCATAACCTCAGGGTGACTGCGGCATGGGCGGGTGATCTTCATGTTGTAGATATACGTAACGATAAACGAAAAAGAGAGTCCATCGTGGCGGGAATACGGGTCGAGCGTATAGGTCGATACGGGCTCATGTATATGTGGATATAGCGCGCATCAGTTGTATGCGCCGGCTACGTTGCGAGTATCGTGTGGCGATTAGGTATGTATGTATATATACGTGGTGGTGCCGATGCACCCGGCGTCGGGACGCTGGAATAGTCGAGGGTGGGAGGGGAAAGTGCAACGCGCCATCCGGGCGTCGCAGAAAGTGGTAGTGTCTTAACTGGGTATTACTTGTCTTGTTTTACAACCAGTCCGCTTTGTGTAATATGCTCGGAGAATTTCAAATGGATCTTGGGACAAGAGTTTTTTAATATTACGAAAATCTTTTCTTTCAAGTTTCCCAGTAGCTGAAAACTATCGGAAATATTATATATTGCAAAACCCTAGGATTTCGTGGTCTAGTTTGAACCAAGAGAAAATCGCTAATGCAACTCGGAAAGTTTGATATAGATTATGTTCACTGATATAGTATTTGTGTAGGTTGTACATTGTTATTTAAAAGTTAAGAGTCTTTATCTTTTATGTATCTATGCTTTATCAATATTTGCAGTTGTATTGAGAGAAGAGGAGGCAAGAGAATGAAAATAGATTAATGTTTGCTCAATTTATTGTAGATCAAAAATAATAATCAGGTAAAAATAAAGTTTATCCAAAAATGAACAATAGATAAACAAAAAAGATTATTAAAATTATTTGTATAATTAAAGTTATTTAGTTAATTTCTTGGTTTATCAGATTATTGGTTTTAATTTGCAAAGAGTTTAAAAAATTAGCCTATGCTTGACCTACAATTAATTCTAAGTACCTGAAAGAAAAATTTTTAACGATCGTATGCAATATTTTATTCTAATATTTTTCATGATAAAAATTATAATATAAAGTCAAAAGCTCGCTATTTTTACGTTTTATTTAATTACTTTTTTCGAACAAAACAACTTTTTTACAGTCAAAAACCGGTATTTGTTTAAAAGAAACCTTGCAAAAGACATTATTTAAATAAACTCATTTTTTTTTAACTAAAAAAAAAAAAATAAACATCATGATTGAATTTTAAAACAAATGAAATCTTTTTTCTTGTGAGTAAAAAATTTTGATAAATATTTGATTAATCTGAGCTTAAGATAGCTAATTAAAATAATCAGTATTATTAATTCAGAGCTTTTAAGAGCAATTTAAAAATCATGGTCTCAGTTTTTCTAGCGAATAAACAAGGAATTTTCCCCCTCGACTATGGAAGACTATAGATAAATAATGTTACTATTATCAAATTCGTATGTTTGTTTCTCAGTGGCTATAAAACACTATCATGATTTCTACTATTCAGATGTCAATTAAATTATCGTGGTCCAGTGCATGACACAGAAAAAACGAAATTTCAAAACAAATGTAGCCAGTGGCATTTTAAAAATCTGTAAGTCAAAATGAAAAAAGCTTGTGTTTTTGTTGAAAAATAGATAAAATCAAATTAAAGGTTTCATAAAATTTGTTTAACCTTAATGTAGTTGTTAATGATTTTTAACTTTTTATAATTAATCACTTTCAAGCGTTTATAAATCATAAGGAAGGTCATATTTTTATCTAAAATCAAAAAAATAACTTTATAAAATTTATAGCCATTAAAAATATCAGTAAATTAAAGAAAAAAAATTCCAAGTACATATTTTAATCTCTAAAAAAAAAAAAAAAGGGTTAGAAAGTTACTTGTAACTTTTTAGTATCAAACTCAAGGTATTTATAAATTACGAAACTCTTATTTCGTCATTTAAAATTAATAAACTTGCATAAAAAAAGTGATTTATGTTAATAGAAAAATCGAAAATTGGTGGCATGTATTTTAGTCTGGTTGATAAAGCTAGAAATCCTGCCTTAAGACTTCTTACTACGCTATCAACGCGTTGATAAATGTTTTAAAGTTTTCGGCTCAGTATTTCGTACCGTAGAAAAGCCGAAAATGTTGCTTTAAAGCCCTTACCTCACAGATATAGGTGTGAAGAGTTGATAAATAGTATGAGGAGGAATAGAAATTTATATTCGTGTCTCCCTGAAAGCCAGAAAGAAGATTGGGTCGTCAAGTCATTGAACTTGAACAAGGTTCTACTACTCGATATAAGAACACATTATAGGATGAGTTGGGTGGCAACATCTTCTCTTCAAGATTTTAATTCTTAACTTTGTTTCAAAAATTTATTATGAATACTACGGCAACACTCTTTTGACATTTTAATAACTTTTAATTTTAATATTTAACTCTCAGAAACAAAAATTTAAAAAATTAAACTTTTACTTTTCTTTCTTTTAAATAAAATTTAATAATTTATGTAAATATTTTTTTTTAATTTATTTCAACATTGACATGAATACTTTTTCCAATACTAATTAATTATAAATTTACAAAAATTAAAAATCTTTAAAATTATTTATTTATCTTGTATTATTTACAAATAAATATTTAACTATTTCACAAAAAATAATAAATAAATATTAATAAAAAAAATTAATTTAAATTATTTTCCATAAAGTACATTTACTAGTCCAATAAAAAGAATATATATAAAGAAAAAACAAACATTGCAACCAACTGCGTACTTTATGACTTCGTTTACTGCAACCAAATCTCCAAGTTAAGAAATAAAAATTTTATAGGTGAAAATGTTGGCACCCCAAGGATAAGTAAAAAGTTTTCCTGTTATATCGCAAAAATAAGTATCTCCTACTAAAGTATACGGGGATTTAGTTAATACTATACAGCACAGAATTACAGAGTTAGACGAATGAAAGAATGGGTGGTAAAGTGCTGTCTTGAGTCGACAAGCGTGTTCCAGTGATGAACGATAGGTATAGGTGTGTGAGTGATATAGTAGTAGAAGACGAAGAAGCGCGAGGGTGGTATAGAATCGGGGTTGGCGCTCAGTAGGGGTCGGGAGCCCGAGCGACGAGGTGTCTCTTATTCGGGCCACGCTCCAGTTACTCTGTTGTCATCGAGCCTAACGAGATGGTACTTAATCAAGTATTGAGCCATCAGCAAAGAATCTAGTGACGAAATAAATTCCATCCATCAAAATAATATAAACATCCTTGTTCATTTATTAATCAAATCAAACAAATTTCTGCTGACAGATTTCCCAGTCCAACATCACAAAAACTGATGTAAAAAAAAAAACTACTTAAGACAAAAAATAAAAGACTAGAATTCTGATACATCATCAGCACAGTTTAGTTGTGAGATACTGCATAAAAGTTCACGTTCTACAACAGTTTAAATTCCCGGGTAATCCGAGAATTACAACGTCGACTTTTAGTACAAGCTTTATTCTCCACTGCTTAGATGAACCCTCTCGAAAACGATGAACATAAAAGTCGAGTGAAAATTTAAAGTGAAATGAAATAGTGAAGAAAATAAAAATCATCAGACATTTATCATAAATAACCAAACAGTTTGTGCTAAAGAGAATGATTGTAGAGTTACGAGGAATTTATCTCAAGGAAAATATTCATTGTACCAGATAGAGAAGTGTATTCGGCCTACTTGTAATAAAATTCGATTGAGCAAACGAGCGATCTTTACATTAAGCTAATTGATCTCGCAGGGTCAATAGCGCAGGGAAGATGATGAACCTATAATTCAACAACGTGTGAGGACAACGATATAAATGTTAATATGTAAATGTAGACAATGATATTCAACGAACTAGCAGAGCGAAACAGAGCGGAAGAGAAGTAAATGAGAACTAGCATGTGAAGGATAGTACGTCGATTCATATAAACTATAGAATTGTTTGAATTAAGTAAAAACAGTGCACTTCATACTGATATCAAACTCCAAGGACAACGTACGATAAGAGTATATTTATTTACTTATATTTACAAAGCTTGTATAACAAAAATCCTTAGATAAATTATTACCTGCCATATATTTAAACTTTAAATTATTAATGACACTGTCAATGTGCGACCTGAATATGTTCTATTCATTCAAACACTTGATAATTTATGTCAAAACTTTGTATTATAAAAGTGTCGATAACAATCAATTTATTAAAGGTCTTAAGTAATACACCCGCAAGTATTATTTATTACACTAAACTACAAGAGAGAAGACAAGTTGGAGAATTGAGTTAGACACAAGTTATGCTCGGTTTAGACATGAAACTAGTCACACGTCTTAGAGGTTTGTCTTTGAGTTCATCCTCAAACACACCAACGTCAGCAGGAGGTTCAAATAATTCAGCAAACATCACTTCAACCTCATCATCAGCATCAGCTGTCAACAATTCTCTACTATTGCCTAATGACAAACATCGTCGAAGATCAAGTCGAGAAAGTGGTGGTAATGTTAGTCCACCCACTAGTGATCGAGAAAGTGATGAAGAGATTTCTGCACCACCAAGAATAGTCAGGGATCGATCAAGATCAGTTTGCGTGCCTGTTCTCACATCATCACAGCTTAGACACCTTCATCGTCGTGCCAGTCATCATGTGTAGGTGTTTATTCTTAAGCAGCAAAAAAATAAAAATATTATATAGTCATGATATTAATTATAATAATTTTCGTAGAGATAATAATCCTATTTATTGAAATTCGTTATCATGACATGCAGCTTCTAATCTTTAATTAATAACATTAATTGATTTGCGTTTAATCATAAAATACAAATATATGTATATCTGAATTTTAATTCATTAATCAATTTAATTTGACCTTTGTAATTAAAAGTTAATATCATAAATAATTTTTCTCATAATTAAAAAGTTAGAAAGTGATGAGAGAATAAACTTGAGAAAAATCAATATTCTGAATCGCGTTGGTTAAAATTTGCTTTATTTGTTTTACGATGTCGTGTAACACCACGGAAGTACGACCTCAATGGCGTTCTAATTAACCTAGATAAGTTAAGGAGAAAATAAATTACACAATTGAAAACTAATACAAAAGGTATCGTAATTATTGTACTCGAATTTAGATAATTCAAGTATTTTTGTTAACTTATCATTATTATCTATACTACGAAGTATATTCATTTCCTATTAATAAGTTTGCATAACTTGACGTTATTAACACCAAGTGTTTAAACTCTATTTACTTTTATTTCTAATCATTATCACTTGTTACTGGATGTTATTACAGTAATTGATAAATGAGGTAATTCTTTATTTCTAGATCGTCCACAGATACTACATCAAGACGAGGTGTTCTGTCAAGAAGATGTTATGGAAGCGTGGAAATGGTGAATTAACATTGTAAAGTTAATAAAGAAAGTTTAATCAGATTTTAAACTTAATGTTTGATGTCGTTGTTTCCCCCAGTTGCCACAAATCGAGCAAGATGGGACAGAAAACGGTCGGAGATTTCGTGTGGAAAATGGCGATTCGCCAGGAGAAAAAGAAGAGGTAAAGTTTATCTATTATACACTCTACGTGCACGAGAAATCGGGGCAACCCAAGTTATCCGGGGGTAAAATGACTTTTCTACTAAATAATTAGAAAAAAAAGAAATCAATTTTTTATCACAAACAACGTTCAATCGTTCGTTTTATCTTAACTGTTCAGTTTAAGAATTCATCTTGAAGTGAATATCATCAAAGGTTAAATTATTTCCATCAAGCTTGATGAAAGTGCTCTGACTTGATGTTCATGAAAACTTTGAACTTTATTTTTTCATCAACTTAATGGAGATGTTTAATAAACCATTTTCATTCATTTTATATTCAAGAAATTTTCATAATTTTAATTAATAAATTTTTTCTACTTTCATATTGTATTCATTCTATTGAATCAAATTTTGTTATCAGTTTTCTGCTTACTTCCTGAACTGAATATTAAATTGAAAAGATTGAAAGTTCTGTTAAAAAATCAATGAAATCACAATAGTATCAGAGAATAGAACGTTTACGGTGAATTATAAAGCTTTATGAAATGTTCCAGATGTTCGGTTCTCCTAGCACACCTGTATTAGAAAATCCTGAATACCAGACACGTTGGTACTTTAAATATTTTCTAGGAAAGCGTAAGTAATTGAACGACAATCATTTTATTCTATTTATGAGTATTATCTTTTGATATCTTGTATGTGTTATGTATGTACAGTTCATCAAAATTATGTTGCATCGGATCACGAAAGAAATCCTCTCTTCTTGTCAGTTGTGCTTAGTGATGGAGGAGATCAGTGTGTTCCTCATTATAGGGTTATTCTTTGGAGGCGAACCGTAAGTTTTTAACAAGTAAAATTTATTCCTTCTAGATGCAAACATTCTTATAATTTTTAATTTTTTATAAAGATTTATAAAGTCAAAGATTTGTAGTGAAATATGAATTATTTTTTCATTTTTTACTTTTAATTTAAATAGAAGATTAGACATTTATTTTTATGTGCTTCAATGTTTAATTTTAAATTAATGCATGACGTTACGAGAATTAAGTTTTTTGTAAACAAGCTTTTTTGCAAGTTAATAAAAACATTTGAGAGCTTTTGTAATTTTAATTTACAACAAAATTAATTAATTATAAAATTAATAGTTAAATAAAAAAAGAGAAAAAATTAATTTTTGCAATAACATAAAGAGTATAGTTTAAAAAAAAAAAATACTCTAGAGTTTTGGTCTGATTTTAATTTTTCACTCATCATTTACTCTCTCTAAAAAATGTTTTTCCTAGTTTATGCAAGTACTAAATGTAATGTCGAGTTTCCATTAACCCAAAAAATTTGAAACATGAAATTTCAACAATATTTTTACATCAATGATATCTAATTCTACCTAGAATTGTAATTAAATTTTTTTTACCTGTCGAATGCAATTTGTGATACAAAAATTACTGGATTTCTACTCAGCTACTAAATCGAATTTGCAAACGAAGAAATACTTCACGAATTTTTGCATCAACTTGATACAGAATAATTTGCATCGAGTTACAACCACAAAAAGTTGTAAACGATGATTACATATTCATTAAATGAATATTCAAAAGGAGAAACTTGTCCTCATCGTGCTTCAACGATAATATTTCACACATTTTCTTCATATCATGTGAGGATGTCAACTGAAAGCTAGACAATCAGTTTGAATAATTTAAACGATTTGAAAAATTTCCATGTATTCCTAAATCTTCTTTCTTTTTAAACAATGATAAATAATATAACCTAAATATATTTTTATAATTATTCAGATTCTTATATTCTAAAGAAATATATATTTAACATTGATTTTTATATCTCTTATTTTTCATCTTCAGAAAAATGTTCTCAGCATAAAATCCTCTATAAGAGAAAATTTATTTCAATACGGCATTTGCTATCTTTTTTATTACATTATACGTGAAAGATGACGAAAAAGATAAAATATATCCTCTCAAAAATCTGAAACAACGTTAAAGATGTCAATTTTGTTATTTTAAAGAACAAATATCATTTTATTTATTCAATTTCTTCCATATAAAACTCAATGGAAAGTAAAAAATTGAATTAATCTTTTATTTAAAATTTTCCATTTTCCATTAGATAAATAAAAATATTTTTTAATTATTCAAGCATACAAAATTTTAATTACCTCATTCTCAAGAATTTTCATTCAGTCCAATTACTTTTTATATCATTGTAACTCGGTGCAAATAATTTATTCATCCGACGAATTTTACATTTGAATAATAAATCAAATAATTTATTTTCATGAAATATAGGGGGCACAAAAAATATCTTTACCTTACTCGTCAAATAAATCGATGACCGTGAAGCAGATTTTAAGGTAAGAAACGAAATAAAATAATGATAATAATCATAAAGAAATCTAAAATTTATGCAAAACCATTATTCACACACACAAACACATCTTTTTTTTATCAGCAATTTCTTTGGGATAGAAAAGTTTGATAAAGCTCCGCGAGAAATTTTTTCTCCCGAAATACAAAAGGTAATCTTCTAGTGCTTATTGTAGAAACTGAGGTAGAATTTCAAATGTTATCAAATAAAATTTAACGTATTCAACAGGATCTTTTGTTACTGGAGGAGCAAGAGGGTTCAGTGAATTTTAAATTCGGCGTTATATATGCCCGCGAGGGTCAGACATCTGACGACGAAATGTTGTCGAATGGTATCTATGTCTATATGTATTTAAAAGAAGAAGAATTTATTAAAAGTAAATTCACAGTTTGGAGGTGGAAAAAGGGCTGATCGATCTATTTTTGTGCTTACAGAGAAGACAAGCCCAGAGTTCGAGAGGTTCTTAGAAATTCTAGGAGAGAGGATTCGCCTCAAGGGGTGGGATAAGTACAGAGGCGGTTTGGATGTCAAAGGTGAGGGCGCCTACTTTGCTTTAGAAATATATTCAAACATTTAAAAGGCATATAAATTCGTGACTTTAAAAATTCTTTCATTTCCAGGTGACATGACTGGCAAAGAGAGTATTTATACAGTTTACGCAGGTCATGAAGTTATGTATCATGTGAGCACCTTATTACCTCATTCTAAAGACAATCCTCAGCAATTGGAACGGAAGAGACATATTGGAAACGACATTGTCAATATTATTTACACCGATGACCCTACAGTATTGGATACCTTCAATCCCAATTGCATAAAAAGCCAGTTTACTCGTGAGTTTTAATTGAAATAAAGTCATTATTTTTAGAGATAACAGTATCAATGGAAAATCATTTCCAATGTTATTTAACCTGGAAATTGAAAACAAATAATAACTGGAAGAAACCTAGATTTGAAAAAAAAAAATATATTCAGTGGATCCTAGGATAACCATAAATTCATAGAAATGCCGAAAAAACTGTTACCAAATTTTTTTTACTCGAGCTTAAAAAGCAGTTGGATACATTTTTGCGATGACTGGATTTGCTTTCAGATGTATTTGCCGTAGTGACAACCACCGAGAATGGACAGGGTTGGCGAATCGCAATTTACTGCGATGAAAACGTGCCTCTATTCGGGCCAAGTTTACCCTGCCCTCCAATATTCGAGGACCCCTATAACTTACGGGAATTCCTTCTTGTGAAACTGATCAACGGTGAGAAAGCTACTTTTGATACTCCAACCTTTTCCCGGAAACGAGAGAGAACTTTGGACACTCTACTTCGAGACATGTATCAGGAGCATACCCAAGATAGTAAAGGAAACGTAAGTTCTGTACGTATACAATACTAAAGGTGAATTAACTCGAGTAGTTGACCCTAGTAGAAGTTGTGAGGATTTAATTAAGATACTGACCACGAATAAAAACAACATTCTGGTCAAGATAAATTAAAGCATTGAGTTGGTTTGTATTGAGTAAGACTGCAAAAAAATAACTTCAATGTAAATATTAGTGCTGGTAATAAGCGTAATTTTAATTTTGTTATTAAACTTGGTTATTTAAGTTAAACTTTATTATTTGATTATAGCCTGAACTCCAGCCCTAAGTTTATTATTGAATTTTAATAAAGACCTAATTCTTTAGATAAATAAAATTATCTTTGGGAATTATTTTTGAAAAGTTTCGTATGATAATTTGAAAAGTTTTCAAGACAATGAAATATAATTTCTTTGTAGGTGTAGTTTTAGCTTAGAAGATGCTTCAAGTACTGGTGATGTGTAATTCATCATTTACGTAAATTACTCCACTGCTAGCAATGAAATTTTTCGCTGTGCTAGAAGACTAAATTGTTAAAGTTTACCAATTTATTTTTCTATGTCTCTGAAATGCTAACAAAAATTGCCGGTTAAATTTGAACTTCTTAGAAAGTATTTCAATAGGTTTTAAAAGATAAACATTTGATGAATTTTCAAATAAAATGTAACATTTACAAATAAATTTCTTATCACAGATTTTTATATGGGCCGTCAATGACCCAGATTGCCAGCGAAGGGTTCAATTTCGGAAATGTCAAATAACTGTGATTGCACAAAAAAAAAAAACTCGGATTGCAATCGACTGAAATGTTTTAGAGTATGAACTTTCAGTTTAAATATTTTTTATTTATTTTTTTAATTTTCGCTTCAATGTTCAAAATCAAAGTGAGATAAAAAAGTAATCCCTAAATCTGTGCCAACAATGTCTGTCTTCCTTGACAAGAGAACGTTTTTAAAAAAAGTTGATAAAAATTAATGAATATTGTATTTTGTATATAAAAATTGAAATAAACTAAAAATAATTCCCAAGGTTAACATTAAACATATTTTGTAAAATTCTTTTCTATTTAATACAGATAATCTTTCTCATCGTATTTCACACAAATTTATTACGATTTAAGTACTTCTTTTTATTATCCAACAACCATCGGAATTAGTGGATACGATGAAATATTTTATAAGAATAAATATATCTATAAACATTCAAAATAAAATATAAAAGTGGTTAGAATTAAAGAAATATATAAATTTAAATAAACAAATAGTTTTTCGTCAAAAAAATCTGATATAAGTTGATTCAAGTTGGGAATAATATTTCATTTTCCATCTATCTTAGTTCCAACTGTCCACCTCATCTTGGTTCATTTATCTCATCTTCTGAAAGAAAAAAAAGTACCCTATCGATCATCTCAACACCATTGAACCAAGTCGACTTAGACTGCCTTAAATTTACCTGACTAGTTTTATCACCACCTCGATTTTATTTCTACCAGGGAATGGTCCTAATAATATTAATGCAGTGCTCTACATAAAATATGTCGTAGTAAAAATATTACTGCGAAGATAGAAACTAACATGTCCAGATGTGAGATAATTCTTATCAGGATTATCAAATAGTCTGCTTATATCATATACAGTCTGTTATAAATTTCCTGCGTAGATAATAATTTATCGATTTGCACGACTATTTATATATAATTAAATGTACCGCCTACTGCTTCTAGAGTATGCTGAATCGTCGTGCACTTTCGGATGTAGTTGAGACTCCAGGACGTAGAAGAGAAGAGACAAGGGCTGTAGAAATGGTACGAGTTGGACAAGCTCTCAAACTAGAAGCAATTGTTCGAGGTCTTGCTCCAACATCTCTAGCAACCGTTGGTCCACTTAAACCAAGACCATGGGAGCCAAGATGTATATACCCTGACTTCCATCATGAGTTAGTTTGCGGAGATGTTTGGTCTGAAAATAAATTAATTCTTGCAACTGAGAATGGAACCTTTTTGGTTGAAGGTTAATAATTAATTTAATAGTACTTCATCCAACAAAACAATAATTCCTTTCAGTTGATTTAAACTTATGTGACTCTAGTACTCTTTCTCTTTTAATAGTGAAACATTATTTACAAATAATGACCATGTCAGGGACCTGTTGGAGACATATTTCATTTATTTACACAGAACTAAATTAATAAATAATTGAAATAAATTCACTGGTACCTATGAGAGTTGTTGGAATATCTGGAGCAAAGTTAGACATAGATGATGAAAAAGGTCATGTTAAATTCATGATTTATGTTAGGATTTCTGATGATTGTTCTATTTAACCAACCTGAATGACATTGAATTAAACGTCAATAATTTAAAATAATCATCAATTGATTTATTCTATTTATTAGCTGGAAATATCATTGCAAATAAATTACGTCAGTTTCATAAAATGCATTTAGATATTGAGCAGAATCATCAGAGTATCTAAATAATTGTGACTTCATCATGACAGGATGAAATCAGTTCCAGAAGCAGTGTCATGATGGTTTTTCCACTCTTCTATTACTTTTTGAGATAAAATAATGAATGTGAAAAACAGTTTGCATGAACGTATTATACTCTGGTTTTGAATTACCAGATAAATTAAGTAATATGTCATCAATTTTAATTGATACCATCATAAAAAGTTTCACAAGATCACATGTAAACAGTCTAGTATTTTTTTTAGAATCATTTGATAAAAACTAATTCTATTTTTCCACCAATAATCAATCTCCAAACATTTGATTTTACTCATCAATAAAAGTTTTCAATATTTTTTCATTTTTTTTTTTCAATATATTACCACCATATATAGCTAATCACCATAAAAAAAAAGTGGAAAAAATTTCATAAGATTACTTGTAGAATCTGAACCTCTGAACATCCTTTTTTTTTTGTAAAAAGGATTATCTAAAGTGTAAATTTACGAATCATTTTAATGCTAACCCCAAGAAAAACAGAATGATAAGAATGAAATACATGTTGAGTTGTTTTCTGGTTAACGATACATTCAATTTAGAATAAAAAATATTATCATACTGAAAGAACTTTTTTTTCTTCTAGATGGATTCTCAGATAGACTACTTTTCGATAAAACTGTTCAAATAAAGCAACTAAGTGTTGTTGAACAACATGGAATTTTACTCTTCAGGGCAGGTGATAAAGGCAAGGAGAGCAACGTTTACGTATATCGTCTATCTGAACTTGATGGTGATGGTCCCACAAGTATTGATTACAATTCCTTTGAGGAAGATGATGAAGATATTGGCAGCTTTGCTTCAACTGCTTCTAATCCGAGTACTTCTCGTCCGCATATTGTTAGGACTCGATCTCACGTGAAAGAGCGTAAATTAGACAAGACTCGAGGATCTAATTTCTACAGTATTACGAGACCTGGTGGCTCTCATTTGCGAATGGTAAGTGAGTTATTAATGTCTACAAAATATCTTGTCGCATAATGTATAATGACAATAATTTACGGTGATTATAATTGATAATTACTACGGTAATTAGTTTTATTACTGTTGGAAATAATTATTTATGAAAAACAGATTATTAGCAAGTTATAGCAAGATGAAATATACCGTTATGTAATAAGATAGTAAATAGCTAGTTTCATTGAAACTACTATACAAAAACTTTCAATAGAGTTGAACGAAATAACAGTACAAGACTACCAGTTTATTATCACAATAGTTAAAACAATATTTATAATTACGATAAGAAAAATATTATTACAACCTAATTATTCTAAATAATTATTGATTAAAATAAAATTAAAAACTTGATAGTTAATTAAACTAATTTAATAAATTGAATAATCTTTTTTTAGTACACAAAAATAATTTTCTTTTCAATAAAATTAGTTATCTGAATTAATTTTCTATATTATTATATAAGTTAATAAATAATTGAATTACTGAAACTAATTTTTTTTAATAATAAGAGGGACGTTATGAATAATAAATCGATCAATATCGGAAACAATTGACTTCAAAAACAATATTTATTTCGTGACAATACTGTAGATTCTAGATATCAAAAAAAATATTTCTTTTATTATACTTCTACCCTAAAGTATTTTTTCATTCAATATTTGTATAACACCAAAAGGAGAAACCAAAATAAACCTACTAAATACCTATTTTCGTCTGAAAAATGATTAAATGAATAATTGATATTATTTATCATGAATGTATAACACGATAGATCTGTTTATAGAGAGATTTACAAGCCTCTCGAGACAACAGTTGCTGACGTATGAAGACGGATAGGGACGATCAACCCTATTAAGCTTTATTATATTTTATTTGTTATAACATTTTTGTAAACGTCGAAGAAATAAATGTAAACGTAGAGAAAATTATTTATGTTTAAGATAAAATATACCATATGGTATATTTTATTAGATCATATGTTCTAAAAAAAATTTTTTTAATCTTCCGCAATCTTTGAAATATAAACATGAAACCACTTCACAAAAAGGAGAAATGAGATATTCATCTGTTTGTATGTCAGTTTTTTTGGAGCCATCTGCTCCATATTCATGCGAAATTTCAAATTAATAACTTTGATAGTTTCAAAATTAGAACACTGTGAGATACTGACGAATAGATATATAGGCTTTATGACAAAAACATGAAAGTTTTAACGAGTCTCGAAAAAAAGTTTTACACTGATGTTTTTTTCCTAGTTTTTATTGAAATTAAATACCCGATCATTGCGACTTTAATTGAATTATTTTCATTGTATTTAATAAAAAAGAAATTACCAATATCTTCCTCATTATTTTATTTTACATTTAATAAATTGACATCAGAGTAAGGAAAATCGTTTTTATGAATTAGAAGCAATTACTGTTGAGATTTTTTTAAATAAAAAATATGATCTTAATCCTTTCTATTGTTATCTCGATAATCTTTAATTGCTATTTAGAAAAGTATCATTTAATTTTTTCTAAATAACTAGTATTTTTAATTAAATGAAAAAAATTATTAAGTTAAATAGATATAAAATTAATGAAAATATTTTCCAGTGTGTCGTTATAGGAAAGAAATTAACACTTCTCCAATGGAAGCACAATGCTGCTTGGACTACTTGGTGTTCATCTGCTGACACGGACACCATCGATGGATTTCGGTTTATCAAAGAGTACAACGCTTCGGAGCAACCTTCTATTGTTACAATAATCGAGAGCACAGACTCAAGAAATGAGTGGATACTCTGCTGTGGATTGAAACATCATTTCGAATTAATTTCTGTTGACGGTGCAACTAAATCACTTCATATGGAAGCAACAATGAAACCTCACATTGTAGCAGCCTTAGATTTATGCGAGGATGAAGAGCCAGAACTTTTACTCTGTTATAACAATACTTGTCATTTTCAAAAACTATCAGAGAACACGGCTGCTTCTACAGAATTCGATTTTAACTGGAATTCAGTGCCAATTGCTGTCGCTTGTGCCTTTCCTTATGTTATTGCATTTACAGCTGATACGATGGAGATCCGTTTAATAATTAATGGCAATCTTGTGCATACTATTGCAATGCCAAATCTCACACTTATCTCTTCTAAACGAGATATCTATTTTGCAACAACTGCTCCAGAATTTATGGTATCCAAATGCGAGAGGATTCGGGTTGATTCTAAACCTAATGACAAAGAAGAGAGAAGCAGTAGTCCACCATCTTCTCAGTCCAGTTTAACAAGTGAGATTTTTTCGTAAATAATTGCACCTTTTAATTACACTTTTCTTTACACTAAAATTTTACCACTGAACATAACAGATTTTTTGTTATTTTTTTTTTAGCAAGAAACATTTTTGAAAATTATTTCTTAAAATTGAACGCTTGAACGACAATTGAATATGGATAATTGCGAAACGTAATTTCTAATTATTCAAATTCAACAATCAATAAATTATAGATAATTAATTTTAGAATCTAATGAATATGCATATAACATTTTGTTCACGAGAAATCTACTAAAATAATTTTCAGTTGAACATTGTGATTAATGCAAATTAATTTTTAACTAAAGTCTGACTATAATTTGATGAAAATTTCAAAAATTACGTATTGATATGAAAGCTAAAACACAATGATCAAACAAATTAATAATTAAATTACATCAAACTATATTATACGTAAATAAACTGACAAAATTTTTCAAGCTCGATAAATTTCGAGGTATAAATATATAATTCAGTTTTTATCGATCATCCTAACATATAATTAACCCTGTCACCACCACTGAAGGGTATGATGGATATGGGTAAGATTGCCTTTTTATATAATAAAGATGTATGTTCGTATCTAGAAATGATTATATCTTGTATAACATCAATATTTTTCTTCAAGTATCATTTATAATATAATATAATACCATCAAGGTAAAATTAAATAAGCTCGAGCTTTTGGTATAAATAAACTGGGTCAATGACACCGATGGTAAATAATAAAATAGAATTCAAGTTCAATAGCTGTCTAATTAAAAAATTTGTAACTACTTTAATTATCAATAACTTCAATTTAAAAAAATAGAAAAAGGCAATTTAATCCAATTTTATATTTTACTATTATACTTGAGATATTTTCCTGCACTCAAATTTAATTCGTATCACTTCTATGTTCAATTCAACATTGGTTAGTAAATAATAAACAGTATTTGTTTTGCTCCCTAGACTCGCAGAGTGATTCTAAACCTCTAAGGATCTACCGAATTCCACTGCACACTTTATCAAGGTCAGCACCTTCAAATTGTACTCAAAGACGTTGTCCAAGTCCTGTCGAGCCAGAAATAGTAAACGCACAACCTCCGAGTGATCCTAATTTTTTAAGTGTTGAGCCACATCGATTATTAAGTCGATCTTGCAGTAGCAGTCCAACACCTAACATGGCTGCTTCATCAGCTAGCACACCAAGTAAATAATCAAAAATATAAAGCAAAAGTATTTGAAACCTTTTCTCTACTACCCAAGTGGTGGAATCGATTACCATGTAAATATGGTAAGATTTTGCTGTCAGAATTTTTGATTGTCTGTATGGGATAGTAGTAAAGTACAAGTGATTGATATGAGAGACATTGAGGAGGAAAAATATAAAATGTTATAAGAAGCGGTGCAGTGCGCTGTTTTCTCTCTGATTTGCAGTCACAACAAAAAAAAAATACTTTTTAAAAAAAATCTCTAGATCCTTCGATTACGGTTTATCGGGTATGATTAAAATGAAATATTGTTAAACACGACCTTTCGTGTTCATTGTAAAAATGTTGGTGACAAATTATTGAATAAATCCTAATTTATGTTCTAAAACTGTCTCATATATATTCCTCCTTCAAATAGTCACTAGATTTAGCTATAATAAAACTCCAAACAAATTTATAATCATAATTAAGTTATGAAAAATAGTAAACAAATCATCAATATTCATGACAACTCCCTAAATCTCATTTTTTTAACCAAATAAATATTTTAGATTAATATAAGATCTAATTTGCATTAAACAGTCATCAACATAATAAATTATTTCTTTTAGCCATTAGAAAAATTAAAAAAAAAAATAAAAATACCCTTTTACTTAATCAAATATGGTGTATCTATTCTCAGGACTTTGTTTTAATAAAAAAAAAAACTAATTTCAGTAGAGTGTTTTATGAATGTTTATATAAATAAACATCATAAAAATGGGGGATCTATTGCAATAATTTTAAGCCGAAAATATTGAATGGCTTTGAATGTGCGGCTTTAATATTTTAATTGAAATACTTTTTTATTTCGATTGAAAAAAAATTTATTATCAAATGGCTCGATCTGATTAGTGAGAATTTATGGATAAACCGAATTTGTAAAATGAAAATTTATTTGGTTACATATTATTGTTTATTCCTACATTTCCAGCACAAGCTGAAGTTTAGCTAAAAACTCGATATCTATTTGTGCAACGAAACTTTGTATGTTTTGTCTGTTTGTAAATATTCCAATATCAACCGGAAGCAATATATGTATACCTATGTGGAGGAAATGTTTCTTTTAATGTCAACATGGAATTAATTATGGTATCGTAACTAATTATCATTCAGTAGCTTACAGATTCAACATGTCTAAACTAATAACAATATGTTTAAAGGACACTATTTATTTAGAGTGTAACATTGATAATATTAAATTGAGATAAATCGTATAAGGATAGATCTCGCAAATAAAAAATATTTGTTGTTTACTTACGTTGAAACTCCGATTTTCCTGAAATTTTTGGAGTAAAGCCTTGAGTGATCCCATATATTACAAAACACAATTACTTATACACACTTAATTACACACGTTTATAGACTAACACGCTAAATCACAAGTATAAACTAAGGTCAAAAAAATTAGACACATAAAAAATATAAACACACAAATTTTCACGCTATGAACACTTTGTTGATTATAATGCATTATTTATTCTTGTTGAATGACTTTGACTTATTGAATTATTGAATTTCAAAACATATTTTAGTAGATTGATAAATATAAAAATAATCACTCACTCACATTGATGATGAACACGAACCACTTACGACAGCCATTTTTTTGGCGGGAATAATGACGCCGCGAGCATTGACATATATTCGGAGTTGATTTTAAACTAATTATTGCATAATTTTATTTATGATAGGGCTTATTTCACTTCACTATTTATATTTTTAATATAAATCAACTTATTGACTTTTATTTTTTCATTGTTACTCCATAAACAAACTCCAAAAAAAATGCCGGTTGCATAGCGTCATTGAAAAATCTAGACTCCGTTACAGTTTTTTATACATTTCTTGTTTTGTAGATTAAGTTATTATTATTATTCTTCATCAAACTATTTTAAAATGTTTATTTCAATACTTAAATAGCAAAAACAACATAAATTCTGTTTTTTTATGCAAAAAAATGGGCTTAAATTAGAGAGCGTTGAAGGAACGTCTTTTCGGAAGCTGTGCCGAAAAAAAAATGCGCGCAAAGGGTTGCTATTTGTACTGCCCTCTATTTTTTCAATGCGTAAAAAAGGTAACTCATCAAATTTTCCCACCATTTTTTAAAAATGATAAAAAAATTAATAAAATTCAATGTTATATCTAAGAAGTATTCGTTTTCTTTTCAAAAATACTTTAATTAATGTATAATAAATTATAAACAATTTTTTTTATAGTCCAAATAATTAGAACTCTATAAATATTTCGAATGATATTATTTATTTATATCTTCTATGATGGTAACTATATTATTCTATTCAATATTAAATTAAAAACGTAAATAATCTAGTAATTTATATACTTGAAATAGTTGATGATTTTTCAAATTTATATTTTCCAAAACACGAATTTGATCCATCATTTTTATTATTCAAAAAATGACAATACATAAAATACTAATAAAGCTCTTATAAATGAGTATATATTTATATACCAAAGTATAATATATTTAATTATAAAACCAGTAATTCATAATTATTTGATAATACTATTATAACAGGTTTCATATCAATAAAAAAAATAAAAATCAACATGGTGATGTATAATGTATAATTGTGATAGTATAAATCATTCTGCCACATCCTTTTTTCAAGGCTTAAGGAGTGTTCTTGCAGAATTTAAAATATTAAAATCATTTTGTGACTCTTACTCCTTTTTTTCATTTCTACAAATGGCTGTTAAATCATCTAATGAAGCCGAATGAATGTAGAAATTAGTACTCTCAATATTATATTTACTATACATAAATATTGGAAGCTTATCAGCAAGACAATAGAATTTCCTGGTTTTTGGTTCGATGATGATATCATTGGGGAAGACCAATGTTTCTTCATTCTTAGCAACAATTCCTATCAAAAATAAAAACATTTGTTAATCAATTATCTCATTATTTTAATAATTATATAAAATGACTTTTAATTTTGAAATGCTATTATAGATTAAATAATTCAATGAATTACATAAAATACAGATTTTACTGCTAAATACTTACGGAAGTTGTCAGGATTAAGTTCTTTTTTTGTATCCCAACAAGCCACTGCATTTTTATTGACTAGTGCAAAGTAAATAATTCCAGTTTCAGGATCATACATAGAAGACGTTCCTTGGGTCATTGGTCCTTTATTGCCAGCGATATGGAATTCAGTCCAAACGCGAGGATCAGCGAGTGCAGTTTGATTTTTTAGAATACTTGTAGATACATAAAACTCATGAATGCCAGCCATGGAATGGAAGTAAAGAGTCTTACTGCCGTCTTCTTTAGGTGGACTCAGAGCTAATCCAAAAACTCCATCAGTCCATTGGAAGGTCAAGCCGCTTACATTGAAATCACCTGAAATATCTTGCATTTAAATGTGATCGGATTAGATTTAATATTATGCAACTGATATTACTATTCAGAGGATCTATATGGAAGTAGTTGTGCGAAATTCTCCAAGAATCATTTTTTGCCAAGCTATAGACGACAAGTCCATAAGCTCCTAAATCTGAATTGTAAACGTAAGCATCAGAACAGTTTTTAGGATCAACATCAATCACGGTGTCAGCAAAGAAAGTGTCTGATTTAATGTCAGAATCTTTAAACGTGTATTTCAAAATAATCTGAAAAAAAATAAAATGGCAATGTTATTTTATTCAAGATAAATCTAAATGATTATTTTATCTGATTCAATAAAACGACTTTTTTATTCACAATACCAAATAAATTTATTTGTTTTTACCTTATTAGTTTTCAAATCGATTGCAATAAGTTTTTTAGGTTGTACTTGCTTAAACTCTCCAAGAATATCATCGACCCCACTATCAACTCCCCATAATCGATCACACGCATCAACTCTGACCCTGAGGATGTTGACGAGGGCATCAGGTGAATGGATATCATTGGATTCCCAGTCGGGATAAGGATTGAGTAATGGCGATGTATCTTCTATAATAGTAGAAAAAATTGTTAATAGATAGTTGGAAATTCTAGAAGGTACAAGATTAATGAAAATGACACTGACTAGCTGAAGCAGCATCGCTAAGGCTGATGTAATTCAAATTAGACGCAACTCCTTTCTTCCAACGTGGTACGGTGATGAAGAGTTTATCGCCCCAAACATTCATGCCAAGTGGCACGTTGTTACCCTCAATGTAATCGTCAGAAGCTTTGTAAGCATTGAGCACTGAATCATTTGGGAAGTTATAGGCCACTTGTTTCCATGAAAAAACTGTTTCAAAAGGATCGCAGCTCACTACTGAGAGAGTTAATAGCAATGACAAATACCACATGATGAATCTGGAATAATAAATAATTGTTAATGGCACGCCTCAATAATAAACTTTTTATCTTATTTTATTCGATTTTTCATTGATTACAGGTAACCAAGTCCTGCATACATTCATTGACTATTCAATAGAACATTGTTATTGTCTGCTTATCGACCAGCCACACCTTTATTCCTGCGAAATATATTTATACGATAGTCTTCGCTAGTTATTTTTCTGAATGTCGAATTGTTCTTGAATGTGTTAACATCCGCACTCGAGTTCATTTAAAACGAGGATGCGAATCGCATGTATTTTTTCTGGTTATGAAACTGGTAATTAGAAGGTTTAATTCACGAGCCATTTTTTATCAGACATGTGGGTGAATAGTAAAGAGAGAAATAAAATGTTTGGTAACTAGCTCTTTACTGATGACACTCTCGATTCTCGAGGACACTTTCTCTGTTTGAATTTGCATGGCAAGTACGGAAATGTAAAACTAATAAGAAGAATGTTTTTCTTGATAATATTCGTTTACGTAAAAAGCAATAATTATTTCACAAATAAAACTTTACCTATAATCAATGAATTTATTTCAATTGTTTTAAAAAAAATTGCACAAGTATTTTCAGTCACAATTAAATCTAAATATAACTACTTCAATTACTTTAACAAATCAAATTCTTAGTAGAGTAACACATTAAAGTTTTTTCAAATTCATTTAAATAAAAATATTATTTTCCATAAAAATGTGTGATGTTTTTTTATTTTAATGTTGAATTGATTACATAAACATGCAGAATGATATTTAAAAAGTTCAAAGAAAAAAATCTTAAAGAAAAGAATTGCACACGAATTGCAAATCACAATAATCATAAAAATAATAATATATCTAATAAATATTGAATAATAATTGGTAGAATGTGAATAACTGAAGGTGAATTGTAATAGAGATTGGTTTGAAATTAATCAAACAGTACTCACGTATGGATTAAATTGGAGAACCAGACAGCCTGGAGAACGGCACGACCGTGAATGCCACCAAGCTGCAATCAGATCTCTTATATACTCGGTCATCATGGATGTCAGCCACACACTGGGGATCAAAGTATGCTTGGATTTGGATGTGTCCATTGATATTTACCAACAAAGACTGGTAGCACCTGTCAACTATCAATCTTGTTAATGACATAATTAAAAAACAAACAATTGATATTTTTTATTATTAAAAAAAATTAAATATTATCAAATAAAAATATTTAAAAACTTACCAAAACAAGTGAGGTGTTTTTAGCTTATTCGTTCGATATATTCATCGAGGCACTAAAATTAGCGGAAATTGTTTAATAGCATTGGATTTATTACTATGACTTGACTAGAAGGATTTTTTTTTATGTTTAATGAAGGTCTTCTATTGTAACTATGTAGAACTTCTCACATATTTCTTAAGTTTAAACTTTAATCAGTCACAATTATAATTATGAATGAATCAATCCTTTAAATCCTTATCAAATAAATACAATCACTTTACTTTTATCACGTTCATTAAGAAATCTTAACGGTAATTAAATATTTTATCGAGTTTAATAATGTAATTTCCGTTTATGATAATCTTATTATTTACTTGCATAGTTGAAACTCAAACTTCATGTCTATTTTTGGCTTTCATTATGTACTAATAAACATTATTTAACAAAATGAAATACAATAAAATCGATTCTATTCAAATAAACTTTCCCACAAAAAATGTATTCATTCAAACAGGATATGAACTGATTCATAAAGATGATCGAAAAAAGTAACAAGTATTATGTATGCAAATGAAATGAGATTTTAAAATATAAAAAGTGAGTTATAAATAAAAAAAATTGATTAATACAAAATAATTCATCTATTTACAAAACGTTAAATGTGAATTATAATATACAAAAATATACACGTTCGTAATTTGATTTCATATAAAAAATACAATTAACATTACTTTTATTTTATAATCTTATTTTGAACTTTCGATTGTTTTAAAATTTTCACGTATTTGAGTGAATTCAGTATAAAATGCTCACGAATTTTTACCTATGAATGTCCATCGTATTTGATGTAATAAATAAATATATGGAATAATTAAAATATCACTAACTACAGCATCTTGCAGCTTCTTATATAAAATCCGAAATGGAACATCTGAATTAAAGTACGTCTTCTGCTTCAACATCTTTTGTCTGTTGATTCTTTTTAATTTTTCTACAGAAATAATTTATAAACTTATAATCTCAAATATGTATAGTTAAGTTAGAATAAAATTAAATTTAAAGTAGAAACAAGTAGTTACTTTTTCAAAGTTATACTTACTTTCCAAAGTCTTCACCATCCTGAAGTGTTTCTGGTAGTTTACAGTCGTTAGTTTCTGGTAACAAGACAACTAAACTTGCACCAATAAGTGGTAATATACCAAATAGTAAAGGTGGAAGCCAATCTCTTATTAAACTCTGAAAAAAGCGAAAAGTTTAATGTTAGGATGGTATTATTAAATCTTTATTCAAATTATATCGCTTTTGTTTAAGAAATTTATTCTGTAATTTACCAAAGAGACAACAAACGGTGCCACCATTGAACCTATTCTTGCGCACATGCTACTGGTGCCAACACCAATATTCCTGACTACAGTGGGAAAAAGCTCGCCAGAAAAAAGGTAGACAGTGGTAAATGATACAGACATTCCCACAATTCCAAAGCAGGCGAAAATAAGTCTGAGCCATGCTATGTCTGTAAATGAAACAAAATTACTGAATAAATATCAAGCTCAGGAAGAACAATCATCGAATATACCTATATTTTATCTTTTTCATTTTTGAACTTCTTTTAATCTTATGAAAAAATGAATGTATTCTTTTTTTAATATTTTGTTTTAAAATTTAAAAAAAAGACATTCAGGTTTAATGATGATTCCCTGAGTACTTTTTTTTATCTGAACTTTATTTCAAAGAAAAGAGTGTGAACGCAGAAGTATTTGTAAAAATCTCTTGAAATAAAAATTTCATGTTTCTCCCTATGTGTCAATTTACATGAATACTCAATAAAATAGCTCACAAAATCTTTTGAATAAAATGCAGCGGCAGAGAGATATTTACAAAAAATCTGTTGAAATAAAAATTTCATAAGTTTCCAAGCATGCGTCAGCTTACGAGAATTTTTCATACAACAGATGAACTTGTTATTTGAATAGAATAGCTCGAAAAAAAAAATGAAAACGAAATTATCAACTAGTAAGCTGCGTTATTTAACTTTTCTCTATTTTGGCTCTAGTTGAAAATTATAGCTGTAGCTTTCAACTCACTCAGTGGAGTAACAATCAATAGTAGTGCAGCAAGTCCGGCAGTGATATGACTAACAATAAGAGTAATTTTTCGGCCCAGTCTATTCATTGCCCACCAGGCAACAAAATTTCCAGGGATTTGAGTGACTCCAGAGACTGCAAAATTAAGGAAAATATCTCCTCCAACTTGCCCTATATATTGGGTCATGCCAAATAAGCCCATTCCGCAAACTATCCAGTTAAAAAAAATCGATAGTGACTTTATCCTCATGTTTGGAGTTCGTAAAAGGTCTAAAATCGATGCTGAGTGATCAGAGGCTGATTTTCTTGAATGCTGAAATCAAATAAAAAATGATAAAATCTACTTACAAAAGTTTGAAATAGTTCATTGATCTGACATTGATGAAAATTTACCTGATGCAAATAATGCTTCCTAACTAGTTCAGGAATATCTTTTTCTTCTACTTTGTTCATTTTCGCTGCTTTCTTGAGTATTTTACAAGCAGCCTGTTGTTTGTCAACAGCTAAAAGCCATCGTGGAGATTCTGGTACAATCCACCAATAACTAAGAAGAATAATCGATGGTAAGCTAATAGCTAATTGAAGATGCTGCCAGTGACGGAATAAGTATGCTATTCCTGCTAGAGACATGTGCCCTAGACTAAAAGGAATTTGATAAAGAACTGTGATTGCTGCTCTCCATTTAATTCCAACGATTTCCATACAAATTACGTAACTAGTCACCATTGTACCACCTGTGGCCATAGCACTCAATAACTTAAGAAGCAATAATGCTGGAAACCAAGGAACAATTGCACATCCTATTCCTGATGCTAATTGCAAAATTACAGAGATCATCAGTGGAATCTTCCTTCCATACCTAAAATATGAAATGATTACTCAATCTTTACTTCAATTTGTACTATTGGAATTATAATACGTATCGAATATCATTGTTTGCTTACCTATCGGCTAAACTTCCGAATGTGATATTACCAAGTAAAATACCGAACATCAGAATTGACTGTAGAACATTGGCGTAATGAGATCGATTGCAAACCAAACCCCACTGGAAAACAAATGAAAATAAGTTTAAGAAGATATAAATTAGAATTAATTTAATGAAAACGATAAATTCTATTTATTCCACTTCAACTTTCATTCGTTATTAACTTTTTGGACATTATTATGTATTAATCCATCCAATAAAATTCTATGCCAACTTTTTATTAAGCTTGTATTAACTTCTCTTTTAAGTTACTGATAACTAAGAATTGAAAAATGCTTTTTATGTTAAATTAATTAATATTCTGTTCCAAAGTTATAATTATTTTACCTGTGAGATTATAGTTTCGGGAAAAATACTTTTGTCAAAATCCCAATCTTCACACTCCAGTTGAGTCCCATTAATACTGACAAGACATTGATCTTTATTATCAGATCTTGCAGGACTGGTACAATTAAATTCTTGCTTCTGGGGTGCCATAAAGACAATAGCAAGCTGGTGCCAGGCTACAGGAAATTTTACTAGAGAGATAGCGATGCATACTAAAACTTGCCATCTTCCCATAGCTCCCATTGCTTCCGATATCGCATCCACCTCTTCATATTCGACCTTCTCTTCTTTTTCTTTAACAACATTGTTTCCATTCACTTCAGCTAAAAATATAGATAAAAGGAATTTAATTCAATTATAGAATTTTTTTACTTGTGTCGGAATTGGAATTTTTGATAAATTAATATGATATTGGGGAAAAAGTATTCGAGTTCAATTAATAAATTCAAATATTTGATTGAAAGTAATAATAAACAAAAATCTGTTATGAATAACTAGTCAAGAAACTCATCATTTATTAATTGAAAAAGTATTTTATTACAGAATTTCATGAACTAATTATTTTAATTAAACTTTTACATACATTAATTGAGAAGTATTAATTACGGGATGATTAAAATGACATTTGCAATAAATAATAATACTGCTTGAACGAATTATATGTATGCACAAACTTAATTTACATACCATGAAAATTATTATTAGTTATCATTGATAGTTATAAAATTGATCAATATTTTTCAACATCAAGAATAATTTATAAAATAATTTATTCACATAGTAAATAAATTTTCATTGACTTACATTGATGTTGACTCTACAATGCTCGAAAGAGAACAACACAAGCTATACTACTCTAAGACATAAAGTATTTATTTGGATATAACATGATTGGTAGAATAATTGAGCTTTGGTGTTTTGTTTACATTTGAACTCGACTCAAGACACTGCTCGGTAAGGTTCAAAACATCCACCACCATTCGTTATCAAGCAGACATTTTTGAATGTGTAATGTATGCATATATTTTATACTTCACACTTTCTCAAAGAAATAATTATTTCAGTTGCCTTTTGAAATCATAGGTTGCGCAAGAATCGTAAGAGATTATTAGTTAGCTTGTATCAATCTGCAAGAAGTTTATGAATGACGTCAAAAAAAGTAGCTTCAAAAGTGATTACAAAAGTGGGTGTGCAAAAGACGTAACTTATCGGATTGGCTTGTGACTTCAATCGTCATTGCGTGTTGATTAAAGAAAGAGAATAAAGATGATAATATTACGTTGGCGCCAATGACACACTGGTATGCACATTTTAATGACCGTTAGCAGGTTGTTAGCACTCTTATTTTTCAATCACGCAACTGGAGGTAAATAGTTTAGAGTGTTGATAAGAATAGAACGAGAAAAACGAACTTTGCCCGCATGTATTTTCATGTAATTGAGAAACACAAAACATTTTATGAGAGCATCAGTTAAAGAATGATTGGTAAAGAACTAATTGCGAAATGGTGATAAAGATTCAAATCGTTTTCTGAATAAATCTCACTAGACAAAACTCGGTGATAAGTTGTTCTCGGCTAAGTCTAGAAGAATCAAGGACTTATTATAATTAATTAGAAATGAAACTTGGAGATTAAAATTAAGAGCAAATGAATGCAAGTTTTGATAAATCAAAAAATTTAGGTTAAATATTTAATCTTTTATCATAAAAAAAAAGCTAATTTCTCTTTAAGTCCTTCAAACTTGGCATTAAAATTTTCATTATGAAAATTTTTTGCTTCAATAGAAGTAATTAATAGTAATATTTGCACATTGTCAAGTAAAATTGATATATCATATTGATCTTAATTCAAGTGTTCAATTAAGATATAAAAGACAACATGAATACTTCAATATTATATGTTCATATTGTTATCAGTTGAAGTATTAGAAATATCACATACAATAAATTATGAAGTCTTCTTGACATAATAATTGAAAAACAGATAAAATTAATTATGTATATTAATCAACTGCATTCATTTTATTATTTAATTATTTAAAATACAATTAATGATCTAACGACAAAGTAGACTTAATTGCTTTTTTTTTAATATTATGAGATTTTTCATTATTCACATGTTTATTACATTCTGCATGTGAATATGACATGTGAAAATAAAATTTTTTTCTATTGTTTGTATCTTCATGAAAGATACTGTCAACGATTTTCTTCAACAATTTTTCAATTACTTTTGTGAGTAAATGAATTTCAATGCACAGGTAAATAAATCAATTATCATTCAAATTAAAAATAGAAGCGTAGTGCACTCATTAATCATTTTTTCTCATCTTTCATATTTAGGAGGAAATTCAGTTTCAGTAATTGCAGTGAGTACTTGGAAACTTATGAATAATGGATTGATTGATGTTGCAAATTTCATCAAGTCCTTGACTCCCAAATTTTTTGATCATTGGAATCGATGAGAATATGACATGTGTAGAGGGCATATGGAGCAAGAGTAAACCTTCATGTTCAAGAATACAACCTTGATGAATGTTAATATTTTCCTTTTTAAGGTAAAGGTTAAAAACAATAATTAAGTCAATATCAATGATGAGTGAATGAGATAAAATCAAAATATCAAATAATATTCTAATGAAATACTAGAACTTACCATATCCATTAGTCGAAATATTCTTCATAGCACCGGTCGATGCTATACTCTGAATATTCTTCTATCTTCTGACTTGTTTATCTGAAATATTTGAAACTAATCGTTAATTTAAATGCGTAAAATATTATTTTTATTTAAATTATAACACTTTAAATGACTACAAAACAGTCTCAATGACAAACAAATTTCTCATATGCTGATGAAAGTATTTTATAGATGACGTATCTGACAGACTTTTGATCTTTCAAGGCGACAAATACATATACGCATTGATGAATTACTCAATATTACCATATACATCATTTTTATGTTAACTGACACATAGATGAAGCAGATGTGTTTGATAAAAAAATTGTCATAATTGAGATTGAATCAATTTTATACCAAATCGACTGCAGGAAAATCAATATTGATGCACCAACAGAGAAAATTTTCATATAGTTATCTACAATCTATTTAAAAAGAACTGCATACTTTCAAGAATCTATTGTTTATATCAAGAATAATTGAAAATGAATTGTAAAAAGATGATATTCAGAAAGCAATTGATCAAAATATTTTTATTATAATGGTATGTTTTTTCTGTAAAAACAGAACTAATGATTAACAGTTTTTATGACACGATTTCATAAGAGATATATTTGATTAATTGCAATTTTTTTTTAAAAATAAATCTAACTCAATCATGCATACGTATTTAAATAATCAAAAGAAAATAATTAACAAGTCAATTAAAAATTATATTTTTTACTTTTTGGGATTACGAAGAATTTTAAATCGTTGTCAATTATCATTGCTAGTCAGATGACATTCTCATGAGATAATAAAATATTACAAAATTACTTTAATTGATATTTAAAGTTGAGGAAAATGTTGTGAAGCCTATTATAAACTTACTCATGGTAATCATAAGTACAATATAATAAGCTCGGTATTAAAAAAGTAAACTTGAATTATTATATCCGAAGATTAACAAGTTGTAAACTATCTGTGATTGTAGGTCATTGTATACACATTCTGTAATATTATCGTTTAAATTACTGTTATCATCGCTGTCAACTAATTACGTACAAATGTATATCCAATAATCTGTATAGCGTCTCTATAGTGTTATTGACATTTTTGTAGACAAGGATTATTGGTTAGCAATCTAGTTTTTAAAGTTATTTCTCCAACTAATTATAGATTCTAGTGTATTTAATTCTCCTTTTGAATTAGATTAAACTTTTCAATAGTCTTCGATTTTTCTAGATAAAAAATTGCAATTAAATCGTTTGGTTTTTTTTTTTTAATTAATCAAGTTTATCGGAAAATCCAGAGTGAATTGAAGTTCAATAAAATAATGCGTTGTTGGATAAAATTTCTTTAACTATTTTTGGGACTACTGAACAATTTTATATCATAGAAAGATATTGCAAGGATAAGTTATGATGATCGTAAATTGAGTTAGCGATTCTATAGCATTTTCTCGAAAATCCTACCGAGTTTATCTTCGGATCTATTTGACACAGATGTTTATGAGCTTTCAGAATTTCTCTTTTCAATCTAGTAAGTTGAATCATAATCCAAGTACAATTTAATTAGATAATAATACAATTTATTTTATTTAAATAATTTTTTTTAAAAGAAAAATTCATCCACTAAGATTGATATAATTTATCAGACAATTTCTTATTAAGTGCGGAAAAAAATTGTGCAGACAGATAAAATGATGATAAAAGAAAGTCATACTGTCAATGTTGAATGATTAAATGAAAATACGTTTGTATTATTATCTCGTTAGTCAAGTCGCAAATAAGATATACATCCAATCTAATCCAGGTTGATCTTGTAAGATTACTTGATGCACTAATGATCATAAGTATGAATTAATAATTCATCAAGTTACATGTGTATGAACATCAAAAGAATTTAGATGATATCTTTATATCAGTGATTATGATTGTTGGTAAGATAAAGCATTTTATTAATTGATTTTCTGTAAGTGTAAACGGACATGCGATCAAATTTTACAATGTGATGACCGAGTGCCAGTTGTGTTCTGAATATCAAGGCTTCGTCCGTGACACAGAGATAATGTTTATGAATGCGTAGGCGAAGACATAACGTGCGGAATACAAGTGTTTTCAGCGCGTGACAATGAAATAGTAAAATTATCGAAATAATAGAATATAAACACGACAAATTTACTAAAAAACTTCTGCAAAATATTACAATTTCCTGCTTATTAAAACATAGAAAAATTTATGATTTCATTCTTTAGTGTTTATTCTAATAAACTGTGATGAATAGTATTTTCATAATTATTTATATGAGCTTACAAAGCGTAGACAAGAAGATGAGTAATGTCACAATCTAATAGATTTTGCATAAAAGAATCGTAAATAGCAAATGTTAATAACAATATTTTACATTCTAAATTAATTATTTAAATAGCTTGCCTGCAATATTTAACAAAGTTATGATATTGAATTGAATAATTGTTGCATTGTTAATTAATGAGTCAAGTTCAATATTCAATTTAGTGACGCAGACATTATTGCCAATAAATAATTAAATGATCCATGAATTAAAGTACCTGATGTATGCTACTCGAACTCTTTAAATTATTTATCAATGTATTTATGCTTCAGTTACATCGAATTCTAAGCAAAGTGTAAATGGTTGCCAATTTTTTAATTCAACATTGTAAACAGTTTGGTTAAATTTAAAACTATGCGGTATTCATTCAAGTTTGAATCTGTTAGAAGTTTACTCGAGAGCAATCGTTAGAATGATTTATCAAGTATGATAGTAATTAAAACATTAAATAAATTAAATTACCTGATCAGTGAATCAGTTGATTTGTGTAGAAGAATAGTTAATTCGAACAACTGGAATTGTTCGGTCCCACGGACCGAATCTCTGCATCAGCACTTGTTCTATTCTAGGTCTTGGCGTTGCGCTTACTTGCAGCACACGTGTTCCTTGATTGCTGTTCTTTTAACTGTCTCTCTGAGTGAAACTTAATCCTTCTTTAAGACGTAAAACAATAATTTCACGCTTTATGCAAACAAAGTCTAATTAAGAGATCAAGTAAACTTAATATGCCAATTAGAAGATAAAATCATACGTTGTAGCAACTCCGTTATTTTTTGAATAATAAACAATACAATAGTTGAACTTAGAATTGGAGGCAACAAAAAAGTTATAAATGAAAGAATAATTCCAGTTCTTTTTTACTACTCTGATGATTCTAATGCGAAAATTATTTCAGGTTTACAATAACTAATTGAGCTAGTTAGTTGCTGCAGCAAGCATCGCACATAAGCAACTGAAGTGGTCGGCAAGTTTGTCAGTCATAAAGTTGGTCTTGTAATATGTTCCCCAAGCGGGTAGTGAGTGTTAACAAGGAGAAGGAGCTCCTGATAGTGGTGGAAGTATCAGAAGTGAAGAGAGGAGGACCTTACGCAATGGTGGTTGAGTGAGTGAGACACTATCAATTTGTATAAAATCTCAATAACTATAATATATCAATTAAAAACCAATTCCCACTGAAACAAATGCTTTTATAAGTGGTAGAACAAAGCTACGATTGGAAAATTATTAATGTTGTTACTCAACTAGAATCTAAAGGAAATAGAATCATTCCATTAAATAAGCAACGACAAAATTTCCATGACATATATCAAGTCAATGACCGGAGTGAAAGATCTGTTAATCTTTAGGTCATAGGTCACACGTGTTACAAGATTAATACGCAATTTTTAATAATACACATTTGTGTAAACAAAATGATACGTTCGAATCAAGGTCGTGGAAGCACCTTGTAAATTGATATACAATCAGTATTGTTTACAAATCCAAATCTCATTTTTATTATGTCTGCATCATTTTCTTCATTTTAATAATGTACATTATAGTGTGAGCTTATACGAAACAGTGTTACAAGTTAGACTACATCAGATGACCATTTTGCTCAAGTGTCATTATTATGCTAAAATGATTCGTTCGTATCAATCAACTGCAAGGAAATTGAATACTTTAATGTCTTCTATCGTTTAAAAGATTCTATGAGATGCAAAAATAAAGCTTTAATAGCGAAGGTTGTCACTATTTGAGTTGTTCATTATTTACACAAAGATACACGTTGTATGAATAAACAAAATTATATTGAGCATGTATGAGCATTAATTTATTAATTTATATTTCTTATTAGAATAAATGATATTATTGATGTTATAATTTATTGAATAATCGATTATTTTTTATTAACATTTAATTCATTTTTTTGTTTAATAATTCAATTGACTTTTCAAACTAAATTTAAAATCTGTATGTATGAATAAGCATTTAATAGTCATAAGATAAAATATTGATTCATTAAAAAATTTTTTTGGTATTGATCATTGCTATAATTATTTCATTGATGTTTTGTTTTAGGAGTATTGACAAGAAATCCAGAAACTTCCATTGATTTACAATCAAGAGAAGAAATAATTATTCAAACTGACACTCTGCTGTAACAGTTATTGCCTTCTTATCTGCTCTCAATTGACAATTAATTTTTTATGTTAATGAAAATGATTAAATATGGTTAAAGAAAAACCATAAAACAATTATAATAATTGATGTAGCAATGAAGGAAAAGAATTTGGAAATATGCTCAATGATATATTGCCACCAAAGACCATTAATTACCAAAATTAGAAAGAAAGCACAATTTGATGTACTTGATACCAATAAATTTTCTCCAACATGACATCGATCGAAGTTACTTTGCAAGGAATGTGGAAAGGCTTTGAAGGACTTTCGGTTTACTACATGACCATTGCTATAACCCACCGGGAGTGGTGCTATACTTCAAGGTAGACACGTAGAAATCTCGTAAAAACTATACTGATATTTTTCAAGTTTTAAATCATAATTGCATTCCAGGAAAAATAATTACAGAGACGTTAAATACCACGAAAATAGTTTAGAAAATAAATTAATTCACAATACAAGTGACTTTCAATTAAGTAAAGTAAAACTAATTTAATCTGACGATCGTTCACTCGCGGGACAATTTAATTGATCTGCATATGTCGCGTTAAATGGCTTGATTGATATAAATTTGTTTACTGTGATGATGCACTCAGTAATAGTTAATTAATATATGAGAGATGAGACAAATGTCGCGAATTCTCATGCTGATTTATAATTGACTTGAATTTATTTTCGTTAGTTTTGCATTATGAGATTTAAAGGAAACTTTTTAATAAGATAGTAATAACTATCAAAACCGGAACAAAAGAGGAAAAACGTCTACTTTCTACATTAATAATAACTTTGGTTATCAAGTTGCTGTTAAATGTTTTAGAAACAGCTTAGACAATAAAACTGGAAAGGGTAAAAGGGGAATTCTTATTATATCACTATTCTAAGAAAATTTTTTTTAATACTGATAACATAATTTTATTAAACTCGGTCATCATTTATTGCAATAAAGACTTAATAAGCCAAAAGTTTTATACAGAGTGTTAAAAAGGATATATGCGTGAGTCAAGTAATTATTAGATTGAGGTCTTAGAGCATTTATTAAAATATATTGTGTCTCATCTGTTATAGAGATTTTCATAAATTATATGACATACATTTTAAATTATCTTAAATCCAGCCCTTTTTCAAGCTCACGAAAAAAGTGAGGATATTTTAACTAATTAGAGTCTACTTTTTTCATGTTCTCTAAATTTTCAGAAGCAGCAGACGCAAAAACATTCACGCAAGGAAAAAGAATTGAGGTAGAAGGAAAATAATGCACTAAGTAAAACAGTGGTTAAAAGAGATGATAAAATTTATGAAAAATACTTATCATTATTAGTGGAATATTTCGACGATGATACAATAAAGAAGTCAATACATATATATTTTCTTCTCGATTGTTCAATTTATAATGGAAATATTGCATCTTTATCAGAATACTTTTATTCATCATTAATACGATACTTATAATCAAATAACCATGGAAGAGAAGTCAAGATAAAAGTAAGAATTGTTAGAAAGGCAAAATAGAATCAAAGAACATCAATGCCTTTATAGAAAAGTTAAATAATAAATAGATGGAATGAAATGACCTTTTGAAACATTTAATAACTAGGAATCTTCAAATGCTCAATATTTGTATTTGTGCATAAATATTGAATTTTATAAATAAAATTTTTTACATTGCCATTATCGACGTCACTGACTCTTCAGAAAAGATAGAAGGTTCAAGGTATTCATTCTCTGTTATCAATAATTATTCCGTTAATTAGTCTGTCGTTTGTCTTCATGAAGATACTTGTGTAAACAAAATTATTCAATTAATGAATATTTCTTTTTGACTTTTAATCTCAATACCAATTATCTTGATAATAACTCCAATTTAATCTCACGTTTAAATTCGCAAATCGTTAACTCTTGGCTTTTTCATATTTTTTAATTTTATTTTTGGTTTATCGAAATGAAGTGATAATTGGTATGACAAATTTATCACTTTTTGGAGATAAATCGAATTTTATTAAACTTTTATTTATAAATAGCTATAAGAATTTTATTACTTCAAGTCTGATAGGCTGTACTAATAATCTTGAACTAAATTCTTTTTATCCAAAAGTATTAAAAATTCTAGATTACAATATTTATTCGGTCCGATTTAATTTGAAAAACAGTTTCCATATTCTTATATGAAATTCTTAAAATTATTTTATAAAAATCAATAAATTCGTTCTATAAAAATAATAATAAAATTTTTATTTTTCAGAATATCTGGAAGTAAATGGAAACTAACCATTAGAAAACAAGGAATCATAACAGCCAAACCTTATGATGTGCGTAATGTTGATGGATGTTTTTTTTTTTAAAAAAAACCACTAACACTTGCTCATGTCCGGCAGAAATTTTTATTTAACAAGTGGTTCCATAAAAATTTATCCACAGGGAAATACTTGTAGATAGTGAATTATTTATTTGTTAAAATTTACGTCAATCATTTTATTGATACATATTTTATCTAATTGTGAGGAAATTTTTTACATTTACGTCAAATGCATAGTACAATTGATAACTTTTATTTTATGCTTCACCACAGAACCACGAATGACGTTTTGTTGATGATATTTGACTTTTTTTAGTGAGTAATTTTTTTGTTAAGTTAAATTTCCTCATAAATATTTAATTAATCACTCACTCATTCAAATAGATAATGAATTCAACTTTTTTTAAAAACTACAATCAGCGGCTGATAACGATGATACTTCTTTAAGTCTTGACACAATTGTGTTTTGTAGTGATTCTGTTGTGTGCTATCTACAATACCTACGCCTGCAAATTGTAACAGACTTTTCTTGATTACATACTGCCGCTAAACGTTTAGAAGATTTAAATTTAGATTTTTTCTCAACTTTTCATGTTCATCAATGAAGTTTATTTAAAGCTTCTTCTTTATAGACCCTAGTATTTTTTTGTAGTATTCCCTTTCCAATTTCCTGATATAAAAAAGCAATCATTCTAAACGAAAATAATATTTAAGTCATTTTTTTCTCAGATTTGTTTAAAGCGTTCTTGTTATCTAGTTTGCAAATTTTTAAAAACATTTTATTGACAGTAAACAGTGTTAACTTCATTTCAAAAACCTTATAGCTTTATCAATTGTTATTCAGGAAAAATGATTTTACTACATACAATCATATTATGAATGATAACTATAACAATGACAATCATTCATGCCGTCTAAATGAATTCAATGGTTTTTCTTCATTCATACTCAATGAAAAAAAAATTTATTCCAAAATGACAAAAATTTTAAAAGTTTTAGGTCAAAAAATAGATCGATAATTTTTTAAATCTCTTTTCAAATACATCATCATCATCATCACATTAAGAGGTACAAATTGATTCTTTAAAAGTTAAATTATAATTTAATTTATGGATTATATACTAACTCGTAGCAAGCTTGCAGACAGTTATGTAAAACTGACTTCAGTGTAAAATAACTTAATCTCAAAAACACGCTTCTTTTTCAGTGTGCGTCTCATATTTGAGTCAACTATTGCTGTAAAAAAGGCAAACTTCATCTAAAAATTGTGAAAAAATATCCACCACAGAAGTGAGAAGTTTTATCTATCTGAAACCGCAATAAGCTGGTTGCCGATGCAGTTTACTAGTCTTCTATTATCATCTGAAGCTTCTGAGTCAGCTAAACTCGCAGTGCTGATGTTTTACTCTGCGTACATTATCTATCAAGTGTTAATATAACCACGAGAGAGATAACATTCCAAAGAGAAAGAGATAAACGAACCTACATCGTTCACGTGAACCAGAGGAGACTAAAATCTACCACGCATTCAGTACAAGTTTCGTGCGACCACGAAATTGATTTACTAAATAAATTCTTGATCATTGATAACGAAGAGATTGTAATCTTCATTAAGTTTATACCTATAGTAATGAAATTCTGTGAAAGGTTGAAGACTTATGAGTGAGCATTAAGTGCACGTGCACTACAAATCGATATGAATATAAGAAAGAATAATATCTTGATGATAAATTTTAAGTTTAAGTGTACCGGAAAAGTCTTAAATCATTACTAATACATAAATAGAGATATAATTTTATAATTTCTTCGATGCAATCTTATCACTATTACAAAACTATTTCTCTCCAGAAAACATTCAGACCGTTCATAGCTGATAGTTGGTGAATAAAACAAAAAGAAGTGGTGAATATAATAAGCACCAGTGAATAGATGAGTGAATAGGTTCTCGAGGGCAAGGTGCAGGGTGAGGTCAGTGGAAATTGTGCCCTCGTTTGAGATAATAACTGATTGATGCTGCCTTTTAAGCATCTCAGCAACAATCTCGTCAGAGACTGGGTGACGAAGCTTTTATATACTTCTTCCGATAAGGAACTTTGAAACATGAAAATGAACAGTGAAAAGTTGGAAAGTATTCGTCGTAGAACTCAAGAAAAATCATTAGAAATTAATGAAGGTAAGAACGTCAAGAAAAAAGTACAAAAAGATGAAAAATTTTGAAAGTAGTTTCATGATTTTCATCTTTTTTAAAAATAAATTCAATCTGATAAATTCAAAATTAATCTTATCTGAAATACCAATGATACAAAAAGTTATGTTTTATTTTTAAAATTTTTTGTAAACGAAAACAATACTTCTGACTTTACGTTGCTTTACGTTAAAAAATGAATTTTAATTAAATATCAATTTTGTATGAAAGTAAATTGTTCATAAAAATTCGTGATTTTTTGTTATCATTTTATATATTTTCATAATATTTGTGCATAGAAATTTCAATTTGAAATGCAAGATTAAACTGATAACGATATTATTGATATATCTTATAAATATAAGAGTGAACAGGAATTAATAATGCAATTATTGATAGCTAAGCTCATCATTATTCAAACGGCAATCATTTGATTGTTCCACGTGAAATTTGATCGTAAATATACCTATCTATTTGTGCATTGATTTGTTATTAATACACTATATAGATTTTCACTTCAAACTCATTCAGTCAGTCAGTGTTTTCATAGTTATCATAAATACTCGGTGTCGTTTTATGTCAATATGGGTATGGTGTAAATTTACATTGAAAACATTCTTATTTGTATATTTGCATAGGGTAATTAGTAATTTATTTTATAATAAATATCTGTTTCAGTGAAAGAAGACATTAAAAATTCTAGTAATAACAGCTCTCTCATGTCTACCAAAAATTTACATTCCGATCAGGTAAGATCATTGTATTAATTAAAAATCATTCTATAATTATTCATATATGTGTTTTGAAAGTAAAACATAACCAACATGAGAGTTTTCCAGAAAGTACTTATTTGTTTGACAAACATTTTTTATTAATATATGTAGAAAACATTATTCGTGCTATAACATTAATAAATTGAGGGTTTAAAGTGGAAAATGTATATTAGAAATCTTCTAGAAAAGAATTAGTTTAAAAAGGTTTATTAAATTTATTGTGAAACGTTTATATAAAGTATCTACATGGATACGTGGATAATGAATTAAGTGAATAACATGAGTAATTAAATTACATACTTTCTACGTTGATTTAAATACTAAAAACAAAGTAGCTAAATGACAACAAATTGAATATTCTTAGTCAACAAATATAATAAACATAAAAAAATTCAATTTAATAATAAAATGGTAGTTTAATCATTGATTATGTTATCTTTATCAAATTCTTCGTTCGAGGACATTGGGGAAAATATCTGTTACTCTCGATTTATATCAACTGTTAACTTTATTATATCTTTTTTTCAGAGACTACATGAAGAAAATAAAAATTTTCTTGATTATAAAAAGAATTCTAGCAATGAAGAAAAGGTGGAAAAAATAGATAAATACGATATTGGAGATTCAAAATATATTATTACAAAAGATTTTGTTAATGACAAAAAGTAAATGTCATAATATTTTGGTGTTATAAATATTCTATAATGATGCAATTAATGAATACATTTAACAAATATTTATGTTTGATTCAGGAAATCATCAAAAAGTGGCTGTTTGCCAGAAAAAATGTTTCAAGTTAGAAATTCATTGTTGACTGATTTATTCAATGATATAAAACATGTAAAAACCATTTATAATGTTTTCATAGCCATTCTCATAATACTGCTAGTTAACACAGCTGCTCATGACCTTCTTGATACCGGATCGTAAGTGCCAATAAATTATTCATACTTTAGATATGCAATTTTCGACTAAAGTTTATCAATCAATATATTTTCTTTAATTAAATTAATTTGTTTTTAGTTTGAGTCTTGGTTTAACAACAATACTCAAGGGTTTTGGAAAATTCTCTCATGTCATTTTTATTTGGCTATCAATGGTAGCCTCATCATTTTCAGTATATTATGTTCATAGATTTTGGGCTTATCGAAGAAAACAATTATCTCTAAAATGTATTATTTTTTTTTTTATTTCAAACAAACAGCGTAGTTATAAAACAATAATTAACAAAATATGACTAAATTTAAATATATAATTGCAGCTAATTATGTTAAAGTGTGGGATTACACATGGCTTATTATTTTTATCATTTATCAAATCACTTTCATTGTTGTGCCAGCACAAGTTGTTATATATTTCCAACTTCCACCTCCTTCTTCATTTATTATCTTAATGGAACAGGTATTTATTTATTTTTATTGCTAAAATAGTGTTAATAGTCATGCCATTATCGTAATATAAAATTAATAACTTTTCTTTTTAGGTGCGATTAGTTATGAAAATCCATGCATTTGTTAGGAGTACTGTTCCAGTAATTCTTTCAAATAAACCTCAGAAAGAAAACAAGAAATTTCAATTTCCTAAATTTTCAATGTTTTCATACTTTCTGTTTGCTCCAACGTTAATTTATCGTGATAATTATCCTAGGTTCGTATAAAAATTATTACTCGGAAAAGCCCAGGATTCATGAGACATTTAATTTTATTTCAAACATTGACCTTAAAAAAATATAAAACCTTCTTCTATATTTTTTCCAGAACGAAGGAAATCCGGTGGCGTTATGTGGCATCACATTTTTTCGAAGTAATTCTCGTAGTTTTTTACGTTGCCTTCATGTTCGAACGTTTTGTACTTCCAGTTTATAAAGAGTTTGGCCAAGAGCCATTCAATTTACGAGGATTTATATTAAATACTTTCTTCAACACTGCACTACCAGGAATTATCATATTCTTATGTGGATTTTACTGTCTACTGCATGCATGGATGAATGCATTTGCTGAATTGATGCGCTTTGGTGATAGAATTTTCTATAAGGTACAATATAATATACTTATTCAGAATAGTCTCTTTAATATATTATTTAAATAAACACCAACTTTGCAAAAGGATTCTTATTAAATTATCGCAAGAAATTTATACTAAAGTACTTAAGAAAGAAAAATCAATTACTGAATTTAAGCTCACGAAAGAGTCCAAACAATTACATTTGAAATTTCATGAATTATTACATGTTATAATAGTTGATATAATTCAATCAAATCATCATTTTATCCTTGAAAATTCTCGACTAATCTGTTTATTTCTAGGACTGGTGGAATTCTGGATCTTATGATACATTCTATCGTACGTGGAATGTAGTAGTTTACGATTGGCTTTATGCCTATATTTACAAAGACATCTATGAAATCGTCGTCCCTGGGAATAAATTCTTCGCATCGATATGTGTATTTTTCATCTCCGCTCTCTTTCATGAATATATTTTATCGTATGCTTTTGGATTCTTTTATCCAGTCATGTTTACAATGTTTGCTATCTTCGGTTATATTTTGATATATTTAAATCGAAATAATGCTAGTAGAATTGGTAATATTTTTATGTGGTATTCTTTATGTACTGGTTCAGGAATAATGATAAGCTTCTATGCCATGGAATATTTCGCACGAATTAATTGTCCGGGTCATGAGAATGAATTGATAGATATATTTGTGCCAAGAAGTTGGTTTTGTTATAAAGGATTCGATAATCGAACTTTAGTAAATAGTTTATAATTAAATTAAATTAAAAAATTCCGAAATTATATAATATTTTGTTAAAACAAAACATCAAGAAATAAGTTTAAATACAAAAGTTTATTTTTAAAACAAGTAAATATATTTATTAGCGAGCCTTTGATAAATATAATAGGTTGTATCCATTAACATAATACAACAGGATTATGCATATGTACATGCATACTCAAAGTGTATGCATACATATATACACATATTGTATACATACGCGTAAATCATTCAATCATTCCTCAATTTTCTATACAAATTGTTTTACTATTACATATAACTTTACATATTATATTATAGTATCAATAATTCACACGTGTATGATACTATTTTTACCTTTTTACAGCTATTGACACATAGCAGTTCAATTTGTCTTTTTTATTGGTGCCAATCTATTAGCTGCTAGTTAACTAGGCAATACTCAATATTTTTTATTCAATTATCAATGCTTCATTTTTTTTTGTACATACTCTAGCATTGGCAAGAATCCACGAGTCTTTTTTAATCAAATAAAATTATTCTTTCCTCTCTAGTTTTCTTCTAAATTGAGTTCATTAAAAATTACAACTTTGCCCACGTTATATATTGATGATTGTAAATCAAATTGGTCAGTAAAAATACTAAAGTAATAGGCAGTAAATTAATATAAATAAATAATTATATATATGTGTATACGTATGAAGAATCAATTATTGTCCGATTTAAATAGGAAGTACACTTTGTCCTAATTATGTAAACTTAATCCAAAAAATTTGTTCTTATAATGAACAACATGAGCAAATTAATAATTTTTTTGAGGGCAGAATTTCAAATGTTTTTTAATACACACACTCTAACAATTTTTATAACACTTTGATTGTGTGATAAATTTCTCTCAAGATAAAAACATAATTGTAAACGTAAATGATGAGTCATGGATTAGCCTTTTTCAAATTAGTCAATCATCATTTCAATCACTTACATTGTGAGAAATAATCATTTAAAAAAAAAAGAACAAATTCATTCTATAAAACATTATTAGTTTTTAAAATTTTGATTATTTCAGCAATAAATTATTGATAATTCAAAATATTTATTGCAAGTTTTTTTCATATTTCTTTACAATAATTCACTAATAAAAAAAAAAATTGTCAAATATTTGTGTTTTACAACAGTATATTCAAAACTTAATTTTTTTTCTCACTTCATTGAATAACCATTTTAATTATTAAATTGATTTAAAAATATCTGGCTATTGCCTGCGTCCTTGGTACTTGATTAAATAACCAGTAACGCAGTGCAAGTAGTCTTCATTTTCCTAAACCAACGAGAGCTTCATCCATAAGTTCATCATCAGTTATACAAGGTGAAGTTGTAGAGTGTGGAGATGGTGGAATAACTCTCGGAGAAGGTGCTGGACTTTTAACAATATGAAGACTCAAAGATGGACTCGGTGGAAACGCAGGTGGTGGCGGTGGTGGTGGAGGAGTATTTCTTCTAACTGGAACAGACTGTAAATTCATAGTCCTTTCTGGAACCGTTGAAAGAGACATTTTGCCAATATCTTTTGGTGTGGAAAAATCTAACAACATTTCATTGACTTCGAGTGACTCCCCTGGAATTGGTGTAGTTGATTTATTCACAGATGACACATCAATTGATGAAGAGCTCGACGATGCTGTCATAGGTGGTGTTGAAGATTGAATTGATGATCTATCTAGAGATTTTCGTTCCTCCAGAGATTTATTATACTTATTCAAAGCTGCATCTGCTGGCTTAGTACTCAAATTTAAGCTTTCGGAACTCACATTATCTCCTAAAGTACTTCCAGTAGTATTCGATGAAGTTGAAGAGGAATAAGTTGAAGCCGTTTTAGAAGATCCTAAAGTATCAGTAGATGATGTAGTATCAACGTTAATATGACTCAATATGTTAGCATTGTCTTCATTACTCCCTGAAGAACTTGATGAGCTCATTGAAGACATATTTTTGAGGTACTGTGAAGCCGATGACCTCGGAGTTATTGACAAATCTTTACATACGTCTCTTATTTCAGCATCTGGTTGCATTGATAAATTTGTCGGCACATCAGAATCATGAGAAGCGGCAGGTACAATTGATGATGAAGAAGATGGTGGTTGTAAGATCATAGATGGGTCGAGAGTGCTACTGAGATTCAACATTGGCATAGGATTTGTAGACAAATTATCTGACTTGGTTTGATTGATGTCTCTTCGATTTGACATTGAACTTTGATCCATGATGTCAGTGGATTTAACATTACTCGAAAGCGATGTGTTAGGTAATGATTGTATCTTCGCTTGATCAATTTTATTCGATGATAAAGTGTCTAATAATTTACTACTACTATGATCTATTGATGTACTCGATGAAAGCTTTTCACCAAACTTTTTCTCGGCAGCTTCAGCATTTACTCTAGCGGATAATTTTGGTATTTGAAATTTTGAATCAAATATTGACATAGATGTATGTGCAGCAAGAATTTTGAAAGCTCTTTCACTCTCACTTTCTTCACGTAGTGGTGAAGGACTAGCTTTTCGTGAATCTGTTGATTTAGAACTGAAGAGATTCCCACTTTTATCAACTGATTTTTGCAATCTTGGTTTGTCTCGATTTCTACTTAAATCTGTCGCACCAGAACTTGACATCTTTGGCGATCCACTTGATGCTTTAGTTGTACTTTTCGCTAGTAATCCACCACTAGAAGAACTTGAAGTTGACTTGAGATTTGAAACTTTTTGCCCTGCCATACTCAATTTATTCCCAACAGCAGACGTTAATCCGCCTTGTTGACTGGAAGTTTTAACAGATTGAGATTGCGGTTTCTTGGAAGCTGGACCCGAATTGACTCCCGGTTTTAATCCAGTGTGAGTTTTTGGTGAACCGTTTCCCGAATTTGATACTGACGAGCTCATTGATCCACTTACATTTCCAGTACTTGAAGAAAGTTTAACATTACTTCCAGCTTTTGAATCTTTAGCTCTAGTCTTATTGATGGTAATTTTCATTCCATCTAAACTATGTTTTACCATATACTCTGCTGGATTTTTAGTATCAAGAGCGGGGCTATTTTTTCCCATACTTTTTCCTTCACTTGTTTTATTTGAAGATGTTGTAGGTCTTTCTTTTTGGCCAGATTCACCACTGGAAGAATTTCCGCCAGACTTTGAAGAACTTCCACCATTCCCTGGATCATCCGAGACATGTTGAGCATTTTTTAACTTGTCTATTACAGCACTTAGAGAACCTTTACGATTCCTCGCTTGCTGCTGTTGAGCTGTGGATGATTTACTGAGATCTGAACTTCCAGAGGGTGGTGTGTTGCCACCACTGCCAGACATAGAAGTTGGCGGTGGTTCTCCTGCATTTGGCAAGAGTTCAATAGATTTTAATTTACTGCTTGATGATTTTGTTTTAGGACTTTGATGTCCAGAACTACCACTATTAAAAGATAACCCTGATGTTGATGAAGACGAAGTTGAAGATGATGGAATCTTTCTTTCTTTATCTCTACTTGTTTCTTTACTAGACGAAGACTTGGGTTTGGAAGACGAACTAGAAGATTCACTACTACTTTTTCCACAAGCTGACGGTGAATTATTAGCAGCTGATTTTAACGCAGACATACTGGGCTTGCCAGTACTAGTTGTACTTCCATGCTTCGGTGAGCAGGTCCCATGTTTTGGGCTAACGCTAGCGGGAATTCCTGACGATGAATGCTTAGGGCTGTTATAAACTGGCGAGTGTTTAGGACTTGGCATGGATTTACTCGATGTTGAAGAAGTTGAAGCCGATGTACCAGTATTAGAAGCGGATGCAGGTTGTCTCAGTGTCGGAGAAGACTTACCAAGTAGAGCTAAAGGGCTTGTATGAGTCGGAGATGGATTTAATTTTCTAAGTGTTGTCGCAGGGGACGATGGACGTGATCCAATATTTGGTTGAGGTTCAGTAGGTTTAATACTAACGGAAACCGGCTTAGACAGTGGATCTTGTGGTTGTTTTGGAGGAAGTTTTTCTGGTGGTCCCATTGGACTGTCTTCCCGTTTACGTTTCCTTTTTTTCTCCAGTCTTGATTTATCATCACTCGTTTTATTCTTTCTATCTCTTCTTTCGTCTGACGTAACAGGTTTAATTGTAGCTCCAGTGATAGGTGTTATTGTAATAGAACTCGGCAGATTTGTTTGTGGTGATGAAGAAATTGGAATTATTTCAATCCCCGGTCTTCGATCTAATCCCATTCCTGTCAGCACAGAATTATAATTGGTCGTTTGCCCTATTCCACCACTAGAAATTGGAGTGATACTAACGGAAGGTGGTACTAAATTACTTTTATTATCTTCAAAAACACTTGGACTTTTCTTTTCTTCACGACTCTTTCTTGATTTTCGATCTCTTTTCATTATTTCTCCATAGTCGTCAGGCAAATCATGAACTTCCATCACTTCTGATTCATTTTCTACATCATAATCAGTTGAACTCCGAGTATCACCTCCGACAATGTCACTAGCATCAAGATTAGACAAATCTAGACCACTAACTAAACTAACTGCAGCTGAAGTTGGTGTCGGTGTTCGAGTTCCATTGGCATTATCTCTCGATGTTGGTGTACCAAGCGGAGTAGAATCAGAACTGGAACTTTCTAATAAAATTTCACCAGAATCATCACTTTTATTTTTAGGACTTCTCCAAAGACCATCTGCAGTTTTTCTTTTACGTGTCTTTTTTGAACGATCACTTGTAGGTGTCGTAGAACCTAAGCCTCCTACTGGAGAGCTTTTACCTTGACTAAGTAGTGCACCAAGTTGCAAGGGATTTAACATAGCAGCAGATGTATCGGATTGGCCGGAAAAGGACGGGAACCCGATACTATTCTCCGTTCCGGCATCTAAAAAAGACTGCTGCTGATGTGAGGGTGTTGATTGTCTGCTTATACTATTATTGTTGTTACCATTTAGTCCTGGCTCATGTTTAATCTTCGGTTCACCATTAGTAAAGTCTGGTATGCAAGTAGGTCCATCATGACCATTTTGCTCGCGTCCAGAACCAAGATTTACCCCATAATTGCCACCATTAGTAGCTCCACTACCAGTTCCTCCACTAGATATTCCATTAATTTGTATTGAATTTCGACCTTCCCAAATTTTAATTAACGCTCTCATCGTTACTGGTATGCTAAGGCACCTTTGAAGAACTTTACTAACAATTTCCGACGTTTGCTCGGTATTTGTCATGCTAACGCCGTAAAGTTTACACTTGAGCGCGGAAATGTCTGTCAAATCCAATTCAGCAGTTGCTAATGTTTCTTCAAAAGGATGTTCAAGACTCACGGACACATGTTGCCACGATAATGCACTCACTTCGAATATTGTTGTCTGCTCAACTTCTTGACGAGCCATTGACCGCACGCAGCTCATCACCAGAGTATTAAACAGAGCTTGTTGACGTAGACATCCAAGAATTTGTGGTACGTGAGCTGGATGCGTGAAAGGAATACTTCCAACAAGTACACCTTCCATACTTTTATTCTCCGTCATAAAGTAGCAATGCTGTTGATCAGGTAAAGTTACATATAATCCTCTATTGTTCCGGCAATCTAATTGTCCTCCACTTGCATGTTGAACAATCAAACTTAAAATAGGCTGAGGTGCAGACACATCGACACACTCCATTTCTGTTACTTTTTGTATTCTGTGAACTAATTCGAGACACATGGGCATCTTCTTAGCAAGCTTTAGAACAAAACAAGCTGGCAACATTGAAGAATTAGCACCGGTGAGAGGTGCATATGATGGTGTATTTTTTCCAGTAGGACTTCGATTCACTGTGATAATACTTGAAGTTGGAAGTTTGTGAGCGGTAGATCCTTCCAAACAAACTGTTACAGAATGACCAATTTTACGAGTAATGATAGTTTCTGGACTTAACTGTTCTATTATTCGATTATCTTGATCAATCAGGTCATACGGAGATACAAAGTAAGTTAATTTCATAGGGTGACCGCCTTTCCGTCTTTCTAATATTCCTACAGGACTTTTGTGAACAAGATTAAATGACTCTTTCATAAATGTTTGTAACTGAGCCAAAACACCTAAATCAGCTTCTAGCGATTGTAGAGCACAGAATGCTTTACACTTCACTTTTTTGTCTGCATTTAACTGATATATTGATGCTAAGCCTTCGAGTTGTGCTGTAAAGTCTACAAAGTCCCCTCTTGAAAGACAAGCAACTAATTCTTCACAGCTCTGCAAAAATATTAATGATAAAGGCATAAGCATAGAATAAAACTAGGGTCCAAGTAACTATTTATAACTAATACATTCAAATAATCTACCTGTTGTTCATTTTTTCCTTCGTGATGAATTTTCACATCTTTAACTACACCAGTTGGTTCAAGAAGAACTTCTAAGAAAAACATATCAGATGATATAAAAAGTTCTGTTCCGGATGGTGCAGACATAAATTTCAAGCTACAATTAGATGAAGAGTATTAATATTGTATCATTCTATTTCCTCACTAATGAAGAAAGGTATTTGTTAAATTGAAGAAACTTACCCTAGTTGTCTTGAAAGACTTTCTAACCTTTCAACCATAGATTGCAAAGAAGTAACTTTAATAGAATGTTGTAAGGTATCTAAACATTTTTGAAGTTGACTTTTTTCAACACTGTCTATAGCAAATCTTTTATCCTAAAAACGATAGATAATCAATAATACTGTTTAAATAATAAAAAAAAATATATTTTACAATTAAATTACCAGCATTGCCATTCTGAGATTCTTGGCAGTTTCCATTAAACTCTTAAATGCTGATGCTTTAGATCTTAATTTTTCCATGAGCAGCTCCATTTGCCACTCTTTATTTTTATCATTGCCAGTGCCACCTCCAGTGGATTGCCCACCTATGTGATAGTTATAGAAAATGAGATAATGAAAATTTTACAGTAATTAGTGACCATTAACCAAGTTAGCTTGCAAAAAAATGAACTTATTAAAAATGAACTTACCGAGGGGCTTCTGGCTGTTGTTTGTATCCATGTATTGGAAATTAAGTTATACGGATATTTAAATCCTAAACCAATGAATCTTTATTAACTAATAACATTAAAATTTCCTACATCGTGACATCTGCTACGATTGCTTGTCTTCGTGCTACTCGCACTGACTCTCTAACCTTTGCCCATAACGAATGAGTAGTCGATGCGTTTGTACACTCAACAAACCAACAAACCTTTGTAAATTTACACATATATAACTTGAACGGTACATATATGAATAAATTTATTATTTCACATTAAAAATATATATTACTTGTTATAATAAATATGTAGATAATTGTACTATAAAAGAATGCATATTTTGCATCAAATAACTTTCACGAAATAATGCGTCGCGCGAATGACGTTCACTCAGGTAGAAGAATTTTTCGCTACTGCCATCTATGATGATTCAGAGAGAATACTAGGACAGAAAGATGTTTTCTCTCTGCCAATTCGCAGATGGCGCTTCTAGATCATTTCGGCCGAATTCGTCAACCAACAGTTGGTAATCAATATGTCGAGTAAAATTGTCAGTAAAAAGTAAGTGTGGCTAACAAGCCGAATAAAAGCTGTATGAATACAATAAAATATAAATTAATTAATGAATAATGAATTCACCACCTGAGCTTACCACAGTTTATCAAGCTGTTTATTCATTATATCGCAATTCGGATCCAACGGAAAATAAAAAAGCTGCATCATGGCTCGACGAACTTCAAAAATCTGTAAGCATCAACAGCTTTTATATTTTATAACTTCTTTAGAATATTATTCAAAAATCTTTTGTATTTTATTAATTTTCGACAGTCATAATATTACCTTAACTTAACATCGTATTGTAATTTTTATAAAAAAATTTTTTTATTATTCTAAGTATAAACAAAATATCAATTTTGGAAGTTAACCTCTTTATAATGTGTAAGCAGTTATTGTTTTGTCTCTCATTTATTTGAGACGTTTTGATGAAAATTTTTAATTTTTCTAGATTTACGCTTGGAAGATATCAGACGAAATGTTACAAGAAAAAAGAGACCCAGAATCTTGTTATTTTGCAGCACAAACAATGCGAACGAAAATTCAATATTATTTTCATGAACTACCGGCTGAATCCCACATCTCATTACGGGATTCGTTATTAAACCACATATCCCAAATAAATGAGCATACAAATAGTGTAATCGTTACTCAGGTAAAGCTCACAATAATTAAAAAAAATAATTAAAGTTGTGTAAACATTGAATAAGGAATTATTTGTTTTTCAGTTATGTTTAGCATTAGCAGATTTAGCTCTTCAAATGTCTTCTTGGGAAAAGCCAGTAACGGATTTGTTGAACAGATTCGGTCGAAATGCTAATAGTTTGTGGCCACTACTTGAGATTATGAAGGTTCTTCCAGAGGAAACGAATTCTTTAAGATTAGGAGCAAATAGAAGAGAAAGTATTCTTGCAAGTTTAAGTTCATGTGCTGATAAAATAGGAGATTTTTTAGAAGTTTGTTTGAAGACTAATGAAGAGAACATACAAATTCATACCCGAGTTATTAGTTGTTTAACTAGCTGGATTACAATACGTGCAACTCCATTGACAACAATTATTTATAGTAATGTTGTATCATATACTTTTCGAGTGTTGGGAAATCATATGAGTAACTCACAATTACATGAAGCTGCTACGGATTGTGTATGTGCGATACTACAAACATTAGAACTTGCAAGTAATGTCGATGCCTGTGATTCTGTGCTTGTGCCACACTTTGAACCACGTCTTATCACTAGTATTATGATGCTAGAACAACCTTACCATCTTTCTGTAGCACATGAACAAACTGATCAGTCGACGAATTACTGCCGAATTTTTACTGAAGCAGCAGAGACATTTTTACTGACAATAGTTTCAGGCAGCATGGGAAATAAACGGCATTATGCAATAAAAATTTTAGATCTAGTGCTTATGTGTGTTGGACATCATGATTATGAAGTAGCTCAAATAACTTTTAATTTCTGGTATCAATTATCTGAAGAATTGTATCAAAAGAATAATGAAGAACTGAATAATACTTTTAAACCATATATTGAACGATTGATTGGAGCTTTGTGCAAACATTGTCAAATAGAACCAGATCACCTTGGACTTTTAGAAGATGATAGTGTAGCTGAAGATTTTGTGCTTTTCCGCAACCGAGTGTCTGAATTGATAAAAGACGTAGTTTTCATAGTTGGTAGTAGTCATTGTTTTCGACAAATGTTTACGAGATTAAATGGAGATCCTGGACCAGATGGTCAACCAATCAGACCAGCGACGTGGGATTCTGTAGAAGCATCACTTTATATAATGCAAGCAGTAGCTAAAAATATTTTGCCTAAGGAAGATAAAGTTGTACCTGAAGTCGTGGAAGCTATTTTGAATCAATCAGAAAATACTCATATAGCAGTTAAACACACAAGTATTATATTACTTGGAGAATTGTGTGAATGGATTAATAATCATCCACAATCATTGGAGCCAGTGTTAAACTTTTTATTAACTTGCCTTAATCAAAAAGGTCTAGCAAGTGCTGCTTCTGGAGCTTTACATAGTATCTGTACTGCTTGTCCAGAACAAATGGCCTTTCATTTTCCAGGGTTGTTACAAATTGCACGATGTCTTGATAACTTTCCAATTACTAATGAAGCCGCTATTGGTTTGCTGAAAGGTATATCTATAATTATGGTAAGATTACCATTTGCTGAGATCACGAATGCGATGAAAGAACTCTGTTGGTTCCAAGCAAAGCCTCTTTGCGACCTAATAGAAGCTACCGTAGCTCCAATAAATAGGGGAACAAAAAATGATCCTATTGTTTGGCTTGATAGATTAGCTGCTATTTTTAGATATACAAATCCTCGAATAGAAGATACAAATTTGCCGCATCCCTGCCAAGCTGTTGTTACAGAAATGTGGCCGATATTATCGAATACTTGTACAAGATATCAAGCAGATGCCAAAATCATGGAACGTTGTTGTCGATGTATACGACATGCTGTTCGTTGTATTGGTCAACATGCGGTACATCTATTAGAGCCGATGGTCAAACAAATCGTCCAGCTTTATGCAGCTCATCAACATAGTTGCTTTCTATATCTTGGTTCCGTTATGGTTGATGAATATGCTGCTGACCATGACTGTGCGGCTGGTTTAGTTCAAATGCTAGAAGCTTTTATTGGACCCACATTTACACTACTCCAGCAGCCAGATGGATTAAAAAACCATCCAGATACAGTTGATGATCTCTTTAGGCTATGCTCAAGGTATTTACATGATACATTATCATCAATTAAATTATTTCAAATCTTTATCTAGGTAACTAATTAATTATTATTTTTGTTATTTTAGATTTCTTCAAAGAGCACCAATTGCATTTTTACACTCACCAGCACGAATCAGTATCATTGATTGTGCTTTGAGTGCTTGTAGCTTAAATCATAAAGATGCCAATGCTTCAGTCATGAAATTCTTCTTCGAAATGCTTCGCTGTGGAAGAAATTACGATGTAATTTATGTGCTTAATACTCTTTAATATTTTTTTCAACATGACTGTGAAACCTCTCTAAATAGCTGAATTCATTACAGGAACGGTCAGATTTTACGATTCGGCGACAGTTGGTTCAAAGTGTGCTGAGAGAAAAAGGTCAAACATTAGTTACAAATCTTCTTCATGCTGCTGTATTTTCTTTGTCAATTTATATGCTACAAGATGTTGCAGATGTTTTTATTGAATTAACGTTAACAGATAGCACGGTAAGATATTTAAAGTCACTCCATAAAAAATAGATTTTTTGAACAAATTTATAACTTATAAACTTTTTCTTCCAGTTAACGGCAAAGTGGTTGGAAGAAGCTATTAGATCCATGCCAACTCAAAATGCAGGCGGATCTCCAACAGCAACTCCAGAGCAACTTTTGGAATTCCATAGTACAATTTTACGGTATTTATTTATGCTTTTTTTTAGAACGTTAAACACGTGATTTATGTATCTTGAAAGGAATGTAATGCTTGGAATTTTTTTATTACTTACAGAATGACAGACTCGCCGAAAACTGTGATGCATGCCGTGCGAACATTTGCAAGGCTATTTCGTTAATGCTGTCTCCATTAAGAATTGAAAGGACAATGAATGACAAATCAGGAATTTAAGATCTTCATTTATTCGCCATAATAATTGACCAATTAATTGGGTAATCAATACCTTTTTTACTTTATACCAGTTTTTTACGCTTAGAAATCGTTCTAACGACATTTCTCATATTTTTAAAGTTGAAACAATCAAAATCCATGGCTTTTTTTGCTGTAATTTTTTTTTAAGTGCAATTCCGAGTCCACGATTTTTGGAAGAACTTTCCAAAATTTTTTAGTAAGTCGTTAAAACGATTGACGTATTGAAAAAATTAATAAGTCCTTCATTACGATTCATTTTGAATTTTAATAATCATTGAACGGTTGTATAATTTTAATAAATTTTTTAAATTATGCATATTTATTTACTTCTCGTATCTAGTAATTGTTAGATACGTTCATAAAAATTAAAAATTATGTAGGCATTTTTCTTTTTAACTTTGATTATTTGAAGTGATTAAACAGAGAACATAACATGTATTATATAAATAAACAATGATTACGATTGAATGTCTATGTATATTATTAAAGTAAGTGTGCAAAGAAATGTTCATAAGAAATTGTATCAATAAGGTGGTGATTGGCATGTGCCTATTTACAAAGTATTGTAGGTAATCGGACAATGCATTTGATTATAAAACCATTTCATAATTAATCATTTTGTAATTAATAACATTCAACATTCGTACATTGAATTATAGGAAATAAATGGATATATGATTTTTTCACTAAAAATAGTTTTTTCACGCACTACAAATTATTATTATTATTATCCTCCATTCATATTCATTATTTTCATTTGTAACTACTCTTTATTGAAATAATAAATCTTGTTTTAATTTCGCTAATAAGTAATGTTATTAAAGAAACTACTAGAAATCATGCAAAAGAAACTTTCCAACTATTCCAAGTCGTAGAATATATGACTGCAGTATATCATTTTCCAATAAAGTGGAAGTATCTATTGTTTGTAAAGACAATATAAAATTCTATTAGACCGGATCTGGATTAATATAATCAAATAACTCTAAGCCAAAATACAAAAATGAGATCTTCCTGTTGTTTAGTATTATTAAATAGAATCCTCTATGATAACACGGCTTGCCAAAACCATGACCTATAAAATAAACTTATTATTTTTTACCATTAGTTTTCAAATGTAATAGTTGTAAATTTAATTAAATTTTATGTTTTTTTTTTCAAAAAACTGAAAAATGTTTTAGCAAGATATATATTGAGTACGTCTTGCAGATTATAGTACAAGTAATTTATCAATTCGTCTATAGAAAATTTCTGATATATTTGTTGACTGTGGTTATGAACAGTTAAAGTGGATATAAGTACTTTACTTTCACAGTATATTGCTCAGTAAATAATATATAATATTTCAATGATAAAAAAGTACAAATGGTAGCAAAAAATTTGCACTTATAGATATTTATCAGCATTTATAAAAAGTTATAGCTCAATAATAATAATAGTTCTATACCAAAAATGAAACCGTACGTTTGTGCAATTTAGTACTCATTAGAAGCAATAGGAGTTGTGGAGTAATGAAGTGAAATATTAAGTTACAAGTATAGGTGATTGGCAGACATTCGAGAAACTCAAGCCAATTAATTTCAGTCTTAGATTTCGAAAAGAAGTTATCCCAGGAAATCGTTGGCGATCTTTTACCTTGAGTCATCATTGCAATGAGTCATTCTTGTCGTCTAAACCCACCAAGTAGTCTTGGCTGCAACGATCAAAAGAAAGGAGAGAAAGGAATAGAATTTAACAAAGGAATTTCATTGTACCTAAGTTCGAAAGGTATATCCGAGTTAATTTATGCATAAATGAGAGTTACCATTAAAATTTTTAAATTTACATTATTTATCTATTTTTCATAGTCAGGGACAGGGAGGAGTGATGGTGGCTATGGTACCCATAGCGTGAATTTGAAAATACTTATTTGAAATATGATTGAATAATGACAGCTACAATGTATGACAACCCACTGATGAAGCAACATAATATGATGGGTATTTGATGGGCGGGCGGTCGTGGAGTTTAACCATGAGTGCATGCTTTGAAGTTAAAGGGACACGCAGAGGGATAGCAAGAATAGAGTCAACATGCATAAAAATAACCAGCAGATAGTCAGAAGACTATCCCAACCGGAAATCATTTATACCAAGGCTCTCATTAGAAACTTATTGATCCATGATTACAATCAAATAATCCCAAGGTGTATTGGACGTAACTATTTTTTTACAGATCGAAATTCACTCCAAGCCTTTTCTGCACCCTCTCAACGGTAGCCAATAGCGCGTTGCCGAGCAACCAGACAGCCAGACTGCTGTCTGCCAATTCGTCCAGCTCCAAGGTGGGGGATGGAGTGCTAGACTCTAAGGGCACAGTCAATGCGTCTTGGCACTCTAAGAAAATGTCTTGGAATACCAGGATATATTAAATATTCAAAGATTCAAGTATCTTTACTTCGTCCAGACGATACGCTCAGAAGGGGGAAGTCATGCCTGTACCATTATCTTTGCCTTTCACGGATCCTCCCTCATCCTTTGCTTATAACATCACTTTTAATTTATCTACACAGCCATTTCTATCATCTTACTGCCAAAGATGCCTTTTTTTTTTTGAGAGGCCCCACTACTTGATGGCCTGCTACAACTGATGACCCTAGTGATGATCGATACGGAAAATCCCAGAGGATGACATCATCCATGTGCTCCTAAGGTCCTTGATGATTTACGAAGCTAATAGATAGTAGATATGAAGAGAATTATGTTGAATGACAAAGATAAGTGTTAAAGCAGTTAAAAGCTTCTCACGAAAATGAAAGCAGTAGTCTGCTGCTGTTGTTGGTTGAAAGACGTCAAGACGAGGTCAGTTACCATTCCCAGCATTAAATCGTTACGCAGTGCCGCATTGCACAGTTACGTCTGTTATTTTTTTTAATTTTTCCGCATTATCGACCACCACTGAGGCTAAAGATTCGTTCGGAATACTGAATTCGACTTGTTCAGACTTGTCTACTACTTCGCTTTGTATAGAGATTGGAGAAATACAAAAGGAACAATTTAAAATATTAGTTCTCGAGACCTAAATACTGAGTCTGAACATTCATCATGCTCTTTTCTTTAAGATAAAAAAAAGCAAAAGTTTATTTAATCCTGAAAGCTCTTACAGATTTCTTTTTGGCAAATATATATTTCAATTTTGATTGATAGAAAGAAAATATTTAGTCTTTGTGAACTTTTAATTTTATCTAAAGTAAACAGAAATACATCACTCATTTTTTTAGAAGCTCTCATTTTTTTTTCCTGAAAGATAAAAAAATTTGCGTCCAAAAAATTTGCCACGCAGCTGGCTCTCTTGAGTGAACAGCACACATAATCGTTGTCAAAGAAACTCGTCCTTGAACTACATAGACGTATTTTTGCTTTACGAAGCAAAGCCTGCTTGAACGATCGAATCAATTTGAGTCTGGAGAGCTCAAAGAGTGGATATAAAAGTAAAGGTAACGACGGTTTTATGTATTCAGTATTTAAATTTAATTTACAAAAAGGATTTCAGCTGAAATGTTTCTTCAAGATTAACTGGAGTTGGTTGAGGATTATGGATGATAACAAAGGATTTCAATTAAGGATGATGGAAGCTTAACGAATTTGCTAATTTTTGGCAATTGGGGAGAACCACTGCGACAATGACTCAAACGGTCATCTTGGTGCCTGTTCAAGGTCGTCCACATCCTGACGACGAGTGCGGTCAGATTGTCCAAACGAAGCAATCATTGTGTGGGCTGAGGACCCTCTCACAGCTCCTTCAGACTTTGTACAAATCTCAAGAATTTTGCTTGGTCCTACAAATTAAATTCTACACCATCGAAATTCGTTAGTAATTCAACAATGGCATTTGTTTGAATGAATAGGTAATAATTATGTCTTTATTATTGAAGAAAAAAACGGAATGTTCCAAAGCTTCTGATTCAAGTTATGATTCCGTTATCAAATGTATGACAATAGTTTATTTTCAATTTAAGGATCCAAGAATCGAATGTTTACCACTAAGTAATCATCAATTTAATCATGCTGATGAATAACAGTGGATAATATTGGTTTTGTTTGATAATAATTAATTGAGTTAATGAAGATTATGATGCATGATATATTATTCTAGAATAACAGTCACCTGGAAAGTTTACTAACAGGAAATCTATATTAACCTATAAATTGATATAATGGAATATATAAATGAAATTCATTTTTAACACAATCATAATCATTCTTAATGTCTAATTATGTATGTTGGTAAATGAAACTTTTATACAGTATAATTATTTTAATGATCCATTCAGGTGGAGTTATACTTGAAGTCGTCATTTGATGGGGAAAGAAATGACTGTCACAATCAACTCTAAGGTAAATTGTAATTAATTCATTTAAAACTGCAGATGATTGATTATCACATTAGTGCGAATATGATGCGAAATCTAACAGAAAGAGGAGATAAAGGTAAAGCTAATGCCCAATTAAATATTCAATTAAGCGTAATAATAATGAACGATTTACATATCATAATCAAGAGAAAATTAGCGTTATTTTTTAAAATTGTTTATTTTCTTATTTTTATCGGTACATAGTAATTTAACTAAAAATAGACTTGTTATCCTTCAAAATTCATGTAATGAAGAAGTATTTAAATTCAATTCACGGGTTGGGTTGCGTGACGTTGAAAAAAAGGTCTTCCATGACTGTCAAGCAAAAGTATGTTTTCAGTATGGGTTTATTTCACGTATTTAACGTCCCATTCATAACGATGTCGCGACATTATGTATAATCGCGCATGCGATTGTGGGTTGAGACGTGGAAACAACGTGAACGTGAATATTATTTCTATAATGAGGTATACAACGTGGCTTTCTGGATTACAATTGAAAAATAAAGACAATGTAATAGAAAGTGTAAGGATAAAGAAAAAGGTATATGTGTATATAAGTCGGGTACCCAGAATGAATAGTCTCGTCCCTGCAGACATTAAAACACACCCCGCCCTTCTGCAAGTTCCTCACTTGTTCCTTCTGTTCTTTGGCCCTTGGGGTACGTTATTGGCACCGGTTGATATAGTCAATGTGAGAGATTCGCAACGGATATATCCGAACGTGCCTGTTTTATGCCACCGTACCTCCAGAATTAGGATCAAGGGCCAAAGGGTTGAGAGCTTCCAAAGTAAAACGTTTTCCTCACTACCGGGTAAACCCTCGACACCCCTCACAAGTACCTGAAGGATCCTTGTCGAGAAAAAGCGCTCTTTCCTGCTTTTTCCTCTCTCCTCAGGCAGTCTTTTTAAACGCCCTCATCCCGAAGAGCTGAATGTTTTGAATCGGCAATTAAGTAATAACTAATTAGTCTTGTGAGGGTGCAAATGGGGATGAGGGTTATTCGGTCGCAGGGTGTTCTTCAACACTGAGAAAATTCACGTCTCGCCCTTGTACACATTTGTCTGGGTGAAGGATCCGTCTTCCTCGACTCGGCTTACTCTCTCTTCTGCTCCCTCCTGTCTTCAATCCCCATAGACCCATGCCGCAGACTCTACTCGTCGTGTCTCAGACTTGCTATCCCTCCCGACCCCACTATGTCTGGCTGCCTCTTCTCCCATATAATACATTTTACCCCGTCTCACCTCCTTCTCCTCATCTACTCCTCGTCTTCGTCGCCTTCTTCTCATCGCCCCACGTCACCTATCTCCTATCCCTCTCACGACCTTTGCTATTCTTTTTACACGACGTCTTTTTACTCAAACCAAATAATAGATTACTCAGTTTTTACTTGCTTTTTTTTTGCTTGTCTTCAATCCAAAATTTAAGGTGTGAAATCTTTGATTCTTACTCGAGTTCTCTAATTTCCACTAAAATACGTGTGATCGTCTTTAAATTATTCCTATCAATGGTTTATATAATAAATTAGGTGTTTGTTTTATTTCAAATAGAACTCGAGAATCAAATGAAAACAAACAAATAAAATTGAACAATCTCCTCTGTTGTGCTGTTTTGCTAAAGTGAGTGTTATTATTTGCTAAACATTCCTCTCTCTCTCTCTCTCTTTCTATACAATTGACACAAGAGTTAGAAATCACTGATAAATATATATCAAGAGATTAATAAGATTAGTTTCAATTCATCATAATTATCAATTCAAACATTTAGAAATAATATATTTGATTTTTATTCTTTATCAATAAAACCTAGAAATGAATAATCATTTGATAAATGTATAATTAATTATCTAATTAGTACCTCAACAAATATCGAATCTATATCAAATATTATTTTTACTATTTTTATAGATAATTATTTCGAAAGTTCAACTAAATTAATCAAAGGAAGATAGATTAACCCATTTGATTATTTTATTTCAAATTAAACTCCATTATTTAACGATTCTGGATATCATATGTTTTATTCTGATGAATGTCACTGACGTCAATAAGTTGAATGTTCATGAGTTATACATATGTATAGTTGATTACAGTTAATAATAATAATAATAAAAAAGACCTATATTCTTGTAGTATCTCCAACAATTTTCGACAGGCATCTTTATTGAAATCTCTCTAAAGAAAAAGCTAACAAAAACAGTGTTTAATCTCCTCTCACTATTGTTGAGAGAAAATATCGATTGCCTTTTCACGTGGGAGGGCCATAGAGATAAGCAAGCCCTGAAGAGTATGTTATATACATGCATATAAACTATTACGTATGTAAATAAAAATCACATCAAATTGGAGCACAAATACATACTTAATATTGAGATATTTTTTCTAGTTTAATAAATAATTTTATTTTAAATTACGTAGTGAGTGGTATTTTGATGTAAAAGAGCTTTTTAATTAATGCAAGATTAAATAAAAGTTTATTTGCCTAATAATTATTTGATGGTATTAAAACCTTCAGCCTTTTATTATGTAATCAACAGTCTATTAAAAAACATTCCAATTACCTTTTGTGTAATATTTTTATCTCTATTTATGTGAATTTGTTAAATGAATTTCCACTTAATAAAAGATCACAAACTGAATGAAAATCTCGTGAATATTTTGGAAAATATCGAGTGATTTATTTTACACTTTGTGTAATAAAATGATATTTAGTTTTATCTCGATATTGAATAATAAAGAGAAAATGATTAATAATCAAATTTCAGGGTAATAAAGGGAAAATGGTTATTGGCAAAAAGTGTTTGTATAAATTTATCATCAAAGTCATATAGATTTTGTAGAGAAAGTTGTGAGGATATTCTTTTAAAATATTTAATTCTCTACAGAACAGTTTAATAACTTTCTATATCGTGCCTTATCTTTTGAAAATGGATGAAAATACACTTCTTTTGAAGCGAGAATTTTATATTTTAAACTGGCATTTATGACAACAATATACACTTGACTAGTATAGAATACATTTACATACTTATTGTATGTTAAAAAAGAAGCACATATTTATATTTTTTCAATTAACAAAATAATAAACTTTTAAAAGTAATATAAAATTAAATTACTAAATCATAAATCATTGATATGGCTATTTCATATTTAAAGTGTTAAAAGATTTGTTTGCTGATGGAAAATTAAAATTTGGTTAACCACAAAATTGACAGAGTGACCCCTCATGGCAAAATGAAGAAAAAATAAAAGTCCATGAAAACACAATATTTTCCTTTACAATAAATGAAAAAATTAAATTCCTCTTAAAGAAAATTATAACACGCAATTTATAATGAAAAACTGTTATGAAGATAAAAAAAAATATAATAATAATTGATTTAAAAGGAGTAATTGTTATCTGACTTCTTTTGAAATGCCCGGTCAACGATGTTTCCGGTCTAAACAAGATCGTAAAAGCTCGTGTATGATCGTTAAAGCCCGTTGAGTCTATGTGCGGTATAATGGTAGTAGTTTTCGACTCATGACGAGGGATGGTTCTCGTCACATCGAGCAACGGCCGATCGGCCAGTTCGTCGCCGGCATTTAGTGAGAGAAGTGCTCTCTGAATATCTCTCTACTTTCTTTCGGTATTGAGTCTACATTGAGCTTATACAAGTACTATTGGCCCTTTAAAAGTATCAGATCAACTAAGATTTCAAAATATTTAATACACTTTTGAGTTTATATTCTTGATTTGTACGTCAATTTAATTGAAGTAAAAATACATCTTTTATTTGTGAAGATAATTCATTTTTGTTTGACTTGTTTCGCAAAATCGTTAACGTAATGAAGCAAGTCGTTACAAGCAGAGAAAAAAAAGAAAAAACGTACGAGTGATTGGTGACGTGTTAATACGCCATTCTTATTCGTCTTCCTTTCGCCTTCGGTACCGCAAGGACGTCGTTGTGGCCTCGTTCGCAATTTTTCGGCAAGGCCAATGATTTCTCCGTTTTAATACGTAACAAATGAACGCGTTATCTCATGAATCGTCAAATATTAATTATTATAACTTGAATAATTGTATAATTTCTAGACTGAAAAAAAGATCAAGAAAGAAAATAACAATTGATTTTGGCTGTTAACTTACAGAATTTCCAATTTCTGAAGCAACTTCTTGGATCGAAGCTATTTATTGGTAAGGTTATTTTATTCCTAGAAAGGTTTAGAAATAAATACGAATGAGACGCGTATTAAAATTCTTCACGTTTATCATTGAATTGAATCAAATAATGATAAAAGATAAAGTAAACAATTTTTCTTGCTTAAACTGACGTATTAATAGACTAATAATTAGTGATAGAAGTCAAAATGGATGGGCAGACAAAAAATATAGATTATCTTTGTAATTTAATTGTGAGCCCAATTGTGTGGATCAAGGAGAAAGAGGTTAGAGGTTAGAAAAATTGCTTTTGGATTGTCTAAATAATAGTGATAACCAAGTTCCGGTGCATTGAATAATGGCTTTAGAGATTGTGAAACAGATTCATGTAGAATCTGGAATAGTCTAAAAGCCATTTTCTCAACACATCGATCCACCGAAAGGACATTGAGAATGACAAAGAGGAAAAACGTGTGCGGGTCGTTTCGACGCCGGCTCGTCGCGACTATAACCTTCGGTCAACTCTTCTTTGACGGAACACGTGTTTGAAAGGTAACGTAGCTACTATACAAATAGTTTTAACAACCATATCATTTTCTGTAATATCTACTATCTCTTAATACGATTAATTTCTAATCGTCATAGGTGAAATAATTTCTATGAAATACTCCAATCCATTTTATTTCTTTCATTCTATAAATATTATTTCCATGAATGTTGAATGTACATATAACTATTTCTTGATGTATATTATAATCATTCTATGAATCATTCCAAGATTATTCTATTATTTTTCAAAGAAAATAGATTTTTTTTCCAATCTTTCTTTATCTTTCTATTTGGTCATTTGAAAAACCCAAGTTATTTTAATTATGAAAGGAATGAAATGCTCATTGATAAAAGGATTATTTTATGTCGCTATTTAAATAAGGCTTTTGAATGAAAATACATATATATGTTTTTTTTTTCATTTCACTTCTTAATTAATGGAGTAATTTATGTGTTCAATTGCACGTAAAAATGCTGCCAGAACGTAGCTGCAAAGTACAATTTAACACAAGTTTTGGACGAAACCGTTATATTTTACAAAACGGAAACTCATTACGTTACTGCACAAAATTGTGAGTTGTGAGTAATTAGACTTTACATTCGTGCATGTAAACTGTGCTTGTTATGTTACTTTTGTAGCATATCATCGAATTTATTGCTGAGCTGTTATATTGTCAGAAAGGAAAGGAATTAAAAGGAGTAAAAGAAAAGGAAAAAAAAAGAGAGAAATGAATCGTTGGAAATTAGTATAGAGATACTATACTTAATTTGGAGACTTGCGCACCAACTCAAAGAGGTACAACTCATGGACATATTTCCAAATTAACCAGACGCCCATTCGTTTATGTGATGCGTGGGTATATGAGATTGATTTACTCCACGTCATCTATCGGCTTCATGGAAATTTTCAATAAAAATCATTAAGTTCCGTATTGAATACTGACTTTGAACAGAACTTGAACTTCCGCCTTATCGTAACTCCTCTAGATACTTACATTATATTTATCGATAATTCATTTTAGTCAATACCTGTTTTCATTATTTTCAAAGTATTTATAGACATTATGTTAATGGCATTAATTTGATTGCTTTAATAACTTAAATTATCAGAAACAAAACAATAACAAGTAATTTACTCTAATATAAAGCTTTGTCTCCTACAGAATTTTTTTTTTCGTGCTGATGTTATTAAATTTTTTATCTGAAGACTTTTTTGAGCTGTGTATATTAATATTGATTATACAATTCAACTAAAACTGTTTTAAATCATCTATCGTGAGAAAAGTATATTTAGTTTCTAACATTATTGATGCTTTTTGAGTTTGCTATTTTCGGAGTACAGAATAATATTAACAAGATAACTGTTTTATTTAAATAAAAATTGAATTATTAGTTCCGTTCTTTCTTAAGACTTGGTGCAATTAAGTCTAGTAAGAAATAAGTTTCATTTGATGTACTTAAAATAGACAAGATTGTCTTTTGTTCGAATGTTAGTTTTACTTATAGGGAACACAGTTGGGTAATTTGGACAGATCATTAAGTAAGACCACCATACAATTTCTCGGAAAATAACCAAGTTTACTCAACTCTGGCAACACTTTGAAATGCACCATTTACTCCATTTATTGTGCTTTCATTTACTATAGTCAAATGGCACCTTCATTTTCGTCATACTGTATAAGGTGTTCCAATTTAATCACAAGTATTCTCACTATACTCAATTTAATTCTTTTGTATTGCTTTTATGACAGCATTAACGAGCCGAAAAAATTTTTTCACGCTCAGTATACCATTTTTGCTTATTGCATAATAGATTTTGAAGGTGACAGAAAAAGATGATATATATTTTTTGACACTTCAAGATATATAATAAAAACGCCTGGAGTCGCTTTTCGCAATACATTGGAATTTTTATTTGACTTTTTAAGACTCCACTTTTCGGTTCTACTTTGAATTTTAGGCTGTCCTATATATAGATTTGGAGAAACGACTGGTGTGTATATTTCGTGCCCCCTTACATCAAATTACCCAAACTCCCCCTATCAATGTTAATTTGAAAAAGGGGTTCGTTAAACGGAAGCAGTTTTTTTTGTTGAAAATTCTTTTTTTCCTTCTTGCGTATTAGTAAGCAGAATTTTTCTTATCAAACGTCAATGACGTTTCAGTTGAATGTAGATCATATTTATAATGATGGTATGTTTAAGATTTTATATTCAGTCGTCAAGTTACCTCTCAGGAATTCTATTGAGTTTTGTCTTTTATTGCGTTGTATTAAAATCACTGCATTATTATTTAACTTGACAGCAAAAATTTATTCTATAATATATGCTTCCTTTTTATATAGTAAAAATGACTCTTTTCTCATGGCTACATGATAGCTAGGAATTTTTGTTATAATAAAAATTTTATAATCCAGGATTTGAAGATTATGTAGTTTTCCAACGGACTAGCAATAAATTTCCAATGTTGGCACTCAGCCATTTCTCGTTCGGGATTCAATTCTCGAGCTTTCTGCAGCATAGTGCAGTGATCGATTAGTTTGCAGTGACAATTCACATGTCGCAGTTTCCATCGAAACTTGAGACCTCTAGAATTTTAAGGTTTTCCATGTAGTCAGCTTCAAGACACATTACTTCCGGTTAAGTGCCATTTACAATTGATATATACTTGACCTACACATATACTAATAATAATTAGATTCAATTCCATTTCCAATAAAAATTTTTTCTACTTTGATTAAATTCCTTTAACAGTCTTTCTCTCCACCAAGATTAGTTTAAATTAAATAACTTGTTATTCTACGCTTAAATAATCAATAACAAAGCGTATGAGCTTTCAATTCAATAAAATGTCGTAACTGAGTTATAAATATCTCTTTACACAGATTAAAAGTTAATTATTGACTTTATTTATGATTGATAATTTTCTAATGAGAATAAAACGTATTCTATAAATGAACGATTAATTATATCAATTTTATTATTTAACAAAAAAAATAAATATCTATTGATAAAATTATTAAACATTGAAATAATTATTTTTTTAAACAAAAGATTTAGAGTAAAAAAAAAATTGATTTGATTAATTAACAAATGTTTTTGGAGTATTAATCCAATTTCATGTACTCTACGAACAATGAAGAGGATAATTACTTTTGAAAAAATAAAACATTAAAAAAATGTAATTAAAATCTTGGTGTGAGCGAATGATGATAATGTTTCCGACAAAATGTTGATGTGTTTTATCGCATTGTCAGACAAATTCCGAATGCAACAAAAAGGTGATGATGTAGAAGCTGATGTCTGCTTGTTACCAGGCCGCTCCTCCAGTGATTCGACCTCGAGACAGGTCGAGTTGGCTAGAAGCATAGCAGTAAAAGCAGCTCTGGCACTATATCGTCTGAGTGATACGCTTGGTTGCGCATGAATCCTGATTTTCAAGACGACTAACTGACTACAAAATCTCCATCAGGTCACTTAGCATAATAAAAATAGTCTTACCAACCCCTGGATATATTAATTAATTATCAGAGTAAATTTCCCATGGAAGAAATGTCGGTACCAAGGTTTTGTAATTAATTTTTTTTATCAGATTCGTAGCGGAAGAGAATTTATTGGAATTTCTAAATTACTTGGCTGCAGTAGACTGACTTTACAGTGACTTTTAAAAGACTTGTTATATCATTATTGTAAATAGCCAACGTCAGCAAGAAAATGGGGAAACACTTTGTCAAGGTGTAAAGATGAATATCCGGAAAATGAAAATAATTTATGATTTTATCACAAAAGAAAAATGACAAAAATGTTGACGTCCTTTTGAAGACAAGAAAAAAGTGTTTGACCCTTGGATGAATCAATTAATCATCTGGAAAGAATTTTCTTTGATGGAAAAGTTGAGTGTAGGGTTTAGTTAGTAGGTGGGACGGTTGGACGAACAGACGGGTTCACCGGTCAGTCTTGGAGTCATGTGGATTGTTTCAGGAGACCAACAGCAGCAGCAGCAGCAGGTCCTCGTTTATCCACCTCCATTTGTGATCCTCTTTTTCATTTTCTCTGTCCAACTCTCTCTCCCCGGTACACTGAAGACTATAACGTGTATGCGTGGCTGATGTCAACGCCTGGTGGGTCGTCGCCGCGCGCTCGACGCCAGTTTTATTTAATCACGCTTGCCTCCTGGCCGACGGCCGCCAGCGGGACTGTTGCTAGGCGCCCCCTCCTGCGGGCCCTCCGCCATGTGCCCCGCCCCTGTCTGACCCCCTTCTCCCCCTTCGTAACGATCTCCTCTTTCCCCTCCGACACCCGCTCTCCTGATCTTTGCCGTTTCATCCGCTAACAGACCGCACTATTGCGAATTTTACTGCCCCCTCCCTCGACAAGGCCTTGAGACGTCCCTCGTGTCCCGGGAATTATTTTAAGATTTGCTGCGACTGTGATAGGGATCATTTCGAATTTTTACTCTAGACTATTATTCATTTTTTTAACTTTTGTTTATTGCTTTTATGTATTTTTAAAATCTCATTATCATCAGTTTTCTTCTGTAGTTGATTCCTGTTTTGCAAAAAAAGAAAAAAAAAAATTCGCCACAGGAACTTATTTTTCGAGAACATCTCCCCTGGAGAGAGTAATTAAAAATAACGGAATTGATAAATTAAATGTCAACAACAGGTAACTGAAACAAAAAAGATCAAAGATTTATTTTTATAGACATGAGAATGAATTTAAAAATACAAAGTGATAAAGTAATCAAAAATTGTTTTGCTTACAAACAAATATGATTTAATCATGTATTAGAAAGAAATTTCAATTTCTAAAATACACTTGATAATTTAATAACACCTGCTATGATAATTATCATTTCATAACAATAGAAAAAAATTTGAAAAATATTTAAATGTTTTATAAATGAATAATTAACAGCTGTTCAAGTAAATCAAGTATCATTTATTGTTTATTCATCGTTGAGAAATCTTCGTTTAGTTACAAGTCTAGACGTTATTAAAATTTCTCTCGAGGGGAGTACCCGAGAGACTTGATTCTAAAGTTGTCAGATTTAAAATTAAACAAAATAATAAGCGAAATGTCACATGGGACTCATTACTAATTACTGTACCAAGTATCTAGAGGAGACTTTCTCTTATATTCACCAAAGTTACTTCCAAAATCTTAAATAATCATCAACTATACAATAGTCCAATGTCTCGTTGGGTAGGGTTGACGAGTACTCGAATAATCCGTTGACCCAGTTCACTCAAAGACTTCAAGAGCTTGATAAAGAGAAATACAGTGAAAGACGGACGAAGGAAGGGAGAGAGGACCAGAGAGAGAGAGAGAGAGAGCGAAAGACAAGGCAATGTTCTACATCACGAATGAAAAGCGGATGTAAGTGGAGGAATAAACTTGTCTTTCACGTTGGGATTCCACGAGTAGTTTGAATTTGGTAGCACGGAGTTTCTTCAGTCTATCCTTCTTGCTCATTCGCACCCTTTCCTTCCTACATTGCATCGACCCGACTGCGGTAAAATGCACTGAATTGTATTCCTATTCATTTCATTATGTTCGCTCCAAAACTTTCATTTTATAGATCCGAATAAATTTTCCACGGACAGTTGCATACCATTTTGTTCTAGAGACAATTGCAAATTGATGATAAGAACTGGTAATAGACCGAAATAAATTTAAAAAAGTATTATTCGCGTTTTTAATTGAAATAAATTCTTGAGTAAAGTGTTTATAACTCTGACAATGATTCTATTTTTGAAGTTTTTGATAAAAGGTGGATGAACTTTACAAAGTTTTCTCGAGTATTGAATTATAACTTGAGTATTCGCGAATTAATTTAAGTAATAAATTTTATTGAGTTTTTTTTTTTTTTTCTGTTTTAATTCAATATATTAAGTTAAGTTAACGACTATAATCTTAGAGAAATTATATAGTTTAAATTGGAATGATAAAATTGTGTCTAAAGAATTAAATTTACGAGAAAACGACTATGTAGTTCAAGTGCATTATATTTAATTACAGTTTTTATACTAGATAAATAATAAAAAAAAATTAACAGATATTTGTTCATAATTAAAACATAATTAAATAACATTTAAAATTCTTTAATCAGCTTCAATTTAATCTTAACTTACATATAACCTAAATTAATTTTTAAATAATGCACGTGTCATAAATAAAATCCATTTAAAAGCAATAAATGAATTTTCAAATTTGACGATGATATCATTATCATCATATATTTGAAGTAAAGACAACGTTTACTAGATAAAAGAATTTTAAAATAAAAATTAAAACATTCAATTAAAATAAATGAATAGTATTTTTAGATTAAATAAAAAATTAAAACGTAAATGAATAAACACAGCTCATTAGGAATGATTTAAAAGCTTCGGAAATTATAAATTCGTATCCAATATAATTCACTTGTGCAGACTGCAGAAAGAAAGAAAGTTAATGAAGCAATATTTTTTTCTGACAAATCTGAGGATCCCTTTAGTAGTCTGGCGTCGAAGGTGTTTGCCTCAAGTTATGTTAATGTACTAAGGGGGTTTCTGGGAAGCCAAAAGATGCATTGAGACCTGCATCGATCGTATATACTCAACGGAAATGGTATGCGACTTTCGATGACGTCAGGCTGCGTGAATTCTCGTGGCAAGTAGAAAAGAAAGAATCAAAATGGCAAAATAACTAAGAAAGAGAGAAATAAAAAAAAATCGACTTTGATACCATTAGAAGAGAGAAAAATACATTCTCAAGCCGGTTTTCGTACCGTGACGTCCTTGAAATTCGTGAGGGAAAGAACAATCAAAGGGTTTTATGCATCTTCAGGCACCGTTTTATGCACAATCATGACCTTTGTCTCGTCCTCACACACTCTTTAGTGTTGACTTCATAACGGATCTTTCATGAACCTCTTCATTACTCGCTAACAAATAAAAAAAAAGATACTCGCATACAATCATTGAGTTTTGCATTTTGATTTTTTTATTTCATTACGTTTTGTCTTTTTCTCAAGGACGTTTTAACCTTGACTGACCTGACCTTTGTTGGAAGGAAACATATGTCTGGTGCCAGACATCCTGACTACTTTTAGATCTGTTGAAAATAATTTTTTATTCTCTTATATTACATGTATAGATGTTGAGGACTGTTCTTGCTGTGTACTTTGTAATAAATACGTTTTTATTTGATTTACATTTAAGATAATATTAAAATCAAACAAAAATTATTTCAAGATTTAGAAAAAAAAAATTCATTTAATTAATATCTAAAATATCGATCTATTTTTCTTTTGGTATTAATAAAAAATTTTAATATTTTATGAACAACAGTTATGTTGAAATTAATGTGTTTGAATAAATATTGTTATCAATCTTTGAGATCATGAAAATATTATCAATGTCATTAACGATAAAATTCCATGTAATCTTTTGAAAAACGTCATTACAATATTTTTGAATAAAAATGAAATTTACTGCATCAATGATAATTAAAAAATAAAAAAGGATAAATGATTTTTTGTTGCTTTATAAACTAACATAATTATAAATAATTTCAACATTAATATTTTTTTTACTTTTTGTGCAGTTGGTTGACTGCAGTTTTTTTTTCTGCAAACATATATTTTCAGCTCAATGTAAAGTAATTTCGCAAGTCATAATGAAAACGAGCATGGAGGGTTTCTTTGTTGTTAAAATGGTGATAATATGCATGTAAGTGAGAAGTGTGTTCATTGTTACAGTTGTAAGCTTGGAAGTTTTTTTTTTTCCTTTATATATATATGATGAGTCTTTATATTAGCCTTTACGATTTTTGCGAAATATTCCTCAAACTCCTCACGTGTTTTTCTTTATTTCTCTGTAACCCAACGTCAGCTGCATCCCGCAAACTGCAGTTCTGGGGTCCTAAATATAGATCAAGAGGGTAAGGAAAAGAGTGCAGAGAAAGGAAATTTTTCTTTCTCTCTTTACACCCTTGACCTTATGAATAACCTCACGATCGAGGTCATGAGTTCAAACGCTGCTTTATGCTCCAAAAGTGTTGAAAAAATTTGCTCAAAAGTCGTTACTTATATCAAGAACTATTTCTTTTTATTATAAAAATAACTTCCTCCCACTTGTACTTTGCTCCCTTCTATTTTTTTCACACCAAATCTCTTTTTCACTCCCTTACATCTCCCCTCCTCCCCTCTTGAATATCATGTTAGCCTCGATTCTTTCATGATACAATCCCCACACCGGCTTCGCCCTTATTCAACCGCCTAAGACTTCAATGCATCGACGGTTAAAATGCCTTTGTGGGGAAAAATAACCGAACTTTCTTCTCGATCATCTCCCTCAACTTAATTCTCTAGATTCATACCGCTTTTAGATTAATCTGAAGCATTGAAACGACGTTTTACAATTTTTAACAATACGTCTTGCTAGAAATGATTCAGAGATAAAATTATGAATCTTTTAAAGAAAAATGCCTTTTTTGAGAGAAAAAAGTCTTCAATTTTTTCATTTTTTTCCATCAAATATATTTTACTACAATAAAGCAGACAATAAAAATTATAGTAAACAATGATTTAATAGTCAAAAAATAATTTTTATTTTAAAGTAACATTGAGTCTATTTAAAGACAATTGGTAAAGAAAAATTTATTGATATAAAAGTATTAAAAAATAGATGTTAAATAAATGTGAATAAATTTATTATCACAATAATTTATATGAAATATATTTCACTTTTCAGAAACTCATTTTTTACTTGAGTGCATTTTTTATTGGCATGAGTAACGTATTATTTTATTAAAATGAAAATAAAGAAGAGAAAATCAGTACCGAGACGGTGTTTAACCTCGGTCGGTCGTTTGCTCTCAATGTCAGGACGATGCCACCAGGTGAATTGCGACGTGACAGTTTATATATTAGTCTCTTTTTCTCTCTTTCTTTCTCTTTCTTTTATGCCTCAAGGCGAACCTCAACGCCCACTATCACTTAAAGACGTCAATAAAATTTAAATTACTCCAAAACTTATCTTTAACATGATATATAAATTTTTCTTTGTTTTTTTTGTTTGTTGATTTTTAATTTCTCTTTATTCATTTAAGATTCTTTTAAATAGCTACTTTATTGCACGCAAAATAAATTCGCAAAGAGACGACACTCCCTCGAGAAAAAGAACATCGCAATCCAGTGTCTCAAGGTCGTAGAATCCACGTGTTTATCGCAAACTGAATTTCTCCGACGTTTGCGTCATTCGTTCTTAAAATTCCCATCCTATCCTTTTTACAGATCAGCAAAAAAATATCCTACGACAAAGTAAATTCAACTTTTATTTTTTATTTATAATCTCTAGAAGAACTTAGTTTCTAAGTAATTTATTTTATCAATGTGTAATAAATCAAAGTTGAAGTATTCACTTAGCAAAAATAGTCTTTTAAAAAATTACATCTCTTCTTTTCTTTTTTTATTAAATAGAAAAATCGATAAATTTTTTTTTTTACACAATATATACTCGCAACAAAAATTAGGTAAATTATTTTTAGCTAACTGAACTCAAACTTTTAAAAAAAAAAAAATGAATAACGAAATAATTTTTTTAAATATTCTCTGACTCTAAAATAACTAAAATGATTGATGACATACATATAGTTTTATTTTCAGTTTATAAATAGTCATGATTTTTTTTTTAATATCAATTGATGATAATCTTCTAATCTCCTCTTTTAAATGACAAAAAAAAAATCATTTTCTTGCTCTAAATTCCATACAAGTAAAAAACAAACTCATCTTCAAGCAAGAAAGTATAAAAAATTAAAATAATACTGATTGTAAGAGTAGTTAACTCTTCAAGGCGTACTTCCTAGAAATCATCTCAAGTCTAAAGAAAATAAATTATCATCGTAATCTGTGAATAAACTGATTATAAAGAACAAAAGAATTTTTATTTTCACCACAATTTTTCATTTTTAATCCGTTTCCATACGACGATGTTGAGGATTAGTATGTTTAAAAGAGACAGATGTGATTGAGCATTGAAAATTGAACGAAAGTATTAATATAATTTTTTTAACGGTTTTTATTGAGTTTAATTAATCGGCGAGTAGACTGAGGCGTTGTTGGAAGCATTTATAATTTGATATCCGCCCGGAACGCTCGTCCAACACTTATCTTTCATTCCCCTCTTGTCCCCTCAGTTCTTTTTCTTTTGCTTACATATATCACATATTCGCCTCTCATTTTATATCGACACAATATGTACAACACCCATTTGGTATGGCGAAAGCTGTGACTCACGGATTATACCAACGTTGACGCGTGTGACTGGTGAAACGTTTAAGCTTCGCAAAAACTTTACCAGTTTACTCCATTCTGCTTCTAACATTAGTCATGATGACAGTGCGAAATACAAGAATCATTCGAGTTATTTATTTAATACAAATAAAACTTTAATTGAATATATAAAATCAAGACATTACTTGTAATAAAATTATTGAGCATGAAAATATCAGTTATGTGTGATACTTTTATCATAGAGTGTCAGTACCTATCAAAAATTCTAATGAATCGATTAATGTGTTAGTAATGCTATCATCAGTAACTATCGTAATCAACGATGAGAAGTGATATTAAGTGTCTTAATGGTTGACTCGGTCGTTTGCCTGTCGTTTAGTCATCATGAAATAGCAACTAAAAATAGGTAAATTGTTTTTCTTCATTTTAATCGTTGACTATCTTCATTCTGACTAAATGAATTTCTTTCTTTTTCTGTTAATAATTCATTACAAAGTTTATTTTAACATAATACACTTATCACTCTAAATGCTATAAGTAAAGGAAAATTTTGAAATATTTATTCAAACATTTGAATTAATTAATCATCTTCAATTAACAGACATAATCTACATTTTAAATGAGTCAGTTTAACTTTAGTGTCATTAAACCAAGGATAAAAAAGTGATACTTGATGTAAATGATATTGTTGGAGAATACTGATTAGTAAATATTCAATAGAGAGTTTGTGAACAAATAAAAGTAAAATTAGATAATGCCATCAATTGAAAAAGATATCGGTGCGACTTGGAAAGCCTTAGGGAATGAATAAACCAATAAACTCAACTTTCCTTGTCGAAAGTTCACGGTCAACATCGTTAGGAGACTAACCTTTTGACTGGGACATTTGGGGATTGTCGCACGTCTCGAATAATCACGCAGGTTATCCCTTGGGAGTATCTAGAGGGCCAGGAGAGGCTTTTAATAAAGTCTAGTATCTCTGGGAAAGTCTCTTGTAACTGGCAGAGTATATATTTTCCAAAACTCTCGGGAATCTGCGTGCGAGGAAATTTCATTTCTCCCTCTTCATTCTTATTGGACAGGTTTAAAAATGTGAGGTAGTTTTTGGAGTCTCTTGTGCTGTCCTCTCGGTGTCAGTTTGATACTGACTATCGTAGGTGTAACATCTCCATTTAAACTTAAACTTTTTTACTATATTGATTCATTTCGACTTAATCTTTACTGTGCTATTTTGAATTTTAAATTTTATCTTATTTTTATAGGAGTGTTTTTTATCAAAACATCATCAAGACTATTGGAATGATCCTTGAAGAAACATTTGAGAACAACCATTTTGGTAGAAGAATTGGAAATTTTGCTACTTGTAACGCGCGTTACTCGAGTACTTCCGGCTGTGTATTAAATAACCAGTCAGGTACCTGAAGTAGCGCGCGCCGCAAGCTGGCTCTTGACTTCTTTGTCTTACTATCATCGCAGTGGACACATTCAGACCTTGAGGAAGTGGTAAAAAAGGAAGTGAGTGTAAAAAGTTCAGAAATAAACTGGAAACTGAATAAATGAGTGATATATAAAAAAAAAAGGATGGAAATCGAGGCCATGGAGGCTGCATGTTGATTGTACTTCATCAGGTGCTCTGGTGGATCTAATACCCGGCACCTGTTGGAGCGCAATTCATATGACTATGCCTTGCTGCATTACTTATTCCGTTGTCTAGTTGTTCACTCATCTTTAACGCTACATTTGGGTTCATTTAACACCCATCACTGAAACTTCATTGCTATTCAAGTAGAAAACCATCATTAATTATTCCAGATGGAATTGTATCAGGTGATATTATTTTTATTTAATATTTTACACTTGTAAAATTACTTCTATTAAAAGCTTCTATGTTTTAAATTGTAAAATAAAAGACAGGAATTTTATTTACTTTTTTTTTTATTCAATTAGATTTAATCAGTCGATTGAAATAGTTATATTAAATAAAAGATACGACTAATAAGGCAAAAGCCAATTTACATGATGCTAAAAAAAATGTGAGCACAATGTTATACGCTAGTTTATCTTGTTGTAACCAATAGCTTATTTTTAGGTTGTTATTCTTAAATTCTTTTGAAAAGAAATAAATGTTTCTTGTATTGTGGTCTTCAATAATCACACCAACATATATATTATAATAATTACTCAAGGTTTCTATTTTTATATAAGCATTGGAAGAATTACAATTTATTCAAATTTTTTTGATATTTCTTTTCAAATTAAATTACTTAATAAGAATATGCCTGATATAAACGTTTGCTTTCTTATTATGATTCATAACACATTTTCTACTTATCTGCATTTATCACTGATTTAATTTTAAATGACAAAATATTACTACAAATTGGCTTTTCATAATCGAATCGAAAAAAATTAACGTTAATGTAATAAGCTAACTTTTAGACATATGCTTGATTAGTTAGATAAAATAAATTTTTTTTTCATTCAAATAAATGTTATGTAAAAAATAAGTATTTCTGTATATTTTTAGTTGTTCAATTCATGATTAATATAATATAAATATATCTATTTTGACAACTGTATCAACGAATTAATAAATACAATTTTAAAATGAGAATTGAAGTCTATTTATAAATCTACACTATGATTTTCATTTTCCATTTGATAAATAATATAAGTCAAAACATCCAATAAATTTAGAATGATATTGAACATGGTATTATTCGAATTTAGCTGACGTAATTCTATGAATGAATCATAAATAATTAAAATGATGATGATTTATTGATGACAGTAGCTATCACTCATCCAAAAAGAATCTTTTTTTACAATCTGTATTTTATAAATCTAATTCAACATCCAAATTGACAATGACAATATCATATAAATAGTTGGAAATATGTAGCAATTTATCCTTTAATTTTCATGAGTTTATTAGTGAAATTGGATTAGCTTACAAGCAAACTTTCTAACAACTTTAGAGTTCCGAAATATCAAGGTTTACACAATTTTGTCATATAAGATTAAATTATATTCAACGATAATTTGATTTAGTTGTAATGATATTTATACAATTATTTAGAGTGTACAATGTTAATTTGAGAACTATATTAGCTCTTGAACAGATTTATTAACATACAAAAAAGAATATCAAGCACGTGTAAAACAATTTTGAACTTCAATAACATTGAAAGAACGAAAGGAAAAAATGATTGTGTCACAAATTGTTTGAGAATTGTGTTATGTATAGAATTAACAACATGTGAGTTGTAAAATGAAGTTGTTTATTCATAGAGTTAGAATAAGCCTGATAGAAGCATAGACGTAATATTTTTCATGCTTGACATGTGTTATATGATGATTATTGCAAAATTGGCGAGCAAGTAATTTCTTATACATCAGTCATGACATCCCGTGTATATTTATGAACTTTCCCTTCAGTTCAGCGACTGAGGACAGAATAAAAGAGAAGGACGTGCGAGTATGGTCGCTCTGATTTCATTGGCGGATTCCAGTTTGCTTCAGTGTTGACCTAGATTTCATGGCCACGATTAATCGTTAACATTTTCTGGAAGTAGTTTTGGTTTAATATGCGCATGTTTGTGTGCGCGCCAAATTCAATGATATATTGAACAGGTTTCTATCTCAAACGGTGGCTATTTTGCCAATGAAAGGGTCAGAATATTGTACAGCGGAGTCAGTTAATGGAATAATAACGTTATATGAGGGTCTCACACATGGTCAGCAACTATATTCCAAGTGGGGAGGATCGCTACTTCCTCTAATGCAATTACAGGGCTCTTTGCACGCTCCGAATAAAATAGTGTCTGGGCCTAGCATAATGACCCTTTTCCCTAACGATATTCATTTTTTATGCCAGGCTTTAACATGTTTTGTACATATATATCTATATATTTACTGTAATTTACGTAAATTTACATTTTTTTCATTCATCTGTAACATTCCTCATGAAAAAAATTATCTTCTAAATATTTGAATATTTAAACATTTTTTAAGACACATCGTTGATAGAATTTTTTTTCTTTCATTTGCATGCTCTTATTTGCATTCATTTTCAGAACATTTAAACTAAATAAAAGTGTTATGAAAACTTGTTGTACATATTTAATGGAGAACAAATTAAGAGAATATAAATAATCTTTGTACATTTTAGAAATAAAATTGAGACTCTTTAAAGACATTTCTTTTGTTTTTATTTATCTTGAAAATTCTGTATAGAAATTTCAATTAAACATCTAGGTGCAAAAGTTCAACATCATGAGTCAACGAAGCTTTACATAGGAATTTGATTACATTAATTAATTTTTCGTATGGAAAAAATTTCGTATCCTAAAGGTTCCCCGACGTTCCCGGGTGAGACTATGGGGAGCAAATTTTTTTTTTTTTTGAAAATTTTTTTTTTCTACTCCAAACGTACTTTAACCATTTTTAAATGGCAACAACAATATACATAATGAAATTCATGGAATAGTGATATATTTGCGAAAAACTAAGAGATATAAAAATAAGCATAACTTCTATGCTAATAATGCTACAAGAGTGATTGAGGGCTCAAATGAAAGATCTCGATGAAAGGGAAAAGATCAACATAGTTAAAATCATAATTGTTGCAAAATTCATGCAAAAATTGAAGCAAGTTCCCGTTTTACCCCATTTTAGGAGTGAAATAATTAATTTTTTATATATTTGACCCGATTCCGCATTTCTACACATCAAGACGAAGAGAATGAGTGGTCGATCATCAAAATCGGACAACTTTGATTTTTCGACCCAAAAAAATGGCAAGTGGTACCCCTTTCCATTTTTTTTGGCCAAAAAATATAAGTACTCCGATTTTCAAGTTTGACCACTCATTCTCTTCGTCTTGATACGTAGAAATGCGGAATCGAGGCACCACCCAGAAAAATTCACTTTAAGACCCTCAAAAAGGGGTAAAACTGGGTACAAATTACTAACAATCATCCCCTTCACTTTAAACCCTTATAACTCATGAACGGACGGTCCAATAACTGTTTTTAGGGACGTTTTAGAAAAATTAAAATCTAAGCTATCTAACGATATCCATATATTTATTGAAAAAAAATCCCTTCACCCTTAAAATCGCTAAAATATAAAAAAATCACATTTTTTTGGGAGTTTGCCAAGTATTTTAGCGATTTTAAGGGTGAAATAAATTTTTTAAACGATTTTTATGGATATGTATCTTTAGCCAAGATTCTGAAGTTCCCAAATACCGCTTAAAAATTGTCATTAAGCGATTTGTTCAGAAGTTATAAAGGTCCAAAGTCGAAAATAGATGATTTTATGGCCCTTACTTTGACTTTGGACCTCTATAACTCGTAGAATAATTATTAGACCATGATTTTTAAGATACATTCAAAAACTTTAGAATCTTGGCTAAAGATACATATCCATAAAAAGTGTATAAAAAATTTATTACAACCTTAAATTTGCCAAAATAGTTGGCAAAGTCCCAAAAAAATGTGATTTTTTTATATATTTTAGCGATTTTAAGGGTGAAGGGATTTTTTTTCAATAAATATATGGATATCGTTAGATAGCTTAGATTTTAATCTTTCTAAAACGTCCCTAAAAACAGTTATTGGACCGTTCGTTCATGAGTTATAAGGGTTTAAAGTGAAGGGGATGATGAGTTTTAATGTGTATCCAGTTTTACCCCTGTTTGAGTGTGTTAAAGTGAGTTTTTCCGGGCGGTGCCCGGATTCCGCATTTCTACACATCAAGACGAAGAGAATGAGTGGTCAAACTTGAAAATCGGAGTACTTTTATTTTTTCGCCAAAAAAAATGGAAAGGGGTACCACTTGCCATTTTTTTGGGTCGAAAAATCAAAGTTGTCCGATTTTGATGATCGACCACTCATTCTCTTCGTCTTGATGTGTAGAAATGCGGAATCGGGTCAAATATATAAAAAATTAATTATTTCACTCCTAAAATGGGGTAAAACGGGAACTTGCTTCAATTTTTGCATGAATTTTGCAACAATTATGATTTTAACTATGTTGATCTTTTCCCTTTCATCGAGATCTTTCATTTGAGCCCTCAATCACTCTTGTAGCATTATTAGCATAGAAGTTATGCCTATTTTTATATTTCTTAGTTTTTCGCAAATATATCACTATTCCATGAATTTCATTATGTATATTGTTGTTGCCATTTAAAAATGGTTAAAGTACGTTTGGAGTAGAAAAAAAAAATTTTCAAAAAAAAAAAAAATTTGCTCCCCATAGTCTCACCCGGGAACGTCGGGGAACCTTTAGGATACGAAGTTTTTTTACATTTGGGTTAGCAGTATCAATTACAAACTCCAATTACTTCAAGATGGATTTATTATAAAATATATAAAAGATAAATTTCAAATTTTTTCTAAAGAAGAACATAATGTTAAAGGATAAGAAATCGTTTTTTGAAAGCTTTCAATCTTCCAGAAAATATTAAATGATCTAAATGCTACATTTTTAATATTGTCATCCATCAGATACTTTTTATTTTTCATTAAATTCATTACATCAAACGTCTTTGATAGAAATTGATGAAAAAATTCCAATATACTCGAGAATCGGTACATAAAAGAAAGAATTTAATTGAAACATCATAAATCTTGTAGTTTATTTTTAAATGATGTAATTACTAGTGTTAATTGAATGTAATAATACAAAATAGCTTTAATAGACAACACTTAGTATATTTTTTTAACGACTTTTTAGTGTGTATAAAAAGAATCAAAAAACGTATCATCAAGTCAACGTGATACTGAATTGGACTCTGGAGACCAATGGAATGAAGAAATGGAAGGAAGAAGACATGATTTACGATTAAATTGAGCATGTGCAAAAATAAAACTATTTAATTTATCGATCATGTTCATGATTATAAAATATCAGCGACAATACGACAGATAATGTTATAGATTAAAATTGCATTTTAATAAAGAATTATTGATGAAAATAAAAGAATTTCCAATTCTCTAGGTTAAATAGTATACAATACTAAGAATAAACTTAATTAAATTAATTCAACACTAATAAACATTTGTACTCAGTGTTGAATAATACAGTCAACAATAATTAATAAAATCAATGATTTTTTATTAACTAAGTTAATATTATTTACGTCTCTCTGTCATTCTTTCTGACTCATTCCTTCTATACAACTTAAATCCTACTCTTAACTCATATTCTTCTAATGAAGAAATTTGTTAAGGCACAAAGAAACTTAAACCAAAATCACTTAATCCAGGATAAAAGTTCATCCTTTATAATTATAATTTGTATTGAGCACATTTATATTATCAAGTACGTATGAAATTAAACTTTTTATAAAACAGATCTAACATCAAGATGTCAGTTTTTTTTATACATTATTCTTGTTACTTGATTTTTTAAATTACATCACTGAAGTTTTTCATTTTTCTACGTCAGTTGTTTTATAAAAGATGGTTTTTTCTTCCACCTAACTGATGATACCTACACGAATAAGCAACTGGATCCGTTGCTCATACATGACCAGGGTGAACTTGCCTTCTATTGGCCTGGTAGAAAGAGGGGTTCAAATGGTGTTGGCAAGAAGGGCCAACGTCAACAGTTTAAAAGTATGGGTAAGTAGTTATGTGGTATCAGTGTTGGTGTTGCCTACAAGATATTATGTTCAGTTTGAAGCGGAGGGTGTTTTTGGTGGCTGGAAGGGATTCCATTTCAGACACTCGGGATCGATTTCTTTGTAGAGGGGACCACGACGTTTTACCCTCTCCTTGTAATCGTCGATGACATCCTAGAACATAAATTTATCCAAAGTTCTGTATAAATAAATTTAGATACCAGACTTGATAATTTGCAGAATTAAACTTGCAGGGTTCTCCTTTGAGTCTGCGCATCACACACAAGTCGTCACATTGATCGCAGTTTTCCAATAGCACGTATACAATGCACATATTGCAACTTATTGTGTTTCTAGAGATATATGAATCAGCTTGGATCCAAATCATATTGTACATAGTATCATAAGTTCGCGGATGAAACGTGACTTATCAAATACACACACGACATAATGAATTATTGAAGCATGCTACTGATAGTATAAATACAAGATAAATCGTACAGGAAACACATGTAGTATTGATGATCTCACCTGTTTTTTCAGTATGATGTGTTTACCTTTCCAATACTTCATCATTCCTAGAGCTTGAAGAGTGCTGACTATGTCGTATGAATCAATAGCCATTTCTTTGCTTATATCTAAAATACCAGTTGTAAATGTTGATAAATTATATAACATGGTTTCTTTTGGCAATGCTGTACGATCAATAATAAACAAGATTCCAAGTTACCTTTTACTGAGAGCTCCTTGCCACCAAAATGACATAGATATTGCAGTAGCACGTCTTTCCAATAACTTCGGTACGAGATGAGACCTAGATCGGACAGCGGTTTCTCTGGAGAACCTATTTTCTTCTCTACCCTTGTCAAGAGGTAGCCTGCAATCGAAAAAAGCAACCTTTCAAGATTATGTTATCGATAATAATCCTAAATTATTTGTAATTTGAAACCATCATCATCATCATCAAATAGATAGTAATCAGGCTAATGTAAATTTTATTTCGCTATACGAGAATAAATTTTCATCAGAAAATCATTTCCCACTCAATAGACATGAAATGGTATTTAGAGTAAGCTGTCATAGCCAGAATTATCCAAATATTCTTGAATGTCTATAATTGGAGAATGAATTATTGCTGAGACATGCAAAAGGACAGATTGAAATCACTAAAAATACCATCTTTAACATCATATCAAAGTCATTATAATTTATGCTAATTTTACACATTTTATTATTCAAATTTTTATCATAATCTTTGTTTTATATTTATTAGTATTAAAAAACTAGCTAGTCATTGAATTAAATTATTGTTATAATTACCAATTCATATTTAAAATCTTGATACTTTGGGCTGTTCCCAAGTGTTTTTTAGACAAATTTTGCTGCAATTCATTTAATAGGTCGGTCGAAAAATGTTATATAAATTGGTTAAAAAATGTTATTGAAATTAATTGACTTGATATTTAGAAATAATATGAGCGGTTTCCCAAACCATACAATTAGCTAATGAAATGAAATAACAGCAATCATTTAAGATCACTGGAAAACAAACTGGTGGTAAAAATGACAAACCCAAACAAATGGAAATGAATTAATTGAATTGAAATGGAATTTTTCATCTGTTGGAATAATTCTTGAAGATGATATTTGCAGCATCAATGATACAGTTCAATAAATGATCGGATATAGATTTGAGTATTTTGTGGGTAACCGAAAATGATGAACAAAGCCAGTGGATTCTAACTAAAAACAGTGTATTGACATGGTAACTATTGTTGGCTAAACACAACGGGTTGGTCTGATGAATTTGTAGTGATTTACGAGAGAATCTAGCGATTGGTTCAATTTGATTCGAGCGAGCGAGCACACAAGAGAATAGTAGGGAAAGAGTAGATAGATTTGGCTCTCGAGTGAAAAAAGTAACATGTATATGGGGAGTAAGTGGTGAGAAGAGATCAGTGACCGGCAGAGGATGAGACGTCTGGCCCTGATGCTTGGTTGAACGATCGTTCCACCTCGTTACACTGAGGAATTGTAATGACGCGAATCCACGAAGCCTAGCTATTGGCTTGCTTTGAGCCGTGATGCGAATACAGTGCTGATGATGACTGTGTGATTATATGTACTAGTAGTAGCCACAAATTTATGTCAAATGAATCACTGGAGTGAGTGATATCACCATCAACTGGCGGAGAAAAATAATTATCCTCTCGTTGTACGGACTTTGAATCAATCACTAATTTCTCGCAGACCTCAGGGGAGTGTAATTCACCATCCAATTCAACAAGAACATCCTTTGGCTCCGACAAATCCCCGAATTAACAGAGCTCTCTGATAAACCCTGAAAATCTAGACTCCCACCACCACTTGCGGGGCTGGGCCAACAGCTACACCAGGTTCAACGACCGTCTCTCTGTACTACTCGTTCCCTCGTCTGCCGCAACCCCTGTATGTCTCTCGACTCGCCAAACTCCCGAGGGAGGATGCAGGACAAAAGCGAGGATGAGAATCTCCCCGAGAGAAGGCATCAGAGAGAGTATGAGAGACAGTTGTCTCCCTCGATTGCTCCACACCACATTCATTACGCTTTCCCGGTCAGTTTGTGGACTTTGGAACCAGTGACAGGCTGGTGCTCATGGTCGGGTTGTATATCAAGGGCGCGGAGTCATTCTGTTGGTGGTGATGCAACCCCCTTTGCCCTTTAGTTGATATGGAAAGAGTGGGGTCACGTGAGGTCACGCAGTTGTAATACCGTTGTACAAGAGATTCATGAGGAACATCTATGCAAACTGCATTTTTTCATTGCAAAAATTCTATGATAAAGTTGAACAAGTCAATGAACTCTTCAGACTCGTTGCTTAGAACCAGCAATTTTGAGTGCATGCGCACCTGCCTCATATTTTTCCACTCTTGCTCGTTTTTTTCTTCAAATTCATCTCCTTCTTTTCCTCCAGTAGACACTCGGTATCCAGGATCGACAGTAGCCAGGGACATGCTGATGCACGGGCGCATATAAACGCCCAGGATGGTGGCACCGATCGATACGGCGAGACATTGCCTATCGCACTTTTCTCTCTACCTCTCTTTCTTTCTCCCTCATATTCTCGTCCTCTGTACCAACCACTCCACAGACATTGATACGAAGCCGTTTCTACCCTCACCACGACCACACCAGACGTCTACCACCACACTTCGTTTCCACAACCACCAAGTAATTTTCTTCCTCCCTCACTCATCCCTCTGGGATACAACTCCCTACGTAGTACGCCTGTCGGCGGCGGAATCAAGTCGAGCACTCGACGTCAGCATCAATGAAAATGACGTCACAGTAAAAACGTTCCATTTTGATCGTCATTGACTCTCTCACTCTCTTCCTATCTTGCTGCACTATTTTACTCTCTATTTAAGCTTCCTCCTCATCTATTTACGTTTCATATTATCCATAATTCCACAACTCGTTGTAATTATCATCATATGCTTTTTTCATTCAATTGTTCTTTTCAATTACTTGCGGAAAAAATATTTTTCAATTACGTCATAACAGTTTTAAATAGTACAAATCTAAAATGTGTCGAACTAAAAATAATTCAATTACAGAATATTTCCAACCAAGAACATCCAAATGAAATCTAAAAATAATTCACTCTACTAATATATTGATCTCAATTTATTGACAGAAAATATCGTAAAGATTTTATCATTGCCGAATTGTTTTCATTATCCACTTTTTATATTCAAGAGATAATTGAAAATATAATTCAATAAAATAGCACCATTTAATTATAAAAATATTTTATCAGGTTCAAGGTTAATTATTTTGACATCAAGACCCAATTTATTTTTTAATCTCCATCTTTTATGTGTAAATATTTCAATTGAAATTTCAAACTTCACCACACTTTTTTTTTAAATATCTACTTTCATAACTAAAAGATTCGTTTGAAATAATGTTCATACATAAAACCGAGCTAATGAATTAACAAATACTAAATTAACAGTAGAAACTTTTAGGGTAATTGATTAATATTGCTTCAAAAGTATATGAAGTTTGTTTTGAATAAAATATTATCATTTTTAACAAATAATTTTGAAATAATTATATTACAATATTTATTATTAGTTTAACATTTTCATTTAAACATACAGAGGATATTGAAGAACACCAAAGAAAAATTGAATAATAATTCTATCATGGTAACTGTACTTTCAACGATTTTAAATTGTCCTCACAAAAGTTTCTACGTTGATTTATTCACAAGCTATTGGCATTCAAAGCGTTCAAAAATTGTTGCTTTGATCACAAATAACTCTCACACCTACGATGTTACATCAAAGACAGGAAAATAACAGAATTACAACAAAACCAGTACAACTTGGGAACAATATTTACCTCCATTACAACGAAAAAAAAAAAATAAAAATAAATTCAGATCTACTTACTAAAGTCTATCAAAAGTCGTCCATAGCCTTGTCGTTGATATGGTGGTAAGGTCAGGATACACGAAACATTGTAATTTAAAAATGAATTCTTTTCCTGCAACATAAAGACGAAAAAAATGCTTTAAATTATTGGTAAATACTGCTAAAGATTGATGGATATACTGTAATAATTTATTTTTACCACAGCTAATGTAGTTATTGACATGAAAAAACATTTTTTGATGTTCCAAACTTGCATACAGACAAAGTGCCCGCTAGCCAGAACGCAGACAGTGACTCACCATTGACGTCTGAGTTGGTGTAATACGATAATTCGCAGAAAAAAATATTTATACCAAAGTATTAAAGAAACACAACAAGCACTACAAACTCTCATCAGATGATCAGTAAAAAAAATTCATGATTACATTAAATTCCATTTTAATTTTAAAACTTCATTATTAACTGCTACCCGCATAATATACAATACAGCACATCTCCTTCTATCCGTTTATTTTAATTAAATTTTTAAAAAAAAGTTACAAGTTGGAGGAAATTAATGACAAAAGGTATTCAGTAATATCCTGAATATGCAGCTGAATATTTATAATTGTCGCTAAAATTAAATAACTTAGAGTACATAATTAGTGGCGCGATACCATAATTGTACAATCTGCAAAAGGTCAATATGATCTTGGAAATAGTATTCAAGTTTTTTTTTTATTTTTCAAATTTACACTTATTATTTTTTATCACAATAATCTTTTATTATATTCCAGCTGAATCAATTAAAAGAAAATGATCAAGTGGTTCAGTATAAAAAAAACTGGCATTTAATTTATTCACTGTGTAACAATTATAACCAACTCAACATCTTGAAATATTTTTGCTTTATTATTAAATTAAATGATTACTCGTTGAATATAAACTGCAGATAAATAATGAATTGTAAAAATAAAATAATACAAAGTGAATCGATAAAGAATTTGTTGGAAGAAATATAATATTGGAGAAAAGAACAGTTGTAACTTTTGGGACAATTTGTTCTGCATTTATATATTAAAAACATTCAAGGAGAGTAAATTTTTTTTCTCCAATATATATTGAGAATAAAGTTGATAAAAGGACATTGCCTACTGCTATCACATAACCATAAGTTGAAGCAAAAATGTATCCTTGCAGATAAAGTCGATCAGTATTTGGAAAAAACTGGTGTATGTAAGTATGAAGAATAAAAAGCATCAAGTTATTTTGAGCAATACTTAAAACTTGAATAAAGAGTGAATGGCATAAAATTAGCAAGTATTCATTAGTTGTTGGCATTGCCAGACTGTTGCTAACTGCCCCCGCGTCTGTCTGTCCCCACAAGAGGCGAATCAGTGGTCCGAAGGACAAAGCAAAGTGTTCAGTGGCCCGACGATCGTCGGCATACTTGAGCTAGGCCAACTGCTAAAAGCCAAAGGCTAAATAAGGGGATAAGGACGCCCGAAAATGGGCGAATGCTCGTGAGTAAGAGCTTGGTTATAGACGTATAGACTATCTAGACAGAGGAAGAAAAAGAAGACGAGAAGAATAAACTCGAGATATGTAGGAGGGGATCGCGAGGACGAGGACTTGAAATGGAACGGCTGGAGAATCTGGGCCCCGCGACGTCCTTGGGACATGGTAAACCCACCAAGGTTCCAGGGACGTCTCTCCTAGTTTATATACCTTTATCTTCGCTACGTGGGTCCGTTGTTCCCTCTCCATATAATCATCATAAGGATTTGCGAACATTAAACACTGAACGAGTTGAGAATTTTTATTATCTACAACTCTAGTCTAGTCACTATAATATGTATATGTAGGCAACTATGCAGGTTTATCTTATTAGGTGATGGAGGAGTCTTTTAGAGCTGTCGTTGAACAGAAAACATTAAATAATGATGCTCAACACATGTGTCTGCTATGCAGATATTAGTGGAATATATGTGCGATGAATATGGAAGAATGATATAATTTATGCAAAGATAAGTCTCGAGAACTCTTTTTGTTTTAACTCCATGTATTTTTGTCGTTTTTTTCCAATTATTTTTCCATCTCTTTGTGTTACAGACTCGTGGTGCTGATTCTCTTCACTTTGACAAATAGAAATGACATTTTCTATCTACAAGAATAAACTGCAATAGTTGTCCAGAGTTATTTTTATGAGTTTTATCATGATAATCATCATTTAATGATGATCATCATTGTCATCTGGTTATTTATTTACATAAAAATTTAAAAAGAAAAAAGCATTTTAATTTTTGGTTATCAGCTACTGAAGCAAACAACATTTTTACGACTTTTTTAATAGCTTATCTTGTGTTAGGTCCTTCTAAAATTATCAGAAAGATGTTGAAACTGTTGAGTACATTTTCTCCAATTAACTGAGATTGCTATTTCACGATGAAATTTTTCAACGTAATAGTAATTTAAAAATAAAACTGTAATGACTAAACAACTTTGATACAAATTGATTTAACTTGATAAAATAGGATACAAGTATATATTTAAAAAATAAAGTTTATAACGATGATGTGTTCATATGCAATCACGAGTAAATTCAAAGTAAGAAGAGGCTTTTGCTTTGATAGTCAACAATTTGATAAAAAAACGTGTACTACATAAATGATAAAAACAAAAAGTAGAACAAAAAATAACGATATACTTGAACGATTTAAAATATAAATAATTTTTTTTTTATAATAAAAGGAATTATCAAGCGTTAGTTTTTAGATAAAAATAAGGATATTGGTAATAAATAATGTTATGGTACATAAAGCAGAGGAATTAGTTGAAATATTGACTATAAAGGTTGATATGATGAAGGTAGTTTGAGCCAACATGATGCTATTGATTTGGAGTGCACTTCCGTAGTAAGAAAAAAATTGGCAAAGCAAAGAGCCAATGGGTGTAGAGTTCCTTTTTGGTACACCAAGAGACAGATTCAGCTGACGTCAAAGTGCAGGTCAGAAAAGATATTAAATGGATGTAAAGACGCTGCGACGTCGACCGCAGTGAGTGCATGCGTGGTGTGTTGCAGCTATTGGAATGCAGCAGAAGTCATTGCAGCTCCTGGGGCTGCACATGCGCAAGAGGAAAGAGAGAGAACAGTTGATATACCTAGACTGGTGGCAAAAGAGCTCCAACAAGGAGTGTTGAGGCGGAATAAGGCATGCGGATCCATATACAAGCAGGTTCTCTTTCTTTTGCGAACAATCCATTGAAAATTGATGGACTGCCTACGTGAAATTAACGCAACCAATAGGAAGGTACTGCCTTTTCCTTTTCCATTTTGCCTTGAGGATAAAATAAAAGCTCAACAAATTGTCCGAGAACTTATAGACTCAAAGAGGCATTAAATAAAAGACAGACATGACATTATAGGCAACCTCAATGAAGCAAATGCTCCTACGACGGTTCAACGACCGCATTCCAGACTCGATTGGCTTTAAAACTTCATCGAGATAGCCATGAGAAAGCTGCGCAAATTCTTACATTTGCCTCTTTGCAGTCAGCTCTTTTCCTAAGTCCTTTCTGTAAATGAGAATTTCCTTTGGAAAATGTATACACTGCATCAGTCGAGGATATCACCATTCAGCCACATGCTACAACTGCATCAACGTCTAATGCTTCTGTAGTTCATCTACCAACGGTCACTGCTATTTTTAGATGTGCATCACATGCCCACGCGTCTTCTTCTGACTTTCTCTCTATCAATAAAGACTTCCTTATCTTGTTGTGAGAATTCTTTATCAAATGTAAAACTTGTGAATTCCTTAACCACTGAATATCTTTTTTCTTTTTGGGGAATAGCTGAGAGAATTTCTCTTGAGGAGTTAAAAGCTTAAACTTAAAAATCACAAGCAATCGCATTGGAATATTTTCTCAAAGTCATTTCTCTCTGTCATTCCATTATTCTTTGTGCACATCCGACAGATAATACCCAAGAATTGCTTACCTGAGCCCAGGAATTCAAGACTTGGTAAAGCGAAAAGAGAATGAACAAGTGAGTTCAAATAAAAAAGATAAGTTTCCTGTTTTTTCTGTACACTAATTATCGCCTCTGAAGTTTCTTTTTACATTCAATATAAGTGTGGGTAAATAACCTCTTTCTGATTATTGATATATTCATAAATAATCATTTGATTAGATTCCATTTTAAAATCATTTACATTTGATAGTAAAAACATTACATTTTTATCATTTTATCGTTCATTTAAAAATTCTCTATCAGTATATTTAAATAATTAACTTAAATATATGTAAACAAAAGTTAATCCTATTTTTTTTTATCATTTATCTGTGTACAATAGTTCTTACTACTGAAAACTTTATCATCAAAGTAACCAAATTTAAACTTACTTTGAATACTCATAACTAGTTCACAGACCTTTGTAGAAACTTTCATTAAAGTGTTTATTCTATAAAAAAAATTTCTACAAATCTTATAATAGAAACATCTTTAGCATAAGAATATTATCTTTATTAAATGAATACTTTATCTCTTTTCACAGATTAAAATCAAAGCAACAAACGTCTAGAGAATTTAATCATATAATGAAATTCATAAAAGTAATAACTTCCTATCAGGGATGACAAAACAAAAAGTAAGCTTTTACAATCATTTTAATAATTTTGATCACAACTGTACTTCATACAAACTCATATATGTGAGTGGGTATTAAATTTGGTATTGTCTACCATCACTTTCGATCAAGTTGATGTGGTCATCCATCCAAATAATGTTCAAAGCTTTTTTTTTATCCCTCACTACTACTTCTTCTTCTTCTTCTTCTTCTTTTTCTTGTCTTTATTATGCTTTTCGTTCTTGATATTGACGAGATGACCTTTTACTTTTCCATCAAGAACAGTTGGTTTGGCTTAGGTTTGGCTCTTTTATCAGGGAAAGGTACCGCGCGTGGAGGCAGTTCAAATCTCAAGGGAAAAAGCTAAGATTCACAAGTGAGGGGAACGTATATTTCAATATCCAGTAGTATCTCCTGAGGGCAAGAAAGTCGAAACTCGAAATCGTGTGTCTTAAGACTCTCTTGATAGAACATTTCAATGTAAGATGAGTCTTTAGCTGTTCCCGCGACACCCAACCAACTTTACAAACTTATAATTGGACTCAACGAATGGAGAACTATATGATAAGCATAAATGCATGCTGAGAATTCTCCTCTGGTGTAATTCACGTCTCCATTGAATTTATTATACAACTGGTAGGAAGAAAAAGTTAAAGTGAATATGATTAGGAAGATAAATATACAGAGTAATTGATTGTAATTCATATTTAAAGATGACTACATTGATGTCTGGCTTAATCTCAGCCTCAGAAATGGCCTCACTCATTGAAGCTGACTGACACCAATCTCCTCCCTTGCTTCTATACTTCGGGTCACTGACTCGTTCTTTTTCCCTCGTGCTTTTGATGAAAACCCGTGGCATCGTAAATGTGACCTTGACTGAAGCCTTTACTCATTTTTGAGGAAGATGAAAGGTTTGTCTGCCTCAAGGGAACCGTCTAGATGAGAAGCAAACCAAGGGATTCACTTATTTCACGACTATTACGCCAAAGCTGAAGAGAAAGTAGCAATGGGCGTTGTATTCTGCAGGATTTGATAGTGTGAACAGGTCTGTCTGGCATCGATCGTGCCCAGTCGGAGCGTACGCAGGGGTTGAGAACTGGCGAGCCTACCCCAACCTCTCGTCGAGTAGAGAGCACAGCCGTATCGTATCGACGACCTCGCTATTTCACCCTCTCACTTACCCTGACTCTTTCCAAACTGGCTCCATCCCTCTTTCAGTCCTTCCTTTGCCTTCTCGCGGTTCTGTTGCCTGAATCCTCTCTTTCACCGTCTCGCTACTCACCCTCTGTGCGTCTGCGGGTATTTTTAAAGGAAATTGCCCAACCCTTGCTACCAACGTCTAGCCTTTTCCCTTTTCCTTGCCCGGGTCTCAGACTCTGTCTGGCATAAAGCCGTCCTTCTTGTCCTTCTGAACAGGGAGTTACTTCTAAGGGGCAACGTAATCCCCTTCTATTTATTATTTCTCTGTCTCGTTTATCCTTTCAACGGGGTATGAGTACAGTCGTTAGATTATCTGGACCCTAAACTCCAAAATGTCCATGGATTTTTCTTTGTTTTTAAATAAGCTTTATCATGATAAAAAATAACCAATTTAATTCATTTTCTTCTCCTTCACTTATGCTACTTGATTCATCAAGATCACATTATCTTGATTATTTTTACATTCAAATCCCTTCTTTCGTTTAACTTTTCAATTCATTTTCCTTTTTTTATCAAAATTCTTCTTAAAATATAAAAAAGTATAACTATTATGATTTCAAGGTCATGTATTAATTAAACTTTATTATTAAGTATTTAAATAGTTGGGTAAACTATAAAAATATTAAATGAAACTTTTGAGAGTTTGTTAGTAAAGAAAATAGTCTCAGCTTATGTACACATAACGATACAAGATAAAAAGATAATTTACTTTTTTTGAAACAAGAAGCTTCGAAGGAACAAAAATGTTTACAAAAAGAGAAGATTTTGGTTGGAAAAAAATTCCATCTCATGTTGTACGTTAAGACAAAAAACGAAATTGTTTAGTCATTTTAATTATTCTTCTTCTTTCTACAGTGCTAATTGATTTTTTTCGGTGAGTCTGGTTACTGTTGAAATATTTCACATGGAATGGAATAACTTGAAGAATTTTCTAGCTGCAGTGGTTGACCACATAGTGACTGAAACTGGTGGAATTTAACAAACGATTTTTTGCAGGATAGAATTTTCTCACTTGGTGGTAAAGAATGCGAGAGAAAAGGGTGGATGGTAGAGAAGGTTTCCAGGGAAAAAGGTGGCGCCGACGGTGCGATTTAAGCTACCCTCTTACTGTGATGGTGATGCTGAGGTAGAATGAGGAAGAGTGAGGAAAAGAGGGAAGAAGCGAGAGGGAACGAAAGCAAGTGAGGAGGCGAGAGGAGGAAATAATAACGACCCCGACGTCGCAGTGCTGCAGAGAGGTTGACGACCCGACGCGAGGCGACGCCCTCTCTTCGTCCTCCGGCAAGGGATACCCTCCTTCTTCATCCCTCTATCTCGTTCCTCACCCTCTCCTCATGGAAGCCGCGCCGTCGCGCGAGTCCATACGGCAACGCAATGTTTGCTATCTCTCTCACTTCACTACGAATCGTACACACTCTCTGCGTATCCTGCGCCCGGCCACCCTCAACGTTGGCTCAACCGTCTAGCCAGGGTCGGGGTCGTTGAACGTCGATAAAGATTTTGACTCGACAATGCTGCAGGAAACGACCACTGCAGCGACTATCAAGAGGAACGATGGACAACTCCCTCTTCAACTCATTCGGATTGTTCTTTCGTCCTTTATTTTCTTTGAAAAACAACGGCTGCCAAGAGTTTCCACAGTAAAATAAAAAATACAATCGCTAAAGAAAAGACATCCTTTTTTGTGGTAGCTTACAATATTACCGCATTCTCTTTGCTTTGAAAACTTTATAGATGTCTGAAGGGCTAGGTCATGTTTTATCCTTTTACTAAATTCAAAGCCAGACCTACTTATTAATAATTAATACATTCAACTCTTTCAGTTATTTTAGTCTTCAATTACAACCTTAACCTCTGTCTTGTTATTCATCATTTTTGGTGACTAAAGCACGGCATCGGAATGCAAAAGATATAAATTATGATTCCCAGTTTGACAATACATTAATTTTCGTTGGTGATTTTGATCTAGTGATAAAGGCGCATGCACCTGGGACTATAGAAGCACAGCATCCATTCGCAGTGACATTGCAGACCACAGAGCCACTCCCTGCAAGCCCCTATCCGCCAATAACCTCTCCCTACATTTTATATTTGCCACTATAGTAATGGTGAGGGCTCCGATGTAACCGATAATCCACCAGTAAACGGCTTACAAAACCAAGATCGATAGTGGAAGTTCATGTTAACGTTGGCAGCTTATACAAGCTAAATATTGATGGTCTGCTTACCTTACTGAAGTATCCAACAGTGTGACAGCCCTCAGAGTCATTGATCGTCATCACGTAAAAGAGGAAAGGTTCCACGTCGTAGTACAAAGTCTTATGATCGAGAAAAAATTTTGCAAGAAGGCAAAGATTCTGACAATATTGCTTGTAACGTTTTCCATCAACTTCCCACACTCCTATTTTATCCTTCCTGTTAGTTGACACATTCCATTAATTAGTTAAGTAAGTTAAATCAAAATAGACATTGACTCAAACAAAAACAAAAACTGACCTATAAACTTCATGACCAGGAGGATGTCTCCAAACACACTTTTCTCGATGCCTTCTCAATACTTGTCTACTTTTTGCATACCTTAAACAATATTCACAGAGATAAAGTTTTGGTGCTCGGCTAAATTCCTCAGGGTATGGACTTTGATACCAAACTTCCATTTCCCATTTGCCCATTTCTACACACTTAGTTCCACCAGCGTTTCTTCCTTCTCCATCGTAATGTAGATCTTTCAATTCTTTCTCCTTTAAATGAAACAAAAACCATTCCATGTAAAAATTTATAAATTAAGTCATTTAAATATTTTTAGAATGCAATGGAATTTACTAAAGGTGTACTGCTATTAGAAAAAATTTAATGGAGTGTAATTTAAAAAAGAGGTAATGAGGAAGAATGTTCATTATCGCATTTTCGTGTATATAACTTATGAATCATTATGTAATTAAAATGTAAAAATGGAATTGCTACATGTCTATTATCATTCTTTTCCACTCAAATTAATTCTTATAGCAGTCATTTGAATACTGGCACTATTTTAGTGTAGATAAGACAAATATATTCACTATTTTTTCGCTGGCAATGGCTTGAGCTTCCATGAAAAGTTTTAAATCATAATCAGAAGTAAGCCCTGTCAAACGCGGTTGTCGATCCTTTTCAATTCCAGGTGCTTCACCTCCACTATCACTGTCATTGCCATCGCCATTAGGACGCTTCCATTTATTTCGTAATTCTTTAACTTTCAGTTGATAATTTCTCTGCTCATTTGTCTGGTGCATTCCTTTTGGTGATTTTTTCCCCATATTCGTCATGGCTTTTTTTCTATCCTCTTCACGCTTCTTTCGTTCTTTATAAAATTCCCTGCGTGAAATTTGTACTTTTATTCACGAGATAAGCATTCATGAAGTGCAATAAGAGAAAGAATTTATAAAAAACTTACACACAAGCTTGTGAAGTTGTATTATGGTACAAAGGACAGGCATCAAGTGTGAAGTGAGTATCAAATTTTCCAGAAAGATGACCTTGAGAATCACAAGAAACTGCTAGAGGACATTCTCGTTCCTTGACACTGCGAGATTTTGATAAAGAATTTTGGCTACTTCTTCCACCTGTTCCACCGCCAGTTCCTCCATGATTAACTCTTGATACTGCTGAGGGCTGTCGAGCTACAACTCGTTTAACCGGAGATTTACTAGAGCTCCGTTTTACTTCAGCTGTTGGAAAAAATAACCCTTATGTATTTCATTTAAATCAATTAAAATTAACAATTTTACTGGACAACAAAGATATTTACTTTGGCTTGGTACTTCAAAAAAAAAGCTTTATATAAAAAAATAGTCAAATTTTTATGTTACGTATTATTGATTCCATTTATAAAGTACTCGATAAGTTTATTAATTCCATCAACATTTTAAATAAAATTGATTTCATCACAGAATAAAGATGATCATTATTAGTGATTGTGCTTTTTTTTTCACTTGATGCTTATAGCATCTTTAATTTCTTTGATTCGTTATGAATGCATTGCACTATCAAGAATTAAAATCTTTTGTAAAAATTATTTATATCTTGAGTTGTAAGTTTGAATGAATAATATTCTAGTCATGGAAACAAATTCATTCACAATGACTATACACATTTCAAGGGTGAATATAATTGATGCAATTCATAGATTAAAAAATTTATATTCATTATTCAGTACGTTTTTTAAAAACCTGACTTAATCATTGTTTATTAAAAAACTAGTAGAATATTAGATCACTTTAAGATCAAAGAGCTACGAACCAGTGCGAAAAAAATGATTTTTTGTTGCCCAGTGTTACGAAAATAATTTTTACCTGTATCTGATTCAGAATCACTTTTAACTTTTATCTGTGACTGAAGTAATTTACTACCTTTCCGTGGTTGTATTTTTTTCTTTCCCTTCGGAGAAGTACTGAGTGAAGTACGACCAACAGGTTCCTCATCATCTTTTTCACTGTCTGAAGCATCTTCTTCACTTTTAATCACTACAAAAAAAAACACAACATATTTCAACACTTATTTAATTTTTAAATTTTTCAGCAATCTATTAAGCTTACCTGGCCTTTTTAAATTTTTTTGCGGTTTTACTGCTGCCACAGCAACTGATGGTCGTTTGGGCGTTGAGTTTGTTGCAGAAGATAAATGAGTTTCTTTCTTTTTTACTGGTGGTGGACTCGGGGCACTTTCTGATGAATCAGAATCTGAACTACTATCTGAAGATCCAGATGATTCAGATCCACCAGAACCTCCTGAACAACTCTTAGAACTTGCTGAACTTTCAGATTTTGTTTGTTGTCTAGTAATTAAACCTAAAATTTAAAATAATCTAAATTACTATCAATACTTTAGAAAATTGTGAAAAAATTCTTATAATGAATAACAGAATTTTGATTTTAATACATACTCGGCCTATTAATAGGTGGTCTTGGTTTAGGTTCATTCACCGGCTTTGGCTTAGGTGGAGGTTTAGATCTTGTAACATTACTGGCCGTTTTTCCACTTGTCTTAGAAGGTGGACTATCACTCTCACTACTATTTTCAGGACTAAAAATACTTTTTTTCTTAATCTTTTTCTGTGTAGATTCAACTGGAAGTTTTACTGATGCTTTTTCTGGTACTTTGTTACCAACTCCAACGTTCACAGCAGCTTTATTTTGTTTATTATGAATTAATTTTGATACTAATGCCGCATTTTTGTTTTGAACTGGAGCTGGAGTCGCTTTACCAACAGGTCTCTGAGCTTTAACTACTGGTGCTACAGTGGCAGTGGCTTTTGGTTTCGCTGGAGGTTTTCTTTTAGCTGTAGGTTTAGATTTTGTTGGTGTTTCTTCAGATTCTGATGAATAAATAGTCGATCTTGACTTCTGTGGAGTTTTCTCTTTGTTTTTATTATCAGAAGCTGTAGCAATATTCGTTTCTGCTTTTGTTTTAACATGTCTATTTACAGGAATTGATTGCTTCTTTTTATTTTTTTCAGAATCTGATACTTTTGGACTACGTGCAGAACTACTAGAATTTTCAGAATCAGAAGAACTTGATTCACTTCCAGAACTAGATGAACTACTGGAACTAGAACCTGAGCTACTTGACGATGTTGACTCAGAACTAGTCGTCTATAAATATAACAATAAATTAAAAATTGTATTAAAGAGATGCAAATACACATAAGATATAATAAAAAAAATTTGTTACCTTTCGTTTTGGCGTCATATTTATTGCTTAATGATTGATTAATATCATTTGGATATAGAAAATGAACAAGTACTAGTTATTTTATTTTACATTGTTGGAAAAATAGCACAAAAAATAAATAATATTGAATTATTTTAACTTGTGACACTTCTTAGTTTACATAAAACGAAGTGTTTACTCCATGTTTGATGTTTTGGGGTTATAGACACTAAAGCCATCTTTTGTCTTATAAATTGAGTTACCGACATAAGATAATATTACCTATAAATGTTAACGACAGTCAATTGTCAGAATTCAAAAGAAGATAACTAGGATGTATTGTTATCATCAATTATTTTGAAATAAATTTCCGAAAAAGTCGATTTAAAAATGTCTAACTTGATCTTTTACTCGATTTGTAGTCGTTCGATATAAATTACTTTATTGAAGTAAATATACTACAGTTGAGATTTATATAAAGAATAAAAATCGAGTGAAAAATAACAGGAGATCAGAAATAAAATTATTCTATTTGTGTAGTATTCGAGTCAAAAAAATTGCAATCTTAAAAAAAAACAATAGTTAATTTTCAAAGTGAAAAACTAATCATTGATCTAATTCAAAATAAATATAAATTATTATAAAGAACTGCAAGAAAATTTTCTCTTCAATCTGATAGAAATATAAAAACTCATTATTGAATTTTCTACTCTAGAACTTGACACCATACAATTTTTTTCTTCCCAAAGATTATTTAATAAAAATAATTATTGTCATTGAAAAACATTACAAAGGTTAGCAGTCTATATAATCAGAATTAAAAATTTTCATATGCAATAAAAATAATTGCTGTTAGCCTAATAAATTTTTTTCATTAACTTCACATGAAGAGAAGACAAATTAACACTTATAAAACATAAAATAGAATTAGCATAAAACACACATTATTATACATTGTTACGTTTTATTCGCTGTAAACTATACCCTCTTATCATGTTTTGTTAATCTTTTGAAGTTTTTATGGCCTTCATCGTACTTTTTCAACTTTACCTGCTAACTTGTTTTGAGTTTGACTTTAAACTTCGTGTTGAAGCAACCTTTAGTAAGATTGCTAAATAGACAACTGTTAATTTCTTTCGTTATCAATCTTTTTCTAAAAAGTTAATTAACAAAAGTATTGAAAAATATCTTACGTCATTAATTCATGTGAAAAATAAATAAATAAGAAATTATTAAAATTATTTTCACAATATATAAATATGAAAATTGAAAAGATTTTTTATATGATATTAGGAAGTTTTTTAATATTTATTAATCGAACAGTGACAATTAATCTTCCTCCGAATGAAAATAAATTTTTACCAATTTACTCAATTATATTTTTTTCAAATATTTTGGAAGAATCGAGTGGATGTAGAAATGAAATAAATTTCCTCCAACAGGGATTGAAGGATGAAAAATTATGGAGTTTAAAGAGTATTCTATTGAAATAAATTTATTATTAATGAATTCACTTATTTTTCGTTAAAATCATAACTTGACTATTCATGAATAAAAATTGAAATTTTTTAAAATTAGTTTTAGATTCCAGTGGTGAACCAAGTGCTGGTTTCATTTATGGCAACAATTATTGGCTCGGTTACCAAAGACAATGTATTGATTTAAATAATCATAATTCATTAGAAATAGCACCACATTGGCAACAAAATAACAGCATCTATCGAAATCCTGATGATGAATTTCCTCCATTCGAAGTGAATTATTTTGTAGCACGTTTTCAACATAATAGTACGATCCAATATCATTTTCGAATGAATCATGAAGTAAATAAAATTTGATTTTAATATTCCTTTAAATAAATAAAAGATTTATTTTTAATAAATTGGTCAGGACATTTTATTTTTAGGACTTTGTTTGCCTGCATCATGTACCAAACAAGAATTGGGTACAATCATGGAGAAAATGATTCATGAGAGACAGTTTACGGTAAATAAAATCTACCCTAGTGGATTTAAATTACTCAATGTGCTGGATCTAAAGGACAATTACGAATGGGCATTAGATTGGCATATAATAGCTGTAATGTAAGTAAACCAACCAAATAATAATTTTGAAGCTTGTACATTTTTAGTTATGATAAGGAAATTTAAACATCAAAGTGTAAGTCATAAATTTACTTACGTAAAGTTCAATTTGTCCTAGAAACAAGTATACAATGCCTTGTAGAGTTCTAATCATCACCTTACTCTAAATAAACAGCAATTTAGACAGCTAAGCTAAGTTATGTCTTACATTGAGCACGTGGTTTACTTAAAGCTAATAAATTTTGCTGTTTATGATAAAAACAAAGCAAAGATAAAAGTATTTGTTATGAATAAATTTAAATTTGAATTTTTTATATCATTATATGTGGAGTTTTCTTCAAAAAGGAGAAGTAGTTATTGCTTTTGTTGCTAAAGACTTGCTAGTAATTTTTTTACTCAATATTCTGAGTACAGAGACAGTATTCTACGTTACTTCAATAACTCAAAATTCATTTTGAAAATGCAAGTAAAATGGTAATTATTTTAAATATAGATTAATTTCAGATTCGTTTTGGTGGCAGTATTCGTAATGTCATTTATTGCTACTGGATATGATGTATTTATTCATCAAAAACAATTAAATCGTCTAAAAGTAAAGTCAAGGGATTTTGTGCCTACATCTGAAATAGGTAATTTTATCATCTATTAATTACATTTCTCCTCTTCAATGGAATTATCAATTTAAATCAATATTTGCATCAGCTCTAAAACAAGAGTAATCAATATTTTTATGTAATCTATTTTGAAAAAATATTTGCAAATTAAATTGCTTTGAAAAATAATTTTGATGTAAAATATTCATTCATTTTTAGAATTCCACTCAATTTAAAAAATATTTTCTTGTAATTATTAAGAAAGTTTGACTCGTTAAAATGAATTTTTTTTGGATGTCTTAATATCAACGCAAACCACTGCAGTAATAAGTTTTAAACCTCGAGGGTGTTTTAACAAATTAAAATGAACATTTTCTAAAAAAAATTTTTATGGTGCTAAAAAAAAATAAAATTTTACATTTGAATAATTTTTCATATAAAAATGTCTTTTGTAGACAATAAAACTTTTATATTAATTTTTTATGCTAATATTAATGAGTTAATAATTATATTTTCAGAAATGATCAAAACAAATTCATTAACGAAATCTCAAGAAATTCTTTTGTGTCTTTCTGCCTACACAAATTCAAAAAAACTTTTCAATATTAAAACTGATTCCGATTCTATCGAAGCTATGAATGGGTTAAGATTCATTGGAATGATAGTTTTGATTTACTTACACGTAGGATATTATGGTCTTAGTTTTGCTGACAATGAAATGTGGTTGTGGAGATTACTTGAAAATCTTATGATCGGATCATCGCGAGTCCTAGCATTTTTTGTAGTGGATACATTTTTTTTCTTGAGTGGATTTTTATCAGCATGGTTGCATTTTAAAACTCGTCAAAAAGAGAAACAACAAAGCACTGAAATAAAATCAGCCATGTCAACTTTTTTCGATCGATTTATTAAAAGAATCATAAGGTAGAAAATTTTCATTTGATTTTAAATAAAAATAAATTCTTCGCAATTTTTTTCTTTTTATAGACTGACACCTGTCTATTTGGTAATGATATGTATCACTCAATTGAGTTTTACGTGGGCTACAGCTAATTCGATATTCATTTCATATGATTCACCAGATAATTGTTCCAAGTACTGGTGGAGAAATTTATTATATATTCACAATTTTTTTGGATTAAAATCAATGGTAATAAAAAATATTTAACTATTTTTATCATGTCAAACAATTCTTGTGGCAAAATATTTCTTTCAATATTTCATTTCTTTGAATCTATGTTTTATATTACATCCAACGATAAGTCTTTGCAACAAGACTTTATATTATCAAAGTCAAACAAAATCGCTAAGAAAAGAATCATATTTCCTAGAAATTTAAAAATAAGTTTATGGCTGAGTGAAAACTATTTTAATTTATTTTTTAGTGCATGAGTTGGAGCTGGTATTTATCTAATGACATGCAATTTTATATTGTAGCTCAGATTCTTCTACTTTTATCTGATACGTAAGTCATGTGTATATTTTTGATTCAATAATTTTTGAAATGAATACTAATTATCCTTCATATAATGTAAATATAATTTAGAATTAATTAGCAATAAAAATATGATTTCAGGTACTTCAAATCATCTTGTTTCATATTATTCTCTCTTTTGGGAGCATCAATTCTATTATCTGGATATATTTCATATATTAATAATTTGAGTTATACGTAAGTGTAGGAATATTTCAATTATTTATCCAGCATTGAAATATTTCCTAAATTTATTATTTTGCATTTCATAAAACATGACTTTATTCTGCATTCGTAGATTAGATGATTTCTGGTTCAAAGCTGACATTCATTATTTTCCACCTTGGACACGAATTGCACCCTATATTATTGGAATCATTGCTGGATATTTTTATCAACGAACGAAAGACAAACTAAATATCTCTAAAGTATTGCTTTTATATTCAAAATTTTAATTGCAATATCTAAAATGGCATTAACATTTTGTTTTTATTTCAGAGGACATCATGGTTACTTTGGATTATCAGTTGTATATGTTTATCAACAGTTCTTGTGAGTAGCTCTAGTGGAATTAAATCTATCACATTAACAGCAATTTATCTTGCTTTGAGTAAAACAATATGGGCAATTGGTATCGGTTGGCTCCTGATTGCATGTCAAACTAACAATGCGAGTAAGTATAAACTTCTATTTCTACAATTATGAAGATAACTGTTGGTATGACCAAATAAAATTATATTTAGGATCTTATCTATCATCTTCTATCAAAGTTGTAAAAGTGTGTAAGCTTGGATGTTTTTTGAACCCATTCTGAAATGATTGTTTCATTATTGTATAAAAGAAACTTATTTACTTTTAAATTGATTGATTGTGTTAATAATAAATTGAAGTAAATTTGTTTGCAGGATTAACTAATGAAATACTTTCTTCTAAAATTCTAAAACCACTTGGAAATATGACTTATTGTGCATATCTACTCAACCCTGTTATCATAAACGTAGTGCATCTGATAAGTGAAACTCCAAATCATATAGATATTCCTTCCCTTGTAAGTATAAACTTGAGTAATAATTACCAATACTTTTAATTTTATAATAATTCTGAAAATAGTCTCATTATGACACATGCATTTTTTTAGATGATTTCTACGATTGGATTCGCAGTAATGACGTATTTCTTTGCTTACTTGTTAACTGTAACTGTAGAAATGCCTTACGTGTCAGTTCACAGAATCATCAACAAACCTTGGATCGTAAAAGATGTTTGATTTAAAACGTTAATTAATATTACTATTTATAAATACTAATATTATTATTTTTAAACATTTTGACCGAGATTTAAAATATAATACCCTCCTCGCACCTAGCCTCCTTTTTCCTTACTCCACATGCCTAAGTTACAGACATTGCTTTAATTTTTTAACATATATTTAAATATGAAAATGTTGATCAAAAAAAAATATTTAATCAAAATAAGAATAATAAATAAAAGTCACAACTAAAGGAAAGAAACTAAAAGAGTTCTTTTTTTTTGTTTCAAAGAACTTCTGTTATTTTTACCTGATTTGTTGTTTTCCTCTTTTTCCCCCATCTCATGTAACGATATTTTTGAATGCCTTCTTTTGGACAAAGTAGTCATTACTTTTAGAAATATGGTGTTTTGAAGTATTATCTGTAACCATTTTTTTGTAGCTGTAGTTCATAATCATCCTCAATTCCAACAATAACTTTTGGTTTTACATAAAAGAAAATATAAAAAATTATGCATCACAATACTTTGCATGATTACATTATGGCGCGGCATTTTACTCACATGTAGTAATGTAAGTTTTGGTGATAATGATCAATACAAACATTCTGTAATAGTTGATAAATTCTCATTAGATAGTGATCAAGATTTCAGCATTATCGATACTTATGTATCAAAATATACTGTACATCAACAGCAATCTGAAAGTAATAAAATGTAAAATATTTCGCTTGTTTTGAAAATAAAGTAGTTTTTTTGTAGAATAAACAAAACAGAAACAATTAATTTTTCGAATTTTAAATATCAATTTTTGGTTTATTAGTTTGGTACATATATATATAACCAGACATTTGCAATAGTCATACGAGAAATTTTAGCTCTATCATTATTCATTGAATATAGTCGCTGTTCTCGCGCTTACATCTATATTCAAGTTGACACGCGAAATTGGACTGCACTAGAGTGCCGATTGAAAACAGTCAAGTCATAAATACACAGTTCAACAACCGAATTAGATACAACAAAAGAACTTTTTTAAATAAATAAAAATGTCAGCAAGGTATGATCGTGCAATTACAGTATTTTCACCTGATGGTCATTTACTCCAAGTTGAATATGCTCAAGAAGCTGTACGAAAAGGATCCACAGCGGTAAATCTCCAATTCATACTCCATTCAATGCTATGATAATAAATTCGACTTTGAATAAAAAAATGTTATTTGACATAGAAATTTTATCATTTTTATCAATGTTTTGCTTCTACATCCATTTAAATATCGTGATAATTTTAGTTCATCACAAAATACAATCGTTATTTACAGTTTTCATTTTTATTACAGGTTAGTGTTCGCGGCAATGACGTTGTAGTACTTGGCGTGGAGAAAAAGTCAGTCGCTAAATTACAAGAAGAACGTACAGTACGAAAAATTTGTCTTCTCGATGATCATGTAGTTATGGCATTTGCTGGTTAGTTTTGTTTACTTCAAAAATCGATAAATAATCAATCTCATTTTAATGTTAATATTTGATTATTAAAGGTCTTACTGCTGATGCTAGGGTACTCATTAATCGAGCTCAAATTGAATGTCAGAGTCATAAATTAACCGTTGAAGATCCTGTTACACTCGAGTATATTACTCGTTACATTGCAAGCTTGAAACAAAAATACACTCAAAGTAATGGTAGAAGACCTTTTGGTATATCTTGTCTTCTAGCAGGGTTTGATTATGATGGAACACCACATTTATACCAAACAGAACCATCCGGCATTTATCACGAATGGAAAGTAAGTTGCAGGCAGTTAATTTATAAATCATTGTGGAACGTTTCCTCCACAACTACTATTATTTATTAATTCCTAAATGTTATTAATTAATGTATTGTATACATTGTTTTAGGCTAATGCAACAGGACGTGCCGCTAAAACAGTCAAAGAATTTCTAGAAAAATATTACACTCCAGAAGAAGTAGCAACTGAACGAGGTTCAATAAAACTTGCTATTCGAGCGTTACTCGAAGTCGTTACATCTGGACAAAAGAATTTAGAAATAGCAATTATGCGTCGTGGAAAACCAATGGAAATGTTAGATGTTGATACTATTGGTGAATATGTAACAGAAATTGAAAAAGAGAAAGAAGCCGAAGCCGAAAAAAAGAAACAAAAAAAGTAACTGTATCACGATAATAATTACTTTATTTTTTAAAATATAATAATTGCCTACATTTATTCCATTGATGTTTTTCTTCTATAGCCAAATACCTTTTCATACTTTTATTAATAATTAACAGTATTTTCTGATGAAGAATAAGCATAAAAGAAGAGGAGTATAAATAATTAAAAAATTCTTTATAATTTTCAAATTTTTTTGTCTACAGTGGTAGATTTTTATTCAAACGTTTAATTTATTTGTCTTATGTGGTAAATCATGCTAAAATCAAATAATTAAAAACATTGTTTATAATAAATAATACACTTAAAAATCTATGAGAAAACGGTTTCACAAAGTTTTGATTATTTTTATGTATAGAACAGTTGATAGGAATATTAATCTATATGATAAACTATCTAAAACTTCAACTTGAATTTATACGTAAAAGCTCTTAATTTTTTATTTAATACATTACTTGATATTATTATAGACTCTCAAAGATTTATTTGTGCAACTTGATAAGCTTAAAAAAGTTTCAATACATAGAGATACTTTGAGATGATACAAATTTCTTAAAATGTAATGTATGATATTTTGAGAGTTCGGTATACAGTTATTATTTATTGTTATATAAACAGTTCCTTTTCAACCATCGAAAAATTATTAAAAAAGTTTTTTTACAGTTAAAAATGCCATATTTTATATAATATCTTTCTAATTCACCATTTTTTATCTTTAATTATTTGTAAGAAAATGTGAAAACTTTCAAGCTTTAAAAAAATCTTTTTCTTTTTTTCAATTTGCCTATTAATTACTAAAATTTAGTACTCTATTTTCAATACATATTAGGTATGTTATAAACTAATTTCAAGCTGAAGCAAATAGTAGTAAAAATCAACATAGTTGATATAAAAAATCAATATATTATTATCAATATTATGTTTATTATTATTATTCATAAGTAATAATTATTACTTGGCAGCTAACTTTTATGTTTGTGTATATATTGACGATTAAATGACTAGTATTCATGTATTTAGTCGTACAAGATTAATCGATCAATTTCGGTATACATCGTTAATAATATTCACAAAATTTTGCAATGTCACCAGTAATATGTACAATGTAATTATATGATAACAAAGAAATCATCTGACGCGTAAATTACTCAATAATGATTTATTATTATAGCAGGCTATTTTTATAACTGATATTATTAGCAATTTAGAATACTATTTCAAGACATACTTTATACACATGCAAAACGGTGATTATTATTTATTCTCAACCAATTTATCGATAATTTTTTAATAAACGAATATGTATGTTTATTATGTTAATTTGTGTTTATTGCATTCTTTAATTGGATTGTATTCAATTAATAACAGTTGTAGTAATTAAATATTACTAATAGCACTTTAATTTAATGACTAGATTAAATGAGATACCTGATTTTTTTTGGACAATCAAGTTTATACTTACATATTGTAATACCGTAGAATATGTGACTAATTATTAATACCTATTAAGTTATACATTATTTAGCAGTGAAATCGGGCCAATAGTTTATATGATAACGTTGAGTTGAACCTTCAAAAAGTCTATCTAACCAATTTGGTAGTCCATCCAAAAGCCTGTCTTGATATAGAACACCATTTGGCATCTGTAATTATTAATAGGTACATGTGAATTTAATTGTAATTTTTATATTAAATTTATATGAAAATAAATTAGCTATATAAGCATATATCGATTTAGTTTTTAAATTACATGATCGTTAAGTTACCTCATCTTGAGACACTTCAGAATCACTTGAACTATCAAATCCTATAAATGCTCCGGCTTCTGGATCATTTGATTGACGACTAAAATGTTTCGTAATACGCTCCATACGCTAGATCAAATATTTATTTTAGAGTAAAATAATGTTATATTCATTTAATTCCTTTAATTATTATAGTGTTCTTGCAACCCTTACCTTTGAACCTTTATCTTTGTTAGATTCAGGATGTTTGGCATGATACATACAAAAATATTTTCGATGTCCGTTCAAAGCCAGTACAGTCCCAACACAATTTTTAGGATTAATATTCAAGTCCTTTGGTTCTATCAAGCTTAATGATAATAATTCTTTATACCAATCTAACCCACGTTCAACTAACATGTGGCCAAACATCAACGTTTTATTTTTTCTAAATAATAATATTAATTAAATTATTATAAAATTAATTTCAAAAATATGTATAACGAAATCATCAATTAAGTTACCTATAAGGCCAAACAGCTCGGTGAAATGCTGGAATTAGTTTCAGTCTACTTTGATAGTCAACTAATAATATTATCGTTCGACATCCTGGCTTCAACAATCTAACGAGTCCATTATATTTTTCCGCTCTTAGCTCATGTAACTTTAATTGTGGTTGATTTTGTGTTGATTTTCGGCCTTCTTTAACGTGTCCATGTTTTGATTGTACACTTATTTCTTCTAATTTACTTAAGTAAGACATTCCGTAACCAGCAACTCCAATTAACATTAATGTAGCTATTACAGAAATAAAGGGAAGAATTTGTTCTTTGGAAATATTATCAGAAATATAGTCAACTGCTAAAAGAGCTCTTCCAATAAGACGATCGACTGTTCCTTGAGCATGTTCATCAGCTAATTCTTCAATTTTCGCTGCATATGGCAAGGCTTCAGTATGTCGTAATAAACGTTGAAGAGTTTTTTCTAAATTTCTGCGTGATTCGTTCCATTTCCTTTCATCTTGAGTCGCTTCGAGCCACCCATTAGTTAACCATTCATATTTTAGGTGATTAACATCACGTCGCCAAATAATAACGATGTGTAACAAAGGCTCCATTGGACTTCCTTCACCTGCACTTAAGGCTGCCACAAATTCTGGCTGAGATTCTTTGAAAATGTATGTATATCTTACACGCTCAGGGCTGTAAGGTGATTCTATAGCTGCTTGACGAAATTTGTGTCGTGCTAAATCATGCATTGCACTATTCTGTGAAATTAAAATAGCACATAGACGTTTCTGCGGACGTAACCATTCAGGTGGGCATACAGAATCTAACATTGCTTGATTCGATAGCCGTGGTAGAGTTAGAAAATTGTTATTTGTAATCACATTATGCATTGTCTCACTTGATATGTCTTTCATGCTAACTGATGCCATTGGCTTTTCAAAGTTTTCATTGAATAACAATAAAGTATTTAAATCCTTCGGAATTTTGTACTTCAACAAAATTGTTTCAGTTTCAGGTTTTCCTATCTGTAATTTACATTAATTTAATTTAATTATGAGTAAGTTGGATTATTGTATAAATAAATTGAATAACGAATTTAATGTAAAATATTGATATTAATTAAATTAATGTAAATCGAAGCTTACTTGAACAAATCCAAATGCTACTCGTTCACGATGATGGAAAGCAATAAGTAAATATCTCAATCTCGGTGAATCTCTTTTCTCAAATATTAAAGCACGAATTTTATTATCCACCCAACCAGACAAAAATTTCTCAATATTATCATCATTAATGGTTTGAATTAATTTATATGGAAATTTATTACGAACAAAATCTATAAATAAAATTATAATTAACAACAAGTCTAACTTAACATAGTTGCATAATTTATTTTCAATATGATTGAATAATAATCAGAAGCTTAAAGGTTTTGAGATTTTTTACAAAAGAAATATTAAGAAAAGTTAGACTCAATAAATTTTCAGCTTTAAGATTATTACTGTGTTTGAAAGATAGTACTTACCGACTATTTTTTGAACATTGAATAGTGATTCTTTATAAATACTTGTACGACCATCAATTGTTAACGCAAGACAAGGTAATGAGTGAATACCAACTTTCCGTGCGAAAGCTGCTTCTCGTTCTGCATGAGCAGTAACTAATTTTACTCCAATTGGTTCTAATTCGTCAATCAACCGTCGCCAAGTCGGTTCAACTTGAAGACAAGTGAAGCACCATTCATAATAAAATAATATTAAATGCGGGGTGCGATAACTCCTTGGAATTATTGTATTCTCATATGCCCTAGAAATTATAATTATAAACAGTATTTAGCAAAAATAAATAAAAAGAAAATACATAAACATTACTTTATTAATTAACATACCTAAAAGTTACACTCATTCGGTGAAAGAATGAAACATCACGACTTTGATGATGAAATTTCAAATTTCCACTGAATAATTCCTCTAGAGGATCAGGCATTTGGAAATTAGTGGAACGTCTTTGTCTTCCGGAATTTTCTTCAGTTATGCCATGATTATCATAATTTCTCCTTCTTTCAGGATCAGATAGCAATTCATAAGCTTTTGTTATTTCAACAAATTTATTTTCTGCTGCTGGATGATCCGTTTTGTCTGGATGCCTGGAATAAATAATCATGAGTATAAACACAATAAAATGATCAATCATTGTCATTAATAAAAATAGAGATCAATCTAAAAAATGAAAGATTGTAAACGTACCATTCTTTAACTAGATTTTTATAAGCTTTTCTTATTTCTTGAATAGTAGCACGTCTATTTACTCCTAATATTTGGTAAGGATTTCGTAAAGGTTCTGAAGCCCTACTTGATGGTAAAAGACTAATAATTACTAATGATAGTCCCAAGTAAATAAATAATTTCAGCAAATAAGTCAATTTCGTTTTACTCATGGTAATTTGATGATAATTAATTTGAAATGGAATTTCACGTCTGTCAAAGTAATTGACTATGAATGTTCCATACATTTTTTCAGTTCTCATGAACTCAATAAAACTATCGAATTATCTGTGTTTTTTGGGTTAATGAATTTAGAGTAATTAATTGATATTACTTTGGACACAATTCCATCGATAAACTATTTCATCATTCGTACCAATAAAAACCATATAATATTTGTTGTAGTCTACGTTTATTTTTTTTTCCATTGATACAATCAAACATCTCTTTTTTTTAGATAGTATATAAGCACTGATGAAAAATTTTTAAATATCCGACCAACGCACTACTGGAGAGTGTTGTTTCAATTGTATCATAATTATTTTTCGTTTCACTTTTCAGTAACTATTGTTTTACACCAATCAACTAAGTATGTATAAAAATAGAATAATTATTATTGACACTATTCGGTTCCAATTTTGTTCAAGCTAAGTTTTTGACTTTTTTTCTTAATTATATAAAAAAAATTATTTCAATTGTTTATCAATTGATTTATAAAAAAGTATTTTTCTATAAAAATTTAAAATATGAAATTAATAGCAAAAAAATAGGAGTACAATCTAGGCGCTGTCATCCCCTCAATAAAAAAAAACAATAAATAATGACGAATAAACTTAGCTAATTTTTCTCCGTTTTATGATTCAGTTATTTCAACACTACTTTTCTTTCTTTCAACTGTTAAACTGTAATTTTTTTTCAATTTAAAATCGTATTTATAGATTTTTGGAAAGAATATTAATCATTTTTTATAAAAATATTCGTGTAAATGTCAATGCTGTAATGTACTGAAAAAAATGGTGGTGGTACATAACATATATTTTTTTCTGACGGCGCATGCGTTTGTAAAAATAATGTATAGTAAAACACGTGCCAAATAAATTAGTATCTTTTCTTCCCACTATTTGTAAGCGTATTTACCATAGTTCGATTAACCAAAAAACATCATCGCGGATTTCATTTATATCCAAAGTTGAATTATGTCTTTCTTTGCTGCATTCGTTCAAGTCAATTGAAACGAACCCTGACATAAATATTTTAATAAAAATAAAAATGGCTGGTAATTTTGGTGAAGATGAAATTGGTAAAAAATGGGATCGATGTTTTGCTGATGCTGTCATTAAACTTGGTATTTTTGGAGTCATTTATTTTTACAAAGATTTCGCAAAATTTTCAATGATAGTTATTTTCATTATCACGTTTTTCAGGTGGTGGTATAGTTATTGGATCCGTTTTTTCACTATTATTTTTTAGGAGTAAGTATTATAGATTTTATCTAATTAAATTTATTGCATAATCAATTGCAATAAATGAATACTAATACCTGAATCCACTTCAATTATTTATGATTTCTTTCTTTTTAAATCGTAGAAAAATAGGTCCATGTTATACATTTTGTTAAACATGATTTTGAATGAAAATTCAGTTATTAATAACAAATTTTTACAGGAAAATGGCCCATCATAACTGGTGCTGGTTTTGGATTGGGTATGGCATATTCAAATTGTGAGCAAGATTTAAATTCTATGTTACATTATAAACCTAAAAATCACAAATGTGACCACTGTACATGAGATTTTATTTAAATGATAAGTAAAATAATTATGTCAGCGATCTTAGAAATAAATATCTATTAAATATTATTCTCCGTTAAAATAGTGTGTTGAATAATACACATTATTCACGTTGTAACATTTTGGAGCAGTATGAGTATTTGTTTCTGTTAATAATAAAGTGTATTTAATTAATTTATTGATGAAAAAGCTATAAGAGTAAGATCATGATTTGTTTTTCTTTCGAGTTATGATTTTTATAAAGAATAATAGCTAAACTGCTTTTCAATGATGATCAAAAGTAAATTACTTATTTTTTCTACTCCAATAATTAGCTGGTTGTTTTTGTTATAAATAGATTATTATATCAAATTATTGGGTAAAGAAAAATACTTTATAAAAATGCATTAAAAATATTTATAATTCACGTGATAATTACAGTCATTTTTTTTACTACTCATAATTATTATCTGTAATTGCCATACTTTCTGAAGATTCTAAATTAAATTCTGTACCTAAAGAATTATCATTATTAAAAGATAATGAAGCAAGATTTTTAGAAACCAAATCTAAAGTTGGTGCACTTGGATGAATGATTTTTTCTAACTCTGCTAAACCAATTCTTGCTTCTTCTTGTATACAAATTTCTTCGTCTTTTATAGCAAAATTGAAAAGTTGAACAGCATATGTCCTGGGAGTTGGTACATGTGGATGTGGATTCATTAGAATACCTTTGAGAGCTTGTATAAGATTTAGTCGACATTTTGCATTTGTTTTATAAGGATTACCTTCTTCATTTTCTAAATATACATCATATAGTAGACTTACAATCATTTTATGAGATTTCTGTAAACATAAATTTAAATTAATAATTATTTCCATCTCTTTTATGTTAAAAATAAGCAACTTATTACTTACTTCATAAAATGATGGTGATAATAAAAGTCCTGTGTTGTAGAACATGTCTTTTAATACACATAATGCATTTATACATAAATCTGTATTGGTTATGGATTTTTCATCACTGGAAGTCGTAGGATTTTTTTCAAAATAAGTGCTATGTGATTTTTTTGAATTCTTTTTTGATGATTCATTATTCTTAACTGTTAATGAAACTTGGCATTTTTCTGGTGTAATATCTTTAAAAATGATTGGAAATATATGATGAGAAATCATTTCAATTCCGGATTTTCTTCCAAGAGTATTTAACCATAGTGAAAGACTTTTATAGACACAGATTTTGAGATTTAGAAAAGGTTTAATTCCATGTATTGTTGTATGTTTTTCACCATAATCATTTATCCATTTTAAACTTTGAACGTGAAGATTAAGAATCTCTTTGGCTGCTGGAATTAGATGGCAAGAAAAACTTTTGCCAATACATTTTTTAAAAATTAATTCTCAATATTATGTGTAAATGAAAAAGTTTTTTTTTAAAACTTACCCTTCTATTAATCTTTCTAGTATATGGAATAATTGGATATGTAATTTTGGTATAATAATAACTAAGAACTGATTTTTTAACAAATCATTTTGACGTAAGACAACTGGTGTAATTGCTAATCCTCGACATAATAATCTAAGGATATCATCAGAGTCAACAGAATTTTCGCCTCCACAACCTCTGTAAAAAATACTGATTGTTTATTAAAGAATTAAAAAAAAATACTCGCAATAGAAAAAAAAAACAAATTATTACCGTAACATTGTTGATAAATAAATACTCAAATTTTTAAATCGCTGTTCCAATGAAAAATAGAAATTCAAAAATATTGTCTTCAGGTAAGTCAGGTAGTTTTAAAGAATTATCTGTATCTTCATCATCAAAATCCAACACATTAGAAAATAAATTATTAATTATACAATGTAGACTATTACAAAGTAACTTTTCATGGTAAGTCCAACAATTATAAGATGAATAACTGGAAGGAATTTTGAATGATTTTTTAATAGCTCTATTGAGCACAGAAAAACAATTGGCACTTGCTTGAACTAAATTTTCGTCTTCAGAATCAATGCAACGAAATATAAAATCATTTATTAAAGTCTGTAAAAGGAGATGAAAGTATTTTAAAATAAAATTTAATAGTTACTTTAATAATTGATTAACAATGATCAATGAATTACCTGGAATTTTTCAGTTGGTTCTTTATAATAATAAAGTAAAATAACCAATGGGTAAAAAATAAAAGATCCTTTTTCAGTAGGATCTATTTGAGTGATAACTGAAACTAATTGTTTTACATGATGAAGAGATATTTCTTTTTGAACTTCAGGAATTTTTTTGCAGAGCTTCAATAAATTTCCTAAGACTTGGCATGTTAACATCAACTCATCATCATTAGTGTGGGCACTTTCCAATACTTGAGTAATTTTTGTAATCCACAATAAGCTGTATTTTGTTAGGATATCTTTAGAAAATGTAGATATAATATTGGAAATAATATTGAATCCTTCAATTCTCGTTTCAGCTTTATTTAAGTAAGTATTAATTTTAGAAATAATTTCATTCTCCAATGTAGCTTTCTGTTGAAGGAAACAATGTTTTTTAAAGAATTGTCTAATACATATAAAAATATTTAGAGATAAATATACATCGAATGTTTTGTACTCACCTCTGCTATTAATAATGGAGAATCCGGTTCATTTATTAATAAATTCAAAATAAATTCATCATATTGAAATGAACTTTCTTCCATAAATTCCACATTATTTGATTCTTGGGCCATTTTTCATCAATGTTTCAAAATTATAACCACGTGCTCTGATCGTAAATAATTCAAATTATACATATGTCTGTATGCACTATAGATGCACAATAAGCTATAGTTTGTTTGTCGAAAGATCCAACATCGGAATTTCGTTAAAAAGTAGCAGTTTCTTTTTTCGTAAAACAACGATCAAATTTAAACTCAATAATTGATATTATTTATTTTCGATAACCATGAAATAATAAAAACAATAATTAACCTAATTAAATTAAAAAAATTAATGAATCTAATGTAATTATTCATTTCATTATTAAAATAAAAAAATAAAGCATGCAATTAACTTTTCTATTTTACATAAACATTTAAATTTAACTTAATTAATTGTTTATTTTGATTTTAATAACACTTTAAATCATAGTTTGCCAAACAAATTGGTTATGTTGAAAAATAAAAAATATATTGAGGATGGGATATTGAATAAAAACAGATTATCGATCGTTGAATTTTGATTTTATTTCCGATATTATAATGCACAATATTTTTCGATTTTGAGTTTTAAAATTTGCTTAACCACATACAATTTCGAAATTTTCACATCAAAGTTTTGATTAACAAAATTAATTAAGACTTGGACGCACTTCGAAAATGCTCCTGGACAATTAGCATTTTATAGAGGTACATTCTACAATTTTGTATCTTTGTCATTTTTGTTAAAATTTATATATTTTTAAGTGATTTTTCCCTTCATTTTGTTTCAACTATTGTTGAGTATTCATCCTCTTTTTGTTTTTCTTAATAAATAGAATTTAAACATATTACTGTACAGTAAACAATTATTGTTAATTTGTATGTTGTTATAATATCTCATGAATGTTTTGATCTATCTCGTGTTTTCTGAGTTATTATCGTAGACAAATAAATAGAATTTTCATATATCTATTTCATTTTTCCCGTGTATATATATATATTTTTATATAATATATTAATATATCAATATTTTATTTTCATTTCTTTTTTATTTTTCATTCTCTCTCAAAACAACTCTTCATTATGAACTATACATTCGATTATGGAGGAAAGGTCAGCCATACAATTTTCATTTTTCCATTCTCGTTCACTTTACTCCATTTATTATTATAATAAGAATTAAAAAAGATTTACATAGGAAGTTTCAATACAATTGAGAGCCAGTTAACTGTAATTTTTTTTCCTCTTTCCTCTTTTATTTTTTGAGCGTTTTAACTGTTTTGGAGTTTTTTTTTTTGTATTAAGAGTTACTTTTACTCAAAATACGATAAATATTCAATATTTAAAAAATTAATTTATCTTTAAAAACTATATTTTGAATAAAAAATGAATTATCAATATTTGAGTTAAAAAATTTTATACTTTATCTTTTTTATGATTTTGCTGATAAAAAAAGTATTAGTTTGAACCGAAAAATTGATTCCTTAAAATATTTTTGAGTTTCTAAGCTTCAAGTTTAGGCCTATAAATTAGAAAAAAAAACTTGTTCTCAATACTGTTTGGGCCCATCCTTCCATTGACATTGTATAGTAGTAACAACTAGTGAACTTCAACTTCTATTAGGACTTGACAATATAAGTTGGCCTAGAATGATTTGATCGTAAAAACAGATAGGCCGAAACATCCAAAAGTCGAACATTTATTACACTCAAGAGAATAAATAAATCACCCTATTCCAATTTTTAAATGAAAGTAGTCAATTTCTCAGCATGTCCCTATTTATTCAAGTTTTACGAGAAGAAAATACCCTCATAAAAAATAAAAATAAAGATAACTGTAACCTTTAGAGCTTGTTATATTTAAAATCTGTGTCAAATCAATTCGATTTGTAACTTTATTTACATTGTAAAGGTTTTTTAAAACTTTTCCGCTAATCAATTCAAAATCGATAACTAATACTTTTATCAGCAAAAAGTCTTTCAAAAATATAAATAATAAAAATAATTACTTAAAATAACCTATTGGTTTACAATTCTACATTTATAATTTTAAAAATCACAACTGGATTGAACATTGGTTGAGCAGATATATAGAAGTATTATAAAATAAATCACAGAATGATGAAACTGGCTCATCAATTTTGAATTTCTTAATTTAATAACTTGGAAGATCATCCTTTGGCAATTGATATTTCATGACGATTGAAATGCTCATTGTATTTCTTAATGAAAATTCATAATCTTTCTTCCCCGTTATTATGAAAGACAAGTAAAATTACAAGACATTACACGATGAGCAAAGATCTTGACTAACTAATATTAACATTACATTTTATTTACAATGAGTGTGATTAACTGGGTATCATCACCGCGACACTTTCAAGGAGTATGTAAGATAAGATATACCATTGTAAAACCTTGATATCTGCAGAAGTCGTGGTGTTTTTTTTTATATTATACTTTAACCCAGCGATCAAAATACTTTCGAAAACGTTCGAATTAATGGACAGACTTGATCAGAATAATCAGCAAGAATCAATTGTTAATCATCACTTATTCTTGCTGTTTTAATTCCATAATAAATAAAATGTTAATATTTTTCAGGTGATCTATCATTTTTTTCTATTGACACAAATGTGCCTGATTCTAAAATATTACTTCTTGTTTCAAAGAAAACTAAATACTATTTAAAAACATTTCTTTTTTGTTTATAGTCGTGCGTACAGATCAATTTTTTTCATTATTCATTTTATTTATCACTATGCACTTGAGCAAATAATCGCTCGTCTCGTAATTTAAACGATCCGTATAACTTTTTTCAATGCAATAAAGGTACCTATAATATAATATCTACTTTTGTAAATTATCATTTTTCATGTACGTCTTTCAAAGATTTACATTTGGCACTGAATTAACGAGTCAATCTCGAAATTTGCAATTTGCGCGTTTCATTCGCTTTTCTTTAAGACTTGAATTATTATTTAATCAATTCAAACTTTTATTTACAATCCAATACAAAATTCAAGCTCAACCATTTCATAAAAACATTTTTTCATTTAATTAAATATTTTAGCTCTTTTAAAACCTATACCAGATTTCTTTAAAAATTTTTCTTTACTATTTCATTCAGTAAATAGAAGACATGAATTTTGGCACATTCTTCATTGTTTTAATCTAATCTTAGCTATTCATCACAGTGGATCTTCGTGAATAACCGCGCCGTGATACTGTTTCCCCTTGAGCTTCGCATTCTCTTTTCACTCTATCGATTATATCAGCTACTAGTTTTTCCTCTTTTTCTCTTTGTTGTTCCCAATCAGGTCCTTTCCCCATCTGAAAATTATCATGATTAGCCAATGATTCCATAAATTACCGATATTATTTATAAGATCCAGTTATCAGAATGAATATAATTAATAACTTAGAGAATGAAACTAATTTAAAATATGAATAAAAATAATGAATGAACATTCTATTTTGCTAAGTAGAAATTGAATTATGTTTTATCGATGTTTAAAAGAAGATTAATAAAATTTGTATATAACAAACAGCTAATTCATATTAAATATTGAAAGTTTTGTTTTGATGATTAATTATTAATAGAAAGTATCATCAACTACAAAATCATATTATATTTGTAAATATTTCAGACTTAATGGACTTCAGATATTTATTTCATAATGTAGCAACGAGATTGTAAATGAAAGTATTTTTTCTTATTTTATTGCGACAGGTTTGAAGAAAAAAATTCTGTGATAGATAAATGTTTACTTAAGATTAGAAAAATTTTAAGTGATATTGATAAAACTTACAATGTATTATTTAGTGTTAATTTCATTTGTAAAAGAAAGTACAAGGTAATTTACTTAAGAAATAAGGAATTCTAGATTATTAATAATGAATTAAAGATTAAGTTTTATTTTGAAACACGAATTAAATGAAAAATTTATAAAATACTCAAATCATTAATGTAATATGTATGAAATGAACAGTTGTCAAGTATGATTAGAAAAGAATGAAAAAAATTCTCAGACAACTGGTTCATAAATTAAAACTGATAAGAAAAAATACAAACGTCAGACGTTCTTCTAGTTTTCTTATTAGTCAGCTCCTCTCTGTTTTCGTCATTCTCGTTGTCAGAATGCCTGGAGCTTAGGTGACCAATGTAGCCCTTTCGAGACTTGAAGTAGGCGTTGCAACTGTGACATTTAAAAAGTGGAGCTGGCTGTGCCACTTGGGTAGACACATGTAGTTTGTACTTGTGACGATACCACCGCGTTCGTGAAGGTAGCACCTCACCGCACCACTTGCAGACGACGGAACCGTCGTTTTGAATGAGGTATTCCAGCAGCTTGTAAAACAACGTTATTGATTTTTTTCTTTTTCTCTAGGATTCAACACTTCTCTTTGTCCACGTGTAGGTAGTGTGTTCATGTCTCTTCAATCCTTCTTCCATTTTTTTAAATAAAAAGTTGAACGAAGCCAATAAAGAAAAAATAATTTTGTAAAAAAGTTTTGACTGTTTTAGAAAAATTTTGTTCGTCTTTTTTTTTCTGTTTGTTTGAATCATTTTTTATTGAACAAATGATAAATAAATTTTAGCCAAATTAAAATTTTGGATAAATTTCTATCTGTGATATTTGTTATGATTATTTATGTTAAATTCGCCAATATTTTATTCTAACGCAACGTTTGCGGCTGGTAGTAGTGATACAACCAACCTGTTTTCTCACTTCCGGCTCGGTATCACTGGCTTCAGACTTAGGTACCAATAGATCTGGACTGCGGTCATCTTCTTGATCTGTAAGGAAGTGAATACCGCTAACCATCCGCTCAGCTTTGATGAAAGAACCGTTGGTACTTGGTTCAACTCCAGCACCATTTTCTCCACCACCATCATCACCACCTTCATCTCCACCACCGTCGCTAATTACTCCAGGACCGTTTGAAGTATCTGTAGAAGTGTCCTCTCGACATGTTGGCAACGTGCAAATTTCAAAAGTTATGTCTGATGGCAGGTTTGGAAGTAAATCTGGAATAATGGATGAGAAAAGGCAAAAGATTTGTTAGTAAAAGTTATAGTTATTAATAATGATTAATTACAAGCTTAAATTGATAGGAAGTAGAAGAGGAAATGATGAAGGGATTTATAATAGACAATAACCCAATTTTTAATTCATTATTCATTAAAGTATATTATTGTTTCATTTTTTTTTTTAAAACGAAGGATGTGCTCGTAGATACAAGAAAACGCTCGGTCGGGTAGACTATTGCAATGTATATCACAAAGAGTTACAAAGAATCTACTATTAAATAAAAACAAATAAGGAAACATAATAATTATAAATTTTCATCTTTTCAAATCGCCACTAGACACCAAAGTCATAGGTACGCGAGTACATACATATTTACTTTCATAAATCACGCTTCGACCGATAATAATTGTATTCTTTTTTTTTTATTTCATTATTTATGTTTCTTTATTATTTATAAACCGCTGTTAAACTTTTTAAGTCCATCCACTACATCAATGGTAGATGTACAACATAAAATAACATAATATAATATATATAAAATATATTTATATATAATTAATATAATTTTTTACTTGTAACTGATAATCGTCCATATAACATCTACCTCGATGGATTTTTTTGTCTTCGATACTCATCCTTTAACGATGGATATCAATTCATTAATTTTTTTATTATTTTTACATTATTAGAATTTATTTCAGTGCTTTACGTGTCAATTAAAATAAACATTGCTTTTTTTTTTTTTAATTAAGTGATTATAATAGTGCAATATACTATTTTTCATAATTTAAATTTGTTTAAATTATTGTATCTTCCCGGTCGTTGCGATGGTGAATTAGTGAACAATACGTGCGCACAAAAATTATTTCTATTAATATTAATAGTTACAATAATAATTTTATTAATAATAATAACAAATAGTTATTGAAACTTCATCAATAATGTTCTTTTTTTTTATTCTCGCATCCAATTATATCACTCTAATCTCTAAATATTTATTACTTTGAGTACGTTAATACAATTATCGTGACTAATCAACGAATGAAATTCGTTGAAACTGTAACGACTTATTAATGTTTTTTAATGAAAATATATAAAGAAAAAAAAAAAAAGATGATAAATTTTTTTTGTTAAACCAAATCACTATCAGTGAACAATAAAGTAATCGTTCGACGATAAATACATTTTTTTTTTTTTTTTTCAATCTATAATTGTAAAGGAAGATATTTAATTATGTAAAGTCTTAGAGGAGTGCAATGTTTATAGAAAAAAGTATAACTTGCACTTTTTGAATCACTATACATTTTTTTGTTTAAATCAACGTTAAATAAAATATTTGCATCATGTATATTATAATATTTGATATTTCATAATCATGTGCCATAATTAATGTTTTTATTTTCTAAATATATAATATGTGCGTTTGTATTATTCATCTATTTAATAATAATAAAGCCTAAATGCTTAACTACCGCGTACTAGAACCCGATGTTATAATCATTTGTTTATAAGTAAAATAATAAATCTTATATCATTAATATTAATCGCAGATAGTAAATGTAATAATAATAATAGTAGTAATAATAATAATTTTTATATGCGTTATAAACTTAAAAGTTAAACGTATGAATAAACGAATAAATTTATAAAAATTGAAAATAAAGAACAAAAAAATTGTGCATCCAATGTGCGTGAAAACTACTGAATAAAATAATGGAAATTTAACTTGTTTTCCTTATGGAAAGATTCATTAATCTATCTTTACAATCACATTCTATATCAATTTTTTTTTCATTTTGTTTTTTCGTTATTAAACAACTATGTTTTTTCCTCAATCTATTAGTAATAATTGACATTTAGGAACATTAGAAAAAGGCACTTTTTTGTGCAAAAAGACGCGCGCATGCACGAGACAACATAAATATTTATAATATATATTTTTTATATAAAATTTGTATATTAATATATATATGAATATATATATAATTTTTTATAATTATTAACTACACACTCTTTGAATATTTTTACATTCTTTTATTGGGCAATATAACTACAAGTCTAGTATCATGATGTTGAACCAATAAGGAAGACGTATAATTCGTTGGTTTTTCGAAGGTACTCAATTGGATAACACATCTTTTGGAAGACCATATGTCTACATATAAATCGAATTTGTAATTTTTTTTATATAAAATTTTATCAAGAATATATTTTTAATCATTTTACCTTCCTAACTTATCATGTTTATAACTTTGTGAAATTTTATTAATCAGTAATAATAAATTTTTTAACTGGTATAAAATTTTTAATCAAAGATATAACAGCCCACTTTATTGTAATATAAATTTGTTTCTATATAAATTGTAAATATGCAAACAAGTTGAAGAACAATTTGCATGATTTGGCATGCGTGCGTGCGTCTCCTATTTTATTTTAAGTATCAATTAAATGATAATTTGTAACTTTTCTTTTATTATTAATCAATATTTATCAAACGATTCTAATAATCTAATAATATTAATTCCTCATAATAAAATAATAATAATAATAATAATAATAATGACAATGATGATGATAATATTGTTGAATGAAGATGATAATAATAATTAATAATAATAATAATAATGAATGTAGCCAATATAGAAACAGTAACAATAAAAAATATTAGTAACTAATAATTGTTGCTGTTCAGTAATGCAATATTTACATTACTGATAAACTAACACAATTATTAATCAATATGTTTTGTGCATTTTAGCACTTTCTCCTATAATACAAACTACTGAAAGAAATCTGTACAAATACCGAATACTGCTGGGCAGTACGAAACGCCTTAATGAACATTCATAATATAAACTTTCTCTCTTTTTCATAATATTTAGCTCTTTTTGCTTAAGCAAAAAATGAGATAACTATATAAATCTAGCTTCGAATGATCATATAAAAACTATATCTGTGGTATTTAAATGTATTTCATGTTGCATCTAATATAATTAGCTAACGTCAATTTTCAACGTTTCGCACCATTGGAATTTGTATTCAAGGGGACAAAGACTTGGAGGAAAAAACAAGTATACTATAAGAAATTTGTAATGTTATTAATATTCTTCTTCTTCTTCTTCTTCAACTTATTTTGTGGTTGGTAATGGGATCAACATTCCTCAACTTAGAGGTTATCGTCAAGTTAGAATATTTATAAAAACTCATAAAGATGTTGCAAGAAAAATACTCATAATAATGATGAATTGTGACCTTCATCCCTATGCATATCGTATGTGCAATTTATGTTCGCTTTGGAACAAAAAAACCCTATAAATTAATCACCTATATCCTAGTTCACTTGCCAATATTGCTTTTGAATTATTAACACAAGCTCAGATGAGCATGTTTTTTTTATCAATACTTCTCCACCTTGTTTCACTATTTAATCAATTTCGTCCTTCTATTGAGGAAGAAAGAAACCAAACGGCATAACGCAATCCTTGGGCATAAAACAGTCATGAACTGTTTTCATATGATTTTTCATTTTGTCTGGACGAGAGAATTCTTTACCACACACCGGACATGGGAAAACTTTCCTTTGATGGCCTTCATGATATAAAAATGCGTGTCTCTGGAAGCTATATTTATTTTTGAACGTTTTTTGAATGTCAAGCTTTGCACATTCGGTGCACTGATAGACTCCTTCGGATATTGATGCATAGCGAAAGAGGTTGAGACCACGTACTGACATTTCAGTAAGTTGTTCAGCTGGATCTTGTGATTGAGACGTAGCTCTTCGTCTCATACGACGTTTTGGTACTTGACGACCAGATGGTGCAGACATTGCACCTTCAGCCGGACTTTGATTAGAGGGATTTGTTACTGGAGTTTGAGCACTCCCACGACTGGTCGCTGGTGATGCTGAAGCACTACGTGCTGATGTAGTTGTTGTCGTCGTTGTAGTTCCACTGGAAGAAGATGCTGTACTGGATACAGTCGTAGCTGATGTTGCTGATGGAGTTGATGTCGTTGGTGTTAATCTTAGAGATTCCAATTGAGATGCTGATGGCGTTAATGGAGAACTTGTTCTTCCGCTGTTGTTCAATGAATCACGTCCTTTAGTTTTTTCAGCTGATTCCGATTTTGATCCGTACTCTGTAAAATATTTTGTTACATTAGACTTTGAACTTTGCCTTTTTTAAATAAATAAATAAGATAGATACCATGCAGATGCTAAATAACTAATATAGAAATAAAATGAATATTTTGTAGGGATAATTCGTGAGGATGCATAATAAATAAAAATAACCAAGATTTGATAAAATTATACCAATTTTTAATAACTGCGCAACGTGTATGTGTGTTGGATATTAATATTCATATATTGATGAATATTATTTTTTAAAAGTGTAAAATTTACACGTTCAGGTGTGCGCTTAATAATAAATTAGCAGAATAACTTAACTACAAACAAAATTAATAATAATTATAATTATTATTGACAAACAATAATAGTAATAATGATGAATAAATGTACATACAAGTAACATACTTTGAAAGATAAAATCGAGTATTAAATAATCGATAAATCTTTCGTTGTTTAAACTACTAATAATGTTTACGTAGCGAATAAATCAAAAAAGTTGTGCAACCAAAAAAAAAATTAATCTAATAAAATTATATTTATATTTATATTTTTTTTACTCGTATAAAATCATTACAAAGTCATAAAAGTACGAGTTTATAATAAGAATAATTTTATTATCAAAGCATTCGATTGCTTTCTTATAAAATAACTGAAGAAAAAACAAGAATAAAATTCTAAAGAATTCTCAAGGACTTTTATTGTTGAGCCGACAATTAATTTCTTATAAATTCAATTTGTACTGGCCCCTTTTTTATTTTTTAATTTAGTAAATATTTAACGTCTTTATATTTGTACTGTATTATTTCATGGCCACAGGTTCCATTAATTAATATTATATTTACTTATTTATAATTATAATTAGATAAATATAATCATTTAATATTTTTCTTTTTCCCCTTTTATGACGGACTCAATTTATTCTCGAGACTCCAAAGACAAAGGGTGACTTAGAATATTATCTCGAGAACATTATTAACTTTTTCTGTCGACTCAAATTTAGTCAATCCTCAAGTATTCGTAAATATTATTATAAAAAAAAAATTTTCACTTAAACAAAATTATAAATCAACAATGCCAGTACGCAACATGCAAAACAAAATTCTTTTAAAATTATAATTGTCCTGTAATTGAGTCAGAATTATATGAATTTTTAATGCCATCAGCAAAATTTTTAATTCTAACATATATAAAGGACTTCTTAACATCTACAAAATGTTATATCTCGTTGATTCTTTAAAAATATATTCTTTTCTACAATATTAATATTAGTTTCGAGCAAATGTCATTGATGAAAAAAAGTACTTTAAAGTTTAATCAACGAGATTTTTATTAGTAAAATTAAATCATAAACTAAATAAATGTAATTTTTGGCTAAGAGCAACGGTGCGCTTTGTAACGAAGACCTTGACAATTTCTTTTCTTATTATTAATTAACAACAAAAGAGAAAAAAAATTGCAGGCTGAGGATTCAGTCGGAGTGAAAAGAAGTGAACGTGGAAACAATAAAATCACTGCGTTCTTACATAAGAAAAAAATAAAACAGAAATAAATGACACTGTGCTTAAGACAAGACTACTTCAATTTAATAAAATATTATTTGATGATAATAATATTAAAGACTGTTTTCAATTTAATTCATTGAGCTGAATCTTGTCTAATGCACATTACAAGAAAAAAAACAAAAATAATTATAAAATTATAATAAATTTACAAACATTCTACTACCAAACACGAAGTGTTGACATGTTACTTTTGGTGATTGATAATTACCTTTGTCCCTAATTTCAGTGGGATTAGTCGTCATCTTGAATGAGTAAAATGTTTTTGACAATTAGTCTTAATAACTATTTTAGTTTTTTTTGTTGAAAGGTATTTTGATTTAGGTAATTAATCTCTAATGAATAAATTAATTATATTATAAACACAATTAAGGTAGTAACATGTAAAATTTTTTTAGCAATTAATACAATGACAGTTTTTTAAATGTTTTATTATCATTCAGATTCTCTTTCACACTTATTGCAGCACGTGATTTATTCACATTTTTCGTTTATCTATAAATTGATTGACAGTAGATTAAAAAAAAAGTACAATCGCCTTTGTAGTTAACAATATTATTTATTCACGTGCTTTAAATATTAATAACTGCTGATGCATTTATGAATTGGCACAGAATGATTATTTTTACATATACTTTTGATAGTCAAATGAATAAATAAATGTATCAGCAGAATGCAAAAGGAATTGGTATCGTGCTATAATAGACATATGAATTAATAAATTCAGATAAATTTTTTTTCGGTGGTCCGTGCGAATCGGTCAGAGTGTTGTTATATATGAATAAAAACATTAGCTTTTTTTGTATTACATTTGTCCATTCATTAATTACTCAATTAAAATCTATTGAACACCGTTCATTTTATTATCGATAGTCATAATTAAACAATCAGTGCATATAAAACTAATTCTATCCAGCGTCAGAAAAGATTTATTTTCATCTAAAAAACTTTTTGTTTTCTATATAAAATTTTTCAGTGTATTTTCACTTAATTGTTTGTTTGTTTTTTTTTTTTGCATTTTGTAATTTTCCATTTTTACGTCTCAAGGTCTCACTTATTTGGCACTATCGGGGCCACTTTATATTAAGGGCACCCATTTTCGCAAGTGCGAAAATGTTTAAATAACAATTCATTAAAATTTTTTATTTTTCTATCTTTTTTTTTCTTTCATTTAAAAAGGCACCGAACCGGGGATTTTTAATAAGCTACGCTATTTTGGATCCCACTGAAATATAATAGTTTTTTTTTTATAATTTTTTTTTTTTCTTTCCATTTATCTTTTTATCATAATTATAATATTAATTAATCAATAATAAACCGCAATATTATAACGTGTATAAAATTAAAATTCAACTTCATCAAAAATTTGTTTTTCTGACGCATAAGATCATTTCAAACTGCAACGACGTTAATAGGTATTACTCACCAACTAATGCTAAAATATAGTCGATATAACTTCTGTTTATATATAATATATAATAATAATCATCATCAATAATCAATATTAATAATAATAATAATAATAATAATGCAATAATAAGAAATATAATTGTAATGATATAATAATAATAATAATTAATTAATAATGATAATAATAATAATAACTAATAATTAATTATAATCGCAATAATGAATATATAATATATATGAATGTACTTTAGTATCAGCGCGTTATGTGTAACCCGTGTGAGTGATTTGTATTGTGTCTCTGTTTTTCTATATATCAGTATTTTGGATGAGATAATAAACTATTTTATTTTTCTTTTTTTTATATAATGCGTATTATATAATGTTTTTATATATATATATATGTATATATATATTAAAATCTATTTGATAGTACAGTCTGCTTTTTAAGCCTCGTATTTTAATTATTTATTCTCGTTTTATTTTTTTCTTTCATTTTTCCTCAAATGATTTTTTTAACATGTTCCTTTCGTGCACACGATTAACATTGCTTAGCATTGATGGTCACATGCCGATTAGCATTTATTAATAAAATCGATTATTGACTGTGTTTTCTCATAAAAGAAAACGTGTTTTTTTTCATCCTTTACTTCTTATTCAATGACAAAAAAATTACTTGGCACGACACTTTGTAAGGGTCACGCATAAATATATATATATTTTTCTTTAAATATATATATATTTTTATATATAATATATATTTATATAGACTTTATAAATTTATTAATTTTTTTCCTTATTTTCTACTTTCAAATTGATATAATCCTATTCTGTCACCTCTTTTTTTACTTTATCCAGATATTAAATTGTATTTTTTTGTTTATTTAAAATTCTAAATAAACAAAAAAAAACCATTGAAATATTCATCAACGGTCCGTTCTAAATATATATGTATATATATTTTTAGATTTAATTTTCTTCAAATGCGATTTTCATGATATTATTTTCAATTTATCAAACAATCCACCCACTTAACATTTGCTTTTTGTCTTTACTCCCTTTCTAAAAATTGAGTTAGTCTTAACCTCTCAGTGATTATCATATCAAATGTTTTTCTTTTATATTCTTTGTATTATTTTTTTTGTTTTGTTTCTATTACGTTAGTTATTTTACTTACTCACAATTATGTAGTCTGTATTTTATTATTGAAGACAATAAGCTGTCTAGCCGCTGCCACATGATACTTCTATCAATATTCTTCTTTAGATATACAATATATATATATATATTATATTAATATTACTACTATAATGATAATTGTAATTATAATAATAATGATGTTTAGTTTAATGCTACTATCGCAACAACAATAATCTACCAATAATGTGTCTTGGACACAGTTTGAAACAAACAAAATGATAAAATGAATTTGACAAAAAAAATAATAATAAAATAAAAATAACAGTTGCCTCTTGGGAGAACGGACCGTATATTTTTTTGTTTTCTAAAAACTAACTAATTTAATCCCGCAAAAAAATAAATGAATTATTTCCCAATTATTTTTGTTAATAATTAAAAAAAAAACGCCAGCTTATTACCCTCATCGAGCGCATGAACACAGTTTGTATCTCGATTACAATAACTCCAAAATTGATAATCATTTTTACTGTCTATTCGAAAAATTTCTTTGATTTTAGATTGATTTATTTTTTCTTAAAAAATTACAAATCTATTCTTTTGGTCCATATTTTTCCGAAAATTTCTACATAACAATTTTATCAAATTATTGTATATATTTTTATGATTTATAACTTTATTTATTATTATCATCATTATTATCATTGATTGAATTTGAATGTAGCCAAAAACGCTCTCGATCTCTACAGCAATAAATAAAGAGAAAAACTGGCACCTGTTTTAATCATTAACTAAAAAATCTATCATTGAATAACTGATTAGAGTTAAACGTTACAATTGCAGGACAATCAATTGTGTATTTATATTTCAAATATATTATTCCTTAATTAATTAAACTCAGCGTTTGGTCGGTTTGACGGAGCCGTGACCCTCCCCACTCATATTAATCGAATTAACAATGTTTTATAGTAGTAGTTATTAATAATAAATTGATGATAATCATAATTAATAATATAATAATAATATAGCCTCTAGTCGTTTAATGTCTATGCCCAACTAGTGAAAAAATTTGTATATAAATCGTTCACCACCTCTCATCGATATCGTTTTTTTTTTGATGCACTTCTCATAACTGCCTTTTTGATAACGATCACGAGAGAGGCGAGAGACAGAGTGTAAGGTGCAAAATATAGTAATCTACAATTGTATAGTGCTGTTTTGTTTTTGCAACTATAAGCCTATACACCTTCGCCGATAGCCTCAGCCACGACCGTCAATAAAATCGGTCTTAACAATTTTATAAACTTTGATTGCTTTATTTTTGTTTCTTTTTTTTTTTCATTTGTTTATTTTTATAGAATAATTATTATACTCATTTAATACATATCTCGTTTGCAACATTTTCTATACTATACGATTATTTAGATAATTATTTAATTGAACTTTGTTTTTTATTTTTTCCCTTTAATTATTTATTGTTATTGTATTATAAAGAGGACAAAAATTTGTAAATCTAAAAGTTAACTTTGTCAATATGTCATCTAACAAGTCTAAAGTCAATTTTATTAAATAACAAAACAGAGAAAAAATTGCACATTCTAAGGCAGTTTTTTCTTAATTATTATATCAATATTTTAATATTACTATTTTTTTACTTTTTTTTTGAATATTATCATCTACTTTGGCAACTTGTCCTTATTATTATTCTCCGGACAAACAGGATTTTACTCTACATAATCTATTTTTTTTTTTGCTTTGTTTTATTTACAAATTGTAAAATTTATGTCATTAGTATTTGTTTATCTAACATTTTTAATAATCATGGCAACTAAACCGCGAACGAGATCGGTCTTTTATCGATAATTATCGTTATTATTATTACAATAATAATTCTTTTTTTCTCTCAACATTTTAATAATTATTATTCTGTAATTATTGTACTTGGGCTTTCGGCTTTCGGACTCCGGCTCGGCACACGGCATTAAGTTACTACTAAAAAGTGCCTTCAGTCTATCCAATGTCAGTACTATCTTGTATTTGGTGTCGTTAAAAACCGTCCCACTGCAGTCTTTCAAAAATTGCATATCCCGTTTCTTATTACAGTTTCTTGTATTTCTTTTTTTTCTTTATTATTATTTTATATTTCATTCTCTAAATATTCAATTACTCACAAAATGTATCAAACTTATTCAAATTTTTTTTATTTTAACTTTTGATTGCGCAGAAATTTTTTTTTTTACTGAATCTGTTTACTCGACTAAAATAATCTACATGATATAACAATGATATCTGCGATATAATCAGGCTTGACAACTCAACAAAACGGCTCAACAATATGGCGAACGGTCATCGTACATATATTGCATTTTCTCAGTCTACGTGGTTCCCTTATTTTTTATTATTCTTTAACGTGTACTTTTTTTTTCTCGTGTAAATGTTATATTATGTATTATAATAATGATTATTAACGTGTATTGCGCTTCTGGATATGTGTTAATGTATGTATACAGTGTTTAAGTGATAGCACGAATTATGTGCAATTAATGTACGCCTATGCAACATTTGATTTTTTTTCCCCAACTTACAATGCATTCGCAGTATTGTAAATAAATCAGTTATTAAAACATAATATTCAATTTCATCATCATATCTTTATATTTTTTTTTTGTATTTTCATTTAAATCCCACGCTATTTGAATTTTTCTTTTAATTAACCTGTATTCAATATTATTTTTTTAACATTTTTTACAACCGACTATCGATACCATAAACTACGTTTAAACGGTTCGACTAAAAAAATCGATTGAATCTTTTATATAAATTCTTCTCAAGTAATAACGTATTTTTTTTTTTTGTATAAGTTCCGCAACTTCTTAATAATTAAGAAGGTAAACGGTAAAGCTCGTTCATTTTGTAAATTAATGCCCCTTGGCTTGTATTATTATCATCAAAAGAACAATCACAACTCTTTTTTCTTTCATGTAATCTAGGGAGATCGACACGCTGACGTTATTCTAACCAATTGTTTAATAATATTGATTTTTGAGTTTTTTAAAAATCATTTAATAAAATAAAAGTTGTTTTTTTTCTTTAGCTGCTTGATGATTTTTAACAGCCTTGTTATAGCTTTATAAAATTTGTACAAACTTAATATAGCTCTCGATAAATAACTCTACTAAACAAGATAACGATTGAAGTTTAGTTATCAGAGCAGAGCAAATCAATAAACGTATTATAAATATAATGAATTTAGTAAATGAGTGTTTTTATAGTTTAAAACAATATTTGATTGAAGAAAAAAAAACGAATAAAAATCTGTATACGTTAATTGACATAAAACATAACAGAGATTTATTGGTGTATTTTTTTTCATTTTTTTAAAAAAACGCAATAACTGATACTTAAATCTCTAAAATTTAAAAATAAACAGACAAAGTTAATCTCCCAGATCTCCCTCTTAGTATATGATAAACCAGGCATCTATCTACCTAGGGTTCCTACCTAACTACCTATCTACGTTCAGACGTAATTTTCCTTCTGGTTCGTGAGACTGTTGAAACAGGACAAAGCCGTTTGGACAAGCCTGGAATCTCTCAGAGTGCTTCTTAATAGACATAAGAGCAAAGTGAAGAGGAACCTCCAGGGTTTGACCTAACGACTGTCATCCTCATCAGTATCTACATGAACGCACTCGAGCGATAGCCTACCGCTGTTGGCCCATACTGGAGCTACCTAAGCTCATATGTGGCTTCAAACTATGTATAATCTTGACGTGAGCCACCATATTGTCTTTGCGTGTAAATTCTTTGAAGCATACTGGACATGGGTAGTACTTAACGTTGGGCTTGTGCGATGTTACATAGTGACGACAGAAATTACTGATGTGTGTATAAGTGCGATGACAAACAGTACACCTGTACACATCGCCTTCCTTAACACAAAAATCACGAACCGATCCTTCAGTTCTTTCGCTTTCAACCTTGAATGATCCCTCGAAGTCACTTTGACTGATCTCCGACTCACCGGCGACCAAATTGAATATGGCACTGCTTAGGTGCTCTTTTGACACCTTTTGTTCAGACTCAGTATCTGAATTTGGCGGATCCTCACATGCAGTACTACCACCTTTCCCCTGCAGACTCGATGTACTATACTCCTTGCGAAAACATCTCTCAAAGTTGATGCGAATGTGAGCCGGCGATTGGGCACCACTTCCGTTCGACGACTCCTCCGCGTCTGAAAACGATAAACACTCTCGTATCACGAGTATACATCCTTGTTTATTTTACTTTTTAATATTACTTTATTTTAATTAATTTATTAACTCGTAGTATTGTAGGGGGAAGCAAGAGGAAGGGTAGAGCCAGCAAATTACTAATTAAAATTATATATATAAAAGATAAAGTCTCCGTGAATTTAATATTATTTTTTTTTTCATTTATTTTATATTGATTTTCATCATTTAAACGTTCCTGTAGGCGTGTGCGGCGTGTGTACTTTGATTTTCTCTCTCTCATATATATATATATAAATAGTAATCATTTTCGTAATCGCACGAGTGTGCGCGCCCTCGTGTGTCTCTCGTTTCAAAAACCCACCCACATTTATTCCCATCTGTTATGTGTTATCTTTTACTCTCTAACTTGCATTTTATATATATATCTCTCACTCACTCACTAAGTCGCTTTAACAAACGATTTTAAAACTATTATTCTTCCTTCCTCTCTTTATTTCTTTCTTTCTTCCACCATTCCTTATATCTTTTCTCTCTTACATTTCATCATTTTCTGCCTCGATGTGCATGCATGAGGAAATTATAAGGAATACGGGAATTATAAAAGAAAAAAATATGTTATGTGAGACTCACCATGCGCGCACACTTGTTTTATTTCTTAACTATTGGTTTCCTTCATTGTCACTTATTATTTGTGTACTTAATGTGTATTTATCATTTTCAAATACACACACCTTATCCGCCTTATAACAACGCGTCGAGAGTCAAGTAGTTTAAAAAGTCCGTCAAGTCACTCTGTTTTATATCTTAATTATTGTGTGGACGATCCATCAAGATCGAGGACATACCGATAGACAAGAACGTCGTTCTCATCGGTTCCTTCTCCTTCTCTCCGATTATCGATCTTATTTTTTTTTTCTTTTTAATCTGATTTGTCTTCTTTAATTTATTTGTATATATATATTTTTTTATTTTTTTTATTTTAAGCTCATTCATCATTTTAGATCATCATCATCATCATGATCATTGTTTCTTTGTTCTAATAAATAAATAATTTATTCTGGCATTTAAGAGAATATAATTGTTTTTTAAACGGCTGGCCTTCCCTAGATCCCTCATCGCTTCCCCGCGCAATGGTAAAAAAATAACGATAGATTTCAAAGGTGACTCAATACTCAACTCACCTGTGCAAAAGACAAAAATAATCACGTGTCACTATTTCTCAACGAATTCTTCAATCTTCGAGCACTTTAACAAAATTTTATCCATTTTTTTTTTAAAAATCATTATTAACTAACAAATAAAATTGATATCATTTCTTTTCTTTTTTTAAAGACAAAAAAATCATTTTTATCACTCGATTTATTAAATATGTATATGTTTCTTGAATTATAAAAAAAAAAAACATTTTTTTATTTAAATAGTGGCTATTGAGTCTCTCTCTCGCCCTCTCGTTCGTGTTATCTCTCTCTCGCATCTCGCTCTTTACACGTTCTCATTCTCACATAAATATATTTCTTAACTCAATTATTATTTGATATGTTTATTTCTCTTTTTCAACTCTCCGTCTAATCCTGTGCTTAATGGTCACACGATAACGCAAGAGAGAGAGAGAAGGCGGAAGCGACGAAACGATGAACAGAGGCAAAGACGCGTCCACTGTTGTACGTTCCATGCCTTCACACAGTCCCCGATCATTTCAATTTTAGAAAAAACCCGTCTGCAGTCTTGCAAAGTTCTTTTTAATAATTATTATCTTTTTATTTAATCATCATTTTGAACTTTCCATTTGATAATATTGTGTTGTATACATATAAATATATTTATATTTTATTTTATTTTATTTTTTCGTGTTTTGAAATATTTAGTTTATGATTTCGATCATAATTATATTAACGAACGGATACTTTAACCAGCGTTTAAAAAAGTAAGCACCGCTAGCTGGCTCCACCCCCTCCTTTCACCAATGGCCAATGGCAGCGAAGCGTTATTTGTTTATGCAGGGAGAATAAATTAAAAAGTCATCAAACAATTTACATTAATAATGAAGAATATATCTTTTTTCTTTATAAATTATAAATGTATATTAATTGATGAGTTCAGAAGAAAAAAACAAATTCTCAAACGTTAGATAAAAACACGAAAAATTGAAGTAAATTTTGATTAATTGTAGGAAATATTTTATTTTTTATTACTATTGTTATTGATATTAATATTAATAAATAATACTCTAATTTTGTTATTTCATACTTTAATTATCTAACTACGCTGCACATTGGCCGAGCGTGATGACACGTGACTTTTATTTTATTTATTCATGTATCATAAGGATTAATTTTCATTTGGGATTGGGTTTTATCTCGTAAAAATATTCTTTTATTTTTTTTTTTTTTTTTTTAATAATAGTAATAAATTCAATTAATTGTAATTAATTTATCAATGAATTTATTATTGATAATTGAATTTTTGTCATGAATTAAATTGACTAATAAATAATACAATTAATTACTTTGATCGGGGGCGAGATTTAATTGAAGAGCAAACGACTCAATAAGCTCTCGATAATTATTTTAAAATCATTTATAGATTATATTACATGTTGTTTTATCAAGGGTGTTTTTTTTTTTTTAATTTCATTTTGCACGTCATGCAGGAAAAATATTAACGCCGAGGTATAATTTTCTACAGATATATTGTTCAAACCGTTAATTAATATATAATTAACATTGTTATAATAATCCGTGTCATCGCGCTATATGATAAATGTATTTATTACTTCAACTCTTGATGAAGAATTGAATCATGCAGTTAAATAATTTAAAAAATAACTGTTGAAGCTCATCACTTCGATGACTGAGGGATAGACGAAACGAAAAATCTGTAACGTCGCATCTGCGATGAAAATAAAAAAGATAATTAAAATAATATATAAATAGATACTATGTATTCTTTCCCTGTAAGCAAATCTTAGCGATGTAATCAATGATAAAGAGAGAAGGAAAAGAAGAAAATGAGAATTTTATAGAGTCCGCGGGCATATCAGAATTACAGGGATATGATAAACTGGAAAAGAAATATTTCTAAACTAAAAAAAAAAAAAACAAGAAATCAATTGCTAATAGAGGAAAGTTTTGTTACTAAACAACATGTGTGAATGGTTTGAAAAAGCTTCATACTCGACGTTACTAATTCATGTTCGCACTCTTACCTTGTCTGTAAGCTTGCTCGCTCCCTTGTCTATTGAGCGGCTGCGCGAACGTCTTGTCAGAAGCTAAAAAGGATCGATTGAGATCCATTAAAACTCTCTCTTATAAATGAAGGTAATTACGGAATTCTCTTAACCTTCCTCTCCAGTGTAATTATTGATATTGATATTGACGTATGTAAATAACGATATAAAGTGAAAGAAAGTAGATATTGAATTGGTAGTCGAGTGTAATGAATGCTAAGACACGTGCCACTCTCCCTCGAGCCAAAGAAAAGAATGAGAGAAAAGTGATGAAGGGTTAACATATGGATAGGTTCAGCAAAAACTCACCCTGCGCAGAGGTACTTGGTGTAGGTTCGGGTTCTCGCTTGATTCTAGGTGTGACTGGTTCAGGTGTATCCCGTTCACCATTCTCCGTAGGCTCGTCTTTTCTCCCCGTAATCGGTCCTGGTGTTGATGAGGCCGAATGATTGCTACCACTGTTATTTGCATTTCCATTACCACTGGTGTTTGCGCCTGTACTTGTTTCACTTTGAAAGTCAATACCCATTTTCATTTCCATCATTTCAGGTGAACCTTGTACAAGGTCTGATGAACATGACTGAAGATCTTGAGCGAGTGATCCTTCACCTATTGGAGTATCAGATGATCCACTCAGTTTTCGTGGCCTACCACGTTTTCTCTTTGGAGCGGTAAGAGCCGAACCGAGCAACGGATGACTTGACATGTGGTGGAACCTCTTCTGTGACACATGATGATGAGGCCCAATTTGGTTTATTCTATGTAGATTTGGTGGTGGTGGAGGTACTGTGTTCTGATTGCCAAGTAACGAGGATGTGATGCTCGGTAAATCGCATTTATCCTCATTTACTTCGGTCAGGCCCTTTATCCTAAGTGACTCGGCAACCCTGAGGAAGGCCGTCAATCGATCCTGATCTACGCTCACCTCACCGCGGTACATGAAGTCCAACAGACTACGCATATCCACGTAGGGAACATCTTTGAGTATGACTATTGGATGCTTGTCAGGATGTCCAACGAAAAGGGCCTAAAAAAATCATAGCTTATTAATTCAATCAGTTACCAAATGAAATAAATAGTTTTGATTTCAATTTATAGTCACTCTATCAAATATATATTATTGTCATCATCATTAATAGAAAAAATAGATAATGAAATCGTTTTAACAATTACTAAATTATCGTTGATTCCTTCTAGGAAGTTAATTGAAAAATTTTCTCCACTTAGTTGTTTTTTATCATTAAATATTTCTGTTAATTAGTTGTTTTAATTTCCATGTATATATTTTGTAACAGATCCAAGTACAATACTTGAATAAGGAATTTTAGTCCTAAGCTAATTGACCTAAGAACACATTTCCTTCATTTATCAACCGTTAATTTTCATTGGAAAATATTTAATTATCTTATTTCTTATCATTTTTTCGTAATTATTCTATTTGCTTTATAAACTTCCTGAAATTTACTTTGATGGCCCGATGACATCTTTATTTAACTCTTATCTCATATCCTTTTCAACCCAAAAATAACCTGTTAGAAGAAATTTTAAGGTAACTCTTAAAGAAATAATTTATGTAATTATGTTATTAAAGTCGCTTGTATGTAGTTATTTTTTTGAAATTATTCAAAGATAACCACTAAATTGGAAAGTTATGGGCTATTTACAACAGTAGATATCAATTTTTTTAAATGTAGCTTATCAATAAACAGATAATTATAATTCCTAAGTAAAATTTTCATTGATTCAATGTATTTCAATTGTTTATTGATCATTTAACAACAGTATATCATTTAAACTGATAGAAAAAATCAGCCTGTAAATCTGATACTAATTCTGAAGGATCATTATAGTGATAAAGAAATGAAAAAATCATTAAATTATATTGAAAATGAGAGAATGAATGAGTAAAGTAGATAACAATGGTAAAAGATTCAGTGGCTACAAACGTTGCATCAACCCTATATATCAAAATAATTAAACGATGATGCGATGATTACCTGAAAGTATGGACTACACGCTGACAGCACCATTTTGTGTGCCTTGAGCAACTGGCCCTCAACGGCCAGCGTTACATCTACGAAGGCTTCGTCATGCAGCAATTGATCAAAGACCGAAAGTAAATTGCTCTGATGGTTATTCCAGCGCAGACAAAACCTCTGCGACGTCATCGCTTCGCTTCTCAGATCCGCCAAGTTACCGTTAATGTCCGCTAACATCAGACCTCGAATGTTGTTCTAATTTGCCGTTGCTGTCGCTCTTCCGCGCTAACCACGGCAATGCTATTTTCTTATTGCTGCTACTGCTGCTGCTTCTATTACACCAAAAAAGTCTACTTTCTGTAATCTTCATCGGCCAATCATGTATCACGTCTTTTTCACTTGTGACCTAAAATAAAAATTCAAGAAAACAATTAGTGTTTACAATTCAAAATAAAAACATATATCACTCGGTATAATGAACGTTTTAAAAAGAAAAATCATTTTCTACGCTTCAAAGAAAAAATCGTGGGCGCCTTCAGGCTATAGAGATATATATCCAGCACAAATAATAGCGCAGTTGCCTCTAGCAACGGTTGAGACACGAGAGAAGAGAAATAAGAAGAAGAAAGAGGAGAGAAAAAGAAGGAGGAGGAGGTAAACTCGTACAACATAGCTATGCACGACCCTGATGCTGAAGTGTAGGCTGAATAGACGACTCCATTCTTTTCCTTTTACGTTTCTCGCCCTCTCGCACACGCAAATGGCTCCTACGTGCGTGCCAGACTCTGATCACTTCACACACCCATCGAACCCTCTATACAAATCTCTAATCTTCACGTCCCTCACAATCCTCTCTCGGTCTTCAGCTCATCAACAGAAAGATAAAAATATACTTCTCTGTCTTACCGACTGATTCTTTAAATCCCAACCACTAAATCATTACGCGCTTCACACGCATTCATATCAATACACTCCAGGACTGTCAATCGTTTTTCCGAGAACTCGCCATTATAAATTCCATTTTTCTTTCATAAATACACTTGATAGTTATATCTCTCATATGTGCCATGCGGCTGGACTTAAGGAGCGCCAAGCCTCGACCTTGAACGACCTCGTTAACCTACGGGAGGAAGCACGATCGGTTTCACGGTTATTCAAGGCCTTCTCTGTCTCACTCTATCGTACCCGTTCATTCGTGTCTTTTAATATTATCTTCTTCCTATTTCTTTCTCTCTTATACTTCTTTCCTTGTTGCTTACTATACCGATCCCTTCCACGAATCCTTGCCGGCGTTACGCAAGCCTCTATATAACTCCAACATTCCAAAGTTCCTCACTTGTTGGACATTTAAACATAACTTGAGTTTGATCCGAAAAAGGTGAATATTCAGCTCAACGAATGATGGAAATAATATAGGACAATTTGACGTCAATCGTGTACACAACTGCGTCTTCAAGACTGTGAAGGAGAGGGAAATTTAAAAAAAAAATTATATTTGGTGTATGTTGGTTTGTTTGAAGGGGAATTTATGCCAGTTTCGTCACGCCATAAACTGATAACTACCATCGTTCAGTCGAACTGTTTTTTTTATTCTACTTTGAAGCAAGGGATTAGTGGTGGCAACAACCGGTATTGAATAACGGTTTTTCAAAAAAGTCATCTTTCGATTGGAATATATACGATATAAAGCTCTACCAAATTTATTTCATTTGTTATTTATTGGGTACACTTGATGAATAAAAATCTTATAAGAATTAATGTGTCGTGTTAAGATCATTCGTAATAAACATGAGCCATTTTAAATAATATTATTCTTTTTTTTTGTTCACGATTGAATAAAGATAAATATTTATGAATAAAATGCACTTTTGCCCTTCTTGACATTAAAACTATTGAATTGAGTTTTAATAAATATAATGATTTGACAGAAAAATTGTGTAAAGCAGGTAAAAATTATTTAAATCAATTACTCAATTATCTAATCAAATAACTTAATTACTGATTATCGATAAGTGTTAGCTTGAAAATATCTACTTAAAACTGATTTTTTTTATTTATTCTAGTTGACAGACAAATACACTGTTGTTATAAGATTAATTTGTTGATAATTAATGAACTCTATTGATTATATTAAAAGTAGAAAACATCGTTTAAAAATAACAAAAGATAAATTTATATTATTGGAAATACTATCAGTCATAGTCCTTTTTCAAGTATCTAAAATGAAAATTTCAAATAAATTGCATTATTAATAATAAATTGTCTTTAAAGTAGTCATTAATATAATCACATTATATAATATAAATAAATAATTAATTTTGCTCGGAATTATTTAGTTGGGCATTCGAAATACTAATTTATTGAGTTACTAAATGACATCATTGTAAAAATTTACAATACATATATTTCATCACAAAAATAAATTTCTGCTAACTAATAAGAATAAACTTTAAACATTAAATAAAAAACATTGAACCACAATCTCTTTTATAAAATCAATGAAATAAAAAAAAATATTAATTGTCCATTAACTTTTCTCCCTCTTTATATAAATGTTTTAATCACTAATTACTCAATGACTCTTACGAAAATAATTTCTTTAATGAGTCATTTCATCAGGTCCTGACGAAAAAACTATACCGATCTATCACGCGACCCCTGTGTATTGTTTCGTAAACTTTCAATCGCATGACTAGATACCATTAACGATGCCTCCAACTCCTGCGAAAAAATATTCAAGTCAAAAAATAAAAGATCAAAGAGTTTGCTGAAAGGATTTTATATAATTTTTTTTTAAAGAATGTTTTTTTTTTTCTCATGACTTCACTACTAATTGTAAGATAACGTCATCGCTCATTCTCCTCCCTAGAAATCTTTAGGAGTTTTTGTACAACTTTAGATATTATGTATTGCCTAGGAACTTATGACGCACACCCTCTGTTGTTTAAAGGCGCTCCCTGACGACTATAGAACACACTCAAGAGACATGAATAATGTTTAAGATGTTTGACTGAGTTATGCGCAATGTGCAAAGCAGACACTAACACATTGAATTTACGCATCATAAAGTCGAGGTTCTATCATTGTGTATTTGTGAGAGAGAAGCAACAGTGTAAAGTGGCGACACGAGACTCGGGCACTCTCACGGCCACGCATTGCGTAATCGGCATTGCCACGACGAAGTCACGCCGGGATACAAAATGAACGACAAAGCGCAGTGGATACTGTTGCGTTTTAACTAGGGAAATGAGAAAGACAGAGATTGAAATACTCCCTCCTTACTCCCTCCACCCCCAACAACGTTCATTTGCTTCTACAATAAATCTAATATCACTTTATCTCACTCTTAGAAGCTACTTCACCTTCGACTGCCGTTTCCGCGCCACTAACACGAGGGCAAACAATGTGTCTTGTTGAATCCTGCGATGCGACTTTGGCTTGTTTTGTACATGTACTACGCCATGATGATACCCGTTTGCTGTGCGGGCAAATAAATATTACGCAACAGACCAGTTCAGGACATTGTGAAAGAGCTAGGATGGAAACTAAACTTGTAAGATGGCCTGTAAGATTACAAATGGACATTTGGACATTTTATTGCCTGGATGTGGTCTATCTTGACTTTAATTTTTTTATTTTATTTTATTTTATATTTACTTGAGATTTTTTTTTATTTTTCTTTCTCATCTATAATTGTAAATACGATATGATTCATTAAGTTTACATGTGATAAACTAATTATTTGAAAAGATATAAAAATCGTTAATGTGATAATTAAATGATATTCTAAGGCGGTTGATACGTTAGAGAGAAGTAAGGGTGTAATTTTAGAATACTTGGAAAAGGCATTATCATCAAGACCCAAAGGTCATAAATGAGGGTTACTTCATCAGATGACTAAATTTCTATGTCAGTGATCAGCTTGGTCTCATCTCCAAAGTCTATTTCCCAGGCAAGACGTGGGTAGCGTTACAAAGTGATTTAGTGAAAGGTTTTGAAGCAAAGGGCTGGGTAAAAGGGATCTTTGACTTGAGACCTATATGTGTATATATATAAATACTTATACATGTTTAAAAAGAGAGAGGGGAGAAAAGTGATAGAAGCAACAACTCCTGGCACCCGAGTGGCAGAGAGTCGGATATCTACTCTCCCTCTTTACAGCACTCCCCTCACAAACTGGGGGAGTGCCAGGATGTGCTTGGAACGATCAACGTGTCGCGTCAGAGAGTCGGTTCTCTTTCCTATATGTACGTGTTGCAGCTTGTGCTTCTCAGAGATAAAACGTGTGTCTCTTGCAACTCTTTGGTTTTCCTAGGCATCACGTTTTAGTCTGGCTTGTAACTTGCACACATTCTTGAGTAATGCAGCAATACACATCGGTACTCGTGCCGTTAGTAATGTCGATGGAGAAGAGCACATACCAGGTACTGCTGGTGAGTTAACGGAGGATTTAGCTGGGTGGGAGACGTGACGAACGTTATTGAGGAATGAAGAGGGAGGAGTAGAATAGCTGCTGCTGCTGCTGTTGCTGAATAGAGTGTGCGCACACTGCGTGTGTCCTACATTTTAGAACCTTCGTTTAGAACGCGTGCATTCCCGACAACATAAACCACAATTATTTCCATCACCTTTTAAAGGCAAGTGTCAGCAAATCCTCTCGTATTGTCGTCGACTCAGTCGTTTCAATTTTTCACACGGATTCTTGAAATACGTAGATATTGCAGCCAAGACAACGTTATCTTAAATGCCTCATTCGTCACCCCCTCGTCGTCATCATCTTTCGCGGCTTCGCTACCTTTTAAACTCAAGGAACAACACACCACGAGGAGGGAGATGAGGAGCAACACGCGAACAAGCACTCACGCACGACTCGCGCAAGCCCATTGGCCGGCTACCCCTCCGCTTCTCAACCCTCTCTCCGTCGCATCAAAACTCCCCTCATCCTCGCCGTCCCCTCGACGATCCTCACAACCAAGCCAACTCACCGACCACCCTTCCTTCCTCCTTGCGCCATTTTTACCTCCCCTCGTACACAACGTCGCCACCGTCGTCGTCATGGGCCCAACTCTTAACCACGCGCATTGGCGTCCACTCGAATTTTTTTACATTTTATCACACACATTTTTCCCTTCTTCATTAATTATAACTTCGACTTCTTGACTTATAAGTTATTTTTGAATCAAATATTCACGATTAAAATGTTTTGAATTTTAACTGCTTTTTTCTTCATTTCTATTTTACATTTATTTGGTATTATTTCATCATTATTTTATTTCTTTTTTTTTATTCTATAATATTTCAGAGAAACGAATACGATCCTTATGCAAAATTCAATTTACCCTCTGTCCCCGCAACTACTAAGTCTGTCCCTCGATTTTTGCCCTCGACCTCGACCTCATCCCAGTGGCGTCACATTTCACTTTTTCCCCCCTACTGATTCCTTTACAAATACATGTAATAAGCATTCGACTCCTTAATGAGTACTTTATTTTCATTACTTTACAACTCACAAACGACGAAAACGTAAATATAATTACAATGACTCAACGAGTATTAACAAAAATACCACTAAATTACAAAAGTAATCAACGTAAATTAGAATAAGTTGTAATATATTGTAAAGAAAAAAAAAATATCTATATATACATACATAAGAAACAAGGAAAATAATTAGAAGATTATCACGACTCCCTTTCTAGTTTCCTGTTCATATTTAAACGTGACGTTTATGCGGTTTCCTCGAGAGGAATTCTCGTCGTAAGTGTAACTAGGGCGCGAAGCCTGGCACTATTATACAAGAACGGATTATCCATTACAAGCATTCCTTCATTTCTTTATAAGGAGTCACCAACGGATTTTTTTATCTTCAGTCAGAGTTTTTTTACTGTAACCTCAACCCCATTAACCCCATTAGTGTTTTAAAAGTAGTCTCAAAAATAGAAAAGAATAATAAAAAAACTCCAATCGTTTCTCACAACATTAAAGTACGAGAGATGATGTTAAAACGTCATTTTTCTTTCTATTTTCTCCACTTACAAATGACGAAGGAGGAGGAGGAGGAGGAAGTGGCTGAAACGTAAATAAGAGTTGGACTCTCTTCCGTGTGCGGTTTCTATTCGAAAATACGCGCAACAGGCGGCTAAGTGACACGACGCCACTGAGAGTGATTCATAACTTAACCAGGGGGTTAGGCTGTGATAGCATCCACTGTTGTGAAATTCTTAACTCTTTCCCCTCCAACCCCTTTTCCGTTTCTCGAGGACATTACTGCGCATTTTATAGTCACGTTGTCCAATTCAACGAACTCGACCCTTTCGTCCATTCCTTTTCTTAGTAAAATAAAATAGGATGGACAAGTCGAAGAATGAAAAGGAAAGGGAAAAGACGAGGAAAAAATATTGACCTGTGTGAAACTTATGGCTCATATTTCGCTAAGGATTTTGATGAATCAGTTTAATTTTAAAACAATATTCACTTTCATGAGTAATTTATACTGAAAACTTGACAAAATTCACGATAAAAAAGGAATAAAAAATAATTGAGTTATGTTTACAATATGAAATCAACGTGCCAAGGTTATAAGCATTCGTATTTCTAACGTAATTATCATAATTAATCGATTATCGACACAGTTAAATAGAAGGATATATTTTCTTTCATAGTTTTGTTTTTCAAAATTTATTTACCATGTAAAGTTAATTATTTTTTAAATACATTAACTCTGGTTTTTTTTTTCTTTTATTTTTCATTCAACATTATAAACGAATAATCGTATACCAGACAAGCAATTAAACGTGGGTAGCTTATATATTTCTTATCAAATTTAAAACTCACGTCTGATCGTTACAATGACATTTGATAAAATGAGTTTCATGAACATTTTTCTAGGGTAATTGAAAAATAATCTGTTTAAATATTTTCATTGTGTTTTATGATTTCATATATATTTTCTGATACGTATTGTGATAATAAAAGCCACACTTGAATACAAAAACGAACACAGTATAATCTCTGTGACGAATAAAAAGAACCAAGTGTTTGACGGAGATGAAGAGAAGGAGAAGGAAAGAAGAGACTTGACTCGTTTCGTTCAAGACCGTTACTCGATACCTTCTTACGTTGACTCTACTACATATTTTATATCCATCAATTTTAAGGAACAAATTTTTATGAACATCATGTTCTATTAATTATATTATTTCTCAGTTTTTTAAAAAAAAAAAAAACAATAATTATAAATTTCAAAATATTTTTTTTTGTAATTTTAATTTTTTCGTTCACTAGGCGTGAAGGCGAATGAACCAGGTGACGAAGAAAAAAAAAAAGGGGAAGCGAAGCGCCACTTTAATCAAAAGAAAAAGGTAAGGAAAATAAGCAGGTGTATTCACGGAAACAATTTCAAGCGAGAAAATTCAACATCTCTACAACTTCACTCTTAAGAATATGGAGTAAAAAAAATATAAAAACAAATCAAACAAGTTTAAAAGAAAACTAATAGTATATCCTGTTTTAAATAAATATGAAAAAAAAATAAAAACTATATTAAAAACATTCACCTTCCACGTTACAGGTGTATTCACAGAAATTTTTGGTTCAAAGAACACTTTTGATTCTCACACTAAAGATAATATAACGAATTAAACACAAATAAGTGCACGATAAATGACATAATAAATCACTGCACACACGTAATTAATTAATAATGAATCAATGTGAAATGTAATATGTCAATTAAAATAGAAAAAACAATGTGAAAGAAAAATAAAAAATGAGGTAGTGACAAATTGAGTGTGTAAGAGACGCACGAGTTTTGAGGTTAAGTTGCGGCCACCGCCCCCAACACACAACTGATTGTACAACGTGAGTATTTTCGTATCCAGGCTCATACGGTCGGGAAAATGCTAAAGTCATCCCCACCCCTTATCCTGTGTAAGTTCCCACCCTTCTCTTTCAATCTCTCCCTTTCCCACACATACATGATCACACACACTCCGGTGTACAATCAACCCCTCGAGGGTACCACGATAAAATCGTCACGCTATTTTAATCAGCCCGCAGGAAGCCGCATGTAAATTCAAAGCTCAGAGAGTAAAGCGATTGCGAGAGCAAGAGAGAAAACAAACGAAAATGTGGGGACGTGGATTCGCTTGGATGCCTCCATACGCACTTGTCGCCTCTGTTTTTCTGTCCCCTTTTCCTCCCTTCCTCTCCTCTACCCCGTTATATTCAGTCTCTTTGAGGGGCGTGGAAGCGAATTTATATTTCGTAATTCGTGGGAGTGGGTGCGTGGGTAAAGTGAGGTTAGGACACGCTCGAGTGGCGCGATCGACAATCTAAGAGAGGAGCAAAGGGACAAAATGAGAAGGGGAAATGTCGACAAGCATACAAACCACGTGGTGGACTTGGTAAGAGGTCAGGGGGGAATAGGAATGAAACAAAAAAATCTAACAAATTACTTGTGGTGTCGTAAGGATAAGAAAAAATGTCTTAATACGTGAGTAGGTTTTGTCGTATCACTTTTGTCTCATTGGCGTACATATCTCCATATGTGTATATATATATATATATATATATATATATAAAGTTGATGTACTTTAAACACGTGGATAAAACAAATGGAAAATATTTGTCGAAACCGTTAGAATTCCTGTCTGAAAGTAGGTTGATTTACTTCTTTTCTGAGTCGTTCACAGTCACGAGTTTTCACTCATTGATAATAAAAACCTAGTTTCCCGATAACGGATGGAAAATTACTACTGGTGGTAAAATAAGTACAGTAGTAATAATTATTATTGAGCCCTGTACGAAGTTCAAAATGAGCACGTGGCAGTCGGGTTATGTTATTATATATTCCGGGAGAATAGAGTGTTTGCAGTAAGAAATGACTATCAACGACATTATACATCCAAGTTAAATATACATATTATATTACATACTGTAGAGTATAGAAAGGGAATGATGATTTTGAGATTGCCGAGAGTCAACTCACCTGTTACGAAGTTGACGCGCAGTCACTTGGTTTGCGTACCTGAACGTATGAGGGACACACACTCACACAAGTTAATAAGTTAACACACAAACACAAATCGTGTCGTGAATTGAACAAGCCGCGTGGAGCACAGCAAACACGCACCCGCACGACACGGGGAAAAAAGTCGAACTGAAGGGGAGCAAGGAGTTGTCGGTGAATGGATACGGGGAGGAGGGATGCGCAGTGAGGGAGCAAGAGGGAGGGAGAGACGTCTGGAGGGAGGATGGACGGCGAACGGACTGAGTTGTCGAGCCAAGCGCTTAACTCAGCACACCCCGGGTCTTGGGGCGTAGTATCGGCGCCTATGGCTACAGATAAAGAGAAGGGGCCGACGTGGAGGGAGAAACTCAAGATATTTATGCAACCCTCTCAGCTAAAAATCCACGTACAACACACGCCGATAAGCCACATTATACTAATCCAATTCTTCGTTGATGAATATACATTTTTTATTTCCCCTGTAAAACATGTATATTATGTTCATTTTATATAGATGTAATACTTGAGATTAATATAACCCTTTGGGATCAAGAGATTACTACGATGAGCGCACACGTGTAAGCATTGAAGTCAACAAAACCACGTGAAAAATTATATCTGAATGATATTTTAATACTCCAATAAATGTATAAAATTACATATGGGGAAATAGTATAAAGGGGAACAAAATACGGAAACACATATGAGTCAAGAGAGAGAGAGTGAGAGAGAGCGAAAGAGAGAAGAGGCACCCGCGATTATTTTCAACCGAACGCTCCTCACCACTGCACAAACACATGCATCCATTACACACCCACAGACGCTCCTTGCTATCTTTCTCTTTTGCTCACGCATACTTGCTTAGGATATCACTTTCTCATTCCTTCACGCCCTCGTTCCTCGCGCCATCCCTATACATATACCCGGCTTTTCATTTCTCTTCTTTACTTACTCTTTGCTTCGCGCTCTCTTTTTTCCTCTAGCACTTCGGGTAATATCGATTCCGTGGTATGGAGCGCGGGGTAGCGCGCCCGATGGCAACGACCCTACACGGCCCGCACCGTGACACCGATGTCCAGAGAGCGCACGAGAATTTCTACTAGTCAGTATCCGTTTCATGATAAAACCAATCACGAAGTCATTGATAAATATAACAATAAATTCATTAATTACCAGGAAAATTTCCCGAGGGTATTTAATTTCATCAACAAATAATTAACCAATAACAAATGATCAGCCCTGAATTAACGTTATATACTGTTCGTCATCAACATTTACATGGATAAATGTACATGTCGTACATATTCACTCACACAAATATACACTGCCACCACCACTAACACCACCTTCTTCTCCTCCTCCTTGTTGAACGTCGCGCCGTGGTGCTGCTCCACCCCATATCCTTCTCACGTTCACGTTTTCGCTGATTTTCCCGAGTCGCGAATTATATTAAAATTAATTGGCACGCGAAAATCACCACAAAATCTCACTGTTGACACTTACCTTGGCATCTTATCCAGTGTTACGTTGTTGAACCCACGGTAGGGTTGGTGGACAGAGCCTGACTCTCGACGGGGACGTACGACTTTGCCAGTACGGAGCGCTAGGACGCCATGTCAGCAAGTCGAGACAGACTTCGGGGCAGACTCGGGCTACCTCGGCTGTTTAGAATTCATGATGCGCCACCACACGGCACCGACGGAATCTCGTCTACGCCCGTTCCTTTACACAGTTGTTATTTCGTTCAGCTCTACGTTCACCGCTTCTACGGTGAGCCAGCAACCATTCGTTCGCGCGCCCTCGTTCAACCGAACCACCGTCCGTCAGGGCACGTGATTCTGACAAAGACAAATAGATATCAATGACGAAGACAACACCACCGCCCCCTGAATTTCTCTTACTCCCTCTTGTTTTCCTCACCAACAAGATAGAAGAAGACAAAAGTCGAATGAGGAGCACCCCTGTTACTTGGTCTCACTCTCTCTCTCTCTCTTTTTCTCTCTTTCTTCTTCAACTCCTGACTCTACTTGCCCCTTCGATATGCTCTAGGGACGATCTTTCTCTTCAGGTTTCTGCGTGAATCTCACAACAGGGTTCTTTCTTTTTATTTATTTATTTTTTTTTCATTCTCCTGCAGACGTTCTTGCACGTGAAACCTCACCCTCGATCGCCCTCGAGACTAACCAACCATTTATTTTCGCTTCTTTGTTCTTCGCGGGATTCTAACAATTCTCTATTTTCTCCTCCCTCTTCTTCTTGAATCCTTTCTCGGCTTCGTTTTCTCCCTCCGGCGTCGAGCTTACCCTTCTCCTCACTCCCTCACGCCATCATACTTTACTTCTTCACATGTATAGTTCCCCCTCGCAACCACGACTTCCCTCCTATTCCTCAAGCGCCGTCGCCAACTCCCTTTGTATTGTAAGCGTCTTTTGCCCTCGATCTCACCAAACCGATCGCTCTGCATCGATCTGGATTATAATCTTAACTTTACAAGGGTTGCTAAGTCAATACAAATATACCTTTCTTTTGTTTTACATATAATAATATTCATGTTCTCTATATAAGATAGTTACGATGTGTTATGAAAAACAAAAAAAAACTCCAATAAAAAAAACTTGATTGATTTTGAGAAAAAAAGGAAAATCTATTGCGTCAGAAGTGTTATTAAAAATAAAATCATTCAAGGGAAATCCCGGTTTCAAAAGTGAGGACATGATTATGTTGATCACTTGGAAGAAGTAGTGAGAAGGGGCGAGAGGGCCAACGCGCAAAGTTCACTTTGAAAGAATGAGTAGGCGATGTTGAGTGGAGAGAGGTATGAGACGTAAGGAAAACTAGAATGATCTCATCCCTCAACATTCTTTCCATCAGGTTGTTTAAAGGAATAGAACCAAAAGGGATGAGGAAAAGAGAGAATGTAACCATCAAGGGCAGTGAGAACGATCGCGTGGTTTCAATTTTATATACATACACATCTCTGAATCCAACTGTGCATGTTTTTTTACTTATTTATTTATAAAAAATCATGTATGTATTAAATCAAAACGACTTACCAGTGCAGTAATCCTTGATCCTACTGTTGATATGTGTCAGAGCAAGGACAATCTACTGCTATTACACCTTGTATACTTCTATTTTTATTTATTTATTCTTCAACATTTTTCCATCAGTATTCTCATCAGATTTTCTTCCTCCCTCTGTCTGTATCAGTTAACGTTGTTGCCTCCACTCCCTGATTCTCTAATCCTTGTCCGCTTTATTCGCGCGCTGCAAACACGACTAGACTGTTTCCACCTTGACACGTTTACCCCGGCATGCGCATAGTTGTGCGTTCAACGCTTTGGTGTACCATGACAGTCCATTATTATTTACCAGTGTGTAGCCTTTTATGTTGAATATCATAAAATCTGATGTGACAAAGAAATAACAAAAAAAAAAAATAATCATAATCATAAAAAAAACAAATAATTACATGAGAAAATAATAATAAGTAATAATAGTGTTAATATAAATACAAACATTAAATAACTCTATGCAGACATATCCATGTTTAAACATATAAATTTGTTCAGCAACTGAATTGGCGCGCGTGCAAATTTCAAAAAGCCCGCGAAGCAGAACAAGTTCAAATAAACCAGCTTGAGTATGGCTTGACAACACAAAGTTGACTGTAAAGAAAATGGAGGGTGCAAAAGTTAAGAAAAAGGATCCAACGAAACTTTTCGGTCGACTGATAAAAAGCCTGGAGGCTGGCTACGACGAACGGACGAGCTGGAGACAAAAAAAAAGCGTTTGGAAGGGGAAGTAAAGAGAGAAAGATTAAACGAACAAGTGAGAAAGGAATAGAGCAGGGCGAGGACGACGACGGTATACGGGGAAGCCGCGAGCGTTGTGGCCCCTGAGGGGAGATAAGGGGGAATCTGGTGGCGAGTTCAGGGGAAGAAGTGCGCGGAGGTAGAGCGGACGGACGTGCCAGAGCAGTACGGGAGGGGCGCGTGATGTGGGTCGGGGTAAAGGGGAGAGCTGAGAGAGCCGATGATTTGACTCCTCTGGCTGCGCCGCTCTGTTCTGCCTGCTCTAGTGTCCTTGGTTTCGCTCTAGCAAGACTCGAGAGCGCTAGTTCTAACCACGGAACACACAACTTGGACTCTCGCGTGCACGCGCCCACGGATCTCCAGTACTGCATCACAGACACTTCCTCTCTCATGTTCTTCTTCATCTTTGCACCAACCAATACTACATAACCCTGATGAAAATTAAGTCGTCAGTTCACTCATCTTAAAACCAGCTAACAGCTTGCAGTAGTATTAGCATTCAAGTAGTAAAGATGCTGGAGTCTCTGGCAACTGTTGCCCCGTGTCTGAGTGTAGTCCTATAGAACGTTTTAAATCTGCTGTAACTACTGAAATTCACCAACTAATGTATATACAATAGGTATTCGAGTACATTTTAGTGGAAAAAGACTCGAGTCAGACATCAAAGTAAAGAGCTTATGCACGAAACAATAGCTCTTTGAATATTCAAATTCAGGGTGTGCATTACAGTTTCTTGTGTGACCCCTGTACTGATGGCTATGTTTTTTGTAATATCACGAAAAAAGGGTTGCATTACAGAAGTTCATGGAAATATAACATAGTTCAAGGAAGTGATAGAATAAAAGGAATAAGAGTAGTGGAATTGAAGTAATGGCTTCGCGCGTGTGGCCAGGGTGTCGTTGCGCTAGAAAATCAAAGAAGCACCGTATAAGAGAGAAGAGTACTGATGGGGGGAGGAGAGAGTCTGGTAAGAACAGGGCAAGGGACTGTTGAGAAGTACTACACGTGTCGCATTTCAGCGGGGTGTTGATCCCAAATAGCTTTTTCGACGTGACGTAATCCACATGAAAGGGTTGAGAAAGAGCCGGCCAATGAGGATACAGACAATAAAGCTAGAGCCCTTCTTTCCTCCTTGACTACTTTTTTATCATCTTCTTTCTCATCATTTTCGTCATCGCCATCATCATTGTCGTCATCTCTTAGACTTTTATTCTTTTTTTTTTTTTTTCTTTATATTCTTACCACGACTTCTTTTGGTTTTCTGATGTGTTTATACTCATGCAGGTCTGACTACCCGTTATGTGCACAGCACAACGATCCTTTCATTCGTCTCAAAACCCACTTGCGAGTATGCCGATATATACACTCGCAAACTCAACGATGCGCTGCTCGCATTCATTGTGTACACACGTGGCTCAACTCTTGATCATTTACTGCAGTAACTCGTCGTCTTTGCAGTTCATTCCTGTTGTGTTGACTTTTTCGTAGGTGGCAAGTAAGTTTCTGCTGACTAACGGTCAGCCAGTCAAGCAATAAGAGTACCTAGAGAAAATAGGAAAAGATCAACTATAGTAATAGTTTCTTTTTTTATCATTTTTTTACTTACTAGATTTCTTCCTTTCTTGGAGCGTTGCGCACGATTGCTTTAGCTAGGTTAAATTATTTCATTGAGACGTAGAATTCTCACTTGCGAGACGTATCAATTGCTTATATTGTTACAGTAGTTGTTGGGGGATGAGCATCAAGGAGCAGGTTGCAAGCGCGGAAGGCGGAAAGAAGCTGATTACCGGACACGGACAGCGATTGCAAGATAAGATCAACACAGAAGTCGTCGATCTCTTCTTATGGTGTGTCTTCCTTCTTTTAACTTATGATGTCAGGTATAATCTAATCTTTTGAGCTCAATGCAACTGACGTTTCTCTTTCTACCGTAAGTTTTCAAAGTCTTACAAGTACAGTACAGAAACTTTCTATGCGTGTATACGTACTCTGACATTATGAAGATTAGAAAAAAAAAGATAGAAAGAGAAAGAAAGATAGAAAAAAAGGGAGAGTAAATATAAACGCCCACTTGAAGACTTCACGCATTGCAACATCATCTACTGATGCCACACGATAACACTAGCCTGATATTCCAGTTATCTTCATATAATAATGATGTCCTTGTTTACTTTCTTGAGGGATATAAATTATTATCCTAATACAATCATTATTTATCTTCTTCATAATTATTTCTTTCTTCTGATATAAAACTTATATAGTTATTATTACTATTGCCATCTTTTTAAAGAACTTCTCTGTACGCTAAAGAGGACAATTGGAAGATTACTTGACTCGTGCGACTGCCACGCGTGCAATTTGCATATCCATTTGCATGCCCGTCGTCCCTCGAATCTTGTCCGGTCAGGTATCACTGAGACAAATGGACCACGTGCCTACATAGATTTTTATTTTAGAAATTGTGATACAATAAATTATCAATACTACAAAGGTATTTGTTTAATCTATACAAACTTACCTAAAAAAAGAAATAAGATATCTTATCAGTTATTTTATACTTTGTCACTTATTTAATGGTAATGTCAACGATCCTATTTCGTGACTATTTGCTTCTACAGTTGACCTTGTCACTTTTCCCTTCTGATCCTGCTAAAAAAGGGTCCTCTACTATGTAGACCTTAGCAAACATTTATAGAACCACAGAGCAAGAGATAATCGTGAGAAGAGGACAGATATTTCCCCTTTGGTGAGAAAACTTCACTCCTCTATACTTCAAATTGCTCTTTACTTTGTAACTATCATCTCAGTCTCTGATGTTCAAGATCTTCATTTTATGATGTTCAACCATCATGGCAAGAATACAGACTTCCTGGAAATTGTTAAGTCTATGGCGTAGATAAAAATGCCCATTAAACATAAATCTACTGGTAATTTTTGGCTTTTAATAAATCCTCCACGTGTGTTCGTTGTCTCTCATCTGCAAAAGTACAAAAAATAAAATTAAATTCTTGAGCGACAGTTGAAGAGATTCTCTCTAAATGTTTACACTTTTAACGAGAAAGAATGGTAATGGAGTAGACGAAGGTATTTTTTTTTTCTTTTAATACAAAAGAGAAGAGAATAAGTGAAACAAAAAAATTAAAATAAAAAAAGAGTTGGACAAAAAGAAGAGATTTGGTGGCAGGATAAAAAGAGTCCATGGTCGTATATGACCAGCCGCGTATAACGGCGTGCATACCATACTTAAACGTTAGGAAGGGGGTTGACTCTTGAGGGACATTGCTCCCTGACTCTCACTCGTCAACGTGCCACGTACTCCGGAAAACATATTTCCCATCATGCAATTTTCTCCCTGGATAAAAATAGTCTAGTCTACTTGATAATAAATAAATATGGAAAAAAAAAAATGATCTCCTAAGATATAATAGTCTTTTTCTTTATACAGAAAAATAACTTTGAAATTTGAATGATAAAAACAAGCTAACAATACTCCTACACTTGTATCATTGAATATAAAAAAACATATCCCAACAGGTGTCATTTTATCATCTACTTAAAATACGACAAAAGAATAAATCCATCCCTTAATTTTTTTTATATACATCTTTTCTTTGTACAAAACTTTAGTCTCCCTCTACGACAATTTTTTCCCTCCATGATAAATTCCTTTCTAATCTCGTCTTTCTCCCTCGACGTTCTTCAGTTTTTTTTTTGTCGTCTTTTTTTAGCCTTCTAGAAGCACACACCAGGGGAGAGTCTTCCCTTTCTATCTCATCTTTTTTCAGCCATCTCTTCGTCGAGTCATTCGCACCCCCAGAAAGGCTAACTCCAGCCGTTTCTAACCTAAGCTGGCACGTCGTGGTCTACCCTCATGCAGACGCTCTAACTCATCCCCACAACCCCTAGAAAGTGCTGTCAACGTAGAGACATAGACTCCTTTTTCCCTCTATAGTCTACGTATATTCTACATAAGTGTAATCACTTGTGTGTATATATAGACCGGGAGGTTATAGACGTAGTGTTTTTTGTATGCGTACATACGACATTTTCCATTACTGACACAGCGCACCACCGTCGACACATCCCTCTCCTCGAGGGGTCGTTGATCCCCCAAGGACAACGACCTTGCGTCTGCGGCACAGCCAACCGTTCGAACGGTTCTGGGTTCCCGGATTCCACCATTACCAATTGCCGTCTCTTTTCCACCGACACCTCTGTCTTTCCCTTTTCTCGCACCTCTCACCGTTCCTTACTTTTTATTTATTTTTTTTTTTTAATGATCCTGAGCTGCTCGGAACTATCTCACCGCCTCGCTGACTCCTTTTTCTCCAGACTTCCAAGCTCTATCTTTTATCTCGACGTTGAAGAGCCTGAAAAAAATATCAAGCTACAATGAATATTGTCTTTTCTCTTTTAGAGTATATTAAAAGTTATAAAGTGCGAAAACTTTTGTTCATGATAATAATAATAAAAAAAAAGGGTTATAATTTATGAATATAATGATTATCAGAATCTTAAAAATCATTTTAAAAAACTATGAAATATTCATGTAAAAGCTGCTATCGATATGCAAGACACGACCCCGACCCACATGCCCTCGTCGTCTGGCGCTTTCTCTCCCTTCGCTTTCCCCTACACTACTCTTTTTTATTTTTCTTCAACTTAACATATTTGCCTTATTCTTTACTGATTTAACCACCAGAATTGTACGCTTCATGAATTTATACAATAGTCGTTCAATGAATGAGAGGGGGACAAGATCTTGGGAAAATTTCTTTACAGGTTTTGTGTCCCTTCTAATCGTACTACTATAGACGTTAAAATACCTTTCAATTCATCTTTTGTGATACACCTGTTTATTAGTACCTTTTAACATAGCATCACTTTTCCCATTACAAAAGGTAGGTCGTTAAACCGTTAAATCGTCCTAAATATCCTCTTTTCCTTACAGAAACATCTCTAATACCGTAAGATTTTTTGAATACATTAGGAACATAAAATAATGAGTATCTAGCTGTTAAAACATATTATATATTTATATAGAGACGTATAATATTTTTTTAACTTTTCCTTCTTGGCTAATAAATGTCAAAAAGTCTTAGACAGCAACCTGTTTGTAAATAATATGAAACAGGCGCTTTTCCACGGGTGGGTAGTCTACTATGAGCATGTACATGGTAAGTCTGGCCTTATAATGCACATTGCGCGAAACCACCACACACATAAATATATATTCCAACATCAATACATTTGTACATACAAGCCTATGTAACACGGTGGAAACTAAAGTAGCGCTCGTAAAATGCGCGCATATCGCAAGCCAACCGCGTCTAGGTCTAGCATGCAGTGAGTAAATAACGCACCCGCGAGGGGACTACACACATAAGTGTAATCGTCTACACGCATGTTAAATACAGAATGACGCAATCATTTGAAGGGAAGGAATAACGTTGACCTACTAAATAAATTCATTCTGTTACTTCGTCGTTCGCCTTGCACACTGTCTTCTTCAATTATCGTGAGAAAAATTGACTCCGTAAAGAATACCAAGCTATTTTCCTACTGACCTAAAATAAAATTTTAAAAAAAGTAACGTTATTTATTTTTTGTTAATATCTTTCTTTTTTTTTTTTATTATACTTACATTATACTAGTTTGTTCGATTACATTGAGCAAAAAAAAGTAAAATCCTTGCTACTGTTACGTCAATTTCTTTACCGTAATCATTTTTTTATGACCACAAAATTTTTCCCAGTAGGGTTTGTTAAACACCGACAAAGAGAAATAACAGGTACATATACACTTTTTAGATTTACCCTATATAAGAAACACCATCGTCACGGCGTGGTGACTTCTGACGCGTGAATACGCCCTTTGTTCGTGATTCCAGACTGGTTTTTACTCACTCCATTCTACTGTAGTGGCCCTTAATCTTTCTCACTCAGTCTCCCTTGTGCACTGAAAGCACCTAAACACAGTAGGCGTGCAGGTATATAACTCTGTAACAGGTAAAGAAGGCCATTTCGATTTTGATTCGATTGTCAAGGGGCTCCTGAGACGGTTGAACAGGTACCTGAGACGTTATTTCTTCCCTCGAGGATCTATATAAGTCTGGTTCATAGAGGGTTAGTTGCAACATTTTTTACATCGTTAACATTGCGTGTGGCTTCTCTTCAGATTCACTCCCTCCTTTCCTCAAAAACACCTCCCGCTGTGGCTCAACATATATAGCGAGACGGGAGGGTTGCAACAGGTTGCTTCATTGCTTCGACGCCAGCCACGCATCGACGGTCCCCCAAATTACTGTTCGTAGTCGCCCCAAGGCCAGGGGACGATTGCCCTTCACTGCCCGCTGATCCTTCCCCTTTTTTCTTCATCATTCCTTTGCTCCCTTCGCTCGTGACTACTATCGTAAAGATGCAGTTACAGACAACAAAACGTGATCAAAGATGCAACAAACCCGCTGGCAATCTCCAATTTTCCTTTACAGCTCCCTTCTTACTATACAACTATAATACTTCTTTTTTCTTCTTATTTAATTCTCATTTTCAACGCTAATAACTACACCATCAATGTACCACTATAGTTGCTGATAATAATTAAATAAGGGCGGATAGCGGACTTTTAGTTAGCTTTGTTACTTTATCACATCCCCCATTAAATAATCACCCTCATCTTTGCACAATGAACCGTACATACATGGGGGTCCGATCAATGCTTATATAACTATCATCGTTTGCTACATAGTCTTTCTCTTTTTCTAGTCTATACACTCCTTGTGCACAACAACCTCTTAGCTTATTCTCGTCAGGCCAATTTTGTCCAACATCAAGAATCTCTCCTTGTAGCAGAAAAAAGAAAGATTGTTTTATGTAAAGCGCAATGAGGTCTACCCCAGGAATTCCTTACATAGCTCAAGGCTCCACCCTAAGATAAACAAAAAGACAAGAAAATTTCTCTCTTTTTCCCAGCGGTAAGCCTACTAAGTACTAGAGATTGTACATATATACATCTACATATATATATATAAATATAAAATAGTCTCGACGAAAACCTCGCCGTCGTCGTTGCGGTCGTGGATGTATAGTCTGACGTAATGTGGTGTGGGAGCGGCGCAACTCTTAGGGTCAACGGCCCCCACGTCGTCACGACTATTGTTCTTCATCAACCCCAGTCCGTCAGTACTCAACGGGAGTAACATTCTCACTGACAATGGGGTTTCTATTTGAATTTCTCCACGGATTTCAGTTAATTGGCTTCCGTTCCACTTCGTCAAGCTTCATTCATTCCATGATTGTACATTTTTTACTATTATACTTAACTGTGCAACCTGAAAATTAAACAAGTTGAATGATTTTACATGATCATCGTAGGGATTGATTTTTATATGGTTTTTATCATTTCTTGTGTAATACTTGTACATTACTTATGCATTATACCTTTATATGTTAAACTAGCAGAAGTATATTCTCCTTTAGTGTAGGTGGAGAAGAGCGAGGGTGGCTTTCCAAACATACTTGATACAGTAATATATTATGGTATTTCACTCTTAGAGTTGCGTATGCCACTCCGTAGGCGTTAGGATTTCGTAAACTTGGATGGAATATAAATTCCTGTTCATCCTACAGTAATAAAAAAAAATAAAACGGTTATTTTTATTCCATGTATTAGTGCTTGAAAAATAGGTCAAATTATTTTTACGATCCTCTTTTGAAATTTTTAACCTTTAAGCTTAAATGTAGAATTGACGTTTTATCAGTATTTTAAATCTCATCCTGAACATTTTATTATTATTTCTCGTCAGAATTTCTAACAAGTAGTACCTTATCATCATCACAGTCAAAGAGAATCAAAGCGTTGTTGATGAGAAGTTAAAGCTGGAGGGAATTTGTAAGATGAAGAAGAAGAGGAATAATAATAGTGAGGGCGTCGATGCATCAATCGAATTGTTGAATCACGAAATAAGTCTCCAGAAGAATTTTGCTGGGGCACCTTCAAGGAGTTAAGGCTTGTCGTTACCGTTAAGCTGACTTCCGCCTATACCCACCTACCTACCTACCTACCTACTTTCATCCTTAAACATCTTCACCAACTTGAGGAGTAGCGCATCAGGAAACATTTACAACTGTCCAATTCTATTTAACAATAATCCCAAAATCTGTTGTTTCAAATGATACCCAAACAATGGTTATACCCAAGATCATTATAATTGTATACCATCTAATCATCCTTAGCATCATTTGTCATCTTTTCTCTTTCAATCAGTGAAGGATCTAAAATAAACAAAAGTCATTAGTCTGGCTGGTATCATACTGAAACCTATAACATAAGCAAATAAATCATAGTCCTAGAAATGGTATGAATAAGAGAAAGGATGCTAGTAAACTATAGAGTGCATAGAGAGTGTGAATGTCTTGACTTTAATATTCTAAACGCAATACATGAAGGATGTATTTCCTGTAGATAGTTCGACACCCTTTTAGGTACTATGATCATCAGAAGGGGAACTCACCGCAGTGGCGTAAAGTGGGTTGACTCGGGAGACTCGTCTTCTCTTAGCTGTGTGCTCCGACACATACCCCTGCTCGTTCAACGACCCCACGCGTATACGCACGCATGTAAGCACGTGATGGAGAGTCAAGTAAGCAAGATAAAAGACGTAAGACTGAGACATAAAGTCGAGACTAAAGAAGACAGAAAAGAAATGTCTGAAACCCAGAAATGAGGACTTGGGTTAATTTTTATTATATTCATCTCTTCCAGCTTTTTTATACTACTATTGTATATATCTTTTAAATTATTACATACTTACAATCTACATTCACTCTGTTTCATCCCATATGTATAAATGTTGGATGTCCTCTAAACAACACCTGTGTCCAATGCTATTTGTATTTATTAATGCACCTGTATTTAAATTGTTCTGCCTACAAACAAAAAAATTATCATAAAAAATACTTCAAGGTATATACTTTCAGCTCCCATAATAACATTTTTCATCGATTTCTGATAGTATCATATTACTTTTGATATGAATAAAGAATCAGTTGTTGAGTTCTTGCCTCTTATCTATACCACGCAGTTTTCGACATCGATTTGTTTTATTTAAGTAACCGTCATATTAAATATGGACTGCAATCAATTTCACCCCAAGTATAAAAATACGTTAAACAACACTAGAAGATCCCTTGTAAGACAGGAAATGAAGTTGAATATCTTCCGGAAATCGTGACTTCCGCTAACTTCGCCCTTCTTTAAAGACTAATTCTTTCCCCTTGGCTGTTTAAATTTTATTCTAGCCCTGAGGAAAATTCTTTCTACCCTCACCTTATTGAAGAGGATATAAATTACCATTAATATATATTTAAAGCATGAGGACTCTTCAGTCGTTCTCAATTCGCCATCAGTCGTCGGGTAAAAAATGTGATGCTCATTGACTGAGACGCGCCCTATTCGAGTGACCCGCCACAAGCGATGTTCACTTGGCTAGAAAAGAGAAAGAAAGCAGTAATGAGAGACAGAGGTCGAACGGACGCTTGTGAGAAGAGGGGAAAAGTCGCCATGGATAAAGGAGGGAGAGATAGGGAGAGGCCTTGGGAGGGAGTAGAGTCGTGAGCTCCTTACAGTGCATTGCCTTTACCATCCTCTTCTTGTCCCCGTCACACCCCGTGCCCTCGGACAAATCGTGGATATGACGCGCTGGCTCTCTCGCGAGCACATCCGAGGATTCACCAAAGCAGCTTGCTACATATACCCACTCACTCATTTATCCACACTTTTCGTGCATGGAATATTCTGTTTTCTTGGGGAAGTTGTCATGCTTAATTGTAGTGGGACTTGAATGCACCCCGGGCCAATGTCGACACGAACCAACGTACTCCTTTCCATGAGCGGTGAAAGTCCAAGTCAAGACTTCAGGGTAACGGTATTATCCTCATTGCTCGACTCGTTTCTCTCTTGCCCTTAAGTTTGTTGGGAAAAAAAAACTTTTTATATTCTTAATATGCTTCTTCATTAGTGACTATTTGATAAAAATAGCCTGAAACTATTTGACTATCCTCTATCTCTATATCACATAAATACCATTATATGAACTTCAATGAATGATAAGCTAAAACAAAATTAAACAAAAAATTACTGTTACATTCGAGACTTACATTATTTACTGCTTTTTTTGTTTTAATTACTGTTCGGCATCTTCTAAATCTGTCATCGTTTCATGTATACTTTATAATGCATCAGTGCAGCCAAACTTTTTATATTTAAGGTTCAAACAAGCCAAAGCTATACAGGCTTTTTCCGCTCCTTATTTGTAAGTTTTTACGACCCTTGCTTTGAGTAGAATCCCTGAAAGAGGTCTTTCAGTTAAAAATTCCTCAGCGAATCCCTGTGGCTCTTTCTCGACCCCATTAAAGTCTATCATTAATGAACGCTCGTTGAAGTAACGATGGTTTCTTACCAAAGATAATAATCTGAAACTTTTCTTTCTCCATTATGTTTATTGTACCGAATATTATTAAATCATTATCTTCGATAAACTCACATGTCATTAATATTATCATTCAAAAATGCTTAGATGCCATTAAAGTTCACTAATAAAAAATATGCTTCAGATAAAAATTTTCGAATATAAACGCAGTTGTTGACGCTTTGTTATCCGCCATCTTGTAGTTGTGAAGTGAACTTCTGGCTACTATTTTTAACGAGTCCCGACATCTATTCTCCATATTGATAACTAACTGTAGTAACTGAAATTTTTGGAAACGTGTAAATAATCGTAAACAAAATATTCCTGACTTTCTTATTCATTTTTAGGTTATTATTGGTTTAGATTTTTTGTTACAAATCATATTTTTGTTTTATATTAGAGATCATTAAAGTTTTACACAATTTTTAAATACAGTTGCATGTTGTGATTAATTTTTATTCATTTTAAAATAATAATAATAACAATCATAAATACTAAAGATTATCTGTTGATAAAAATTTAGCAATCCTACCTCGACTGAGCAAATCGGAGGAAAAACAAGTTGGATTATACAGCAAATCACAATCTTACCGGAAGAGTTTATAGTTTATGGTCGTGATTAATTTGTTGGAAGTTATCTTGAGCAATTATATATTGTGTATTCGCTTTTTCGGCGCAAAGTTCGGATATTAGTGACGTTGACGAAACGTAGTTAGAGAAGATAGTGTAATGAATTGGTTATGTAGAAGAAACTAAGCTTAGGAGATTGAAAAGAAGAAATTCAATGAAATGGAGAGATCAAAAGTATTATTAGGAACTACCTTATGGTTTTTAATCCATTTTTTGGTTCATTTGGAACCACACAATACCGGTGTGTTTGGTTATGAAGTAACACATAAGGAGTATGTGAATTCTTTAAATAATGAGCAGGAGTTGGATAATTTTATCTTGAGAAGAACGAAGCGAAAGTCAATTGATACAGGCATGGAGCCACATACTTTTTTTGTTGATCCTAAATGTCGTGATGATCTTCGTCGATTATGTGGCGCTATGGACAATAATGATGACGATTTATTTATGTTAGAGTGTGTGCAAACATTCAAGGTAAATAATAATAAAAAATAAGATTCCATATGAAAATTTTTTTTCTTCATATTTATACAATTTCTTTAATGATAATTACTGATATTAATGGTTATTTTTTTTAGCCCAATGAAGTTTCTGCATTAGAAGATCGTTGTCAGCATTCGATCTGGACACAAATCACTAATTTAACCAAGAATGAAAACATTGAAAGGTTCATTAAAAAAGCTTGTGGTGACGGTATTGATGATCTTCAATGTTCTGCAGCAGAAAAAGAACCTGGTAGTTATTTAGCTTGTTTAATTGAAAAACGAGAAAATGTGAAGGATCAACAATGTTCAGAATATATACAGAGATTAGAGTGGATTGCTTTTAGTGATTTTAAAATCATTACTCCAATGGTGAATGATTGTCGGATGGATATTGATAAGTATCAATGTGGTAGAATACAACAAAACCAAGATATATCTCAAGGGCATATGTTAGCATGTCTTCAAGGTCATATTGAAGAGCTAAATTCCAAGTGTAGAAGAATTATTTTTAAGATATCTGAAAATCAAGCTGATAATATCAAGTTAGATCATCAATTATATATGGCTTGTATTCAAGATCATCTAAGATTTTGTTCAAGCATTCGTCCAGGACGTGGAAATGTATATAAATGTCTTATACAGCATCGGACAGATCGTGAAATGTCAAGACAATGTCAAGATCAATTAACGAGACGAGAGAAACTTATTGCTTCTGATTATAGAGTAAGTCGAGGTTTGGTTAGATCATGCAAAGATGACATTAAAAACTACCACTGTCGAAGACTTGTTTCTGATGATAAAGAAATTAGACTAGCCCAGATATTACTTTGTCTTGAGTCTGTGATGAAGAATGGCAGCAAAATTGATCCCGATTGTCAAAGAGAAATGTTTGATCATCGAAAAATGCTAATGGAAGATTATAGACTGTCTCCAGAAGTTGTAGATGATTGTTCAAAAGATATTTCTAAGTTATGCAATGGACTTGAAGCTGATGGACATACGATTCATTGTTTAATGGAACACGCAAAACCGAGAAAACGAAAAGCAAGAATTTCTACAGAGTGCCAAAGAGCTTTAGAATCTTTAGTTAAAAAAACGGATGCAGGTGAAGATTGGAGAGTTGATCCAATCCTTCGTGAAGCTTGTCAACCAGTTGTTGATTCGTCTTGTCGTGGTATTCGCGGAGGAAATGCCAGAGTTATTTATTGTCTTATGGAAAAAATTGGGACTGATAGAATGCTTGAAGCATGTGAAAATGCACTAATTCAAATACAATATTTTGTTGCAAGAGATTATAAACTTGATCCGCAATTATATAAAGCTTGTAAAGCTGATGCAGTTCAATTTTGTCATGCTAAGAGTGCTTGGGCTGACGATGGAAGTCAAATGGATCCTGAAAGAGGTCCTTTGGTATTACCATGTCTTTATAGATACGCTGATCATCCACAGAAAAATATTTCTTTAAGATCTGAATGTTTGGAAGAAATTCGAAGGATAATGAGACAAAGGGCTATAAGTGTAGATCTTCAACCCGAGATTGAAGAAGTATGTTTAAATGATCTAGCAACATATTGCTACGATAAAACAGCTAAGGGAGAAGAAATACTTTGTCTTCAAGATAATTTGGACAAGTTGAAAGAAAAATGTAAATCAGCTGTTAGTAATCTAACAGAAGACCAAGCAGAAAGAGTAGAGTTAAATCCTGTTATCATGTCAGCTTGTCAAAGAGTAATGGAAAAACATTGTGAAGATGTATTGAAATTCGGTAAAGACGAAGGTGATATGATGGAGTGTTTGATTGAACATAAAAGTGAATTAGATCGTTTTGATTACAAATGCAAAGCAGCTATTGAACATTTTCAACTTATCTCACTTCAAAATTATCATTTCACTTACAAATTTATGAAAGCATGTAAACCTCATGTTGATCATTGGTGTCATACAGCCACTACCACAGCCGAAGTTATTAAATGTCTTAGTTCTATTGTTCAAGAAGATATTATGAATGACAATCAGCACAGAGTGCTAAAAGACTGCCGAGCACAATTGAGAGCACAACTTTATCAACAACGAGAAAATATACATTTTGATGTTGCTCTTCAAGAGGCTTGTACTTTAGATATTCAAAAATTCTGTAATGGAGTTGATCCTGGAAATGCTCAGGTACTTATTAATTTTTTTTATTTACTACTATCATTTCATACTTTTTTTTTTTATAGGTTTTAGAATGTTTAGTTGCGAAAAAATCCAAATTATCAGATACATGTCATAAGCAGTTATTCAAAGTGAGACAACAAGACTTTCAAGATAGTTCTAGTGATTTCTTGTTGCTAAATACTTGCCGCTCAATGATTGGACAATTCTGCCATGATGATATTGATAAATCTAAAGCACTAGAGTGTTTGAAAAAATGGAAGGATGAACCAGCATTCGATGATAAGTGTAAGAATGTCGTATTGAAACGGATGATTGAACAAAATACGGATTATAGATTTAATGTAGCCTTGCAAGCAGCTTGCTCTCGAGATATCAATAGCCATTGCAAGGAAGTAAGTTAAAATACTTGATGATAAGATTTTTTTTTTATTACCGATACTGATGTATTTTTAAACTTATGACGTTGATAGCTATAAAAAATTATTATTTTATCACGTCAATTCCTTCTTAAAATCGATTAAGAAACTATTTTTGCAAAAGTTTTACAAAGAGTATTTTTTTTCTTATACCTCGGTTCAAACTTACTTCAAAGTTTGCTTACTGTTCTCAGGTTCCAAAGTGACGTATTCTATCCCGCATAAAAAGACAAAAAATTATTGATGCGCAAGCCCAGACAGGTGTTGTCTTTCTCTGTGAGAGAGGAACGTCACTTTTCCAACCTCAAAACAGATAACAAACTTTTATTTTAGACGATGACATGATAAAAAATAGTATGTTGGCCATGGGAGCAAAGTAGATATCCTTACCTGGGTGTTTGCCACTCTTGCCTTCGGCTTGGGATGCAATTTTACACCCAGGTCAGAATATCATACTTTGCTCCCTTGGTTAATAATGTACAATTATTCTTTTCTTAATTATTATCTTTTATTATAGGTTTTGAAACGTGAACCAATAGATCAAGAGCTTGAAGGAAAAGTCATTAGTTGTTTGAGGATTAAATTTAGAGAGGCCAAATTAACTAACAAGTGCATGAAACAAATGACTGTAATTCTTCGTCAAGCAGCTCTCAATTATCATTTGAATCCTTTACTTGCTACGTTATGCGCTCACGAGGTATAATAACTACACGACAACATGTTTTATTATCACTTTCTAACAAATGATATGTGATTAGTTTGATGACATTATTTTTTATTATTACAGATTGAGACAATTTGTCATGCTGATGATGATGATCCTGGAAAAGTTGAAGAATGTTTGAAAGTAGAATTTAATAATAACAATCCAGACATGAGAGAAGAATGTCGAGTAGAGATTGCTAATCTCATTGAAGAAGCTAAGGCTGATATCAATGTGGATCCATTACTTCAGAAAGCTTGTAGTGTAGATATTGCCAAGTATTGTAGTGATGTTGCACCAGGAAATGGAAGGCGTAGGTTTTTTGTTGTCTTACTGTTACTGAGTCTTGATAATAATTTAAAATTATTTTTATTATATATTTATTTATATTAATTTTTTCAGATATAATATGTCTTCAAACTGTCATGGAGGACATGAAAAGAAAACCTCTTCAACTAGACTGCTACAAAATGTTATCAGCAAGAATTGAAATGTTCAAAAATGCCGTTAAATTGCATTTCCCAAACACTTTTGGAGAATTGTATTCAACTGTAAATCAATCACCAGCCAGGAAATATTTCATGGTCGTATCATTGACGATGATTGGTGTGATCTTTATTGTTGGTCTATTTTGTGGTAGAGTTACTCGAAGAACGATGATGATGAAAAATAAATAAGGAAGAAAAGATGATAATTTAAACTATAAGTAATTTAAATTTTAAAATTAATTCAGTACAACACAGCACAATTGTTGAACTGATAGAATTTTTAGACTAATTTTTAGCTAAATTTGTAAAGATGGTATTCTTTACATTTTGAATTTTATACAATCATTCTGTTTTTATACAAATACATAAAATAAAAAAAAGGAAACTTGGAAGAGACTTTTAAATAATTTTATACGTCTTCCAATGTTTCAAAAAATATTGTTTTAAGTACCGTTGTATATTAGTTATAAGACCGTTTTTAATTATTATAATTAATTAAAATCTCTGAATAATTTCATTTTTTTGCACGGTTGACCAATTGTAAATGTTATAAAATAAGTGCATTTGATTCAATTAAAGAAATGTAAATAGAATTATATTTATCTTAGAAAAAAAAATAAAAACAATCTAGAAAGTGAATGGCTTTTATATGGTGTTTTATAATTAATTATAAAAGATGAATGAAAAATTCACGCGAGTGTAAACACAAAAGCTGTCCAAGCGATTACACATTACGTGCATGTTTTCATGATGTTTTAGATTTCGTTCTCGTAGCAGCAGTTGCAGCCAGTAGTTTCTAAATGCACCGCGTAACAGCGCGCACGTAGTTCTTTAGTGCGTTGAGAGAGGGAGAATGAAAGAGGTGCAGGAGAGAAGTCTGTTGGCAGTTGGGTTATCTTGAAGAGTTTGCTACCTTCACCCGGACTCGCATGGCCTTAGCAAACTGGTGATTTGAGATTTAGTGATGGTGATACGTTTTTTGTACTGTCAATAGCAGTTGTAAAATAAATTCAGTTGTTAATAATAAACATCAGCGTGAGATATAATTAGATAGGAAATGATAAAGCTGGTGATAAAAGCAAAGATGTCGCAGCGGACAAAAGAAAAAAAATAGAACGACTGTAAAAAAAGATTTATGTCGAACTTACGAGTGTGTGTAGTTGTGTCTGATGAATAAATCAGGTCGGACAATGGCCGTTGTGATAATAACATAGGTGTGGTTAAATTTTTTTTGTCAAAGTATATATGTATATGTTTTTTAGAGGAAGATAAATGAACTAAAAGAAGTGAACAAAAAGAAAGGGAAAATATTGAAACCGATGCTGCAGCCTCGTGGATGTATAAACATAATCGGGCTTGTCCCTCCAGCCTCATCATCTTCTCCCGGACGATCTCATAACAGCTGGCAAGAGGAGGAGGAAGAGGAGGAAGAACGTAAAAGACCACCAACATAAGTGTCTCGTGTGTGCGAAAGGGTAGAGAGTATTCCGTCTGAGTCTCCCCTCTCCAGACCCCCGTGGGTGCGCCGAAAGGGAGCAAAAACGCAACAACGCTGCCATTTTGGGCTGTTGGAAGCGGAACTCACAAGCTCTTTCTAACTGTGGCCTCTCGTGGCCCCTTCTCTGACGCCGGTCGGCACATTGGTGCCTCTTCGCGCCTAAGACACGCTTGTAAACGTTGGTGTTTGTGACGTCCGATTGCTCATTGGACGTCGTCAATTGAGCTTGCTAAGGCGACGCCGCTGTCCGTCAGTGTATTCGCGGCGTTTCGCGCGACAGCAATAGCGGGGGGAAGGAGTGGAGAGTTACAATTCAACGTGTGCTCGTGGTTACATTGGTGTGTAAGTGAATCTTGTGGTGCTCAACTATAGCTTTTGTGAGTATTGGTTTTAACAGTGGTTACATACACACACAAGTAGTGGCAGTAACTCTGCGCATCACGGAACTCACGATTGAGCTTAAGAAGGGACGACCAACAAATGTTTTAAATGGACGCATCGTCCATTATCACTCAAGTGTCACGGGATGACGAACGAGGCCACTTCAATAAAGGGAAAGGTATGTTGACAATGGGTGTGACGACACATGGGGACCAGCTACATCTCCGTAGTTTTCTATTTTATGTTCGCGGGAGGTGTTCACCAGATGCTGTGTAGAGTCTGCACCTGTTACAGGGGAAGGGGAAGTTGCTTTGCCTCGCCTAGCTTCACCTTGCTCTATCCACTTTTTCCCCCCGCATATCTTCTACTCCAACTACTTACTAACTCACTTTTCTTGAGAAACTAAGTGACTTCTGGCTATTTAAACTCTACCAATTTTCTTTGCCTTCACAGTGCCTATTACTTACTTTCGAACTCAGCTACCTATATATCTCTTTTCATTATTTACAATTCCTCACTTTTTCCCGTTACTTTCAAACAATTGAAATAATTACATTTCTACCAATTGTTTATGTATGTGATTGGAAACAAACGCAGCAAATAGGAAAAATGTAAACGTTAACTCATGCAAAACATTGTCATTAATTTTTTTCTTGGACAGTCGGAATGCGAACAACAATTTCAATGAAGCATATCGGGAAGGTTGATTAAAATTTTCTCTTTTTGTCATAGCACAATTACCGAGGGAAAATGAAGCATCTAGCAATAGGCCTCCAGATGGAAAAAAGCCACGAGGAAGAGGATTACTACGCTCTCTCCTCTGTTGTCTTGGCAGAGGCCGAGGTAGCAGCTCGAAAAGTTCAAAAACAAGTTCTCTCCAGGGTGAGGGCAGAGGTAGCCCATCTCCAGGAACACGATCATTTTTCTACCTTCCACCAGTTCGACATCAGGATATGCACAAAAAATGTATGGTGATTGATCTAGACGAAACATTGGTGCATAGCTCGTTTAAACCAATCAACAATGCTGACTTTGTTGTTCCTGTTGAAATTGATGGAACGGTGCATCAGGTGTATGTTTTGAAGAGGCCTTATGTTGATGAATTTTTGCAGAGAATGGGTGAACTTTATGAGTGTATTTTATTTACCGCGAGCCTTGCAAAAGTGAGTTTTATTCATTAATAAAGACAAAAAACTATTCATGTAATTTAAGTAATGATATCTATTTAATTATTAATATTTTAGTATGCGGATCCCGTGGCTGATTTGCTTGATAGATGGGGAGTTTTTAGAGCAAGATTATTCCGAGATTCGTGTGTTTTTCATCGTGGAAATTATGTCAAGGATTTAAATAAACTTGGTAGAGACCTTCAGCAGATTATCATTGTTGACAATAGCCCAGCAAGTTACATGTTTCACCCTGACAATGCGGTAAGAAATCAATCTAAACTATTTTCTTTTCTCTTTCTTGGTTATATTATTATTATCATCATCATCATCATCATCATCATCATCATCATACATCTAATGACCGTGTGCACTCTCTTTCCTCTGACATTATGGTATATTTTCATGGTCAGAGTAAATCAATATTCACAGAACAAGCTGCTGATGCGAAATAAACTCAAAACTACGTGTAAACTATTAACAGCAGCCAAGCATAATTCAAAAAAAAAGTTACAAGTCATTCTGAGTTGTGCTAAAAATATCCTAGTTAATTTTGTGATTGAGTAAAAACGTTAATTATAGATCAACGTTAATTATCGTTTTTCAAATTTTATGGCTAGACTTTGTAGAGGTTTCGATATTTTTCTTTATTTAGTAAATTAATTTTTTTCTTTTCCAGGTGCCAGTTGCTTCGTGGTTTGATGATATGACGGATTCAGAGTTGCTAGACCTCATTCCTTTTTTTGAAAAATTAAGCAACGTCGACAACATTTATACAGTGTTATGTAACAGTAATCATCCATATAATCACCTTACGATGAACCCCCAGGAAGGTTCGTGATGGCCTTCATCAAATCGTCGGTCATTCACATAGTACCGACGAACGTCCAATAACGCCGTCGAAGTAGAAACTTCTGTTTAAAAGACCACGAAATTGGTTCGATAAAAACAATTGTACTCTTCGTCTGGAGAGACGTTAAAGATTTGTCGACATTTTGAATTTTATCAGGTCATTTATGATTATGTCCTGCAATATTTTTATAGTAAGAGGACAATCGAAATGATTATATTAGGAAGAACTTAAATGAACTGCTGATGGCTTCCAAAAAGCAAACAATATTGTGATGAATTTAAAAATAATTTCAAGGTAGAATATCATGGACGTAATGGTTTTCTTTTTCTTTTTTTTGAAAAATATTTACACTAGATGAGTTAGATAGAAGTTGACCGAGCACGCAGTCTACATAGGTCAGTAGTGCGCGTGATCTTAAGTGATGAAGTCGAGGTCGATCGGCAAAGTTGAAGGGATAAAAAAAGATTACTACGTTTATTGTCGATCAGTGAAAAATATATATGGATAAAGGAATAAAAAGAAGCGATGCATATCACATTCTTTCTCTCTCCAGACAATGGCAAGGACACAGAATGATGAAGCTTTATATAACTAAATGATATCATTAATGAATTAAATTTTAATTAATCCCTTTCGAGCATTGATAGAAGTCAAAAACAAATATAACTGTCTCACGCTTCCTGAAGATTACTTTCATCTAGAGGAGCAACAATAAATCATCATATAGAGCTTGCCACATAGAAGATGATAACCATGCTTCGTGATATAACATAAATGAAGAAAAAGAGCCAATTGAATTTTATGAATATTCTATTGAGTAAAACAAACGGATCGTATAATTGTTATTACCCTTGCACCATTGCCACCTTCATTTAAAACGCTTCATGGGCGGTTATATTAATTGTCAAGGATTACGACATAAATCACTACTTGAATAATCGCTCACTTTGAGCAACTTGTCGTTGGTATATTTTTTTTTTATAATTCTCTTTCTCAGTCTCAATTACGATAAAAAGGACGAGAGAAAACGGACTGCCCTTTCAAATAGTTTTTCAAATTAATCTTGTGATTATTCGTGAGTTATTTCACGAAAATGAATTCCACAATCGATGAATGATAGTGTTTTTATCATCGAAATTGAATTTTAATTGGAAAGAGCACTTGTACTTAGTCGACGCTCGTTATTTCCAGTAACTCTTTGTGAAGGAACTGATCGATGTGACGCCAAAAAAAACAAAGTAACAAGATACACATAATTTATATATATATATATAAATATAAATGAATATTAATATACTATGTACTTCAGTGTAATAACTCTCGGTGATCAACAAATAACATTATTTCGACACCATCGATCCGTCCTACTATTACAACTACTACAGTCGCTGAGTATTCCCCCCTGTTAAGGATCCAGAGATGTTTTACGTCCTCTTCCTCAAATTATATGTTTGTTTGCTTGTTTGTTTTGTAATGCTCCTAATAAGAGCTATTAGGTTAATCGCCAGATTTTTATGTAGAATTGTTTACATATACGATTGCTATAATCGTCATTTCGTAATTTTTTACACTCGTGCGCACGTACGTTAGTCGTGTTCGTGAACAATTAGAAAAAAGAACATGAGGATTTAATTAAGGACCAGATGTTTGTGACAAATACAAAGAAAAATTTGTGTAATGATTTATATAAATAGAAAAAAAAATCACGCAAGATTTATCATAAACGTGGCATTTGCTGGGACTAAATGTGGAATGTAAAGCAAACTCGAAAGGAATACTAAAAAATTAAATGAGAAAGTAGAAATTAATAAATAATCAGTCGTAAATATTTTATTGGTATTAATTGACTGAGGCTCAATTCAAGTATGCCGCGTAAATATTGGTATTTTTTATGCAAATGACGAAAATAATTAATTAATTGGTGCTTCCGTAATTAAAAAAATTAATTAAAATTAATAAAAACTATTTAATACATTTACAATTCAACGACAGATGTCTCGGCTCTCTTCGTACTAGTTTCGTCGACGAATTTTTGTAATGATTATATGTACAATTGAAAAAAAAAATCATGTAAGTGCATACGATGATAATCAATTTGCGACAAAAATGAATGATTCCTTTATTAAATTTTTTTTTTAAATGATACAATTTAAATAGTGTATATTTTAAATCGTGCAACAAAGAGTGAGTGAGGATGAGTGAAAATGAATGAAAACAAAAAAAAACTATTAATGTAAATTTTGAAAAGATTTAAACAGAAACTAATATAGCTCAGCCAATTGAAAGTTTGCTTATTTGAATTGCATTTTACCATATTGGCTATCGTTATATGCATTATCACATATAAATAAATATATATATATATACATAAATGAAACGTACTTATAGGTGCGTTGAATGAACTAGGATCTTATGACGAAGATTTAAAAAATGCCGCAATGATTATTTGCAAGTACAAAGTTGTTACTTTTAGAGAGAAGTTATGACTTTTACAAGTCAATAACACGCGCAAGAAATAAAATATTAAAATGAAAAAAAAAAGAAAGCATAAAAAGAATTATAGAATTTAGAACGCGAGGAAGAGAAGAAAACAGTTACAGTGAATGAATGTAAAAGAAAATGTGTGTATATGTGTGATTAATTGATTTATGAATTAAAGATGAAGAAAAAAACTAATTAAATTTTAAGGATATGAGATATAGTAATTATTATTAAGATAAAATAACATAGCCGTTTTTAAATGAGAAACCTTAAACGACACTTGCGCATAGAGTCGAGAAATAAAAAATTTTTTATATGAAATCAATTTCATATTAAAACGATTTTTATTAATTCTTAAATTAAATATAAAAGAAGCCACAGATGCGAAAGTCATGGTAATCATGGAATAAATATAATGTGAGCACTCAAAAGAAATATATATATTGTACAAAATTTGTCACAAAATATGTAAAAAAAAAATCGAAAAAATTCATTTTAAAAACATAGCTAATAAGATGGAAAAAAAAAATATAAGAGAGGCAAATTTTTAAGCGGGATATTAGAGTGTTGAATATATCAGTATGCATGTAGTCATAATTAACAATATTGCCTTGATTTGTAAATAAACTTGAAACTTCCAACTAATAACCCTGTACTACAAATACTACGTCACTATCACATCACAAAGTTGTCAAATGTTGTTTATTTGTTTTTATATGAAAAAATTTATATTATAATTGTTTAGGTTATTTTATTTCTTATTTTATTTATATATCTTTTAGGCAATAAATGTTATAAGCGATTAAAGTCATTTTATATTTAAAAAAAAATACTACTTTGTGTTGTAATCAGTGATAAGACAATAGTTAAAAGAGAGTATGTATTTCCCATCCCCTCAGATCATGTCCAGTTTGCTCTGTGATTCTGTGTTTAATAAACAAAAAATATATACATGTATCTTTGATAATTTTGACGTTGTATATACTCTTTTTTACCTAAAAATTATTCATTAATCATAAAGTACCATCACATTTTCATATCTCATAGATAAAAATTAGAAAATTTTGTTTTGATAATTCTTGTTTATTACCGTTCTTCCTGGCTTTGTGCCGGAATGTTATTTAGGTCGATGTGTTCAACCATCATGTCTAAAAGTAATGAGGCATGACCTAAATACATTGGTTTACAGATTACCGATATCTTGACATTAATATTGTAAAAGTCAGGACCTAACGTTGACCTTTACCAGAAAAACTTTCAACATGTTTATTCATTGAAAATTATGTTAAGATATATTTCATAATGAATGAAAATCGGTTATAATTTTTAATTTTTTCCCATTTTTTATCATTTGCATGTTACAATAGTTTTATTTTAGTTCTAAATATTAATTTACAGCTAGTGCTGATTATGTTTTACCAGCCGTTATTGACAATGGTGAATGCAGGAATTGTGATTAATCACGAGGGAAATTCGAATGTCATGTAAAGATTAAAGTCAAGATATATATCGGAATATCCAATACGAAACATCTGTTGGTTTAAATCAGAGAGAATTCCAGATCATGATGGTTTAAAATCCTCTTTACAGTAGTTGCAACTAATTTATAATTGCTCAGCTGTGTCGTATTCATCATGAACACTGGAAAACTGTAGGGAACCAGATGTTGATACGGCCAGTTGTTACTTCACATCTTCCATACTGAAAAGGATCTGCTTAATATGGGCGTTCATGTTGGAGTCGTTTTTTGTAATTCCACTCAAGTTCAGACAAGAATAATTGGCTAAAAGGTCAAGTTTCAGTCTTATTTCGTCGATGTGCGTCTGAAAAATAAAAAATAAGGCTCATTGCAATAATTTTCGCATAGAAAATCAAAAAAAAAAAATTTCCGGTACCGGGAATCGAACCCGAGCCTCCTGGGTGAGAGCCAGGTATCCTAGCCACTAGACCATACCGGAGCAACGTAAAATGGTATTGTAAACACTTAAATATAACATCATACTTTTTTGTATAACTACATATATGCGCACGCACATGTTTAACAGTCTGAATTTTCCCGCGTTTTTTATCTCATATGAGCTCCCTGGTACCGGCAGAGAAGCATACAAAGGTTTATTTATTCTCCCTCAGAGTTCGGTCGTAATTCGGTCGGTGAATTTTTTTTATATTCACTCTATTCCAATTTCATTTTTCATCAAAAAACATTAAAAATATTTTATCAATATTTTACGTGATTATTAAATATTCAAGTGTCTGAGAAAATAAAAAGTTACTGCTGTTGAGTGGCTGAAAATGTGGTTCTGGTATAATTGCCGCAAATCGAGTAATTTTTCACCTGAGAATAATAATATTTCATATTTGCAATTACTGGTCAGTTGGACCTCTTATCAAAAATGGCTGACCTCTGAATTTTTCTCATAACTTAGAGGTGTCAATTACGTATAAAGATTTTGAATAGTATTTTATTTAATAGAACATTAGATCATAAAAATTCTGCTCATTATGCCGAGGGTTAAAGGATCACCAAAAAAATGTGTCAAATCCAACACACCAACTAATTCATGGGTTTTTCTGATGAAAGGTAAATAAAAAAAAAACAAAACCACCGATCAATCGTTCTTCAATAACTTTTTTTATTTTAGGAGATGGAATAGAAGGTCCAGATGGCAGTATACCAGATATTGTAAAACTTAGACACCCAGCATCTAATCAACCAGCGATGTTTCTTTTTAGTCCTGGAGATGTAACAGTTCAAGAAGTTTTAACTGTTGATGAAAATAAAAGATCTTGGTTCATTGATGATAATGTCAAATCCGATGGAAAAATGCATTTGTCAACGCCCATTGATCCTATATTTCTTGTTTTACCTTATCTAAGAAAGTCACAATATGCTATACCTATGGATCAGTTACTCAGAGATGAAGATTACCCAGAGATTGAAAGATTAGCTCGTTGTCAGAATTTAAAACTTTCACTAGTTGCTGATCGTCGTGGAGATGAATCGCTTCAAGCTTATAAGTTTAATGAAGAAAAGACGATGTCTTGGCTGCAGAAAAAGGTTGAACGAGTTTCTGAAGTACTTAGACAAAAAGGAATTTACGTCTCTCAAGGAGCTGTCAGTGCTACTTATGTCAAGAGTAGTAAAAACGAAGGCGGAACTGACAGTGGTAAGTCTCTTTTTTTCATTATTAGTTTCAATCTTAGGAACATTTGAAGCTTTAATTTTTGTTTCTTGATAGAATATTTACGATACGCTCATGGAATCGTCTCAGAATATTTGAGTGAAGATTTGTCAAAAAATTGGCTCAGTTTCTTAATTTACCCGAAGAAATAGAAAATAATCCAAAGCGAAAACTTACTAGTCCAAAAGATACATCTGATACCAAACGAGTTAAAAGTGAACATATGGAATCTGAAAGTCCTCCAAAAATGCGAGCATTAGATCTAACTAAATCTGAAAAGGTTTATATTTAAAATTAATTAATATATAGTCTGCTTTATTTTGGAAAATTAATCATTTCATTTATTTTTAGCCACAAAAACAACCAACTAAGAAAGAACTTACTAGACAGAAAGCTGCAGCTGGATCAAAAAGTATTGCCAGTTATTTGAAAAAAAAATAAGTTAGATAATAAGACTGTTTGAATGTTTTTATTCGTGACAATCGATAAACCGATTTTATTGATATTTATTAGTAAATTACTTTGAACTGAAGGCAGCAACGATCATACGCAACTTAAATATTGTGATGTTCTACTCTTAAACCGTATTCTAATCATAAGTGAAAGTTTGCCAACTGGTTTTTGTGTAAATATTGTTCGTTACTTTATTCAAAAACAACTTCAATATTTTGTACAGAATTTTTTTTTATCATATTACTGTCAGTGTCCTGCCAAATTAAGCATTCAATTTCCATATTATATTAATATTAACGTTCTATAAAATAACTAATTAAGGAAGTCTGAGTATTTCGCAATAATCTCAATTAAGATGCTTCAAATAATGTACTTAGAATGGTACTTAGGATTGTCCATTATTTGTCTAATGATAAACAAATTAAGACTTGGAATATTATACTATTAATATTGTTCAATCTTTATTAATTACATAATTATATTAAAACAGTAATATAGAAAAATTTCCGACAATTTTTATAGCTATTCTGTTATCATTTTTTCTGATGTTTCCGCATCACGACATTTGGCATGTTGTAACTCCCTGCGGATTTCTGGAGTAATTGAAGGATGAGATTGTTTCCGTAATAAGTCTAGTAATGCTTCTTTTTGCTCTGAACTTATATCACTTTTGTAACGTTGCACAAACGTTAAGAAAGCCTGATGCCATAAAACTGGAAGCTCTCTGGTCTCTCTTTCAAATCTGTAATTATATGAATTATGTTTAATCATCTGCTACTTATATGAGTTTCACATCAAAATTTATAGTGTATTTTTAGTGTACTATTCAAATTCTTGATAAAAAACATCAAAGATTAAACATTGGGTTAAAAATAATTAACTGAAATCGTTTTGTAGGAAACATTTATAGAAACATACTTGAAATAAAAGTGAAGTATAACAGCAAGTTTTGCAAAATGTCTAGGAAACAAAATTCATTTATCCATTGTTTTTTTTTAAGCCTGACCAGACTAGATTAATAAGTTTTATAAAAGATATATTCAATATGCATTTTTTAGCTTTAAGTTTTTCTATTTTAAACCAAATTAAGTGCTCAAGATATTATGAATGTCAATTATATTGTTGTAAAAGGTTTAAGTTATTTGATAAAAAGTACTTGAGTAATTGAATAATTAATTTTGATATTTTACTTACCTCAGGAAATGAAATACAACTCCATCAATTACCCGATACGGTAAAGCATATTTTTTATCTAGAAATATTCTCAGAAAAATACTATTAGCACCTGTGTAATCCATTTCAGCAATTTTCAATATTGCAGCAGATGAATGAAGGATTGGAATTGAATTTTTCGCAATTACTGACCCAATAATAACGGCTTCTCTCAAAGTGCAAGTTCCAGATTCTAGCAAAGGTAATATAATGCCTTTCATAAATCCTCCTGGCTTGAAAAGAGCTTTTCTTAAAGCTTGATATAAATGGAAGTTTAGCCTTTTGTATTCAGCTAAATCATCTCTTATTCTTGGAAGTAAAACTAAATTATAAAATCTTTGAGCCATTTTTTCTTTAAGATTAGACGCAAAAATTCTTGTTGCTTGGTACATTGCAGCTGCTGACCACTTTGGTGGGTCTGTAATATATAAAATTTGTTCCCAATTTCTGAGACTTGGAACGACTTTAAATGCTTTTGGTATTTTTCCACTTCGATATTTAGCTAAAACATCTCGAACTCCTTCGTACATTGCTCGTACTCGAGGATCTATTTCTTGTACCTGTAGAGAACCCGCATCAGTAAACTGTGTTTCAATTTCTGTTTTTTTCTCTGTTAATTTTTCCATTATTATATCAGCTAAAGTTCGAACAGAAGGTCTGTTATGATCCATAAACATTTGTAAAGCTCGTTCATCTTCATCATTAATTTCAATATTTTCATAATATTCATTTCCTGTGACTTCCTCTTCACTCTCTGCATTTTCATCATCACTAAAATCAGGTCCTAATTTTGTCAGTGGTTTTTGTTTGCTTGAAGAGTCCTCATTTTCTGCCTCCAGCTCCATAAGCTGTTTCCTGGCTTGTGACAAAATTTTCTTGGACAAATTGGCGTCAACAAACTACAGAATAAAAAAAATTAATTAATCATCACCAATTAAACATACTAAATATAAAGGAGATAGTTTATGAAAAAACTTTTACAAATATTATAAATAATAATAAAACAAATTTTCTAACCTCTTCATCTTTATCATTGCGTAGACGAACTTTATGTCTATCTTTTCCTTTTACTATTTTATCTCCTTCAATTTGATCAGCTAGAGAAATTTTCGTAGTTTCTGGTTCCTTTTTGGATACTTTAATTTTTTTTGCTTTACCCATTTTTGTTGATTTTTAATTACACCAAAATATCAATCAAATACACGTGTGTACATTTGCACTTATAAACGCCAATCAACACATGTTTCTTTTCAACATTTACTTCATGGATAAAACAGATCCATTCAGAACAATCGATAATGTAGAATTCAATTAGCTTCAGCTGCTCCCTAGGATACGAAATCAGAACTACTTTTATTTACGCGGGAAATGACCTCCAACAACAAGCCAAGTGTAAGGTTATAACATATTGTTTCCAGCAGCAAGTGTCGTGCAGACTTACTGTGAATTTAATTATTTTAACAACCATTAATAATTAAAATGGCTTCGAAAAGATCTCGAGATTACGCAAAAGATAGAGGTTAGTAAAAATATATTTTTAATTCATTTCTGCTCCAAATGTGTATATTTTAACTCACAATATACTCGGTATGTTAGACTAACTCAATCACACTAACTCAAACTTTAAAATAATTTTCCATTTAATATCTTTTTTTTTAATTTCAGAGCAATTAAAGGTATTTTTAGAAGAATTTGTAAAAATGGATGATAAATCTGGTCAAAAATTCTTTATATATAGGGAACAATTAACTCGGATAGCTCATAGGGAGCAAATTGCACTTACAATAGATCTCGATGATATTCATGAATTTGATAATGAATTAGCAGAGGCTATTGCTAACAATGCTCGACGATATGTAAATCTACTTTTAGAGGTAATTTAATTATTATTTCAAACTTTCATAGAAATTTTTCTTTCAACATCGACTTGCAGAAAATAAAATTTTATGTTTTATTATTTTTAAGCTTATTCAAGAAATGTTGCCGGATTTCAAAGAACGTCCAGTACCACCTAAAGATGCTTTGGATATTTATATTGAACATCGATTGCTGATGGAAGCAAGAAATAGACATCCTGGTGACCAACGTGATCCTAGAAATAGATACGCTCCGGAATTAATGCGTCGATTGTAAGTTAATGCAATTTTTTTCTTTAGATTTTCTAAATTAATATTAACACATTAAAAATACATTTCTTCTAAATATCTACAGTGAAGTAAACTTCAAAAACTTTGATGCTGCTAAACAGCTGTCAGTGCGAGATTTAAAAGCTGGCAGCATTGGAAAATTAGTAACTGTTCGTGGAATAGTTACAAGATGTACAGAAGTAAAGCCTATGATGGTCTGTGCTACATATACATGCGATCAGTGTGGTGCTGAGACTTATCAAACTATCCAATCTCTCAGTTTTAAACCTTTGAACATGTGTGAGAGTGACGACTGTAAAGTAAACAAATCTGGTGGTAGACTGTACATACAAACAAAAGGATCAAAATTTATCAAATTTCAAGAGGTCAAAATACAGGAACACAGTGATCAAGTACCTGTTGGACATATTCCAAGATCATTAACTATTTATTGTAGAGGAGAAACAACAAGGCAATGTTTACCAGGAGATCACGTTGTATTTACTGGAATATTTTTACCAATTAATAAAACTGGCTATAATGCAAATCCCGGAGGTGCTTTGTTGAACGAGACATTTTTAGATGCTCACCAAGTCGTTACATTAACAAATCTACAAACTGCAGATGACAGCAGTAAACAGTTGACTCAAGAAGAACTCGACAGCTTCATGGGAGACGATTTTTATACTAAATTAGCTACTTCAATTGCTCCAGAAATTTATGGACTGATTGATGTAAAGAAAGCTCTTTTACTTTTACTCGTTGGAGGAACTGATAAGAAAAAAGGAGATATTAAAATTCGTGGTAACATCAACATCTGTCTCATGGGAGATCCAGGAGTAGCAAAGTCTCAATTGTTAGGATTCATTACTCGTTTGGCACCTCGGTCTCAATATACAACAGGACGTGGATCATCAGGAGTTGGTTTAACAGCTGCAGTTCTGAAAGATCCTCTTACTGGGCAAATGATGTTAGAAGGAGGTGCTTTGGTTCTCGCTGATCAAGGTGTATGCTGTATTGACGAGTTTGATAAAATGGCTGATGCAGATAGAACTGCAATTCACGAAGTAATGGAGCAACAGACCATTTCTATAGCTAAAGCTGGTATTATGACCAGATTAAATGCTCGAGTATCCATTTTAGCTGCTGCTAATCCTGCATATGGAAGATATAACCCTAAGAGGACTATAGAACAGAACATTCAGCTTCCTGCGGCTTTATTATCACGTTTTGATCTCCTTTGGCTCATTCAGGACCGCGCAGACCGGGATAACGACCTCCGGCTTGCTCAACACATTACTCATGTTCATCGTACTGGAGTTCAGCCTGCTACAGAAACTGAAGCTCTGGACATGAATTTGATGAGAAGATACATTGCACTTTGTAGAACACTTGAACCTATGGTTAGCCCAGAAATAACTGATTACATTGTTGAATCATACGTAGAGATGCGAAGAGAAGCAAGAAATAGTCATGATAAAACTTTTACTTCAGCAAGAAATCTCTTAGCTGTTCTACGTCTATCAACGGCTCTCGCACGCCTTAGATTATCTAATGAAGTACAGAAGGAAGATGTTGCTGAGGCTAATCGTTTAGTGGAAATGTCCAAGTATTCAATTAATCATTCTGAGACTCAAACAATAAATAGAGGTGTGAGTACAGCAAATAAAATATTCCAGTTGATCAGAGAAATTGCTGGAGATTCTAAGACAGTTAAAGTTTCTGAAATCTTAGAAAGATGTACCAATAAAGGATTCAATCAACATCAAGTTGATGATTGTATTGAAGAATACGAAGAACTTAATGTTTGGCAAGTGAATCAAGCCAGAACTCAACTTACCTTTTTTTAAAATAAATTAAACTAATCATTTTTTTTATCCAAATATCAATTTGATGAATGAATTATTTAAGTAAAATTAGTCGAATTCGACTTTTTAGACTATCTCTTCAATAAGCGCTACTTTGAAAACTGTATTTTTATGAATAAAACTGTATTAAATAAATTTTTAATGTTTTTAATGATAATGAAATATTAAAATGTAATTTTGATAAAAACTTTCAAGTTGTACAATTAGCTCAGTTAATAATAAAAACTTTCTAAACAAAACTTTATTACCATCAGATTTAGGCGGGAAAGTAAAAATTGTAATACCACGCATGCGTGAAATCCCCGCTCTTCAGCGTCGCAATGAACGCGCGCACTAGTTCATCCCTTAGTGCAGAAACTGATCAGTTGCGCGCGGACAGTCTACCGGTACTTGCAATAATTGCAAGTGTGTCGAGAAGACGGGAGACACGATACATTCGTTCGTCGTTTCGTGTCTTTGTTTCGGTTGGTGAATTATTCGCGTTTTATCTTTTTATTGTCTAAATGCATATATGTTAAATGTTTGTGTATAACGTATTAAGATATTCCCGGCAAATAAGTGTCGCTGCGAATTTGTCGATTCAAATACGCCGGTTATGTCGATTAAATGTGTAATTTTAGTAAATTACTGTCGAAATATCTTTTGACAAAGTTATTTTATTTATAAAATAAAGTAAACATCATTACAGTGAAGGTGGAGTAATAGTTGATTTTGAACAAGTGTCAACAAAATATAAAAAATGAAAGTGATCTGCTTAACAATTGTGTTTTTATACCTGATTGGCGGTGTCGTTTCGCGTTCCACTAGATCTACAAGACGACACGGAGGTGGAGGTGGCGACACTCCAGGAAACTGCGAATCAGTTAGACCCTTTTTTGAGCGTAAAAATATCACAGTTGATTTCACAACAACGTTTCTCCCCAGCGACATTTCGTTGAGTAAGTAAATTTAATTGACCATTTGCGGTAAATTTTTGTTTACATATCAGTTACCTAAATTGATCAATTATTGGCAAGTTAAACCCACATGTATGCTTTCGATACTTTAAACTATCATATGAAATTTAGTGTAGAGCTGGTGGAATGTCAATATATCATCCATTTATTGACAATTGAAGTAATTTATTTTCGATTGTTTGAATGGCACATTTTATCAGTCATATGATGAAATATAGATACAATGTAATAAGACTTGAATAGACAGACTCAGAATTATTAACAGTCAATTCTTTGTGATTTAATTCAGTAAAAATATCATGTCTTGGAGTTATCAGTATCAAGAAAATATGCAGTCTTATACAAAACCTACATTAAAATGATATAGAAGCTCCAATTTTAATTTAATGTTTGAATACTGACGAAATATTTATTGCGTAGATGAATACAAGTTTATTCTTTTTTTTTTTTTTCATTTTAACTCCAAATTAGGAGGCATAAAATAAATATTATTGTATGAAAAGTTAAATATCAACTGACAATAATTTTATTACATAAATTAAAAATTCAATTTCGATTTTGGAGTAAAAAAATAATCTTCAATAATTTGATTGCTTTTTTAAATTTTTTACTATATCTTATAAAAGCAAATGGCATCATTTGTTAAAAAAAAATTTTTTTTAATAAAAAATGTAATTTAAATTCCATTTTATGTATTTACTCTAATAGTACATGATGAATTTAAATTACAGAGACTCTTCAGAGCAAGTAAATTGAGATATGGAAAAAAGTCTTTTAATAAATCTGAAGATTTTCTTATATTATATATGAGCTTAAGATATTCACAGGATTAACCTCTCGACATTTTTTTAACCTTTTCATTCCTCTTTACCTCCCGGCACGCTTCCGGCGCGTGCCGAATAATAATCTAACGGATCTTGATAGACGTGTTGAGAGATCTTGTAACCAGATCTAATCGTGATTATTTCTTAATCCTCTCGTACTTATTCTTCCTATTTAAAATACCATCCAATGTCACACTGGTGGTATACATAAGTACCAATGCTAAGAGAAGCACGATTATTATCACATTTTGTTGGTGTTGCAATCTAGACTTAACCTGCCCCTTTACACTTTTGACAAACTACTCAGTATGTATATATAATATAAAAGGATATACATAAAGTAGACAAAAAGATTCCCACTAAAAAGCTTTTATATACGAGGGTTGTAGGTTTTTTTACTCAAGTCATTTGCGGTGAGAAAAAAATAAAAACGATAGAGTAGCATGATCAGCAGACGAAGAAAAAGGAAGAGAAGAAGAGGGTCTTTGCTATAAATCTGCTATAAAATATATATACAACTACGCCAACGCATGTATTTCGAAATCGTTATTTTGATGATGAAAAGAAAAATATATATATATATATATTAGATGATGAAGAATCGTAAAACATTCTTGTTATAAAGGAATAAAAGCATTTTCAAAACAAAAAATCATGTGACGTCTTTTTCCACCTTTATATCATATTTTGTGACCATTTAGTATTTTTCTCACAAATTTTTCTTTATTGGTCAACCAAAAATAAATTTATGATGAGGAAGAATGAGGCGTTGATGAAGGTATATAGAAGTAAATGATGATGTAAATGACGACTTAAACATCCACCTCGAGTTTAGCGGCAGGTAAAGTTAGATAAATATCGAAGTCGGAGGCTTAAGCGATCAACCAGTCGATCGGGACATTAACTCTCGTGACAGGCACCAAGTCGACTAATCGAGCCAACCAGTTTTGCGGCCGACTGTGGCTGATTTGCTCATTTAGGTTAATTAAAGCATCCTCACGCTTCTTGCCTCCTATATTCCCGACTCTTTCTCTTAATCACTTCCCCTTTCCATCATTTCCCGCGCTATTCTAAACATACTGTGTATGATTCTATGCTATTAAGGTAGTAGTTGAAGTCCATGGCATCATTTCGAGAGCCTCGTAACGACAATTTGCATGATTGACAGCGTGTATTATGCTACAGGCGTTGGTTATTGGTGATAAAGCAGAAGGTAGCCGGATAAGCTAATAATGCTTCTTATATTTTGTTTCCTTCGCTATTCGTTTTATATCAACTGAAGGTTGACGATAGAAATACTCGAGAAATTCCTCGAAACAAACCTTGCTATGTTTACATTTTGATTACATAGAATTCGATTGTTCGAACGGTATTCAACTTATTTCACTATATTTGATTATTGAACTGCCATTTTATCTTTATATTTTCTTCGGCTTTAGATGTATCCCTTGATTTTATCTGAAATTCCCAAATATTGGAGTTCAATTTCAGTTATCTATTTATTGGATTATCTACTATATACCATTCTGACTGTTATTTTCTTTTATATAATAATTATTTTACTTTCTGAGAGGATTTAATTTCTGTTAAATTCATTGAACATATTTTTTAAAATCATGGTAATGATTGATATTGATAAAAACCAATTTTTATTTAAAAATCAATAGTATCAGTAAGTAAGAAATTTAATTCGAACGAAATAACGTTGAGTTCTATTGGAGTAATGTGCTGTAATAATATTTTTCGCTCTATTTAACGCTCGTTAGTTATCATAGTATATCAGATAAGAATTCTAAATCTATCAAAGAGTTTTGTAATTTTTTATTTTTTTTATTTTACAAATTCAATTCAAAATATATAATTTCAAAGAAACGATGTATTTTGTGATGAATATTATTTATGTTAAACTTGTCTTGTAAATCTTTCTTTCATCGAAAACTTCTATAAAATATTATCGATTCTATTTAATTACCTTTTCGTTGTCTATAAAATTGAAAAATATCTGTAGAATCATCTTTATTCCAGCAAGTACCTTCAGCAAGATTTTTACAATCTGTTTCTACAGCAAAAATTCCAAAAAATCGTAAATTTCTATCGTAAATTTTCCTTTTATGTTTTGTTCAAAGATTTTTTTGACTGATCTGATATTAAAAGGTTCTGTAGAATATTGGTTAATTTTATTTTTACGAGCCATCTTTCTGTACACTCAATCTGATTAGAAAAAAGTAATTTTAGGAATCTGTTCAATTCCGAAAAAATACATTGTACACAGGATAGTTTTATTTTTCACAATTATTGGAAAAATTGTTTCTCTTCTGTGTTTCGTCCATCCCTTCAAGATGTAATAGATACTGGAAACACATAAAATTCTTGCTTACTAGTAAATTTTCATCTGTACTATTTTCTTGTTTATCTCGTATATGAAAGAAAGAAATAAAATAATAATATAAAAATATATCTATTGTTCATTGAGCATCATACAAAAAGATAAAAATTTTTTTCCTTATCATCTGGGTTTTTCAGATTTTACTTTATGACATAAATGATGTAAAAAAAAGTACAATTATGTCCATTTTTATTCACAACAGTTTCTTATGCAAGCCGAGAACTATAATTATTAATTAATATCATGATTTGCACTTTTTATCGTGTGAAAAATAGTTTATTATATGAGATAAAAAAAAATAAGGGAATGATTCTTGCACATATTCTTATCTTGATTTATAAATTAAATAAAAATATTTGAGGTTGATTAATTTTTTAATATTAAAATCACAAACCACAAAATTAATTAATTTTCTTCGAGTTACGTAAATACTTTTATTTCTAACTTTATTTCTATCGTGAATTATTCTAATAATTTTACATCAAATATTAAAATAAATTATTTAAAGTAAAATTTTCGTATTAATAATTATATTTAACTGCTATTTAAGGTATTAAAACATTTTAATCTCTAAAATATTGTTCAGACCTAAATTTCAAATTATAAAATACATATGCAGATTTTATTTCTTCAAAATACCAAAAAAAATACTTCAATTCAAATGACCTTTCTTCAAATTTTTTCATTTCACAATAATTACACTACACAAGTTCACAACATAAACTAAAACTCCATTATTACTTAATAAAATATTTGACTCATTGTTTTTTATTATGATTACACTCTTTTACAAAATGAAAGTTTAAAAAGTCTAGTTAAAAAACAAGAGTAATAAAATGGCTTTCAACATAGATATTAAACGAAAAAATATTTCAAATTTATCTTGAAGCTCATTTAAAAACTCTTTAGTCATAAATTAGTATTTACTCAAGCTTGTAACATTTTTCTCCATCATTGCACGATATTTTCTACATATGTACAAAATGTCAAAGGACTGTTGGAGTAGTTGCAAATTCAATTTCTCGCTGGCTGTCTTGTTTCACTATGTATATATCCTTAAACAACCTACAAAACAAAAAATAAATTAAAAGTTGAGTTTTAGAGACAAAGATATAGAGTACACGTTCATGTAGAGACTGTTGGCTTCCGGGTATGTCGAGTCTGGGATAGATATATGAGCATGCAACGACGAAGCTCGACTCGAGGCCGGATCCAAGACTGTAACGTGTATCATTATACCTCTCTACCTCGTATATAATACAATCGCGCGACCATAGCGTCGATTTGTGCTTCCCAACGATCACATCCAAGGGTCGAAGGTGTCGAATGCCGGACGAGGTCACGCGAGACGAGAAGACTGTGAAAGGTTCAATCCTCAACGTGGGTATATGAGAAACTATTTCATCCCACGGGATATCTCTTCTAAGAGAGCACCTGCACAAATACATTATTTTAACCTTTATCTATTGTTTTTATCTATGTTTATTATTTTTACCAAGGGTGGAATTTATAGGATGATTTAGGCCAATAAATTCATCAGATTTTTTGTTTATTTACATTTTTCTTTCTTATTTAGCCCTGTGTGTGATGAGTGATGATGCATTGTAGAATGTATAATAAAAATGAGGAAGCTCTCTACAAGACTCCAAGGGAGACCCAAAAACCTTTTAACACACTTTCCGTCACCCAGCCCTGACCTCAATGCAATTCTCTCTTAGTAAAGAAACATCTTATTTTATATCAAAATTCACCCCTCTGCCAACAAAAAATACTTCCTTAATGCTACTATAAATTACAGCTATCATGTAGGGAATATTTCTTGTGCTGTTTATTTTACTTCTTGGATTTTTTCATTGTTTACTAGAAGTTTTTTTTTTGATTAATTATACCTAAGAACAGAAAGGATTCTTGTTTGCAAAAAAAAATATCAGGATGTTTGTAACTATTTCATAGATAAAGCCATTAATTTTACAGCTAATGAACTCCGTATTTTTTAAATAAATATTTATAAGTGGCCTATTTTTTTTTTTTACTTGTAATGTTAGATGTTGTATTAATAAGATAAGTTTTATTTAACTATGATGTTAAATTTGTAAAAAATTCGAGATACAATAAATTGTTGGAATGTGGTTTAACTTGTCAATAATTTAGATGATTATATATCATTTGGAACTAATTATTTATTAAAAATTTATAATAATACTTTATAAAAAAATTAATAGAAAATATTCCATAGGGTTTTTAATCTTTTTTTTTTCTTTGCCAATATTTCTTAATTAAAATTATATAGTTCTTTTCTATATTTAATTTTTTTTTACAAAGGACGCTTTATAAAATAATTTTCAATAAAACAATGCATGTAAATTGAATGAGAATGCTCTGTTTTTGTTTTTAAATTAGTTTAATTAAAAGCAAACATTTATTTTGACAAAAAGACAAAAAAGATTCTATTAAAGTAAAAATAATTATAATTTTTTTTACCAAGAACAAATATTATTTTTTATCTTCCATGACAAGTACTTTTTTTCTTTGATAAAACATTTTTTTTTTTATTATTACCAAACATAGTACGTATTTTTCTATAGTTCTGATTGCAAATTCTTTTATTACTTTTTTCCGTAACATACTTTTTATTTACCAAAAAAAAAACTAACACTAAAATATTGTGATAAAATCTTTTGAATTTGAGGGAAAACAGAACAAAAAAATACAAAGTTCAAATTTTATAAACAAATCTGAACAGAAGTAGTGAAAAAATGTAAAGTAGAAATAATACAATAAAAAAGAAAATAAAAAGTAGATTTACATGCAATTTTCTATCAAGTTTGATGTGCAAAAACTGCTCTCACTTTACAAGTGAATGTTTTTTTTTATATTATCTTTTATTTCTATTTATGTATAATATAATGTTGAATACACTTGAGGTACATTTGAATTTTCATTTTTTCAATAAACATTCATTATATTTATATCATGTTAAACGACTCATTTTGAAAGATAAACATAATGATAAAATATAATTGGTTTCTTTTTGTTTTCTTAGCGACATGCAAGGGCCACTGTTGCAGCCAACAGACTGAAGATCAACTGCGACAACAAGCAAGAGCAGACTTTCATAGTCTGATACACCACCACAGCAGAACTTTGCAAGGTTTACTTGCCACGACAGCAGATGCTTTGAGGGGTAAGTTCTAAATTGATAAACTTATCTTAAAATTAATCTTGTAAAGAAAACGTGCGTAAGATTTACGGTGTTACTGGTGAGATATAATTAACAACGCATTGTTAAAAGACAATTTATATAGAAATACTTTTCATAAAATTAGGTTGTATATTTCTTTTAGTAGTGTTTATATATATTTTTAAAAACATGATAATTATCAAATGTGATGAGATATTTTTATTTCTCACGTGCTTTAATTACCACTTATATTATTTTATGAATTATTAGAGCATGGAATAAAATGTGCAAAAAAATTACAAGTTGTATTAATAAATATTACATTTACTTTTAAATAAACTTTTATTATTTTTAGGTATTTAAATGATAATATTGTAAATAAAAAAAAATAATATTATGCATAAAAAAATTTTAATCTATTTATTATTATTGTTATTACTTTTAATTTTTTATAAAAGTGAGATAAGTAGAAACGTTTTTTTAAAAAAAAAAAAAAGGCAAAATCTTTTTCCTGATAACTTCAATCTCGTTTTTTTTCAAGGGAACTTTTTCGTATTGGAGTTCTTTTCCCTCGACACACTATTTTCTCTGAGAAAGAAGTTTTTATCTTTTCATATTCTATCATTTAAATAATTATATAATAATTTAGTGCTCACTAAATAATATATAAAGAAGTATAATTACATTTTTCAAGTATTTTTATTTTTAAATAATTTTACAGACATTATGTAAGATTAAAATTGTCTTGAATACTTCATCTCAAACTGATTATTATTTATTTTATAATAATTATTTTTATATTTTATCATTATTATTATTATCATTTAAATGTTTTGAAATTATTGTGAATTTCTTTAATTATAACGTTTAAAAGAATAATATATTTTAAATATAAAATTGTAAAGAATAATGTTTAAATATTTATGAGCATTTTAGGATATTATACTTACATATATATTTTAAATGGTTTTTTTTTGCAATTGTATTGTACTTGATGAAAAAGAACTCATCATGTTGGTGGAGTTAATCTACTATGATGCCAATAAAGAATACAATTTAAAAAAAACCAATCTACTAGACTATTTATTTTTTTCTGGTCTTAGTATACAACAAACAAAAAAATAAACAGTCTACAAAATCGAATAAAAACTAACGGAATAGCGAATTTCCCACATTTTCAAGGGAATTTCGGGGTTGCATCAAAGGCCGAGAGACGAAAGGCAGGATGAAAGAGAGAAAGGAGAAAAATGCGGTTCAACAGGCATCGGAACGCGAGTACATAATATATAGAAAGAGCAAGTAGTAGGGTAGAATTGAGAGAAAAGGGAGACCAGTTTGGTTCATGTGCAGCTTTCGTTATACGTTCTGTTGGAGACTTGAAGAGTTTGCAAAGTGAAGAATAAACGAAGAAGAAGCAGAGAAAGACGGTTTAGGTTGGCTTTCTCGCGCTCAAACAAACTCAGTCACTCGCCGTATAAGGCCATGTCGTACAATCCTCGCACGCCCGGGCGAGAGACTCCTTCTATATGTACTCTTTTACAACCTCGTCCTCCGCAGCTTCTGAGCCACTTGGCTGCCTTGTGAATTGCGATCGAGTATTGCAATTAAGTCGATTGCATGATTCGATATGTCTGTACTTTCCTTTTTTTTTTTTTCATTTTCAATAATTAATTTATTATAGATATTTTTAAATTTAAGAAAGGAAAAACATTGTAAAGATCTTTTTTTTAATAAAAATGACTGTGATAATCAAGAAATCATCAATTGATAAATAATGAAGATAACAAAAATAAATAAATGATTTTAAACATTATTTGATGTTGAGAAGATTCGTGCTTTTTTATTAATAAAAAATTTTTAATTAAAACTTTAAATAATCATAATTATTATTATTATTATTATTGTTGTTGTTATGTTAAAGAAAGAATTAACATTTTTACAACAAATACCTTTATGTCGTTAATGAATTTCATTGGCATTACTTTGACATAATGCATTTGTAATTAATGCCCCTCAATTGTAATTTTCGAATGAATTTCTGGAATTCATTCTTTCGATAATAAAAAAAAAAGCTAAGGAATCCAGTGTAGGGTCAATTCTTTTCTTACAATAAAATCACAGTAGTAGATTTAATATTGATTTAAAAAATTATTAATACAATAATTTATTTTCATTGCACATTTTATTTATTTATTTATTTAATAGTTGAAGTATTAAATATAAGTATCCAAGTACAGATCCATGTGATAATTTTAAAAAAATTCATGTAATCGATATCTTCAAATAATTTATTGATAAATTCGATGCTAATGATAAGTTTCTTGTGAAATTTCTGATAATTTTCAATTATTAATGAGATGTCGTTAAATTTTTGTCTCAAACCCAGTATCAGGCAATAATTTGATCATTAAAGTGTTGAATAAATTATTCAATTAAATTGTCTCATAAGTAATTTAATGTTTTTATTAATCAAAAATGTGTAAGTACAAAAAAAAATGTATTATCATAAATGAATGATATTAAATTTGACAAAATAATAATATTATAATAATGATGATGGTGATGATGATTTTCAAACATGATTTAAATTTAAGTGTTGTGCCTACTTAAGTAGACAACCAAAAACTTATAGTCTATCCATACTTGGTTTATTAAAAATTTATAGAAAGCAAGAACCGAAAAGTACTCAGAAGTGGTAAGAATATTTTATTCAGAAGCTTGAATAAAACATAATATGTTACTCGGAAAAAAACGTTCTTGAAAACAACGAAGAAAATTATTACAAAATTTTACAGAAAAAATGAGCACTATTATTTGTACATTTTTTTTCTTCATAAGCTCACAAATAAAAAATATTTACGATAACTAAATTTTATAAGTTAACAATAATAATTTAGACATCAGTATAAATGAATCAGATTAGAATAATTTTAATTTATTTTTTAAACTTTAATAATAAGTGTGAAATAAATATTCTATATATCGTCTAGGTTATTGAATTATCCTTATTAATAACTATAATGATTAATAAACACTTTGAAAATGCATTTTTTTCGAGGTTATTGCAATTTTAGAGCTGAGTCATAGTCGATTCGACGTAAAATAAATTTAGCAGGCACTAAACGTGCTCTCGATGCATACTTGCATAAACAGATTACAAAAACGTGATCTGTAGAACTGATTAACTATCGCAATCATCGTTTACACTTGATATCATCGATATTAATAGTCAATACTAATCAAATAATAAAAACAAAAGAAATAATTTTCAAAAACAAAGAAATAAAAAAAAAAAAAATAATAGCGTATCAGTCGAAGTTAATGGAAAAATGTAATCTCTTGAGGTATTCTTCAATGTGGTTTTCAAGATATGAAAAGCTGTCGAGTTAAAAATAAGATGAGAAAGGAGTTAAACGAGAAGACGGACAGGAATAAAAGGGAAGAAACGACAGGGTAGGGGTGGAATCCGGAACGAAACGCCTACACGAGACTATCGTGCGTGGAATCTCGATCGAGCTATCTCTGCTTAAGTAGAGGATAAAATTCTCCAACTCTTCACATACGTATAGATATATAGATTTCACCAATCCTACACACTCAAACTTGTTCTTCCTTCTGGCTTGGATCTACGTGCAATCTCAGCCCCGGTTTTAAGACTACCAGCAGATGAAAACCTGCTGAAAATTGGAGGACAAACCTCGACCAAATCGTGCTTTCCATTTTAATTTCCATACTTCCATTCATAAAATCCAAATCGTTGAGAATGTGCACATGTAGATATGGTAGATCTTGGAATTTATAGCTCTTATGACCTATCTAAATATCCTACAATATCGTGGGATTAAATTCCTCTAACTTCATTTCTCTGAATTAGTTACTAAATTTTATAGTATTCCTTTTTGTACTCAACTGGATTCCTTGCGGTGAATAATGTTGGAAAATTATGTACTTCAAGCTTTGAGAGATTGTTGAGAGAAGTGTTAAGTGGAAATGGAAAGTGGTCAGACATATAAGAGTGTGATGTGATTAGAATTTCTTTTTTCTTTTTTATTCTAAAGATTTATTGGACTTGATTTTTTTTAATGGATTATCTTTTATGCACTCTTTTAAAGAAGATTTTGAGAGAATTTTTTGTTATCTTCATTTAGAAGATTTATTTACTGGTGTAATAAATTTTAAACTTTATTTTGAATTATTAATTGATGAAAAAATGTAGTTTGGCATTTGATTTAAAGCCCCTATTGATGTTATATAAAATACTTACATTAAATTTAAAAAATTTTCAAGAATTTTTGGTGAATAATAAGGAATAAAGAAATGCAGACTTCAGAAGTAAATATCATTAATGAGAATAATCAATTTTATTTATTGTGATTTACAGTCAAATTTATTCTTCAATACAGAAAAAAAAAAATTTTGCTTGTAATTACGAGATTAAATATTTCTTATCCTTCTCATTATAATCAGTTTTAAATGTGTCATTCCATGGCATCGATTTCCAATGTAATTATAAAAAATAAAATGAAATTCCATTGAATGTAACCAATTAGTTGATTCACAAAAAAAAAAAAAATAAAATACTTAATGAATAAACTGCGAAATATATTAGCTTATGTGTTGATGTTCGTAAAAATGAAACACATGCAGCAGATATATTCTGTTAAAGAAGCCTAAATCCGAAACAAATTGAAAATAATTTATCTCTAGCAAAAAAAGAACTAAAACCAACATATTTTCTTAAGATAAAAATATTTATTATTTTATTATCTGCATGACAATCTTTATAAGAACATGATAGTCATGAATTTTGAAGCTTATTAATGAAACAAAAAGTGTATTTTACAATATATAACAACACTCGTGTGAGAATAATTGGCACAGCAACATAGTAAGTTGATAGAAAAAAAATTATTTATCACTTAATCTACAGAAAAGTAAAATATTAATGTGCTTAATCATTATTCAGAATTCAATTTCCAAGCAATAAATATTACTATCTAAAATCAAAAGTCATTAATTAATGTCTTTCGATAAAATAATCTTTTTGTAAAGAGTTAAATAAGGAGTCTTCTTAATCCAATAATATTGCGGCAGTGACGGATAGGTATGATTTGCTTAGAATAGTGATTGAGACAAAGATAGAATGAATGATTTAGTTGATCTATACGTGGATAGTAATAGAAGAGACAAGAACATACAGAGAAATTCTTTAGTAACAGAGACTTGATTCAACACCATGCATTCAAACATGCAACTGCTACGCAGTCGTTGTTGTACATTCGTTTGACCGACACCACCATCTACCCCCTCGTCCATTTTCTCCTGGTACCCTCCGGCTATCGACGATGAATACGTGCGATGCTTTGAAAACATTCGCCAACTGCATGAAATAGAATGTCCAAGTCGATTCACCGTTTGATCTGTCGCACCAGTCAGCTTCAATACAGGTGTCATTTTATTCAGTTCATTAACCCTTTTCTTCAGCCTTCGAGAATTCATATATGTCACGAGAAAAAGTCCCCTGATGAATTGCTTCAGTATTTTTTCATCATCATTTTTATGGTAATTTACATCGTACTCCTTTTTTTGTCTCTAGAACTAACACAATCATTTCTTTCTATTTCTCATTGTGTCGTGAATGAATACTACAAAAAATTGTTGAACGCATTTTGAGGTCGAATTTGTATTAATTATAAGTAATTTTATAATTAGAAACATCTGTTGGATTATTATTTAAATAAAATTAATGATAGAAAAAAATATTACATGGATTAAGAATTTTTTTTTTCTAATGGAGATTTATTAAATTAAAGTAAATTTCTTTAAGTAAATAAATGGTCTATTAAGTTACGTTATGCTTTGGTAGACACAGTTGATTTCACCATTCAATTACCATTTTATGGCCTCATTGATTAAACTGACCAATTCTCATTATTTTTATTTTACTTCAAAAAATGTTCATTCTAACAAATGAGCATTTTTTATCAAACTTTCCGTTTACTTTATTTGATCAATAATTTCAAGTTTTCTGAAGAAAAAAAAATTAATTATTAATAAAAAATATTAGGAGAAGGAAGAGTAAAGTGGAAAGCTCGAGAAAATTTACTAATTTATCAAAATGAGCTTAAAAATACTCATTGCGTCTTTTATTTATTAATTTTTTAATTTATTAATGCATTGAAAATTATTAATATTTGTTAATATATTTATTAATTTGTTGATTCAAATTTTTTTCTTTAACTGAATAAGTTAATTTTCTAATGAATGTTTAATAACTTTTAAAATAATTAAAAAATTTTAACTCAATGTAAATAAGTCTCCTTATCGACTCAGTTTATCTCGTGAAAAAAAAAAGCTGTACAAAAAAGAATCAGAAAAAAATGTCTGTCTTTAATTAAAACTTGATAGTTCTTTAGGTTCTTAAATGGATTTCTAGAACACTGATCCTTAAATAAATGATACTGATAAAAAATACGTTGAAAATTAATCCTTACAGGTAATATCCCATTGAACGAATAACCGCAGATTAAATGATCTTTCAGGGAAAGAGTACTTGAGATTAACGTCCTTTGAAGAGTCTTTAAAATAATTAGAATTAATTACGTTAAAAGTTTACTGAAATCTAATAAAATCATTTACCTTTAGACTTTGTATGGTTCAATCTATAGAAATAGTATTCATAATTCTACCATAAAAGGCTAACTTTACGATTACTTTTTGCCACAAATCTATCGTGATTCATTTTTTTTCATAGCTAAAAAATGTAAAGTTGTATTATGGAATGTATGCAAAAATGAAAAAAATAAAATGAGTATTACACTCACGAGTAATTATTGATGACATTTAAAACAAAAAATATAGAAAAATCTTTATCTCATAATTTTTTAATAGAAAAAAATGAAATAAAGATTATTGACTTATAAGCAAAAAATTAAAAACTTTTAGCGAATTGACAGCTTTCAGTTGATTATTTGCAGCTGTTATGACTGATGGAAAATACGATGCAAAATTCCAATTTTCACCGCATTTCATTCCATTAGAAATCATAATCCATAATGCATTCTTATAGATTTTTTTTTCTTCATTCATTTCTCCATATTGACTGTGAAAAGTTTTACTTATTTTCGTCCATATATATTGTAAATATATTATATTAATATTCTAAGCACTTTAACTGTGCATGACATGAAATAAAAATATGTGCAAAATACATATTATATTTTTTTAAGACTAATAAATTAGTTTACTCAATTTGCTAATTTTATTTTGTAGTAAAATAAATGAATCAATAAATGATTATATTTTGATAAGAGGATAAATTGCTTTTTTCATTAAAATAGAAAGCAAATATTTTGCTAAATTTGATCAGATAATATAAACGAAGTTTGAAACATTCTTTAATAGTTCTTTTTATAGATCAACGCTTTTTGGAGTAAGTTTAACATTTTATTATACTGTTGTATTTATGTTGCTCTAAAAAGTGTTTCTTTTTCTGCTAAATTTAATTTCACAATAAAAAATATACAACAGAATAAAACAAGTAGCAGTGAGCAAAGATGAATAAAAAACACAACACAGCATTAATTGATAAGAAAATAGCATTTATTTATCGGCATAGTAAATTTCCACAAATTTAAAATTTGCACAAAGGCTTGAAGAGAGTGTTGATTACGAAACAAGATTTAATTTCAATGGAAATACATAACGTGCATGAATGGGTGTGCCTTGTCGGCTCGTTTAAAGTTTAGCTCGTGGAGTTTAAATGACGACAGAGTGGAAGAGAGAGAGAGAGAGAGAGATGAGAGGGACGATGTAAAGAAATAAGAAAGTGGGACGTGCTATTTTCGTTACATTCAGGTGCTTGAGGAATACTTACCACAATAACTTTTGCAGAGTTTGCTTCCAGATCCAATAGGCCTTTGTCATCAAAAGAAAAATATATAAGAATAAGAAATAAAGTTTTCTCAAAAAAGATTGAGGTTAAAGATCTATTTTCTGCCCATCTTCATTCAAACAACTAACTAATGAATATCAACACTTTCTTGTTGGAGAAGAAGAAGAAAAAAATAAACCCAACGAACCAGAAATTTCATATCTCTATATTGGAACATGAATTTATCGTTTATACAAGCTTAGACATAACTATGACGTGACATTTTAGCGGTCGTAGTTAAAATAAACATGTCAGTTAAAATCAACAACTCGCCGATTGTCTTGTGACATATCCAAGCGAATAAATTAGTCAATAATCAATGGCCGATTAATCATTCGATTATCGACTGAGTGTGTTAAACATAGTGCAAAAGTGTAGATTGAAGTTATAAACAAACCGGAGGAATTTGAATTGTTTCATGTATTTACACATTTGTTAGCTTTATTAGAGAGAGAGAGAGAGAGAGAGAGAGAGAGAGAGAGAGAGGGAGAGTGAAGCAAAGTCTAGTTTCGCTCGTGTCGTTGCCGCGGCAACCTGCAGACTTCTCTCCCTTTCAACCATTCTCTCTTATTCTTGTGGTACTTCAGCCGTTACTTTACGCATCATTCTATTTTTATAACCCCACACATAGACCCTTATTTCCTCTGTTTTCACAAAATTTTTTTACATATTCAGGTATAAATTACAATTCACTGATTTATTATGTAAAGACCCTTTCTTTTTTTTGTTTCTTTGTACACATACGCGTTCATTTGCTGAACTCGTTAAGTATTTTAGCAAAAGTATTTGAAAAAGTGTAGTTAAATGCTTTCTTGGTATTTTATTCGTCATTTTACTTGAAAGAATATTTGAATAAGGTATTTAACGTTGGAATTATATTGAAGATGGTATGAGAAGTATAGAAAAATGAACTTGGTGTTGTAATTTTATTCATTTGTTCGAGATAAATATTTGTGTAGGCAAACTAATTATACTGCGATTTAGTAATTTGATTTTAGTGGTTGATAATTGGTTGAGAAATCAGTTTAAATCAATAGAAGAATAAAAATAACATTTGTTTAATTGAATGAAACTTTATACTCTTATTAGATCAATGTTTTCACTAACAATTCAAGTTAGTTTGTTAATATCTGAAAAACTTTCCTAGCGTGTTCAAACATCCTGATAATTTTTTTTATCAATACAAACGCAGAGTAAATAAAGCAAAGCATTGGGGAATTTTATTGGCAAATGTTTTTTAATGTTCAAAAGTGAATATAAATTTTATAAATCCATCAATACTCATACTATGTATATTATTTACACAGTAAAAATCAAATAAAAACACTCGAGTTCAAAAATGTAACAATATTTTCAAAATTAACTGCTGAAATTCCTTTTTTCAATTTTCTATTACTCCAAATAAATATGTTATGATCAAATAAGAATTATATTAATGTTATTTACGAATATTAAAATTATTAATAATTAAAAATATTTTAAATCTCCTTATTGAGACTTAAAGTTTATTATTTCCTTCAAATATAAATAAATAAAATAAATTTAATCCATGTCGTTTCTGCACAGACTGAAGTTTAATAAAATTTGCAGACGATAACAAAAAAATTTTCATATAAAACAACATAAGGGTTAACCAATAACAGTCCGACATTCAGGAAGACGAATCGTTGGTAGAAAATAATTGTATACAAAAATGTAAATCGTAAAATCAATGAATATTTATGAGAGATAGTGTATTATTTAATATCGACTTTTTGCAAATTCAATTTCACCCTTACAAGGTCGTATTTTTTAGTATTATTTTACAACAATCATCTAAAGTATTCAGAGATAAATAATTAACTACTCCAAAAGTGTTTAATCATTTAATTATTAATATACTGTAAATTTAGTGGCTTAAAACATTTCCAAATTATTTACACATACCAATTAATTTATTTAATGTGTTTATTTTTATAATTAAATTATCCTAACAGATAAATATTAACATTGAATTAAAATATTGACATTGCCATTTATAAATAGATACTCATTTAAATGTTGTTTGTTAGGAAGAGGTTTGCAAAAAAATTTTATTTGGTTAGTAATTGATAAAGAGTTCAGCTAAAGGTTAAGTAAAAAGTGAAATAATGCAGTTTTAGCATCCCAAAAATATAATTTCCCTATCACATTATGAATATTTATACCCATATGTAAATATTCAAATGAGGTTTTTTTTAGTAAAATGACTCTATTGGATGCATTAATAACTCGAGATTAGTTTATTTTTATGAAATTAAAACAAGAGAGTTGTATATTATTTCAGTATTTTATGGAGGCTATTTAAACCAAGTAGAATTATAGAAACATAAATTATCAATAATATTATCCGACCTAAAGTGATATAGATATTCATAGATCAGAGATATCGATAAGTAATGGCTTTAAATTCACATTTCGATTTCGTTGTAAATTTAATAGCAATAAGATAACTATTATTTTAAAAATATATGTAATGAAATTTTCTATTAATATTCAATCAAAAGATACACATGCACAATTTGTTTTATATTTTATGGGTTTAGATAAATTGATTGATAGAGTGGCTTTTATATAAATTGAAACAAAAAAAAATGAATGAGAAATCTATGCTACTAGAAATTTATATTTAATTTAATTGAAAAAATATAAAACTCCAAGTTGACTCTTCTCGAGTATAACTTCATTGTTCTCTTCAGTGTATATTGTTTTGCAGAAACATTTGATTGATCTTTTAATAGAAAATATATATAAAATACTCTTTGTTAAATAATTTACTGATTACATCATTCAGAACGGATATGTTACAATCAGAATATTAATCTGATAATTTTTCGATTGAATGAACAAGAGTTTAAATATAAAAATTATTATTATTATTATCATTATTACTTTATAATAATAATTATTATTATAATAATGACAATTATTAAATTATTCTTAAAATTTTCTTAATTTAATAATGATGTCTGAAGATACTCTTCAACACTTCACGAGTTCACATAGTTTTCACACTCCAATTAAGTGCACAGAAGATGCAAATTACCAAGCGTTTGCTTTATGAATGTCTTTATTTTAAAGAGACGTAGGAGTTATTTTTTATATAATAATAATTGTAATATTTTTGTATTAATTTATTTTTTCAAAGTTGTAAAAGTAATGTTAAAAAAACATTTCCAATAATTTCCAAAAATTTAAAGTTCATTTTAAATAATTAAATTAAAATTTTTAATCGTTTTTTAATGACACGACTGTTAAATTAGAAATTTTGCATAATTTATGGCTATTTTTTTATTATCTATACGTTTAGATTTTTTTACAGATAATAATGCATTGAATGATAAAAGTTATCTCCACATAAATTACAATCCATTAGAAAAAATTTAAAATTTTTCCTAAGATTGTGTGAAATATAAATTGATACCATATTAATTGATTAATGCAATCAATACAAATCTCATTGATTAATCAGAATATTATTCCTGACCATAATTGCTGGATACTAATTGAACAGAACGAGAAATGTACCACTTAGAATCCGAGTGGAATCTATAAAAATAAACATTAAATGTTGAATAATTTTTATTTCGAGAGATTGCATAAAATTAAGATATGCATTTGATAGTCAAATATCTTAATTGATTTGATTATATGACACCTGATTTTTATTCGAGCTAAAATTTTCAATTAAATGGTACGATTTGAATGTGAAATAATGGCATTCTTGGAATATCGACTCCAATAAGAGAAATGAGATGAAAAAATACCACCATCATTTGCATCTTAAGTTTCAGGGATTTTTTTTTATTTACACTCAATCGCTGAGAGTTGTAAGCGAACCACTTCTGGACAAGTGGTACCACTTGTGGCTAATCGAATGTAATCGATATCGACGGAGGGAGATAAAGTGAGATAGAAATATTAAGAGCAATGACCATTAAATGTTCAACTCGTTTTATTGCATAAGTACCATTGTGAGTTTAATTGACGCCTAACTCATGGCATCGGCCTAAAACTTGTGTAATTATTTGTTCGCGTAATGGCTGAGAAAGTTATAATCGGCTGGACGTGTAGTTCGTTGCCATGTTGCTAAGTAGAAGGGGAAAATTAGTTCATGAGACCCAGGAGATTCCTGATGCTCTTTCCCACGTGCTTTTTTATTTAGTTTTTTTTATTCTTAAACTTCCCACCTTGTTTTAACTAAATTTAACCCCTGAACGATACAATTGTAATTGATTCGTAATTACACCATTTTTATTTCGATCCCATCATGATATTTTTTGTGCTTACCTTCATACATTATTTTACAAAATTATCATAAGAATATTTGACTTTGATGCAGACATTTTTTACCCTATTTACCGTCAGAGTTTTAAATAAAATTTGAATCCACAAAAAATGCTAAATTTAGGAATTTAAAAGTAACTTGGAATATACGATGATGAAAATTCAATTCAGTGTTATTGTTTCTAGAAATAAAATTGGAAAAAAAAACATTTATTAAAACCGTTAAATTTGTAGAACTTATCAACTGTTTTTTTGTTTATTTTTATTGATAAAATAATTCATTGTTTACTTTTAATTAAACAGATATGTTTTAATAATGATTGTAATAAAAAAAAAAAAACAAAGTTGATTAATTGAACAAATTAATACAATTGATTGGCTCAATTTGAATACATTAAAAAAATTAATTAAAGTAACTATTAACTTTTGATGCGATTAATGAAAATTGGCAGCTAACATTAGCTCATTTAAATTTTACCTCTCACTCATTATTAACCTTCTCGGTTGACCCTAAAATAAAACTAATTTAAATCATATTTTATAGTGCAAATTATATGGAGAAAAAAAATTTAAATACAACATTGAAACTTTTCCCATTATTAACATCAACTTGTCACAAAGCATAAATAATTTATAAATTGTTTTTTTTTTTTTTCATTGCAGAGGCAGTAACTTCTCTGGCACGTCAGTCTGAAAATAAGACACTGATCCTGTTTGAGCAAGTCTACAGATCAATGTCATTGCAAAGCAGACCGTCCATCAATGCTTTGTATCAAGCAATGGTAGACTATGTGTCACCCAGCAATACTCCAGACACTCTTCAGCAACTATTGAGTCGTGAAATGCTTCAAGAACGTTTCATTGAATTTTTCACAAAGCTTTTTCCTATTGCTTATCATCACGCAGTAAATCCACATGAACAAGACTTCACTGAAAAATTCAAGAAATGTTTGTATGAGGCAATGGATGAGATTCAACCTTTTGGAGACATACCTAAGCAAATATCACAATCGGTGAGCAAAAGTCTTGAGGCTGCTCGTGTGCTTGTTCAAGCTCTTACTCTTGGCAAAACTGTCATGGACCAGACAGACAGTGTACTTTTTTCTGGAACCAGTCCCCATCAAACTGCTTGCTATGAGGCACTACTCAGAATGACGTATTGTCCCAAGTGCTCTGGACATGGCTCTTCAATCCAACCCTGCGGGGGTCTCTGTACCAATGTTATGAGGTAAAATGTACCTACTATATACTCGAATACATACCAAACTTCAAACAACTCTCTTATTGATAGAGTATCCTAGATAAAAGTAATATTCTTGATAAATAGCACAACTATGGACAATTGATTTTGATATAAATAACTATCAAGTTTGAATATATGTTATGTATAAATCATTTTAATCTTTTTAAGAATATTTTCTTGAACAATAATTTAGAATTCTTAAATGCATCCCAGGGGTACTATTATTTCTTTTGAAAGAAAATTCTTAGATAAAAGAATTCACTAAGGGAAAAGTAGCTTTCAAATGAACGATTTTTAAAATGTAATTTAGATTAGTTCAACTAGAGAATATCGAGATACACACTCTAGTCAGAGTCTTTATAATAATGTGAATTAAAAAACTTTATTTTAATTATTCAAGATAGTTTATTAATATAAATAAATTATTTTCTAAAATTTAATGATAATCAATTAGTTAAATTTACATTAAAAAATGATATTGTCTAATTATATCATAAAATGTACTGAGAGTTTATTTATAGACTGTACAAGATAAAGTTTTTTATTATTGATTTGATAGTAATAAAAAAAAGAAGTTAATCAAAAGGAAACATTTGTTGTTAATAACGGTTATCAGAACTCAATAACTCATTTTGTTACATTGATATTGAAGAGAGAATTACCACAATAATAATTCAAAAGTAAATGTTTTGTTTTCAACAATAATGATGAAATATAAAATCCTCTACAATCATTCTCTTGCTTATTACATAACAATCAGTAAATATTAACAAGTTTGGAATTTCATTCAAAAAGTCTTTTATATAAATAAAATAAATAATTCATTGACGATTCATTTAATGTTGAATACAATTTTCCAAGTTAAGGTGAATAGAGATAAAAAAATTTATCACGCGAAAAATACATTTACAAACGATTTGATTTATTGAACAATTTTGATACAATATTTTCTCAGCTCAAGTAATTCTTGTCCTCTCAGCGGAAAATTTTTGTTGGAGCGGAAAAAGGGATAAGTCGACAAAACTCTAAATCATTTTTTGAGATATTGAATTCTTATACCACATTACATAAATCTTTTAAGACGATTTTGTTTGAAGTGTTAAATTTGAAAAATGTTATTTCATTTTTTCTTTACCTATTAAATCTGTATCTAATGGTAAAGAGTAAATATCATGTCGATTCAATTTATTTTATATTTACAATTGAACTTTAGTTGTGTAATATTTTCCATTTAAATAATTGATAAATTTTATGCAAACAGAAGCATTGAGAGAATATGAGAAATGTGCTAATATATACAATACTTTATTGTTTGACATACAATTGAAGTTAAATCCATTGAAAATATTGGAAATAAACAATGATATATAATCTGATTTTAAAATAAATGTAGTGAAGTAAAGGTAAAACATTGAAATTTATAGCTGATTGATGAGTCCTTTTTTTTATTTAAGTGAAAATTGCATAAATATGATGTAATAAATAGCTTGTTGAAAAAAATATAACTTTGACTTTAATGTGAATTGTCTAGCCATTATTCAAAACATCTCATAGGAAAGTATAAAAAGATGTTGTACTAAATTTTTTGCTTATTTGACTTAAAGATAAAAAATAACGATTGGTAAAAAGTGAATGTTGTGATTATTATTTTATAAATAAGTTTTTTCATTATACATGAATAACATCCTGTATGTCAATTATGTTTGTTAATTTTGATTAATGAAGACTCTTTTTTCTTAAATTGTATTTAAAAACCACAATCACAATCATAAATTAAATAATAAGCAAACAGATTTATGGTAATTAGAAACCATATCATTACTGTAGTGTTCAAAATTTACTATCAATATATTCCTTCAAGTAAAAAAGTAATTAAGTGATGAATAATAATAAAAGTCAATTATAAATTGAAATAATCCAACATGTTGCTGAACACTAAAAATTGTTAAAAAATTATAAGAAGTTACTTTAAATGTTGACTCTATTTATTGAAGCTTGAATAAATAATGTTTTTCCTTCAAACTAGGATTGATAGAAACTAGTGCTTATTTACAGTAAGTTTCTAAGTCATGAACTAATTACCAAGTTATTACAATGTTTACAAATAAACATAAATATTTTGCTTTATGATTAAATGGCCTGTAATCCTCTTTATCTCTTTTAGTTTTTTATTTTAACAATAAACATGAGATTACTTATGTAATAATTATAAAAATGATACAAGAGTGATTAAATAAGGAAATCAATCACCAGTTATTAATAAAGAAACCCAAAAGTTGTCATGAGAAAGAGATTTATGAAAGCTAAATGTCCAAAGTTAAAATATTTCTTTTAATCAAGAAACTAGTAGCTTTATTGATTTTGTTGGAAAGTTTTCTTCTCTGACGATCTAGTTTCACAACAATATACATCTAGAATTTTGATTGCTAGAAACAAGTAGCAAATATAATAATAGCTCGTAAAATATTATCTAGAAAAGTATGAGTATTTGAATAAATGAAATATGATTTACTTTTCAGAGGATGCTTGACAGAGCCAGCATCTGAATTGGATCTAGCTTGGTCTGGATATGTCGACACCGTAGATCGTCTGGTGGTTGCTGTTGATGGTCGTGATGAATCTGGTTTAGATGCTGAAAGAGCAATACGACAGTTAGACACTCGTATATCTGATGCTATTATGCATGCAATGGAAAATGGTCCAGCACTTGACGAGAAGGTAAGTGCGAAAATCTTCAAGTTTGTTGGAAAGTTTTTGAGTGTGGGATTTAAGAGGTTTAATACAACAGCTATATGTAGGCGGTAAAGATGAGTTGATGCTTTTTCTTCTTTGTATTCTTATTTTAAATATCTTCAATGCGACCGGATGCCGCTCCCTCATTGGCCGACGAGGGTCGGCATGAGCAAACTGTGAAGGAGAAACTGAAGGAATTAATTCATGCACGCGATGAAACACTTGGCAAGTTGTTCTTGTTGTTGACTAATTACAAAAAATTCTACCAGTCACGTGTTGAATAGGCTTCAAACATACCATACGTGAGTGTAGGGTAATGATTAGCAAATAAAAAGACTTTAAACCAAGCTGACGAATAAAGAAAAAAATAGACAATAACAACGATGAGAGTCTCTCAATGAAAGAAGCTTGGGAGTCCAATGAAACATGTTCCAGTCCTTTGACCTCTTCAGAGGGTCAGACTTAGAACTCATTTCACCTTTTGTATTGTTTAAAATTTTTTTATTTATTAATCAATGATTCAGCTGATTTTTCAATTTGATAAATATTATAATCAATTGGAAAAATTTATCTCAAGTTTTAGTGAATGAAGAAGACATTTTTTTGATTGGAAAGGTTGAGGTGTGGTTTTCTTTTTTTTTTTTTGAAGAGATCATTTCGTGTGGGATTTTTATTAAAATGTCTGGAACCTGTGAACCGGAAATAGGAGGTTTCGTGATACGATTTTTAGAGAATTTTTTGACAAAGAAAATGAGCAGTAGATCTCATCTTTTGTGGTTGATGATTTATAGGATATTAATTTTTTTGTAGTAAGCGTTGACTTCTTTGTTTGTTTATAAGCATTAGCTTCTTGCACGGTTTTTATTTAAAATCTATGTCTTGTAAACAAATAAGCGTGAAGAGATGGTTCTGGGTTCATTTTCTTTGCTTTTTATTTCTCTGAAAACATTTGACTCCAGTTCAATAGATTTCGTTTACGGTTTTCAAGATGTTGTAGAGAAAATTGAGGGTGAAATTGGATCTTTTTAAATAAATTTTCCACGAATTTTTATAGTAATAAAATTACTATAAAGAAATTTAGCAGTAAATTTTTTTTGTAAATTATGTTTCTAAGGAAAGAATTATTCCTTATAACAACAAATCTCTAACAGCAAAAGAAACTTTACTGGTTCCTTTGATATTCAAATTTAAGAAATAATCATGTCAATATGTTTACCGATACTCCACGAATCCATGGAAAATTTATGTGCATTGAAATAGAACATATAAAGTGCATCTAATATTGAAATTCCATCCACAAACTATAGTATTTTGAAGCCATTTTTTATACATTTTACAATACTTTAAATTTTATAATTTATTTTGTTTTAAAATGTTTACCGTTATCTGTTCTTAATCCAGAATTAGTTTTGCTTAATAACAATGTTCGAAAAAGAATTGCATACACTCCAAAACGTTGCTAATAATTGTTAAAGCTTTGCTTATCGAATTAGAATATAGTCAATTATTAAACAATCTTCTTATTTAATTATCAAATTGTAAATTTAACATTAAAGATCTTCAAAAATAGCTTCATTTATTATATTAATAAATATTTAAATAAAATAAATATTGGATTTCTGATGATTGATTAAATGCAAATAATATTTTCTATTAATTAAAGCTGATAACATTTATTTTTAATTCAAAATATTTTAATAAAACGTTGAATCAATGATACATAATAATTGAACTAAAAAGAATAAACAATTCAAACAACCACATTTAAATATTTAACAATATGTAATAATTTTACAAACATTTAATGATGAATGTAGAAAAAAAATTTCCTGCACCTGTTATAGACTATTTTTTGCCATTAAACTTTAAATATTTTTTTTCTCGTGCCGGTTAAACTAATCCATATGTTAGATTCGTGTTCTGAAAAGTATCAAAAGAAGAAGTGGAATCGAAGCCCCAAAATTATGCAGATTTCTTTGATTTTCAAAGCCATGCCATTACTCGAAAAATGGCGGTAAGTTAAAAAAGCAAAGGAAAAAATGAGCTGATCAGCATCAGGCATTTCTTGAATTTTTTATTTTATTTCCTCTCTCTTCATGATGATACTAAGCTTGGTCGAACTCGTTCGCAGAAGTAAAGGCGCTGGAGCGGCTCTTAATTAAAAGTTTCGCACGGTTCCCAGAGAGTGCGAACGACGACACGAAACGATGTGGAGCTCAACTTCTGCCAATACTTTAGAGTTGTAGACGTATATATACTGACTAAAGATTGATCGATTTCGATTCTCATCTTGGTGAAATTACCTCATAATCAAAGTAAAACTCGTTTATTCCACTATAGCCGAAATGCGTGGGATATATATCAGCAGAGTGGAAACAAGTCTTGTGAAAGAAGCTTATTTGGTCTTTTAGCTACAGCTCTTTTATACATGCGTTTGCATCAGCACATTAACAACCAGTTTTTTACCAAGTAAATTTATCCTGTACAACGAATAAATTAAAGGATACATAATAATAATAATAATGTCTGTATAAATATTTTTAAGAAATTCCTCAACTATTACAGAAATATTTTGAGAGCTTGGCTCTTCCATCTTTTTGTGAGGTATTACCTGATGGAATGACGGCAATGGGGGGTCGCACCTTGTGGTCCCACGATCTTTCGTGCCGATTCTACTAATAATTCGTCTTTAGGGTTTAGATGTTGCGGAGGGATTTACAAGAGACAGAGAAAGAGCAGTCTAAAATGAATGTGAAAAATATTTTTTTTTATTTGCTGTGAAATTGAAGAAAAATTACTATTAATTAAAAGAACAATTAATAATAATTAAATGCTTGAAATGACTTTATGAAGAGCAAAAAACTTTTCTTATTTTTTTTTTTCTTTTTAATTTTAAAACATGAAAAATAATTCAAAGCAATAATAATGAAATAACGAAAAATTAAATTGTAAAGATAAAATGAATATTCCAATAAGTTATTCAATAGTTTGATTATTGGAAATTTCTATAATTAACTTGTTGATTCTTCATAATATCTGCAAATTATTATCACTAATTGAACAAAATTTTTTTCAAAGTATTGACAACATCAACAATCAATCAATTCAATGGTTAATTGAATAGTCTTTTCTTCACCAACTAATTCAAAGTCCATCTATATAAATTTTCCTTCCACATAATAGAAAATTTTCTCATTATTGAGTGTTGATGATAAATGATGGCATTGACCACCAAGAGAAGCATAACGCCACTTTCCACTGGCGTCTATGATGATCAGTAACACAAGAGAAATAAAGGGAGGGGGAGGAAGAAAAAAAATCTCGCACATTTTGCGTGCGTTACGTGTCTGCATTCCGCGTGGCCTTTGGCCTTCGCCTGCAGGCTGCCGCCCAAAAGGATCTCTCAAGAGTGGAGAGAGTCGTTAGGAAGATTGTATAGAGGTGTGCCCCAGTGAATCGGGCAACGTCCAGACGCCTATTTCTTTCCTCATCTGTATCTTCTTTTGACTCTTTCTCTTTCCTTTCTTCTTCTTTCTCTTCTGACCTGGCTTCATTATTATTCGTCGCGGCGAGTTTATACCAACCTCGTACCTCTTGGTCGCACGCGGCGTTCTTTCCGCTGGTACTTGTTTTCGTCTTACTCTTGCCTGGTATTTCTCCCTCGTCCAGTCTCACTCATTATTATTCTCCAGAGTTGTCCAAGGTATATAGCTCTTGCTCGCGCGAGCACGCGGCGCCTTTTCGTGGCTCCTTCTGTTCCCCTCCTCCCTCTCCTCCTTCTCTACCTCACTCTTGTTCCCTTCCTTTCCCTCGGCTTTTGCTTCTGTTACTTCTTTTACTCCGAATTCTTTCACTCTTCCTTTTTTCCTCTAACCTGTACCTACTGGCTCTACACTGTGGGAGAATCGATTTCCCCTTGGACCCTCGTTAGGTCCAACAGAGTTTGCATGAAATTCCGCTTGACAGGGTCCTCTGGAATTCTTTTATCGATTCCTGATTGTCTTTTTTCGCTCCATCTTCATGAGAAACACACGTTGCTGCTTTATTTCCTTTCCCAGCCGCTATTATTTTCTATTCTTTGTCAGTAATTGTGTCCGAAAAAATTCATATTATCTACATTGAGAAAATTCAAAGTTGTTGAGATTTTAATTCTGATTTTTTGTTATGGTTAGTGGAATAATTTCCTTTTTATTAGCAGTGGAATTTGTTTTCTCTTTAAAACTACAGAAAACGACGATTTATTTTTGGCACAAAGAATTTTAATGATTATGTTGATTTTTTTTTTTTAATTATTTCAATATTGCCTTACAAATTTCAATAGATAAAAATTTTTTATTTATCTTTTTTATTAATGAATAAATGATATTTCTAATAATTAATATTAATAATAATGAAGTATACATTTTGTGAAATTTTATCAAAGTAATTAATTTCGGCATCATTATCTCGTGAATTTCCTTCAGCACCATGACCTATTTAATACAATTTCTTCCTTAATCAAGAAACTTAATGAATTCAATAAATTTTATTCAAATAGAATTGGTCTCTTGATGACAAGAATATTCTATCATAACTTTGTCGAAAATATGATTTAGACTTTTCAAAAAGTTGATTATTATTTAATATAATTTTTCTATAAATTAAAATACTTCTTAAATAACTATCAATTTTTTTCTCATCTTCATTTCTATTATTTAAAAAAAAAAAAATTATTTTATTCCAATAAAAAAGCAGCTTTTCTTTTTTCTTCATCTATTTTATATTGGATTATTAACAAAGTTACTACTTTATTCAATTGAAACGTTCGATTTATTTCTAAGAATTCCTTTGCACAACAAAACAAAAATATTCTCAAGTAATGAGCTGATAAATAATCACTTTATTACACATTAAATCAATTCTGTGAAGTAATTCATCCATAAATGGTAGAAAAAAATTCAATAACACTACATAAGAAATAATTTTATAAAAAAAATCACTGTAATTATTATAGACATCTTAAAATTAAAGATATGATTTCTCAGATCTTCTTCCTCTTTTCCTCACGATGGGTAAGTGCCAGAAGCCGGAAATTTACTCCCTTCAGTCTTCATTTATCTCAATTAGAATTTTTTTCTTCACCTCTTCTTCTTCTTCGCTGTCTACAATTACTCTTGAAGTTATATTCAAGGTGTCTAGAGAAGGTCAGGGTCATTTTAATGGTCAGATAAACATAATAATAAACGCATACATAACAGAAAAAAAAACAAGTTTCAAACAAAACAAATGTCAAATTGACTGATTAGATCTCTACAAACAAACTAAATAAAAGTTTACTTTTATCAACAATGTTAAAGTCAGCAAATATCGGCAATAAATTGAAAAATATTTTAAAAGTCAATGGAAGCGATTAAATGACGTCTTGAATGTAGAAATAAAAATTGAGAGAAAAGTAAATGGCATTATCTGGTATGCTTCTACCCTCACAAGAATTGTAATCTCTTCACCGTAGTCGCTCTATTTGCCTCGCTCTCGTTTCTTTCTTACATTTATTCTTTAGTCGACAATTCTCGCCTGCACAATGCCCTCTACTCTATTTGATACTTCATATTTTTTTTATTATTCTCCAAGTTATTTCTCTCTTACACATCTTCCTTCTTCTCTGCACATATAATATATTGCCTTTGGCACACACACACTTACATACACAATTGTCTTAATGACTCGTTTTAACTCTTCTTTATACATACATCATTATTTTTTTTTTTGAAATTTCTTTTTCCATTTTAAAAAACTGACATGTCAAATTGAATTTAGAAGTTCCATTTTCACGCGATGATACATCAGTATAGGCTAAGAATACTCGGCTTGGGAGTGAATAAAACTCAGATATACGACTAATAAAAATAAAAGATTGGCAAGTGTAGAGTGAAGATTTAAAGACACACATCGTATGTGAGAAATAAAGAAAAAGATATAAAAGTATTAAAGTTAAACATGCATTTCGAAAGCTCATGAGACTTGAAGACTGCAGAATACGACTATGTGTCTTGACTGGTGTGTTCTACATTCACGCCACGACGACAGACCTGACGACGACAAGTTTAAAATTTTACGTACTGAGTAGTTCTAGATGTACCAAAGTCGTAGACAAGGCATGAAACCCAAGAGAAATGCAAGCCTTTCACCTTTCACGACGTACTTCGATAAATTTACTGCTTGCATTCTCTGTTTATTTAGCTCCTACCATCATTTAGCTTCCAATTATTTTTATCCAATTCCTCACTCAACTGCCAGATAAATTCACTGTAAGATAGCGCGCTATAATGGAATCAAAATAGGTTTTATTATTTCTTCATCACCTTGTTAAGACTATCAACTTGGGCAAGAAAATATTTATTTTCATTTAAGCATCTGTTAAAGCTTCTTCAATAAGAGTGTAAACTAAAAAATATTTAGGAGTAATCAGAAATATTATATAAACATTTTAAGAATATTATTTCATTGGTAGTTGGATAGTAGTAGTAGTAGTAAATCATTTATTTTAATTGTATGTCGAGTGTTTTTTAGCGTTTTACAGTACCTTCTCCATGCATGTTTATAAAAGATACATACACTAGATTCAAGTACATTTCAGGGTACAACACAATTATTATAACATAATATCTAATAAATATATTTTCTTTTTAGATTTATTTTAAAACATCTTCTGTTAATTTTATTTTATATCGCTCTTTTTCTTTAATTTTATATAAAATGATAGCACTATTTTATTTTTCATAAATCGTACTAAAATTGATTTTTCGATTTTTAACAGCTGAAAATATACAGACTCTGGTACAGATCATTTCACATTTTTCGATGAGTTGAAAATTGGTTCTGCTCTTAGAGACTTAACACGGTAATCAGCACTATAGATTCCAGACATAAAACGATCTTTATAAGAATCTATAGTACCTATAAATTTACATCAATTACATTTTTATAACATTATTACTTTTGATGTCTGTAACAACAAAAACATAATTGCTTTTGTAAAACATATTTTCAAATGAAATTTTCTTTGAACTGAATTGACTTTGACACCTATGCAACTCGCAATGTCGCGTGTTTAATGGTAGCTTCGAGTTTGTTTTGTGAGTAAGTTAAAAATGCACAAAGAGTTTACATTACTATAAATAGAGACTGTTTTAGTGGCTACTGACGGATATAAAATCGTTATATTTAGAAAAAAAAAATTATTTCATATTTACATGAATTTTAATGTATATACATGGCAAAGATTAAGTAAAAATGATCCTGCTGTGTAGTGTAATCATGATATACTTGTATAAAAAAAGTATAATTAACACTGTACATCAATCAGTACTGTGTTAATAAGACTCATTTATGTTTAGATTCATTTTTACGGAAATAGTTTTTAAATTGAGTAATTAGTGTGTAGCACAGTCATTTTTTTCTTTTTTCATGTACTGCCTAAAATCAATAGTAATCGGAAAAACCACTTAAGAACAGTACAATTATGGCATATAATCCACTGTCACTTGTAGAGCCTAAAAATTTTAACCCCTTTGAATTTTTTATACTATAAAACCTTTTTCATTTGAACTAGATACGTCAAACAGTTTTTTGTTTTTAATTGACTCACAAAATAAACTGGAAGTTACCATTAAATACATGACATTGCAAGCTGTATTGGTGTCAAATTCAATTTAGTTGAAAGAAAATTTGATTTGAAAATTCATAAAAACATTCAATGTCAGTTGGACAGCAAAAAAATTCCAATTTTTTTCAAGGAGATGAAATTTTTATAAGCATTAAAAAAAAATTAATTTAATACCAACGATAAACAAAGTACTAAGTAATTAACCAAGTATATTGGTAGAAAATTTCTGTAATAAAAAGACAATAAATTTAAAGTTATTAATAAAAAAAAAAAAAATTCAAAAGTTTGCATCTCCAAGAAATGTCAGTGGTAAAATCAAAGTAAAATAAATGATACAAATTTCATTTATCAAATTAGAAAAATCCATAAATATTTCCCTCATTGATTTGATCTATTTTAAACATATATCAATCATAAAAATATAATATTTATTCTAATAACAACAGTAACATCCTGCTTCCTACTGTCAACTTTATCTTTACCAAAGTAGTAAAAAATAGTAAAGAATGCAAAAGCATTTCTACTTCTATCAGTTGACTTGATAAACGTTGATAGTAATCTTGAGAATAATATATAACTATTCCAAGTAATTGCCAATGGTAGAATACAATGTATAGATTATTAATAATTTCACTTTATCTACAAAAGAGCCCGAAGGCTTGAAAGGGTTGATGAAACTTTATCATCAGCTACATAGCCAGTAATGCAAAGGTAAACATTGAATAGCAATTTAGCAGAAAAGCTTTTGCTTCGTCGCCTTATTTTACTTCCTTCGTCTATTTTTCTCTCTTACGTTGTATAAACGATTTTCTTCGCAGTCTTAACCTCTTTCTCGGCATCTCTGGCTCTAGAAATGCTCTATTCTGGCTTAACTCCAGCCACTCCACCCACATAGTCGATATAATCATCCGGCGAACTGCTCACGGCATTGCAACTTACGTCGTTAGTGTATGTTACTCTCGTGATTCACCGCTGCGTGAAATTGTTCTAGAGACCAGGTAAAAACTACATTTGAAACAACTGCATTGCGTTATTGAGACACTCCATTGCCATCAATTCGACTATAAATAGACCAGGAAGTGAAAGCAATAAAAATTACTAATCTATGTCGATGAATCAAGTTCAAGTTAAGGTGATATGAAGGTGTATTCAAGGAAAGAATCAACAAGAGGGTGAAATTTAAAAAAAAAAAGAAATCGATATTTAAACATATAATTTTACTTGAGTAATTATGTTTTAGCTAAAAATACTTTTTTTATTTTTAATTGTTATTATAAACATGATTGTGATAAAATAAAGTTTAAAGTTTGTTTTGAAATAATATTTTAAAAATAACTGTACACGTAAATGAAATTTTTATCGATAGTGTCTTCTAGACCCTACTTCAATCGATATTGATTCAAAACCTTTCCCTGATACATCCTGAAGTAACTTCGAACTTATTAGATTCCAAACCACATCGATTTACTCCATTTCAACAAGATTGAACAAAAAATAGTTTTTTAAGGATTAAACTTTTTTTATCAAATTCCTTCAAAATAGTTTTATTACTTTACAAAAAATCAATAAAGTCTTTTATTTGATTTAAAATAAATTTATTGAATTTTTCTTTTTTAATTTGCTTGATTAATTGGTCTTGGAAGGAATATTAAAACTGCAGTAAACACTTCATTTGCTTTATAAAAACCAGAAAAATTTCATTAGTCTTATATACAAATGTTTCTTCACATAAAAGACATAAAATTCACACGTATTGAAATATTTATCCTTGAAAACTTAAGTGTGAAATAAATCTTATGAAAGTATTACCCTTCAATTTTAACACTTTACAACACTTACAAATCTCTTTTAATTATCTTTTTTTTTTTTCTTTTAATAATTTTAATGGACTTATGTAAGATGTTATTTCGTAAACATTTATAATTAACTTTACTTATGACAAATATTTTAGTCTTTATTGCCAATCATAATAAATGGATTGACACTTGAATTGTACAACAGACATTTTGGAGCAATAGAAGAGCAAACATGCAAACAATACACGTTTGATAAAATCATTTTTACTCATTCTAGAATAAATAGACAAGAACGTTAGTTATATCATTGCTAAAATAGTTAAAATAAAAAAACTTATATTATAATAAACGTCAATATTTGAATTAATCAAGATAAATAATTTTAAGGTTTATTAAAACTTTAAAAATGGTTGTTATGAAACAATAATTCATAATTGGTTGGTATGAAATAATTATAAATAATTTCATTAAAACTTACCTTTTATACCATTTTATAAATTTTAAAGAGCAGCTAAATTAACTATAATTGAATATCTCATAACATTAAAAAAAAAACAAGTGTTAGTTAATTCTTGTTGATTTATCTCAACAATTAGTATTAATGCTAATAAAAAAATAACATCAAGAGTTGTTGATGTTGATAATGATATTTCTGACTTTATTATTTTAATCGTATTAACATAGAGAACACTGATTCATCCGGAATAATAAATGAAATCTATGGTCGATACTTTTTGGAGCAATTGCTAGTATTAAATGATAACCATATTTCATACTTGATGAAAAATATTTCAATTGATATAAATGGACTTAGTGATGACCTATATACTCTTTTAATCTGATAATTGAATTGTAGGCAAAAGTGTCATGAATTGGAAATTTAAGCAGACTCGTGATGCTTTGCTCAATTTCCGGTAATAATAGTCAGTGAGAATTGGAGTGATGAAATCGGCGTAAAGTATTCTAATGTTGCTTGGCATGAGAATTCCAAGCGAGTTGAAACTTGAACGTGAATATGACGATTGAATGAATGAGAGAGGAGGGTTTGGGAGAGAGAAGGTGTTGGAGAGGCTGGATGTGAGAGGAGAAGGAAGTATATGTAGTCAGGTTGAAGATTGGCAAACTGCCTCTAAGAATCAATGACCCGACTCTTAAGGTATTTCTGTGGCTTGAATCTCGCTCACGCGGATTGAGCACGAGGAATATCTTAGTTCACAAGGCGACGATTGCTTTTAGATCTACCGGACGTGTCTCATATACTTGAAAGAGTCATCGTCGCCAAATGGCTAAAAGACTCGTTGAGACGCTTTGGAATCCAAGGTGGTCTATTCTCTATATACTCTTTCTCACTTGGTTTTACTTTGCTGATGCTTCTTCTTGGTAGAGCAATAATTCCAATTATAGAATCGAGACTCTAGGATGTGACTATTGAGAAAATCCCTGAAGCTACTGATGAGAAATTATTGCTCATTGTGGACCAGAATCTCATGTCATTAAGCAGATGGATGAAAAGCAAGTAAAAGAGTTATTGCTGCAAAAATTACTATGATTCCATATATCAGTAAGTGGTTGGTACTAGGGAAGAAGTTGGGTTTGAATAGAGAACCTGAGGCAAGATAGGATGCAGTGACCATTAAAGTCATCTAATTTAAGATTATTTTTACACTGCTATATCTTTGTTGGAAAATGAATGGATGTAGATCAACTGAATAATATCTTTAAACTTTATTCTTAAACCATTCATTTATTTTTACTTTAATTGATCTTAATAAATGATTAAAATGATTCATAATGATAAGTATTATTTGTACGGAAATAATCAAATCATTTATCAGAAAAATTTCATCAATTAAGATAAGTTAATTCATTGATAATGATGATAAAAAATGATTAATTGATCAAGTTTCAAGTTTTCAACATGAATGAATTTCATTATAGATAAAAATTTGGTTAAAACTATGTTTCAAAGTATGTCACAATATTTTTATGCTACTAAAAATCATAAGACTCTTTTCTGTGGTAGAAGAAACTGGGGCAAAACAATCCCCAAGGCAAAATACTCCATTTTCAAAAGTAAAAAGAAGTAATAGAATATTTCAATATTCCAGTTTTATTTATTTAACATTTATTCTTTTTGAAAATTTTTTGATTGCAATTTGATTTTATAATAAATTTTTATTAAAAAATTTTAATGATTCAAATCTGCAACGAAACGATTGAATATTTGTATTCTTTTTTAAATCATGATTAACAGGAAACTTTAGTTGATCAATAATCCTGCTAATTTATCATCTTTTTCTAGCTATTTACTGATATTTCTTCATATAGTCTGGGTCACCATAAATCGATCATATCCCTGAAGCAACATCTCGATGAGGAACCAACACATGAAGGTTGATGTCGTTGGAGATCGAGATGAAGGGGTTCGAATATTATTATACAAGGAGATGTAATTTAATAATATTTCTAGGGAGACGTTAGTTTATAATTCACGGACGCAAGTCGCGATGAGTTGTGATGTAGATCCTAATGATCGTGGCCGGTATGCGAGGGCGGCAAGTGGGAGTAGGAGAAGTGGATGGATGCAAGGAGTAGATGAGCAACAAGACCATCAAGAAAAGGAGGAGGATCTTTCGTAAAAGGGAGGCCAGAGGCGAACCTGTTATACCTGAACGAACTCGCACGCATCGGGTTGGAACCTGCTCTTTGCAGTTCTCGGTCTTTGTTCCCTGGTTCTCTTCTCTGTTCGGCAGGTCGAGCAGCTCGTGACAGGCCGTACATGCGTTGCGAACGTACCTGAGGCAAGATAATCGCGTGTGAGAGAGACACGAGTTGGAATATAGAATAGCTGAATGAGAGATACAACAGAGCAAGGAGGGATATGGAAGCAGGAAAAAATGAGGATAAAAGGCGCACATAAGAGATTACTGTTGCCATGTGACTCTTGTTGCCGCTCGTGTTATGTGGCTGCAACACAGCTTTCAACCATCAGGTATCTTTTTTCTAGTTGTCTCTGCCCTCCACCTCCTGCTCTAAATTTTTACCTCGTGACGCACAAATTGTCCAAACTAATCTTTAGCTGTTTAAGAGGTTGTTCAAGTTGTTTGTCGGCATGTCAACCAAGTTCTGGCATGTTTCTTATGTCCTTAAGGACGTACACAAAGTGGATAAACATGAGGAAATGCGAAATCAATAGTGGAAATAGGTCGAAGTTGGTAAAAGAAACATAATGCTCTTGTATAAATAGCTTCAAGTTTCTATCCGCCAAGAAAAGACAGATATATAACTTTTCTTCTAGCTTTCATGCGAGGGTGTATGGTGAATAAATCGACTAGGAATTCAAGCCGTCTTGCTTCTACTATGGAGAGATTGAGCTAAAAGAGCGTGCAAAGATCTAAAAGACGAAGAAGAAGCTTAAAGGAAAGGAGAAGATGAGGTGGAGTATGGAAGAAGGAAAGAAGATTCCGGTTGATGGTAGAGCGGAAGAGAGAAGTAAAGGACGACGAGTCCGTTATAGAGATTCCACCGGACGAATTCCAAACTGTGGGATAAAGGATACCGCGACGTTGCCGCCGGCGTTCCTCCAGGATCTCTTTCTCTCATTCTCATTCGAAGGAATAATCGAGTTTGGACGATGAAGGATTCAGCGACTTTTATATTGCCTCAGGTCTTCTTCTTCTTCTTCTACCATACCTCCTCCCCATGTCTTCTTATAGCTTTTCCAAAGACTTCTGGATACTTTCCATGACACGATGAAATCCATTAAAATTATTACTCCTTCCATCTCTACATTAATTCTGACTGGCAAAAGTTAGCGCCAGGTTGTTGACCTCTTTTTAAAGCATGAATTTTTTATTTAGCTGAAGCTTTAAATTTAATGTTGGAATTTTTGTGTAGTTAAAAAAGAAACTGGAGGAAGAGTAAAACACACGATAAAAAAGGAAAATGAAAGAAATAAGAAGAAAGGGAGAAAGAGATATCGAGAGAGAGTAGAGTGTAAGAGAGAAGGAATGATGAGGCGCACCCATCACATTCTTCGCATCCTTTTGCCATCATTGGTGCTCTGATGCTTGTTATTTATACTTTGACTCAGACCGCACTTGACAACTGAACGAGCTTCCCTATCGATTTATCTCATCGTCGTTTTGCATTAAACTTTTACTTCCGTTCTTTATTACATCAAGAGCTGCTATTAAAATTATTCAAAACTACAAAAGAGTTACTTAATCTGATAATTTTTTATCACGGCTCCGCTCTTGTCATGCTTTTATTTGTGTACGCCATCATCAGTATAAAACACAACAAATTGAGTTAAGGGTTGTCAACATCCAACGCCATCAAAAATTTACGTTTAAATTTCTTTGAAGTTTTTATTTTATTTTTCTTTAATGAATTTACATTTATATTCAGTTTAAAAATTTAATTGCTACTTTTTTAATGTAAAAAATTATTTTGAAAGTTGGATTTAAAAAGTATGTTAGCTTGCTATTTAACATATATGATAATAAACTAGAGAGACATGAAAAATTGAAACCAACTACTTGACAAAGTAACATTTATTTGTCATAAACTTTGAGAAAGAATTTTGTAAAGATATTTTTTGAACGTGTTAAGAACTCGTTACCTTTTTGAATGAATAAAATAGATTAGAACTAAAGACTTTCTTTTTCATCGTCGTCTTCATCAATTGATAATTTGCTTTTACAATTCAGATTTAATGGATTAAATTCATTGACAATGTGTGTTCATTGAATAGCCGTCTGGGTTTAGACACCAACAATCATCATGTCTGATTCTATTTGTCTTCAATGAGCATCAAGAAGACACAGTTTAAAATTTCTCAATGAATTAAAAGCATTCCTCCTTTTATACTTTGAAGGCTAAAAAATGGTGTGTTTTCGTAGAAATGATGAAAATTAAAGGTGAAAAAAATATGAAAGAATCCTTAAGAATTTTACAAAGCTAAAAGGATGAATCAGTCTTCAATATCCGGTGGTGAGTCACCTGTGGATGGTAAAAGAATAGAAAGAAGAGAAAAGAATAACGAGTGGGTCGAGCTGAAGAGATAGAAAAAGATGAATATGCTAGTTTATGACCATAAAACAACAGACAAAAGTGTCAGATTACATGTGAAAACGATAAGGTACCAACGGTTTAACTGCTAAATAGTCTATGTTTTTACTTTTGCAAATATTTAAACGATATTTATATTTCTTATCATTTGATATAATAAAATTAAATTAAATGTAAAGCTTTATTTATTTTTATTTTTTTTTCATTGACTCCAATTAATAAAGTTTACAGAAGCATATTTATTTTATATTTAATTAATAACAATTTTTATTAATTAAATAATGGAATTTTTTTGCAAATTAAATTATTGACTTTTATTTTAAAATTTTAATGAATGATATTTTTTGGATAAAAAGAAATAATTTAGAGCAAGTGAACTCTAATCATTGATTAATCTGAAATACATTAATAAATATAGAAACCAAAATTAGGATACTTCTTTTGTTTTTATTAACAAAAGAAAAATCTTTAAAATAATGCAAATATAACTGTTTGAAAAAGTTGAATAATATTACTACACTCTTTCTCTCCTTAATGGCCAAACTTTTAAAAAACTTGAGATTTCACATTCACTTTAAATGATCCAGAGAACATTTTTATTCAGTTTATTGAATTTATAACCACTTTTACTTCAGTATTTTTCATGATAAATAGCCTGCTATCTCTGTGTAGTTGAAAAATTGAACTTAATAATAATAAAGATGTATTTTTAAAATTCAACATGATAAGATCTTTATGTTAATTTATTTAAGAAATAATAATTCATTAACAAGTTTTGCATCTAAAGATATTTATTGATAAAAAGATTTAAAAAGTGGACTACAGCCATGTCTGCGATGGCATTGGATACAATTTTTGTTACATAACGTACTGAACATACACACATAGTAGGGAGACATTCATCTCTGAAATCTGGAATGAATGTAGAGAACCTCAAAATACAAAGATTTATGGAAGTTCTTTTATCGTTCAAAAATACTAGATGAAAAGTTGGATTTAGATGTACATTGTTACTTCGAAAAAAAATGATAAAAAATAAAAACTAATGTAAGAAGAATTTCAAATCTTGTTAATATGTAAATTTTAACAAAAAAATAGTATATACTTGTATGTACATGGGATTGGATTTTTCCATTAGAGTGAATTGGAATAGAGACAATATCCATGATCAGAATTATTTACCATTCAGATGAAAACTTTACAGGCATTGTAATGCATGGAAAAATTGTAGTTTGAATTAAAACATCAGTTTGAAGAGATCACCATCGAATTGGATGAAATATCTAGAATAAAAAGTCATCAAATAATTCATCGGTGATGAAAGAGATTTACGTTGAATTGTTTTGAATATTGTGCAAATTTTCATTAAAAAAAAAACTCAAAATTCTATAGATTTATTGGAAATTAATTCTATTATGATCTCAAATAACTCACTAAATCCATGTAGTTTAACAAAAAACACTGTAGTTTGTTTGTTAGAATTTTTTAAAGAATTTATTAAATTATCAATTATCTAGATTTAATAATGAAAATTGGTTATTTGATTTTGAAAAAAAGTTTCAAATAACTGTGTTGAACAATACGAGTTTTGATAAAAGATTATTGAATATTTTTTTAAAAAATAAAATATTTCCCATGAAAAACTGGAGATGAAATATTTTTTGATTGGCATTGTGTGTTAAAATAAAATACTTGTGGTTAGGATGATAGTTTTGTTTGAAATTTATGAAAAAAGTGTGAAGAATATTCATGACTGGAATTTCTAGGTCTGACCCCCAAGAGTTAACTTTACATCTTGTTCATAATATCAACACTTAAATCCTAAAACACGAGATAGTCTGATAAAAATTGTTTACCGGTATTATACCAGAAGGTCTGGAAATGCCAAATGAAATGTATAAAAAAGTTGAAATAAGAAAATACGACGGAGAAAAAGAAAGAAAAGTAACAACTCGACGTTTATACCGCCCACATGAGAGTCATCTTAATCAGTCCGGTGAATTTAAATATACCTGTCTAAAACCTAAATCTTCAGCAGTTGTTTTTTTATTTTACACCAAAGAAACTGGCCTTCAAAAAGTGGCAAAACGTCCCCTGGAGCAAATATTTGCCAACAATTTTTCAACTTGAATAAATGTATTTTTTTCTTTTTCTTTTTATTTCTTAGTCATAAATTATAAACGCGTGGGACTGCGATTTGTTTCGTTCTACAGAGCAATAAAAAATGGATTCAGAAGCCAGTTGCTGGAGAGTAGAAATATTGAAACGATGATGACGTTGGTTATAAGAATGAATGTATTTATTCATATTAAATGTACAATTTTGGATACTCATGAATATGGAGGAAACTTAATGGACAGTGAAAATTGCAATAAAATTAATGTCGAGTAAAAATACACTTAAATTATCATTCTAAAAATGATACTTTGTATAAATGAATTCAGTCTTCAATACATTTTTATCCTAAATGAGACGAAAAAAAATTAAAAAGGTTTTCCTCAAACCATAAATAAGAATGACTGTCCACTTCATTTTTTTACCATTTAGATAATTGATTTAATTATACAAAATATTTCTGATAACATTGGAGAAGAAGCAAATATATTCATAGACATTATCTAGAAGATGGCTAAAATTTTAACTCTACAGAAAAATAAATATTAACAAGCAAAAAAAAATTTCTAAATATTGAAGCTAAAGCCTCGCTAGCTAAAAAATATTAAACTTTTTTCAATACATTTAAAATTTTGATTTTTTGTCCATTTTTCTATCTTATTTTCTTGTTGGTCCATTTATTGGAATGTTTGCCCTACTTCATAATTTTAAAATACTTTTCAGAGAAATGAAGAACAAATTCATGGCAATTTTTATCAACTTAAAGTAAAAATAATGTTAAATCTAGTAAAGTTGATCAATAATTCTATAAAATGAAATTTATGAAAATCTTGATCTAATCTTATCAATTGAATTCACATGAACGTGTGATATTAGTCAAGAATAGAAATATATTGAATATTCTGATTCCTTATTGATTTGAAAATTCAAATGATGATATATCCATTGGTACTTACCATGTGAATAATTATCTAAAGTTATTTTCATATCTACTTTGTTGGGGATAAAATTGGATTAATTACAAAATTAACCAGTTTGAAATCATCCAGAAAGATATTTTACATTTATCAGATATCAAATTTATTTAAAGTTAAAAAGTCATTAAAACTATAATAAAACAAATAAAATTCTTATGATAATGTTTAGAAGCAGACAATTTTTCTGTGTGACAATAATAATGATGATTTTGATGATGAATAAAACAGCAGCAATAATAAAATTTATATATAGTGAAAGTGGTGATAAATAATTCATTAGTTTTTATCTAATTACATTCATGACAGGAAAAATGGTATCAGATAAAGTGTAAAATAGTCTGAAGTATCTCAGAGAATTCTTATCAATAATGTGCATGGTCATCGTTGCATTCTGATTGCAAGAGCATAAGAATCCACAACGATGTAATGAATAAAAGAAAAAAAGAGTTGGTGATGTTCTTATATACGAATAGAATGCAAAGAAGAAAAAGTATCAAAGTATAAACGATAAAGTGAATGTGGATGCGTGTAAACATCTTTCCTTATGATAACGTTGTATGCATTCGATTATGTCAACGCTCTCGTCATTGCTACTCAACGTAATTCTATCTTGTAAGCTTCTGCGAAGTCTTAACCCTTACATTACGAATAATTATATCATTAAGTAGTATTCGTGCCAATAATAATAAAAATGATGATTGAGAATAATTGTAAATATAAAAGTAATTAACTGAAATTATTTATTTCCTCAGGTAAGGAGTGTGTGTGGTCGATCGGAGTTGCAATTGGGTAAGACATCAGGTGAATCAGGGATCTCGTTTAGTGGTCGATCGGCATCATCATCATCTTCTTCTCCAAGTCTTGAAGCAAGACTTGCTGCTGCTGCAGCACATCCCGGAGCGCAGGCGCACCGGTCAGTGCCCACGCAGTTGCACACGCAGTTTGGCAACTTTTTGGCGAGTGTTGTAAGGTCGCGGACCTTTTATGGAACCCTTGCTGATGCTATATGTGAGGAATATCCTGATCGTCATTGCTGGAATGGTGAAAGAGTTGGAGAGTGAGTACCTTTTTTTATTTCTTCTCTAATTTTATTTGATTGGTTGAGATAAACTTCATCATTTCAATGACGAATCAAGAATACTTGCAGAAAAATTTTTAATATTTTTTTTAACTTTATTTTATCTAATATTTGTGATCCTATTCCTTGGATAATATCAAAACATATGGAATAGAAACTTTGAATATTTTATTCGTGAGTATTCAAGCTATTATCTATTGGCATTCAATAACTTTGTTTATTAATATATATTACTAGTTTATTCAATCAAGATAACAAAGTACCAATCGACAGTATATTCTATCTTGAAATTTGCTTATTATTATTGTTGAGATCAGCAAAGATTAAGACTCTTGGATTGAGGTTGACTTGTCTATTGCCAACTCCATTCAAAGTATTTTCATAATTGAATTAAACCATATTCACTTGGCATATCAAATGCCATGTCTTATTTTCTCCTGGATGTTTAGTTTTGGATCAATGAAAAGTATCTTGTAGCAATCATGTAAGTTTATCATTTTAATAAATCACATAAATTGTTCATAAATAATATTTTAATAGAACAATATCAATTAATGGTAATCTTCAAAGAAGGATTATTTTTGATTGAAGAATGAGAATGAAGAGGAGTATCTGATTGATATTATTGAATTCATAAATCTCTATTAAACTATGTCGAAAACTAGCATAAGCTTCTATATGAGTGATCAAGATTATTGTTTCTAGGCTATCAGATAAATGCTCTCAGATGTTTTAATATAAAAGAGTATATTATAAACATTCAAGGGATTATATCAATTGCATTCCAATTAAATAATAATTTAGTTTTATATTTATAAATCAGAGTTTCATATCTCCAATAAAACCATCATTGTTATCAAATAATCAGGAAAATTTTCAAACTTGGAAATTTTTAGTAATGATTTTAAGTAAATTGAAAATTTATTTTTACATAAGTAAATATTGCTCTATTTTAGAAGTTGAAATATTAATTTTATTTTATTTAAATAGTTAAAAAATTTATGCAATCAGCTACCTATTAGAAAATAAATCAAATGAAAGTAATTAATTCACTTAGTTGTGAAAATCAAATACATTAATTTATTTGATTGCTATATATAAAATTCAGTTCAAGTGATGATTAAATTTGTCCAGAATCACATCCAAAAGGAATTAACTTGAAGTTTATTTTCGAGACCATTTTCTAATCGATTCTAACCATGCAACAACTAATCAATATGTCTTGAGATAGCTAGACCTGGATAATATTACAGGAATGCATCTAGATGAACCTAAGTTATTCATAAAATAATCTAAAAACATAAGATTCTGAATGAAATATTGAACATCTTGTTCAATTAATTACTCACCTAATTGAGTTAGTATTCCAATTGAAATTGATGGCTGATTGATTGATAATTATCGTTTAGATAAGTAAAACGTTTATCTTCAGAAGTGGCAGGTGCATTTGGGTAAAACTGTTGTCATCATCATTAGCATTCTTTTTCTGCTTTTCTGGTGGCTTGTTAGCCTTGTGATATCGTTTGCTCCTTGACTCGTCTTTAGTCACAGTCAATTTGCGTCCAGAGTCAACTTTCTGGTTTAGCAGGCCGAGCAATTCTCAACGTCCACGCCCGACTGTTCTCAGCAGCAAGACAAACTGCTATGCACTGACTTACTAATTAACTTCTTCCTACACAACGACTCTCAAGGGTGTAATTCTTCATTGCATTCACCTCTCAGTTTCCTCTTTCAACGAAATGCCCATACATAAAAAAAGCTTTTACTATAAATCCTTGACTATTTCAAATAAAAATCTCTACCAGAGATTCTCCAGTGATTAGATAGGCTTTATATATAATTGTACTGATTAAAGGTATATTTAAAGATGCTTTGCTCTTCTGAGAGTACTCCTCTAATGGTTGATAAATAATAATTATATTTTTTCGTTTACTCGAATTTATAAGCTTTTAATCCTTGTTGATGATATTCAGATGTTGTGTTACTTATTATTGGGTAATATTTTAAGGATTTTTTAAAAAATAAATTGTAATTGAAGATGATGTTCAATAAACATGTCAGGTACTTTGAAAAATATTTTCTTCTTAGACAACTTATTAAAAGCCTCTCGAGGGTTTATTCTAGTGTGTCATCCTGGTGGGGCTTCTAAGTGTCATTATAAAGTACAATTTATTTGCAAAAACTACCGGAAAAAAGTTTCAAGGAGTTTTGAAAAATTATTAATGTCGTCATATTCAAGGCTTTTTAGATATTAAATTATCTTCTAAAAATTATAGAAATATTTTTCAATAACTGTAGAGCTGTTATTTTAATGACAATAATGACAATATTATTATTTGCTGAAGAATATTTGATATTCAATTTTTTTAAAATAAATTATGAACGACAATTTAACATGAAATATGTTATTTCTCTGATGCAATGTATAACAAGCAAATTATTTTTGAGAAATATTTAAACATGCTTGACCTGGCATCCTTTCAAGATCAGAATTTGTTGATAGATTTTCTAACTTAAGAATATTTTTTATATTACAAATTTCAATTGGAAAATTTTATTTGACAAAAACATGAAAATAAATATTAATGCTTTGAGGTATTTTTTTTTTTATTAAATAAACCATTTTTTTAAAAAATACTTTTCCACTATTTATAAAAAAGCAAATATTCTGAAAAGCTTTTCACTTTCAAAGCTATATTCAAAAAGCTGTTCTCGAAGTCTTCATTACAAAATAACTAAAAATTAAAAAAAAAAAATAATTAATATTTGCAAACATCAAAGCATAGAAATTAAATATTCATCATCAGTAATAAATTATCTGTAATTGAAAAATATGCTTGATATATAAAGCAAATACTTGAATAATAAAACAACCTATAATAGTGATTGATTTTAAATGGAACATATTACAAGCAAAATTTCCAAAATAACCATGGCATTTACCTTAATTTTATTAGCAAAAAACCTTCACATACAATCGATAATGTTTAATAGAATTACATTAGGGTAATATCATGAAGGAAATTATCGAGATAAAACCCATTGGTTGGTATCTACAGGAGAAGATGTTGAAAAAAATGGGAAAAAATGAAGTAAAGAATTCAGGAGTCTCTGGTGAGTTCCCAGGCCTCCCGCACCAATTCTCCTGCTGCATCCTCCTCACCTCAAGATTTCTTGCGATAAAAAAATTAAAAAAAAAACCTCACACACAAACTGAAAGAGTAAGAGAAAAAAGCGAAGAAAAGAAATTTGCAGACTCATCTTTTCAAGTTCTCCACTACCTATATATAAATTTTTTCTAGGTTTTTATCGGCTGTGAGACGATGATGTTATAAAGGAAATACGAGGAAAACAAGTGGAATACATTTGGCAAATAAATTCACAGAAGAGGATAAATTTCATGCTTCTTCTTTTTATTACTACAGACATCAAATCAATATACAACAAGGTATTGATCACATTGAGCAAGACAAAAACAAGATAAAAGATGACTTGGTATGCCAAAAAAAGACATGGACTCTTTTGCGTGGGTGTCGTAGCAAAATAGTTGGCCAACTAGTTGGCTGGTGAATCAATTGTCTGATTTGTGTGAAAGGAACAAAGACGAAAAATTTGCAAATATGTCATGGAAAAGGATTGAAAAGCACCAAGAGTAAGACAAAGATGGAATGATCTCGAGAATGATTGCGAGAAGGTTACTTGGATGTTGGAGAGTAAAAAGGAGAGTATAGAGATGATAGTAGTGTAGTTGAGCCGACTCTCTGGCGCCGGTTTGCTCTCGTTGCCAGACTCATTGGCGGCTTGGCGTCCCACCGACTGCGCCAGCCATTCCTCCCTCTACTCTTTTACCTCCCTATACCTTCCTATCTGTCGGCGTGTCTCACTTGTATTAGTAGCTTGGGTTTGGAGATGGCGCGTGAGCAGATTACGAGGTGTGTGTCTCAACGCAACATCCTAATTCCAGTATTTATAAATATATTCATTACCTCTGCAGTCGCTATTTTTTCATCTACTTTACTTGGATATACACTTGCATTTTTTTTTCATGCTATGTAATTAGATTTAATCCTTCGTTAATTAAATTAGATAATTCTGATAATTACTCATTTCCTTTTTACACACTCGGGTAATCTACTTACTTCATTAAAAATATTCAATCCCTTCTTTACATTTTTTCTCTCTTTTTTTTTTTTAATATGATTTAATCAACTCTCTAGAGATTTTTTTTTGGTAAATTTTAATTAATATCAGATTCATTTATCTAGGTATTTTATAAAAATATTTTGATCAAATTTCGACTGATAATATTAATTAATATATGTTCATTATAAATTTAATGTTTTATTTTGTTCATATTATCGACTCATTTTTTTAACACTGGTTATGTTGATAGATATTGGTTAATGCTGATGTATTCATACAAGAAGGCGCATTTATTGATAAAAAAACAGCAGATAATGATGAGAATTTAATTGATATTGGTGCAAAAATTGATAGGGAAAAAATATTAATTAAGTATGGAATTTTTTATTTGGAAATAATAAATAAAAAGTTAAATACTCTGGTAAATTTTTAATATTCAAAATAAAATCTGGATTTTAAATTGCAAATGATAGGATTTAAAAGGATGTAGTAATTTTTTATTCAAAAAAAAAATTAGCACTGATAAAAATTTTATTGGTGGAATAATATTATTTTTTTTTAATACGAACATAAAGTTTTATTAACAAACACATTGAATTTGGATGACTGTTTTATGCAGAAAAATTTTACAAACAGGATTGAGTAAATTTATGTTAACAGATATCAAATCAATACATTACTTTTTTTTGGTTAAATTATTCAATCTTCTGCACTTAATATAATTTTATTTTATACATGGAATAATATTTACTAATAATAGAAGCCTTTAAAAGATCTACAATGTTTTTATGATAATTAAATTGATAAAAAATTTAAAAATCATAAAAATTTGAATATTTATCAAATAAAAGCAACGAATAACTGTCATTATTATTTAACATATCCAAAATATACCTACTGTATAATGCATGTTGTGACATACATGGTACATCCACTTGCATAGTCTTTAGTTTAATCCAAAATTACTTGATGTTGAATATTAATACAATTCAAATTCTCATTTTAATTTTATTTTATTCATTAAATTATTCTAAATTGAGTTTATTTAATTATTATTAATATTATCGTTAATTATAAATAATTAAATTACCTTAAAAAAATATCTACATTAATATAATATTTATTTGATTCAAATATAATATCACTAATAAAAAGAGATAAATAAAAAATACTGACAGATGGTAGAAAAATGGATAAAAAACGAAATAATGAAACAATATTGAAATTCACAACTGACCAGTAAATAAAAAACAAATAATTGGACTTACTATTATTATGATGATCATTAAAACAAAGTTTTTTTTTTACTAAAAAATTATTCAACTCATTAAAAAGTAATCAAGAAATGTTCTAAAATAAAACTAAAATCTCATCTCTTTATTCATTCATTCCATACATTATTAGTTTTAATGAACGCCCTCCAATAAACTACTTTCCATGAAAATAATGAAACTTTTATGCACTCAATAAATATTTATTCAGAAGAATGCATTTATAAAGACATACCTCGTCACAACAATGAGTGAGTTTGAATAATTAATTAAAATACGAATTAGAGGACTCGACTGTAAATAGAGATTAATCAGGATAGAACGCACGCCCACGTGGATAAAAAGATAGAATTGGGATGAGATTTTGTATCGATTGGTATGGCATGGAACGCGAGTGTATCATGTGGTGGTGGTTGACCATTGACAAACGTTACTGAAACCCAACGAGATATTCCGTTGTGTTCAACTGTCTCTACCACACTGATGAGTTCTATATGTACTCGGGAAGTCCCGAAATAGTATCGACGTCGTATCGGATTTACTTCGGAAGTCGTTGACCAACGCCTGCGACATTTCCGCCTGATGAAGCTCCTGAAAATAGAATTAATAACTTTTTGCCAAAATAAAGCTCAACATATCGGATATAATATCATGCAAAAATTGATTAGCACTGTTCAAATAGGAAGCATTGATTTATGGCTTTATTTAATTATCATACTCAAATCTGTGTAGATACTATAAACCACAAATTATTCATTCTCAGTTTGATCTCATATACCAAATTTGATTATTGATTACTCTTGTTTCATATAAAGTTTAGGATTCGTTGGTATCTTTTGGAAGTTAATCAATAAATCTATTTGTACGAAATATTTAGAGGATTGAAAACCAAATGGATTCATGATAGCTTGATGCATTGATTATTTATCAGTGCATTTATCAATGTTTTTTTCACACTTTAGCACAGAATAATTTAAAGCAAAAAGAGAGTTTTAAAACATTCAATATTTATAAAAGTTTCAATTGGTAATTTTATTTTAAACCTTCATCAATTAACGTTGATTGTTTGGCAATTTGTTGGTCATAATCAATTCATTTTCTTATAAAAGATTATATCTTCTTTTTTTTTTTTAACGAATAAAGGAAGAGCTTTTTTAGATAATATTTATTTTTTTTACTGAAAGTAATTATAAAATTAGTATGTAAATAGGGGAATATATAAAGGGAAAATATAATCAAATTAAATAAATAAATGGATAGCTTTGTTTTTAAATGCCATTTCATAATTTTTTAGCAGAGATAATGCTTATTCTACTGAACATGTAACATTTACGGTGAAAGATAATCCTGATGTTAAACTTTTTAAATGTTACAAAAATATTCAGTTAATGTCATTTGTAGTTGACGTTGAGAATTGAAGCGTTAATTTGAACTATTTAAAACATCAAAGCAACATATTACATTTGTACTATTAAGTGATACAACTTTGATCGTTTTATTGAAGAAGGAAAAATAATAAAAATAAAATCAATACAAATTATTATGTTATTTTAATATTATTATTAAGATTATCTTATTCACGTTTTATTCTTAATTGTTTGCAGTGAAATTGATTACAATTAGAAATGTTTCAACTTTTCTTATTTATTCCATGAATAAATTTTAGTTCAATAACTACAAATCTAATTTTGTAAAAATAGATTTTAATGAATAAATTTTAATAACATTATCGGAAAAATATCAAATAATTCCCTTTCTAAAATGGGATGTGAAATGATATTATTCGTTTGACTAATTAATGTCAAGAAACAAATTATGATATTACTGTGAATCAATACTTATTACAATAACAGATTAATATGGATCAAGCTTTAAAAATCAAAGTGCATTCTTGTTACACATTTAAACGTGTTAAATATGACGTCACGTGCAACAAGAATGCAATTGGATTTACAGTGATTAAGATTAGATCTAATTAGACATCTCAATTGTGCTGTTATAATTAATGAACAATTTTTTAAATTTTTTATAATAATTCTCGAGTTATTATTTCAGTTTTGTTACGATATTTAATCGTTCATTTTACAGTATATTATTCAAAAGAATCAATTATAAAAAATATTATTAATACTGGTGGGTCGAACGTCACTTCAAATTTCTATCTTTGGAAGTGTCTTATTTTAATACATTAAAGTGTCTAAATATGGGCTCACCCATTTAATTAACAATCCAGTGACTTTTTTTATAGATTATTAATGTCTAAAAAGTGACTAAAATATTAATCAAATAAATGACTTCATATTTATGCACACTTTAATTTACAATAATTATGTTTAAATATTTACATCTAGTAAGCTAATAAATACAGCAACAATTTCAAAAACAAACTTCAGAAAATAAAATCAAAATAATAGTATGAATAATAATTTAATTATTCTGAATTATTCATTTAGAAATTGTAGTGTAATATATATTATAATTACAAATAGCATATTTCGAGTCTGAATATTATTTCTACCAGGCAATATATTCATCAGTAAAACTTTTATATATTAATTAAGTATATTATATACAGTCATATTATATTAACTATATGACTGTATTTTATTTCTTTTTTTATACAATTAAAAATTGCTACAATAATTAGCGAATGAAACTCGAAACCATGATATCAAATATAAATAATTAGTAATATTTTACTCAATTAATAAATTATCAATTATATCTAAATCGATTATTTGTAAAGTTTTATGTAATTTATGTAGAGAAGTAAATTAAATAATAATTAGACAAAAAAGTCAATTTACTAAGTTAACAAGCAACAATTGTGACAATGACTTTAATTATTTATATATTATTTTGTTATTTTACTGAAGAATTTGTCCATTAAACAAATAAATCAATTTATTAAATAACCAATTGTTTTGTATACTTTGATACAATAGTATTTACATGAATAATTATGCTCAGTAGCTTTTGTTCTTAATTTAATCTGTACAAAAGTATTATGAAATTCATAGTCACACAGATTAAATACAACAAATGTCAGTAAACAACTGTTTCAATTATTAAATAACAAGTCATTAGCTTATCGAAGTTTACTGCGGTTTAATTAATCCGAAATTGCAGTTTACCTGTCTTCTGCCATAAAATATCGATGTTTGGGTATTAGCTTAGTTATTAACGAACAAAAAGCCCAACATATTTCGAGATTTTCAATCATAAATTTTTTAGAATCTTTTCATATTGCTTTCGATAAGAGTATTATTTATATCATACGGATTTTCTATCATTTCATCATTTTCAATATTTATTAACAAATTTTTCATTTTTATTCCAACAACAAATTCAAATATATTTTTTTTTTTCTAAATTCCACTGACTTCTATTTTATTGGAGTATTTGCATTACCTACTGTATGTATATGATGCTGATTTGAATGAGAAATAGCTAAAAGGCCTTTTATATATGGCTTAAAAAGGCTTCAGGTCCTTTTGCAAATAAAAAAAGAATACTTGGCTTTCATAAAATTCATCAAGTTTAATGTTTTATCGCTTTTTATTCTATTGAAATAAAAAAAAAAAGAAAAGATAGAATTACTTCATTCGCCAGAAGCAAAGAACCATCTTGAAGCTTTTCATGTAATGAAACTTTTATTTAATTATTTAAGAAAATATGTTGTTGGATCAAATGAAAGCAGTTTGCTAGATAAAGTCTATTCTCAAATTACATTCAGACATAGTAATTCATTTATCATCTCTTCCTTTTCATTTATAAAATAATATTACAAATTGTTTTACAATTCTTTGAATGAGCTTTTTTTATTCCTCTTTATTCCATTTGGATTGATATTACTCTTAAATGAATTTTATTAATCGTTGTCAAACATGATAAAATAAATCTACAATTTGAAGAGGATATTTAATAAAATAAATTTAAAAGTATGACTAATTAAACTTGATGGTCAATTGGTCTAGATCACCTCTAAAAGATTAAATAAAACTGTCAATCCATTTAAAATATAAATATTATCAATGAATCTTAACTATTTTATTAAATGCATTGAAATTGACTCGACCAATTTTGATGGTTGAAAAATTTATTCAAGTCTCCAAAAAAATAATCTTTTTGTTTATTTTTCAATATAATTAATTCTATTGTTGTTAAAGAATTATTAAAATTAAAATTTGTTTATTTTTCATTCAAGGAAGAAAAACAATAAATTTCTGTTATATATTGAATGAAATAATTTCAAGTCATCTTTGATATTTAAATTAATTGCTTATTTAATGTAGATCAAGATTATTGTTAAAGACAAATGTTTTTGTTTTTCTGACAGCATCCTTAATATATGCAGGATGCTTTCAAGATGATAGAGGGGAATTTTTGAAAAAAATATCCAAGCATTTATGTACACCAAGTTATTAGAGCATGAATAGAAAGAAAGAAATAAATTTTTGCACCCTCATCAACATCATTTCTTATTCTTTTAGTTTTCCTTCATCTTCCCTTCGTTCCTGTACCGGGATACTCTTCAAGTTAGTTTGCGCATTGGAAGAATTATTGCTCAGGGTCAGAGATCGTGCCGGCGTTGAATTCCTTGGGCGATTAAATCGTTCTTCGGACGCTAATAATTACTAGCGGCGCCGACTTGATCGCAGATCAGTTGATCTACCATCGCTGAGATCTAATATTTTTATACTCTTCACACCTCATTGAAAAATTTATATAAAAATAATTTTAATTGAGATTATTCCATTTTTTTATACCTTTAAAAATCAATTTTTTTATTATAATTTAGCAGTCATTTTTTCAAAAAATAGTTCTAAATCGTTTGATAAAAATTTCTCTGCTTGAATTTATGCCAAATTATTTTTACCATCCTTTTTCTGAACTCAGAGCTGAAAAATTATGTAAACAGCAATTTTTTAATGAAATAAATTATCTATGATAGTTTGAATTATTGTTATTTTGCCAAGCAAAACAGGTGCTCCTTTGAGTTTTCTCAACTTAACTTTTGACGTCTAGAATATTTAAGAAAAATAACTCAGTTGGCTTAGTGTGTTAATCCAATTAAAAAAAAAATTGCAGAAAAATGCAGGAAAAAAATATAATAAAACATAAGCTTTCAGATATCATAATTGAATCCATTTAAATATTTTAAAATTTATTTTTTAAATTGATTCTTCTATCTATTTAGAGATAAATGAATATTAAAAATAAAATATCAAAAATATTATTTTTATTTTAAAAAGAATTTTATTAAAAATATGACTAATAAAATGTAGAATATGCATCAACACAAGGATTTTAAAACTTAATTTTGTCCTATTTCAGTTAAATTCGCAATTCAAAGTTGTTCTTTCCGGTTAAAAATTTTAATAATTTTCAAATGTACATTCAGATGAATAAAAAAAAACTTCTCATAAAGTTAATTAAAAATTCTACAATTTGTTGCTTATTAGAAACTTTGCATTCATTCCTCATTAATCTCAGTGTAATTCACCCAGTGAAAAATTATTTAGAGAAAAGTTTATTCAACTTTCAGACATGATCATTAGCGTAATTTTTTCCAACTTCAAACTCCACTTCTCTACTACAGTTTGAGATTTATTAACCAATTAAGAAATAATTAATTATAAAAAAATTACTGTATAAATAAATCTAAAAATGAGAAAATAACTTTAATGATAATAATAAAAAAAATAAAAATAACTAATGCTAACATTTAAATATCAGAGAATAATCTTATAAGTGGTGATGCAAGAGTTTTGAAGGGCAATAGGCAATGAAGGAGTAAAGAAGGATCCTCTTGGTTAGCAACGAATCGAATTACCTGGTAGAGGACTGTGGCCCCTATCTCCAGAGTTCACTTGACAACTCACCAGAGTGAACGAGTTCTCAAGAGAGTATGCGACGTCTCGTCTGGCACGAGCCTTCAACGAAAGAGAAAGGAAAACGGTAGACTTAAATACAGAGAATCAAATCTCATTTAGATGTTCTCCACAAGATAAAAAACTCACGCAATGTTGTTTATGTCAGATAACAAACTTGTATAAAGTAAATTTAGCTTCCTACATAGCTCAAATCTATTTGGAACTTTGCACGCTAGCACTCCTGGTTTAGTCAAGGTAGAAGAATCCAATTTTAATTGGTTACTGATAAATATCTTGATAAAGAACAATGTGATTATTTCAACTACTTGACTAGAAGCTAATTAATGTCAATTAAAGAAATATAGAAATCAAGTTTCTTTTTGGAAAGGTCAGAAACATTTTTGTGTACAAGTTGACTGATACTGGCAGTGATTAGTGTTGTTGAAGATTAAATGGAATCAGTAATTAAATGGGTTGGAAGAACTTTCAAGTGGATTTTGATAACATTGGAAAATTTTAGGTGACTTTGAATTAATACTATGGTTTCATGACCTGTGGGTATTTAATTCTAATTAAATTAAACACTTCAACTTGGAGATGGAAAAAGAGTTAACTATTATTTTATTAATGGTGAATAAAAATTAGTTCCAGTGATGTGATAATTGATTTACATTTCAACAATATGATTGAGTTATTCTGATAAACAAAAATATAATACTTATCTTTTTAATTATTTATTTTAATTGTAAAAATAGAAATTCTATTTTTAATTACTTGTACGGATTTTAGGAATTTTTTTAACAAAAATAAATAATATTTAGGATATAAAAATATTAATAGAATATTGATTGGAAATATCGTTTGACATTACTGAAAAATAATGTTTTATAAATTCCAATATTTTCACCATAAAAATAATAATTTTATTTGTCAATTATTGCAAACTTCAACAACATGATATTTTAAAACCTCAACCAAGTTGAATATTTTCAGAGAAAAATTCAGGAGATATTTTTACTAAAAATGAAATGATAAAATCAACTCTAAATAGCTGTAAACTGTAAAAAATGTTCAAGAGAAGTACATGACTGCTACAATCTGTTGACATTTTTTAAATTTTTTCTTATTCATATTACATTTTCTTTCCAATGGACTAATTAACAAAAATTTTTTTAAAATTTCAATTTTAAAATACAAACTAGTTTATATAAAATTAAAAAAAAAAAAAAAACAATTTATTTTCATTTATCTTAACTACCACTATCATCCCACAAGTCTAACTATAACAAATTTTCAGCTTAAATTCCAATCCCCAATAAATTTAATCTTCGATTTAGTTAATTGGAGTGAATAAAATCGGTCTTTAATCAATTAATAGTTCAATTATTATTAGAATAATTGAGCTATGAACTAAAATCAAACAGAAATTGTATTGATCAAATTTATTATCAGTGACAGAAAATAATGATAAACTCATAATCACAACATATACAAAAATGTCATGTTAAATATTAATTTAAATTTGTTCTTATCACCTCAATTCCATGACCAACACTGTGCAATTATACCAACAAAGTTTTCTCGTTACAACAATTTTGATTATCATATACAATAAAGTTCTAAAAGTTCATTCAAATCATTTGTATTTCAAACTAAATGTCATTTCTAATGATTTTCATCAGGATAACTCAATTTAATAGAAAGCATGAAATAAAGGGAACATGTCAACGTGAACCTTTTGTTTAAAATACAATGAAAGTTACTTCATTTAATCATCATATAAAGAGCAAGTGTATTTACTACTGAATATTCACCAACACTTTCGATATTTGATTTCTCAAAATGGATTATAAAAGAAAATTATTTGTTTTTATATTATTCAAATATATAATAATATTCAATTTTGCTCATTATTATGAAGAATTCTATCTGATTGATACTTTGATATATGTACATGCTATTGTATCATATAAAATATCTTTTTCCATTTATATTGAGTTACATAAATAAAGATAATCTTGTATAATAATGATAACTGTTATTGAAATAATAACAATCAATGTTGATGATAATAATTATCTTTGCTGTAATTCTAGTAAAGTAATTCATAGTATTTTAGTGTCACAGGAATTGTGTAATAATATATTATATTGGACTTTCTACTGCATCAATTGTTTCACAGATGGTATAGCATGAAAAATAATATTAAAAATAACGAGGAAAAGTTTTGATTTCAATATTGGATATCTATTGATTTTTATGCCACAATAATTATATATTGGTAGTAACTTTATAAAAATTTCTATTAAATTAAAGAGAAGTTTCATTAGTTTAGATTGACATGTGCTTTCGAATATCAAAGTATAACAGTATTGATTAATAGATGATAATTAATCACAAATTTGGCAATAATTCAACGATATATAATGGTTTAAATAATATAAACTTATTTAATAATTAATATTGACTCCAATGAACCTCTTAAACTAAATGAACTTTCATAAAAACAACTTGAATTGCAAGATGCCGAAATAATATTCAACTTCATCTTTAACTTCATTTAGTTCTTAACTAACTTCAAAAGAAACTTAAGTCATTGAAAGATTTTTTTTCAAGTCAAAAGTATCTTGAGTAAGTATGCAAAGTGCCAATTTTCTAGACTTTTTTTGAAGCATTCTAGTCTGTTCAAAGCTATGAAGTATCAAAAGAATATTTCTTTTTAACTTGAAATTCTGAAGTTGAAGAGATTCAAAGGATTTTAGCTAAAAATTCTTTTAAATAAATATCCAAGCAACTCTTGACAGTCTAATGAACAGTTAGTAATAATGAATGAACTAGGGTCGTTATTATTCTTGATGATTCCTAGTCAGTTACTTCACTTTATTTTCAAGATTCTCAATCCAATAAAACTACAGAACAATTTTATTTTATTCCTTCGACTGGAAATAAAATTCAATGGATCCAATCACATGCTGTCGATGATTACAATAAATTTTCAAGCCCGATTACTGACAGTTTTATATTCAACTTGGCCATCAAAGCCAGGGTGTTCTCACATGGTAGATAAGTCTAAGACAAGAGCTAATGTTATCAGTGGATATTTACCGACAAAGTGTTGCAAAGATCTCATCTGCGACAGAAAAATTCTTAAGTGTTGGGTGGGAGTGCATATAAGAATAAAAAAAAAAAAAGAAGATGAAAAGAATGAGATAAGTCTTCAGATAAGTCGACAAAGTTCTTGGTAATCGAGACGCGAGGCGAAACGAATTACTTCTTGGGCAATAAAGCGTCTGTAAAACTTCCAAGGGAGACGTTACACTTGTTTTTTTTTTTTTTTTTATACATTTATTTTTCTTTTAATCTCTTTTCATTCTTTCCATAGGTAACGACACACGAAGGTGTGTGAGAAAGAAGGTGAAAGAAAGTGCAGGAATGCAAGATGAGAAATATATAGAGAACATCTTTGCCACCCATGGGATATGATTAGGCGAAAAAAAGAAGAAAAAGAAAAGGAAAAATTACTGCTAAAAAAATACTGTGCGGTTTTTTCTTGGATTAATAATCTTGAAGATGCTTGATATGAATAGACCAAGTTCTAGAAGTAGAAGTCAATGATAAAAAAAAAGAAACGACAAAGTAAAGTTTAAAGGTTGTAGAATAAACTTTTTATTCAATTTAGCAACGGAAATAGGAGAAAAGTTTGTCAAAAAAAAATAGAAAATCTGTTTCATTATTGTATTATCTTTAAATCCAATCATGAAAATCAATTACTATAATGAATATGACATTTTAAGGAATAATGTCTATATATAATACATTATATTGAAGAACTTGTAGTCTTTTTTAACTTTTATTGGACATGACACTGATTGTGTTTTAAATGAAAAAAGTTGTTTCTAGTTTTTTTTTTTTTTTTTGCAATTTAAGTTGTCTTGGAGTTTCATTGTGAAAATCGATAATTATAACTTTCAAGTTAACTAGTACGTAATTGACAAAATTGGAATTTTTAGCTCTCAATTAGTTTTATGCTGATATCAATTAACTACTTTCTTTTATGAGGAATTAAATGTCGCTTTATCTTTGTTTCTTGAAGCTAATCTCATTTGTAATTCGACCGTTTTATGCAAAAACTTATTAAGCTGAAGAAAAATTTTATCTTCAAGAATATATAATTTTTTTTTTTTTCGCTTATTAATTATGCATCAAGTGGAATTTTTAAAAGGGATCAATTAACATAAAATTTTAACCTTAGTTTACCATTATTTAGACATTTTTAGAATAATTATTACTCTTAAAGTTACGACAATTTGGACGTTATTTGAATTTATTGCCATAAAAATTATCAATATATCAAGTTATATGACATGGTTTTATTAAACGTACTCCATATTCTTGAACCATATTCTTGGATCAAGAATAATTTCTGTCTCGATCACATTATTCTCAAATAAAACTCGTACAACATAACACCAATGAAGATTGGAGGATGGAGGCAGAATGATGACAGGATCATAGCATTTCTGTCATCATTCTGGATCCATTAGTGGTATGTTGTACAAGCATCATTATTTTATTTAAGAATGAAATTACTCTTAATTCAAGAATGTGATTTTGCTAGTACAGTAGGATTAACTATTTTAATCATTGAATTCTCTTATATCTTTAATAATAAAATATTTATTGATTTCCAATAACAAGTTAGCCACTGATTGAGTTAGCATTGAGAGTCGATAAATATATTTTTTTTTTCATTACAGAAAAATAAATAAATATGTGATTTTAAATGCTATAATTAACATACTAATTCTTAATGAAAAATTTATAAAAGAACATTTAATTATATTTTATTCATCAAGTATTATAAATAATTTGTTATTAACGACTTTTTTTTTATTAACTTGGTACTTTCATATCATTTTTTCTTCGCTTCAAATGAGAACCAAATGAAAACTGACATTAAAACTTTAATCGAAAAATTATTCTGTAAATTACAAGTAATGTTTTTACAGGCATTTACTTCAGCATAAATTTTTTTTAATGAATGATTTAAAAAAAATATTGACATACACTTTCATCATTAACCAATAAAGTCCAAAATTAATGCACTGTGGTAACGTTTCATTAAAGCTCCTGAGAACTTTAAAGGCTATAAGTAGATGATAATAAGACACGTGTCAATCACAGGGACAGACTCCTCAAATGGTGATAAAAAAAAGCCAATCTCCATAAGTTGCTTTTTATAGTCGAGAAATTGAAGTTATTTCGAAATAATTTAATCATTATAGCCATAAAGTTGATTAAAATTTACATTTAAACAAAACTGTTATAAAAATATTAATATTTTATTCTTAAAAAAGACAGATGTCAGTTATTAATTTATCACAAAATGACCCAATTATTGATCTGATGGACGCTTGTAAGTATGTAAGAATAATTGTAGCTAAGAGAATAAAAGGTCAGGAATTGAAACTATTAATATCTTATAGAAAGAAAAGAGGCATTTTTAAATTCACTTATTTTCAATAGTATAAATAGATCAATGAAAAAGCCAATTTTCCAGAAGATAGACAGATTTAAAAATTGGATTTAAAATGATAAAAGCTAGTTTTTTCCAGAAATATTTAAAGCAGATAAATGAAAATTTTCATCAATTGTCAATATCACTAATCTTAATATCTATTCATTGATTTATTTATTCCACTTTAAAAATTAATCAATGTCAAATAATCAAAAAATAATCTGTTCTCAAAATGACGAAAATGAATAATCAATACCATTTCATTTTTCTGATAAAAATGATATATTGAATGATTAATTTTAAAGTCAATTATTAATAAATTAATCAATTAGTAATTACTGAAGTATTACTAAAGGCATCAATGTCAGTGTGTAACGAAGAAAAACATCACTTTACCAAGTAGTTTTATTTTCTTTTTAATTCTGAACAGCAGATGAATTTGTAATGCAAAGAAAGAAGTGATCACAATCTCCTTGGAGATTACTCCATTAGTTCTAATAAAGATTAATCAAGCAATGAGGACAATTAAAAGATTCTCGTCAGATTTAAGAGGCTGTGGATGGCAGAAAGATGAGAAGATTCCGACAACATCTGTTGGGACGTTCATAACGTTGGAAAAATTGAATGAACAAGCTTATCAAGAAGCTAGCAAGAAGATTGAGTGTAAAAAAGGGGAATAAGCGTACCGGTTTCTCGCCTTTGGATGCACAACGATTGGATATGGACATTGGAAGTTAAGCATCTTTGAGAGGATTAAAAAGAGATGGAAAGGTAGTCGATCATGTCACGTTTGTCCTCCTACCAGTTTTTATTCTAGTCACTCTCCCTGTCCGTCTGTTGTATCACGACTTCACCCGGCAAATTACTCGTTAACGAGCGACGGAAGGCTGTTATACGTGTCTTGTGAATGGTTGTCTTTGAGGTTTAGCCAGGAGTGAAAAGAGAAAAAAAGAGAGAGAGAGAAGAGGAAGTTGTGGATAATAAAGAGACAAGATGGAACAAGAGGGAACTAACGTTTCTCTCATTGCAATCAGAGTATCACTCGTCAACTTTGAGCACTGCTGCGATTCCAAAGCCAATTATTCATGCCAATGCGTATGTTGCTTATATGTTAGGGTGAACAACCTCTATGTAGCTATTGATTAATTATCATTCTTCGTGGAATCAAGCTTTACCTACTTTATCTGTTATTTCTAATGAGTAAGATCCAACTTTCCTAACTGATTTATATGTCGACATGGTATTTATTTTTGACTTGTTCACTAATTTTATGAGATATTCTTCATACCACAGTCAAGAAGTTTGATTCAAAATCATACATTATTGAACTAAAAACTGAATAAAGTGCCACTTATATTTGGATGGTTGTATTACTTTCTATATGACCTCTTTTGAAAGTAATTAGTGATGTAGAAAATTACTGGGATTTATCAATTTAAATTTTTCACATACTCTGTTTAATTATTAAAATATTTCGTTGGTAAATTATTGAAAAAATGAAATAATGAAGGTATTAAAATTAATGCGGTGGAAATATTTTAAAAATTATTTTCTATTGTCAGTTAATTTTAGTTTAAGAGAATGGAAATTTGCAAATTTGTTTAGAATATGTAATGGTAAAATAATTCATGCGAAATTTTAGAACAAAAACAAACTTCCTATGTTCAATAGTTTTAAACAAAAATATACTACAAGTTCTACGTTCAATATTTGCTTGAAAATTATACTACAAACTAACTTGTGAGTTTACTTAACTTCGAAAGATTCTAAATAAATTTCTCCATATAACACAAATTATTAAAATACCGTTATTTGAGATGTCATCTCATTGAAATATTGAATGTTTTTTCCAATTCATCAGACTTTATTTATTAAAATTAAATTAAACAAACAATTATAATAAAAACTTGATCTAATATCATATACAAATATTTATTTAAATAAAATTTATTAATATTCTTATTTTGACTAGATTATCACTTTAGTCATTTCTTGATATTAAATCTCCTGAAACCATGACCATTTTTGATAAAATTTCTCTCTATAAATATCCTTACATACAACTTTAAATGATTATTTATTTTAATTATCAATATTAATTAATTTATTCCGCCTGCTTTCAGATACACCAAAACAGTCGTGGATTCAAGTTTAACAGCTCAGCGATATAATCCCGAGTTTACATTACCCAGTGGACAGACAGGAACGCCTCCTTATGGGAATTCAAATACCAGTGTTCTCATCGATCAATTGAGACATATAAATCAAGTGAGCTTAGATATATCAATTTATGGAGATTATTGACAAGCATAAATGTAACATATGTCATTTTAACAGGTGATCCAGTCACAGTTGGCATCAACGTCTGATAGTGGAATTTGGTTGGCTGACGAAGCACTCGATGGTTCTGGAAGTGGCGCACGACCAGGTCGGAATAGAAAGCCTGGAATGGTTGAGAATGATGATGAAGATGAAGATGGACGTGATGATGTTGAAGGCTCTGGTTCGGGATCGGGTCCTTCAGCAATAGGTAAACATTTCAAGATTTCTCAGCTAATTAATTACACTATTCGAACGATGAATAACCACTTTAATGGTATTTCAGATCCTGACATTGACACTAACAACGTTGACGGAGTTGCTCCAAAACAAGCATCAGGAAGCATACCGATGACTAGAATGAATTCTTTGCTACTTGTAGGTCTTCTTTGGTTGGTCTGTGGTGCTTAAAGTGATGGACGACAATTGTGTATACAGTAGCGCAGGGAAACGAGGATGCTTTCAATGAACGGGTGACAGAAATGAGACGAGCAAGAGACAACGATGGATCCAACTGATGAAGGACTTGGGAATTTTTATGAAAGAATAAATAGCAAGAGAGACAGCTAAAAGATAAACGATGAAAGTAATCGCTTACTGCCCCATCGTGTGTAGATAATATAATATTCTTTTAGATGCTTACGTGCAAGTCTCTCGTTTTCCCACTTCACGATGCCCATCATTCAGTATCTTTTTGACTATTACTATAACATATACCCAGCATTCGTCGGGTGATATAACATATGCCATATTTCAAAGTTAACTGCCAAAATGTCAATCGCGTGTCCAAGTAGCTTTTTCCCTTTTTATTTATTATTAGTTTTTTTTTTTTTATTCATCAATTTATAAATTTCACTTCTTGTCGTTTGACCTTCTTGTTCTTTAATCTCACTGCGGGACGCGCGAAAGCATTAACAGCTGCAAGACGAAAAAGGCCGGCGTCGTTACATTAAATTCTTATTTTTCTCATCATCAAAATAACATGAAAACTGATAATAATAAGGTAAAGACAAGGAAAAATAAGAATTGAATGTTAAATATTTCAAAAACTGAATTTGCTGTAGGTAATTTTAAATATTTTATGACATGATAATTAACGGCAATTTTCATTATTGTTTTTGTTGGATGTTGTGAAAGTTGAAATAAATTTTTGGAAAGATGCCTGATAGTTATTTGAGTGCGGCGTGCCGGCGCGTCGGCCTACGCATATTAGCCTTTTTCTATTGTATTTTATTCAACTGTATTAACAACGATATTTTATTATAATATATTTTGTAAATTAATAATCATTTTGATAAAAACCGTGCCTTTTATAAAATGTAAACCGGTGTGCCGCGCGTCATTATAGCTTTTTTAGAATTAAAAATTATACAAATATAATACAATTGTACAGAGCAATCTTTGCTAAAAAAAAATGTATGTCTGTTATTGAATGTATGCGTAGTAGATTACACAAATGCGTCAATGACTTTGTACTCTCCAGACGTTAAGCTTCTTCTCCTACCCTGTTATATTTAATTTGTACGAACGGTTTGTCGACATGTCTCAGTCATTATTTAAGATCCGCGCAGGTCCGCGTGACGCAAAATTCAAGTGGTCGTGTGAGAAGAAGAAAAGAATAAGTCAATGTAAAAATTCATTAATTCTTTGAAATTATACAATGTTATCTTAGATATAACAATAATAGCAACGACAATTATATATCAATGAAGTAATAATAATAACATTAAAATCTATGTAAATTAATCAATTAATAGTAGCCGTTGGATTATAATTGTTGAAGGTTGATCATTGGATCCACAGTGAAATTGGTCCTTTGTTGGGTGTTGAAAAATAACAAGAAAGATGATGAAAGAGAGGGAATGTAGGTTGAAAGTGTATTTGGGTATCTTGCGTGATCACACGACGGATGCTGGACGCGATACGAGCATGATGATGATGATGATGATGATGATGATGATGATGATAGAGGAACAGAAGAAAAGAGAAGAACAACGTGGGAGGACATAAAGCTTTAGTGGGATGCCGAAATTTCAGGTCTTCGACCTTTTCACTCTCTTTTCGTCCTCTTTAATTTTCGTTCTCACGAGAGTCTTGGCACGAATTGTAATGAGAAGAAATCTCAATTGAATGAACAAGTGTAAGTATAAGTGAGAAAAAGTAGCGAAAGAGCTTGTAAATAGAAAGAATGCGAGTTGTATTTATATATAATATATATTAAACAATTATATTATTATGATTATAATAATTATTAAAATTATTAATATTAATATTATTAATTAACTATTGTAATATTATTGTAACAATGTTATGAACTGTTAATAGTCGAAAAAAGTGATCCGTTTGACTAATGTTGACAAAATGTCCGTATTTGAGTGAAAGAAGGGTGATGAATTTAATTCTTGTATGACTAGGGTGTGACCTCGTCCACGCGCGGCCTCGTTGAGTTCTCTCAGTGATAAGTCAATCAACAACTGTCTTTTTTGTTTGCCTATAAAACCATTTGTCATTAACTGACTCTCTTTTTTTACTTTTTAAAACTACATTCTTGGCAATTACTTTAAATACACGAATTAAAGATAAAAAAGACAGTTGGTTATTTAAATGGAGCACATGACTTACATATATATATATAGCTTTGTTAATCAGCCATTTATTGCTAGTCGGGCAATAAATTCATTAAATTCATTTTCTCGAGTCAGACTATGAAGCCCAAAAATTTTCAGTGATTTTTTGCAAATCAAAGAAATTTTTTTTTCTTTAAAATATAAGAACATTATAAGAATGAAAACTAACAAAATGTGCTTGACATTCTATAGATATAGTTAGTAATGTTTTAAAAAACATCTACTTTGCCCAATATCAATTAATTAACTTGATAAATAGTTATTTTTAATCATGTAGTTGGATTAATTGCCATGTAACTTTATTTTCGTTTTTTTTAAGAATTTATTTTACTCCTGTAGAATTTAAGCTACGTAACGTTTGTGTAGAATTAATTTTTTTTAAAGCCTACTACGTTTGGCGGACGTCTGTGATTATTAACGAAAAGTAATGAAAACAAGTTAAATGAAGAACAAAAAAAAGTAATGAAAAAAATATATACAATTCATTTAAAAAAATGTGTTTAGTAATGTTGTTTTGTGATGGCTATTTCAAATAACTGGTGTACAATCGTGCGGTAAATTTGATTGGAACAAGAGAGAGAAAAAAAAACAAAACTATTTTCAATTGATAATTTAACTCAATTGTTAGCTATGAGAATCGTGTGAGTCTGATCCAATTTACTCAAGCATTAAAAGAAACGATCGTGGGCAATCGCTTTTGGCACGAAAAAAGTCAATTGATTGAATCACGAATCGAGCTATTCTATTGGACTCTTTTTCACCCTTAACTTGTAAAACTTCACTCCCTCACTCGTATTCTCCATTTATAGCACATATTTTATATACGTATCCTTTTTCTCTTTGTTTCGCTACGCAAATTATGGCAAAGGGCGTCATGAAAATTACCGCTCGATTTCAACGCCAGGCGCCAAAGCCTTTTTATGGCTTGTCGCGACGATATTCATTGTAAAATAATACAAAAATTTAGCACAAAGTGAAGTGAATTTTAAGCTAGAAGCAAAACTAATGCAATTATTAGACAAAAACCAAGTGAAAAAATGTATAGACGATCATGAATGATGAATTATATGTTATATTACTTATAAATGTTATAACAAAAAAGAATTAATAAAATTAAAAAATATTGTCAGTTGATAATATACGAATGATGTAAAATATAGAATATTAAATTGGAAGAATATGACGTAAAAGTATTTAACGAGTGAATAAAAACATTACGATAACAAAATTGATAACTGCATATAGATCTTTTCAATGATAAATTTATTTATTTTATTTACGCGTAGTTGTTAATGACAGTAATAAGGTTTAACAGTCTTTGATAATTGTTTTTATTATCATTTTTATCACAACTGATCTACACGAGAAATGACTCAAGTATTTTTATAAGATTTTCTATTCCTTCAAGATAATTAATATCGATAGTTTCTTTGTCTGCCGGAAAGACATGTGTAAAGTCTATCATAGCTACACGAACCCAATCTTGTCTTTTTTTTCCAGTTAATTCTTCTAAAAGAGATGCATAGTCTTCTTTCATTTCAATCATATCCCGATCATAGTCGTGATCAAACGAATGCGTACGACAGAGTTTAATGTGGCTGTTATTGAGATGCCTGCCAAGACTTCCATTAAAAAAAGCATCAGTATTTGTTTTTTCGAGATTATCTTTTCCGCTTCTGATAAATTGAGAAAATGAAGGACTTGATGATAGAGGAGACAAACTCTTTGGCGTATTAAATCCACTTGAATAATCACTGCTAGACGATGAAATAGGTACTGCGACTCCTCTTGTATATATTTCGGACTTTGAATTACATTCCTCTGTCAAACCTGTCTGAATAAATTTTCGAAGACGTTTTGCGTCGTAAACTATCAGGAGAGAACTTGAGAAAAATTGTAGTTTTGTTTGAGATCGAAAGAATGCTAGAATCTTCCACAACGATGATAATAACTTTACTATTAACTCTCTACAAGGCGGATGATCCGGTGATATATTCAGAAATATTTTTAAAGCTGTAAATATTTATTTATTATGAAATTATTTTTCGAAGTAATAGAAAAATTTAGCGATAAATATTTTTATGAAATATTACCATCGATGACTGTCGTTGCATTTAAATTCTTTCCATACTCTTTTGAGAATTTTTTTAAATTGCCGGTTGTTATATCGTATACTTGAAAGCCAGGAATACAAAAACTGTAAGTTTGCTTTAGTTCGGAATACTTTTGATCTTCTTTTGCACGCTTTTCAGGCCCAGCTAAAGGATCCCATGTTCGTTTTCCCATTTTGATATCCATCACGCAAGGTTCAGCCAAGCCTTCGGTAATGTCTTGTAGAACAAGAAACTCAAGTGCTATAATTTACGACGTGTGTGTGTTTGTTATTTATGGAGTTGAAATATTTTTTTCATACATAAATAATCACAGACTTACATTTATCGGACACTTTAAGTTCTGTTGTACCATAATATTTTGCAGTTAATTTCGATAACTCCTTAAACATAGGATCCTCACCACTTTTTATTCGTTCATAAAAGTCTATTTCTCTCTTACGTAAAACTTCTTTTTCTCCAGGTTTTAGTATACAGCCGTTAGGTGCTCGAAGGATACCTAAAACATGAGTATGTAAATTTATATTCAAAGTACTCTTACAAGTGTTGCTAATATATTTTTTTAAATACCTGGACAATTTTTTTTTGGATCATATGAGTGTCCAGAAACTTGTGACTCCAAAATACATGTACCCGGTGGTAATTTTATTTCTTCGTTAACAGCCTCCATGATGTTTTTCTAATTGTCCTTGATAACTTTGTCTCAACTTCGTCGTATTTTATTACAATGGAATTATGGTATTTACTTAAATCATCTTTATGTATAAAATATTCTACAAATTCAAAGAAATATGATCGTTGTAACAACCAATGAAAAAAATTACTTGATGCCGGGAATTTTAAAGTTACTATGTTAAACCTCGACAAAATGTTTTTGTTTTATCTTTAACGTACATTCTTTATTTATCCGATAATGTCATGCTTGATTGTGCAATCAGGTTTGTAGATTTGAGATAATATTGATTAAAAACATCCAGTAAATAGAAATACACTTACTTTAACAATAATATAAAATCCATTGTTTAAACAATTTAAAATTCCAACTTTAAGATTTTTATAGGTTAACTTTTCTTATCTATTAATTATTACTCTCCACACCTGCAAGCGATGAGTACAGGTTGACGGTTTGAAACAAACTGTCGAAATCATTGTATTCTATCCAAATTTGTGTTGATTCAATGACTGATTCATGACCTTAATGACAATTTTAGGTGTGTGCATGGAAACCCACGTCTGTGTATAGTGAAAGTTTACAAACGACAAAACTCCGAAGTATGGAACGTAAGGCAAAGGACAGAGAAGAGAGATAAATAGACTTATCTATCTCTCTCTTATCAGTTATAAATATGGATGTGTACATAAATTTATATACGTATATACGTCAAGCCATTTTCTTATTTTATAAAAATAACAGTATAGAAATCATGAGCTAATAATTATTCATGACATTTTTCTTTAAAATTTAACAAAGAAATAAAAATATCTATTTTCTTTTTATATTTTTTCATGTATTTACGCATCAGATAAAAGATGGAAGAACCAATCAAATACCAATTAGATTTTTTCAGACCATGCGCGTTTACTCTGTCAGTATGAATTAACCTAAAAATTGCTAAGACAACGTAAAAGCTGTTTGTAAAAATTCTGTTTCATAGATAAATGTATATTTCTAATTTAAAAGATGCTTAATACTCTAATTAATGACTCATTAGTTTACAATAATTTAAACAAAAATATTACATTTCATTAATAAATTTTAGCACAAAAATAATCAACATCTAACTGATCACAAAACATTAAATAATTCTGTTGATTTGGATTAAATTTGAAATTATCAATTGATTTCAGAATAAAAATCTGTTTTCAAGCTGTTAATAAATCTCTTTTGTTATTTTTAGTATCATCATTTTAGAAAAATACAAATTGTTTTATGACTGCTTCATAACAGCTAACTCAACATGTCTAAACGAGTTAGTTTAGAAGAGAAAAGATCACGTATGTTACAAATATTTTATGAGAACAAGGAATTTTTCACTCTTAAAGAGATAGAAACAATTGCATCAAAAGAGAAAGGCATTGTACTTCAAACTGTAAAAGATGTTCTTCAAGCTTTAGTAGATGATGGCTTGGTAAGAAGTGATAAAATAGGATCAACAATTTATTTTTGGGCTTTTCCTGGGTAAGAAATCTCGCAATATTTTGATGAGGAAGATAGATTTTCATAAATCATTCACTTTTCAGAGAAAATATAACAACTGTAGAGAATAGAATTGCTGATGCAAATAAAAAAATTGTCGCAACGGAATTTAAATTGCAAAAGTTGAATGAAGAAATTAAAAAACTACAGGTAAATAAAAAAAAGTGTCATGATGAGTTTTAAAATATACAAATCTAACAAGTGGTTTAAATATTTAGAGTGAAAAAAATGACACGGTAGAGTTAAGTAAGTTACTTGAAGAAATAGAACAATTTAAACAAAAAGAAGTTGAATTGAAACAGCAAATAGCTAAGCTTAGTGATGCTGATCCGGAAGTAATAGAAAATATGGCTAAAAAAGCAGAGGTAAACTGGAATAATTATCTTAATTAAAAAATGTAAAATTTATTACTAAAACGCCTAAATTACAATAGAATTACAAAGAGGCAGCCAATATATGGACTGACAATATTTTCGCTATACAAAGCTGGTGCAAGAGGAAATTCGACATCAATGAATCAACACTCAACAAACAGTTTCGAATTCCAGATGATTTAGATTATATCAATTAATTATACTTGTTTAGTATGTAATTTATAATATACGAAATAGTTATTTTTTTATACATTTATATTTTTTATACCAATCAATCATAAAAAAATAAAATATGATCTACAAAATATTAATTATTCTAATGTTGACATTAATGGAAACTTGAACCTAAAGTGAATTGTTGTTTACCTTTAAAATATTGTTGCCATCAACTAACTTAAATAGTTCATTTTGTCAATATTTAACTTATTTTAATTTCGACATGAGTTATTTATCGACTTTAATAAATAACGATTGATAAAAAGTGAATGATTATGCTGTCCATTTAAGACATCTTGTATCTAAATGAGTACCTAAACACTTGACACTGCAATATCTAGCACCACAAGGTATACACGTGTAATTGCTAGGGAACCCACAAACAGCACAAAAATGTCTTTCAGGAAACTGTGAAGGTGGTGATTGAGCCGAAGTATAATTTGGAGCATTTGGATTATTATTCATATCTTCTTCAACCAATTGTGCAAATGTTTTACGGAATCGTTGCTTATAATATTCTGCTGAACGCGTTTTTTTCTTCCTTGAACTTCCCCGACCATCTAGAGATTCTTGAAATTTTGGAGCTTTTTTGCTCATAACTAACGAAAGAAATAACATTTAATTTAATTTTTAAGACCAAAATTTTTCTATTTGCTAACAGGTAACTGATTTTAAAATTTCTCACCAAGATCTGCGTGAGGATCATCATGAAAATTATCTTGCTCCAAAGCTTCTAAAGCTTTTTTCTGTCTTCTTTTTCTTGCAGCTTCATCAAGAATTCGCTTTTGGTATGAATCTTTAATTCTTCCCGATTCTCTTCCAGCCATGTTGATTTTATATAAATATTGTTTCGGTAGTTTAACTATTTAGTAAATCTAGTTAAAAATGATTGATTGTTTACGATCCTTTCTCAGCCACCGGGAATGAAATTTGATCCATTAAATCATCAACTCTAGCTCGCAAAGTCTCCAAAATATCACTTGAAATAAACAAATGTTTTTCATCTAGATCTTGAATAATGAATTTTCGTCCTAAGGCAGTTGTTTCATCCAGATGAAGCAAAAACTGTTTCATAGCCGCATCACTGGAAAATCATTTCCAATATGTCAAAATAGAATTGAATAGATAAAAATGTATACAATTATTCATTAGGTAATGATCTTACCATTCAACAAGAATACCTTTTATAATGTTTACCATGATTCCTTAATTTTGTTTTACTCATCAATGAAATCACTAATAGGTTATGCACAGATTCATCTAGAACATACTAGTTACTAAACAGTGTTACACTCTTAATATAAAGTATGAATTTTTATAGCTCCAAATATTTAAAACGTATATGTTTAACGTTTTATAAATAATTTTCTTAAAAAGAAAATAACAATTCACACGTATATCTAGAATTATTTTAATCAAACTTGTGTTTTTACGAACAACGACCTTATGTTTGGTTTATCAGACGTTAATACACTAATGTTACAGAAGAGGGAGTTTGCTGCATAAATTCTTTATCAGCAAAAAATTGCAACAGAAATTACTCCAAGCGACAATTATGAATTTATCATTCTTCTAATATATTCAATGTAGTTTTTTTGGTTAAAAATTTACAATTTATTAACAAAAGCAAGTTTAGAATATTAAATAAATTAATAATTACAAACTTATACAGTGATCACATGATTTTAATTTTTTTTTTCCACTTAAATAATTTAATAAATTCTAATAATGTTATATTGCTATTTTTTCAATATATTTTAGATCCAATAACGTTTTAATCATATCGGTTGATGGATAATTCAGGATTATTAGACAGTTGCAGACAATCTGCTGGAGAGATACCAAAAGAAGATATAACAACATTTAATACAGTTATCATAAAAATACCAATTATTGTCCAGTTATTAGTTTTATTAGCTTTTTCAGTGTGTTCTTCTTGACTTATATCATACTTGATATTCCAAATTAAACCGATGCCAATAATAACTTGAAGTACAAAACTTAAAGAAATTAAAATTAACGAAATATATCGATAAATGTCTTCTTTTGCAGTAAGCACATATCGTAATTGATTTGCATTAGCAGACATCAAGGCTAGATCCATCATTCCTTCTGCTAATGTTTTTTTTTGTTGATATACATTAGCATCAAAAGTATAGGGTCCGCGAATAGATGATATTATTGATGAGAATCCTCGTCCAGTTCTTACTCTATTGGATCCTCTTGGACTTCTTGAGCTGGACATAACTTTATTATTTTTTTTCTTTTAACACTCAATTCTTTTCATTGTGATATATTAACCTTTGCAATGTAAATGAAGTTTTCTATTTACATTTATTTCTATTTGATAACTTCATAGTATGAAAACATTTTGAAAAATTCGAAAAAAAAATTTACTAGTATAACACTTTAGAAACAATTTATTTAATAATAATAAAAAAATTTAATAATATTCTATGCCAGAAGAATAAAGAATTTTTTCTTCAAAATCTATTGTCTACATTTAAATCATCGTCTAGTAATAATTGTCACGCTAAAATTAAAAATAAGATCCAAGCTATAATTTATCAGATAAAAATGTCAATATTAATTTCTCAGTTAATCAGTTAATAAAATTTTTTTTTAAGTATAATACTTTGGAAGCACGCACATGACATAATTTCAGTTGAAGTTATTTCTTTTTAAAGAATCATAGTTATTTTTAAATGATGCCAAGTTATTATTGATCTTGACAACTGGATGATATTATCAGTAGGAAAGGAATAGCATGAAAGAGCCACTACCATTTAAAATGATGCACAAATTATATAATTTTATAACATTATGTAAATAAAGAAATAAACAATAACTTATGATACAAGTATTATTATTTATTCATTTCTTTTTGTATTGTTTGGCCTTCCTTTCGAAATTGACTCTTTGATGCCTCTCTTCCTTAAGCAATTCGAAAGTGTGCTTAGAAGTAAAGATTAGTTGATACTCACATAAAATCATGAAATTCCTTTGCTTTGTATAGATTTTTGCATAATCATGTCAAGTATTGAACTATCCGTTGTCAAGTAAACAACTGGTTGTACGAAGCCCCAGATATTTACGTGAATTCCTTCAGTCTCTCGAGAAATGGATCGAGACTCTCAATCAGTATTTTCTGAATTATTTACATATCTCTTCACATCAAAACAATCAGTAGTTACGTACATGGATCAGACAACTTAAAAAATTGAAAATGCAGGGAAGAAAGTGTTGTCTTCATTGTCCAGGCACTTGGGTTGCTTCTCAAGAACGACAAGAACACGATTGTAATCTTCCCACTTATATTAAAGGTAATCTAAAATTAACTTCACTGAAAAAGTACGTTCCGGGTGAAGAAGAACGAGCTGAAAGACTTCGAAGAAGTCCAGAAAAACCAATACCACACCGTCCATGTTCTGTTTATGACAGATTTGCAATTGCTAAAAAATTCCATGCAGAAAATCTTCAACATCAACCACTGCCAGATAAGGTTGACGATTCAGTTTTTAAAAATGTTAGATATGAACAAAGAAAACTTGATGAAAATTGTGTAAGTGATAAAAAACTCAATGAAACTCGCACTGGTCCATCTGCATTTAAATCTCGCCATAAAGTCAAAGCAGGTCTCCAATATGCTCCTGCACTTGGTTGTAAAACTCCTACTACTAATATGGACCTTGCTATATGTTGGGAAGCACCAGTAGATCCTTGTTATGAGCCCCCTTGGCCTACTCACATTGATGGTTCTGATGGTGGTCCAGCTCCAGCTATTTTTACTTTGGTTCAGCATGAAAATGGTGATGAGTTAACTTATAAATCACCTGTGAAAAGATTTGAAGCTAAGTTTTGTAATGTCAAAAGTCGATGTAAATGTAATACCATGGGAGATTATAATTGTAATCAAGAGAACAATCAAGCTACCTGTATTTGCTCCGAAAAACAAAACGAAGTTAGGGAAAATAATAATAACTGTAACGATGCAAATGATCTTTGTAACAATTTAGATGCTGTTCATATTTCTGAGTATGCACATAAAATATATAAACCTGGTAAAAATAATCCTCATAGAAGACAGCCAATTCATTTAAGAAACTGTTCTCCTTGTCAATGCAAGGGAGAAAGAAATAGAAGACCTCGATCACGATCATTGCATTCGGCTCCTGTCGTGTATCAAGGCACGAAAAATGTCAAAAGAAATGGTTTGTCAACTAAATTCACCATTCCAAGACCTAGGACTCCTTATGCTAGAAGAGAATTCTGCATTGATACGCTTACTCCACCTTTTAGTATAGTTCAAGGCTGTCGAGATGCTGATTATCCTGAACATTGGAGGCTTACTTCCGTTTATCAACAATCATACAAAAATCCTAGAAAATAATTGTAGACTGTGATTTAATACATTAATTAGTTAACTATTACTTGGATAAATAATTAAAGCTGTAAAGTATTTTGTAATTAAATGAATTCTTATAGAAAGTAATAAACCTATTATAAAACTTATAAATTTGCATCAATTTTACTATTCATGTAATTAAAAATAATTACTTTGAAATTGAAAATTTACTATGAAATTTTAAATAGTCGATAAATATTTATAAGTGGGACCAAGATTCAAATTTGCTGTAACTTTCTGCTAAGACTAATATTTTATCGATTCTTTTTATCACACATACATATACATTTAGCTAACTTTCTGAAAACAATATAATATTACTCCAAAACAGTACTTTGCTCATATCAGAATGATTCCAAAGTATCCAGTGTTATTTATTAATAGCAGCTAAATATTGTGTTACTTTAAATGACATAATAGAAATATTGGTGTACTGAATCAATCTTTTCAATTTTGTAGATATAATTATTGTCTAAATAGTTAAACTTGTATAAATAAATTTTTTCTTACAACTACATGAATACTCTATTTCTATGATTTCACTTTACAATAGAAATATTTATAAGGAATAAAAAATGCTCCGCACCATTGTTAGCTTGTATTTATTATTTATTTCCCTCAAAACGTCGACCAACGGATTCCCTCCAAATCCAGGAGGTATCGCTGCTGTTATTTGCGAAACCTAGACGTAACACTCTACACTCTTAATGCCATACAGCCGATAAGGTATCGGCCAGAGATCAATAGAGATTGGCCTTTAGTCTAAGTTTAATTAATTTACCAATTAGAATTTTGTATTTATCTAATTAATTATTAATAAATAATTAAATATTATATATGTAGATACACATGTGATATTTTTATTATTATTATATGTGTGAGTATTTAGTCCCTACAACAATTGTTGCAGCTGTCATACTCCAAGGAGAGAGAATGTGTGTAAATCATTATTTGTAAACATCGTATAAAAATGTAAGTACTTAATGATAAATTGCATTTATTAAGTAATGTCAACTGAGTAGTTATTATTTTATATAATTATTTTATCAGAATATTCAATATAATAAACTAAGTTCCAAATGTCTCATTTTTTATTAATACATTGATTCATGTTGTTTTGGTGGCCATCTTATCCGTACAATAGAGTAAAATGATCAGTTATCTTATGATATTCTATCTGTATAAATAATATAACTATTTTATTTACAAAAAAAAAATTTTTTCAGATGCCTAATAAATATATTCGCATAGCTGAACACAAACGTGGTAATTGGACTCAAGAGCAATTGACAAAAGCTCTGGAAGCAATAAAAAATGATAACATGTCCATTTATCGTGCTGCTTCGTTATACGGTGTACCTAGAAAAACATTGGAGAGACGTTTTAAACAAAATAAATTCTTAAAAGGAGGCTTAGGTCCTGGATGTACATTTGGTTATGATAATGAAAGACGACTTGCTAATCATATAATAAGAATGCAAAGTATGGGATTTACGTTTACAAAAAATGACTTAAGAATAATTGCATATAAATTTGCACAACATTTTGGTATAAGACATAAATTTAATGAAGAAAAACAAAAGGCAGGCTACGATTTTATTAATGGATTTCTATCAAGAAATCAAGACATCAAAATAAGTAGATCAGAAGCCATTTCTTCTGCTCCAAACCAAGATAAAAATCACAGTGACATGAATGATTTTGGATTATTCAATAATACTTTAACTGAAAGCAATTCATTAAATAGTTCATTGAGTATATATTCTTTGAATAGTAAATATAATGATGAAAATACAGTGAAATCTGAACAAATTGAAACTGAATCTGATTTATTCGAAGAAGAAAGTATTACGATTAAACGGGAAGATATAGAATCAAAATAAATAAATATGTAATAACTTCTCACTGTAAAGTTAACAATTAACAATATTTTGAATTGTTAAGAAACTTTAATCGATCTAAAACTTAATTACATAATTTAACTTTTTAACTGAAAAGTCGAATTGTAATAGAGAGAGTGTCTCTTATATATTAAGACTTAAAAACACAGATTATTTGTGGTTTTTTATTTATAAAACTTTTGAACATTCATATGTATATATAACATCTTATTGCTGCATAAAATAACGATAAACTTTATCATCAAATATTTCTAACTTCACTAGATTCATCATAGACATCAATGTTTGTTAATTGAGGCTCATCAAATTTATGGAAAGTTTGACTCGACGAAAATTTTTCCAACTTTCCTATAATCAACTTTTGTAATCGATTGATCAAATAAGGATAAGACTCAATAATTTTTAAAAAATCATCACGATGAAGTAAATAAACTTCACAAGTCTCCATTGCAATTATTGTTGTTGGTCTTTTCTCATTTTGTAAAACCAAACCAATTTCACCAAAGTATGAATCTTCTTCTAAATAGCATACTCTTCTCTTTGATTTAGTATAAACCGCAACAGTCCCGCAAATAATATAAAACATAGTATCACAAATGCTATCAGCTTCAACTAAAACGTCATCAGTTAAATATATTTCTGCCTTAAGATACATTATTACTTGAGAAATAGCATGATCAGGTAGATGCTTGAAGAACTCCACGTTTTTTATTAACTTTGAATATTTGTGCATCAATAGTTCCTAGAGATAAATATATTTATAAAATCTTTGCATTATTTATTCATGTAAAACTTGTTAATAGTATATCAAAGCAAGGTCAGAAATAAGACTGAATAGAGCCTTTTTAAAAAGTTATGGATCTTAAATGTCATAGAATCATCTTATAATAGCTTTTTGCCATTTTTTCAAGTTTTGGTGACTATCCAAAGTCTTTTCAAGGATATTTTATGTTCATTTTTAACCATTTATAAAAAAATAAATTTACATACAAAAAAGTTCATTAATAAATTAAATGTTCAACGATGGTAAAATTCTAGTTATTTTGAAATGAGAGTTTTAACTTCTTTATTCTAAATATTATTTCTTATTGAAGGATGAATAGATAATGTTTTGATTAAAATAACAAATAGAATGGTTCTTCAATTATTCTTGCTTTTTGCTTTCTGCTCTTACTTTGATTTCATATAAAAAGCTATTTTTAATTCAAGTATTTTAATACTTCTTTTAAATTAGAAGAAACACTAGAAATAATCATCTTATCTCTTTTTGAGCTCTTGTTTGACCAATAATGGAAATAAATCAATATTCTTTGCTGTACATGTCGAGGAAGTTTTTTATAACGCATATACTCCAACAGTTGATGTAATGATTTAATGTTTTTTTTCTTTGTTGAATAAAACATCGTCATCAATTGCGAAAATTGTGCTGAAGAATGAATATTGTAAACGATCAATGAAACAAAGGAAATCAACGATAGTTTTGCTACGATAAAACTGATAAGGAAATGATTAATAATCAAATATGAACAGTAAATCCATGATTATTTATATTAAGAGGACATTCACCTAGCATGTAGATGATACCCACTCTCCCAAGTACGGACAGAAATGAATTTAATAATATATCCTCTCTTGTTTTAACATCTAGATGATGAGAGCTACCAGTTAAAGCTATCACAGCTCTTTTAGCACAACTTGCATACATTTTTGCTGCAGTGTTTTTTCTTTTTAATGCCTCTGAATTGATCCAAGATCTACTTATTACACATTGTAATCACTATAAATATAAATTTTAAACATTTCATCATTTTCAATTAAATTTGCTTCTTACATTTGATTAGGACGTCTTGCCCAACTGTATTTTTCTCCAATCAGTGGAAACAATAATTCCAAACAACTCGCCCAATGAATAATAATTAGTATGATCACTGACATTTCAATAATTTTATACATTTGGAATGATATCTGATAGAACTGCAACATCAAGATAAATTAAATGTTCATAAAGTTTTTGTTTATGATTTTAAAGCATATAAATTTTTACTTTTCGAAAAATTTGTAAATAAGAAACAAGATTTCTTATTCGGAGTATCATCAATAAATTCAGTGCTGACACATAAACCATTGAATCATTGTCATTCAAGGTAGGTATAGTGACAAAAATTAATTCAAAAGGAAATGCAGATAATAAATCCAGCATAAAATGTTTAATATATTTTCTAAAATTAAAGAATATTAAGATTTATAAATATTTTTTTGAATGATCAATTATTGAACATTTAATTTGGTTAAAAATAATTTATTATCAATTTAAAAGACTGAAATCGTAAAATCATGTAGCATCAGGTGTGAATAATCATATGAGGTAAATAAACTGTACTTAAAGAGATAAAAATATACAAGAAAAGTTGAAAATTAAATTAACATGTTTTAAATCAACAAAAATAAAAATTATTGATTGTTTAAAAATATTATTTATGAAAGAAGTATTTTTTTTTACTTACTGGCATACAACTTTTCTATGAAAAATAATATTTCTGGTCTCTGGATCAAAATAACCAGTAAAAAAAAATAAAATAATATCAAAAAGGAATATTGATTTAATTGCTATAACAATATAAATCCATTTATGAGGATCATTGAATTGGAAAGCAATGAAACAAGGGATTATTAAAAGAGAAGATAATGTAAAAATGATCATAAATATTTCCCATAGCTTTCTGAATTCACTAAATGGATGTATCATATAAGGATGAAGTTGAATATGCTTAATTATTTCCTTTTTAACGGCAGCATTACTTTTTATACAGGATTTAGTAATAGGATGTTTGCAAGAGAGAATGCATCGTCGAGCAATCAATCTTTTAATCCGATTGATTAATTTATCACCAGGAAGTAATGTTTCCACAATATCATCTTCAATAATTTCACATTTATGTTGAACTTCAGGCTAAAAAAATTTCATCGTTCTTGAACAAAGAAAATTAATAAATATATCTTTATAAACAAAATAAAATACCGAATTATTAGGAGTGGACTCTAAAAGTACTAATTGCATAAGTTCCATATCATTTATCTTATCTAATCCATTAATTAACCTCCAAAACAAACATTGAGACAGTTAAATTGATAATCAAACAATATAAATAAATTATTACTACCTAGTGTTTTTTGTAGTCATGAAGTAAGTGATATTTCTATGTGTCTAAATAGTGTATGTATGTGTATGTTCACAGAAAAAAATTGTAAAGTCAAGGTTGAGGGCTCTTTAAAGTCTATTCACGGACCTAGAACGTCTACATGACGCACAGCTGTTGGTAAGTTCAGCTGACACATGATTATTATTGGGAGAAGTCAGCTGATTGCTGTGCATGCAATGTAAATCGTAAAGTAAACGAAGAAGTGTAGTCTTGAAGTGTTGTTTGGTGTTATTCTCAGTCTTCCGTCAACTGTGATCGTGTTTGTGAGACACGATGGCGTTAGAAGATGTTGAGCATGATCATACTGATGATATAAATACAGGAGATAACCTCCAATTACCTATTGAAGTAAGTAATTAATTAATTAGCTCCAAAATGACTGACATAAATCTTTTAATGACAGCTGTTTTTTTCTGTTATTACAATAAATAAATAAATTTTTTTTTAATTTAACAGGTTATCATTCACATTATGTCATATTTATCCGTTTCTGATCGAATGTCAGCTGGATTAGTTTGTAGAGAATGGCATGAAGCTTCTCTTACTTTAAGGTTTGTCAACAAACAAGCAGTTATTGTGAGTCGAGAGGAAGACAATCTACAACTTGTTATGAATACTTTGTTGAAGTCACAAAGACCTTTTTATCACTTTATATTCAAAGAAGTGGAGGTGAAAAGAAATCTTCCTATTTGGGATAAATTTGGATCATCTATGAGAAGTTTAATATTGGTAATAAATTTTACACATCTTTTTCATAAACTTAATTGAATAATTAAGAAAATTGAATAAAATTAATCTATAGGTTTGTTGTGATTTAAGTGAAAGGACACTTGTGAGTATTTTAAAGTGTCTAAAAAATTTACGTATATTACACATCAATGCTTGTCGAGAATGTTTAATGTCTGGAAGGCTATTAGATGACAAAAAAGATGTTGATGAATTATCACAAAATTTTCAGTCACTTATTGAACTGAGTTTAGCATCCAATCGATACTTAAGTGATGCTCTTTTCAACAGATTTGTATCAATTTGTCCTAATCTTCAATCTTTAAGTCTCACCGACTGTCAAATTTCTTTTCATTCTGGAGTCTACAAACGATTTTATCGTGATTATAAATCTTCAGATCAAGCATCTGAATCACTTTTAACGTTTTTCAATGTTTTAGCATACATAAAAAAACAAGCAAAAAGACTAAAACATTTGAGCTTTGGTTCTACTTTAATCGACAGTACAGCTTTAAGTAGTCTTGCAAGTATAGAAGAATTAAAATTGGAATCACTTAAACTTAAATCATGTGATCAGTTAACGAATACAGGACTTCGTAGTCTCATTTATCAAACAAATATCAAAGTATTAGATATTAGTTTTTGCACACGAGTCACAGATGCTAGTATTATTTGTATCTGTAAAAATTTACACAATATTGAAATTCTTAATATAAGAAGGTGTAGAGCTGTAACAGATCTTGGTATTAAACAAATTCATTTACTGAAAAAATTAAAGGAATTAGATATTTCTGAATGTGATCAATTAACTGGAGCATGTATTACTCAAGGACTGTGTCAGCCAACAATAACAGAAGATGTGAAAGCAGAAAATAATGATGATCAAAATTTATTTCTTGATTTTGAAAATGTTAATCCAAATTGTACATCTGAATTAATAGATGGGAATTTATCACAAAAATATGTCAATAATTGTCTAGAAGTATTATCAGCAAATGCTTTAAATCTAGATGAGAAGGCTATAGAATGCATTGCTACATCATTTCCAAAGTTAACATTTTTAGATGTTGGTTATTGTTTCAGTGCAGTGACTGATAAAACCATTCAAAAAATTTTTAAAGAATTAACACTACTAAAAACATTGAGGGTAAGTCGTTGTGACAAAGTAAGTGATGCTGGTTTAACTGGAATGGGTTCCGGGAATAGAGAAAATATCGTCGAAGCTAAAGTAGAACATAAAATCCCTGAAGTTTCTGGCATTAAGTTAAGAATAAGACTGGGCTCTAGAGCAGAAGAAGAAATAGTTCGAGATGCAAATAGAAAACGAGAAGTATTAGAAATGTGTGAAGATACATCTCCATTGGATGTTGATATTGCCTCCGGATTTTCTTTGACTCGTTTGAGAGGCTTAACAGAGCTTGATTTAGCGGGTTGTAATAGGGTAACTGATGTGAGCTTAAAACATGCTTTTATGTTCTTAGAACTTAGGATTCTTGACTTAAGTCTATGTCAGCAGGTAATGTAATTTATTTTATTTATTTCATAATCTTAAAGTCAATATTAACTGTAATGATTCAGCTAATTATTGTTACTTTTTTTAGATTACTCATGTCGGTCTTGATTATCTCACTAAAAACAATCGAGCAATTGAAGATCTAAATCTTTCTCAGTGTCATAATGTTACTGACATTGGTATTGTCTATGTAGTTCAACGATTAGAAAGATTAAAACGTCTTCATATACGGGTAAAATACTTTACCTTAATTTATTTTTTTATCAAAAAAGAGTTTTAGTTCCTCTATAATTACTAAGTAATTTGTTGAATTGATGATTAATGCTTCGTACGAAGTAAATTTTAATTAAATGCAAGGTTTACAACACTTATTTTTTCTTGTATGTTCTCCGTAATTACATATTAATAATTGTTTGAATTTATTTCAGAGCTGTTCTCAACTAACTGATTTTAGTTTAGAAGCAATCAAGCTTTATTGTAAAAATCTTCAGTATTTAGATGCCACTTCATGTCCAGGAATTTCACATACCAGTGTTGAAAATCTCGGCAATTTACATGTTAAATATTCAGATCAATCAGGTGTTTTAGATACGCGAGATATTCCTATTCCACCTTTATTACAAAGATAATGGATTTATTTTTTAATGGAAATAATGGATTCGGAGTGAATTGTTTCCGTCCTCTAGAGATGTGCAATATTAAAAAATGAAAGAAAAAATTTTTTAACAATTACTATTACTATTGGAATAGTATTATCGTGTATTTATAATTTTTATAAAAAATTAAAGAGATATAAGTAATTTATTAACAAGTGATATTATTAAAAATGACTATTTATTTCATGTAAATTAAAAATATTATGTAAATAATGAAATTTTATGTAATAAATATTTATTAAAATACCTTGTTTTATCACAAGGAGAACTTTCAAATCATATAAATATTTCCAAGATTATTTATTACTCCAATTTCTACATATTAAAACAAATAATTCGAGGTTTACAGGTTTAAATGAGATGATTAATTCAAATAATCATATAATCAATACTTCTAGAGTGTATTTGTTCTAGAAAATATTAATATCTCACTCACAATTATAATTTAGAAGACAACTTAAATTATTTCATTATTGCCTAAACTCGCATTCAAAAATTAATTACTACATAAGTAATACACATTTTGCTTACAAAATAATAATCTTCATGTGCTCCTCTGCTAATTACACTTATTTACATGTTTTTATTATCAATATTTTCATAAGAAAATTTGTTACAATTAGAATTATTCGTCATTTTTCGTTCGTTAGAAGCGTGGAAATAGAGACTTTATTTATTATTTTATTAAATTATTTATTTATTTATTTTTAACATTATTGATATTTCATACAAAAATACTAAAGAGTTGATAAAAAATTATTCTAATCCCTCTAGTAAATCCGAAACAATGAGATAATTATCGGTTGATTTTTAATTTTTTACGATTACTATATTTCCACTCTTATGTGTTGGATTAATAATTAAAAAAAGTGAATATATGTAGTGATAACTTGTATATAATTACGTATTATTGATCATATTTATTGATAACTTTAATAGTATTAAATTATTGACTAAAATAAAGAAAATAATTATTAAAAACAAAGCTAATGTTTACCCTTGTCCAATAACACCTTTTAAAATAATTTATCTTTTTTTTTTACAATAATTACATTTGTAGTCATTGCTATCCAATTTGTTAAATAAACTATGAATTATTTTTACTATTAGAATGTTATTTTTTATTTTTTTTTTGTGACATGGAATTTTAAGAAAAACCAGAAAAAGCCGAATCAAAATAATTTAAAAAATATATATTTGTCGAATGTTTTAATTTGAAAAGAAAATAAATTTAAGGAAAAATAATTTTTAATGTGATTTTTTTGATTTCAAGTTTTGTCTGATTGTTTTACATTTTAGAAAGTACTAAAACAATCAATTTTAATATATTGTTATAATTATTATAATATATAACAATATAATATATTGTTGACATAAATATTTATGTTATTAAATAACAATGTTATAGAAACGTTTTATCGTCATCAGTCAATACATTTTGTATACATTACGTATTTAATGAAGATCATGACGAATTATCTTATTTAGTACATCAATTAACATTGTCTACTTTGGCTAATTTTGCATTTTTATAGAACGACAAATTAAAAAATTTGATAATTTTTTTTACCGATTACAGAATTTATTGTATTTTATGACCTTCATTTTATATTTATTATTTCCGTAATATTTCACGTTTCACAAATACGACAATATGTTTTTCTTTTTTTCAGCTAAAAGCACAAAGCTGATACTTAATCTCTCACAGAGAAATTTGTGTAAACATACAAATAGTATTTATTATTCGATAAATACTTTAAATATTTTTTGTTCATTGTAATAATAATTTCTTTTCAGCTTTCATAATATTATCATAAACCTATTAACATTATAATGTGCTTGATAGACTAATTATTAAATTAGTGATATATGTACGGACTTTTTATATCTAATTATTATTTTTGCTCTGCTTAAATTGTTATGTAGAATTACTGACTGCCCTATAAGATAATCCAGTATTTCCTCCGAGGCTAAAACGAAACAAAATATTCTTAATACCTGGATTATAATTAGTGTTAATAAAATATAGATAAAAAATAAGTATTTTTTGTTGAATATTTTTTTAAATAAATAATAATCAAGTAGCGAACATTATTTTATTACATTTGTGAATTTTATTTACATAAAAATAAATTTGAAAACATTTTTCGAATGATTAGGACTTGAATGGAAAATATAGAGAGCAATCAATAAAATTAATGAAAAATTAAATAAATTAATCCAAAGAAAAGTAATTAATGCTCTCATTTGAAAGACACATTCACCCGTTAAAATTACAAATCTTTTATTATTAATTTATTAATCAGTTCATTGATTTTGAAAAAGATAAATTATTTGAGATCATCCTTTTTTTTATCTATAAAAGTTTAAAAATAATAGTGAAAGTGTCTTTAACTTTAATAAAGTTTGCAACGATAAAAATCTTTAGAAAATATATAAATCGTACTCATTATCAGGCATGTCGCGAAACTTAGAACGCAACTGGAAGGTGAAACCAAGTGACCGATTGACCATGTCAAAAGAGACGCAACTCTGTTATCTGTTAAAAATAGATAGTTATTGTATCTGATATTTTTTTATTAATTTTTCTGTTTAATTTAACAATTTATACAAATGTCGGTTTTTATCATTCAAGTATTCAAAATCACAAATGTATGAATTTTATCTGTAATAAACATCATTCTATAAATTAACAATGATATTAATTCAACAAACCAACGTCTCATTTTCGGCACTTGTTAATAATTGTTTATTTAATATTTTTAATTATAATTAATGGACAAAAATTAATTGACATTTTATTTTTTAAAATATTAATTTCACAATATGTTACCGTTTTCAAATATTTTTATCATATTTTAATATTTAATTTCAATAAAAAATCAGTCAAGTTTTTGTATGTATACGCTATTAATTATTACAAATTTTTTTTCAAGATTATCTAACTTTTTCATCAGTACGATTGCTATGACGCATGAACAACAAAAACAAAGAAAGATTTTCATGTAACAATGATATTAAATTATTTATGAATTTAATGAAATAAATTTAAATATAGATAAATTAATATTTTCATGTTATTGATAATAACGTCAATATGACGTTTATAACACATGCTTAAGAACAATTTTACAAAACGCGAGCAAAATTATAAAAAATATAAATAAATTAGTGAACTAAAAATGATTAAAAAAGTCAACATTTTTTTAAGTCTTTTCAAAGTTTGCCACTTTCATTTGCCAAGTAAATCACTCGTTGGCTCCGACCACTGGTTGAAATCAAATGATAAATATCAGCCCGTTAGTTATCAATGATAATCTCACTCACCAACAATTAATTGATAATTTATGATCGCATAGACGATGAGTTTCCATTTCCAGAAACCAAGGAATCGAGTAACAATGCTTTACTATCCTCCAAATCTAGAGGTTCCTGAGTGTAGTATCCATTTGTTTCATTTTGATTCTCCATATTACTGGATGAACCCAAGTTATTAGCACCAAGAAATATATCATCATCGAAATCCAGTAAATTCGATGATGGATTGTACGTCATAAGTTCTTGTCCGGTTGGTCCATTTGATGTTTCTATGGATTGAAATCTCAACAGTTAATAACATATCTATGAAATTTAAAAGAAAACAGAATGTAAAAATTAAGAAAATATAAGATAAAAAACGGATATTCTTGATAAAACTATCGAAGTTATAAACTTTAAAAACAAAAATTAACTGTGACATCATGTTATGCTTAAGGAAATAATATATTCTCAAATTATATTTAATATTTGATTCAATATCGATTTAATAATAATTTATTATAAAAATCTATATTTATTTTTTAACGAATTTTTGGCTATAATTTAAAAACAAGATTTTTTAAATAAAACAATAAAATATCCAACAGGATTATAAATCATAACATAACAGATAATAAGATAAGATATGAATGATTGAAAATAAAAACAGATTTATAAATCCAGATTTAAAAGATATTTAAGAGAAAAAAAAATTTGTAAATTATAACAAATTGATATTAACTCACCCTCTAGACGCTCTTCCTCTTCTCGTTCAGTACGAGTTGGATCTAGTTCGGGATTGACAGGTATTCCAAATGACATTGGATCATCGTTACCAAACAGCTACAAAAAAATTGAACAATATAATATTTTTCCAAACAAAATGAAAATAATCTTCATGATAAATAAATTATTTTTCAAGTATTTAACAATATAAATAAATGTTATCAATAAATTTGATGTATTACGTTGTATAATAATACGTAATATAAATATACAATATAAAAATATATATTCAAGTAAAACCCGTTGAATCTTGATTGTATATTGAAGCCAAAGTTCCTTGAACGAAGACTGCATTGTTCCAAATTGTTTATAAAGTCTCAGGGAATTCTTAAACAAAACTCAAATGATCGATTTGTAGATCAGAGCACATAAACGTAAATTGCAACGTCACATATGCTGAAAATTTTATTAATTTTGACCAAATGTAACGTTGTCATACCTTTATACTTATTAAACGTTTTAAAAGATATTTTTTCATCATGTTGATGAAATAATAATGAATATTTTTGTTTCCATACTGAATAATAAATAATTATCAGATAATATACTTTATACGTACTCCAAGTAATGTATTGGCATCGATACTGTAACCTTCATTGCGTAAAATTTCACGCAAATTTTCAAGTTCCGTTTGCATTGACTCCAAATGATTATCCATCTCTTCTCTAGATAAAATAATAAAAAATAATATTATTATATCATTATTAATCAAATACAAATATAAAATATATTAGTAAAAAATAAAATAATTCATTTCAATGTATCACTTAAGACATTTCTTCAATTACTGATAAAGTTTGACATCTTTAAAAATGTTCTATGATCTAATAATTAAAAAATTCAATTCTTTTATGTTATTTGTTTTTGTCATCAATAAACTCTATTATAAAAAAATCTCGAAGATATTTAAAAATACTATAAAGAAAAAGTTCAACCATCATCATCAAAATATTTTTGTCTCATTCAGAAAAATTGGAAAACAGATAAACGAAGCATTGTGTAAGAACTAAAACTCAAAAAAATATTGAAAATTAATAGATGTTACTGAAATAACAAAATATAATTGATAAAAAAAAAAATAAATTAAAGTCTAATTAAATTTAATAGGAGAGTCATAATTCCTAGTAGTTTTGAGAGCTGAGACTCTTGAAAAATCTTTTTCTCTTGCTCCTAACCCATGGTCCATGTTAAACTTACATCGATCCTAACCTGTAAGCAGCATTAGTCATTCCTGAAGGATTTACGCAACTCAAGGACAAACTCTTAGTTGAACTGCTAGAAGCGGCATCGCCTTCATCTGGACTCTTATTTTCAAGATCTGTCACCTGAGTAGAATTCTTATCTTGAGCAGGTTTTTCTTTTGTACTATCTACAGTTGTATCTGATTTTTTAGTTTCATCTGGAGATTTATTATTCAATTCTCCATTGACTAATTTTTTAGTTTCTTCAGGCAATAGTACATCAGGGATGATTAAAATGTCATCTAAGTTAACATCTACAATTTCAGTAGCCTCCTTGGGGTCTTCCTCCACCTCGTCTGAATCAGGGTCTTCATCAGCTTCAGCACTATTCATCTTGATGTTTGCTGCCATTGCTGCCAGCTTTGAACTCCTCACTGTCTTCACAGGCACTGGCTTCAACTGCTGCGGTGTATTGGACCCCAATAACTCGATTGGCACTGGAGTTTCATCCGGGCTCACTTCAAGCATTAATCTTTCTTCCCTAAAAATCGAGACAGCGATCGCTTTGCACTTTTTGTCTGATTTTGTTCAAATTTTTTCGACAATCTTTTTACTTATATTATTATATAACTGTCTCTAAAAGCTTATAATACAAACAGATTGAAATAAATAAGAATAATTATCATGCAATAAATTATAAAGTTTTAAATTGTTATAACAAAACAAAATTGGAACTTCTTTACTGTTTCAGCTTTTACATGATCAAAAATAGGGTAAATATGAATAATGAATAAAAAAATAATAACCAATAACGAAATGGTTGAAAAGCAGTGATAAAATGAAACATCAAGTACTAAGTGTGTGAATGAGAAAAAATGATAACCTGGGTTCTTCTCCGATTTCCGATGATGGGATCAATATTTTGACTGGCAGCTTGTTTTTCCTCCTAGTAAGTATCAAATATTTACATAACTATTATCATTATAATTTTAATTATATCAACGATATCTTCCAAATCATTTTATCTTAATAGAGGCGAATCTATAATAGTTAAAATAGGAAAAAAAGAAAGCATAACCAAAACGGAGAAGAAATTTTTGAAAATCAATTTAAATTATCTATTTTTCGAAAATTTTCAACTATTTTGATTGATGAAAGAATAATAAAACTAAATATCAATGGATTTTAATTGAATCGAATCAATTTATCAGTGAATTAATTACAAAGCAATCAAAGATTAGTAAATAATACAAAAGACGAACAAATTTATTGATTTTAAGGAATCAATTGTCGAATAATCAATTGAATAGTCGCAAAATTAGATCAGAATACTTTTACCTAATTTACCCATCAAAAAATACTTAAAACAAAAATAATTCGACCTTTCCACCAATTATGAATCGTAATCGTCTACAATACAGCTTACCTTTAATTAAATAATCAAACTTCTGCGATATCAATATTCCTCAGTGTTTGAGAAGCCAAAAGTTTAAATTGGTGTCAAGCTTTTAACACTCTATAAATTGATCACTACATGCACGATTAAAGAATGATTTTGTTATGAAGTGATTTATTCTTCGAACGTGATTGAGTTTGTTTGAGTCACTCAAATTTATGTAGTGAATAGCTTGAACACCTTTAAATACATGATAACAAAAACAAAACTTAAAATTTCAAAGATGACTTACTTCTTTTTCGTTGGTTTAAAAACAGCTTTTTTCTTTGAAGAACATTCTTGTTGTAATGGTTGAGTTTCACCTTTTACAGGTATCATACCCTCTATATACTGCACCGTTTCAATATTTTCATCATCTAAAACGGCTTCCATGGACTCAGGACTCTGAATAGCTGGATGTTGATGATTTTCCAACATCCTGAAAAATGGTAAGATTGTAAGAAAATTTTATACATAAAAATTATCTTAAATAAATAATAAAAAGTTTTATTTACTCTGCTACGATATATTCAGAGTCAAGATCTTCATGATGATCATGTTCAGAGGCATCTAGTTCATGTATCACAGGCCCCGTAGGTGATGCTTCAGGCTGATGAAGAAAAAAACGATATAAAATCCCTTTACATTGCAATAAAAAATTTTATAAACGAAAACAATATAAGTAGCATTAAGCTCACTACGTTTTTTCCCACTTTTATTTTTTTGTTGCGTTGATGATCATCGATCATAAGTGGATAACGCCTTTTAACTGATAATCCACCACTTCTTGATGGTTGAACAAGTGTAACTAAAAAGTGTATTAGTTTATTAACAATTTCCTGTTGTTTAAGATGTTTCCGCCTGAGCATCGCAAGTTCTCGCCACAGAGCTTCATTTTCTCTCTTCATTGTACCAAGTCTTGAGTCCATGTGTTCCTGACGACCTCGCATACTTCTCACTTCGTTTAACACTTTATTCATCATCTCTGTTTTAATCGGTGGGTGAGCATCTTGCGATTTGCTTGATGCAATCTAAAATTAGATTAAGTCCAGTTAAAAATTGAACACCAATCACTCCCACTATTCATGTATAATTTTAATAAACTGATGTCTCCTAAAGCTTTCTTACCTTTCTTTTAATATGTTCCAATAGATAAGGGTGATCTTTAATAAAGTATTGATGAGCAAATTCCATTTCATCTCTATCACATTTAAGACCTCCAAGTTCCACTGATACTTTCTTGTGGAAGCCGTCTGAAAGAGACAAAATAATATTAAAATATCTAATTCTAGATTGAGACAATAAAATATTTGCCCAATTTTATTTTCTATACTTACACATATTAAGTTGTCGAACAAAACTAGCCATGTTGTTGTGTTTGTAATAATGTGGCAATAATTCTCTAGCGAATTGTGCCGAATTTCTAATAAAAAAACTCCTTCCATTCTGCAAAATAATACGTTAGGAAAATAGTATATTATTATCTGATAATTGCAAATATAATTCCAAGTGAATATAAATACTAATAAATGCATTGGATTAAAATTTACTATTTAAATGTTTTTATTCTTAGCTAAATTCCCATACTAATAATTCATTATCGATTTAATTTTCTATTACATAAGTAAACGAATAGGTAACAATTTCCCCTAGAGTGAAAAACGAGTTTTCGATTATCTAAGAATCTTATTAGTCTGTCATTCAATATTAGCTAAACTTTATTAAGTATTTGTTAGTACGTATGAAATTATGTCGCATATACAACTACAATATACTCAAAAGAGATGTCATTGTCCGAGCGGCAAACTGTTAAATAATTTCCAATAAAATTATTGTCGCCAAATAATTGAATAGTTTGATCTGCAATACCCACTTGATCATAAATTGTGTGAGGGGGCAGAGGAATTTTCCACGTATGTCGTAGATTGAATAATATAATAAACGTCGTACAACGTTTGGTAACGTACGGTATTGAAAAAATGATGAAAATATAGAAAGAAAAGAATGATTTAGGCTGAAAATCATACAATCTTTGATGCTGAATGAGTTTTGTCGAGTTAACATGTCTAGACAAACATAACTTATTTTGCTTGGTAACAGTGGGATATAATAAATACAGGCTATGTATGAGTACTCACGGGTGCCCAACAAATAAGGTCGTCGGTCTCAGGATCTTCAACGAGTTTCCAAAGCTTCCCAAGAAAAGCTGGGACGCTTGTTTCAACCTCCATTACAGTATGCATTTTAATAACTTTAGTTTAATCTTCGTTACAACATATAAATATTTTATTGTTTTATTTTTTGTCGTTGTTTCAACGAATGTATCTTTACATCTCACCACATTTAACAGTAATGGCCGTACGCTGACGATGTTGTTCTGCAACGATACTACCGCCGTGCGGGACGAGCGGGAATTGAATTGTGGAATCGTATAAATGATGGGTTAAAAAAGTAACAAATTGTCAATTCTGTTTGTGTTTTTGTTATAAATCTATTTATGTCATTTTTATTATTGAAATTCGAGCTCTTTCTCGTAATTACAATTTACTTTTATCCATAATTGATGCACATTTCATTAAGTGAAACATTTTAAAAAATATCACACGAGATAAAAACATTTTTTATAACGCCATATCTACTTAGGTGGCGCTAACGAATAACAACACGTGTGTTTTTAAATTGTCAGAATACACTTTTACATTACTTACCTTTCTATTTTATTATAATTATTATTACTATGAAGAAAAGGCACATATTCTAGTGTAATTTACCGTACCAAGTTCATTGACATGCATACAAAATATGTCATTGTCTATTGCAATGAATAAAAATAAATGAAATTGATATGACGTGATGAAACATCAGTGATTTATATGTAATATCTAAATTATATAACTTTATAAAATAATTTTCCCAATATTTATTGCATATAAAACATTTTATCTTTGTTGAAAAAATTGTTAATTAAATAGTAATACTTTTTAATTATATTTTTATCGAATGTTAAATTTGAACCAATTAAGAATTCAGGATAGAACAAAAATTCGTTTTTCAACGTTAAAAATTCGTTATAAAACGTTAACGTTTTATAGAATAAAGTTAATTGAAACTTCATATTCAAATAATGACATCATTTTACTGTTTACAGATATTTTAGAAATACAAAACGAAATTTTATGAAGTTCAGGGGTATTAGAGCGTTAAATGCCTAAAGATGTGATAGAAATTTATTGTAATTTTAACAATTGAGTTAAAACAATCACGACAAAAATTTTTTAATTAGTTTACATAGTGCTCAAGCATTGCAAAATTTTTAAGTGATTAGAAAGACTGTCATTGAAGGCAGTAAAGAAACTATTGCACTTCAATGCATAAATTATATTTTTTATTGTCATGATTTATTTAGTAACTGTATGAGTTGTTCAAATTTATAACCATGTTTATTTGTGTGTTTTTTAGGTTATCGTAAGAAATGTGCTTTACCGACCGACAAATAACTTCAGATAACAACTGTCGGTAAGTTTCGAATGCAATAATTTTGAGGTTTTGGGGAATTTTGTTTTTGGTGCATTACAGTTTTGAAATTCATATTTTTGGATGTTTTTATATGGTAGGCTTTTTTACATCACCTTATGACATCTGTTTTATTTTGATGTTCGTTGCTTCGCATATATCAAACGTGCAGGTACTAATTTCAAATTAATATGAGTCCTCTATCCAAATAATATAGATAAAAAAGTGATATTTCAACTACATCAAGATGATTTAGTATTGAATCCCTCCAAAATAGCGCCTTTTATCTATGTAAAAAATATCTTTTTTTTATATGCGTTACTTGGGACATGTTAACACTATCATATGTTATCTGCGCAGCAACAGATTGCATGCGCGCGTGTATGCAATGGCGCCTGTCTCAATCATTTAACTTTTTGATCGTAATAGAAACAGCATTATGGCTGAGAATCTTGCTGCTAAATTATGTGCATTACTACAGAATGAAACCACTAAAGGTAAAAGTTATCAAATATTTTATTCCATGCATGCTACATTATTAATACTCATTTAGTAATCAATATTCTATTTAGGTACACAAAATTCATGATATCCACTTAAAACCTGCCACATTATCGATTGTTTTGACAGTTCTTTGACACATTGATCAGCTGAAATAATAGGAACTGTAAACAAATTAATGATTCATGCGAATAATTGAAATAATGAAAAACAAAATAGTTCAATCGATAAAAAAATCATGAAAAAATAATATAGAAAACAATATTGTTGTAAATTGTTAGTAAAACGACTTTTCAATTTTTATTTCTTTAAATAAGCATTGAATTACATTCTGATTATTCAGTACAAGGCTAGAGATAAGCAGAGAATTATTATCAAGTATAACTCTGATCAATGTAACTTCGTCAGCTGGTCAATGCTCTAATTACATATGATTGTCTTTAAATTGATTCATCTTTATTTTGTTTATAAACTATTTATTGATAATAATAAAAGTTCTTTTTACATTTAGCTGAACAATGGAAATTGTTAGGACAAGAAAAAGATTCGTCACTCTTAATCGGATGGATAGAAGAAGATCCTGAATGTCCAGAATCATTGTCACATTCTGTGATTGGTCATTATGATCGATACAAAGATACCTTAAAGGTAATGTTATAAGCGATTGTCATAATATATTTTTAAACATACTTAATAATTCACTTTAATAAATTTAATAAATTAATACTATTTAGATACTGTATCACTGTCCAACAGTCTTGAATATTGTTCAAGCAACAATAAACCAGAACCACACATTACTTGGTTATATAGTCAAACGAACTAGAGACAATTCTGAGGAAAATAGAGTAAATGCTAAACATGAGGAAGAAGAGGAAGAAAAAAATGTCAAAGAAGCAAATGATTGTTTAAAGTTGGAACCTAATCCTAATGGGTTGGAAGTTTATCAAGCTTACGTCATAGAATTGAACTCAAATGATAAAAAAATTCATATGATAGATAATGAAAGATGCAAACAAGTTCGTATACAATTTTTATATAAACAGAAACCTCAAACAAACTTTGATAAATTTTTAGTATTAATTCATCATGAGTGTATTATGATGTATACTGTCTTCCTTGATGAATCTGATCAAAATGTAATCGAAGAGCTCAAATCAGAACCAATAGTTAGGACATTTATGTGGGCTCAATGGGATTCAACCAACCAAGTATTATATCACATTCATAATCGTCGAGCTCCTACAAGTTTAGTGACAGAAGATGATGAAAGTCGATCGAAAACTACAGCATCATGTCCAACTCTAAGTGGATTACAATTTCATGATGAACTTCCACATGAAACAGTTCTTAACATTCCTTTAAATTTACCGAGACCACCCAGCACACGAAATTGTGGAACATACGAAGACGATGTAATTCCACTACGGGTTCATGACTGTTCTTTGGATTTAATTGTTATCTCAGACTCTAAAGGAATAGTTTGTGTATGCCATCATTATCTCTACCGACCAGTTCAACCACCTCAGCACATGCTTGATGAAAGCCTCAACGACACCAACACTGTTCATTTTGCTTACTCAGTTACTCTACTTCATCATAGTTGTGTAATACATTGTGTAATACCAGGAATACCCTGGACTCAAGCTAAACTTATGAGACCCACGTTTGCAATAGTTGGTGATTACATGGTTGTGTTTGTCCAAGGATTCTTTACACACTTACTTGAAATTGGAGTGAGCCATGATCCTTGTTGTCACATACTTTGTAGTTCGTTACCGACTATTCCTGCTCAAGCTTCATATCTAGTTCCATTACTCGATATTAATAGTAACAAACCAATCAAAAAGCAAGGATCATCAGACACCCAAGAAGTCTCGAATATCTTAACGATAGATTTACCTACATTGGATTTAGTTTCTTTAACAATTTCCACGAACTTTTTAATCGATGTTTTTAGAAAAGAATCTTCAGTACAAGTGAGACTCGGTATCATTCATTATTTCATGTGTCATAGGCATGATTTAGAGACAGTTGTTGGACTGGTATCAATAATAGCTGAAAAACCACGAGATCTCGACGTCGTTCAATTCATGCAGGAAATTTTGATTGGTAATTCATACGCTTTAGTTCAAAAGAATCTCCTTCCTGATGCAGTGCCACTACTTTCTTTATTACCAATCACTACAATAGAAGAATATACAAGCTACGATGCTAAAGTAAATGATCTTACCATTACTTTGAGTCATGAAAAACTTTGGAATACTTCTGTGATGTTGTTATCTCCTCAACAACGATTAGTACCTTATAGAAGTGACTTATGGACCAGACTGTGGGATAATCTTGGAAAGAAAAGTGAAAGCAAGCCAAGATTTAAATTTAGTCAAATAACTGAAAAACTTTTAGTATCTTTAGCTTGTTATCAACCAGAAGTATTGTCTAGATCTAGTACACCAATGTCTCCCAGTGGAGGTTTGGTTTTATCCACTGGATCTTTTGGAGATCTGATGAGTAATCGGAGTAATAAAATCCTAGACTCTGCTTTACCTTTCGTAGAAATGGAAAATTGTACAGCTTCAAGACAAGAGCATATTGTATCAGTTAATTTACGAGAACTCTCCATGTATCTTTTGAAACATGCAACTAATACTCCAGCAACATCTTACATATCATGTACTCCACTTCAAGTACATGCAATGGCAACTAGACATGTTGCTGCCCAATTGGAAAGCTCACGATCACTTTGCCAAATGTTATGTCGTGCTGCCAATGTTGATCCACGGTTGGAGCAAGAACGTGGCTTTGTTTTAATTGAGCAATTAGATGAAACTAGGAGAAATCTTTTATTTTCTTTGTTAGAGAGATATCGCTTTTCTATTGAAATGCTAGCATTTCCTGTACCTCAAGGATTTTCATCTTTCTTTACCTATCTTGGATATCGAAGTCTTAAGTATTCAATTTTTCTGCAATACGTTGAACGATCTGTTTTTGAGTTGCAAGTAGATGTTACAAAAATAATCATAGCAGGTAAATAAATAATTCTTTTTCTGATAATATTTGTCATGTTTTTTAAATTATAAACAATAGTAATATCTGGTTCAAAAATTGATTTACATATTTAAATTGATTTACGAGTATGTTTTTATAATTATTATTGAAAACTCTTTTTTTATACTTAAAATTACTTGTGTATGTAAAAAATAATACATTTAATTGCAGTAATTAAAGTGGTATTGTTAATAATTAGGTAACACTACGGTACAAAATTGATTGCTTTTGGTACATTATTGTTATCAGAATGAGTAAATTTACACATGTTATATAATGATTAATTACATAACTTGATAAATATTAATACATTTTTTATTTACATTGTAAATTTTCTTTACAGATATAAGTGATACTAAAGAAAATGCGATAAAAAAATTGCATTTATTATCACTACTACCAAGATCTCGAGCAAAAAGGCTTCTTAATCAATGGCTGCACCCAGTTAGTTTTATGCTGAGAGCCCGTGAGCATGCAGTGAATATTTTGTCAGGTGAGGCATGTCAAAATAGAGGAAGAACACTACAACATTGTCATCGTCATAATGGATTAGCAGCTTTTCCTTCTGCTGATCGACTATCACCTTTAGATACTTTTTTGGATTTGTTAACTGCAAAAGCAAGCCTTGCAGAATTAGATTATGGTTTACTTATAGAAGCAACGGTAACATCTACTGAAGACTTCCTTTAAATAAATTTTTATTTTTTTTCTATCTTATTGCTCAATTAATAGATGTAATAGTACAATTCTTTAATAAAATATTATTAATAGAGACCAATATGTAGATCTTGGTGCTCTATTCTATAATTAATTTCATGTAAATTTATAATTTTTATCAAGAAATTGTAATATAAATAGTGGTAATTATAATATCACTGATGTGATATAAAATAATGTTCAAATAATTAATTAATGATTGATCGTTATAAATCATGTATGTTTATATTTATTTGTTTTCTTTTTAAATAAATTACTTGTGGTTTTTAAGAATGAATGTTTTTATAATAAAGTAAAATTTATCAACATACTAAACGTCTATTTAAAAAATAATTTTCACTCATAAATGATATTATTAGATATTAATTTACAAAGTTTATAGTTATAATTCATACTGATGAAAAGTTACTTAGTATCTAACATTCGTCATACCTATGATTACGGTAAAAACTGTGGAAACTCATTGTAATACTGATAATGCTGTTAATTAATATTATCGTATTGTTTAACAACAGTATTGAATATGTTCAAATAAAACCATTTATTTTATCAGTAATAAAAAAAAAGGGAAAAAAGTAAAATCGACACAAGCGTCGCCGTGTGATTAATTACAGAAATAAAACTTGCCATTCTCTACAGTGTTGTGTGTGTGTTTTTATTGATATTATTATTTATTAAAAAATTGATAATTATAGTAACATTATCAACTTACATTACTCGTAACTTCCGGTTTAATTTATTTACTTTTACTAACCAATTACGTTGATCAAAAATTTGAATTTGATTTCTAACCTTTACTCCAAAAATAAATTTGTTTTGATGTAAATAATGAAACATGATAAAATGAGTTAAACATTCTAAAACATGAATTAATTAATACTCTTTATAGTTACTTATTCAACTTTATCTTAAGTAGAAATTATAAATAATTTAAAATCATGTCTAACATTGAACATAAAAATTCAAATGATCCTGAAGAAGTGAATGTCACTGAGGATCATGGCTGTGATAATGAAACATCAAGTTTACAAATTCTTAATGAATTAAAGAATTTATATAAAGAAAAAATACAAAATATCGATCCTAATGATGCTAATAAAACCGAAATCAAAATGCAAATTATGATGAAATGGATAGAAGATTTAGACGCTCAAAATACAATGCTTGTACGAACCATTGAAGAATTAGAACAAGCTGCTTGCTGTAGAGTGAAAATGTTAGAAGAAAAATTGAAGCAAACATCATATGTTTTATCCGAAAATATGACACGTTATACCCAGCCATCACATGATGTAAATTGATATTGTATAATTATTTCTTTTCAGATTTATTATTTAAAATTAATATATTATTTTTATTGTTTCAGAACTTAAACGAATTATCTAATCGTATAACTCAACTAGAAAATGATGAAAAATATTTGCAACGGAAAATTGCGTATCTTCAAAGTGATATAAGAGGCTTGTTGGAGTTAATTAGAAGAGCAGAGGCAGAAAAACGTTGGAGACTTGATGGAATTCAATTTTTTGAAATACAACCTTCGGATATTCCAATTCCAATGACGTAAGTTGATATAATCTCGTTGAAAAACAAGTTTTATATAAATATATATATTGGAGAATAAATCACGAAAATTGCTTTTATTTTTTAGCAGCTTATCAAGACAGGTAAATGGAGTACAAAATACTGAAAATACTGACAAGAAATTACGGTTTATACTAGAATTTGATGATTCTCTAATTGAAAAAAAGCCTGAGCAAATTGTCTTTTGTGATTGTGAAAGCAATTATAATTTTGAAAATTATCCTCTCGAAAATATTTGTTTACCGATGATATAATTTTTTTTATATTAATTTACATTTTTTACATTACTTTTTAAATTATTTTATATCATTTTACACAATATATTAAATTTTACAGTAATTTTTGGCTAAAATCTTACCAATTTAACTTTAATAATTCATAAATCAGTTAATTAATTTGTCTTTATTTTATCCTAATAATGATAGACTGCGGATGACGGTGAAAAAATTGATTTCTCAATGGGACAATTACAATCGCTTGACAACAGTGAATCAAAATCATTAGAGTAGGTTGCCATAAATATTTACATACGTCATTTATATGAAAAAAAAGAAAAAAATCTCACGTTCATTATTCTTTAGATATCAATCTCAATTGCAACAGAAAGTGAATTATTTAAATAAAAAACTGCAGGTTAAAGAAGATATAACACAAAAACTTATTTCAAAGTTTGATTATCTTAAGCATCAATTAAAAAATCAATCTTCAAATGATTTGAATGATGTAAGTATAATACTTAGCCATTATTAATAAATTTTTCAGTTATCATTAATTTAATTGTGGCTAAAAAGCAGAAGATTGTACAGATTGCTCAAATATTGGATTCTATGAGAAGTGAATTAATAACAGAAAAAAATGAAGAAAACTTTGAAAAGAAAGAAACAGCCAGCACGGATGATATCGCTCTCCTGTCAGAGAAAAACGATAAAATTCTAATATTTAAAAATGAACTTGAAGAAAAGAAACTGGAAATAAATCGACTTAACAATAAAATAAATGCTTTGGAAAAGGTAAACAATTTAATAATGGTACAAAGATTATGACTATTAATTCGTTCATTTTATCACTAATATATTCGGAAAAATATTTATCTATCACTTATCAAATTTCTCTATCTATTTAATCAATGAAAATTTTTATCGAATCAATTTCTATGAAAGTGTAATTATAATTGGTAGGAATCTCAAGAGTCTAGAGAAGTTTTGACCCAAGAAGTAGCTGAGAAACATGACACAATTCTATCCCTCAAAGACAAAATAATTAGCTTGGAAGAACAGCTGCGTCAATCGAAAATTCAGCTTCAATTTAAAGTTGATATCATCAAAGAAATGCGCAAGAATATGATATCTTTGGTAAGATTTGATTTAGTTAATTTTTTCCTACATTTACATCAACCTGTTTCCTTCCTTCCAGTTATCTAGATCATCAAAAAAAAACGAATTCCATAAAGAAGAAGAGACCAGAAGTAGAAATAAGAAAGCTGATATGATAATTAAAGAAACTGTAGAGAAACTTGATAATAATAAGCATGAGACTGAAAATGATGAATCTAGTAATATTTTTGTTAAAGATGTAACTTAACACAATTTAAAAAATTTATGTCGATAACTTTTCTCATTTATTGCAATTATAATGATAATTATTGATTATTATTAATGAATTTAGTTGTGATAAATTAATCAATGTTCTTTATTTTTGAAATTATTATTTAATAATTTGTTTCAGAATTCTTCTTCTGACGGATCATCAAAGGCTTATGTTAATTCTAATGCATTATCACAGGTATATTATTCACAGAATTTCTAAACTTTTTTATTAATAATGTTGCTATTTTTTTTTAATTTTATACCAATTATTATTTTAGAAGGTCAGTTGGAGTGATGAAGTTTCAGATGGGGACTCTGAGAAAGTAAAAACAGAGGTAATGAATTTATTCTTCACTACATGCAGTAAGTGTAGTAGACAATATGATTCATATTATTAATGTAGCTAATTTTATTATTTAGGAAACCTATGATCATTATGACGGTCATACTAATTCAGTAATTGATGAAAAAATGAACAAGTTAATAGAAATAAGTAAAGAACAATTTAATTCTATGGAAGAGTTCCGAATTTGTACAGTTGAAGCACAAGCAGCGACTGAAGACTTACGAGAAGAACTTAACAGTTATGTGAGTGGTTTGTACAGCCAACAGGAATCATTAATTGATTTGCACACATCATTTAAAAGAATGTATGATGTTGTTGTTAAAACTAAAGATGATTTGTCAAACGCAATAAAAAATTTGAAAATCCAAATTGAAGAAAACGTTGTCAGTAACAATACAATTATATCAAGAGAAGTAAAATTAAAGGATATTAAAAATGAAATTAATGAAACACTTGCCAAAATGAGTTCAATGACTGATCGTGATGAAATTTCTAGCGGTAGTACATCCGCTACAGAAATAGAAGTTTGTGATAGATTACTTAATAGACTGATTGATGAAGTAGATTATGTTATTTGTAACTTGGGTATTCATATTTCGAAGGAAAATTGTACTCTTACCATCTTTGATGAAGTTTATGATCAACTTAATAATATTGAACGAAATCTCAAGGAATTACAGAACTATACAAATATTGTTGTACGTATTCTTTTTATTTTTTTTATAATTATCATCAAAAAAATTAAAGTATTATGTATTTGAAAATAAGCTGACTCATAGAAATTATTTATAGCTTCAAAAAAATCACTGTACTCAGATGGTATCAGCAGAAAAATCGGAAAAGCTCAATAAGTTAGAAAAAGAATTGGACTATGCTCATACTAAAATGCAAGACGCTCTTGAAAATATAGTGTACTTAAATAAGAAAAAAGAATCTGAACATTTTACTAACACTCATCAGGCATCATACAGACGTGAAGAAGATTCATCTAGATTTGCTGGACTAGAGCAAGTAAAATTAGCAATTAATTCTAGGTATGATGAAGATGAATCACGAAGAAATTCTCTAGTAGATCAATTAAAATCGACAATAAATGCGAAGGACAAAATGGTTAGTAAAAAATTAATATATGAATAATTTATACTTGATAGTTCAATTATTATAACATCATTAATTCATAATACTAATAGCTCGAGCACAAGGACGAAATAATTCGTATTCAGAAAGAGACGATTAGTATGACGCAAGGAGAAGTGAAGGATTTGCAAGCAAAGGTATAAATTATAACTTCTATATAAAATCTTCCGATTGAATTACTTTTTCTTCATTTTTTCTTTTTTCTAATTACGAAAAAAAAACTATTATATTTTTTGTGATATTGTATTGCGCATGAAAATATTTTGAAAATAATTGAAATATGATTATATGAAGCTAGCATGACTGTTATCTAAAAGGTAAGTAAAGGTAATGTTTTTTAACTTTACAGATTGGTGCTCAAGCAATTATTATAGATCAATATGTCGATGAACGAAATAATTTATTAGAGCAGGTTAGTTGTTGAAAATATTTTTTAAACTAAAAAGCTGAATACTTTGAGAGAATAATAATTTTCAAATATTGCAACATAAATTTTTAGAACTCGTTGCAAAAGGAAACAATTCGACACTTACAAAATGCCATCGTCCAAGCAAAAAAGAGTGTAAATCGCCAACAACCACACAAATCAGGAATCGATCTAGCTGTTAGTGACGTGTGGAGTCCAATTACACCAACTGTGTTCAATAATGATGATGTGCATGACGTTTGAAGCTAAACTAAATCCCATTAACTGATATAAGTACATTAATTATAATCTTAAGAGTACAATAATTCAGTACCTGTTCTATTATTAGGAAGTACTCCTGTTGATTCTAATTCTTCATTGTAATTAAATAAATGTTAGATAAATATGACATTAAGAATAATCAGCTCTTTGTTGTGTGTTATTTATGATTGCCATGATTACATATATGAGAGAAAAATTTTCATTGTTTTATAATTTTCTCATAGAAAAAAAGAAGATAAAATCGTCGACATTTTCTTTTCAAGAAAATTTCCTTATTTAATAAATGATTAAATATTTAATTACATCATTTTAATCGTTTCACAGGAGGAAAACCATAGAATTAAAGAACAGCAGAAGTTGGAATGTGAACACTCCACTTGTAGAGCTTTTTTATTTGCGGTTGGATACGAACAATCTGTGCGACTTCAACAGGCAGAAACGATTAAATTATTAAAGAAAAAAATTATAGAACACAAAAAATTAGTTCAAGATTGCTCAATTATATTAGAAAATGCGAAGATAATAATCATAAATTTTTATAATGAAATCAACTTGTTAAAGAAGTTATTAATAGAACAGTCAGTTAAAATAACCAAATTAAAAGCTGATTACCAGTTAATTAGAATACAATAATAATTACAGTTCTTAGTAATAATTAGTAACAATTAACATTTTTTAATTTTCCTTTTTAGAATAATAATTCTCTTATTGATATTGAGGATAAAAAGTTTGAGCTCTAATGAAGAACAGAAATAATGATGATAAATAAACTCTTGATCTTTTGATTAAGGTAAGGATTTTAGAAGCAAATAAACCAAAATCTCCAAACTGATAATAAAATCTTTATGCTGTCTAGAACTGACAAATGTCACTCTATTATAAATGTCCATTGAGCAGAGTAAGATTGTTAATTGATAGAATATAATAATTTTTTAAACGATAATTTAATATAAACATATTTGTAAAATAATATAAAACTCGTTAAATAATAAATTCTTTCATTACTTGTATGTTAAATTATTAAAATATTACAGATAAAACAAGTATGAAATTTTATTGTAGGTCAATCTTTAGTTATCTTTCATTTTAAACTGTTCTGCTATTAAAAATAAAAAATGACTCATTTTCTTTAGTTTAAATTATTGAAAAAAATCAATTTCATCTAGACAATAATTAGCAAGATTCAGAAACTTAGTACAAAAAAAGAAATTTTTTAGAAAGTAAGTTTTTAATATTTAATTTCTAATAAACTTTCTACAATAATTCTTATTATTTTTAACTGGAATGAACAAAAGTGAAATGTTTTCACCGTTAATATTAACAAAATAAATAAAAAATTTAACAAATCAATTTTTTACCATAAAAAAGCTATGAATATTAATGAAATTATACTGAGAAAAATTAGTCAGATGTGAGATAATGAAGTGGAATTTTTCAGTTGTCATGTTAATTAAGATCAATTAAAGAATAAAATATAATTCGTTAAATGTTAATGTTAAACAAGAAAAGTTTTTGGAATTGGTAGTAGTGAAGAAAAAAATAATCTGTGTAAAAAAAAATTCCGGTAATGAAGAAAAAAAAATAACTTGATAGAGATAAAGCTTTCACTGCGGAATATTTTAACTTGTAAATAATTACTTGAGGTATCAACAAGCGTAAAAAATGATAATAGAATGTTTTAATTATTAATATAAATGATGAACTTACGTCGTGTGAATGTTATTCAGTTATAATTGATAGAATAAATCAACGGTTCCTTTTGTAGTATAATAGGAATAGAACAGGAAATAATAGCAAGTAAAACCCATAATTTGAGAAAAACCATCTGTTGTTAATTCATAATTCCTTAAAAAGAAAAATTAATTTAAAAAATTGATAAACACTAAATACCATAAATGACAATGATTACTTTATAAATTTAAACGTGATTGGTTTCTGTAAGAAATATTTACCCGGAAAGTTTATCAGAATGACACGATGATTTTGGTGTTGAAGTGATAAGAGTCATTATACCAATAAGATGTTTAACATCATTTAGCTTGAATGTATATTGGATTTTTAATTTTAACGATGTCTTGATGAGTAAGAAATAGTTCAATACACAATTTAGGTGCTATAATGAATCATTTAGGGTTTGAAATATTGAATTATCTTGAATTTTTTTAAGTCTACAAAAATCTTGGTAATTTACAGAGTAATAAATATTTGATAGAGATAATGTTTTCTTTAAAATATAATCGTTGGTTTATCATCAGCTTCTATTTGAAAAACAATTAACGTTTAAAATTTTCAACATAACATACTTTCTCTTCATATGAATTCATAAGTAGATACTTAAAAAATAATAATAATAATAAAGAACTGAACAAATTTAAATTTTGGTTAAAAAAAGTTTTGAGTTAAAAACGGTCAAATCGAGCAAATTTAAAGCTTGATTTGTCGCTTTTTTTGTATAATTATTTATAATTTACCATGATTTATCAATAAAATTAATATACAATATGCTTTAAAGTTATAATTGTTATTACACGATACAATCTGACGAAGAAAATATATATGATAATTATAGCAGCAGGAATGGCCCCTACTATCTTACAAGTTTTTATGTTGCGTGCCAAAAAAGTTCATTTTTTTAAGTTTTTCTCAATTCATAACTATTTACCGTACACATAAAATTGTAATATTTCCATCATCCTCTTCATTATCATCAATTATTAATCCTTACATAAATCATATCATATATATGATTTATAATATATAATGTATTTATATAATATTTATATATTTATAACGAACACCGCCCATTACTACTAAAATAACAAACGGGACTCATCGCCTCTTTTTTTTCTCTTCCAACAGACCCGATACTCAAAATAGGTGTTATCGCTGTCGGATGCATTGTGACATACTGATTATTACTTTCACAAATACCCCCGAGTTTAGCCGCATACTCACACACTTATTTTTTTCTTTATTCTGTTATTTTATTTTGCACTTAAAAAGTCTCGTTTAACTAATGGATCGGTCATAATTGTCGCGGTAACTGTCGGCGTCGTCTTGATTATTTCTTATCCACGTTATTGTTAATCGCAGCAGCCATTATGATTTTTTTACGTTAAATTTGCCACCGTATGCCCGGTAATACAACACACCCCATGTGGTTCAATGTTTCTCAGATGCTCACTTCTCTTATGAATTCAATGGGGACCAGTTGACACAAAGTATTTGTCACCTTGACAAATACACAATAGATAAATATCTGGAATATCAAAGATAGCTATTTAAAAAATGTCCTCATTTAATAACTATCAATGTTAATTCAACTTTCAACATGCGTAGACATGTCTTATCACTGCAAAATATGACGTTTTACCGATATGAAGACGCGCGACACCTACGAATTTGGCCAATCACTTGCAGCAGTTGCTTGTCGCAGCTTTCTGTCCTTCAGATTCAACTAATCGACGACCTTGACCACTTGTACCTGCATTTCCCGATTGCTCATTCTTTGGGAGTTTTTTAGCTGAAAATTTTTGTTATAGTACTTATCATTAATTTGCAAATAATTATTAATTAATTAATCTAATAATATATCTAATTATGTTTAATTTTAGCCACAAATACGATAAAATAACGTGAATTCGTAGAACTTCATTTGCCACCGTTACGAAACAAGGATTTAACGACACGCGCACAAGCAGTGTCACTTATCCACCTATCACATGTAATGAGATACCAGCCAACATTATCTATCCAGATGTGATTTTTTAATGTGTATTTGTAAAATAATTAAAAAAATACTCACCGATCGCTAGGAAAATGTCATTCACGTTCATGGCAGTTTTTGCAGACGTTTCCATGAACAGTAAACCATTTGCATCTGCATAGGATTGAGCTTCTTCATAATCTACTACACGTTTATTTGCCAAATCAGCTTTATTGCCTGCTAGGGCTATTACTATGCTTGGGCTTGCTTGTCGTTGAAGTTCTTTTACCCAGTTTGTCGCTCGTGTAAATGTGTCCTAGAACATTCGATAAAGTTTTATTTTTGTCGGGATTGTTTTTTTTTTCAATTGTAACTGATAACAATCTAGGTGATAATACATACTTGATTTTGTATGTCATATACAACAATAGCAGCCTGAGCACCACGATAATACATTGGAGCAAGACTGTGATAACGTTCCTGGCCCGCGGTATCCCAAATCTCAAATTTCACAGTCGTGTCATCCAGACATACTGTCTGTGTTAAAAATGCAGCTGAATAACAATGAAAAAGAATGCAATTAGTGATAAATGAAATAATAAAAGTATGTTACTAAGAAACAAAAAATAAGATAATGACTATCATTAATAAATTGAAGTAAATTTACCTCCTATCGTACTTTCTTGATATTCGTGGAATTGTCCTTTAACAAACCTTAGCACCAAACTGGACTTCCCGACCGCAGATTCTCCCAGCAAGACCAATTTGAATTGGCAGATTTTGCCTTGAGTACCGTTTGGTCTCTGGGCCACCGTGCCCCGGTTAGCCATGATAACCTTAAATGAAAAATGAAACTTTAGTAAAAAAAAAATTAATAATCGCAACAATTACCAAGTGTAACACTTTTGCTCATTAACATACTATGAAGGAAAATTGATCAATTTATATAATTAATGTTTTTATTAGCACTAATCTCAACTATTTCAATGACACAGTCATCACAATCTCAAATTTCAATAATCCTGATAAACAGAGTTATGTCGATGTTTAAAATAATCGCTTAATTGTTTTAAATTCTCAAGTCACGGGGTTCTGCTTCTCTCACATAGCTAAACACGATCGTTAGACGTCCATGTATGACATGGAGCCATAAGAAATGTAAGAACAAAGACTGCTGAATAAAGTAAATGAACTTTTTACTGTCAGGATTGTGAGAACTTACTTAAAAATAAATGAAATGTATGATGATAAAAATGATTTTGAAGAAATGTTATAACTTTTGAGAATATTGAAGCACAAAAAAGTAAAAAGAGTACAGAGGAAAAGTGTATGTATACGTTTTATGACATTTCATTTACTCAAGTAGCCCCTCTTGCTCCACTTCCTCCACTTAAACCACCCGTTGACGACGCCGACGTCGCCGTCGTTACCCGATCGTCGCGCCGCCGCCCCTTCTTCAGGGCGTCCTGTGAAACGCTAGCTCCCCCACAATGATGACCCGATCTAGTGCAACACTACATGTATCTACAAATACTCACATTCGCAATGTATTCGAGAAATAAAATCACAACCGCATGTATTCACGCTGAAAACATTAGCACATTGGAGAAACGTCGTCTTATCGCAGCGAGACTGATTTAGACAGATGGCATGAACGACTTAGTTCCCGGTATAGAAATCGACTCAACTTAAAAAGTGAATTTCATCAACTTATGGTACTTTGAACAAGGAAAAATTGAGGAATATTTAAAACTGCAACATTGAGCAGAGTGATAGACAAAAACGAGTGAGAGAAAAAATGAAACATAAAGAAAAAGAAGATCGACAGACGTGTGACTCACGAGTTAGCGTGACTGACACTTGTATGTACGCTAGTAATGCGTATATTTTTCTTCTCTGTCTTTACTCTTCAACAATGACGACACTTTAAATTGGTTATACACAACTGCGCCACTTTATGCTTGCCGGGGTGAAAAAAATCACAGGACACCACGTATGCACAACCAGCACAAAAGAGAACTAGAATAAAGAAAAGAAAAAAGGAAGAGGATGAGAATATTTCTCCTACTTCTTTCTTATCCCCGTAATGAAAACGCGGAAGAGCTATAGAACGCGCTTCTCGTTCTGTTGTCTGTCTTTCTTCATCCTCTATCCTTTTTCTTAGTCCAGCGAAAATTTACCGAGAAGTTTTGATGAAGGATGCGATGGAATGGCTTCGCGAGATAATTGTCTCGCGCAAGATTTTTAAATGCAAACACACACAATTGCCTGCTCTTCTGATGGTATCTATGGTATCAGTACTCTATTCACTATACTACTCCTGGTTGTTTCAATCAGCGCACCCTCCACACTGCTGCCTTCCCATCCCTGCTAACATGGCCGACAACATTCTGTACCATTCCCTGTTCCCCTCTGTAGACTCCAAAAACTCACCGTAGTCTCACTCCCACTGACAGATTACGCTTCTTCTTTCTCACTCACTCCACCGTTCCAGGATTGATGTTTTTCTTCTTTGATTTCACTTGTATCCTGTTTAATGATCGATGTATCTGACTATCACTGCTTAGTTTTAAACAGGTTCACTTAATTATCACTTTTATCTTTTTGGACTGTTGATATTTTCTACTTATTTTTTTTATAAGGTTCAAGTGGTACCAGTACGTCCCATGGACAGTGAAAAGAATCGTCACGATTCGTAACCAATGCCACAACGCAACTTCATTCGAGTATAACGGAAATACGTCTACACTACTTCCCGTGGCGGTTAATTTTCATTTGATACAAAATTCTTAGAAACAGACACTGGCAGTTGCAACCATGTTTCAATAAAAATTCGTGAGTCAATGTCAATTTATTTAGTTCAACCATGTTTCAGCAACAATTTTAACCTTACTGCGCTAGTTAGATAATGATCGAATTAAGTTTTTTTTTGCTTCAATTTAATTCAATAAATCATTTTTTATTACGTACGTATGTGTCCAAAGTTCAAAATAATATTTATTAAACTTATTATCAAGTAATTATTTGTTCAATAATATTAATATTTTAGGTTACGTACAAATAATAACTTATAATTGCTATTAGTTTGATTAAATCCGTAAATGTAAAAATATCTTTTTTTATATAAAATACTTTGTTTATAAAGAAATTAGTTTAATTATAAATATCTATAAATAAATTATTTAATAATTAAAAGAATATAAATTTATTCGAATAAGTCCGCGGAAAATTATTTCCGGCCTGTGACAGAGACATCTGTAAGGGATTTTTGGAAACTTTTAGCTGTTCATTTTTTCAAGGAAAAAGGATACCAATCCTGGAAGTGTATATATGTATAAAATATACACACACAAACAAACAATTTGTGCATTGGAACTTATACAGTATCAATAACCCTCTCTCTCTTTCTTCTTCCCTATTGTATTTAGATAATATTTTTTATTCATTCCCACATACACTAAACGTTGCTTCCAAGAGTATACACATGAATTAAAGTTGAACATCCGCAGTGAAGACGTGTAATAAGAATCAAATAATGGCGGATGTAAAAACGTTTAGGGTATCTCGTGGTGCGGCAAATGCCAATCAGAGGTTCTCAGTTGATAGTTAATTGACATCTATGTCAATAGTGATATGAAAAACATCATTAACCGGTGAAGGAGAATTTGTTGAAATTTTGTGGTCTTATAAGAAAAATTAAAGTTGAAATATTATCAGCGTATTTTTGAATTGAAATGAACTTATAATGCAATTATTTTCTTAAGGTAATTTTTTTGGAATAAAAAATAATCTTTTCCTAGATGAATATTAATGAGCTACTTATTACGTGTAGACGGTATGAAGACGCGACATTGGAGTATGGTAGCCCTCTTCGTTAATCAACATAAAGACATCTCGATCAGCTGATTGAGTGTATCAAGTATGGATCATCGACATGTGAGCATTATCTAAGGATACGGTACTCGACTTCGATCGGCAGCAATTACACGCTGTCATTATAAATTGTACGAGTAAACTCACACACATTGGATCTACTTACAAAAGCAATAAGATCTCTGGTTGTTTTCTTGAAGGTGTGAAACGAATTAGAGTAAAAAAATGGGTAATAAAAATAGCTGCTGTGGTTATTCTAGTCCTCAAGGGGGCAGAAAAGATTTGTCTGGAGACAGTGGGACCAGGGGATTAGAAGAACATCTTCCTGAAGGAGAATTTAGTGTTACTAATTTACAACACATCAGTGAACGAGAACCAGAAGATTGGGATTCAGATCCTTCATTGCATCCGTGTGCTGGAACAATATTTATGGAACGTTCCAAACAAGCAATAGAGAGTGAGAAAATTTTTTTCTCGATTTTTAAATCTAAAACATTTAACAATTTAATATTTTATTAATTAATCAATTAAAATATTTTTTTCAGACGGTATGGTACGAAAAAAAAGTCAGCATCAAATCGCAGATACAAGGCCTCTAAAAAAGAGCAGTAGTTGTAGTACGATATATTTGGATGACAGCACTGTATCTCAACCGAATTTAAAAAATACAGTCAAATGTGTCGCTTTGGCGATTTATTATCACATAAAAAATCGAACATCTCAACGACAAATAGACATTTTTGATGAAAAACTTCATCCACTTACAGTAAGTAAAATTGTTTTTCAAGTTGAGAAATAAATATATTAATTTTATTGGTAATTTGAATAAATAGCGGGACGGAATAGCTGATGATTATGATAAACATAATCCTGAACATAAGCAAATATATAAATTTGTGAGGACTTTATTCAATGCTGCTCAATTGACTGCGGAATGTGCAATCATTACACTTGTTTACCTCGAACGACTACTAACGTATGCTGAAATTGACATTACACCTGCCAATTGGAAACGTATTGTTTTGGGTGCTATTCTTCTAGCCTCCAAAGTGTGGGATGATCAGGCTGTTTGGAATGTTGATTATTGTCAAATACTTAAAGATATTACTGTCGAGGACATGTAAGTTAACTAGTTTATCTAATTTATTCTGTTTAGAATAATTAATGAATATTTTAATGACGATTTTCAGGAATGAACTCGAAAGACAATTTTTAGAAATGTTACAATTTAATATCAACGTTCCATCGAGTGTATATGCGAAGTATTACTTTGATCTTCGTACTCTAGCTGAAGCTAATGAATTAACATTCCCAGGTGAACCACTTAGTAAAGAGAAGGCGCAAAAACTTGAAGCTATGTCAAGGGTATATGAAGATAAAGTTACAACTGAAGTACTCAGGAATGGAATAAAAAAATGGTCTAGTTTGGACAATGTTTGTATGGGTGGTCCACGACGTAGTATCGCCATTCTTTCATAAGATGCCAAACACTAAAGTGTGAATAAATATAGATATTTAGAATGAATCACATTTTCTGACGATGGGACTTCGTGGAAAAATGATGACTAGGAAGCAAAACGTAGTAAAACGTTGACATTCCATCGTAGAAAAAAGAGTTTTATTAAATGTAGAGAGAAAAAGACTCTATTATGATATGAGTGACAAAGTGTTTTGTTACCAGAAAATAAGTTTGACAGGCATACCGGTGTGATTTTTTAAACTGCGATATTGTTTAATGATAATCATTGTTTGAATGATGGGAAAAGCGTCAATTGATTGTACGATGAGAGTGCAGGGTCTTTTTGTTCTTTTTTAATAATTTTATCAAACATTTAATTGACGTTACGCAGTCCGAAGATGATAATTATATTATTAGAAGTATCCTCGGCATGAATGACCTTGAAATTTTATCAGATATTAAGATTATTTATTAATCTTTTCTTATGTACACTGTCGCTTAAATAGAAACTTCGCCAAATAATGTACAAAATATTTTCGTACTTCGAAATGAAGAGTTCCTAAATGGAAAGAATTCCATATTAGTTTAGATTCAAACATATGTATTTTGAGGTCATTTAAATTTGAGGTGCTTCCTTTAATGTTGGTAATAACCAGATGGATACAATAGGAAAATAGCCAAACACAATGTACGTGATAGATCGTGATAGACCCATTCGTCTGTAGGTCTAAATTTGTTGTGTGAATGTGTAACAAATTAGCTGACAATTTTGATAATAAGTCAGCGTGATGTTATCTTTTCAGGATAATATTATTGATGATGGTATTGCCCATGAAATCATCATGATTAATAATGAAATTTTATATTTTTTAGTCAATTAATTAATAATGAATTACAATTTAAAAAATAATTAGTAAATGAGGGTGGTTTTCAATTGTTTTTAAAAATACTTATGACGACACAACCAAAATATGTGGGTAAATGGTATTAATTTTTAATTTTAAAGTAAACAATGAATGAATAGATTATTTATTTTTAAATTAACGTCAGTTTGATCTCGCTAACTTACTCCTTGTATACGCTAACAGCTTAATGCGATTATATATCTTACAATTTTTGAAAAGAAAATATTGAAAGTAATTTTGCTATTAAATATCTAATGCATTGCTCCATCCTCGGACGAACGGGACTAATAAAGCCCTACTCTCTATATATTTTTATAAGACAATTTCTTAACATAAGCGATTAAGAGAATGCCTTCTTTTACCTTGAGTCATTGAATATTCGCGTGTGTATGTGACAATTTACTAGACGTCCATTAGTATCATTGAGATTAGAAAAAAAAGAAAAAGAGGGAAAAGCAAAAAGTCCCAAAGCATTATGCATCTTGCATTTGCCTCAATTTCTTTATACAATAAAACCTCGAATTGTTTCACTCTCGATTTTTTACACATTCTGTTAATTTTTATAGTATTTTTAATCTTAAATGCCCTTGATTCAAAGTCGCGCAGACTTTGATTTCATTAAAACAAAGAGAAAGTGAGAATTATAAAAAAAATAAATGTAGGTTTTGTATTTCACTCATTCACTCTTGCTTTGCTCAGCACTGTTTTGACGTAATTCGAAATTATCATACGATTATCTACTTATTTTGTAACACATATCTTTTTTGAATACAAAGTTCTATTAAACCATATACTTTTATATTATTCTCAATCTCTTACAACAGTCCCGAAATAGATCAACAGTTCGAGGTTCTACTGTAAAAAATATTATTATCATTATTATTATTATTAAACGCAACAGTTTATTAGCTGGTAACTAATGTATGCATAATTAATTGTGGATAATTGATAAAATTACGCCAATGTTGATATAAGGGTTTTTATTTTAGTTAAAGACCACTGAATGGTCAATAAAAATATTTGTACTTATATCTATAGAATGTATTTTACAATTTAAGTCTTTTTATATCATCAGGACGTAAATCCGTCCTTAATGCTGCAATTTTACGCACTTCTGCTGGAGTTAAACGCCACGCGATAGCATCACTACCACAATAATCAGCTAACTCTTCAACTTTTTCTACACTTAAAATTGTTGCAATTTGCATAAGTCTCGCAAACTTGTCTCGTACTGACCAAGAAGTTGCAGCAGCTAAATAACCTGCTAACGACCTGATTTCTTTGTCTAAAATGAGTCCACCAGCCTGTAAAATATATACATTTTATTATCATCATACAGAGTCATATTTCTTGTTATTTATATTTATCAATTATCATACCCTATTAAATGTTGATTTTAGCATAACTTTTTCTAAGCGTGTTGTCATTTCTGATGTAAGTATTCCAATTAATGCATCGTAATTGGATGCTGTTAAACTATCTTTAAAAGCTTGCAATAAACCTTCCAGATTCATGACTAAAGTTTGTACAAATGGTTCATCTGTTTCGTACCTTAGTAATTCATCTTCGTTCAGTTGATGATTAATCGAAAGGAATGCATCTACCCAAGGAGTGATCCTCGGTTTTACTGCACTTGACCTCAACTGTTCCATTCCATAATCAATTACTGATCTTAGTGTGCTTGTAACACCTTTCATTCCCGCTAAACAACTATCAATCTTATCTCTATCCTTCTGTTGCATTTGAGGGAATGCATTATCAATTTCTGCTACTAAACTTTTGCTGAGAGTCTCAACATACTCAATACTAACATCGGTATTATTTAAATAAGCTAGAAACATTAATCTAGCATATTCTGTATCTGAAGTTTGAAGACGGCCCTGTTGAATACTAGTTTGTAAAGCATTATATGCTTGTGCAAGATCTAAATATCCTGCTGGATATCCTTGACGAAGTCGAGATTTTAGTCGATTTGAAAAATCTCCCTCAAGAATTCCACAAGCCATATTCACCACAGCACAAACTCCATCAACACTCCAACTAGATATTGCTCTTCTAATACATTTTTTCACAATATAAAATACATCATCTACCATGCTAGAAGTTTGCTGATGCTGTTCCAAAGTGTCCATTCCCAAAGCTTTATTCACACTCTCTTCCAAAAAGTATCTTTCAAATGCTAAATAAGCTCCTAAAATTTCTTGCATTGCATGTGATAATTCAGAATTTTTAATCATAGATTCGAATTCTTTGATTTGTTGTGAACGTTGATTTTCTTCTGCTGTAGCTACATTTACATCATTCACAACTCTTCGCCTCAAAAATCTAATATATAGTTCGGCACGTAAATGCATTAGAGTTAATTCTTCTATCAAAAAATCTAAAGATTTAGGATCCATCTTATCTATATTTTGTTTACGGCTGTATTCATTAATTGCTTGGACTTTTTTGCCTATGTTTCTATTTTTCATAAACTCTGAAAGAATTCTTTTGATTTGACGATCGCATTCTTCCTGTAAGATACTTATACTTTTTAATAGCTTGCCTGGACCATAGTACGTTTCAATAATTGGTTGATGAACTTCAATTATTCTTGCAATGCCTTCAAATAACAGTGTTAAAGTATCAGCATATACAACTGCTGCTCTTTCATCATTACTTTTAATTTCAACAGCTGATCGCAGATTTTTATGAGCAGTTTCTTGAAGTTTAGTACACAAATATAAACAGAATTTACTCAGTCCTTCGTCGTGCATTCCTAACAGAGGAAAAATTTTGAAAAATCTTTCTACTGACGCCAAATCTTCTTGCTTTACAGCTTCATCAAATTTTTTAGCTACTACTGTACGTAGTTGAAAAGCAGCTTGTTTTAAAGTTGCTAATGAACCAGCAATAGTGACACGATCTTCTGAGACATCATCTGCCGTTCGTTCTAATAATTCTTGGTCCATCGATAGATATCGTCGAACATGAGCAGCACCTTGCTCGTAATCTTCATTTTTTAATGCTGTTGCTACACCTTCAGAACATAATTGGAGATCGAGAATGTCATGTACTCTACTCTGACACTCACAAACTCGACTCTGAAATTATTTAAAGAAATAAAATATAAATTGTGATTATTTATTTTGAAAATCATAATGTTTTAATGCATTTATTACCCTTGCTAGATCTAATTTCCGGACTTTGGCACTGACGGTTTCAGCTAACCTATTTGTTTTTTCAATGGTATCTCGAAAGGTTTCGCCCTCAGAACGAATTATAACAACATTAGGCAAAATTTTTTTGATGCTCTGGAGTTTAGCTTCAATGTAACAGTATCGTTGAAGCATTTGTTCCAATTTTTTATTAACATTCAGCTAAAAAACATCAATAATAGAGACATGTATTACATTTTCTATGGTTCAATTTTCTTACCTCAGATTCGTCCAGTTGTTTATAAATTTCCACTAAATTTTCTTCCGTCACTTGGATATCCATCTCTATTGAACTAAGTTTAATATTTTTAACATAAAAATATATAATCAAATCTTTGAATTTATTTGCAGGACGAATTTTTTGAAATGTCAAAAGTGCATAGAACAATGTATAACAGCTTCAATCAAAAAGAGCACATATTATTTATGCCTACAGACAAACAGATAATAAATTACATTACATTAGAGACATTTTTAATGCATTTCCAACAATTGTATATTAACTATAACATAATATCACAGAAGAGAGACCAGTATAGAAGTCTAATGCCGTGTTAAAAATCCGAACGGAGTTTCGGTCAACATGTCGGTATTCTCAGGTCACAACTGAAGTTTTTGTGAACCCATCGAGCGATGGCGCTGCACCAATTTATTTTAGCCGCGCCTCGTAATTTGAAAAAGAAAAGAGATAAGATTTGTGGTCTCTATTACTTTCATTATAATAATTCAAAGCCAGTTTAGTTCTGAATATAATCAGGGAAAGAGTCAACAAAAAATAATCTACCCGCTGACATTCGACCTCTATGACTCGTGAAAAAATTGTCCGAATGTAAGGTTATACCGTATTGTGAGAGTTTCGGAATGGATTTTCTGTATTGGTGGTTCCAAAAATGCTTTTCAGGGACGTTTAAGATACCTCAGAATCTAAGCTACACATACAACTCCATAAAGAACGAGAAAAAAAATACCTTAACCCTTGAAATTGCAAAAAAAGACAAAAGTCACACTTTTTTTGGCAGTTTGCAAAGTATTTTTGCGATTTTAAGGGTGAAGGAATTTTTTAATTTGTTTTTTATGGGTACCGATATTGAAATCTAAATTTAAATCTAAATTTTTCACAAATTAAAATTAAACTGATGAAATTAATTCTGTAACATGTTCATATTTGCTGGTATTATCTTTTTTCTTAAAGAGTAGAAGCACTGTAGTACTATCATGTTTTTATCTCGCAGCTGTATACGTTTCATGAATCAAAGATGATAATTCTTCTAAGAATCATATAATTTTTATTGAGTTATGATTAATAATATAGTGTGAAGATGGTTCGTTTAAAACGTCGCATCTAAAAACAAAATAAAGTTACATAAAAATGTATTGTTCTTGGAGAACCTACGTCAGAATAATTTGTCGGCCCTGAAAAGGGCCATTGGTTTTTCTGATTTGCAACTAGTTACTATTGCTAGTAATTGTTTCTTCGGAAATTGTTGTCCAGGAGCTACTTGACACAAAGGTTGTCTGTTCAACTTCAGAATTATATTCGACAACAACTTCACAAACCGCTTCAGGAACTTCATCAACAACCAGTAGATGTTGATTCTCGTTGACAATCTCGGGTTTTTTTTCCTCGTCGTCTTTCGAGAATAACTGTCTGCGTACGGGCACTTCACTTTTTGGAGTTGATATACAATCCCGCTTTGGTGTCGATGTCATCAGCGGTTTGTGTGTCCAATGGAACTCTTCGATCTCCATCTCGAGTTCGCTCGTTGAAAAATCTCCAATGCTTCTAAAGTTCGCCATCTTGTTCAAGAAATTCACGATCGAGTCAAGTGTCGTCACGTATCACTGGCAAGTGTCAAAGGACGTATGACCCCTGCAGAATCCTTGGTCCGGTGTATACCTCCCGCAACCCTCGTTCTATTCCCACTACCTGTTCAAAAGAAATTAGCACCCAATCAGAAAATTTTTCTAGGTGAATTTTTCAAATGAGTGCTGTGGAAAGAGAAATATAGATTTCTTTAAGATTTTATAGAAATTTCTGTTCGGAATTTTCTAAAAAACCCCTTTTATATTTTCAATATCACACACGAAGAGAAAAATTAATATCGATGCATTGCAAATAGTAGTAAATTATTATTAAATGCACATCAAAAAGCATCAAAAAACATTTCATTGAGATGTAAGAATAATTTCACTTTGTTAATAAAAAATTTTTACAATAAATTATTAATTTTATCAAATATGTTAATAGTAAATCACATATTGATTGTTTTTTATTTGTAAAATGTTAAAGGCTTGGTCGATGATCGAGTATTATTAGTAGTTATTGAAATGATAAGTTTATTTAATTGTTGATAAGCTAGGTAATTAATTTTTTTAATTAATAGTTTTAAACTTTGGAAATAATCAACAAAACACTAATGCTCCAGTAGTTAATACAATACAATGTTCATAAGAATGATCCTTTTATATCACTGAAAATAATTCATTTTTTAGCCTTCTCGTCCTGCATATATTCGATTTTTATTAGGTAAAATGCCTATTATTTATGACATCTTGTGTTTTTATTAGAAAACAAATAATTATGGAATCAAATTTATTAATACAGTTCTGAACGAATACCAATAGATACATACATACATTCCTATTTTATTCTCGGTAAAATATACATTGTATTTATCTAATTATTTTACAGTAATAAAATGAAAGATTGATTTTTTCATGAATCTATTATACATTATGCTAATATTATTTTTTCTATATATTGTTAAATTTTCTTTATTTAATATCATGACTTAGAAGCTATAAAAATTGATATACTACATTTTTATAATTAATATTATACTTTGTTTTCTATCTATTATTAAGAGCTATGAGATGTGATATTATTTCTAAGTCATAATATAACATCTGTTTTTATCATATTTTTATCTTGAAGCAATCAGTTCTGAAGGTTTAATATATAATTTATTATTTATTATTTATATTTATATTTATTATTTATTATAATTTAAGATCAACAAAGCTAATGAAAGTTGGTATTACGCTACAAATTAGTGTTTCCGCAGGATAAACATTTCTTGATTTTATTCTAAACTCATCCTCATTCAATTTTTTTTTTGCCTCAGCTTCATCCTACTTTTATTTAATACTTTTTCTGGTTTTAATGAAATTTTTACCTACTTTAGAAGGATGGAAAAGTAAATTTTTATCCAATTAAAAAATAAAACAGAATAATAGTAGGATAAAACAGTTGAATCTAAGATAGAAAGGGTAGGAAACGTATGAGAAGAATAAATTTAAGTGTTATATTTTGACTCGGAATTCAGTATAAAAGGACTAACTTTATTTAATTTTTTCAGATGAAATTGTATTTAACTTTTTAGAAATTTATCATTTGTAATCAATGTTATTATAATCTACGATATGTTACACAGATAGAATGAATAACAAAAAATTAACGCATTTTATTTATTGCAAAATAGAATATCATCCAGAAAAATCATGAAAATTCTAGGCAAAATTTCCTTAGTTTTATACTACCAGCATTCAGTTGAGATGTAAATGGTGTAAGACCTGCAGGTGATTTTACTACAAATAATAAATCCAAGCGTCGTTCTATTTTAAACAGATAATTTAGTCGATAAACTCAGGTACATAAGTAACGTAGTTACAATTATTGCACTAGTGCTTGGGTTTATCCCTTCGAAATATCTACGGCTAAAGTAAGATCACGAAAACATAATAAAAGTCTTTCTATCTAACAGGTGACATTTTAGAAGTCCTAATTACTTTTCCACTCGAAATACCTATTCAATGAGAGTTTCATGCAGGTCTTCCGGGTAACCAGGCGGGGTAATTTTTAGGTTCGGGCAACTTAGGCCTGTTCTGAGATACCCATAAATAATATTACTATTGGGAAAAATAGAAAATATACTGTTCAAGTCGTATAGATAAAACATTTTTGCTTCAAGTAAAATATTAATAGTTTGTTACGACTGGAAATTTTTTCAAGTAACGTAAGGTAGAAGTAAACAAAAAGTATGATCCCTTAACATTTTAAAATTCTAACAAACACAATTACTGCTAATATTTATAAGTAAGTAAAAATAAATGTAGCTTTAACTTTTTTAATTATTGTTTTTCTCTCGATAAAAGACATGTAAAATCATAGAAAAGTAATATCTTTCATATGATCCATTACAATTAGTATAGTATCCATAATTAGGGACATAAATTAATATTTTAAATGACACCGACATACAGTACTTTGGTATCAGACATTTTTCTGCGTTAAAAATAATCATCATTGATAATATTTCCTTATAATTTATTTTTCTAAATTTTCGTAATTCAATACAAGAAAATCTCATTTTCTATTCGTATCGAGATAATGACGTTTACTGATCGTATATGTACTGATGTTTCCGTTGACATTAATGCGATAGTTTGTTAACCTGAGTCAAAATATAACACCTAAATTTATTTTTCTCATACGATTCCTATCCTTTCTATCTTAGACTAAACCTTTTTATCCTAACATTATTGTACTTCATTTTTTGAGTAAGTAAAAATTGGGATGATAAAGCCTAATTTATTCTTTAATCTCTAATCTTTATACTTTCTCATCCTTCTAAAGTGGGTAAAAATTAGGATATAGACAGAATAGCCTGATATTAACTTTATAAACTGATTTACTTATATCTAGAAGGATTTATGGAAATAGTTGGGATAAGGTTCCGTATAATGGATTCATTTTCCAAATATTATATATATTAAAAATTGAATTTTTTTAAATGATTTGTTACAACCTGATAATGAATTAAATGAAACTGCATTCTCAAATATGAACATGGTCAATATTGCAATAACTCCCATTACAGTCATACTTTTTTTAATGACACATATGATTTTAGTGCTGATGAACCGCCCAATTAGAATTAAAATAAAATTAATAATTATAAATAATCATGTTTTAGTTAAAATTTGATTAAAACCAGGATAACAAGAAAAGGCTAAAAAAGCAATTAATTCCAATGATATAAAAGAATCATTCTTATAAACATTGTATTGTATTAACTAATAAAGCATTACTTTTAAACGTTAATTAAAAAAATTAATTACCTAGCTTATCAACAATTGAATAAGCTTATTATTTCAATAACTACTAAAAATACTCGATCATCGACCACGTCTTGAACATTTAACAAATGAAATATAATAAATAGGTGATTCACTATCAAAATAATATATAAAATCAACAACTTATGATAAATATTTTCAATTTGTATGGTAAAATTATTCTCGAATCGCAATGAAATTTTTTTTGATTCTTTGAAATTCACCCATTACATCTCAACTTAATGCTCGTAGTATAGAACTAAGAAAACTTGGCATGAACTTTTTATGATTTTTCAGGATGACATTTCATTTTGCAATGAATGAAATGTGTTAATTTTTTGTTCTTCATTCTATTTGTGTAACATATCGTAGATTATAATAACATTGATTACAAATAATAAATTTCTAAAAAGTTAAATACAATTTGATCTGGAAAAATAGAATAAAGTTAGTCTTTTTATACTGAATTCCGAGTCAAAATATAACACTTAAATTTATTTTTCTCATACGATTCCTATCCTTTCTATCTTAGATTCAACTTTTTTATAATAATATTATTCTGCTTCATTTTTTGATGGAATAAAAATTTACTTTTTTATTCTTCTGAAGTAGGTAATAATTAGGATATAGACAGAATAGCATACAAAAAATGTTATGTAAAAATTAAATTGTTTTTAATGATTTGTAACCACCTGATAATGTATTAAATGAAATTGCCCTCTTAAATATGAACATGGTCAATATTATAATAACTCTCATTACAATCATACTTTTTTCAATGACACATATGATGTTAGTGCTGATGGACAGCACAATTGGAATTGAAATAAAATTAATAATTATAAATAATAATGTTTTTGTTGAAGTAAACTTTCTCGAATCTCAAATAAAATTAGATTGAAACCAGGAAAAGTATGAAATAAAAGTAGGATGAAGCTAAGGCAAGAAAGGAAAAAAAAATGAGGATAAGTTTAGAATAAAATTGAAAAATATTTGTCTTCCGGAAACACTGATTTGTTGTGTAATTCCGACTTCAATAAGGATTTGTTTATCTTAAATTAAACCTTAAAAAAGGATTGCTTCAGGAGAAAAATAGAATGAAAATAGGTATTATGTTTTGACTCGAGACGTCTTCTAGCTCCCATAAATAGGCAGAAAACGAAGCATAATATTAATTATAAAAATGTAGTATATCAATTTTTATAGCTTCTAAGTCATGATATTAAATAAAGAAAATTTAACAATATATAGAAAAAAAAATATTAGCATAATGTATAATAGATTCATGAAAAAATCAATCTTTCATTTTATTAATGTAAAATAATTAGATAAATACAATGTATATTTTACCGAGAATAAAATAGGAATGTATGTATGTATCTATTGGTATTCGTTCAGAACTGTATTAATGCATTTGATTTCATAATTATTTGTTTTCTAATAAAAACACAAGATGTCTTAAATAATAGGCATTTTACCTAATAAAAATCGAATATATGCAGGACGAGAAGGCTAAAAAATGAATTATTTTCAGTGATATAAAAGGATCATTCTTATGAACATTGTATTGTATTAACTACTGGAGCATTAGTGTTTTGTTGATTATTTCCAAAGTTTAAAACTATTAATTAAAAAAATTAATTACCTAGCTTATCAACAATTGAATAAACTTATCATTTCAATAACTACTAATAATACTCGATCATCGACCAAGCCTTCAACATTTTACAAATAAAAAACAATCAATATGTGATTTACTATTAACATATTTGATAAAATTAATAATTTATTGTAAAAATTTTTTATTAACAAAGTGAAATTATTCTTACATCTCAATGAAATGTTTTTTGATGCTTTTTGATGTGCATTTAATAATAATTTACTACTATTTGCAATGCATCGATATTAATTTTTCTCTTCGTGTGTGATATTGAAAATATAAAAGGGGTTTTTTAGAAAATTCCGAACAGAAATTTCTATAAAATCTTAAAAAAATCTATATTTCTCTTTCCACGGCACTCATTTGAAAAATTCACCTAGAAAAATTTTCTGATTGGGTGCTAATTTCTTTTGAACAGGTAGTGGGAATAGAACGAGGGTTGCGGGAGGTATACACCGGACCAAGGATTCTGCAGGGGTCATACGTCCTTTGACACTTGCCAGTGATACGTGACGACACTTGACTCGATCGTGAATTTCTTGAACAAGATGGCGAACTTTAGAAGCATTGGAGATTTTTCAACGAGCGAACTTAAGATGGAGATCGAAGAGTTCCATTGGACACACAAACCGCTGATGACATCGACACCAAAGCGGGATTGTATATCAACACCAAAAAGTGACGTGCCCGTACGCAGACAGTTATTCTCGAAAGACGACGAGGAAAAAAAACCGGAGATTGTCGACGAGAATCAACATCTACTGGTTGTTGATGAAGTTCCTGAAGCGGTTTGTGAAGTTGTTATCGACTATAATTCTGAAGTTGAACAGACAACCTTTGTGGCAAGTAGCTCCTGGACAACAATTTCCGAAGAAACAATTACTAGCAATAGTAACTAGTTGCAAATCGGAAAAAGTTTCAGCTCATGAAGAATAATTCAAACCAATGGCCCTTTTCAGGGCCGACAAATTGTTCAGACGTAGGTTCTCCAAGAACAATCCATTTTTATCTAACTTAAAAATAAGTTTCATTTTTTCCATCTATCGTAGAAATAAATTATCAATTTTATCAAATATGTTAATAGTAAATCACATATTGATTGTTTTTCATTTGTAAAATGTTAAAGGCTTGGTCGATGATCGAGTATTATTAGTAGTTATTGAAATGATAAGTTTATTCAATTGTTGATAAGCTAGGTAATTAATTTTTTTAATTAATGCTTATAAACTTTGGAAATAATTAACAAAACACTAATGCTCCAGTAGTTAATACAATACAATGTTCATAAGAACGATTTTTTTATATCATTAAAAATAATTGCTCCTTTAGCCTTCTCTTTCTGCATGTATTAGATTTTTATAAGGTGAAATTATCTCATTATTCATGACATCTTGTGTTTTTATTAGAAAACAAATAATTATGGAATCAAATAGTTAGTTCTATTGGAGTTCTAGTTATTATAAGCTATCGTCGTCATTCGTTGTAATTGCAAATTTCTTTATCAATAATAATCATTTGAAAATTATATGTATTAAATATTAAAATTTGCAACTGCTTTCCTTCTTTTAGTGTGCCTATGGCAAGAAATATATCATGAAACTGTGAACTGCTGTGATGTTATGAAGATACGAAATAAAAATACCATATCGCGTCCCTCATCGTGGGACTTTTGTTTAATCTCAGCGGCATGTAAGAATTCATCTGTCTGTCTTGTCAGCCAAAAAAAAAAATAACGAAATTTAAAATCATTTTAACTTTAAGATTCTTTACAAGGGGTATCCGACAGAGTTCTTCATCTCAAGTAAAATAACAAATATACACCAAGGTAACATACAAAAATGCCCAATTAACCCGGAAGTCAAGAAACTGATTTTATCAGAATGTTTGTATCACAATGCGATCTTTTGCGCTTCTTGTTCCACGGCACCAAAACTTAAAAATTTATTCGATTATTTATAAAGATTGGTTGTTTTTAGTGCATGAATGTATACGAAATATATTAAAATAAATAAATATTAGATCAAACCAGTATTATTCATTTTGAATTCTCAATTGACGAATGATTTTTTTGATAATGGTGGAAGGCATTGATTGTAATAAAATGTTAGTATGGTGAAGAAATCATTTTTTAATTGGAATCGCTATAATATCAGTTTTTATCTGGAAATATATTAAATAAAAAATTTGGTCCAAATACTAACCTCAAAAGGTGCCCTACATTCTTTTGCAAATCTTTATTTTTTGAAGTATATGACTTTAACGCATTAGAAACGTGTGAATATGATGTTACCAATTTGAGTGACATTAAAAACACTTTTAACGCACAGAAGAACCTGTAAAAAATAATTTCTAAGGTTAATTAAACCAATAATGACATATTCATACGTTTTCAGTACATTGAAGTCATACACTAAGATTTGCAGTGTTTAGGACTTGATAATGACTTGTTTCCATCAAGTGATGTTTAAATCCAATTATAAAACTCATATAATTTTATTATTGTAATTTTACTACGCAATAATAATGATTTGGTAATAAAAAAAAGTTTTATACAAAAAATAATTTAAAGTGCAATTGAATAACTGCTGTATTTAAAATAATTAAGTATCAATGATAAATCTTAACTGTGCGCATTAATAGGTTCTCAGTAATCATCGTATAAGTGATTTATTCGTTCTCATAACTTGCTACGACGGGAAATAGTGAGTAAAGCACAGAAATTTAACCAATAAACCTTATCCTTGACTCTTAATATTTCCTTCCTAAGTTTTCACAAGATTACCAGAATGTCTTCATAACGATAAATAATCATGAAGTATAGACATCGTTAACAAGTGCCTTATAGAGCGATTGTTAATTAAAATTCTTTGCAAAATAATTTACGCAAATTAAAAAGGTTTTTTTTTCAGATGTAATTAATAATTGTCATTAATCATTTTGAGAATGGTGAAAATAATAATAAGGACAGAAAAATTTCCCACAGTTATATTTTTATCAGTATTCTGATTTACACAGATATAATATGGATACACATTTATGTAAAAGGTAACGATACTTACTTTTTTTAACGAAAATAGCAATCACCTTAATAATTAGAAAAGATCTTACAAAAGATAAATTGAAATGACTCCAGGGAGTTGGCATTTAACCTCTGTGACTGTGTAATTAGTAGTGAAAGTCATAGTGTACGTTCATTCTCAGCTTCTATCTGATCTTTCACATGTAATGTTCAGATCAAGATCTTATACCATCTTAATTTTATCAACACAAGAGTTGGTATCGCAATGGAAATGATAGATTATGAGTGATACTAGCTCAGCCATCAACACTATTGATCTTACGAAGATTTGTTTTACCAACTACCATCAATTTTATGAATCCAGAAGTTAGAAGATTATATGGGCAATCTGTAACCAAGATGCAACGCCTTCGTATTAATTGTAAAAATTAAATCAGAAAAAAATGTAAAGCTAAATGTCTACATTGAAAAAAAGATTGAATAGAATTCAATCTGAACAAGAGGATAACAATTATCTTATACGGAATAATGTTGGGCCCATGGTAATGTCTAATTTTTATCTGGATAATTATAACTCAATATTTAAAATCCAATTTATCTTGCAAAAGAAAGAAATTGTAAGGAAGTAGAAGGATAAAAATGCATCAGTAAAAATTGGATTATTCTAGTGCAGTGTATCACGACTACTTTGCATGACAGGATAATCTTTGTACTCTTTGAAAGTGAATTAGTAAGTATTCACTCTTTCACTGTAATTTTCATCGATTTTTTCAATTCATTTTTAAAGTTTACGTTTCAAGAAAGAATCTTGAAACTGTTATCCTTACTGAATTATGTTGGAAGATTTTCAATCAAATCTAAACCAACTTGTCATTTTATAGGTTACAAAAATATGATTAAAATCAAATACGTATGTTGGATAATTCTTATGATTAATTTATTGGTAATTGAAAATGAAACTATCATATATCTTTTTTTATTTTCTTTGACCATTCATCTTTATTTTTATCTGCTTACAGAATGGTTTTTGAACGCAGTCAATACCTTTTTTGTTCGTGAGACCTTATGAATGAAATATTACGATGCACATAAAGACCCAATGAGTACACGTATGCACATATCGTGAATCATAAACAAAATATCAATTTTTCTTCATGTGTTTTTAAATAATCAATTTTTCATATAAAAGAAAAAATTGTTCTCAACTTTGTTAATGTTCAAAATTTGGGCATATTTACTTCTACAATTATCTTTTCTCTGATGAAAAACAAAAAGCTTATAAAAAGTGTTTTATATTTGTCTGATCATCAAAAATAATTCAGCTACTACTGTAAAGTAAACAGTAAATTGAAGATACACCTGACAAGAGATTTTTTTAGAGAAAGGGCTAATGTTTATTTTGAAAACAGAATGTCAGAACTGAATAATATTTGCTTGATAAGTCAAGTCGTTTGAATACGCTAATGGACTCACTGTATATGTTAACTGTAAATTGACATTCAACAAAAATTATTGAGAATGTACAATACCTGCACGTGCATGTATCTCGTTTCAAGTCAAAAGAAAATCCACGCTCAAACGTGACAATTTTGCATGGTGATTATGCGAGGATCAACGATTTATGTCATGTAAACACTCATGAATATTTGCCAACAGAGAGCAGGGATTCAACAAGGCAATCTGTATGCTTTCTTCTTTACGCATAATCTATCTCTAAGCATCAATTGCATCTTGCATACTGAATCATGGTAATAACCGATAGAGCAATTACCACTGGATACTTATACTTCTTGTACACATAACAAACATCAAGATTGGCCTAGATTTAACCTTATATTATCAATTTTTCAAGCCTGAGTAATTTAATATCGACTATATATTTATAACAAACCGTGGAATAAGTGTGACCCTAGGTCATTTGGAAAGATCACCAACAACTCTCAATACCTTGAAACATCAAGATATGTTGAAATTTTACATATCAATTTTCAGACCGAATGTAAATGCATTTAAAAGTTGGAAACTTTAATTACAAGACAATATTTATGATGATGATTTGATTAAAATCATGTCGAAATTTGATTCTACCAATAATATATAGAATCTTAAATGATGGATCAACATGAGTTAAGCACAGCAATTACTTGGATGAAGAAGTTATCAGTCTTTGTTTCTTGTATTTATCTCAAAAAAACTTGTGAACAATTTAGCGAGTAAATTGAATGTTTTCATGAAAAGAATCCTAGAAAACATAATAATAAAAATTATGGAGTAATTCTCAAACATCATTTTTCACTTGAATAACTCCATGAACTTATAAAGTGTAGCAGTTTATTGAAAAATTTATATCTTTTCATAAAAATATTTTTTTAAATAATAGCACAAAGCAAGAAATGTTTAAAGATCTGGAGCCTACAGATAAAGGTCGAAAGAAAAGGGAATGGTAGAGGGAGAGTCTGTAAGAGAGAAGTTTCACAGGTGGGCAGTCGTCACCTTGACAGATCAGTGCTTAGACTTTCCTTGGCTCTTCTTCATCTATCATCAAGTTCTTTAATGAAACATTCATCAATGTAGTAATACTATAATGTGAGAAATAAACAAAGTGACGGGATGATTAAAAAAAGAAGAAAAAGATTATTTTAAATGAGTAAAATCATTTGTTAATTAAGTGATTAAGATGATGGGAGAAATCATCAAAGTATCTGGAGAAAGACCTAACTTTTTGGAGGATGCTTTATCACAAACTTTTGCTGATGTTTTTTTATGTTGTTCTGGTGGTCAAAGATTTCGTGCTCATCGATTAGTTTTATCGGCAGCTAGTTCTTATCTTCATGTAAGTAATTATTTCCAATAATTAATTTTTTTTTTTTATAAAAAATTTACAACAAAGGATCAAGATATGAATAAAATTATTTATTAATTGGAGATGAAAAAAAAAACGAATTAACAATTGATTAGAGTAATTGTTAGAAGGCTTTGTCTGCAATTAGTTTCAGTTTCCGTATCTAATTACAAAAGAGAAATAAAATCCATCTAATGCTGTAGGGATTCATTATTTCACTGCATCTAATCATATAAATGTACTATGTGTGTAAGCTTCGCATTGAGATAAACTTTATTACATCAAACTCGTTGACTCATGCTTATAATTTAATGCTCCTCTTTAACTCTTTTTCATAAAAAATAGTCGGTTAATCATAATCTTAATGGGTTTTATACATATAAATGCAGCACTTGTGATTGATTTTTTTTATCAACAAATCATTTAAAAAAAATCAAATTGTGTTCTCCTTTCACTTCATTTTGTAGAACATTATTTCACACGTGTGTTATAAATTGATTAGGATTTATCTGTTAAACTTTACTTACAAATTAATAATAATTTCTTAAATCTATCATTTCACAGTATCTTTCAAAAAGTAGCCAAGTTGATTTTTCCAATTATTTTACAAATCATTTTCGCACATTCTTGAATTTTTTTTATTAATCATTTAAAAAAAATTAATAATCAATGATTTATTAAATTCTCATTATTATTTTATTCACCCCAATATCTCATATCAATTTGTATAACTGTAAATGATAAATTTACATAAAGAGAAACACTTGTTAAATTTGTCACTCAATTATTTGTCATTAGGATAAAATGTTTCTTCAATATCAATGCAAATTTATTCTATTAACATTTAAATCTATAATTTAACATTTTAATTGAAAAAATTATTTTTTAGGAAGTCCTTGTGGCTCATGGAAAAATAGCTGGACAATGTGAACCCATCACTGTGATACTTGCTGAAGTAGAAGGTAACGATCTCGCTGCAATCTTAGGATTCCTCTACACTGGAAGTACTGCAGTTCCATCAGCAAGATTAGAAGCCTTTTCAAGTACTGCTGATGCTCTCAGGATACGCATTCCACCACTTCCACGTGTTTTAAAAAATCAAAGGATATCGGAGAATATAAAGGATCATTCAAAAGTCTATGATTATTTAAGTTCAACACAAGAACTCGAAGTGAGAGAAACAATGGTTCAAAAGGAAGATGAAAATGGATTAAATTTAAAAATGGATAAAACAATTTGTCTTCGTCGACTCTTAATGTCTGATAATATTAACAAAAATAAAATGTTACCAAGAGAAATTGTAAAATTTAAATCTCATGTAGCTAACCGAGTGTTTGCTTCTCCCTGGTGTCAACTTGTGCGACCTTATCATTCGCCAAAGAGTCGAGTGATTTTGCAAAACAGTGAGTCATGTTGTAAGAATATTTACGTAAGTAATCAAATAATTATGTTGACTCTTTATATTAAATGTTAAAAACATATGGACTTCTTAATGTAACTCCAAGGGTTGTAAAATTAATCAAGACGTTAATTATTATTTTTTTCTTTTTTACTGTCATGTTTATATATTTAATTAGCTTGTTCATGATGAAAGGTCAAGAGAAAATTTTCTTCTGTTAAACTACATAGTATAACTCTAACTGTGCATTCGTATTCGTATTGCATTTATATTTTTAATGAAACCAAAACCGTGCTTTGTAAACCATTAAAATGTATAATAATGACTTTGAATGGCTGGAGATAATACTAGATTTCAGACTAATTAGCCTATGATTGAAACACTATAATTTAAGTGAGTTTATGACATACATTAAATATTTTATTTTATTAATTATTAACAAACTTATCATTTTCTTTCGATTCATAAAATCATTTAGATGAGATTTCTGAAAAAATGCAAAGCTTCAATTGGAGTAACATTTGATCTTTATTTTAATTTAGTCAGTGCAGTTGGTTCTATAATACATTCATTAAAAATTCTACATTTAAATATTAATACAATTATTAATTTAATACCAAAAATATATGTCTAAAAATTCCTTACGGATTATTCAATTGTTTTGGAGCTTAACTAATCATTTGAACTACCTCAAATGGCTTTACATAAATTCTCCCATTTTTGTTTATCAAAGTAAGTTAGAGAAATTTATTTTAAATTAAAAGAATATTCATTTGCGGTTTTTTTCTTTTTAAAAGTATCAAAGTTAAATTATTGCCAACACGATTTACTATAATAATTACTACAGAGAAAAGCCCTAAATCCCGTTAGGATAATAACTACAGAAAATTGACGCGAATCTTTGGACTTGAATAGAGTGAATCGTGACGTTATTCTAGTGGGCGAGATGAATTGAGCAAAGTTGAATACATAGAAAGATAGAAAATAAAATGGAATAGCTGAAATACATATATTTGAAATTGTTTCAGGATGTTTCAACTGATTCTTTTTCATCTTCACGACAAGACACGTTTCAAGATATATATCCTAATGCTTTGAACATGACTACTGTAGGCGTTGAAAGATTGTCCAAGTCTCTCATACATGATGTACAACAGGTGACCGATGACTATCCTCAAAATTCTTCTAGTAACATACTTAGATCGTATCCACCTGATATAGTTCAAAGCGATAGAGACATGAGTAAATGTCAACACAATCATACCAAAACTAATACAGACATTTTTGATGATATCCATTTGTATCACAAAGCTAATAAATCATCAGAAGAGTCTTTGGATCATTTAAATCAAAGAAGTTTTGAGGACGATACAATCAACGTCAACACCGTTAGATGCAATGATAATAACAATAATGAAGATGAAAATAATTATAACAACAATTCAGTGAAGTCAGATATCGAAGTGGTTTCTACAACTACTTTGCGAGATCTTGATCATAAAAATTCTCTAGAAACTTTTTGTTCATCTTCATTGAAGGTAATTACACGGTTCAAATATAATAAAAATAAATGACTCTAGCATTCAAAGAACTTTATTCTAAGGTAGGAAATGGAAGAAAAGAATAAGATTAATAGGAGAAGCCAAAAAATTTTTCTTACAAAGTTTATTTATTCTTGCAATAGTATTCTACTTGTCACGATTAAATTAATTTTTTTCAAAAATCGATTGATGTTTTATTAAAAGTTTACCAGTTCATTGTTTCTAGACTACTGTCTCGCTAAATTCTTTTATAAAACAAAAGCTATTCATTAATCATAATATTTATTATTATAAAAATAATCATTGATTTAATAATTATTCAACTGCTTCGAAGATGTTGAAACCAGAATAATTTAATTATGACTTCTATTTTCTAGATATAAAATACATCAACATCTGAGTAATTGTTTTCGTTTAATGCTAAAATTTACTGAAGTCAAAGTATAGGAATGGGAAATGTTGGTGAATAAAAATTACATGCCGTGAAATGTCAAACAATTGATCAAAGAAATTATTCTCGTATAATAAACCAATTAAAACAACAGTAAAGTTATTTTATTGCTGAATAGATTTTTATTTTATAAAGATATATCTTTTCATGCTTATAACGCTACAATGAGATTTCTCTCTTGTGAAGTCAATCGTTGATATATCAATACAGCTCGTGTGAAGTTAAGGTCACGAATCAAGTATATAATTTAATCAATGAGCTATAATGAGAGTTTGGTCGTTACAATTCACATTAAGCAATATAAAATACGTGAAAATCATTATTTTCGAGAAGTTTATTTATTTATTATAGATACTAGCATACTATTATGAAAAAGAAAAGTACTTTACGATGTAAAATTACTCTCAATAAACACATCAGTAAAGATATCTTTGATATTATTCTCAGTCAAGAGGATACACGTAAAAGGAATTTATACTTCAATATCAAACGTAGTCTAGAATTTGATATTACTCAATTACTTCTTATATTTTTCAACGTAATATTTTTTACTTCAATATTGATATTGATATTTTTTACATGAATTTAATAATCTATTTCAAGTTCGAGATTATAATTAAATTCTTCCAATCAATAAAAGCAATAATAAGGCTCGATTTATTGAAGTTAATCGAATAGAATATTATATAATTAAATATAATGTTTTTTTTTTAATTACAAGAATTAATTTTTTATTTTTATTTTACAGTCTACCGAAAGTAATCATTCACAAGAAAAGCCATTTAAATGTTCAGATTGTGGTAAGGAATTTTCTCAGCTGCGAAATTACAAATATCATCGTAGTATGCATGAAGGGACAGGAGAATTTGCGACCACGTGTCCAGAGTGCGGAAAGTACTTTAATGACCGCGGCTACTTGGGCTCCCATATGAAGATTCATAGAAATAGAAAGGAGTATGTTTGCAACGAATGCGGTAAAAGTTTCAATCAAAGAGTTGCTTATAATATGCATATGAGGATTCATACAGGTTTAAAACCTCATCGTTGTGAACAATGTGGTAAAGCATTCTCCCGCAAAATGTTGTTAAAACAACACTTACGCACTCATTCTGGAGAACGACCTTATCAGTGTCATATTTGTAACAAAGCCTTCGCCGACAGATCCAACATGACTCTTCACACTAGATTACATTCTGGTTTAAAACCTTATCAATGTGATATTTGTTCGAAATCTTTTACTAAAAAGCATCATTTGAAGACACATTTGAATTATCATACTGGAACCAAACCATATTCTTGCCCAAACTGTTCTTTAACTTTTTCACAGAGCAGTAACATGAGAACTCATTATAAAAAATGTATTAATATTCAGAATAATGATCATTTAAAATGTGAAAAAAATTCTAGGGTGAATATTGAAGAAAAAAAGAAGTCTGAAAAATCAGTTATAAAGTGTTCTGTAGCTCTAACACCTCCTCACTCGGATCTGGAAGTTCAAACTAACATTCGGGATGTTAGTTGATAGTAAATTGAAAATTTATAGTAAAATTTGAAATTTATAGCAAAAAATAAATATTTATTATAAATTAATGAATAATATTAAGTTATAAAACTTTAGTTCATGGGTTTTTGTTTTGTACTTAGTGATTTATTAATTTTCCCCTTTAGCGGAGATTTTTTTACGGTACTTGTTCTTTCTTGTTTTTTACTTAATTCTTCAGGAATTTTTTGAACCGTTTTTCTTCTGTATAACTTCGTTTTTTGTGGGAAAGTTTTTCGCAGCCATTCGTCTCTTTCCATTAGCCAAATTCTTTGATATTCATGAGCTATTAGCTGCTCCATTGGTATGTGAGTATCTCTGATTAATAAATAAATTCATTTATTGTTTAATAAAACATTTGTTTAATGTCATTGTTAAATGTGTAAATTACTCCTAAAAATCTTAGTATAGGTTAAGTAAATTATTTAGATTTATGATAACATATTTAGATAAAAAATAAAACATTTACAATAATTACTTTTCATATGATGGTTTAAATACTTTTAATGATGAAAATTCAGAAGAAACAATATTGTCTGGTTTCTTAATAGGAACTGCCGGGGTCCAATTTTTAAAACTGTGAGTAGACATAGTGAAGTTGATAATAATTGCTGTTATTACATAGAGATAAATTCAAATGAATTGGAATATTCTAAAAATAATTACAAATTATTACATTCATATGTATATTTTTTTTTTATTTTCTGGTTTTCGTTATAACATCATAGAGTCATTGTCATAAATAAATTAATTTATTAAGATCTTTGTCGCTTTGTAAATATTTTTTTATAAAAATAATTAAAATTTACTTTTTTAAGTCATCTAAAAGGCAAGTGTCATAACAAGTCTAAGTATGTTTGTATTTTTTTATATAATTTAATAACCATTCAACTATCAATAATAATATACTGCTAACTAGCAAATGGATCTTTTGATAAAGGCTTGAATGTTCCTGGCTCAACCCACGAAGAGCCCGTGGGCGCATCGTCAAGTTTTTTTGGAGTCTGTAATGAATGTAAATTGAATGATAATAAATTGAATTTGAATATTTCTAAACAACTTTTCTATTGAATAGTAATGTAATTGATATTACTTTAGTCTCCTCATATATTTGCTGTTTTATTGGCTCGTGAATTTCAGGATCCCACTTACTAAATCTTATATAATGAGCGTCTTCCGTGTCTGGAGGATCATAAACATGATCTAAAGCTTCTCGTACACACTTTTGAGATCTTTTAAAATACTCTTCTTTATCATTTTGGAATCTAATATTAATGCATAAAAAATATTTTTCGTTCTTTGTATACATCTTAAATAATTATGATAAATTGATAAAAGGTCAAATAAATTTGAAAATAATATTAAAGAGACATATTCAGCTAAATCAAATAACTTTTGAATAAAAAATTATCATAGATAAAATTCTTACAAATTTGCTGCTTCGTCATTGAACGCCGGCATATTTGGATCCACTTCATTGAATACTTTGGTAATAAATTGCACTAATTCCAAAACTCTGTTACTTTTTTTCCATTCAGGAAACCCTGCTGCTACGTTTAATTCTCCAGTCTCATTGTGTATTAATGGATGGAAGACTTTTGTTTGAAAGACAACTTTCTATCCATCATTCAGATGATTATTGACACATAAGTAATCGAGCATTGAGAATAAATAATAAATCAAATAAACTTACCGGACATCCGCTGTCAGGAAAAGTGTCAGGTAAAATTATGGTAAATCTAAAGACAGCAGCTTTATACATTCCTTGTCGAACAAATAAAACTCCAAACCAATCTAGAATACCAAGAAGATTTAAAGTTTCATGCTGCACTGTACTGTAATACAAAAAAGATTAGAAGAAAAAGTTACTTACTATAAGGATTTTGAGCAGATGGTATAACATAAACTCCTCCTATATTTTGTTTCTGCATCAATTTGCTAAAATAAGATTAAAACTTTTATATAGCCAACAAAGTGATCGTTTTTTGTGCTAATGGATGCAATTGAATAAATGATATTACTATTCTGATAATATACTATATTCTCGTAAATAAATAGCGAACTCTGAATTATTTGGAGTAACAGTTGGACGGTCAATCATTTTAATTGATGTATTGAGCTGAGAACTACCACTTGCTGTGCCTGATAAAATTTTTCGAAAAGAACCTGTTCGTTTGAAATTGTCATCTTTGTCATCGTCAACCTATAAATAATATCACTTGACTATAGAATTACTTATATTATTAATTACTTTCTTAATTTAATTTTATCAAATTTAGAAAAATTACTCGAGAGCTTGGTCCTGGTTCACTATAAGACATTGTATTTTATATGCTCCACTATCAACACACCATACCATAAAATACTTATCAATATGTTTTATCTTTAAATTCGTGTGTAATTGATAATCTCAGTCTCTATAATTACATGAACTTCTTTCATACAGCAAACCATTTTTGGTCATTTCTATACCAACGAACATTTAAGAATTCTAAAATTTGAATATACTTTTGTTATTGTTTTTTTTCACGAACACATTTTTGGAGGTCACGGTGAGGCCATATTGAATTTTTAACAATGGTAATGGTAATAATTGTTGTGGTTTACAATCAATAATATAGATTTTACCTCATACTCACAATCGGTAACAAAGTTATTTGTCTTATCGACAGAGTCAGCATGTCCTATAGCATGTAATTATACTATTGTTTACATCATTTTCAAGGATTAGCAAAAAGAATTTGACGTATGTAGATTGTGTACGTATTCTAATAGTTTTCACGTTCAGTTAAACACTAGTAGTTTAATCTTATAGTGTTTTTTACAGTAATTAAATGACGACTGTACCATAATAAGTAAACAAAAGTGTTTATATGTATGTAGTATTAAATTATTTAAATATAAAAAAAAAGCCAACAACGACGTGAAATGGCAGCGGAGATAAAACCTGCGCCCGGCGTCAGTAATGACAAATTCAGTTCAAGTCGTAAACCAATATTACTCTCTAAATTAGAAGGCTGCAATGACGATGTCAATGCTGCAATTATTATTCCTCGAGAAGAAGGTGTTATTAGTGTTAGTGATGACAGGTATGAAGATTTTTTTTTAAATACAAAGGAAGTTAATTGATTACAATCTAATATTTACCATGTTGATGAATCATTAATGAATGTTTTAAAAACTGGACTTGGGCCATTTATGATAACTAGCATTATGATAAGATTGTCCAAAAATTGAGTAATTTATAATAGATACTTTTATCAAAATATTATTTGTGATTTCCAGAACTGTCAGAGTTTGGTTGAAACGAGATTCAGGTCAATATTGGCCAAGTGTTTGTCAATACATGGCCTCAGGAGCAACATCGATGCATTATCATGTAGAAACTAGGAGATTATTTGTAGGACTGGAGAATGGATTTGTTGATGTACGTAAAATAGAAATACTGATTAAATTAATTTTAGGTTTTTAAATATAATACAATTGCAATTAATTAATACTTTTAATCGTTACTTAAATTGACCTCAATGATTGTTCAAAAATCATTCCAATGAATCATGAAAAAATAAAAATTACTGTTTTAATAGAAACTTCTATCGAGCTATCAGTAATGACTATAATAATTCATCAAATTTTCATTTAACTTGTTACACTTAAGGCTTACCTTATCTTGATATTGATATTAATTATGATTGCTTGTGATTAAAAAGCATCCGAAGATTATAATAGTTTCACTAAATAATATTCAATGACATTTATGAATTAAAGGACATTATTTATGAGACATTTATAATTTTTTATACAGGATTTTATTAGCAATATTTAATTCAAATTATTCTAATTTTGATTTAAATATATACTTAAATCTATTATTCAATAATATAGTGTCGTATAATAATTTTTATTTGTCTAATGACTAATAATAAATTATATAATTAAAATTTTTTTTTTTAGGAATTCTTGTTAGAACAGGACTATAATCGAATGACAGCAATGAGAGAATATTCAGCTCATCATGGTCGAGTTACGGGAGTTATTTTCTCGTCCATTCATGGCTGGGTCATGAGTGTGGGAAGAGACAAATTATTCCAACTGCACTGTTCAGAGAGCGGAAGAAATTTAGGTTCCTACGGAAAAGCCAAGTACAGAGATTCAAGTATCAATAGTAGTTGGTACACAACATTACAGTATCCTTTTTGAAATTGAATTAATTTTTTCTTTAAACCTAAATCAGATAGGAAATGATAATAAAAATCAATAAATTCAAGATAATATTCTTTAACTTTTTAATTATCAAAGATTTGACGAGCAATCAAAATATGCTTTTGTCGGTGATTATGCGGGTGAAATTACCATGCTAAAGATTGATAGTACATCAATAACATTAGTAGCAGTTTTTGGAGCAGATAGTGGAAGTATCAGGTCACTTGCTTGGGATGCTGAGAAGCAGCTATTATTCTCTGGCAGCTTTGATCAAACTATTCGAGTCTGGGACATTGGTGGTCGTGAAGGAACTGCTTATGAACTTCATGGGCATCGTAACAAAGTTACTGCTTTGTGCTATGCACGTAATGAACAAGTACTTTTTTCTGGAGGTGAAGATGGAGTTATTGTGTGTTGGAATATGGCTGAACCTAGAAAAGAAGCTGCTGTATGGAAAGAGTCAGACACGTGCCAGGTATAAAATAATCTCGTTAAGAGACTCTTACTATCCGTACTTTAAACCTATCAAGCTATTTACTGAATGCTTGATTGATTTTTCAAACGTCATTACGTCATTTCTTTTTTTAAAAAAAATTTAAGAAAATCATTAGAAATTATGAAACCACAATAATATTTATATTTATTTATATTTTCATGTTAATAATTTTCGCTTGTATTTTTAAATAACAATCAAAAAATTTAAATAAATATTCATTGATGATGTTAGAAATTTTTTGTTCGTTATAAATATATTAAAATGATTATTATTATTTTATTCTTACTTCTATTCAATGGAGTAGAAGTCTAAAATGAAATTAAGATAATCTCATTGTCACGTACAAACGTTTCACTATGAATATATAAGTGTTGATAAATTTCTCTTAGTATAACTGTTAGACTTCAAATGCTGAATCAATATGTATTTTAACGAATGAATAAATAATTCATTGACGCAACGAGTAAAAATTTCTCTATTATTTTAGTCTTGTGGAAGACCGTTCTTTTGGAATATCAGAGGAATCATGGATCAACGACAACTAGGACTGAGGCAACATCACTGTCGACATTGTGGACGAGCATTATGTGCTCAATGTACAACGCAACGTATTCCAATTCCTGCCATGGGTTTTGAATTCGAAGTTAGAGTTTGTGATCCGTGTCATATTCAACTAAAAGCTTCAAAGTAATTATATTTAGACTATTGGATAAAATGAAGGAATAATTTATTCATGTTATAATAACATTTTGTATTTTTTGAACAGCCAAACAGCAATGGCATCATTTCATGATGCTAAACATAACATTACCTCAATGGATCTTGATGTATCACGGCGCAAATTACTAACAGTTGGTCAGGATCGTATAATGAAAATCTGGGATATCACTGCTCTTCTTCAATAGCAAATCAACGTTTTTTTGATGAAAAAACATGTGAAATATTTGTAATTGATAAAGACAAACATTATCAGCTTTTTACTATCTGACACTGCTTCTTGTAAAACTCAATTTAAACAGTGTTTATGCATCAACGAAAAATTTAAAAAGAAATTCACAAATATCTTATAAAATATTTTTATGATGATTGGATTCTTCAATTTTTTTTTTTCTTTTTTATAATCATAAAAAATTAAGTTTAATCAGTAATTAATGTTTAACTGTATATAATATTCCATTTTCGCCGGGAAATTTCTACTTTTATGCAATTTTCATCGCCTAAAAAGCAATAAAATAATCAACTGTTGATTGTTTTTTGTTGAAATATCACATTGTTTAAATTTTACTTGTTTTTTTTATTATCATAAACGTTATTTCTTCACTAATTGTTAAATTTGAATTAAATCGTCACAGTCACTGATAATATTACTTTATATAATCATAGCAATTAATTTTATTGTTTGTTGTGATTGTCTTGTTTAAACAAAAAAAAAAGATACACGGTGACTCAATATTCAGCAATATTGCGCTTCCATAAAGATAACGATATAATAATAAAAAGATATTTAGGAATGAAAATAAAGATTAGGTGATGTTAAGCAGTAAGATGTAATGAGAAATAGCTCCGGTGTATCAATCGAATAAACTTCTGTGTAATCACGAAAAATAGTCTTTTAAGTAATAATGATAAATTATAAATGTAAAAAATATATATATATATATATATATAAATATAATTATTTTCTTTTGAGTTAACCAAATATCAAATCATTACTTGTTACCTAAAACTAAGAGAAATAATGTATAAATAATAATTAATCAAAAAAATATATAAAATGTTATCACAAAGATACACAACTTGAAACGTTTTCTCTGTTTTGTCTTTCAAGAATCGTCCATTTAATGACATAAATACACATTTGAGTGAAATGGCAGGCAAAGTATAACAATCAAAAACAGTATCCAGCATTATAACAGTGATGAGAAATTAAGACACGAAAGAAGCGAATGATCGCTAGGGCGGCGGCCAGTCATGGAGTCTTGGTTTTTTCTCTTTCTCGTCAAACATATTCTAACCGGTAGACTCACAATCAGCCAACAACTCAGGTAGACTAAGAAGAGCGGTACGGGGTCGGGGAGGAGTCTCCTCCACCTCTTCTACCTAGTATGTATGTAAGCTAGCGGGGCCCCCGAGTCTCGTCGAAACTCACCGAGCGGACGTGTTAATGTGCCGGTCACCGTGGTCTGCCGCTGTTTCTAACTATTGCTTGGTGTACATTAGCTTGCATTTACCTGAAGTGTTTGACTTTTCTATGACGACTGATCAACTATTTTCACCCTTGTGTTCCAGTGACTTTTGTTTTACTTTATACCAGTGCTAAGAGTATCAACGCAGCTTCTCCCGCCGTGATCTTAACATTTCTCTTCTCCTTCTCCTTTTCAATTCTCATCCTCCACGTCGTCAGAGTCCAGAGAAGAACATGGAATGATATTAACCGAAGTTACGTTGACGCGAGTGTTTGTAGTGCTTGAGTGAACCTGTTTTTCGACTACTCGATGTGTTAATTACTCCTCAATGGATTTATTTCTGTGAATGCACATCAGTGTAGTTGTTATATACTACAAGCCGATTTTCTTATTCAAGTCGTTCTACATCAAGTCCTCAAGGTATGTAACACTGAACCATGAATAAATTCATGAACATCACTATACAAGCCTTTAGTATCGGTAATATCTGAAGCCTTAATCAAGTTATCGGTGAGTTATTGAATAATTGGAAATCGACTTGAATTATTTACGGTTTCATTTGTACGATAACTATTGAATCTCAGCCTTTTTTTTTGACTTATTCGACATCCCTTTAACGTCCTATGTAATAAATACCATGTAATAAAGGGACAAGCAAGCCGCAGGCTTCGCTAGAAGCCACCTCAACGTATTCAACGTCTCACTTCCTCTCTATGTCCCTCTCTTTTCTCCACCCATTTCCTCTTTTTCCTCGACACGCTTCTCTCTTCCAACATATTTTTCCAGTAATCCAATTACGACTCATTACGCTTTTCTTCATTTCTTTGATTATTCTTTTATTCTTATTGCCAACTGCTTAGTCTTGGCCGATGCTTTGTAGACTTATTTATTGATAACAACGTCATTAAGAGCACGCGAGGTCGATTGAACTCGACCGAGGATTATCGTAAACCTCAAAAGCTACTTGTATTTGTATAAATCCGCTGACTTGACGACTCTTCATCCCGCGTATGTATAAGTTGTTGACACCTGCTTTTCTTGCATTCTTTTCATTCTAACCTAGTATTTTCAGTTATTTTCAGTTATTGCAACACCTGTCGTAATTAAAATACCCTTCGAGGCATTTGTCATAATTTACTAGTAAGTTTTGTTGGTTTTTTACCTGCTCAGACGACATTTTTCTGTCATGACTTGAAGAATAAATTTTTAAAGGAATCAGTAACAGTGTTCAACTGCATTTTGTTCATTTAAAACCACCTGTTGGAGTATCTTGGCTATCTGTTTATTGTGAAATATCTTTTTTTGCTGTATGTATGTACATATTATATTATTTATGTCAATGCCAACCAGATTGAATATTCATTTTTATATGTACGTCCAATAATCAATTATTTTTTTTTCTATTGCCACAAGATCAAAGTACTCTTTTGCCTAGAAAATCTCTCAACACTTGCAATTACTAGTTAAACAGCAATATAGAAACATGTTTGAAATTTAATGAAACCTTGCTAAGTCATGATACTCATTAAAAAGTCGTCTTGTCAAATTAGATACTTCGATTTCTATTGGTAAAAAGTCCATCTTTTCATTTTATGTTATTTGCTTTCTCTTATATTTGTCAATTGGATAACCTAAAAAGTATATCTGTTGGTGATTTTTTGTTTTTAATAATAATAATAATCTTTGTTGGTATTGGAACTTCAAAATTTTATACAGCCGATTTTTTATTTTTTATTGATACTGTCACTAATTAATTTAAACAAATTACATTGTTTAATCAAGCATTAAAGTCACAGTAGTAGTAGGAGTTGATGCATGACTTGAATAGAATAGGCAGGAAAAGGCGAGGGCTGACACTGACCCTAGACGACAGGATTTTACCGTGACATTCACACGCCTTCTTATATTTCTTTACTTCAAATTAAAAGATCATTAACCTTCCATGTTCTGACATTTTTAATGCTACACTAGGACATTTTTTTCTCTAAGGATTGAAGTGAAAAAAAATCTATGAATTAAATGTCACAAAAAGAATTTTTTATTCCGTAGAAAAAAAAAATACTTCGTTATTGAAGTCCATGACCAAATTTAGCATTATTTTATCTTTTTCTTATCAGTAAAAAAAAAAGATAATTGATCCATGAATTATTCTTACGATAATGGTAATAATGACAGACGAAACAATGATGACATATAATTATGAAAATGCTATAATGTCTGATACAATGTGGTTTTTTAAATATAATAGTCTAAACATTTTATAAAATATATGGTATTAAAATAATAGCTTCTTAAAATGCAATTCAAGAATTAATTAGGTAATTTTATTTTACTTTGACAATATTCTTCATTATTTCACTACAAACGATTTAAAATTTTCAATAAATATTTATACATTACATAGATCAGTAAATAAAAAATGAATACCTTTTTCTTCTTGCTAAAACAAAACAATTAAAATTGACAATTAAATTGAATCAACGTTTTAATTCAAGGTTAAAATTTCGGATGCTATTTTTTCAAAACTTATGTTGACATTTTTTTTAATAAAACAACAAGTTGTAGATTATGCCAAAGAATATTGTGATCAGTAGATTGAAAAACGGTACCTATCCAAGATTGATTTGTACACTAGATTTCTTTGATTCCTTCTACATTGGTCTCACTCATGTTTTGTCTCCTTAACAACGAGATGATCTTCCTCTATATACGCAGCATAGACCAATGTCGCATAACCTACTTAGTGAACAGGTTTATGTGTACGAAAGCTATACAGTTCTATGGTGTAACGGTCATCGAGCCAGATAAATCTAACTTCCCATATCCCATATTACAGTAAATTTCTTGTTCCATTCATTGCCATCTTTACCCTATCATTTTTTGTCTTTCTTGTAAAGTGCACGCATAAATTTTTTACAAATTCCAAGATGATCTCTATAGACTTTTTGTTGCTCTGTCTAGCTCAACATGGTTTCCTTTTATTAATTATGTCTCGTCTCAGTTGTGTAAGAATATCTTATTAATAATCATTATCAAAACACATATCTTTAGTATTTTATTTTTTGTTTATCTTTTTTTTTCATTATTACTGATGAGTTTTTTTTTTTAGGTGGCGGGCCGGCACGAGCGGCTTACGCGTTTCGAGAAATGGTCATCGTTACCAGGGTAAATAGAATATAGAAGAAATGTGTGTACATATACACTTAACACTACAAATTTAACAGACAAGAATACAGAAGTTCAGTGAAAATATGAGAAAAAATTAAATCAATTTTAAATCAACAAATAAAATGATGTAGATTGATTGTTTATGTTATTGGGACAGTAGTGTTTAAATGAATTATGATGATAATAAGAATTCGTAAACACGCTTTCGCTAAATGCGGTTAGTAGGAATCTGTGACAAACTAATGGGTTAAAAAATACATCTGTTGCTTGGACATGAAGAGAAGAAAGTGGACAAATCGATTTTTGATCGCAGTTTATAAAATCATTTGATTTTTTACGGTAAATTGATTTAGCTAAGTAAACAAGATTAGCGCAAAGAGAAACGTTAGTAGAATATTGTTGATAGAGAATAGTAGGGAAGTATATGAGTGAGAAATAAGCAAAAATCTATTAGAATTCAAAGGGGAAGTCATAGCCCTCAGTTAGTATGTATACATGTGAGTGCGTGCCCACACGAAAGAGCGGAAGAGTTGCTGACTCCTCGCTCTCCCGATGTTCCATGAGACCGAACAATTGGGACGGACGTTAAATATTGTTGGTATGGTGAGACAAACAAGTGTGCAATGGAAATTATTTGCTCGAATACTTATTATCATCATTTTACACACATTCTTTTAATTAAGTATTGCTTTTGATTCATTATTAAGATGTGGTGATATTATTAATAATGTTATTATTTTTTAGGGTGATTACATATGGATTGAGCCCATATCAGGAAGAGAATTCGACGTAGCAATCGGAGCAAGGGTAATATCCGCTGAAGGAAGAAGAATTCAAGTTAAAGACGACGATAATAAGGTACAAAAAAAATTAAAGGATATCAATTTTATTTCGATTTAGAAAAATAAGTAAATGAAAAAAATCTACCGCAATGATGATTGAAAATATTTTTATTTTATTTTAATATTACATTAAGTACTTAATGAAAAGTATTTGGTAATCATAAATTTTTCCAAGTAATTGTAAACTCAAGTTAAGTCATCTAGATGAAAATAATTAGGAATGACATGTAAATTATTGTGTAAAAGAGATCATTAACAATGCTCTTCTCTTATGATGAAATAGTCAAGATATGTTGAAAGAACTTGATTACCATAGCAAAGTAAAATTTGGATTCAAATTAAAACAGTTTTGGAATGTGTTACTATTCCAAGACTAAGTCTTGATGAAATAATTAAACAAGTTAGATTGCTTTATACTTTTTCATTATTTATTTGTCAAGAAAGATTCATTTAGTAATTTTTTTTAATAAAGATTTTTTTGATCATTAGGAACAATGGCTAACGCCAGAGCGAAGAATAAAGGCAATGCATGCCACTTCAGTCCAAGGAGTCGAAGATATGATAAGCCTTGGAGACCTCCACGAGGCTGGCATCCTAAGGAATCTCTTGATAAGATATAATGAGAATCTCATTTATACTTACACTGGCTCCATTCTAGTCGCTGTCAATCCTTACCAAATCCTACCAATTTACACAGCAGAACAAATAAAGTTATACAAAGACAGAAAGATTGGAGAATTACCTCCTCATATATTTGCAATTGGAGATAACAGTTATGCACACATGAATCGTTATGGTCAAGATCAATGCATTGTCATAAGTGGAGAAAGTGGAGCAGGGAAGACTGAAAGTACCAAATTAATTCTTCAGTATCTGGCGGCAATCAGTGGTAAACATTCCTGGATTGAACAGCAAATTCTTGAAGCTAATCCCATTCTTGAAGCCTTTGGTAATGCTAAGACTGTTAGGAATGACAATTCATCGAGGTTCGGAAAATATATTGATATTCATTTCAACAATCAAGGTGTAATTGAAGGTGCAAAGATCGAACAATATCTTTTAGAAAAATCAAGAATAGTTTCGCAGAATCTTGACGAAAGAAATTATCACGTTTTTTATTGTATGCTAGCTGGATTATCGTATGAAGAGAAGAAGAAATTAGAGCTTGAAGATGCATCACAGTATCGATATCTTACAGGAGGAGGAAGTATTACTTGTGAAGGTCGTGATGACGCAGCAGAGTTTGCTGATATTCGATCAGCAATGAAAGTACTACTCTTTTCAGATAATGAAATTTGGGAAATTTTAAAACTGCTTGCAGCAATTTTGCATATGGGAAATATTAAATATAGAGCGACTGTTGTTGATAATTTAGATGCTACAGAAATATCAGAACATACGAGTGTTCAAAGAGTTGCACAACTGCTGGGTGTACCGAAACAGTCTCTTGTAGATGCTTTAACAAGAAGAACTATTTTTGCTCATGGAGAAACAGTAGTCTCAACATTATCCCGTGACCAATCGGTTGATATTCGTGATGCTTTTGTTAAAGGCATTTACGGACGTTTGTTTATTCATATAGTGAAACGAATTAATGAGGCTATTTATCGTCCGAAAAATACCTCTAGAAGTGCGATAGGTGTGTTAGATATTTTTGGCTTTGAAAATTTCGACCACAACAGCTTCGAGCAGTTTTGCATAAATTATGCTAATGAAAATCTCCAACAGTTTTTTGTTCAGCATATCTTCAAACTTGAACAGGAAGAATACAACCATGAAGGAATTAACTGGCAGCATATTGAATTTGTTGATAACCAAGATGCTTTAGATCTTATAGCTATTAAGCAACTTAATATAATGGCGTTGATTGATGAAGAATCCAAGTTTCCTAAAGGAACTGATCAAACGATGTTAGCCAAGATTCACAAGACTCATGGCACTCATAGAAACTATTTAAAACCCAAATCAGACATCAATACTTCATTTGGATTAAATCACTTTGCTGGAGTTGTTTTTTACGATACTAGAAGCTTTTTGGAGAAAAATCGTGATACTTTTAGTGCGGACTTGTTGCAATTAATTCATATTTCGGGGAATAAATTTCTTCAAACTTGCTTTGCTGAAGATATAGGAATGGGTTCTGAAACAAGAAAAAGAGCTCCAACACTTTCAACACAATTTAAGAAATCATTGGATTCATTAATGAGAACTCTGTGTAGCTGTCAACCTTTCTTTATCCGTTGTATCAAACCTAATGAGTTTAAAAAACCAATGATGTTCGATAGAGGCTTGTGTTGTCGTCAGTTACGATATTCTGGTATGATGGAAACCATTAGGATCCGTCGTGCAGGTTATCCAATTCGTCATGCGTTTCCAGAGTTTGTTGAAAGATATCGTTTTCTGATATCTGGAATTCCACCCTCACACAAGACTGATTGTCGTGCTGCAACAGCAAAGATTTGTCATCATGTTCTTGGAAGGTCAGATTATCAGCTTGGGCACACTAAAGTATTTCTCAAGGATGCACATGATTTGTTTTTAGAGCAAGAAAGAGATCGAGTTCTTACAAAAAAGATTTTGATTCTTCAGAGAAATATTAGAGGCTGGGTTTATAGAAGAAGATTCCTCCGAATGCGAGCAGCAACAATTGTTATTCAAAAAATGTGGAGAGGTTATGAACAACGACAGAGATATAAAAGAATGCGAAGTGGTTATATGAGATTACAAGCTTTGATTCGATCTCGAGTATTATCTCACCGATTTAGACATCTTCGAGGTCACATAGTAGCACTTCAAGCTCGAGCAAGAGGCTATTTAGTTCGTCGAATGTATCGTAAGAAAATGTGGGCCATTGTAAAAATTCAAGCTCATGTTAGGAGAATGATTGCTCAAAGAAGGTACAAAAAATTAAAATACGAATATCGATTGCATATTGAAGCTTTAAGATTGAAAAAGAAGGAAGAGCGAGAGTTGAAAGATCAAGGCAATAAAAGAGCTAAAGAAATTGCTGAGCAGAATTATCGAGAACGGATTCAGGAGTTAGAAAGAAAAGAAATAGAGATGGAAATTGAGGATAGAAGAAGAATGGAGATAAAGAAGAATTTGATAAATGATGCAGCAAAAAAACAAGACGAACCTGTGGATGATAGTAAACTTGTCGAAGCGATGTTTGATTTCTTACCTGACTCTAGTAGTGAAGCTCCAACGCCAGCACGTGAAACCTCAGTTTTCAACGATTTACCAGCACCTAAAGCAGATCAACAAGAAATAATTAGTCCAGTTCAAACAGCATCTGAAGATGAAGAAGATTTGTCGGAATTTAAATTTCAAAAATTTGCTGCAACTTATTTTCAAGGAAATATTACTCATCAGTACTCAAGAAAGCCGTTAAAACATCCTTTATTACCTCTGCATACTCAGGGTGATCAATTAGCAGCTCAAGCTCTTTGGATCACGATCCTTAGGTTTACTGGTGATTTACCAGAGCCAAGATATCACACAATGAACCGAGATACAACTTCCGTGATGTCTAAAGTAACAGCAACTCTTGGTAGGAATTTCATTCGAAGCAAAGAATTTCAAGAAGCTCAAATGATGGGTATGGATCCAGAAACTTTTAAACAAAAGCCACGATCAATTCGTCATAAATTGGTATCATTAACCTTGAAGAGAAAAAATAAACTGGGTGAAGATGTTAGGAGAAGATTACAAGAAGATGAATATACAGCTGACAGTTACCAATCATGGTTAGAATCAAGACCCACATCGAATTTAGAGAAATTACATTTTATCATAGGTCATGGAATTCTAAGAGCAGAGCTTAGAGATGAAATTTACTGTCAAATTTGTAAACAATTAACTAATAATCCTTCAAAATCATCTCATGCAAGAGGATGGATTTTATTATCTCTTTGCGTTGGCTGTTTTGCTCCATCTGAGAAATTTGTAAATTATTTAAGAGCTTTCATACGTGAAGGTCCTCCCGGCTATGCTCCATATTGTGAAGATCGACTCAAAAGAACATTCAATAATGGAACAAGAAATCAACCTCCAAGTTGGTTAGAACTTCAAGCAACAAAATCTAAAAAGCCTATCATGCTTCCTATAACTTTCATGGATGGTAATACAAAGACATTGTTAGCAGATTCAGCAACAACTGCGAAAGAATTGTGTAATCAATTGTCAGATAAAATCTCTCTGAGAGATCAGTTCGGATTTTCTCTTTATATTGCACTATTTGATAAAGTTTCATCTTTGGGAAGTGGAGGTGATCATGTGATGGATGCGATTTCTCAATGTGAACAGTATGCAAAAGAACAGGGAGCTCAAGAAAGAAATGCTCCATGGAGATTATTCTTTAGAAAAGAAATATTTGCACCTTGGCATGAACCAACCGAAGATCAAGTTGCGACAAACCTTATTTATCAACAAGTTGTTAGAGGAGTTAAGTTTGGAGAATACAGATGTGATAAAGAAGAAGATTTGGCAATGATTGCTGCTCAACAATATTATATTGAATATCATACTGATATGAATGTAGATCGATTGTTTGCTTTGCTACCAAATTACATTCCTGATTATTGTCTTACTGGAATCGACAAAGCTATCGATAGATGGGGGCATTTAGTTCTTCAAGCTTATAAAAAAAGTTATTACTTAAAAGAAAAGGTTCCAGCACTGAGAGTAAAAGAGGATATTGTAGGTTACGCTAAATTTAAATGGCCTTTATTATTTTCAAGATTTTATGAAGCTTATCGAAATTCTGGGCCTAATTTACCTAAAAATGACGTAATTATCGCTGTTAATTGGACAGGAGTTTATGTAGTTGATGATCAAGAGCAGGTATTATTGGAGCTTTCTTTCCCAGAGATCACAACTGTCTCTAGTCAAAAAACAAACAAAATGTTTACTCAAACCTTTAGTTTATCTACAGTCCGCGGTGAAGAATTTACATTCCAAAGTCCTAATGCTGAGGATATACGTGACCTTGTTGTTTACTTTTTAGAAGGTTTAAAAAAGCGAAGTAAATATGTTATAGCACTACAAGATTATAAACCACCAGGTGAAGGAGGTTGTTCATCATTTTTGACTTTCCAAAAAGGTGATTTAATTATTTTAGAAGACGAAAGCACTGGTGAAACTGTGCTAAACTCTGGATGGTGTGTAGGAATGTGTGAAAGAACTGGAGAAAAAGGAGACTTTCCTGCAGAAACTGTCTATGTTCTTCCTTCATTATCTAAACCTCCAAATGATATATTAGCATTATTTAGTATTGAAGCACCTGAGAGTAATCGCAGGCTTTATCCTCAGCAAATGAATGGTATTGAGCCTAGAGATAAACCTCATACCTTGCTAGAATATGCAATTGATCATTTCAGAACTCCACCTAAAAGAACTATGTCCAAGGCTCTGACTTTAACAGCTGCTCGTAGAGGTCATATCGATGAACTTTGGCGACACTCTCGAGATCCTATCAAAGCTCCCTTACTGAAGAAACTTGTAAGTAAAGAAGAACTCGCTGAAGAAGCTTGTTTTGCTTTCAATGCTATTCTCAAGTACATGGGAGACCTCCCAACTAAGAGACCTAGAATTGGTAATGAATACACTGATTTAATCTTTGATGGGCCTTTGAAGAATGAGATTCTTCGTGACGAGATTTATTGTCAAATTATGAAGCAATTAACTGACAATAGGAATAGGCTCAGTGAAGAGAGAGGTTGGGAACTTATGTGGTTAGCGACTGGTCTCTTTGTGTGCAGTCAAAGTTTGTTGAAGGAATTGACTTTATTTTTGAGGACACGACGACATCCAATATCTCAAGATTCACTTCAAAGATTGCAAAAGACTTTAAGAAATGGACAACGAAAATATCCACCCCATCAAGTTGAAGTTGAAGCAATACAACATAAAACCACACAAATTTTCCATAAAGTTTATTTCCCAGATGATACTGATGAAGCATTTGAAGTTGATTCATCCACCAAAGCTAAAGATTTTTGCCAGAACATTGCTCAAAGACTTAACTTAAGATCTGCTGAGGGTTTCAGTTTATTCGTTAAGATTGCTGATAAAGTTATCTCAGTTCCTGAAGGGGATTTCTTCTTTGACTTTGTTAGACATCTAACAGATTGGATTCGAAAAACTAGACCACCTAGAGATGGTAAGTTAATTCACAGAAAAAATTATATTTACAAAAATTTTAATATCCAATTAATTATCTTAAAAATAATTCATGGCTTTCAGGTGTTACACCCCAATTTACATATCAAGTATTCTTTATGAAAAAATTATGGACCAACACAGTGCCAGGAAAAGATAGAAATGCTGATTTAATATTTCATTTTCATCAAGAACTACCAAAATTATTAAGAGGTAACGTTATTTAAAATAAAAGTTCAATCACAATCAAATAAATGTTTATTTGATATTTTATTGTCATATCTATTTTTAGGATATCACAAGTGCACTAAAGAGGAAGCATCAAGATTAGCTGCACTCGTTTATAGGGTTCGATTCGGAGAAAGCAAACAAGAACTTCAAGCTATTCCGTAAGTGATTAATTCATTTTATAAGTAACAAATACATACAATGGGATTTTAAGTGATTAGAGATTTCTAATTAATAATTGCGTTTCTTTAATAAAATAGTAAGAGAAATTAGAAAAAAAAAATTTTCACTCAAAGGAATAGTTAGTATCAAGTTTTCAATTAATTTTTTATAATTAATTATTTCAGGCAAATGCTTAGAGAGTTGATTCCTGGTGATTTAGTAAAGATTCAAAGTGCCAATGATTGGAAACGTTCAATTATTGCAGCTTACAATCAAGATGCAGGTAAATATTATTAAATAAGCTAATATAAATGATATTTTTGATAAAAAAAATTATGTAATAAATTATTAATTATTTGATTTAATTGGTTTTCTATCAGGAATGAGTCCGGAAGATGCAAAAATAACATTTTTGAAGATTGTTTATCGTTGGCCTACTTTTGGTTCTGCTTTTTTCGAAGTTAAACAAGGAACGGAACCAAATTATCCAGAACTACTTCTCATTGCCATCAACAAGCACGGAGTTAGTCTTATTCATCCTCAAACGAAGGTACATAAATTAATTACAGCCAATTTACTTTTGCACTCAAGCAAAAAAATTGAATAAATTTACATCATTTAAACAATTTTTTCCGTGTTTATTTTATCATGATTTTTTCAAAGGTAATTCCAAAAATAAACAGGAAAAAAGAATTGAATGTTCAAACAATTTGTAGTTAATTCAAGATAGCAAACAATAACAAGTTTTTCTTTTAAATTTAGCCTACTGACTTTTGATCATATTTTTTGTGGTACAATACAATATTGAAAATTAAAATATTATGTAAATTTAATAGCATACGTTAATTGTAAATTAATCATAATTACAGGATATACTCGTGACTCATCCATTTACAAGAATCTCCAACTGGTCCTCTGGTAATACTTACTTCCACATGACCATCGGAAATTTAGTAAGAGGCTCAAAACTACTTTGCGAAACGTCTTTAGGCTACAAAATGGATGACTTATTAACATCTTACATCTCTTTGATGCTAACGAATATGAATAAACAACGAACGATACGAATACCAAAATCATAGAATAAAAAATCAATTTTTTAAAGAAGAAATTACTTGAAGGTATCGTTTTAGCTTAGAAAATGAAATATGTACAGAATTGTGCATTTATTTTTTCTCTTTTTAAATATGTACGATGATGTAAAAAGTATATTTTCATACGCGGTTCAATTGGAATTTGTAAAATAAGGTGCATACTTAGAGTAATATCAAAGATATTTTGTCAATCAAACTTAAATGAGAGGTGTGAATGTGTATTGTATATAAGCCGTGGAATTAATTATTATAATTAAAACGATAATACAGATAATAATTAAAATGCAGAATAACATATTTATAAACATATTATAGAATCAGATTGAGAGAAAATGTTAATTGTTTTATTTTTAAAAATTATTCCGTCCGTATATTAAAATAAAATGAAAACGTTATAATCATTAACAGCAAAGAGTCGCTGTGAATTATTATAGTCTATAACTATGGGCACTATTTTTCTCGACAATGAGAATTCTTTAATTGTGGGTAAATTCCCACAGTTCTACAATATTCTGTCGTAGTAATATAACAATAACAACTTTGGGAAGGGATGTGCCAAGTAATTCGAACACAAAGTTGATATTATCTCGTTTCCTCATGTGCTATACATTAATGCATGTATATTTTCTTTTCTTGATTTTCCATACGTGGAAATGACGGAAGACAATCATGATGCCTTCCAATATATTGTTGTCAAGATGGTGATTTTTTAAATATTTTCGTAATAATGTCTTAAATAAGATCATGAATTTATATGATCAATAAAGAAAACCAACAATTTTTATAAAAAGAAATTTATAGTTGTTTTATTTTTTCATTTTCAGTATCATTAGTTCATTACATTACAAATATTCTCCTATTCATTCTCTGTGCAAATTGTTTTTTTATTAATATTTCACTTAATAATTCATGCTATTGTAATAATAATATTAATATGCATGTAATTATTCTTATTCTCTTATGAAACACGAATATATATGTATAAATTTATTATACATATAGACATCGCATAGTTATAACAAAATTATATTATGCCAATGTATTTACAATATTTTATATAATTTATATCTTTTACGTGCTTATTATCCCTCAAATTTTCATATTAATTGCATGATTATCAATTCGACTATCCAATTAATTATTTAGAGACTAAAAGAATGGATAAATCATATCTTAATTAAATAACAATTGATTGGATTACACAATAATATCCTCGATTGTTATCTTCATCACTTAAAATATTATTTACATTACGGTATTTATTTGTTTACTGATAAAGACTTAAAACTTTCAATACTTGTCATACTCTCACCGTTATTTATTAGATATAAAATATAAATATCTACTTGCAAAAGTGAAACTGATATCTGGTGGTAAAAATATATAATGTAAATGAATTTTCAAATAATTATTTTCACACATTATTTTAAAATTAAATATAAACTACACTGATTACTTTACATTCACTATCAATATATATCTCTTTATTTATATTCTCAATTATAAATTACTTCACACACTTCTCAAATTATATTTATTAATTCATAATGCATAGCATTAGAATTTTGTCATAATAATTCATCTGAAATAGTATTTAACGTAATCTTTCATCGTAGTTAGACCGATTTATTTCAGAATTAACTCGTTGTTGTTCAAGGCAAGAATTACTAATAAATTCTCTTGTATGGAAATTTAAAGCAGTTAAAATTTTCTCAGATCTGTCTTCATTATTATTATCGAAAAATTTGAAGATAGTATTGATAAATTTATGTTCAAGAGGATATCAGAGACCCGGTTGAGTAGGGGGATGATGAGAATTCCATGGGACATCAGCTATAGCAGGGGGCATGCTGGCTTGATTGTGATGCATAGCTCTTGGCGCTCTCATAATTTCGTCGGCTGGTTGACAGTGTGGTCGGGGTCCAGGTTCCGGAGTATACGTAAAGGTTAAACCAGTAGCGTAAATGATACCATCATTACGAACCAGTGAAACAGGCACCTGAGTTGGCTGACGTACCCACAGCCATTCACCTCTGAAGAGTGAAATGTCAGGCACAACACACAACATGATTTCTTGACACCTATACATGGTTTCAGCTTCAACATCTCCAAACCAGACTTGCAGATTTGGCGTGAAATTGTCACCTTTTAATTCTAACATAGCAACATCTCCACCACCATTAAGATGAAGACTGTGAACTAGAGGAACTGGAGTTACTGGAGAACGTACAGGGCCCATACCTTCAAAGAATTGATACTCTGCTTTATCAGTACTAATAATCGTCCAACAGGCACCATCATTTATCATCTCTTTATTAGCTTCCTTAGGACATGGGGTAGCTTGAAATTGTATTATCCGTTCTTGTGATAAACACAAATACATGTGATCTGTATCTTTCATATAAAACGCACACTTGTGTAACTGTGATACTGGATCATCAGCTTCTAAACTTGCCATTTGCTTATCAACTTTTCTGATAACAAGTCTCGGCAATGCCATACCTGTTACCGAGCAAACAAGTTTTACTGTACTGCCATAATGAACATAACCATCTCTTACTTGAAATTCTTCAGATTCACTCTCGTTATCATCCAATAAATGAATCGTAAATGCTCCCCATTGAGTTGAACTAGCATGAAAGTTGCCATTTTCAACGTGAAGATAACGCGTACTAACTGTTTGTGACCGTAGTCGATTAAAAAGTGCAACCTTTGTTCCACTTGCAATACATAAATCAGCATTTTTCAATGATTGTTTTTTCTTTGAAGGTTTCGAGATGACTTTTATTCTTTTACTATGAAAGACACCAATATCGTGGCCACTTCCATAAAACATTTTCACTGACAACATAAAATGCTTTCTCTTGTCAGAGTCCGAGATGTAAAGAGTTTTTGCAGCACAATATTGTTTCCCGTTATTAAGATCCAATTGTTGCATGTCTTGATCAGAATTTCCTATTCCAATAAAAGCACAAAGTTGAGCTGATTGTTCACTCTCACCATCTCTCAACATTTGTTCTTGTCTCATTCTCCAACCATCTCCAAAGAGATATATACAAGGCGGTGGGCAAAAGAATCGTTTTTCGTTACCGTACGATTTTTGAGCTACTTTGGCATGAAGAATCACGATAACCATGTCACTTCGATCACGTAAATAACGTTCCATAGCTTCTCGTGTTAATCTTTGATCTTGATGATCAGCTCGATAGACAGATGAACTGTAACGAGGATATGCCGACATTACTGCAGTCGGCGAGGGTGGTGATTGCATACCATGGGCCATGGCTGGTAAACCAAACTGATGTGGCATATTTATTTTTATAATTAATTTCGTTTTTACTTTAAAAATAAATTGCCAAAGGCTGTATTATCTCTTCTTTCTCCTCGTCTTCATAACCTGGACTATTTACTCGTTCAGAGCCTTTATTTATCTGCAATAAAAAATCCTTGATTAATATTTGTGATTAATTAAAAGGTAACTATAGTTCATAATTGATGAATGAAATTATCTTGGTCTATTTATCATAATCTATGAAGTTGATGGGTATTTAAAAACAATCTGTTATTGCATAGTTGTAAATATGCGTATAAATACATTTTAAAATCTCGTTCGCGTGGGAAGATGCGTTTTTGTTCTGCTGCTAAGTCATAATTAATTCAAGAAATCTCGCGTCGAAAGAACTACTGGGAATTACTGACTTCCAGCACAGGAAAGAGGAAATGCGTTCAACTCGTCGTGGGAACATCTTGGAGGTTATTTTTCCTTAGTTTAATCACACAAATGTATATTCCCCTTTTGTTATCTAGCACAGGATTTAATGAAAGAATAAGATGAGAGTTTAGATGATATAAAACATTAGTTATAAGACATTAATAATGTCATATAAGAATTACAATAAAATTGATAGCTGTTGACTATGATTATGAAAAAGACAGGAATCATCCCCTTGAAAGCCAATTAAAACCTTATGACCTCAGTGCAAGTGCAATTCAAGCTAACCCGAGTTGCACTTCCGAAAGCCAGTCGCATGCATATTGATGTACATAAATTAATTGTCCAGTCTAGATGATAGGCGCTCGTCGCATTATTCTCTGACACAATTTAGCCTATAGTTGCAATACAGTTCCCTCAGTTATATAATGTACTTTATAACTGCGATTCATATACATTACATTGGTACATAAGTGAAAAATACAATTAACAAACTTGCTAAATAAAAACAACAATAAATTTAACTCAACTGAATATAATTGAAAAAATTACACAAATATCAGGCCAAATTATTATGAGATATAGAGTATTTCTTTGTATAAATATTGGTGACATTTGTACAGCTAAATTTGAATATTAAACAAGCTGATAAAATAACTAATCAAAATTTTAAATATATTTTTTTCATTATTTAACGTTTCAGTAAAAATATGTACTTATGAGAATTTATAAATTTTAATATAATTCATTCATTTAGAGATATTTAATGAAAATAGTGATGTTAACTCCAAAAAAGTCAATAAATGAAGGTTATTTTTATAGGTTATAAACATAGTAACCAGTAGCCAGTAAATAATTGTTAAAAATAATATTGCAATTATTTTAAAGCGTAAGGTAAATTAATTGACGAGAATGAATAAGGAGGAAAATTTTTTATATCAAAAATTTGTTTAAAATAAAAAAAATGGAGTATTTATACACATAAAACTGTTTGGAGTGAAGTATACAAGTTTCAGACTAAAATAGACTTATGAAAGAGGTTTATTGTATTTGATGAAAACTATAAATAAAAAAAAAGTAATAAATAATTATTTTATATTTAAAAATAAGTAAAATTTTTTTATACTTACTCCAATATTTTGATTGTCTTTAATGACTCAAATAATAATCCAGAGCATGATTTCACTCATCGTACGGATCTCCAGTTAAAAAGTACACTTTTGAAAAAGTTTGTTACAGTAATAAAATAATTTTTCAATTGTTGTCAGAGACAATATTTTTTTCACACACTCAGTCTCGCTGGTAGGTGATCTTAGAATCCCAATTGTGTATATACTCTCTCCTCCGTACAAATCATTCAAAAAACACCTGTTCACTTTCCAAATTTTCCGGACAGTCTTGCCAACACGAAAATGTAATTGTTCAGGCGGGCTTATTTAAAAAAAAATTAATTTAATAAAAATTCTTTGATTTTTAATTCATTAACTCTCGATCCCACGTGTTCATTTCAATTGTTTGCATTGCCGGCACGTTGATGATGTCAAAACATCATTGAAATTATTTGAATAACTTTCAAATTCTTGTTGATTTGCGTTGAGAGTGTTTACAGCTTAGTGTCAAGTTATTCAGCTCAAATAAACAAGTTTTTTATTCTCAAGTTAGTGATTTGAAGACAATCAACTTCTGAGCTTGAGATTCGTCGTGAAACTAAACTTGTCCGCGACACCGTAGACTTATTACCGTCAAGTGGCTGTAATTTCTATTGTTTTACCGTTGTACACAATGACGGACCTAGTGGCGACCCTAGCGCCTCTACCCTTCTCTTTGTCGACGCGTGTTCCCCACTATGTGACTACTAAACCCCACTTTTTCTTTTTCACTAAGCTTTGAATATACTTACAGGTACCAATACATATAAATGAGTCGTTCACACATTCTCACCGAACCTCCGCTCTCTTTTCTTCCCCGCCCGGCGTGGAATTGCTGCCGCAAAAGGATGTTGGGGTTACTCTGGAGGGCGTGGGAAAAACCTGCTGTGGGAAAGAGTGGGTGGCCTCTACCTCACTCCACTTCGGAACGATCATCATGATATATTTGTATGTGTATGGCTTACTCAGATAAAAATATGCATATTAAAAAAATATTTGATAGGTAAATAAAATTTATACAAAATTGCTTATTTTCTTTATTAATCTTTTTTTTTATTTCAATTATTTATCGACATGGTAACTGTTCATGAAGAAAATACTCATACTAAATAACTTTTTTTTAAAGATAATTATTAGAGCGATAACCGTGGGAATTCAAAAAACCTTCTGAGATTTTGGAAATGCTTCAGCTCTTCTAGGTTGAAAACATTGATATTATAATTATATTTTAAGTGTTCAGAGGAACAAAAAAGAGGACAAGACCTGGTGAAAGAAAGACGACGATGAAAAGAAATACATGATTGCATGTTCATGCAATGATTTTTTTTCTCAACAATTTAATCATTGTCTCGTCATTTTTCATGCTGACACTGCTGAAATGCAAAAGAGATGTATTGTAAGATATTTTATTTAGCATGAGTAGATTATCGCTACTTTAGTGAGTAACCATCATCATACTATGTTGTCTAATAAGACATCCACTGATGGGAAATAAAACTTCACGACCGCAACAAATCGAATTTGTATACTACAAAGACGTACATCAGAATAGAAAATGTGTCGGTCTCAATTCATCTAAAGTTAAAAGCTTACCGTAATCTCAAAAATATGTCATATTTTTCTCGAAAAAATTTTGAGAAGTCAATTCATTACATTTACCATTTTTTTTTTTTCATCTTTCAACATTACTTGACAAGATTACAATTTTTTTTAACGTTTAACTATTTGTTATATTAATAATGACAAATTATTTATTATTTTAATTAATTAAGAATAGCAAAAAATATTTTAAAAATTAAATATTTAAAAGATGATACGTTTCGATTGTTTGAGGTATATTAATACTTGAAATAATTTCTTATTTAGTTAGAGAGTATCTATTTTTACAAACCAAACAAATTCATCGTGTTTATTTTCTACTTAATATTAAATTACATTTACACCCTTTTTTTCACTTTTACTTATTAAATTCTACGTACATTTCTTTCTTTTTAATAGTATGAAAAGTTTATTAAAATGTAAAACCTATATTTTCAAAATGTTCGAATCAAGTACAATAGATTTAACAATAATTTTGAAAAATACAAATAATTCAAATTATACAATTATTGTTCTTGAAAAATTATTTTTGATCACTAACAAAAATAATTCTTGGAAACTCAAATTAATCAAAAAATAATTGAGTTGATAATATAGATAAGTATTTTATAAATCTGTAAATTGTTTTTATAGATAAAGTTGTTTAAATTTGATCTACCAATCAATCTAGCAAAAATTTAATGAAAATGTTCTAATGAAAAAGTAAAAAATTATAAAGCGATAAATTTGAATCAATATTAATATAATGGTAATATTTATTTACTTATTTAAAAAATGGTAGTCATTAATTAATATGACAAAAAGATTGTAAGACACATTTATTCTTAAAGCTCGTATTATATAACGTATAAATTGCTTTACTATGCAGCATAATTTTATTAATTTTTTTTTGTTACTAATATTATTTACAAACTTATCCCAATGCACTTGAGGCACAACGTAAGTCCTGTGAAGTTATATAAATATTTAGCCAGTTAATCATCTTTAGCATTTGTATTTTTTGGCAAACTATCGGAAGATATTAATATTAATCTTATTTTTCAATGAAAAATTTATTTAAAATTTTTTCCATATTTTCTTTCATTGTTGAAACGCCTTTATTTCTTAGAATGCGCTTATTTATGTTTTCATAAGAAAAAGAAAATTTTAAAAATTAAATTCAAAAAATTTTCTTTTGATTCCAAAATCGGATTTTTACTATCAACTTGTCAATTACTTGAATAATATTCTGTACTATTTTTCATTACTCTTTATATTAATGTATAATTGTACTCAATCAATAATTATTTACTAAATTTAAAAAGAAATAAAAGAAAAAAACAACAAAAAAAATATATATTAAACGTTGATAATAGTCAATTAATAGATTAATAATAAAACAAATTAATTGATTTCTTATTTAACGAATAAAGAAATTTACACCAACTAATATCCACCACCTGTGCACGTGACTATTTGGATTTTCATTTTCTATTATCAGCTAAAGGAAAATCCTTTTTATCTTGTTCCATTATTTACTAATTAGTGTTTATTTTGCACATTCTCCATGAACTGATGGTCTCTTTTATCGATATGAAAACTTTAGATTCTTATTATGAGAACATTAAAATTAAAAAATTAACAAAGTTTCCAGGATATTTTTCATAAGGCCTTTAATGGGCTCACCATTCAGCATCGCCGTTAGCTTTTTGAAACACATAATCTTTACCATTTAAATTCATTATTCCATCTTTTAAGTAAAATTTCCATCTATTTCTACTTCTCGTTATCTGTAATCAACAAGATATATTTTTTTAACATAAAATATTAAAATAATAGTCCTTAACGACGTTTTCAATAATTAATTAATACAAACCTTATCATATTGACACACAACAACATTGTCCGTATCAAATAGATCTGAGGGATCATCGTCCGTAACATCGTCCTCAGAATTAAGTGGTTCCTGGGAAAAAGAAAATTACATAATCAATAAGTTAATTATCAATTTATAATATCTAACAATCGATGTATCAATTATTAACATTAATCACTAACCTCTTCTCGAGCTCCTAAATCATCATTTTCCTCTTCGTCTTTATCATCAATATCTTCATCATCATCTTCGTTATCTTCCTCTTCTTCATCATCATCGTCATCTGAAGTATCACCATGCTGACCATCTAACTGAGCTATATTCCCTTGAGTCTACAATAAAAATGATTATTAAACAATCGTTCTTTGATTAAATTTTTTTTTATCAAATAATGATCATAGAACAATCATACGAAATTAAATTGAAACTAAAAAACATTTATTGACAATTTTAAAGTGTTTTTCTCTGTTGTAAGTTCAAGATATAAATTTTTTAAATAAAGTTTTCAATTAAATTAATTACTTACCTGATTTTGAACTGGCATTTGTTGTTGAACATTATTTGCCGTCTGAATTGTTTGAATTGGTTGGTTTATTTCAATAGGAGCTAAAGTTACTTGTCCTTGGAGAGTTTTATCTACATGTTGTTGAAGAATTTTTGAAGCAATATTTTCAGGGAAACCCATTGCAGCAGTGATTACTGATCCCGTAAGAATATTACCTAACTGATTTCCTAAAAATACAATAATAAATCTAGTTATAATAAGATTTAAAGATTTATGGTATCAAACATTCAACTGTTAAACTTGATAATAATTTTATACATAAAATAAATCCGTAAACTAACCATTTAATATTCATTTTGTACCTGAGATAACGGATGCTGGTACTTGAATTGTTAAATATTTGGGCTTTCCATCTCCAGTACTTGGATTGCCAGGTAGAGTAATTTGAATAGGAACTTGACGCTCATACAATGCTGGTGCTGCAACAACTTGTTGGACAGGCATTGATTGTTGTTGTAGAATAGGTGTAGTCGTAGATTGATGTTTTGTCATTAGAACAACCGGAGACTGTTGAACAGTTTGAACATTCTGCTGAGCTTGGCCTTGAGCTTGTGTCGTTGTCGCAGCTGCCATTTGTTGATGTGCAAAATGGTTTCCCATATTTGCTGCTACAAAATTAACACAATTTATTCATAATTACATTTTTATCATAACATATAATCAGTATTGAGTTTTAAAATGATTGAAATACTGATTATAACATGAAAGAGTAGGTTTCTATCATTTAGATTACTGTTTTATTGTTATTACAACTTTATCAATAGATAGTCCAGCTGTATAATTAGTAGATTGATTACATGTATTTAATAGTCGTTAAAAATACCAAGTTTTTCCAAAATTAAATTGTTCTAACGAATTTGATATTTACAAATAACTTAGTTTTTTTCTCCAAGTCATGACAATAATTTTTTTTATCAACAATATTTATGACGTAGCAGAAGATAATATTGAATATAGTATATAATACCTTTACTTGCTGTAACATTTTTGTGAGACGTTAATTGAGGTGGTTGTGGTTCTGGAGGTTCTGGATTAGGTTCTACTGCTTTGCTAGCTTTTAATTTTGACTCCCATATTTGTTTAAGTTCCAAAAGGACTTGCTCATCAACACCTTCATCAAGAAAGGTGTCTCTTACACCCGTTATCACATCGTCAATTACTGTGTTGTAGAGTTTCGACTAAAAGAAATTAAATTATTTATTTACATTTCGAAAGTTTTTAATATTTTTAAGATTGATGAATTATGCATGAATTATGGTAAATACATGATGGTTAACATTATGTTAAGACTAAAATGAATCAATTATTTGGTAATTTCTGAATTTAAGTTTTATTGTTTATACAAACCAGGTAAATTTATTTCCAGTAATTTACGGCTTTAGTCACGCGATTCATGGCAAATTAATTAGCTTACAGAATATTTTTAAAAAATTTGATAAAGTATTCAATTTTTGTATTACTTCATTTGCAATAGAGTAATAACTGTTAATGAAAAACATACGTATATTTAATAAGAAGTTAATAAAAAATTATAAAATCATTCAATGAACATAAAATGAGTATTTAAGATAAGATTTAGAAATTCTGTAAGGTAACCATGATAGTGAAATAGATTTACGTTGCAAGGCATGTTAAACGAATGTTCCTGTCTTTATTCATCGATATTTTTCCTTACTCACCACACTTGATTGGCTAAGGGCCATTGTCGGATAATTAGTATTGTCAATCGTAATAAGAAAAACAATACCAATAATCCCTAACAATTAAAAAATGCCCTTCGTAAGCCAAGCTGCTGCCGTATCGCTCGTGCTCTTTTATACTTTCTGTGCAGCTCCCATTCCACACTACAAGTAGAAACACTATGCTGGTCGACACAACTCCTCGAGTCTTTCATGCCAAAAATAACTACTACGTTAATCAATATTGATGATAAGTTTTCACTTAAATTATTTTATGGTATATATATTTTTTATTTTGTAAATAAAATATTACTTTCAAAAGAATTTTATTATTAAAATAATAATAAAATTAACTAGTTCAACAAATTAATTATAAATAAAAAAAAAATCCTATAACATATGGTAACTTACCGATATATTAAAATTTTGACATATTACGTCATGTGTCAACAGTTGACCGTTTTTTTTCCAAAACAAGAGGAACATTTTAATAAGAATTGAATAATTAATCTTTTTATATAGAAAATTTTTAATATTAATTGACAGTTGTACGAAATTCATCATTATGGCGGTAAATTAGTAATTAATTTAAAATTACTTTATTAAAAATAAATTTAAAAATACTGCGTAAAATATAGCAATATTGCCATCTACTGGAAATGATAAGAGTTAATAAAAATAAAGTTTAAAGGTCATTTTCAAAAAATGAAATCGCGACAATTTTGAAGAAATCTTTTTGGAAGGATCTATAAAAGTAAAGAAGGTATTATTCATTAAAACTTACTGTATCTGCGTATGATCATTTTTGGATAACGAAACAAACGACATTATTAAAGCAACTCTGAACAATTGAATTAATTCTTAAATTCATATGTGTCCTATAAATATTATTCAACAATACCCTGACAGCTGGTGCGCAGTTGCATGCGCACGTTGTTGAGACACGCGCATCGGTTTGATCGTGAACTGCTAGCAACAGCACTAGCGGCACCCAAATGCTAGCGTAAGATTATACTAGCTCTCACTCAGGGATTGCCGATCTTGGTTTTAACAAGGGTGGGTTTTAACAACGTTGTGGGAGGGGTCGTTGAATAGATTCAGTAATAACCAACATTTTGGGACATTGCGTGGCAATGATTATTTATAATAATAGTTATTTGTTACGATAATAGTGAAAATTTAAAGATGATAGTCAAAAAACTTTTTTAGTGAAGCAAAAAACGAAAAAACTGTCGTATTCTTATATATAGATACATATAGATATATACATATATATCAAGTGAAAGTCAAAAATTCTGTACAACTGCGAGATAAGTGACCACGAGGAGAAATAAGCAGATAAAAAAGTTGTTCACCTAAAAGTCGATCGTTAAAAAAAAGTGAGAAAAAAAAAACCGACAGTTGAATGATATTTTTGACATTTTCCAAGTTCTTCCCTAAGTCCTCGAGTCCCCTTTTCCCCTCTTGTTAGTTCCCCATAACGAGAGTCAATCCCCCCATATTCTAGAGTCTCGCTTGATGGCTGCTGCTGTCGTTTTACCGGGTGGGGGAAAACAAGCCTTGTCCACCTAATATTCACTTTACCGAAGCTTATATGAAGGAATATGTCGAGCTTAAAAATTGGTAAGATATTATAATTATCGATAAATTAAGAAATCAACGTGTAAATTAAGCTATCATCAGTATTATAATTTGTTAAAGTATTGCAACTGATTGTGCTTGTGCGCCCATAACCAATTGACATCTTGCAATATATTTTTGGAGTAAAGCTTTCTTTCTGTCACTTTGATTAATTATTTATTAGTCATCTCTCTATCTATCATTTGATTATTCATTCAAACTGCAGTTATCTTTTTTTTTGTTTGATATCGCTTTGTTATTTATCATTTGAAAGTTCATTTTATCATCCTCATCACTTTCTGTAATCTTTTATGAACTTATAGTCTTCGACATAAAATATGCTTGCTGAGTAGTGATGACTATTTATCTTATTCTTTTCATCATACTTAAATCTGAATGTAATAGTCACTATAAATATTTTAAGATCACTATTATTAGTATCTTAAGTCAAATTTTGGTAATGTAAAAGCTAGAATTAATTCGATTAATAAAACAATTGTCATAATTTGTATGGAGAAAATATTTTTCAAGTAAATTATTCTTAACAATGAATTAAATATTATTATTATAACAAAATGATTGAATTAAATGATTATTTCAACTGATTGATTTCATTTATGGTATCAATCAATCTGAAATCCTTTTCAAAATGTTTTTTTATAATTTCTATGTTAAACTTATTTGCATCTCAAAATAAAATAATTATTTACTTAATTATAATAAGTTTTTATGTATATTTTATTATTGGCCAAGTTTTTAATAATGTTTTAATTACTGCAAAAATTTTAATGAATGTATCATGATAAAAGTGTTAGAAATTCTTTGGAAAATATTCAAATGATTATGTACGTGATAACATATTAAAACACACTATATTATCTACATATATATGTATACATAATGATAAACCATAGTGCATACAGTAATTTGATACTCATTTATATTTAATGATTCACTAGTTATCATGTTATCGTCTAATTAATTTAATTATGAATCATAAAGATTTTTTTTTGATTGTGAATTGTAAATCATAACGCCTGCATGTTTATATTTTTTTATGTCAATTTGATCAAGTTTGCTTTAGTAGTTTGTTGCAATTTTTATATAAAATAATTCATAAATCAACTAAAAAAATTTCATATTGATATTCATACTAATTCATAGTTAACTGTCATATTCATTAAACCCATTATTAGCTATTATATAATTATTTATTCATATTAATTATTAATAATTAATTAATTAATTAATTTTCAAATTATTTTTTTGTACAAAAATCATAAAAGATTTGGTAAATTTTGTAATTAAAAATATTTGTAAAAATTGTGTAAATTTGAAAGTTGAACATTGTTGTAGGTAAAAGTGTTAAAAGATAGCAGAAAACTAAATTAAAGGAATAGTAATAAATATTTATGTTTTTGTTTTCTTTTCAAAGTGTCAGTAATGCACTTGCTTACCCTGCCCTTGCAAATGGATCCTGAGCCAAGACACCAAAAGGCCGCCTATGAATAAAAGAACAAATAAATGTTATTGTAATAATAATAGAAAAGAACGAAAAACATAAAACTCAAGTCAAACATCAAAACCCAATAAATAAAATAATAAAAAGTAATACATTAAAAAAACTAAAGAATGAATGCCTACTGTACTCATGCCAACGAAACAAGCAGATTTGCGATTCATTCGAGTAGTACGTGAGTAGCAGCCGTTTTCGCCAGTCTCGGACGTAAATATCTTTATATTTGCACATGGCAGCCATGAAGCATGGTACGTTTTACTTTTGTATATGCTTTGCTTTAAATGTATAGTATTTCGTTTTATTTATCAAGATAAGCTTTCCAAATTTCTTTAACGATTCCAAAATGTGATTGTTGCAAACTAATTTTTTTTGTAAATAGAAAAAATATTGAATGAAACAGTAGTTAATTTGTTTTGGTTACTGTAAAAAACTTAGAAGTGTAACAGGGTTTAAGTGTAACAGAATTCATTAATTAGATATTAATATGTAACAATATTTCATTTGACTATTTATAATTTATTTATAACTCGAGGTGCTAATTCAAGTTGCTTTTAGGCAAGACAAATCAGGACGACGTGTGCTACGTTGTCGCCAAGTATGATTATGGAGCACAAGGAGCACAGGAGTTGGATTTACGTAAAAATGAACGTTACCTTTTATTAGACGATTCAAAACATTGGTGGAGAGTGCAAAGTGCACGTGGACAAGCTGGATATGTACCGAGTAATTATGTAAAGAAGGAAAAACCGTCCCTGTTTGACAGCATTAAGAAAAAAGTGAAGAAGGGTTCAGGTTCTAAGACCCTACCGTCCGGAAACTCACCTTCACGTGCCGTAGAATCACCAATTATGACACGAAGACTGCCAGCAGATCCAAGTGAAGCAATAGGTACAGCTGTTGTTAAGTACAACTATCAAGCCCAACAAGCTGATGAGTTGTCGCTGGTCAAGGGCACACGAATCCTTATACTTGAGAAGAGCAACGATGGTTGGTGGAGAGGCCAGAGTGGCACTCAGGCGGGCTGGTTTCCCTCCAACTACACTCAAGAAGAGGGTGACGCTGATGACACCTTACACACATACGCCATGGCCGAGAATGTGCTTGACATCGTCGTCGCTTTGTACTCATTTTCGTCTAACAACGACCAAGAGCTTTCTTTCGAAAAAGGAGATCGGTTAGAAATTCTTGATCGTCCTCCTGCTGATCCAGAATGGTATAAAGCAAGAAATGGCCAAGGACAAATCGGTCTTGTTCCACGTAATTATCTTCAAGAACTCAGCGAATATTTAACACAACCTTATCGCGATCGCGGCATGACAACTAGTGAAATCAGCACCGGAGATTCTTTAGAACGAAGGCCTGACCCTGGAGATCGACCACATCTTGTTGGAAAACCTTGGTATTACGGCAGCATAACACGCTCCCAATGTGACACTCTCCTTAATCAACATGGGCATGATGGAGATTTTCTCATTAGAGATAGTGAAACTAATGTAAGTAATTTTAGAAATCATCTAGGTGAAACTTTTACACTGAAACAATTCAAGTTTAAACGCTAGTTTTATTTCTTCAAGGATTTTATTTTAATTAGGGTTGTTATTTTTGTCATTAGTTCTTTATTTGCTTTAATAATTGATGATTTCGTAATAATCTAGGAATTTTTATTAATGAAAATAAAAAAAAAATAATATTTACTATTTTATTACAATATGGATAAAAATTAAATTCTATGATAAAAACTTTTTTAAAAAATTGAATTGTTTATGTAAATATTTCAATAATGTTAAAATTTGGAAACTAATTGTTTAATACTATGATCAATTTCAGATGGGTGATTACTCAGTCTCGTTAAAAGCACCTGGTCGAAACAAACACTTTAGGGTACATGTTGAAGGTGCGCTTTATTGTATCGGTCAAAGAAAGTTCCATACACTTGATCAACTAGTTGATCATTACCAACGAGCACCAATTTATACTAATAAGCAGGGTGAAAAGCTATACTTAGTACGTCCCTTGCCTAAAGGTAACTCCAATAGTAATGGCTGCTAAGAAATGAAGATGGGAGAAGACAATTAAATAAATAAAAAGTCGCATTAGCATCCTTAAGGATTGCAAATGACGGTTACCCGCCATGCCTAGTAATATCATTATCTCGTATGTTTATACATAACAATTAACATGATTGGTGAAACTCATGTATTAGTGTTTTAATAATTTTTCAATTTCAATGCTGATTAATTTATATCATTAATAAATATTATTGCAATGATCCGTTGGAGCTTCCAACTCTTAGGAAATGAAGAAGTAAAATAATAGTAATATTAAATGAAATGGAATGGAAGAAAATTTTGAATGAAGTTTATAAAAGAATTTACGGCAGCTACGTGATATCTATTGATAGTTAGCACGACAGCTTCTTTAATCTCTCATTTTTATATCAATTTAATGTAATTATACTACAGTGACACGACTGAATCATGTTTATCATCATTAATATATTAATTATAATTAATCTAGCCTTCAAGTGTAACAATTTAATAATTATCCACGCAAGATACTGTATTTAATTATATGGATCTAGCAATTTTTGATCGGTAACTGAAGAGAAAAACAACAAAGACTAAGTGTTCATTTGTGATTTTGTATTTATTAGAAAGTTTTTAAGTAAATAAATCGTATTTAAGTGTGAGTCATTTATCATCAACTAATAAGCATTTTTTTTTTTGTCATTATCATTATAAAATTCATATAAATATGATACGAAAGGTGCAAAAAAAATAAATTTACAATTAGTAACAAATATTAATCTTTATTTAACGTATATAATAGTATTCATAAATAAGTAGTATTTAGTTTTGCGGGTAAAAGAATAATTCAAGGGAAAGGAGTGCTTTAAAAAGATAGTTAACGGCTCTAAATGCCAATAATATAATAATAAATAACAGCAATAACAACAACAACAATAATGATAAAATATTAATAATCCCTTGCAGTCATTATTAATAATCTTATTGCTATTATTGTCATTGAAATGATGTCATTATTAGAGTCATGTAAAGGAATTTCTCTATTAAGCTACATATACGTATTTATTATAATATTTTTTGTTCGTAAGCTCATTTAACATATGAAAAATGTCTAATCATAAAAAGGGATTGTTAGAGCTTCTCGCCGGATTTCCTACACCAGTACCAACCTGTAACGAAAGAAAAAAAATGACACGTGTACATGCGATAGTGCAGCTTTTTATCAGCATAATATTCATTCGATGCTTACCATAAAAGGGTTCGCCTGATAAGGTGGTACAGTCGGATGCCAGACTTTTCCGGAGAGTGGAGTCATCAGTTGACTAGATGCAATTACATCCGCACTGCTTGGAGTACCAAAAGTTTTCCACTGAGATTCTAATTATTTTAATAAAATATTTATCAATATAATTATTTACAAGAGCTTTTTTAACAATAAAGTACTTTTTCATCTCAATTACAACTAATAGAAGTTTTTAAACATAACGATTTTATCTTTTTAAACTTCAACATGCTCATTTTAAACCATTATACATATTTTTCTTAATACTCAAAAGTATTAAGTTAATTTTATAAAACATCATGATTTTTAGATAGTAATCGTATTAATCAGATTATTACATTTCAATAATCACTGATATTTTTACATTTGAATTTAGTTCTTAATAAAATCATTACGTTTCAAAACAATGGTATTTTTTATTATATAATTGTTTATTTCTATTTAAACCGATAATTTAATAAGTAAAAACTCACCATTATTGACTGAAATTTGTTGTCGAAATGGATTTGCAGAATTATAAAAAGAGTTATCGAGAGGTTGAATATTATTATAATTATTATTACTAGTACTATTACTATTATTGTTATTGATCACATGTAAAGATGGTCTCCATAAATCATTCCCACAAAATGGATTCGAAATAACATGGCTTAGTTGATCGTTACTCATCCAAACGGAATTAGAAGCTATAAAATAATAATAGAAAATAATATTTATTACAAAGAAAAGAATAAAAAAAATAATAAAAGAACTTAATTATCATAAATGATTAATTGACAATAAAAAAAAATTAATAGAAAAATTTTATTTTTCTACAGTACTATCATTATTGTTTATATATGTACTTACAGTTGGAGTTATTAGCAGTCCACGTTGATGACACATTTGTAGGTGGGTCTTCTTTCAATTGTGTCTTTTTCATCAATGAATCTAAATCTTTTAACGCAGCATATCGGTCTTCTGGTGGTGGAGCATTAATACCATTCAAATTAGACGATACGGACGGTTTCTCTATTTGATTGAATGAATTCGATAAATCGGAACCTACAAAAAAAATCCATTATTTATAAGCTGTAATAGTGGTTACTTAATTATAAATCTAAAATAATTGGAAGTAATTAACAAATATTTGTTTAAAGAATTAAAAATTAGTGTATTCAATTGAATATTATTTTTAAAAAAATTCATCGGATACATATTCAAATCAAAGTTCACTTATAAAGAATTATATTAAGACTCAATTTTAAATTTGATTTAGTGATATAGATAATTGAGTTATATTGACATACCTCCAATTGTTTCATTTAATCAAACATGTTTTATCGCTTTACATTTTTTATATTTCTGTATAAATTTCATTTCTAACTATTTTGATAGAGATAATGAGACTTAATTTAAATATCAAACAGGAAAGAAGAGTTATGTCAACATAACTCTTTCATTTAAAATGCCACGAGAGTTAAGTCCAATAAAAATCTGAACAAAATAAACAGCAATATCTGATATTACTACTTTAACACTCACGCATAAAATTGACGTCAATAACATTCTATAAATAATTACGATATTATATGTAAAAAAAAAGTTTTTAAATTCTTCAAAAAACAGATAACTTTTTAAAAGTTTATCATTAAGTCATACCAAAAGTATGAAATTTTCAGAATTATTTTATCAATTACATGATGTTAATTAAAAATAATAACAATGAATAAATAAGCTTACTTTGATTGAATTAGAATGACTTGGCTCTTTTTTTTTTTATTTTAAAATAATTTATTAGATTATTAGAAACTTACTGTTAGAATGAAATGCAGGGTTATTGTCGAAATTAGCAAAGGAAGGCTGAGGATCGATTGTTCCTGGAAAACGTGACGTTGGAGTTGCTGCAACAAATGGATCTGGAACTTGACTAAAATCAGCTACAAAATCTGTTGGAAAAGTTACTGGAGTCTCAGTAATATTTTTCTTCTTTTGATTTAACGTAGGAGTATTTAGTGCAGGAAGAGTTCCCACTTGTTGAACTCTTGGTATATTGGTGTGATTTGATCGAATAGAGTTATTGGGTGATGATGTTAATGACGTTGAAGATGGAGACGTTGACTTTGATGACAATGATTGAGTCTTTTGATTATTAGCGTTGCTATCATTAGCCATTGATGGATCTAAATAATATCTTTTATGTTCATATTTAGCTGACATTAAGTCTTTCATCTTTTGTTCATCTTTAGTATCAATATTTAACGGAGTATTTGAATTCATCAGTCCAAGCCAAATTTTTTTACAGTATTCATTTCCACGTTGTTTTAAAAATTCAATCTCTTCTGGTGTAAATGTAGCCATAGAAATAGATTTAACACGATGTGGTGGTGTTAACCCTCTCCTGAAAATAGAATATTAATTAATATTTAATATAAAACTATTTTTTTTTTATTAATAAATTTTTTTCACTTTTCATTATGAAACTTTGTTAGTAAATTTTTATCTAAGAGTAAAAAGATTTTATGATAAAATATTGGATGAAATTAACGTGTCAAAGTGAATAGATACTTCTTTTAGGAACAACAAAAGTTGATTTAAAATATAATTTATTCAACGTTCAATTATTCATTTGCAATATGTGTATTTAACAAGTCAAATCATTATTTAGAATGACGCTATTGGAAAGTATACTTTTACTAAACACTAAAAGTGACTCAGGTACTTATATGACTATAATTTTGCGCAGTGGATTCCTATTTTTGTCAACTACAATATATCTTTAAAATTGATCTTCATTTGAATAAATTTAAATGAACATTATTTCAAGTATTAGATTGATAAAAAATTTTTTTTTCTTCAACAAAGAACAGGAAATTTTTTATTTTACAAATAAAGTGATGAAGATGACCTTCTTCTTGACTATTGCAAAATCTTCAATGAACAATGAAATAAACTGTCAATTGACTCACAAGACTTACAGATTTTCCGCTTAAAATAGTTAGAGACCCGGTTTAATTTATAGAAACCAAATAAAAAATAAGACAAAGGTTAATGAGCAGTTAGACAATTAGATTAAAAAATAGTTGAACTTTTTGGAGTATTATAAGTGACATAGATTGAAAGTGTTCATACAATGAACGAGTAATAGAGTGAATCGTTGATTTTCAGGAAGTAGATTACTTACAACATGCCAGAGCATGTAGTACAGACGAAGGAGCCAATCGTCATGTTGACATAAGTTGGTCCTCTTTGTCGACAATCAAAGCACTCTTTATTTCCAGGTTGCGAGACCAGCTCGCGTAGTATTTTGAGATGTTTCTCATCCTGCTTTCTCTTCGTGGACGCCATTATTTTATTCCTTTCTTATTTACAACGAACGATGTGATAACGTTACCTCTCTAACTGTTCTCGCGCAACTGACTTCACTATAAGAGAGTAAAGCACTAAGCACTGCTAAGCACTGACTCAACGACAATTGGATAGCAGTTGGACGTTGGTGTGAGACTAAGGGAGACGAAAAGAACACTAATATATACCGTCTGAGTCAGTACTATACAGTGTATAGTAGTCGGATCCCTATCATTCGTGTTCATAAACTCATCTACTTTGTTCATAAGTATATACAGATATTATAAAAATGCATTCTCTTCAGTTTATGTTTGTTGAATTTATGTAAATACATTGAGTAACTTTATGACAAAATAATTATCAAAAAATTTGTAAATAATGATTATTTTTTTCATTGTTGATTTTTTTTATAAAAAAAAAAATTTTATTATAATTAGCTCATGAAATATAAACATTTGTTTTATTGTAATAATTTTACCAAAATAGATAACCTTTATATTATACTGATAAGGGATATTATTATCATCAAAAAAATAAATCAACAGTTTAATTAAGTATACATATTCAATTTGAGAAAAAATAACAACAGCTGTTTTAAATTTATAATTTTAGTATTTTTAATTTATAATAAATATAATAATAAAATATAAAAATTTATAAATAAAAAAAAAATGTATTGAATAATAATGCATTTGTTATTTGTAAATTTATATATGAAAACAATCGCAAAATGTTAAATTACACTGTGGTTACTAACTGACCAGTTAACCTCAATATTGAAAATATAAAAATGATTGTAATCAACTGACATATTCATAAAAATAAAAATATGTAAAATTTAGAATTAAATAATTTAAAATGATATTTAAATAAAAAATGATTGCTTACATTCATAAAATTTTTTTTAATTACCAAAGTTTTGTTTGAACTCACAATTAAATCACTAATATCACGAATCATTAAATAAAAAATATAATCATAGAAATAATTGATATTTCATTAAACTGTATCAAAATGTGTTTACATTATTTAATAGTAAATATAAAATTTTATATTCAAAATATATTAGATAATTTATTATCAAAGAATTTCTTGTTTGTAAGTAAGAGGTAGACACTTTGAATGAAAATTCGAGTGGTGTATAATTGTAAAATTAATTATAAAAAATTCTCAATTTTACATGAAAATTCGTCTTAAAAATAGTTAAAAAATTGACTTCGAATGACATAAAACATAATATAATGGAATAATAATCATATCTGGAGAACAATTACAACTTATACAGTCCTTGAATTTCAACATTATTAATCAATTTAATAAATAATAAAATAAATTATTACGGATTTCTTTGCGCAAGCGCCTTGAGTTTGTTGAATAGCAATGAAATGCAGCGCCATTGAAGAGAAAGAGACATCTACTAGGCAGAAAATATTGCTAAAGTGAGAAAGAGATTTCGTATGTGTTGTATAGTTAAAGGTGATTCGGACAGGCGCGATTGTCACTCGATCAATCGAATTCAGATGGTCGTGTTTGTCTCTTGCGTATAACAATAACTTGTCTCAGTGTTTTACTAATTAATTATTAGTTCAATTGAATATTTAAAAACGTGGGATTTTTCCCCGTGAATTGGTGAATGTAAATTGTTAAATATTCACACAAGCTCGACGCCAAGATGACGATCATTACAAAAGCTATTGGAGAAAAGAAGCCTGCGGATAAAATGGAGCAGCCATTGGTTTGTATCTATATTCTACGACATGAAGAAGTCATCAGTTTATTTTTGCGAATTAGTTTAAATAAATTTTCATAATTAGATGACTTTAAAGATACGAGTTGGAGTATTTCATTAGGTGATACTGGTAATTTTGTGATCAAGGCTATTCTAGTTTTCTGTACAAATATTTTGATCTACGGATGAAGACCCTATCTTATATTTATATACACATACATTTCATACATATAGATACACACATATATATCTAAGTGCATAAAGATACCCCTCTATTTGAATAAATCGTTATCAATGTATTAAATAAAAATTTTTGATGCAGATTTATAATAATAATTTTTTATGGATAATAGTTCTTAGAAATGAAACATAGTGTTTGTGTTCTCATTTTTCATGTATAAATAATCGCTCATTTTTTCATGTCTTTGAAGATATTTTTCATATATAAGAAATTATCATTAACAATAAAAATCATTCATTATCATAAAACGAACAAAAGTTATGTATTATCCTAATATTTATGTCTTACCGGTAACTTTCTTAAATTATTTTTAGGTTACTGAATGATGTATCATCAATCAGTGAATTTTTATTAATAAAAATTCTTGGGATATTTTTGAATGAAATTTAAAAATTAAAATTGAAAATATTTACTAGAAATAATAATTTTTCTGTGATGTATGTAGCGTATAAACTAAGCGACATTCACGTCAACTCAATGTTTATAACTAGTTATTAAAAAATTGAATACTTATAATTTTACAACGAGAATGTTCAACTCTGTAATTTATCTAAGGCATGAGTATTTTTCCACTTGTTCATTTTAAAACAGAATCGTTTCGTCATGAAGAAGATAAAGTATTCATGATGATAAAAAGTACGGAAATCGTCGATTGATTCATCTCATTTGGATATAGAATAATAAAATTTGAGAATAAAATAAATATGTTATTTAATCCATCTTTTATTTCTCTGAATTTTTATTTAACTTAACTTTGAGTTTTATTTAAATTAAAATATTTCATAACACTTATGTTTATGAACTAATTAATTATTTTATCCAATTTATATATTTTATTTTAAAACATATTTACAAAAGATTTATTTTAAAACATTTATTAATATTTAGCAATACATTTGTTTTCAATCGAATATATTATTATTTTACTCATTGTTTAATATTGTGTATGAATTTTTTAGCAGGGGAATGCAAAGGCTGATGTAGAATCCCAACAATCACAAAGAGAAGTTACTGGACATTCACATTATTTTATTTTACGGAGAGCCAGCTTGCGTTCAAACTCAATAACACTCTATTGCTTACTACTTACGGCACTGCTGGGCATGAGCATCGGCGTACTAGGTGGAATATGCATTTACAGGCGTTATGCTCGTGAACAGATGCATAGATTCCGTACTGGATGGTATAGTATTCCATATGAGCGTTTAGATAACAAATTGCCATTTGTCAGCGATGAATTATCAGCTGGAGTACCAGCTGACAGTGATCTTTTCAAGTCTCTTGCTCGAGAGTCAAAACAAGAAGCTATGATACTTGAGAGAACAGCACAAGATACAATTCGCAACTTTTTCCAAGAGCCTAAAGATTTTTTTCAAGAATGCTTTGAAATAGATCTTGAAAATGAACACTATGAAGGCATTGATGTACCTGATTTTCGAGATGGACGTCAAGGTCGTTTTATTCATGATTTTAATATTGTATGTATCTTTCTAATGTTATTATTGTAATTTATTTCACATCAATGAGCAAGTATAGCGAATATTTGGATAACCCATTGTATCAATTTGTTTTTTTATTCTTTAGAATCTCACAGGAATTATAGACCTTGATGGACACTCATGTTTTGTAATGCCACTTGATAGAGAACGAGTTCTACCACCAAAAAATATGTATGATTTGTTGAACAAAATGTACAATGGTAACTATTTTTATATTATAATCATGATAAATTATTCATCTCTATAAGAAATGAATTTTAAATACAACTTTCAATTAATTTTATTATTCCAATGTTCAAAGTATCTGTGAATTATCAATGATCAAAATTAGTATAATTTGTCTGATTGAATAATCCAATACTGATATTATGATCAATACATTATCACATAATTATTTATTTTAATTCAATAGAATTTAAAATACATTTCGAACGACTTTCCTAAAGATTTATCAACCATAATTCAATAGTTTGTATGGAATAATCAATTATTTTGACAATTCCATTATAAGTAGTCATACTAATTTTTTAAATAATAAAATAGTCAGAAATGTACATTTATTTACAAAAAAGTATTTAAAAATGTCTTAATTTGAATTTTATTGAATTGTATTAATTCAGTGAATAGATTTAATGAAATAATTGAAATTTGTAATTGATATTCATGCAAACATTCTTTGTAGTATTATTGTTTTAATGTTAATTATATGTAATCATAATTATGTATTCATTATTTCATAATGAATTTTAGGTTATTATGAAGTCAATACAAAAGTTGTTCGAGAGACAATGCGAGCTGTACCTTCGGCAATCCATGATCGATCCTGTGTGGGCACATACATTGCTCGTGAATGTAAACAAATGCCTATTTATATTCTTGAGAAAGTAAATAATACCAATTCAGGTAAATTTTTTTTGCAATATATTCATTCCATAATTGTTATTGAATAATTTATATATTTTTAAAAATAATAAATTTTGTTTAAAGTATCTCTAAAATATAAAATAATATTAATTTAATGGTTTTAGGTGTTGTAAAACGCAGCGCGGATGGTGTCATTTTTGGACACTTTGCTGGTAAAAATATTATCGAGTATGATATTTCAAATATGGCTGAAATACAAGCATTAGAAAAAGCCAGAAAGGAAGAGGATTAAAATTTGAAAAATAATTACGTAATATCACAGTAGAAACATGTAAAATTGTTCCCCTCCTCTTGGTATTAAATAAGTCTTACAGTTTATAGACATTGGTGGATCGTAAGAATGTATAGTGCTCACGATGAAGTAGTCCAGTCAGTATATTTCTAAAATTTGCTAACACAGTGCATTGTAAGTAATTGAAAATTTTTTTTAAATATTGAGAATAAATATTTGATAAGCTCAAAAAGTTGCAGCAAAAACCTAAAATTGTTTTTAAAAAAGGATTGCATGCAATTTTTTTAGGACTGTTTTTATTTATCTATCAAGCAATTTTCAGAAGTGTGTTGTCTGGACTAGGGTCTCTCTATTAATGTATTACATGTATTTACTCATTTCGTATTTTAGTTTAAATTATGAGGCAGTTTACATAGTAATCCAGTCAATATGGTTAAAAAAACCGATCTATTTTAAATGGCATTGTGCTCACCTTCAAAAATCAATTTTTTTTGAATTATTCGTAACGAAGATTTTTATAGATACTTATTTTATCTGCTAGACGCATATATAAAAATTAGTCGTGGTATGTTACGATTTTCAATGAATAGATTTCAGATAATCATGAAAAACGATTTAGCTAGGAATGAAAATTATTCAAATAATTGAAAGCCTTCAAGGTCAATGGTTGACTTTCATATACAATTGAACATTCGAAATGAAACTTTTGAATTAGTTACTATTTGAAATGGGTGAGCCTTTTTTCTAGGACCGTATTGATTGGATTATAACGTTAGTTTATTTATGTAATAATTAGTATATGATATATATTTCTAGAATAATCTAATATTCACTAGATTTTACAGGCATAGTAACAAAATTTAAGATTTATACGATTATCTATTATCGATTATGTGATGATTCAAATATATATCAATGAAAAAACAAAATAATCAAGGCTGAATCTACCAAAGAGTAGTCGTGAATTTTGTTATTCGCAGCTTTTTTTTCTATACGTACTAACATGGATAAATTAAATGAAAATAATCCCCTATAAAAGTAATGCATGATTTTTTAACGATAGCAATTAATGTTAAAATTTTATCTATAGTTATAATGTATTTCTAAATTATTTAAGTTTTGTGATGAATATTTCATTTATATGATTCACAGAAAATGTCATGTAACCAAATCATTCTGTTTATTATCGCGTCTGACTTTTTGGACAGTAATTTCCGTCCAGCTTGCCAAATTGACGCGAAAAAATAGTTAACAACCGAACGCACTTGCATTCCGTAAATTTAAGAGCATTTCTAAGTAAGAAAAATATGACCTATTATTGATTAGTATGAGAAAATTATTATGTGGTGAATTATGATTTAGATTTATTGAATTTTACCATTTTTAATATTTAAAGTATCTGATGATAAATTTATCTATGTCAAATTTGAACACTGTAAAGTGAAAAATAAATAAGATATTAACGTTAATATACGTTCATCAACTTTTTCTTCAATCATTATTTAATTTAATAAGTTTATTAACCATTTGTTAATATTTTTTGTACAAAATTGTTGCAAAATATAGTATTGAAACAATTCTCATTAAACAAGACTATGCTAATGAATAGTAGAACATATAATATTATTATTCTTTTACAATAGCTTCACGGCAATGGCTTCATACAATTGTTGGATGATCCAAGTGTACAAAGTGACACTTTGTATCTATAGAGTGGAAACTTGGACGTTTACAACGTTCTTGGAGAATGAGATGACAATTTTCTTTAGCGATATAACAAGTTCCTTTCGTTCAATTATATAAAGGAGACACTTCCGGAGAACGTGAGTAATGTCTTTTTGAAATGCCCTGCAGGTATAATGTGATAATTGTATAGGTAAATACGCTGAAGGCGATGGTTTGGGTTGCAGTGGTTGCTTCCAGGTCAGATGGAAATTGAGAAGCGGTGGGGTAGAGCCCCTCATTGATTGGGTCCATGTGGTGCTAAACTGTCTTATGAACATTCGAAAGGATATTGAGGTGTAAAACTATAGATCTAATTTAGGGTTCTAAATAAACATTAGTGAGGTGAAAAGATTGGCATGAATCAATCTCTATTATACTAAATCTAATGTGTTTTTAGAAAGAGGAGTGTTTGAAGAAGCGTTTCTTTGTTTTCCTACAAAGACATCTAAACTCTAGAATACATTTCATCCGTATCTATGGAACTCTATAGATCAGAGGTGGGCAAACTTTGACGTTTGCATGCAGAGGACCAGGAAAAGGTCTACCTTGTAAAATCCTATATTTATATTTTACAACTTACAAGTCAGGACTAGAGAAAGACTAATGGAAATTTAATATAGACTTAGTCTTACTATTACTCACTCTTTTGATAATCATCACTACCTGGAGAGTAAGCATTATCCAGTACTTTTACAGGTTGTTGAACACCATCTGTATTAAAGGGATTAATTTTCTTTTCTTAAATACTTTTGCAGGCTTATCCTTGGGTTTTTTATCATTTTAACAATTTTTACAAATTTTGGGTGATGTCTATTTACTGGTCTAATCATCTTATTCATTGTTTCAATCTTTCCGTTAGTAACTTTTTCCCGAGCAGATTTCTCCAAGTTAATAATTTTCAAGTTATTTTTATAAAAGTTTTTCCGTATTTCTTATCCCTTTGAATCTTACATGAGAGAATAGTTTCTTGTCTTAAAAAGTATGTAGATAATAACTTCTATAAAGTAATAATAAAGTTTTTGCGAAAAACATTAAACCTTTCTTCAAATGATGGAATAATCCGAATTCAAAACTTGTGTGTTTTATGTCGCTGTATTGCGCAGTTTATGTACACAAGCTTCCTTGAAATACTTTGAGTAGAATAAAAACAATTTGCAATGGCTTTAGAATGGATAACCAGAAAAATTGTTTATTTAAATGAAATAAATAATGAAGAAGTGTTGAAAGAAGAACTTCAAAGCATTGAGATTAAATTAAAAAGCTTGACTTCAGTAGAGTTGAGAAATGTTGCATCAAATTTAGATTTCTCCCGGCTTTACTGCCAACTAACCTCAAACCATGACAGGTACATAGGTTAAAAAAATACATTATTATTGTAAATATTATGTTATTACATTATTATAGCCGTCATTTTTTATTTTCAGGGATAATATTGAACATCTTTGTAATATATGTTCCGTTTTATTTTCGACGTTAGAACCTTCGGAAATTTATCAAACTCACTCTTTAGAATTGATGAAAAACCTTTATCATCCTGATTCATCAGTAAAGAAATTGATTCTTAATGAGTTCAATAAAGTTGCTGAATTCGGGATACCTGAATTATTGAATGATATTGACTTATTGAATGCCATAATCGAACAAGTAAATAATGAAGATCTTGGAGTAGCAAATCTTGCAGCTAATGTTATTAAAAAAATAGGAAAGTATGCGAATGGAGCTAAAGTTCTTTATAGTGGAAAACTATTGAGAACTATTGCTAAAATATTATCAAGAAACGATGCAGTAAGCTTCAGAATCTATGAAGCTATTGTTGACATTGCGAAATCATCAAAAGAGTCCTTTGACATTTCTGTAGATTCTGGATTACTTAATAGTCTTATAAATATTTTAGAAAATGAAGATATTTTACTACAATTAAATGCTCTAGAAGCTATAACAGATCTAGCAGCATGTGATGAAGGTTTGAATTATCTCGAACAAAGAGAAATTCTAAGTGAATTCAACAAAAAAGTATCTCGTGTTCATGAAAATCCTTTGTCTACACTCTTAATTCCGGGATTGATGAAATTCTTTGGAATTGTTGCAAAGAGTCGACCAAATGAAATCTTTGCAAAATATCCTGATGTTGTTGCTGCTTTATTTGACGTTATTGATACCTCTGAAGATATGGTAATTCTTATGAATGCTCTGGATACTCTTGGATATGTAGCATCGTCAATTGATGGAAAATATGCTTTGGATAACTTGGGACAACCAATGCGCCGTGCATTAAGTAAAATAAGTGAAATCATTCGTAAAATGCCCACTGAAGTAAGACTTCGAGGACTTGAAAATTTAGCTCTTATCCTTCATGTTGATCGAGATAAACAAAATAATCGAGTTTTAACATTAACAAAATCTTGGTTTGATTCTCTAGAAAATAACCCGATGGATATGATTGTCCAATTATGTAAACAACCATTTCCCGACATAAAACAGTCTAGTTTGAAAATTTTGCTAGAAATAGCAATGCAACCTTGGGGCCAACATTATATCGCTATCTATCCTGGTTTGATAGAATTTTTGTTGAACAGAGATGCAGAAGCATTCAAGGAATGTAAAGAACTGAAATATGAAATTTTAAAATCTTTGGCCAGCTCTGATAGTTTTGATAGTTCTATATTATTACGATTGAATAAATATGTACAAGAGGGACCATTCCATGTAGATGCAGATGTAGAAGTAGCAACAGAAGGAGGTGCTAGTACTTGAAAAAAATGTAACAGAGTGAATATTATATTTTACATTAATTATAATCGAATTTTTTCATAAGTTAAGATTGAACATTATGAATACTAAATATTTCAATGAGGATTGAATAAAATTTTTACTTCAATATTTTTTATTTTACTTTTTTAAAAATACCTTGAAAATATAATTAATTTATTTTAATTATCATTAATTTAGAAGTTACAGAGTTATTTACTTATTTCATTTTATCTTAAAAAATATCACTGGATTCGTTTCTTTTTTTTTGGAGAAAGAATCTTGAGCATACTAACTACCGGAGCTTCAAAGCATAATGAAACTACGAAAGAAACAAGGTACGAAAGTACTAACTGTCCAATAAAAGTTATAACAACAGTGTCTATTCCCAGGTGAAACGGAGAATCCAAATGCATTGCAGTCAATCGAATAATAATAGGGTGAACTAGGTAAACACAATAAGTCACTCTGCTGAATGGATAGAGTATTGGTGCTGATAAAATCTCATTTATCCATCCTAAAATTAAATAATCAGTTTAACATTAATTTTCTTCTGGTAATTATTACTTTTATTTACAATTTACTTTACCTCCGTATCCTGTACTACATGCGACAATAATCCAGGAAAGTCCTAATGCCCATGCACTGTGACTCAGTGAAGAATAAGCAGCAGCTGTTACTGGAGAAAGTTCAGCTTCATAAAGACCATAAATTAAACTTAAAAGACAAGCTGAAGAAAGAAGCCACCCAACTACCACTGTTGCCTAAAATAGGTGAAGTGTTTTTGTTAACAAGCTTATTTAAATATGACTTATTTTAACAAAATTTAAATAAACGATATACATATGGTAACATTTTATTCATCTTACCTTGGACATCTTAATTTTACAGTCAGTCTTGAAAAGAAGATAGCCAACAGACATTCCAATGAGATATGGACCAAGTCTAGTCCAAGGTTTATCATAAATTTTATCAAAAAGAGCTAGAGGATCATCCAAGCTAGGCATGTGATTATTAACTAATGCAATATATCCAGTCGTAAGCCAAGAACTTATGAGCAACGCTGTGACAAGAAGTCCAGCGATTTTAAAATGATTTGTTGCGATAACGAGAATCACTGCTCCAATAACATAAAATTGGGTATCATCTGCTACATACCAACTCCATATCATGCACTAAAATATTAAAAACAAGTGGATTAGTAAAAAAAAATAACTTCAATTGCCAGTGTTTGCTAGTTAAAAATTAATTATAACATCTGAATTTCTCAATGTTTATTATGTATAGGATAAATATCATAAATCAAAAGTTGTTTTTCAAACATAAAACATTACCATCTGATCAACTGGAAATAGCGTGTTGATGTATAATAAATTTCTCCACCAATAATTTGGACAATTTTCATGGTCAGCTGTGGGTGGTTCAAAGACAGAATTAGCATGGAACCATTTCATCGTAACTTGAACAACACCCAAAATAAACATATATGGAGTAGTAAGTCTGCAGAATCGATATAACAGCAATCCTATGAATTTAAGAAGGCCAGCAACAAAACCATCAGTACCTTGAGTTAATTTATTTAAATCTCCCATCGCATTTGTACGGAAAAATAAAAAAGCGACTAATAAACCGCCCATAAAGAAAAAAGTATCTACGCTAAAAACTCCATTGGTTATTGTTTGAAAGAGGAAATTTTTTTCAACAATTTTGCGGTATTCCATGTTGTCGGAATACTTGAAGATCACGATACATGTGTGACCGAGAATAACCCAAGCCATAGAAATTGCGCGGAGACCGTGAATCGTACTGATTGTATCTCTACCAACAGATGGGTCACAAATTGTTTTCATGTTTTCTCTGACTGAAAATGATAGCAATAATTCCTTGAAAACACTCAATTCTTCATCATTAACAGAAGTTCCTGGACGAACAGTAATTTTGCCGTTACTTTTTATTTTATTTTTTTCATCATCATCCTCATCATCATTGTTGTTATTATCACTGATATTGTTGTTCATTGATGTTGTGATGGCATTTATTGCTTCACCTTATAAACAAAGAACAAAATAAATACTGTTTTTTTCGTTTAATGAACCATTAAAAATTATTTTATAATTTTTAACATACCATTTGATAATTTATGATTATCTATTATTGTTTGACGTATTTTCGAATGTTTCTCTAAGTCATAAATAGTAGCTTCTCGACGTTTCGTTGCAGTATACAGAAGGTAATAATCCAAAGCAGTTCCAACTGCCATTAACACAAGGACGATGATACTGCTCCCACTAAGAAATAAATATTACTAAATAAATAAACTTATTGCCATTAGGCTAATGGAAAGCTCAATTTAATTAAGATAAAAATGTTTTACTGACACAAGGATCCAAAAGACATTGTCAGAATAAAAATCATACGGATTATGTTGATCTCGTACTTTCTCAATGAAAGAATGTTTTTTCGCTACATCATTCACTGCTAATTTTCCAATCGTGTAAATGTCCTTTGATGTACAAGAGAATGGAAGACAAACACCTAAATGGATTGTTTTAGGCTGAAACAAAGTGAAATTTAATGGTATTTATTTGTTTCTGTACTAACATATTTTTTAAATTAATTTTTAAATGAATGATTATTCTAAAAAATGTCTTCATTGTCAAACATATAAGTATTTATTCATTTTAATGACAAAGTTCAAGTATTGTAAAAACTTCATTAAAATGAATTTAAACAAGAGATTTTTTTTTAAATTTATAAAATGTTTGTGGGAAACATTTCAATGTAAATGATAGCTATATTTTATTGATTGCAAATGATAGATGATGAGGCGTGTTTGGTGGTTTACGTAATACTTACAATAGGAGCTAATATGGTATTATTTAACAAAATAGTCATCATGAAAAAGCCAAGTTTATAAGGAGGATCATCAGGAATATCAGGAGATAATACTTGACTTCCAGAGAACCCAATGTTTATTTTCTTTTTCAAGTCGACTTTAGCATTTTCAACTTCACTGTCTGGTGATAATAACTGGCTCGATGATGCAAACTTGTAATTTTTCTTTGTGTAATCATAACCGATGTAGGTGCATTCAGTTGCGGATCCAGTAAAGTAGGAATTACCCCAGAAAAAGCTATTTGTAAATCTGCCAGATGAATCTTCGGCTATAAAAAGAAAAAATTAATTAATTTTGCTTTCAGGTAAAGTCAGAAATAATCTGTCCAATATATCATTCTTTTTTTAAAGAATGCTAAAACTAGGAAATATCGAATATTTTAAAAGGTTAAACGAATCAATTGAGTTTTATAAAATCTATAATGTAATAACATAAAAAGTTGAAATGGATTGCCAACTCGTTCCCTTGACTAAGATTACTTCTCAAGCTGTTTGACATTTACGTTCACTATCAAGGTTTTTCCTTTAGCAAGCGTGTGAAGTTCATGGACTGCTTTTTCCTGGATAAATATGAAGTTTCTGCTTCATTAAAGAAACATTAAATTCATTAGATCTTGTCAATAAAAATTTCACGATGAATTTATTCATTGGAACATTACTAAAAAAGCTCTGTCATGCATATAAATAAATAAATAAAATAACAAATGGAACCTATTTTTAATTTAAGTAAATTTTTTGAACCAACAAAAAACATGCAATAATATAAATTTCATCACAAGACATAAAACTTTCTACTCAGCGTTATGAGATCTCCAAGAGTGTAGTGGAGAAATATACAAAGAAATTATGAGACAATTAAGTAATCATAGCAGATGCAAGTAAAAAGGGCGGTAAAAAGCCCACTTTAATTTACAGACCATAAAATTTTTGATGGCACAACTTGTGTTTTCCAAGAATTATTAGCAAAGTTTTGAACTCATTTTTTTACAGCTTTCTATTGTTGGATTATACAACTTATATATGTCAATAGAAAAAAAAGCAACTTTGATGTTCGTAAAATAACAACTTTCTCGCATATTATTATTAGTTGGGAATTGTCAACAGTGAGTATGATGAGTGCAAGGTGCATTAACTTTTACTTCATGCCTAACAGAAAAATCGTGACGATTAGAAGAGACACGCTTTCATTGCTTCTTATGCATTTCCATTTCTTCGTTATTATAATAATCTATTATCTTCTGAGAGCCAAGAAAATCTGCATTTATTATTATTTACAGTGGTTAAATTTAAAAGCTGCCTTTTTTTTGCTTTCTATTGTTCTGAGGAAAATTAAATAACAATTTGTACATTTTTTATCATGATTCTTCTATGCTAAAATTTTTTCTGATATTATCATACATGTTATTTTAAGTAGTAGAGGTTAATTTATTTAAAAACAACCTTTCTTAAACCATCCAGATCTTTATCTAAACTCTCGACTAATTAATGTATTATTTATTTAACAATTTAGTAATAAAGAAAGTTTGCAATTCAAACAGCTTCATTTGTTTAGTTACATAACACAATTGATGTTCTTCTCATTGAAGCTTTTATTGCATCTTTATCTGTACAATGCTCATTTTTTCAACTTCTCAGATTGTATTCTCAAAAGCTGGAGTTTTATCAAAAAAATATTCTTCCTTTGAATCATCAATCATTAACGATGCTTGCTATTAACAATAGCATTGAAGCTGACTCAAGCGTATGATTGTTGAACAACTTTACATTAAACTTCATGATTCTTGGTGATTTTCATTTGACCTATTCCTGGCATAAAAATGGACTATTATGCAAAGTAATATTAATACAGTTATTGTTAGGTAATTCAAAACTTATGTCATATTTACATCAATTTTCCACCCGCTGTACTCACAATGCCGACTTCAATCTCTATCAACAGACATCTAAACGACCATTTAATAACTCTTACATCAGGAAAATTTACCCAGTAATAAGTAAGTAAATTAATTAGAATAGTGCGACTAAAATGAATGCTTCCGTGAAAGTTTATACAATTGATGAGTTTTTGACGCGTGACGAGTGACTCACGTAATTCGTGATATAGCCTATTTGTTTTGTACCATCCCCTCTATATAACTTAGGTTACATGGAAATTATGTAATTTTCATAATTGCTGCAATTTCAGAGGGCTGTAGTATCGACAAAAACTTTCTATATAACAACGCGTAATATATTGAAAGCCACATAAAAGAATATTTTCTTTAATAAGATGATTTAAGCCTGAGAAAATTTAAGAAGAGAAATTCTCTGGAGGCGTACACAGCATCTCTTGTAATTCTATCTTACTTATTACTCAATACTATCCCCTTGTATCCATATCCTTGTTCTTAGAACTCAATTTTTTAATCTACAAAAATGTCCATCAAACTTTTGCTTCTTTTTCTTGGTCAGTCTCAAGGTCTTTTAGATAAATCTATCCAATTTCGACATGGAGATTTATATTCTTCTAAGAATAGAAATTTTTTTTTCAATAAAATTCACATCAAAAAATTTCACTTTCGATAAAATTAACAATTTTTTGTCTCCGAAGTACTTTTACTTTTGCTTCAATCTTTCTCTAGTCATATTTATTGGCTTATCCAATAAGTATGAATTATTTATTTTATTCTGCTTTTTAAAAAATTTAAATAACTTAAAAGATTAACTTCTGAGTATTTTATAACTCTTGTAAATCTATGTAAAATTGGTCTTAATCGTGTATTTTATTGTTTACATAGAATAATTTTTTTGAAATTAATTTTTATTATTGTTACCAACAATAAACATATCCTATTAAATATTAAGTATCAATGATGACTTTATAATTTTATTACCTTTGAAAAGAATTTGATGTAAATTTCATCTAAACCCAAAATGAACCGTTATACGTACAATAAATATGTATATATCTGCACGACGTCAAAGAATGAGCGCGCCTGCTAAAAGTGAAACCTCAAAATGAAAGTAGGTAAACGAAGACGGACCCAGTGGACAACGTGTCCCCTTTTTTCTTTCTATAATAGATTGATACCAATTTTTTATCGATTGTTTCCAAAGTGGACAAACAAGAGATTCTTAAATATAAAAACAATAAAAAACAATTTGCACAATTCATTTAGATATAAATGAAAAAATTACAATTTCTAGTAAACAAATGATAAAAGTGACATTCTTCAAAAAGTGGTCCATGAGTAATGCTAAAAATCAGCATTGAATACGGTCGACATTTTACGAATGCCTATCACTTCCTCCTCAATGATGCTATCATCAGTGAAAGCGTCTGAAAAGTACAAGCTTGCCTGCTCTTCAGCACGTAATCCTCCATTGTCAGCTTCGATTCATGATCATGACATTTATGATTAAATTAAGTCTATTTATCTGGAAAAATAAATTTAATCAAAAATCAAGAAAAATGAAAAATTTACCCTTGAGAGCCCATTTTTCTTTCTTCTGAAGTCCTTCAATATATCTCGTAATATCCTTCGCGCACTGTATGTCCACATTTTGGTCCTTATTTTCAGACCAATTTTCTGCTAGGATTTTGGTATTAAACAAGTCTAAGTCTTCAACAAGTGTACTCCAATTAAGGTGAGTCAAGTCTTGATCCTCTTCCGGCGAACTCTGAACCCGATAATTCGTATTAGGTATCTTAAATGTATGTATTTGAGGTATAACAATGGTATCTGATGCTTTCAATGGATCCTCGGCGAGAATTTTCACCACAAACAATATCAACAAAAAGAACCACGTTGAATTATTCATTTTTTTAAAACTACTAATTGCCTATTTGACTACTTAAAATATGAATTATTTAAATATTCAAACTCACGTTGCCATTATTAAATAAGTTATCTAAATTATACTGACAATTCACTAATTTTATCACTATTAAAAAATTATAAATTATAATCGTTATATTTTTCCACAGCTAAGTAAATGTTATTTGAACTAATTAATATTGAACTATTATTACTATTAGAAATAGTTTATGTCAGATTATTTAAGGAGTAACGTGGAAACTTGAGGTGTTTCATTTTCGCAATTTTTTTAAAATTCCAAATCACTCACTTTAGAGTAACTTTGAATTTCTTTCTTCAGTTACTGACACGACAAAACGTCCAACGTAGAATAAGGCAGGTGGAGAAATGGTTTTAGTGGTCCTACTCTTACCGTCACTGCAGTTCGCTCAGACTTTTTATTTTATGTGGTAGGGAGAAGAAGAGACGTTTTTACCACTGACATTAGTGAATATACATACAATTGTTCACAAAAGAGTTTGATTACCATAATTAAAAGAGTTATTATGATAAATTTTATCAGATAAAATATAAATCTAAATTAATTGGTTACCTGTAAGAACAATGCCCGATTGTGTCAGATAATCTGTTTTTGTGTATTACATATGTACAAATTTAATATAAAATTAATTAGTAATGATGAATTAATTTAAAACAATTTGGCCTTCAATTTTGCTTTGGTTACGACTTGAATCTGATGACTTTTTGATGTAATTCTTCCAATGACGCAATGGATGAAAAATTCGCAAAAAAGAAACCATTGGAGCTTCAAAAAGTAAACTAAGAATGAGTGCTGCTGTGTAAGAAGCTATTGTTGCTCCAAAAAATAAAATTGCCTGTTGAGTAATAAATAAAATCAATTAATAAATGATTAATTCTAAGGAAAAAGGAAATCGAAAAGTGCAACAAAGAGAAATTTGTAAAATTATTTGGCTGATGAAACTTGGAGATTATTAAGAACAGAAAGGAAGAGTTAATTATTTTTAAGGTAAGTTAGCTGTTAGTAAAAAAAAAAGTATCTAATTGCAATTTAATTTTGAATGATAAAGAATGTAGATATTATTGTAAATGAGATGATTATCAATCTTATGCTTACGATGAACACTCGAGAGAGATGTAAAGAACTTTCACTATGTAGAATCATTGCTCTCATCAGAGTCGGATGAATCAGGTAAACACAGTAAGTCAATCTCGACAACGGATATAGATATTTCCAGGATAGAAAGGTGTTGACAAACCCTGAAAGCTCATTATTTTATATTAATGTTTCAATTTAAGAGAAAAAGTTACACGTGATGTTTTTACTTCTTACTCACCGCCGTTTTGAGTAACGCAAACAATGAGTACCCATGCTACGCTAACTGCCCAACCAGAGTGAGAAAATACAGTATACATCGTTGAAGAAACTGGTCCGAGAGTATTTCCGTATAGTCCATAAACAATGCTTAATAATGTAACGATTGATGCTGTCCAGCCGGCTATTTTTATTGGCTATTGATAATTTCAATCATAATTGGTATTGGTACTTTTTTTTTGAGCTGAATAAATCAGGTAATTTCGAAGCTCAATCATGAGCAATAACATCAAATTTAAATTCCAAAATGTTAACATAAATTTTTTATTACTGAGATAATTAAAATTATGTCTGTCATATGATTTTATGTTAAATGTTATTTTTATTGTAATTTTTACACAACGTTATCTAAATTAGACGGTTTAATCTTGATTATTACTAAATAATCGATTTTTTTAAAGATTACATCAATTACTTTATTGATCGTTGTTATCAAAATGATTTAATTTAAAAATTTAAGAAAAGATTCAAAAGTATCAGAATTTATTGAATATCTCAAAAACTAAGGCCAACTTTCCCTCATGCTTCCTATTTATTATGAAATAATTATTTTGATAGTGAAAAAAATTAGCCTTTCAAAATATTTAAACTTAATTTATTATGTTGTTTATATTTGAAGGTTTCTTCCGTCAAAAAAAGCTTTAATTTATTCATAGTTATTTATTCTTTAATAAAAATATTGAATTATGTTAAAAAAAATGACGGTATGCTTAATATATTTACCTTATTAATTTTCAATTTGCAGTCGATTCTGTACAAAAACCATCCCACAGCCATACCAATTAAGTAAGGTCCAATTCTAGTCCATGGTTTATCATATAGGCTTTCGTAATGTGCGAAAGGATCTTGAATTCTAAGTTACGTGGGATAACACATTATAATAATGATTAATCATGTAATTATTCATAAATCTTTCTAAATCCGCTTACGTTGGAATATGATTGGTATTGAAGGCGATCACAGTAGTTACAATCCATGATGTAATAAGGACGAAAACTCCAATTATTGCAGCTGCCGTGAGATAACTGTAAATATTCAAGAAATGTTCCATTTCAATGAATTCTGAATAAATACTTTCTATGGACTTAAATCTAGAGAGAAGTTGATCATAGAAAGTTGATCGATTTAATTACCTGGATCCAATAATAAGAATGATGATTCCAAATATGTAAAATTGAGTATCGTTTGCTAAGTACCAACTCCAAACCATGCACTGGAACAAAAAGATGAATCAATTATTGATCATAACTCATTAAAAAACTTGTTGAACAATTTGTTTGAATATTTTAGTAAACTAACATTCAATAATCAATACTTGTAAGGCAATCAATATTAAAATAATTACTCTTGTCTACCCACAGACTTCAATTGACAGAGCTGTCACTTGATTTGCTATTTGATCATTGATTCAAGTCCAATTGATTTACATTGAAACATGACATCTAATTACTGTAAGATAATTTTGAAAAAGGTCGAATAAAAAATTACCTATGGATACTTTTAATTGATTTTGATAAAAAAATTCCAGATAGATCATTACATCTTCCAAGTCATTTGAATTATGTGATTCACTAAAGTTGAGCTACCAATTGAAAACTGTTGAAATTTTTCATCAACCATAAAAACTGAAATTGTAATTGCCCATTATAACTCGTAAAATTATAATTACTATCGGTGCAAAATTCAAGCAAGTTAGTTGATAAAGTTGTAATTATTATGAGAACATTAAACTTTTATGAGAATTCTCATAAATGTTAAAATAAAATATTTTTCATGTCGTACATGGTAAACAATTTATTCATTGTAAAGTTAATAAATTCTTTACCAGTTAAACATATATATTTTAAAATAACTGACAATTTTCATGTGTTGCTCATAAAAAAACGACATTAAAATATTTTATTTTCAGAGTAAATCGTTTTTTCTTAACGAATAAAATACATACAAAGATGATGAAAAACATTTCTCTAATTACCCTTTCTTCCATGGCAAAATAAGTGTTGAGATAGATGGCATTTCTCCACCAAAATTTCTTACAAGTTTCATGATCCAATGTCGGTAGTTCAATAGCAGAGTGATCATGATACCACTTCATTAAAGTCTGAACGATGCCAATCGCCAAGAGGTAAGGTGGTGTTAAGCGAAAGTAGCGATAAAAAACTAATCCAATGAACTGAAGTATTTTTCCAATAGCACCTTGAGTGATTTTCTTTTCATTTAATCTTCGCTTCGACATGGTTCTAAAGTAGAGAAATGTCACTAGACATCCGCTTACAAAAAAGAATGAATCTACAGCGTAAGTTCCATTACTAATTGTTTGATAAAAAAAATCTCTTTCTGCTACTTTACGAAATAAATGAGTATCTGTAAACATACAAACGTGTAGTCCAATTTTTGGAGTAAAACAAATATATACAGAGGATATTTAATTATTTTCTACATATTTCTATACTTGGCTAAAAAACTTTATCAAGTATTTTTTGAATATGTAAAACTCAAATAAATATTATATCAGACGAATAAATGTTTATTATTATATTTATTATATAAAAATGATTATTTCAATCATATCATACCTGAAACTTCATTGGCGATAAGACACATGTGTACCATAATAATCCATAACATTGAAATTAGTCGTATTCCATGAATAGGAGCCAATGTATCATGTCCAACATCTAGGCTTGCAAGTTTGGAGATATTCAACAGTAAGCTGAATGATAAAAGAGCCTCAGACATGGGTTTAGGTACACTCTTTGTATTCCAAAGATCTGTTAAACAATTTTTATTTAACTGTTTATATAAAACTAAATTCTTTTTTAATTTTCCCAAGCAGAAAAAATTGAATCTGGTACTCAATTGTGATTTCAACTTACCAAGTGTTGCATTATGTTCTTTGATACTCCACAATTTAGAAAACGTAAATACGTTATTATCTTTCTTTATAAAACTTTCTTCATATTTTAGGGTTTTATGTTGTCTAACAATGCTGACATTGTTTGAGTTTTCCGACTTCAAGGAACTCAAAACTTTATATCGCAATGCAATATCATAGCTTGTCCCCATAATAACCATGAAAATGACGAATATACTTGTGGTTCTATTCAGACATAAAAATAGAATATCACTTAAATTACTGTATGAAAGTGGATAATTATTTTTTTTCTAGAAATATGTTTCTACTGTACAAAATTATCTGAAAAGTAGAATCATGCCATAGAGAATATCCTTCTGACAAGTTTCTGACGTAATTTATCCTAATTTCTTTCTCCGTGCTCGTGGCCTTTAGTGATTCATCTATGCCGAAATTCAAGAGCTTCTTTACATCAATACTTTGACAGCTTGATGGAAGACACAGTCCAATAGTTATATGAATCTGAAATAAATATATAATGGATAAATAATAGACATTAGATAAATTGAACTTGAATCTTTGACAATGTGAATATAAAATCTATTTTTATCATTATAATAATAAGTTTCTTTAATTTAAATTTGTAAAACTAGTATTCTGTAATATTTGGTGATTAAAAAAAAAAGATGGCTTATAATTTCACTATTGAATTAAAAATTTACTGAACTGTATAAGAAATCAATAAATTAAATTTTAATCAAGATTTCACCATTTTCTTCATCAATAAAAATTTCTTCATGAATAATTCATTTTTACGAGCGCAAAAAATTGGATTGCGAAGTAATTATTATATTCACAACAATGTATTGCTAAAAAAACGTTACAGTTTTAATTCTAACATCTATTCTTATACAATAAACTTTCAATCTCATTTAATTCTATAATAAAAAAAAAACTACATTTTTTTGGCAATTCTTTGACAATTTAATCTTTAAAACTTCCTTCATGTTTTAGATGAGTAATATATAAAAACTCCATATTATAAAGTTACCTATAGCAATAAAAAAAAACTCAATTAAGAATAACTTTCATTAATTAGAGAAATGTTACCATAAAAGATATTTTATGGTTCTTGATTACTCTTAATACTTACAGTGTTCAGACGTATCTCAGGTGATCGGAATTGAACATTTACCGAATTAACGGCAACAGGAAAAGGAGGAATACCATCCAAATCAACTTTCCCTCTATTACTTGCATTGAACAGTCGATACTGAATAAATTCATTGTCAAGCTCTCTACATTGGCTAACGGCTCCAAGCCAGAACCGATTTCCTGATAATAATCCTCCAGAGTATTTACCATTTGCATCTAGCACTGCAATAAAAACAATTATAATTAATGTTATACAACTTTCATCTAATTATTGCTAACTCTTTCGTTTACATCACTTTACAATTTTTTATTCGTTCATTATAAATGTTGCTCTTTTATAATAAAGGATATGAAATATGAGAGGTTAGCTTTCTAAGGGCTTTTTATCCGTGATGTAATTGGTTGAAATTGTAACGGATTTTAGCATGTGATTGATTGAAAACTAATTAAGTTTTTGAATTTTATAGAGCAAAGAGGTGCGTTTGGAATGGTTAGTATAGTAAAAAGAAAAAAGAGGTATAATCCAGCAGGCGTAAAGGCTTTCTTTACATAACCAAACGATATTCTACAATTAAAAATATTATAACGATATTATACATACATAACCGGATTTCTATTGTATAATAGACATATCCATGATAAAAAATTATGTTTAATGATATCATTTCTCTATCTAATTTTCACCTGTTTGCATTCAGTTTTAGAATCACACGCAACGCCATTTTATAATAAAAGTATCTCCAACGGACGTTCTTTGACTTTATGTTGGTTGATTTAATTACGTTATTTGCACAGTCATAATTATAATTTTATAATTGTCACGATAACTGGTGACACTTTAATGTAATGATATTATTAAAAACAAGTAATGGTTAATAATTTTATTATCAAATTATTACAAAATTATTAAATGATTTATTTTTACTTAGGTAATTTAGAGATTTCCTTCTCAGGCTTGTCAGTTGATAATAGTTATTAACTACATATTTAGAAGGATTATTTAATAAAAGAAACTCGCTCAATTGATTACAGTGAATTGGTTGTCTTATTTCTATTGAATAATCTTCTGAGAAATTCTGTAACATGAAGATATAGAATTTCTCACGAAGATAAAGTTATTTTATAAAAAATTAAATATAACTAACAAAAAAATTTTGTTATTTTTATTTGAATAAGAATGATTACTTAAAATCATTTTTATTGAATCAATAAATAAAAATGATTAATAAATATTTCAATGAATAAATAATTAACAAAAACTTCTTTGTATACTGAAAAATATAATAAGAAAAAAAAAATGTTAGAAAATTATAATTAACATTTGATAAAATTATTAAACTCTACATTTTGGCTTAAATAATATTATTACTTGTTTATAAATTAAATAAATCTTTATCATAAAAAATAAAATGATACTTGTACTTGGGGTATTTGTTAGTAATTCTAAATTCCTAAATTAATTCAGAATTGTAAAGCTTAAAAACAAAAATACTTATTTTTATTAATTATTGTAATTTCTGAATTATCATTAAAATGGTTTACTTTGTACTGCCCATGATGCTTCATCACTAATTCCTTTAAAAAACAGACCAATATCTTCTTCACAATTTTCAGAAACATTCAAACCCAACTCTGTCCTCAAGTGCCATCTCGAAATGACTGATTTAAAATTCCACAAATTAGAAATATGATTTAAATGATCATCAAAAACAACTGGACCACTTAGTCTATGATCTATCAAAAAACTCTGATTATTGTCTTGAGTAACTTTAAACGCAAACACGACATGCAAAAACCAGCAGCCACGGATTATGTCAATCAAAATCATCTTATCTTATGAAAAAACTCACAAATTATAGAAATTAAATCGGATTCTTATTGATTTAATATTAATTTCTTCGCAGGTATTATTTCCATTTGAGATTAATTGACATATAATAAGAATTTAAGAGACACGATAATTTTAAGTATATAGTGAACGAATTGCGGTGTAACCCGATCAAGAACACTCTTGGCTATGTTGATGACAGTACCTTTTCACTTCAAAGAACGCGGGCGAAAGCGACTTCCGCACTGTTATCCGATAGGCGTGAGTGTATGTTATTATCACCAAGAAATTATTTACGCTCAGTAAACTTCTGTTTTTCCCCTCTTCTCACTTACATTAATAACTAATTTCACATTGCAGAATACGTCAATATTAAATCATAATATTGGATTGTTTCACTCAAACATCATCTAGAAACCTTGATTGTCTTGATCATGTCATACTTATGTAAACATGATTCTCTTGTTACTCTTATCAACCATCTTGGTTACTTCTAATGGATCCTTGATGTCTGATGATGATTATTCAATATGGGACAATTTAAATTTACTTCAAGATGATAAGGACTATGTTTTCCCTATTGAAGATTCAAAGGAACAAGAAAGTCTTGAAACTGGTTTTATTGATGATATCAACCTATCAACTATAGAGCAGGTATTACTGATCAAGAAAAACTCTTCTATCAACATTGCAGTGGTTTTCAGTTTTTATGTTTTCTGGAAATGAAGATTACATAAAATTGCAGCTTTCCATTATGTTGGGTTGTTTCAGAATGATTTATTTATTTTAATACCTACATTCTCACTGATACTTTCTATTTTATTCTAAGGAATTAATTTAGATTATTTTGATATTTCTAACGATGTGTTGTTTTGAATAAATTTCAGGAACATGGATCCCCTAATTCCGTTATTCGATCTGCCACGTTTGATTGTGGGCCCAGCTCTACTGAAGAACCTGATTATATGGATTACGGTAAACACCATACAGCTTTAATTATCATTCAAATTTTGATGCTCTAAAAAATAATTTTTTTCTTCATATTTTTCCTAACGATTTTGAATCACAAGAAAAACTATTGCTATCAGACATTAGTGTCAATCATTACGTATTGGTTACATCACTTTTTTTTTCTATTTTTATCTGTACACTCTAGCTTTTTTATTATATTTTGTTAACTCATACATAATCCAACTTATTTTTACTCCGAAAATTTATTGATAAGCTTTATAATTGAACATAAATGTTTATAAACATTTCAGATGAATCATTGAGAATAAATAAAGCTACGTCATCAAGAGGACTTGATAAAACTCTGCTTTGTGGTTTACTCATTTTTGGTCTTCTATTATGGCATTTGCCATATTTTAGAATATTTTTATATAATTTTATGTAACTTACAACACATGACCGCACATAATTTAAATTCAAAAGTGAACCACGTGGATGAATCACGTGACTATGCCACATGATCAGGCCACGTGACATGAAAATGGTGGGGAACTAACTGGACTTCAGTTCAGTCTCTAAAATCACCGTATCGAAGTACCTGATATTTCTAAAAGATATCTATATGTGCTGGTAGAAAAATATATTTATTATAACAATAAACTTTGTAGTTTGTTTGTTAACTATAACTCATGTGCGTGAGTGAAAATAAGGAAATAATGAATGTTTTTGTAAATTTAAACAATGTCGTTGTATTTCCATGGGAATAAGCATGATCGCCATGTTGTATAAGTTACTGTAAAGTGATGAAAAGTGGAGAAAAAAGAATGAAGAAAATAAGAAAAGAAAGAGGAATTAATTGAATATGTTAAGATTCAATTTTATTTAAAATTAGCCATGTAAAATTGGGCCTTTAATTGGTTAGACTTTCAATGGAGTAAAGTAGAAAGGTTAACCTTTATTGGTGCTGAATTATAAGACTGAATAAAAGTAATTATTTAATTATTTTCAAGCTTTACAACATCAAGACTGTGATTATTAATTTCGGCGAATTTTCAAATTTATCAATTGTTGTGCGCATGTACCCGCGTTTAGTATTACGCTTGCGCACTCACAATTTATTTTATATATTTTTGATACATGCGTATTACCTGTTATCATTGAAAATATTGGAGGCAAAGCTGCTGACGCTTGCAATGACGGATATATATGAATGCCCGAGATAATAAGGAACTTCCGATCATTGAAAGAACAAAGCCCTTTCACTGTTTCTTGGGCTCATGATAGTTGAATTTATTTTATTATCAAAAAAAATATGTTGATTATTTATTAAATAAATCAAAGTATTAGATAGAAAATTATCTAGTTGTTATTATTAATTAAAAGGAAAGAAATTGTCTATAAGACGTTAACTCAAAATCAAAAATGAATAGCAATCATGTTACAACTTGTACGATGATCATGACAACTCCAATAAATCATAATGATGACGATGATGATAGTGACGATGAAGAGCTTTCTTCTAGGACTTCTTTTCTTGACAATCATTGTACTATTAACAATGAAATGTTGAATGACGTTGACCTTGTGAATACTCCAAATACCTGGCTACCAGCCTACGGCTATCAAATTCAACAGCATTCTTTTAACCGTCCAAGTCATGAAGATTTACAAGCCAATGGTTATTATTTTTATTTATTTATTATCTTATATTTCTAACTCATTATCACCAATTTTATCGTTTTATAAAAATCTAAACTATAAAACTATTCAGATTAAGAATGTATTATTTTTTATTAGAATGTATGGATGATAGATTGCTATTATTAACGACAATTTTCTTGTATTTTTATTCCTACTCCGACTCTTCATGAAGCTGAATCAATTAAAACGATTAAGTTGCATTAAAAATACCTCAGTTTAACTTTGTTCAACAAAGAAAAAATATCTATTGAAAATGCGACTTTATATTGTGAAAAATCGTAAATTATTTTTTATTTTATTTGATTAATTGATTTTTTAATGTGTTATTTAATTTTAATTAACTTGTTTAACGTCATTTTATATTCAATGGAATATAAGTATTCCATTATCACTATTTAAGAGTGTTTTAATTTTCATTTAATTGTTATTAGTTGTGACATATTACTCTTTGTGTAAAAGCTTTATCCTAATTTACTTAAATATTTCAACGACACACCCTTTTTTTTTTATTGTAGCAGGGTCCTTTTGACCCTGAAAAAGTGCTTGTATAATTTTCATAATAATCATTTTTCTGAACGAGTGACTAATTCCAATAACAAATACACTTTGCTCAGCTTAATGAATTTTAACACACTGAAACGTTTTCCTATCTCTTTCTCTCTTGAAATAATTACAAAGTAACTATTCTTACTTTTGTATTCCTTTAATTGTAATTAGACCTTTCGTAGAATTAAAATGACGCTACTATCGCATTCTATCATTAAGTATATAATTGAACTGCTGCGTGACAAACATTATAAATTTTATCACAAATATTTTAGTAAAGTATTAAGAGAAAAAAAAAATATCCAAGTTATTTACTATATTCACTATGAGAAATAGAAGTAAATTATTGAAAAACCATTGATGTAAAAAAATAATCTGGGCATTTATTTAGCTTCATTAATAGAATTATGGGGTTGAAAGGGTTCAATGGTTTACTTTTATTTACAAACTATACATTGATGTGTTACTTGAAGCAGTTGAGTTATAATACATAATATTCTAGCATGCCTTCAAATAACTTAGACACACGCTCTAAAAATCTCTTCGTTCTAATTTACTATTATACTATTAGATTTGTACGTTTCATATATAGAAGAAAAGTAAATTGTGAAGTAGTTTTACATGCAAATTGTGAGTAAATAATTATGTCGTGGAACTAGGTCGCTTTCGAAATGTACCAAGAAAATAGTAGAAAATTATCTAAGATTCTTTATTATTATTTTAACTAAATTAAATGAAGTGATGTGATTTATGTTATAATGTCAGACAAACTACATTATTCTTATTGAAAATAATTATTTCAGAAACAAATTTAACTCAACACATTGATTTTTTGGAGACTATTTTTGAAGAAACTTCGGAAGAACTCCAAAGTGATTCTGATAGAAGTGATGGTACTACTCATTGGCTTGGATCTGATTCAGAGACTGAAAGTGTTATTCACATAACGAGTAATCAAACCACCTCAGGTATTATTTTTTATGATATACAATTATCACAGAACTCTATTCAATAACTATCAATTAAATACTCTCTAATTTTCTTTAATTAATCAATTATGCACTGTGTAATATTGAGATGTAATGAATGAAGTTTTTTAATTTGCGAGTTGTCGTTCAATTTGCTTTAATTTATTTGATGGCGGTAATAGCAAAAATAAATAATTTTTATTATGATAAAAGCGTCGTGTCCGATTTATTCTGTTGCCGGAAGAACCTTTGTAATTATAAAAAAATCGTGGAAATGTTTACGGTATGCTCTATTAAATTAATTAAAAAAATTTTTATATATTTTATTAATTATATTGTAAAAAGTGGGAAAAACTAAAGAAAACAATTCAGTAATTAATTGAGCAATTCAACAATGTCCTCTTAAATAAATAAATTTCAAATACAAAATTAATTTAAATAATAATGAATAATAATTTATCAATAAATTAATCTTTGTCTGATATCAGCAGGTTGTTGCCGAGTTAAAAGTAAAATAAATTATTCAATGGAAGAAAAAAATACATTATTTATTGATTCATAATCATTTTTGTAGGAGAGCAGTTGCACTGCAGTGAAAGTGAATGTCACTCCATAGTTCCAGAAAAATGTCGATGTCAAAGTAGCTCAGGAGACTGTTATTGCTGGTGCAAATCGTCAACGACATCAATCTTGAAAGAAAATAGATGGACGACATTGCCACGTTCTTTATCAAGATCATCAACGTCTTCATGTTCTTCTTCACTCATTCAGTTTGAAAATAATGAAAGAGCGTGCGCTGTCGTATCCCCATCAGGTTATAGTTATGACTCTCTTGAGTATTCAAACTGTTCCAATTCTTACTTTGATAATACTTCTCCAGATAGCTTAGAAGATTCAGAAAATGAAATTTTTAGTCCAAAGGAATATAATTCAAATAATGAAAATATTTCATCATACTCTAATATACGGCCTTATAGAAGCTTCGAGAGTCTAGATACTTGTGAAGATAATCAATTTGGTAATTTATCGAACTACAAAAAACGACAATTCAAAAGGTAAATAATTATATCACTCGTATGTATAATAAATCATGAAAATTAATTATCATGACGAAATTGTTTTAAAATATATTATTGATGATCTAGGGACGTTTGGCAAGAGACATATGACCGCGAAGACTATTCACATGGGAGTTTTGAAGATGATAATTATCATCATAATCATCCAAGCTTGGATTGGACAAGTACGATAGATTTGCGTGAGATTGGTCTTGAATCGGATGGCCGAGAAGCTGTGCTGTTGAGTTTAACTCGGTCTCAGATTGGCTCGACGTCCGATTCACCTTATGCTAAGCTAAATATAGACTATGGCAACAACACAGCACTAAGAATTATGCCTACTGAACAACGAGGGTGGAGCAACTCGAAGTCGTCTGATTTTAATTTTAGATTCACCAACAAGTCCCGTAGTGTACCCAGTCTTCCTAGTGACTTCGACGAGTTGTCAAGTTCTGCTGCTCGTAATTTATATTACAACGATATCTACGAAACGTCAAGTACAACAGATTTATTCTCAAAATTCACAGAAAACTTTACAAGAGTCAATAGTGTGCCTGTGAATCTCAATCTATTTGGTTCTAGTACAAGTCAAGTGTCAACGTATGATTCTGTGAATGCAGAACATTACGAAATGGCGGATAAAAGTGACAAAATGGCGAGTTATCAGCTGAACACATTTTGCAATAACGCTGAGAGCGAAAGAGAAGAAGAGGAGGAGGAAGAAAGAGCAGCTGTGAAGTATGTAAACGTTGAAAATGAAGAAGAAAATAGTCAAGATATTCCTTCAGCATACACAGCTAAAATAAATAATAACTCGGAGAATGGAATAAAGAAGAAAACAGTAAAAATTCAAGATCGTGGTTTTGATGTACTGACAATAGAGAATAATATTGATGCAGTTGTGGATGAAGCAATCAGACAGCTTGGGAATCAAGTGGAAGAAATAAATTACAGTGGAGATAACACAGAACGAGTTATGGAAAGCATTCCAAGAATCCCTTCCGTTAAAGACCGCTCGAGGAGGATAAAGAATAACGCCAGTTATGAACTTGCCCAGCAGTGGGAGATTGATGAAAAATCATTAAAATTTTTACCATCATCTCCAAATGTTTGCAATTCTCCTGCCACTAGGAAACGAGTGTTAAATAATGCTAGTTACGAATTGGCACAGCAGTCGGATTATATAAAAGGCCTTCAATTGACCTCTAGACCCTTTCAACGTATGAATGCTTGTGATGAACTTCATGAATCTTCATATAATGAAGAAAATAATACATCATCATACGGAAATAATAAAAAATATCTGGAAGATCCAAATAATGACAAATATCAGCAAGATGGATTGTTAAATCAGATAAAAAAAAACTCTGTTGGTTTTTCAATTTGTGGAGGATTGGCTAATTCCAGTAATGCTTTGGGACCTTTGATAGATGATGAAGTAGATTTTTCCTATTTGGAGACAAAAGTCATCGGGAATCATAATAAAATAGAACGAGAATTAGAGACAACAGTAGATACAAATAACGAACGAAAAAATAATATATATGAAAACGAGTTTAATGATGATGGATTAATGACGATGACAAATGAGGAAGATAAGTTGGATGAGTGTTCTTATAGTGATAAGATGGCGCTAGTTGCAGAGAATAGCAAGAATGTAAATGGAGAAGGAGCATGCGACGCTGACAATGATCGGCAAAACCTTCAGCAAATACCTGAAATGATTAGTAAGGAACAAGAGAAATTGGCATCGGTATTGGTAGACGAAAGTAGAGAAAAAAAAGAGGGAGAAAGTAGCCAACAGCAGCAGCAGCACCAACAATGCATTCAACCTACTGAACAGAGTACTGTTCATGCCACACGAGTGTGTAATCATGCTTCAGAGTTGAACACACGATCTGGTAATTCAATAGTTGGGTGCGACCTCGGTGAGTGTGGGACGGAGAGAGAGGAGAAGAAGAAGGAAGTTATTTATGAAGGGGGCGATAACCAGCTGAAGAGCCAGCCGACGTTAGTAATGTTGACGAAGAGCTTGGAGAACGACGCGATGGTGACAGCCCCAAGCGACGCTTCTGGTGATGACGAAAAAAAGAATAAACGAGGACTCGGTGGTTTCCTGCAGAGATTCTCCAAATTTAGATTCAGTGGGCGTTCTAAAAGCCCGCGATTAGAGTCTAAGAGAAGCAACAACATTAAAATTAATACGAAGACAAGTGAAATACAACCGACAAGTGTGGGAAAAAAATTAGAACCTAATTATATTATCATCCCGCTACATCCGCCAGAAGACGAAGCCAATACTGAAGAAAAGGGACAGAATGACAGTTTAAAAAGTGCTGGCGTCTCAACTGATACTGAGTTAAATGCTTCATTTATTAGGTGAGTTGTTTACATTTCATCGCCTTTTTCTTTTTGCTATAAATGAACTAGTTACTTGACTTGAAAGTATTTAATATATTTTTATATGATTCATGCTTATTCTAATAAACCGCCTCTTTGTCTGTCCTTTCTCTCTTCTCATAAATATACGGGAAAGATCATGTAATTGACGCTTTCGTAATGGTGATCTACGTTAAGTACTTATAGTAGAGGAATCACATTTATAAAGTTGACGTAATTTCCACCGCCTACATAACAATCATTTTATCTTCTTGATTTTGAATTTTTTTATAGAATAGTAATCACCAAACCGGTTGCATACTCTTGCCTATAGAAATACGTAGATTGTTGATATAAATTTGAGAAGCATTATATAATGTCATACAAAAAATGTCATTGCTGTCATTCTATTTTGCATCAGATTACTATCTTTAAACTTAGCAAACAATTATTAATTATCAGGGATTAATGACTGTCTAAATAAAAAAATATTCATTTTATTTTAGCACAAATGGAAAGCCACCAGTTTGTACCAGTAAACCACCTTTACCACCACTTCAAAGTATTCGCGCCTGTGCGTCGAGCCCGAGGACGACGTCGACTCCGGACTCGGTGAATTCGCGCCGGCGCGCGATAACAGACTTAGGCAACCCGGCTATTATCAAAATGGCGAAGGCTCGTGCGATGCAGCAACATCATCATCACCAACATCAATATCATCATCATCAAGCAACCAACCAGCCGAAAGATCATCCTGGCGGGTTGCTTGAGACTGATCTTGACGCTGAAATTCAAGACATTAATGAAGATCTAATTGGACCTAGTAGCATCGACGGTACTTCAACGTCTGACAAGAAGACCCGCAGCCTACTCAACCTTACTCATACGTCCCGTCAAGGCCGTGAAAACGTACTGTTGCGCGTACCTCAGTCGCCAGCAGGGTTTAGTTGCGACGGAAATAGTGGTGACCATCCTGACTATACGATTACTGGTGAACCCATCAACCAACGTCCTCACAAATCTATGGAGTTTCTCCTTGATAAGGAGAATTTACACTTTATCAAGGTAAGTGAAGTTTGATTAGACCTATCAAGATAAAATTAAAGTCCTAGTGCCAATTATATAGTCTTAAGGCCAACTAAATATGTTACATTTTTTGCCAATTCATTCCAAGGTGCTAAGGTTCAATTAATGACCCAATAAGAATTAGTATTCTATATTAATAGCGATGCAGAACACGTTGATAATTTCCGCCGGATATATTATTTCCGTCACTACAGTTATAATCGTCATCAGTATTATCATTACTATCTTATAAGAGTTACCAACACATTACGATACTGTGACCCGATATTGAATGTCATGCACACATCAGTTTAGGTGAAAAAAAGTTAAACATCGATAATTTAGTTGATTATTCTTTTCTGTCTAGTTATTCATAAGATTTCTTATTTAAAAGTACTTAAAATAAAATAAGATTATTATATTTTCTTGTCAAACTAAAGTCCATTGCGCATCATTGTCTATCGAGTGCTCCAACAGAGTTTGATGCATCATAAGATCGATAATGTGGGCAAGGCCTAGTTTTCGTTGACCTTGTTCATTCATATCAATAGCATATTGACTTGCTTTATTAATTTTTTCCTTTATTCAAAGTACTTTATTTCACTCATTAAACTTCTTTCTTGTATATAAATGAGTTATTAATGAAATTTTTTAATGAAAGTTACAATCAAGGTCACTATAAAAAAATACGTACTATGTATAAGATTCGCTTTTCATTTTTTTTTTCCCCTCTATAGTACAAACAAAAAAATAAATTGAAAATAAATACTTCTTTCAGCCACCAGAGAATGAACTCCAAAAAGGAATGGCAGCTGAAAGAGTACCTAGTGAACACGAGCTGAGAGTTCAAAGGTCATTACAACGATTAAACGTTCCAGACTGGTATAAAAATTCACCAGCAGCGCGAGATGGTTTCCGGTTAAAACGACATTCAGATGCATCTCAACACAGCGGTTGGCGTTCACTTGGATCAAAAACAACCTCTTTATCTTCCCTCTCATCGTCTTCCAACCTCCGGCAACCTAACAGAGGTATTTCAGTGAATATAACCTGTTGCACAAATCAATAAACTTTAGTTAAAAAATATATTTATCAATAAAGAATAATTTAAAACAAAATAAACAAATTTTCATATCAATTAATATGATATATATTTATTTTAGGGTTGCTATCGAGTCCATCACCTCAACCAGTATTTTCGAGATGGAGTACAAGCCTTTTAAATAGCACGGGCAGTTCTCCAGCAACTTCAACAGGGTCATCATTCAATTACCGACAACCATACCTTGGTTGGAGGTCGCAAGAACGATTAGCAAATCCACGAACGCCAGCAGAACGTTTGGCACAGGGAATTCTCCCTCAGCTAGATGCCAAACAAAAACAGCAACAACAACGAAGTAGTCAGCAACTTGATGTCAGGAATTCGATAAAAGAAGTAACCTCAGCTATTGTACACTATGTACAAAGTGGTCAAGAAGTGTCTGCCAACGGTGGACGCAGTTCACCAAGGTTATATGGTGATAAAGATGAAAATAGGAGTAATGAAGAATTATCATACACCAGTCTTAGAGGTGAGCATTATTAAATGCTACAATCTCTTCTACAACAAAGCAAACAATTATTATTTTTTTAAAAATCATTCTTCCACAATCAACCAACTATCACCATTATTATACTCCACACTACAGGTAATTGTTTTATATTTTTTTTCCGTTTTTATCTATTTCTTTTTTCTGCACTTGATATTTTACTATTCTCAACTGTACCTTAACAATCATTTCCACTCCTAAATTAACCCTCTTATTATACTACACATCTTTTTTTTCTGTTATTTTCGTTTTTAACTAGTTATTTAATTATTTAATTAATATAAATGATGATTTTGGTAAAGGAGAAGGGATGAAACTGTGCTGGATGGAGAGCTCATTTGTTGGCTCGAGGCCGGTTGATTCGCCGGAAACGCCCATGAGTTTGACAACGGATAAAGAGTGTAGCGGATGTAGCGCAATGGGAATGAAAACGTGTAGCTGTGTTAATTCTGCTAATTCAGGTCTTTATCTGGATCTGGTGGCGAGTGACGTGAGTAACTGTCCGTCCCCGTCCTCAGCAAGTTATCATCGAGAAACACAAAGATATCATCATCGTGGTGAGTTACTGCTCGCCTAGTGGACATTCACAGTTGTTTTTATTTTGTTTTCTTTATTTTTACAAACGTATTAGGAAAGGTACTGAAATCATTGATATGGTGCTTTAAAAAAAGAGAAAAAAATAAATATTTTATTGTAAATGTCATCACGTATTGAGCCAGTGGAATATTTTACGTGTACATACTTTTATTAATTTTTTAAGAGTAAAAAAAATATGTATGCAATAATATGCAGTTGAAATGAACGATTATTTTTCAATAATTAAATTAATAACATTCAAGTAGAATAATTTTTTCACAATCTTATTATTATTATTGTTATTCTTATCTCGTTCTTTTTTATTCTCGTTTATTATCTATTCTCGATGACTTGTTTAGTCCAATTATCAAATAGTCAAGTAGCACTGGATGTTTATTTTAGTTGTAGATTATACAGGTTTTGTATCCATTCTTTTGATTTATAATTTATTATTTTTTCCTTAAATTATTGAAAAAATTCTGAATTAATGTATTGATAAATTATCTTTATTGTCCAGTAATTATAATTATAATTAATTATAAATTATTCATAAAATCGTTTATTTTTTTGAATAATATGTAAGAATCATTAAAAGTTTTTATTTTCGCCTGTTCACTATTTTATTAGTGTTCTTTAAAGTCAAGAAAACAAATTCTATGTTAATTCTATATTTTAATTATATATATTTCGTAATTATTGTTATTTTATGTAGTTTACATCCTTAATAGAATAAATTATCATTCATACCTTTAATTTAAGTTATTTTTATTTCTTCTTTTCATTATTTGCGACTTTGTTTTTATTATTCAATTTAATATTTAATATTATTTATAATTTCTTCTCACGGTAAGTAGGTTAATTATTGTCTTTTTTTCGTTTTGTGTTTTAATACAAAGAATAATTGTTATTAAATAATTGTCATTCATAGACGTTCCTGGTCAAGATGTCAAGGAACCAAAAGGCGTTACTATGACAGCGGCATTCTTTCGCAATAAACCAAGCCCTGGTTCAACGACTCTTGAAGATGTTTTGGATTCTCTTCTGGGTTTACCATCAGCCTCACGAACACCAAGTCCGGGATCAAAAGCGGGGAAAAGTTGCAGTGACTTACGACAAGACCTCCCAGGTAGGAGGACTATGTAAGTTTCGTTTCTGATATGATTTTCAACAATCAATAAAAAGCACTGAATAATTTCTTCAATTATGATAGTACACACAGTACTATTATAATGTCTATAGGTCAAAATGTAGTTGTGCAAGTCGGTAAATAATTTATAAAATATTAAATTATTGATTATTTTTGTTTTGTTAAAGTTAATATCGATTTTAAGACAATTACAATGCTATTAAACCTTTTTTTCAGAGTCCGTTAAACGGGAAATAGAGATAATTGAAAAGACATTAATGAATTCAGAAAGAAAAGATCGTCGTAAAAGTGAAGGAAGTGATACAATGCCATCATCTCATCATTTTTCACGAAATCGCCGTGTCTCCTTTGATAATACTGCCCCTACTGATAAATACGTCGTAAAATGTAAAAATAACAAATGTACCAATTCAACGACTCTGGCTGACGCAAGAAAGGTCTACGAAAGCTGTCACTATTGCATGTACTTGTATTGTTCTAAAGAATGCAGAAGAGCACATTGGCTTCAACGTCATCGCAAGACTTGTCTACATTCGCGTGTTGGTGCACTCTGTAGACAAGTATTTTCGGCTGCAAAAGATGATTCAGCAACTTTAAAACATATTTCGCTTTTGGCAGGACGAGGATACGTAGCTCACGGTCGTGGAGCAGTCAAATGTTTTTTTTCTTCACCAGAATCAGCGGAAAAATTTATTGCCAATGGGTTCAAGGATCTTGGAGAATTGACTTACGTTCGCTCTTCAGATCTTTTACTAAGTGAAATGGGTGCTGATTTATATACTGAGGTGATGCGTCTCTGTAAATCTTACAATCCTGATACTAAAATGGTCCTTTATGTGGCAATATGTGTGGTTAAAGAAGTACCATGCGCTGAGGTCGGAGGTGTTAGATGGGAACGACAGTTAATATCTCGTTGTGGTAAAATTCGACAAGATACATCGCAGCATCATCAACAGCAATCACAACCGCAGCAACATCATCAAGATGTAGCTCCACCGAAATCAATATCTCAGCCAGTTCTCTGTAATATTACAAGAGAAATGGATTCACCAGAAACTCTAGTATTAACATCTCTTCCACAGTCAAATGATGCTGGTGAAAAAGAAAATACACCAAATAAAGCTAGGGAAATAGGCTTTGCAAATATTCAACGGCAGTTAAAATTGCGTGGAGTATCCCTTAGGAGACATTTTCCTCAGGTTTATAAAAAGTTATGCTCCTACGTCGATGGATCGGTAGACAAGTTTGCACCTGTTACGATTTATCCTATAGATCAGGCCTCAGGGAAGAGTTTTATGTGCATAATTATGCTTGATGCAGAACCCGAGAGGTTACAGCTTTTGCCAACAGACTCGTCACGGGTGAAAACTATTGACATTAGTGCCATTGAACAGGAGTAATGTTGATTAATGAATAGTTAAAATACCCGTCTCCTCATTTGTCACAAATGAGATAATTTTTTAAAGTTTGTTGAGTAAACTGCTAAGGCAATGAAAAATTTTAGTAAAGTCTAGCAAAATCATCAACTTTAAATGCTCATTAATATTATTGTCCTTTTGAGATCAAAAAAGATTATAAAATTAATTACTACATACGCATGAATCGGATAAATATATTATATAAAAGAAATAATTATTATATTCTTAGCAATTATATTAATCGCTGAATCTCTTATTAAAAGTAATGCCTGTGCCAAAATTAAAAAATGAAGAAAAATAAAAATTTCGATGTAAGCGATGGTGCTCTATTCTAATTTGTTAATTATTTCACGCATTATATCTGTTATGATCTTTAGAAACTATTTAAAAAATTCATGAAAGTATAATTAAATTATTTACGATCTGTGTGATTTAATACTATAATACACAGGTTGAATTTAAATATGTTACTTAATTGTTATATAAATATTAATGTTTGTTTGCTTTAAGAACTGATTTGATTTTTTATTCATAGTTGGATTGTTTTTATAACAACATTACGTTGCACATCATGTTGATGCAAATATTATAAATTTCATGTTGATTACGATTTTATTATTGTTTAATAAATACGTCTTAATAATTTTAGAATTTATTTATTAACCAAAATTTGGTGAAAACTAACCTTTTTAACTTCCTCATGATTTCCAATTGATAAATAATCTTTAAATAGTTCTTCAAAATAAATAACGTAAAATTAGATACTTATTATTACTTGCACATATATTTTTAAACATTTTTTTAATTGTTATCATTAATTTATAATATTTTTAATATTCATTTGTCACACCGAAAACTAATACGTCACTAAAATGATATCAACAATGAATGCAACTGTTCAAATCAACAAGTTCCCGCGCAAAAGATACAAGTGCTGCACTCACAGCCATTTTATTTGAACTAATGACAAAAATTTACTTTATCGACACAAAAAAATGTTAATCACAGAGTGCGCTTTTTCTATATTTTGTAGTGCGCTTGCGCATTTACTACGCGGTTGCTCATCTCTCATACTTTCACACATTTATACATTCTTACATTCAGTCTCCGAGCAAATGGCGTCTTACAGGTGGAGTCTGTTGCGTCAAGTTTTCATAAACGATGACTGAATTGTAAGAATAATTATGATTTTCAATTGAATTGACATATAAATTGAACGTAGTAAGTATATTTATCTAACTAAACTATTGATTATCCATAAATCAGACTAAGGTACTGTTTTTCTCAAGTTTTTTTACAGTGGGTTATTGATATGTAAACAAACACCGTACCACGATCATCCTCGTGTTACTTTTATCAACAATACCGCGTAATATTATTTTTCAAAAAATTCTTAGTAGTAAATACTCATCTTTGTCAATTTAAAGTGCATGTTAATGATAACTCTTTAATAAGTGAGTTTAAGACTAAATATAGCAGACTTGGTCGTCGATTTCTACGATAATGACAAAGACATAAAGATTGTTCAAAATATCAGCACAAGTATTATTGTTGATTACTTTTTTCTTTCGTTTAAGATGAAAATATGAATGAAGCGAGTGGTGGGAAACAAGAGCTACCAAATAATTCAAATATTTCTCCATGGGATGTTATGTCTAATCAGTCAATATCTCCGGTAGCAAGCGCAATGCACCATCATCATCATCACCATCACCATCATCCGTCAATGATACAACAAGATTCAAGTTCTACTGTTAGTCAAGTTATTGTTCCAACTCCAGTAAAGCTTCAACCACAATCTATGCCTCAGACCCCTAACATAGTAGAGCATTGTACACCTTTGTCTCATTTACCTCAACCAATGCCAATGAATCAAGTAATTTATTTATTTGTTATTTTCAAGTTTTATCTATCAGAATTTTTACATTTAAATGATTGAATTTTATTAGGGGATGACTCCAGGTGGTTATCCGGAAGCTGAATTGACTTTAGAACTTCAACAACAAGGATGGAAAAAATTTTGGAGCAAACGTGAAAATCGGCCATATTTTTGGAATAAATTAACTGGAGAATCACTATGGGTTATGCCGCCGTTAAAACCACAATTTGATCCTATTACTGATCCTCTTGGAATTTGTGGTGGTGGTCCAGTTCCACCAGGAAATGGTCCTTTACCTCCTGGAACTCCTGGTGGACCCTTAAAACGTCGTGCTTCAGAGGATGGTAATCCAGCCGTCATAAAAAAATTCGTTTTAGCTGGGCCATGGGATATAGACGTACCAACAAATGTGATTATATACGAACGTGCTCCATCAAATCTCCTACATGTCCATCCAGAAGTTGAAGCATTAAGATGTAGCTTGTTAAACAAATTACGTCAATGTTATCAGGAACTTTGTCATACTAGAGAATCGATAGATGCCCCTAAAGATTCATTTAATCGATGGCTAATGGAGAGAAAAGTGATAGATTGCGGGTCAGATCCACTGTTACCGAGTCAATGTTTTCCAGAAATTTCTATGTCGATGTATCGAGAAATCATGAACGATATTCCGATAAAAATTGTCAGACCAAAATTTACGGGAGATGCAAGGAAGCAACTGTCACGGTATGCTGAAGCTGCAAAAAAAATGATTGAGTCAAGGTCAGCGTCACCAGAAAGCAGAAAAGTTGTGAAATGGAATGCTGAAGATACATTTCAGTGGTTAAGAAGAACAGTAGGTGCAACATTTGATGATTTTCAAGATAGATTAGGACATTTGAAACGGCAATGTCAGCCTCATCTTACAGAAACTGTAAAAGCTAGCGTTGAAGGAATTTGTCTCAAAATTTATCACTTGTCAACTGAGTATGCGAAAAAAGTTAAAGATAAAAATAACCAGATATTAAAAGACAATGGATTGGGAGATGTAATACCACTAGGTGGACCTGCAAGTACTCAACGAAAAGTTTGGTGTTATCCAGTGCAATTTTCTCTCCCTGCGCCTCGATTACCTCAAGTTGATTATCTCCCTGAACGAGAACAAACGATCCTTCGTTTTCACGGTGACGCATTGTACATCAACAACTCTCATTTAACTAAGCTCGAACACTTGTATAGGTACAATTGCTTTGATGATAAAAAATTTGAAATGTTTTTACCGCGAGTTTGGTGCGCACTCAAGCGTTATCAAACCTATCTAGGAATAAACGAAGGACATGCCACACAAATGGCTTTACCAGTTACTGTGTTTGAGTGCCTGCAGAGATCATTTGGTGTCACTTTTGAGTGTTTCGCATCACCATTTAACTGTTACTTCCGACAATATTGTTCAGCTTTCGCTGACACTGATTCGTACTTTGGATCAAGAGGTCCTTTCTTAGATTTTAGGCCGGTTAGTGGATCTTTTGAAGCAAATCCTCCGTACTGTGAAGAGCTCATGGAAGCAATGGTGAATCATTTCGAAAGACTTTTAGCTGATTCTACTGAACCTCTTTCATTTATTGTTTTTCTTCCTGAATGGCGAGATCCAGCACCGAATGCTCTTATTAAACTTGAAGGTAGTCATTTTAAACGCAAACAAGTCGTTGTGCCAGCTATGGAACATGAATACAGACATGGATTCCAGCATATATTACCTAAGTAAGTTTTTAAAATTTCAAACCAGTCTAGTTGTCTTATTAATTTATTAAAAAATATTAATCGTTTGATTTATTTACTTTCAGAGGAGAAGTGAATATCAGAGCAGCTCATGGAACTTTAGTTGTATGGTTACAAAATGCAGCTGGTGCTGCACGTTGGGGTCCAACTGAAGAACGTGTTGAAGCTCTTTTGGAAGCTTGGAGACCAGGCAGAGAAAGAGAACGTGATCGTCAAGAACTTTTATCACCTCCAAGACAACCGAGTCATCAGTCAATCCCATCTACTCCTATTCCTTTACCATCTACTTGTCCTACATCATCTCCAACGAATCCTTCGATTACTACTACTGGTTCTTCTCAATCTCTTACTATTCCTGCTGCAATTCCAAGTACAACGGCCGTGCCTACTACAACAAATTCACCGACATCGACGATACTACCGTTATCTTCACTTGCAGCTCATCCTATTTAGATTAATGACGATCTCATTGGTATATAAAAAATGGTAATTTTCGATTGTTTTCATCTTTTTTATTAATTGATATCTACTATTCGCTCGTACATCCTGTAAATAATCGACCATTGCTTATTTTAATGCTTTATTTTGTTCTTGTTAAAAAATGTTTTGACAAATATGCTAATATTTTCACCGTACTTGCTTATTATTTACTTTTTATGATCAAGTAATAAAAAAATATATATGAGTGTATAAATTTATAGACATAAAAAGATTTATAGATTAACAGAGAGAAATAATATTATATAAAAAAAATTCAAAAAAAGATTTATCATTTAAAATTAATTATAAAAATTAACAAATTATTGTCAAGAGAATAATTCACTTGAAAAATACAAAAATGTAGCTATATAAGTGTGAAAAATTAAATTTTTAAGTATGATCTACGTGTTTTAATAAGCTCTATTGGTGAACTACAAGTGTTGTTTGTTAATGACAAATATGCCTGGCTCACCTGAAACATGTAGATTTGAACAATTAGATATACTTGCCGTGCAAGCAAAACAAAGGGACTTAATATAAACATAAATATAAAAAAAAAAAAATAATTGAAAAAGTAACAATAACAAAAGATATGATAAAAAAAGAATTGTTAACTAAAAAAAAAAAAAAATTAATTAATTAACTACAGTATGCCTAAAATATTACTGCACGTGATACAATTTCTAAAAATAAAAGATTTTTTTCCTTTCGAACTAGTATTTTTTATTGTTTCATCTTTTTAATACTTTATGAATAAAAAATAGATTTATTTCTTCATCGATTTATCCTCTATATAATATCATCTACATAATAGAATGAATAACGAAATATATATATTACATAAATTTATATATATATATATATATATATATATTTGATTAAAATTGCAATCAATTGAAGAGTTTAAATGTAAATAAATATAAATAAAAAATTTTCTAACAAAATCAAGCACAATAATCACATCATATTCCTGAAACAATTTTGTAGTGATTTTCATCTTCATTAGAATACATTATTATCATCAATTTTAACGAAAAAAAAAAACGCACATTTATTTACGAATAATTAATAAGAAATTATGCTAATAATTTTGTGCAAATTTAATAAATTCACAACTGCGAATGAATTGTCACAGATACAATACTAAAATAACCTTTTAGTCTAGTGAATCAATATATTAAATATTATAGAGATTAAAATTTTAATACGGCATAAATTGTATAATAAAAATGTTGTAAGTAGAAATAAATGAGTTGGCAATATTAATTATTCTCATTAATTATTCATTATGGTTTATTATAGGCCCTAATTAATTATAAATGTCACATCTTAATTTTCATTGTAATTTGGTAAAGAGTAGATGTTTTGATATTTTAGTATTGATTCAACACGATCTAATAAATTTTCAGGCCTTGATTCACAAAAGACTATATCATAAATATTTTTTTCTTTACTATCTACAATTAAATTATTTAATACTTCCTTGGCTCTATCAAGATCAAATAACAGATGATTTCTACCAAATTTCCAAGTATCAAAAATAGTGCAATCTTTTTGTTTATTTATTGCATTCAAACGTTTTTCAATTATGAAAGATAAAAAATCATAGAATTGTTGATAATCAATTCCGTGAGATGCTTTTAAAATTATTTGGCAATGAGAAAGCCAATTCTCCATACTCAAACAGTCTTCAATTTCTTTCATTACAGATTTTAGAGCATTTTTCAATTCCATCCAGACATTAAGAATATTACAGCCGTTTATCCAGTTATGATTTATAGAAATAGTATCTTCCTAGCCAAACAAAAATATAAACCCAATTATTAAAATAAACAGGGATCTTTAGAAAAATTTGATTAAAACTTACTAGATTCCAAACTTGATGATGCCAGCCAGAAGGGACAAAAACAATTTCACCAGGATTTTGAATGATTTCTAAATATTTGTTATTATTAAGAACTTTATTGTATTCCAAATTATCGACATCATAGACGAGATGACCACGAGCATCACAAAGATTATTCTCTTCTCCTGGAGGAAATAATAACCAACGTTTCTTCCCTACAATATTTGCTGACCAACTATATGACTTGAAGACATCGACATGTAGAGGTGTCCTATAAAACAATTAAAATGTTATTGAATATAATAAATCATTTCATAATCTATTAGTATAAAAATAGCAGTATTTCAACATGTCATTCGATAATATTAAAGTCAAGATCATAATCTACATGTAATCGTTTCATATTTTAAAATAGAATTGATAAATAAAAAATACCATGATCCTTTAGGCCCCATGTAGACAAACATATAGTCATCATTTAGATCAGGGTGAGCTAAATAATATTCGTTTAGCCAATCTGATGCAAAATATTTAGGAACCGTATAAAATATACTATTTGGATTAGCTTTTAGACAGTGCCAATCTTTTAAATATAATACAAGCATTTCTTTGGGATAATTTTTGCTCTTAAATTCTTCCCAGTAGTTTAAAAATTGATTTAATGTCATAGCGTCTTTTAGCTGTGCATTGTAGTATTTTATATTGCAATTTGCAACAGGAACTTGATAATTACCTGTAAATTCAATAATTTATGGTATAAACATATGTCATGAATAATCTAGTTTATGTCAAAATTTTTATTTTACCATAAAATTGTCTTAAATATTGAAAATTTGGCGCGTCATCAAGACTCCATTGCTGCGCACATGGCCACTTGTTTACAATTCCTTTCTCGATGACACAGGGTTGATTTTTCAGAAGGTGTTGAGAAAAAAAATGATCATAGGTCATGGAGCAATTTATTTTTACGATTGAGTTCACTGTTAGGCCATTATTAGACTCCACCAATGGATATGTAATGTTATTGTTTATTTCTAAAAGCTCCATGACTTTTTTACAACGCACACAAAAAAAACTACTGCAATGCTCAGTTGGCAAAAATCTTAACTCATTGCTATTATTGACAAAAGATAACATAGAAGTTATATCGAATGTGAAATACAATTCAATAGTTACTCATTCAAATATCTTGAATAAACATATTTCTTGGACATTTAGGTCTGATGATGTCTGATGATTATTTTTCAATTTAAATATATTTACTCGAAATGTAATGTCACTAATATATTTTTACAATGTTTTTTTGTATTTTTTCATCAAAATTATTGTTGATTGTGCAGTATTAATTGCAATTATTTAATTTATCGTAATTGACAGGTAAAAAATAATTACTGTTGATATTATTATAAATATAAATAGTTATCGATTAGATCAACTAATAATAATTATTAATAAACCAGTTCTAATTATGACATTATTATCTAAAAACTTGTTCTTCTTATGACATTTTCAGATATGTTTATCCAAAAAAATTACTAATAAGGTGTTATCTTTGATTTATTTCAAGGGATATTACAATAGTAATTTCTTTAGATCAATTAATAAGTCATAAAATAGTAATTAAAGTATCTTATTAGAACGACAATGCAATTTATCAGGTATACTTTTAATATCTTTTTCTTTATCACTTAACCAGCATCTATAATTTCCTAGAATTAAATACCATAAAATACTGCATAAACATTAAAAGAGTGGGGAAACAACCTATTTTTCGGATCATATAAAAATTGGTTCCTCGAAATTGAACAGCACTCACCAGCAGTTCTTTGTTCTAACTAGCAAAGCTTGTGTGTTAATCAACAATCTCCAAAACCTTTTTGGAATCTATCAACTTTTTTGGAATTATACCAAGGTAATATAGTTTACTATTAATTATTTACAAATTATTTGAAACTTTTTTCCATAAGTATAAATTAAAAGAAAAAATGTAAAATAAACATGTAATTGTTCTTTAGATAAACCAATCTATCCAAAATGTCTAAAGCATTGAGATCAGCCATCAACAGCACCTTCGGTAATACCATCAACACCCGATCAAGTGGCAAAAGCAAAAATTCAAAATCAATCAAGGACGAGAGCAAATCCACTCGCGGTAAGTAAATAATTATAGTAATTAAGCAAAATCTTTTTTTTTTGCTGCTAAGACAAACTTATTTTTTATAAGTTAATGTTTAATTTGAGAACTTCATCATACAAGTTAAATAATATTAACGGATAATTTCAGATTTCCTTGAGAAGGAGATCTACAACAGCCAACATAAAGATGAGATCAAAGAAATGAACCAACTCATTTCATACGGCGAAAGTGATGGACAATCAATTGGCACTTCTGAGGAGGAAGTTGGTTCGTAATAACAATCAAAATCAATATTAATATATTCTTGATATCATGCTAGTATAAATCATTATTCACTTTTATGCATTTTTCCTAGTTTGAAAATGTATTTTTAATGTAAAAGTATTTTTCTAATAAGTAGGTAAACTGTATCCATTAGTAATATACATTAATCAATGATAAGAAATATAAGACAATCCGATTAATAGTCAAAAAACAATAACGACAACATTAATGAAATTATTGCTATTAGAAAATGAGTACGGTCAGCAACAATCAGGACAAGAAATCACCACGGTGGGAGAGCCATGCTATGTTAGTCAAGAGAGTGGACAAGCATGTCTTGCTGTACAAGAAGAAGATGGTTTGTTTATTAATACTTCTTTTTTTATTTGTGTTTTCAATTATTGGTATACTTTTTTTCTAATTTATATTCTAAATAAGTATATTATATTTTTTTTTAATATCTAATTTTGTGATTCACGACGGACTTTAGCGTTGTCAGGAGATGAGATCTATCAACAACATAGTGGACAACAAGAGGAAAGCCCTGTACAACAATCAACTGAAGCATGTTATGGTAGCCAGGTAGTTCAATCCATCAACCCAACTGAAGACAGCCAACAATCCACCGTTGCTGCCCCTGAAGAAGCTGGTATGTATATCAATTTCACTTTCATTATTAATTACTTTGAAGTAAACTTCATTTTATTTTCTATTTATCAGCAGCTGGAGTTATCTGCACTGAATCTGTTCAAGAAGTTGAAGAGATCAAGATTGTTGAAGAAACTAAAATCACCAAAAAAACCTCCATTGTTTCTCAAGAAACACAGAAAGTTTCTCAATCTGTTGATCAAACTGATGAAGCTTGTGAGATGGAGAAAGATTCTGAAATCGTTAAAGAAGTTGAACCTGTTGTAAAGACCGCTGATGTTTCCGAACAATCTCAATCCATCCCTGAACCTGTTGTTGCCGTGTGTTACGGTGCTGAACCAGTAGTAACCCCAGTTGAAGATATCAAAAAATCCTCTGTTTCTACTAAATCTCAAAAAACTGGTACGTAAAAAATTATTTCAAAAATTTTTCAATCTTTCGAAGTATTATTGATCAGAATCATACATTAAATTTGTAATCTAAATATAAATACTGATACTTTTGTTTTTAGAAGATGCTGATGATGCTGCGATCAAAGAAATTGATGCTGCTGAATGGTGTGGAGTTAAAGAAGTATCCGAAATTACCAAAAAAGGTATGCTAATATTTGTGTCAGACATAAAGTTTCATTTTTCTATAACTCATTAATTTTTATTTAATAAAAAATACCGATATGATTAAATAGTATGATAAGTAATGAATAAAATGAATCATTGCTTCTGATAACGTAATTAATAATGTCATTAATTTAATATTCTTTTATATCTAGTCATTATAATTTTTCATTACTTTTCATTGACAATTTTTTAATATCTATGTCTTATTAATTTATTCAACTTTGGTTCATTAGCTGCTCAATAATATTTTTTAAATGGGAAATTTCATGCTGCAGTAATCTTGAATTCTCTTGTTCTAAAAGTTTTTTCTCCTCTAATTCTTCTGTTTTATTTTTTAATTGTTTCGACAATTCTTCGTGTTCTTTTTGCATATCATTTATTATTCTAAGTGTCTCATCGAGGTCATTTACATGAACTCTCTCTAAATCTTCATGTTTCTGAGTTATTATTTGTAAATTTCTTTTCAAAATTTTATTCTCATTTCTCAATCTTTCTACATCTCTTAACAATGTGACATTTGACTCAAGTTCTGCTATTAATCTTTGATTTTCTCGAGTTAAATTGTTAATATTTCCACTCAACACACTTCTTTCTTCTAGTAAATAATTTATTCTATTGTTTAAACCATCAATCATTTGTAAACATTCATCTCGAATGTCAATAGTTTCTTCTAATTGCTGTTGTAAACTCATATTATTATTCATATCCATTGAGTAGAGCTACTTTTTTGTTTCTACTTAATTGTTCGAACTAAATAATGTTGAATAATTATCAATAAAATATAAAAGAGAGTATCCAATGATATTAATCCTATCTTTTAATTTCAGAAGTAACTCAATCTTTGACCACCAAAACAACTGAGATCCATCAAGATTCCAGCAAGAAAGTTCCTGTTGCTGAAAAATGCAGTGAAAATATTGAAACTGAAACCAAACCCGAATTGAAAGTTGAGATGTCTCTTGAAGCAAAATCCAAATTCTCAGCTACAATTGAAGAAGACTCTGAAGTTTTGATCACAGCCAAATTCGTCAACCCATTGTCAACTCCATTAACTGATGGAAAATTCTGGATTGAGGCTGACAACTTGGGCAAACCATACTGCTTCGAAATCCCACATATCGATGCTGGCGAAACAGTTATCTGCCGTGCTTTGATCTTCCCAACATCTGCTGGTTATGAATTCATCGTCGCTAGATTTATCTCACGTGAAATCAAGAGAATCATTGGATTCACCAACATTCGTGTGAGCCGTGCTGCCCTATCTGAATCAACCAATGAAAAAATTGTTGTGCCTAAAATTGTCAACCAAGAAATTAACGCAACTAAAAAAATGTAATTGTTGATACCTTCAACGAACTGATTTCATCATAACACATTTTATTCAAAATATTTATTTATTTCTACTATAATCAGTTTATTCCATTCTATCACTATGATGAAATCTTTAATTTATTATCTTATTTGATGCCTATTTATTGAAATATTTATCTTCACATTTCATTCAATGATTAATTTATTGTAACTCATCAAATAAAGACAAATTAAATCTAACAATTGATTTTATTTATTTTTAAAACTCAAGTTCACGTTTCTTTTGGTATTAAATGATTTCTTTTCTAGATCATCTAAAATAATTACAAAAAATCATTTACTTTGTAATTATGGCAATTTCAAAAAATTTCCAGAACGTACAATATCAGAAATGCCACTTGTCGCCATCTCATTGTTAAAATGATAAAATTAAAGTCACTCTAAAATTTGCGGGAAAACTATTGGGTACATAATAAATCAAGCAAACATTCCTCAAGTCTTTGTAGGTTAAGACAAAATTTTATCATAAACATTTAGGAGTACTAATAAAGAATTAGATTATTTATATTAAAATGAAGTGTACTACTTTGGAGATAGCATGGCATAATCGTGATCCAGTATTAAGTATTGATATAGAAGGAGGTTTAAAAAAAGATGCTGATGGCAAATCCTTTTGGCGTTTAGCTAGCGGTGGATCTGATACACACGTTTTGGTAATATAATGAAGGGAAATTGTTCTACAAGATTATCCATATTATTTTCACTTCCCTAAATTTGTTCGTTATTATTTTAACATTTTTTAACAGGTTTGGCATTTGTCAGTAAAAGAAACCGGTACAGCTAGAGTCGATTGTGTAGCCGATCTGACTCGACATCAAAGAACGGTGAATATTGTACGATTTTCTCCTTCTGGAACAATTTTAGCCTCGGGTGATGATGGTAAGACAATAATAAAATAAATGAGGAATTGTCATCGATCTAATCAATACAAACAATTATTAATGTCAAAAGATAAACGCCATGAATATTTTATTTAATTCTCATTTTCAGATGGTGTGATTATTTTATGGAAATCAAAGGAAGGTTCAACGCTACTCCCACTTTTAGGCGACGAAAAAATAAACCAAGAAAAATGGGAGCTCTGGAAGGTGTTAAGAAAACATTATGAAGATGTTTACGATATTAGCTGGTCTCCAGATAGTAATATGCTTGCATCTGGATCTGCTGACAAAACTGTTATTATTTGGGATGCACAAACGGGTAAAAATACCAGCATTTTGTCAAATTTCAAAGGAATTGTTCAAGGAGTTACTTGGGATCCATGTAATCAACACATTGCAACACTCAGCAATGATAGGTATGATAATCAATCGTTTTAATCTTAAATCAGCATTCCTGTAAAATGTATTTACGTTTAAAATAGGATTTGCCGATTGTTTGACATCAATACCATGAAAGTTATTCAAAAAGTTCACAAAGCCAAGATTCCTACTCCACCAGGACATCCATTAGAGAATAAAGTTTTGACATTATTCCATGACGATACATTTAAATCATTCTTTAGAAGACTGACATATACGATTGATGGATCGTTAATTATTGCACCATCAGGAATAATTGAACCACAAGATTCGACTGAAACACCATCCAATTCAACTATAGTATTTTCAAGGCATAATCGTAAAGAGTAAATTCAATTTTTTTTGTTATTTATGAATTTATAATTAAACAATTAAGCTAATAATTTAATTTTTTATAATAGGCCAATCATGATATTGCCAACATTGAACGAAATATCTACTGCTGTGAAATGCTGTCCAGTTTACTTTGAATTGCGAAGTAATGGTCCTGAATCAATGATTTCGTTACCTTACAGATTAGTATTCGCTGTAGCTACTAGTAAATCGGTTCTTATTTATGATACTCAACAAATCTCACCTATAGCAGTCATTTCTAATATTCATTATACTAATTTAACTGATGTTGCGTGGTAAGTTTTAGAATTTTTTTTGTTGTCATTTAATTTATTCATTATGTCAGTAAAAAATATTTTCATTATTATTTTTAGGTCCTCTGATGCTAGAATATTGGTTGTTTCATCAAGTGACGGATACTGTTCGATCATACATTTTAAAGAAGGAGAATTAGGAGAAATATACAAAGGTGATAAACCCACAATGGCTTACACTGATAACAAAGTGAAACCTAAAAAGAAAACAAAAACTTCAGAACAAACATCAAAAAAGGATTTCCTTCCCGATGAAAACGAAGAAGCAATGGATGTTGATGTTAACAGATTTGAATTGAGTAAAATGATTGAGAAATCTGACGTTGAAAAGGTAGAAGAGAAAAAAGATAAAAGTGAACTTGTGAAAATTGAGAAAAAACCGGAATCAGAAATTCTCGATGTCGAAGATACTGAAGATATTAAACTTGTTTATGACATAAGTACTGAATCTAGTGATGAAAGTGCTCTTCAAAATACGTCGCAAAAGACCGAAGAAAAAAAAGAGCCAATCCCTCCAAAATTTGTGCCACCTGTAGCTCCAAGGACTCCACGAAGAGTACCTTTGATTACTCTGTCCAGTCCGAGTCGTAAGAAAGTTGGTGAAAAATAAATACAACGCTATTATTAGTCATGTGTTTATAAAATTTAATTATAAAAGACGACAAATATTTTTATTTTTATAGAGATTGTAAAAATGTCACAATAGCACCATTAGTGAAAATTTTGAGCGAAAAACTTCTTCTTATCCACAGGATTTGGAATTATCTGCAACAAATTGGATAATTAATATTTTTATACGAATATTTTGTACATAAACTTAATTACTAAAGATTAATTATCGTGTTCTGTACATTAATTTTTTCCATTTAAAAATTAAACACGACCATAAAAAAATGATGACGTACTGTATCTTGACCAGGTTTCCACCCTGCTGGACATACTTCTCCATGTTCATCGGTATACTTAAAAGCTTGAACTAATCTTAAAGTCTCATCAACTGATCGACCAACTGGTAGATCATTCATTGTAATTTGCCTTAAAATACCTTTTCCATCAATTATAAATAATGCTCTGTAAGAACATTAATAAAAATATGAATTATGTTCATATTAAATACTCTACAGTATTAGTAGAAAATATATACCGTAATGTGTGGCCGAGATCATCAAGATAAACTCCGTAATCTTTTGATATTTTATGATTTAAATCAGAAAGAAGTGGAATTTTTATCTTATCAAGGCCACCGTCTTTTCGTGGAGTGTTTATCCATGCCAAGTGTGTAAATTGCGAATCTACTGAAGCAGCGATTACTTCAGTATTTAATTTCTTAAACTCTTCCACTCTATCAGAGAATGCTAAAATTTCCGTTGGACATACGAATGTACTAAAACAAATTATATAACAATTATTTAAATTTTAAATAAGATTGAGTATGATTATTTAATCAATTAATTAGTCAAATCAATTTTTGCTATTAATATCTAAATAGTTGCTGCTTAGTGAACATTTTACTTATAAATATTTATTAGTTTGCACAATAAAACGATAGTATAAAAAAATATCACTAATGATTAGAATGAATTTGAACTTTTAATCATTGTGCAATAAAAATGTAATTTTTTGTATTGATAATGAGTATTTCATTCAAGTTATCATTATTATAAATAAACTTACAAATCCAAAGGGTAAAAGAAAAATACAAGATATTTTCCTTTGTAATCAGTCAATTTTCTTTCTTCAAACTTGCCATTAACAACCACCGTTCCTTCCCAAAAAGGAGCAGGTTTTCCAACTATGATTGAAATTTAAAAAATAAATTATGAAAGGAATCTAATTACCATATATTTACGTAATGAATTACTCACTGACTGCTTTAGTTGTATGTAATTGATGGTCAGCATGTTGACTGCCAGCAGGATAAACAGTACCCCCGGCATATGAGTAACAGGCTTCACTATTTCCATCATGAAAAGCAGACACGTTACTTGTATAATTTATTAAATAAAAAATTGTAAATAAAATTGTCAAAAAATTCTCCATTTTATTTAAATTTATTCAACTCTGATTTATTATTCCTTTAATAAACTACTTTTGAGATATTTTTGTTTCAAGTTTTCTTATAAATTGTAAATTAAAATGCAAACCAAAATAAATAACACGTATCTATAGCTACTTGATGTCTGCTAACTTCATGATCTTCTTCAAGCGTTTACTTCAGAGGAAACAATTTATTCAACGTTTCTGAAGGTAACTTACTATGAAGTTTTATCATCAAATGATACAGTTCTTCAATTTAGCAGACTGCATGCATGTTGGCTCGTTCAATTTATTTTATACTTTTACAGAAAAATAACATAACCCCGTTGTCTCTTTCGAATTAAAAACAGTTAAACTATGAAAATATGTTGTGTCAAGTGATTATATTGGAGTTAATTAAATTTTAAGAAGATATTTAATTGACAATTGTTTTATTTTCATTGATCAACTGATTTTAATCAAGAGACTAACACAAAAAGAATATTCATCATGATGCCGATAGTTCGTAACATAAAATTAAATATTTTTATTCGAAGATTTTCAACAATAACTAACACAAAAAAGTTTCCTGATGAAATAGAAATATTAAATCAAAAATTCATAACGGATGAATGGACCAATGTTACTCCGCAAATCCTTGTTAAAGTTGGTAAAAATTTACACTTGACTCCGTATCATCCATTGTCTCACATGCGTCAAAGAATAGTGAATTATTTTTATAAAGCTTACAAAAATAAAGCTGGCAACCCAGTATTTAGTGTTTGCGATAATCTCAGTCCTATTGTCACAGTTCAACAAAATTTTGACTCACTCTTAGTCCCTAAACATCATTCAAGTCGTAATAAGTCTGATTGTTATTACATTAATCATGATAAACTTCTCAGAGCACATACAACTGCTCATCAAGCAGAGTTGATTAATATGGGCTTGGATAATTTTTTGATTGTGGGAGATGTTTACAGAAGAGATGAAATTGATTCTACTCATTATCCAGTTTTTCATCAGGTCGATGCTGTACGACTTTGTACAGCCGAAGAGGTTTTTAAAAAAACAAATAAATCAGAATTATTTAGGTTGTTTGAAGATAGAGAAGATGAAAGTGATGATAAACAAGCAATTCATACAATGGAAGCGGTAAAAATGATGGAATATGATATGAAAACCAAATTGGCTGGTTTAGCCAAGACTTTATTTGGAAAAAGTAAGTAGTATTTACAATTTGTTCGAAGATTAATCAAGAACTTTGAAATAATTTTTTTTTTATTTCCACTAGATGTAAAGCATCGTTGGGTAGACCAATATTTTCCTTTCACTCATCCTTCTTGGGAATTAGAAATAATGTATGATGGTGATTGGATGGAGATACTAGGATGTGGTATAATTAGACAAAATATATTGACAAATTGTGGAGTTGATGATAAAATTGGCTGGGCTTTTGGACTTGGTCTTGAAAGACTTGCAATGTGTTGTTATGAAATCCCTGACATTCGCTTATTTTGGAGTACCGATACCGGATTTTTGAAGCAATTTCGATTTGAAGACCCCGACACCAATGTAGTCTATCAGGTAAATGAAAAATCAAAACATTACATACACTTTCTAAATAATTAATGATAATTAATAATAACTGATTTTTTCAGCCTATTAGTATTTATCCTCAACTAGCCAACGACATAAGCTTTTGGTATCCGGAAAATAATAACTTTTGTGTGAATGATTTTTATGATATCGTTAGAGAAGTAGGAGGAGATTATGTTGAACAAATCGATCTAATTGATGAATTTGTTCATCCTAAAACGGAAAGAAAATCTCAATGTTATCGAATTGTATACAGACACATGGAACGAACATTAACGCAAAAAGAAGTAAATGTGATACATGCAAAAATCGCTGAAACTTTAGAAAAAGAATTAAAAGTTGAAGTTAGAAATAAAAAACAATAAAACTCTTATAAGATGTTAAAATTTAAATTTTTTGATTTTTTTTTGTACATTTTAACTGTAAATTATATTCTCTTGATATTTTTTCTTATTAATTATGATTAATAACAACAATAAATGAAAAAAAAGAAAGTGTTGTATAAAATAAAAGAAAATATTAGTGAATATATTATTTTATTTAAAATACTTAATCCGAAATAAAACATAATATTAGCAAACAATATCAATTTCTTGCATACATGTAGGAAGTCAATAGTTACAATTGATTATTAAATTTATTATTTACCAACAATTCGATTGTTTTTCTATTTAATCTTCACTAATCGAGAAATAAATATAGGTAGCTCCTCCAATATTGTTATTTGGTACAACAGTAGAAATGCCTTAGTATTATTTTTATATGATATACGAGTTAAAATTAATAGAGTATAATAACAATTATTTTAAATACGAATAACGAAAAACAATTATTCTTATGAATAATTTTAAAATAGAGCAATCAAAGTAAAATTCAGAATTACATTTATTGGTGTATCAGCTATAAAAAATGTGTAAAATTAGATAATTCAAATAATCAGCCTTAAATCAAATATCTACTCATAATAGTTTTTATTCTTTAGTCATAATGAACAATAAAAAATTCATTTAAATATTGGAAAAAATTAATTTTCTATTTCTATGAGAAAATGACCAATTAATTTCTGCTTAAAAAAATCTTTAATTTCTTTCTGCTATAAATCCCATTATCCTTTTAGTGCCAATTAACCATAATAATGTCTGTGCACTGAAATATATATATTTTACATAAATCTGAATTTTTTAAATGCTCGCAAAATTTATCTTCACGATGAGATTTTATGTAAAAATTGCAGATTTTTATGTTGGCAGGACATAATTGTTATTCTTTTTATATTCGTAATATGTTTTGTTATCTTTCAGGAACTTAATTTTATGTGAATATTTACAGTATAATTTACAAGCTACATATTTTGTTTTTAAAAACATGTAATATTAATTTGACTAATAAATTCTTTTTCTCCTGCATCAATTTTATAGAATAAGAAATCGATTTTTCAGAGATTTATAAAAAATTATATTTTAATTTTCTATTAAAGTAATAAAGAAATTATATACCATCTTTATTGATGTCCATTGATAGAAATAAAAAATTTATTAGCCAACTTAGCAACAAACAAAAATTAAATTGTTCACGATAATTTCGTATAACTGGGTGGAGAAAATTTCTTTCGTAAAAATTTCAGGACATAAAGCGGCAAACACGAAACGAGTGTTATTACTAAAACTTTCCAAAGAAAGCCTGTAGTTGTAATAAATTCAGCATCAAAATAATCTTTTAAAACAAATAATGACAGCAGGTACAGTGCTAAAGATAAAAATTCAGCAATAACCATTATATGATGCCATGTTCTTATAGTTAAAGCAACCATAATTAATTCGGTCAATACAAGAGCGGAAAAACTGATAGCCACAATGTGAATGAATTCATCTTCGAACATAATTAGTGCACCGTACATGATTATACCTCCTTGGTAAATACTAATCAAAACCCACATGAAAAATGTTTTGTAAGATAAAGAACGGCCTTTACTGAGTTCTTTATATAATTCTGGGAAACGTATCGCTACTTCACGTGAAATATCTTTATCTAAAACCAATGAGAATACTGGAAACATGGTGTATATAGTAGCGTAACCAACCATGAGAAATCCTTGGTATAAAGCTACAGATGAAAGGTAAAAAACAGCAGAGAATACAGCTTGCATTGTTGAAATAATCAGTCCACGGTGAATTACAAATTGACTCAGAGCAGCAGACCTCTTGTAACTCCTTCTACCATGAACAAGTAGCAAATTTGACAAATGACTAAATTGAGGAATAGAAAAATCAGCAGCCAAAGATGCTTGACGTCCTTCTAATCCTTCAATACCAATGCCAGCATCAGCTGCTTGGATCATTGACACATCATTTCCACCATCTCCCACTGCTGCTGTTCTTTTTCCAGTATGACTCTGAATTAACGTCACCACTTCTGCTTTTTGCGTTGGTGAACATCGGCAACAAACTACTGCTGGAGAACCACAAGCCAGTTCCATGAATTCTTGTTCGTAGTATTGAAGACAGACTTCTAAGGATTCTCCACTGATAACCAAGGCACAATCTTGTTTCTTTCGAAAAGTGTTGAGTTCTAGATGAGCATCAGTTCTTGTAACAACTGGTTTAAAAATGTGAAGTCCCTGAGTACGTGATACAAGTCTCGAAGACTTGGCAATACACGTAGCTGTTTCTAATTTATCTCCAGTTAACATCCATATTTTTATTCCAGCGTTTCTCAGTAATTCTAACGTAGGGCGTACCCGATCTTGGAGCCTGTCTTCTACTCCGGTAACACAAAGTAATTCCATTTCTCTTTCAAGGCTTTCAATGACAGCGGCTACTTTTGACGGTCTGTCATTGACTGCACATCGTGCTGCATTATATCTTGTTTCAAAATCAGTGTACTGTTCTTCTGTCAAATTTTTTTTCGCTACTACTAATGTTCTCAATCCTTCTCTTGCCATATTACCACACTCTTCATCTAGCCAATCATTGTATTGAACAATACCGGACATAACAACATCCGCGCCTTTCAGATAAAATGTTATTTCTGAACTAATTTCTTCTCTTACAATGATTCCCATGCGCTTGGTTTCTGAGGTAAACGGAAAAACTTGTAAAATAGTGTATCGTAATATTTGTCCATTAGACGCCTTTAGTTCTAAAAAATTAAGATCCCTTCTGAAAAGCGCTAAGCCAACTTCTTCAGTCCATTTGACTAAGGCCACTTCATCTGGGCTTGATGCTTGATAATTTCGAGTTTGATCTGGATAATAATGTTGGTCAGATTCTGTTTGACTTTGAATAGAACCCGTGTCTGTTGTCTCTGTTGTTTCTACACTCACTGTATCGTTATTGACATCATCATAAACTGGAGTTACGTTGTGACAGAGTGCTAAAGCATGAACAGCTTCGAAAATCCGTGTATTTTCTGATCTTCGTACTTTTCCTCCAGACATCTGAATGACTGTTTTTGCAGGAGATGTTTCCAGTCCATTTGGTGGATAATAATTATTTAAAACTGACGTGATTTCATCAAAAGTTTCTTGTCCATAAGATGCAGTACCTAAATGAAGTTTCTTAAAAACCATTTTATTTTGTGTTAATGTTCCAGTTTTATCACTTAATAAATAGGAAATTCGTCCTAATTCTTCGGGAATTGTCGTTGTTCTTACTACAGTGCCACTTATCTCTTTATCTCTTTGAATACACCAAGCATAAAATGTTTTACCCATATCTAGATTGATTCTAAGACTGATTGGAATGATGTAAGAGAAGAGAAGGACAAACCGGAACATATAACAGTACCAAGGTCCATTGAACCCTTTCAAACACATCATCACCAAAGCTAAACCAATTACGGCGCCAAATAGAACTTTAGTTAGTTGATTAATCTCTTGATCAAGTAAGCCAATCTTTGATCTTGGAGCTGAATGGTTCATTAATGACCGTGTTTCTTGACCAGTGTAAACTACAACTCCTAAAGCTGAACCTGAAGCAACCGCAGTGTTTGCCCAGAGTGTATTATCTACACCAAGACTCTCTTCACTATTATATTCATCTTCTCGGGTAAATGTTCCAATAAAACCATGAATATCTTTTTGAGGTTTTTCAACATATAAACTCGCTTTTATCTTAAATAATTGATCGTCACTTTCAAGTTTTTGAGTTGCTGGAACAGCTAGTCTCAATTTCCAATCAGTTTCTCCATCCAATTGGTCAGTTCGTACAAAACAAGATCCGGACTTTTCAGTTGTTCGTAATAAAACCAAATCTGCAGGAACTCTTTGACCTTTTTCAACAATAATCATGTCACCAACCTTTAGTTTTGAACTCGGAACCAGCTCAGGAGTGTCAGAACCTCTAACTAGTCTGTAATATTTTTGTCCATTCACTTCTTTGTCTCTTTTGTATCTTCTAAAATCGTCAACAGCCTCTCGACAGATTGTTACAGTTAATACAAAGCAAAGTGGTCCCCAATATGTATACAAATATCCTATTTTAAGTTCTTTTATAAATTGAGAACTTGCCATTATAAGAAAGTAGAGATTCAGGAAAAACTTAAATTGTTGAAACAAAACCTATAAAATAATATCGATTATTTTTTATGCTAATATTTCTAATTGCTATTAGGAGTAAATTCTGGTAATAAAAAATTACGAACCAGAGGTAGAAAAGTGATGATATTGTATTTCTGATTTCGAATAACGTTGGTAGGAAATTTCTCATACATTGGCTTACCAATGTGTATAGTTCTTGCTTTGTATTCTCTTTCCCTGCAACACCGTCTCCACATCCACGTACAGCATCTGTAATGAACAAAATAATATTTAGTGTTAACCAATTAAAAACTAATTGAAACTTTTAATTAATTTTATATTAACAAAAAAGAATGATTAACTAAATTGATGACCACCAATTAACAATTGATAACGGGCAATAATGAATCATTTGGATACCCATCAATCTATTTTTTTAAGGTTACTACTATAATGAGCTGTTATCATGAACAATCTAGATAATTTTTCTATATTAATTATGGCAAGTCGAGTATTGAGAAGACTATAAACAATACGTCACCTTGCCCAAGAAGCGACATTTCGCGGTTTAGATATCAGTGGGATGTCTTCCTTCGACATTCTTATAACATTGCTGTGAGTTTCCATTTCTCTTGGTTCTTCATCAGAATTGTTATTTAGATAATTTGATGTTAATTCAACAATCCCTTGGAACGCACAAGAAATATTACCGTTAAATTATGAGTAATAACGATGTATTATTTATCACGGCAATAAATAATTATGTACTCCGTCGCATATTTTTTTGTTGTAAATTATACATGAATTGCTGTCAAGTGTCAATATGAGACTTGTTTTTGTACAAGATGGCGAAATGTCAAATTTATTTTTATTGTTATCAACAATCGATACATCGAAGACAAAGCGCGGGAAATTTAAATTTAAGAGAAAAACTTTGATTTCAATTTACTTACCCACATAAAAAATATTTGAAAAATCTTGTACATGCATTGATTCGACGATTTCTAATGATTAAGGGCCTCAAATTATCATTAGTAGGTTGTATTAAATAATCAGTCTCCTCATCCATTTCAAAATTCCGGTCATCAGATGAACTCATTCGTAATGGCATTTCTTCCAACCTCATTCTGTTGATGTAAACACTCTTTCCAAGTTCATTGAAAACTATCTAATAATTTAAACTAATTATTTAACTTGTAACAGTACTTGCTACATTATTAAATCTTTGTATAAACTTAAATACAAAATGTTCTATCAATTTTTATAATAAACTTGTAAATTATAATCACTCATTTCAATGTTAAATAGAACAAGCTTTAATAGTTTAAAAATATTTTTTAACTTTCTCAAATATTATTTTTGATACACTTTTTCTTTATAATGATGATATAATCATTATAAAAATAAAATAAAAACTGCGTTAGAAAAATTGTGACTCGTCTTACGACACAAAAAATTTCCGACTATGGGCGGCGCCATTTTGGACAAAACTGATCACGTGATCAAATTTTTCTAGTGCACATGCTCCGATAAATTTTTTAAAATGTGTTTTGGAGCCGACAAATATTTTATCTGATATAAGTAAGTATCTAAATATTTTTTGTGATAACTATTATTGTATAAAGTATTTATTGATTAATAGCTCTATCTAATTATGACATAAAATAGTTTATTTCTATTGAATGAAAAATTTATTTACCTTCATCAAAGTTACAATTCATTTGATATTTCGTAGCCAAATCAAGTATTGTACGAATGTCTTGATTATTATTTCGATTTTTCTTGATAAGCTGTTTAAATAATTCCTTATAAAAAAATTTATCTTCATGGCTCATAAAAGTGACCGCTAAATCAAATCGATTACACTTGGTGATAGTAGTTAAAATATCAAGAATTGCCCTCGAATTTTCTATTTCTGGTAGACTCTTTAAACATGTATTTAACATCTTACACAAAATTTCTGTCGTTATTTCTACAGCGAATATTTTAGTTAATGAATCACTGAAAAAATATTACTCTTGTAAATAAACAATAAATGAATATTTTATGATCAAAGAAACATATTTACCGTATATTTATTAAAAAGTTTAGTTTATTTTCATTAGTGTTTAATGAATTCCATTGGTGATTGAAATCTTCTATCATAGTTAAGTATTTTTTATTATTAATCATACCATCTCGATTGTATTCATTTGCTGTAAATTTTTTATCTTTTTTATCATCACTTAAATCATAATGATTTTCACATTTTCCAGCTACTTCTTTGAAGCGGTTCCAATTGATGGCTTTTTTTTCTATGGTATCTTTTCGTTCCAATGGTTTCAAATGTGCTCCATTGACCTGGAAATAATTTAGACTGATTTATCATTCATATAAGAATAATATTAATGTCTATTACGTCGTATAACATCTTACCATTTGTCTAAAATGTTCATAAGTTGGTACATGTTGTTCTAGAGCTCTTATCTTTGCATCATTTTGCAGCTTATGTAAGGTGTCCATTTTAATAGCTTCCTGAAGCTCTTCTTCTAGACCTTCATAATTAATTGAGTGCTTTAAAATACTCATTCTCAATTGTAGATTGGCAATTCAATATTTTCTAACAAACTCTATCTTACTTTGCTCAAGGTTAAGTTACATGAAAACAGAGCTCGTTACTAAGGTGATAAATCTATTATACTTATGATGGATATAAGACGACTAGTTGACGCGATTTAAATTGACTTTATAGAATGAAAAGTTATATGAAAAAATCATTGATTCACGACAATTTAAAATCATCAACCTTATCTAGGTCATTTAGAACATTTGATATTGCAAACAAAATCACAATTTCTTTGAAACATAGGATCATGAACTCATTAAATTCTGAAATTTTCCATTAACTTAATAGTCCAGAAATTACCATGACTACTGATGAAGTCAGCCATTGATGGTGTGTATGTGTATATTTATATTTTTCTAGATGAGAAACGTGATGTTAAAAAAAGTTGATAATATATCAACCTCAGAAAATTATTATCTAGAAATCTGTATTAAACAATTACACCTTTGTAAAAAAAAATAAACACATTGGTAATTTTTTCCTGGTTGTTGTAATAAAAATTATCTCAATTATAGAGAATCATTCAAGTAGTTTGCATATAAATTCAATTCTGTCACTGATTTAAATTAAAATAACTTAATAACCAGTGAAGTAAATGGCTGTTTGAAAAAATAAAGCCATAATCATTTAATTTTTTAATATTATCATTAAAAACAGTTGAAATAAATTACAACTAATTTTTATTAACATTCATATCTTAAGTATGTAATGAGTCTAGAGATTTCTCCTTCTTCTCTCGTTCCATTCGCTTCTTGTACAATCTATCATGAGTCCTTTTCATCTCTAGGATTTCTTTCATTTCTTCTTTATCTTCTTCCTAATATTTCAGGAATGAATTAATTATTATGACATCATTTTAATTATTTATTATAATCAAATTAAAGAAGAATATTTTTGCTATTACTGATTGATGTAAACGTAAGACTAGCGCTGGTCGATTATCGGACATAGGTTGAGAGTAGTCCATCAACTTTTTTAATCTTTCTGCTGGACTCACACCTCTTTCAACCACCAAGACAATTCTAGCCCACTAAAAAATTGAGTGAATGATTGTTAATCGTTTTTTTTTTTTAAATCAAAATGTATATTCATACCTATAATTAGTTATTAATTCTAAATCTTAAAATGTTTTTATCTATATCATCTCACTCTTAAAATCATTAACTATTAAAAATATCATTACAAAGAATGACAATGCACTCAAAAATATTCGTTGAGTCATTCATTCAGATTCAAGAATACCGAGTGTGCCAGCGTGATGTGTTTTTTAAAATTTGTCCTACATTACATTGCAAAAATTACGTAAACGAGTGCTACTTTCACAGATGGTCGCGCTATTCATATCGACCGTGGTCAATTACCTGTCTTTGCCATTCGTTTCGAGTTTCGGCAATTTTTTGATAAGTATTACCCATCATGGCAATCAACATATTAACAAGGAGAATTGCAACTATTGCCATGTATACCACGAAAAGACACTGGAAAATGATTAGCATATTTAAATATTAAAAAAGAAGATTTTCATAATCATTAGCTTATCAGTGTAAATACCTTTGCTAAAATTTCATGGTCAGTTTTTTCAAAGGTAGCATAATAATCTCCAAAAGTAGTTAAACTCATGAGAAACATAGCCATGATACTTTCCATAGGTGAAGGCATTGGATTGCTGACAGTGTCATCAACACCCTCAGGAGTTTGAGGGTCATCAAATGATAGGTAAATGATGTAGTAAGCTGTAACATAATTAAATAAAAATAAAAAAGTAGTTATCTATTAATGAGAATGTTAATGTAAGTATATTTATCTTCATTTATCTTCAAACGATGTAAAGTAAATGAGAGAGAATGAATATTTTAAAGCTAATAGACAGTATGTAGCTCCTACTAAATGGGAGTGGTTATAAACTACATTAGTGTGTCACGACTATGAGTGTTGTTATAAATATGGTACTCGCGAATCGCTCTGGCAGCTTAAATCTTGTGCAATGATCTTCAAAGATGAAGATCTGCTACGTAACTTGACCTTGGCATAATGGAACTGAGACTTGATCACACTTGATAAATATGCGCATATTGAAAATATGTCAATGTTAATCAACAATCCTATATCATAACTATGATCTCGGGAGCTGTTGCAGCTCATGAGATCACTGCTCCTATCAGTTTCATTGTATCACACTTATGGAGAAAACATTTGTTGTGACATTGTTGAACTATTAAACCTCATAAGCCTTGATTATTAGCGATTTTATACTCTTTATAGTGGCGATTATTTGCTTGCCTTCTTGTAATCCATAAATTGCCTTTAGCACCACCAACGCATTAACGGTCTGTTTCAACCCTCAGGCATGTAAACTAGCTGTCTTGACCCACATCTTTTGCCGTAGAAAACTGGCCTCAAGAATCATATTAATTGTAGCAAAGAGAAAAATGGTTTTTTCTGAGAAGGAAGTTGTAGATAGGCAATATGTATAAGCAAGGCTGTTATGATGTTAATAATAAATTGATAACAATTTATTCTGCAGTTCAATAAAATATTTAAATTAATTTTTTACCAAAAAACAGAAATTCTACTTCTGATTAATAAAAAGCATTAATTTAAATGATTTTTTTTTTATTTAAATAGATGTTTCAAAAATTTTTTTGCATTATTTATTTTACATTAGTACTTGACATGTTGCAATAAAATTAAAATAAAAAAATTTTGTTCATGCGAAAGTAATTTTTTTTTTATCTCAGTAAAAATACGAAGGCTTTCTATTTCCTATAGTGCGCATTATAGGCATTCAAGTAGTTGAAATATTCATAGCAAGGTCAAGTTTTAAGCTTTTTTGCAGACTTATTCATAATTTTATAAACCCATCAACGATATGAATGATGTCAGTCAAATGAGCGTCATAAATGTACGATTTTTTTTAATATTTAAAACTATGTATTCAAATAGTTGCAAGAATAAATTCAATAATATATAAATGTCTTATTTAATTAATTATGATGTTTACCTTGAGAGAACCCCATAACAAAGACCAAGTAGATCGTAACAAATCTAAGAAGATCTCCCATAATCATTCTGTAAATCATCACAACAAAAGGTCCTACAGTTTTGAAACCTCTACAGAAAAAAAGGAAATATGGAGCTGTTGTTAACATAACAACTACTGCTAAAATGTCTTCAATTTTGTCTGCACAAGCCAAACGTAGAAATGGAAATGACAGTAGAATGCAGCAAGAGAAAAGAAACATTACGCGTGATGGTGCAGTCATCTGGAAAGTAAAATTATTTAGATTCTTAAGGATCTATTAATAAGAATTAACACTAAAAGTAATTAACTGACAATAAAGCAAAGTAATTAAATATTTATTATACATAGTAAAAAAATATTGCAATAAGGAATTTAAAATTATAAATAGCCACTTTTTACGATTGAAAAAATTTTTATGTTGCTGAGAAGGACTAAGTAATTCATCAAAATGAATGACAATTTGAGATGGTTAATATGAAGCTAAACTACTGTAAAAAACTTATGAGATGTTAATAACTAATAATAAAAACTGTATCTAATTGTTCGCTTTTTTTTCATGCCTGAATAAATCATTAAAAAAAATAAAAATCAGTAGCAAAAAATGTTTGTTCATTTTCATATGTTATTTATCATTGCTACTTGATTATTACTGTCATTAACGTCACTTCTACTAAAGAATCTTATATTTTTTTACTCACAAGATTCTCAACAAACATATTGAGACCTAGAAATCTGGCCTCTCGAAGAGCTGCGGCAATATATAAAATAGCTCCCAATTCCATAAAAACTTCTGCTGTCAGTCTGATTTTTGCAATGGGCGATTCCAACTGCATGAGTCTACATTCTTCTGTCAGATCCTCCCACCTATCAGAAAAAATTTTTATTCTTTCTATAGTTTACGGACGATCCTTTTAGTTAATTTTTTAAGCAATAAATTTTTTACTTTAAATTACATTTTTGAGAAGTAATTAAAAGTTTTTTTATTTACCAAGTCTCTGTAGAGCTTCGACCAGGTGTAATTGGTGAATCCATAAGAGTAGAGTCTGTTGTATGATTATTATTTACACTTCCACTGTCATGAATATTTATCAATGATTCACTGAATGAAGATAAATTCGATGTCGAGATTTGATTGTCATTTACAGTAAAATTCATAAACTTATTCAAAACTGAAGTTAAATTACTTGTTAATAAAGAAATTAAAGTTTCGGAATCAAAGTTCGACAGAGATTTATTAAAGTCTGATACAAATTTTGAACTGACCGCAGAAGCCAAATGATCAATTATTACTGACATATTGGAAGATTCAGGATTTTCAGTGTAAGGAGTTACAGTTACTGAAGTGGAAGAAATTGATTCAGTTCCAGCTGTCATAGAAGCTTTACCTGTAAATGCAGGTGATGGACCTGGTCGTAAGGTGAAACTTATCAGAGAAAAGATAAAATAAAATCCGAATAAAAAAAATTGCCGATAAAATCGTGATTTTATGAATGTATTCCACTTTGCGTTAAGAAGATCTACAAGAACACCATCCATCAATTCCAAGTGTTCATCTTTATCTCCAAAAACGACGAGATTTAATGCTGAAATATTATTTATAGCTCCGGTATTAGTGTCTATTGTATCAACTTGGTGTAAGGGATAGGCCGCACAAGTAATACTACCAATCTGCCAATATATTTCACGCTCAATATTCATAATGTGAAAAAACATTTCTATTCTGGCAAGCTCTGCTGCGAGTGTTAGTGGTGTTAACTGTTTATTATTTTTAATGGATAGAGAGGCGCCAACTTCATAAGCCATGTCAAATGTTGCCTAAAAATATTTTAATAATTAAAATTTATTAGTAATAAATAAGGCTCTTAAAAATTAATTTTAATAATACTATGATCATCTTTTTTCAATCAATATTTCTCTTTAGATAATGGATTAACTGAATTTGATAGATTTTAATTCAGAACAAAGACACATAAATCATTCTCTGAACGGACAGCAGCTGTTAATTTTTTTTTATAGTAAACAACCTTGTTCTACCTTAGATTAATTAAACAAAAATAGGGATAATGATACGTACAAGCTTCTGATAAATAACTAGCATATGTAACACAGTATTCCCGTTTGAATCTTGCTTGTCAGGATCAGCACCTCTGGCTAACATCAATCGGTAGCACTCTTCTTGACCTAAGCATGCTGCAAAGCTAAGCGGATATTCACCCCAATACACGTACCTAAAAACATAAATATTCATTAATTCCAAAACTCATTATCAATTAACAGCAATAACATTAATACTATTTAAAAAGTTATTTTAGAGTGAATTTTGTGATTATTTTGACTTTATTATTTACATAATACAGGTGTACATAATGTTTGCAAAAAGTAGCTTGAGAATGTATTTAGATTTTTGTCACGTTTTGATGATAGTATAAATGAAATAAGAATTTGAACAACAAAGATTTTTTTCTGTGTGAATAAATAACTATTAATTCTCATAAAAATTTTGTATTATGAAAGTAATGTTATTTTCAGTGTAAATAGCTATGATTAGAGATATATTTTACCCGTCATAATTAGTTTCTACACTAACACAGGGCCATTCATGTTCTAGGCTGTCTGTACGTGAAGCCTTTTGATCTTCTGGACACATAAAATTACCAACACAACGTTCATGAACGTTTGCTCCGCTGTCTAACAAAAATTTCACCATTGCTGGATCTTCATTGACTATTGCAATATGTAGAACATTTTCTCCTGAGTTCATAATAATAAGGTAGACTCAATTAATTGATGGATAAATAATGATAATCAGTCGGAAATGAAGTGATAAATTGATAAATTAATTAATACTAATGATGATGAGTATGATGAGGTATCTACAATTATTATTATCACGTCTATTGATGTAAAAATGATGTCATAGTTAAATAATAGCCTACCGTAATACTCATCACTGAGGTAAATGTCATTTATAAGCTTCGGATAAAAACGTAGTAATCGTTTAGCCAAATCAGCATGAATAGCTGTGGCGTTTAGCATGCACAGATGTAAAATCGTTTCACCAACTGCTCCTCGATCACTTAAATTCCAGCAGACTTCTCGGTACTTACTTTTATCTATTTTATTTATTTCCCAAATTACATTATTTCATTCATATTTCCATATTTTATCTAATAAACCTTTCCTTACCTATTTTATTTTCGTCAACATCTTCATCACTAATATCTTTTGTAACATCATAATCTGATGGATTTTCCATAGCTTTTAATACCGGCAACTTATCAACGAAAAAAACCTTATTAATGTTTATTCTCAATCAAGTTTTTGGAACATTGTTAAATTCATCCTTTTCATTTATTTTCTTCTTTCATCATTCATAAATTATTTTGTAGATAAATTTAAAAAGTAATTTATGAGGAAATATTTTTACCATTTTATGACGAGGGCGTTCTTTATTTCTCATTAATACTAATTTATCTATTGGTATCCACTTTCCCTTCCCTTTATTATAGAGAAACGGTTCAACTTTAGTTCTGATAGCATGATCCAACTCTGCATATTGTTTCGTCTGCGTGGCTCGTTTCATCATGTCAACAAGTAAGCCTCCACCTACAAATAAATTAGTTCCCTTCATCTGTATGTTTGAGTAAAAAATTCCCCGACTCAAGGTAAATAAAAATATGCACGGAATTCGATAAAATAAAACGATAGTGCGCTTTTAGCACGTGGTTTTGCCATTACGTCATAGCATGCTCACAGTTGTTTAAATCGCTAAAATTGCTCGACGTACTCAACAACACATCATAGCACTTGACTTTCCAAAATGGTCAGTTGAGTCATTTTATATTCTATTCAATCCATAACATTGCATTTACGTCATTCTTATACAATGCATTAGATCTAGAAAGTAAATGTTTAATAATGAAAGATCAAAATTTTATTGTTTTACCTTTCAAGTCGACTAATTTATAAAGAAGAATTGAGGATGTATCTGTCTGCTTTTTCACTCCACTTGTTACATTACTCTCAGTATTTCCCATTTTTTAAAATTTATAATCCAATTTCTATGGCCTAAAATTTAATTTTTAAAAATGTTTACAATATAAAAAAGAATTAGTCTTAATCTTAGGTAAGTATCTGGTCTACCAAAGCTGCTGGTTGCTATGATATATCTCCATCGATTATACACATTGTTACACATCCACAATTAGCTATGTATGTTATATAGAATCAAAACAATAAACAATCATGTCCCTGAAATTAATTAAAACAAAATTAATTAGTACATGAATTATCAGTAAAATCAAAATATAGCCAGCACTAAAGATATGCTGGATGAAAATAAATATAAGTATAAAAATATGAATGATAATTATTCTTTATTTTGAGGATTAACATTTTTAGCACACAAAAATAAACTACGACCTCTTTTCTGGCTTGATCGTAGCTTTTACTGTGAGTTTGTTGTTAAAAAAAATGCAATTGCACACTCACTTGCCCCACTAATAATAAATTTAATCGTCCTTGTCAGTTGATTTTTTTAAAAGATAAAAAAATAGCAAGAAAAAAAGATTTTAAAAAATCAAACTAAATGATAACACTTTGTTTTGACGGCAAACGTGTTAACGACGGCGACGATGAAGCTATTAAAGATGTTTGACACACCTATATACATACCTCTATGTAAGTAATCTTTTATAACGATGTGTATCAAGTGTTTACACATGACACATGTAGTCCATTGAAATTTTTTACAATGTATTAATCGGAATTCTAATTAATACATGAAGAGATGTACAGTAATAAAAAAAAAAAGGAATTTGATGACTTCAAGTTCATTGACATGTGGTCCTTAAGAAGTCAAAGATCTTGTCAACAATTAGTGCTATAAGATGATGATTGTAAATTGCCTAAAATTAGACTCTGACAGCTGGATAAATATCTAGAGAAATGTTCATATCCTATGGATGGATAGCTTAGCTATTATATGTGGGCTGTTATATGACTTTGGTTTAAAGGTATTTAATTGTTTGACGAGTAAACGCGGAACAAGTATATTATTTTTAGTTGTTGATTGCATAACCAAGAGATCATTTGCCTGTTTGTAAGCTAAGATTTATAGTAATTTTTTATAGCTTTTCTCAATTTAAATTCATCCGATAAAAAATACGATTAATCGGTTAAAAACTAGGTTAAGGTTACATATTTTAAAATGATATACATTATTTCTCAACACCCTCATAACAAAAATACTTGTATCAAAATATTTTAGTGATTCAGGAATAAAATTTTTTAAATTTTTTGAGTTCCAATATTTTTTAGATATTATTGAGAAGTATGAAATGCTTTATATGCATAAGCAAAGAAAAACTTATCATGACAATAAAAAAAAAATAAAAAATTCAATAATTAATGATTACTTTTAAAAATAAATATACTGTTGCAAAAATGTTACTACTCTACAATAATTTTGATTTATAGTGTGTATATATATTGTAGAAAATAGTTTAATGTTTATTTCCGAAGCGAATCATGCATGTAATTCGCACTTTGAGTTATTAATACTGCTTACAGAAACGTTTGAAATTTATACGACTCAAGAATTTGCATAGGGGGATCTGGCCTATAATGGTATACGCGAGTCTAACAGAAAAATTCAATAGAATGTTGTCTGGATTCTAATGAGCACATCCTATGGTACGAAGTTGGCAATACTGATACCGACAACAATATTATTTTTTTGAGATAAGACAACAATCAGTAAAGAGTTTGAGAATCTTTTTCATTGCCCACTTTAATTTCTAATTATAAAGTTTTGTACAAATATTTTCAAATAATTAACAATTTTATTTGCCTCTTTTTCCAGTTCAAATAAGAAAGAGTAGTACTCTAAGTTGGTAAAATGATATATTGTTTTCTTATGTAAACGGGATAGTAGGCCACTTTATCCACGAAATACTAAATATTGTTTTTTATTAAAATGAAACAAGTAAGAAATATATGTCATGTAATTCCTTTTTTATTTTGTAGAACAATATGGTCGGTCGATATACTCGTAAAACAAACAGACAAACCTGGCTTGAAGAAACAATGATACAAGCAGTACAAGACAATAAAATGGGCTGGTTAAAAGCTGCTAAGACTTTCGGTGTTCCCAGTAGTGCTCTACGTAGACGTGCTAGAAATAAGAATAAAAAGGTTAATGGTGCAAAGAAAGGTCTAGGAAGATATGACAATACATTTTCAGCTGAGATGGAGAAAAAATTAGTGGAGTATATATTTCTTTTAGAATCACGTATGTTTACTCTTACTTGTGATGCCACTCGTAGTCCAGCTCTTTAACTAAATAGCAGGATAGAATAATATTTCACATCGTTTTAATCATGAGGAAGAAAAAGCTAGCTGGGATTGGTCACGAGAATTTCGTTTGAGATATCCAGAGTTGTTGAGAAGTTTCAAGCTAAAATCTGCAGCTTAAAAAAAGGAGCTAAGTCCATGAAGACTTTGCCAGATGACACCATCAAAGAAAAAATTGATGAATCAAATACACAGAAATCTAATGAGTTTGAACAGAACAACAATTACTAACGACCAACAATAACATCTGAAATTTATGTCGATACAAGAATGAATGTACCTATCCTATTTTGGGCTCCTGTAGGAAAGTGGAATACCAGAGTAAATGAAAAATGGGAGAAAGCGAGGATAAGCAAGAGTTATAAAATATTGCTATAAAATGAAAGGGCAGGAAATGAAACTTAGAAGTATTATAACACGTTTGAGATATAAATAAAACAATCATTAATCAATAGATCAAATTCAGTTATAAACAAATAGTTTACATTTAATCACAATTTCTATTCACTTTGAAGTGAAATTGCAATAAAGTGCAATCGCTAAGGAATTTTTGCAATATAATCGGTAAGTTATTTAATCAATTTTCAATCCTATTTTATTGAACGTACTGAACTTTATATTGGTTTATTTAATAATAAACTGAAAAATATTTTAAAAATAATCTATACGTGCAATGCAAAAGGTTTTTTAATTATTTATATAATTTTTCAAAAATAGTATAGCCTATTTGTTGATGAAAACTTGAAATATTTTTCATACAGTAAAATTAACGTTAATAGAAACTCTATTAAAAAATAATAGAATTTAACTGACTTGTATTTGAATTATTTATAACCTTTTTAATTTATTACTGACTCCTCTAACGATATTTTCATATTAAAAAGCAATAAAAAATATTACGCTATATAAGAAGGTCAATGTGATTTCAAATTGGCTATGACTATTATTTAACGATACGAGTGACAAGAATGTGCCCTATAAGTCATGTATTGTTATTAAAATCTCTCGATATGCATTAAATTGGCCTTGTATTTATTGTTACACAGAATTGCAACTTTCACAAAAATATTTTTTCTTACAATTATTTTATCGATATAATTATTACGTAAAGTTATCTATCATCAGTACATAAGATTTAAATCTTATCTCTGTATTTTATTCTTTCGTATTGATACGTGAAATTTGGTAAAAAAAAACCGAATGATTAGAATTCCATTGAACAAATTATGAATCATCAAAGAATTGATAACGTCATGCGTGTGTGAATGCCAATGACATACCCTCTTACGCGAGCATGAATTCCAATAAACATGATGGAAAGTATGAAGAATGTTCTATTTAAGTATCATCTTATTTATCAAGTGATAATTAAAAACATTGTTTGATTAATGTGAATTACTCATAATTAATTATCCTTAATCATTCACCAAAATGATTCATGATAATAAAATACGCTAACAAAAATTTATTTTTGTGTTGGAAGCTTTTATGCGAATATTTTTGTTAAAGACTAATTCACTTTTCAACAGCTCCGTTTAAACTAAACAAATAATTCTTCTTCATGTGAGTGATGATTCGTGTACAATAATGTTGTCTTGTTCGAGATAAAACATAAGATTCTTTCACTTCCAAATTTCTTTTTTTATAATTAATTAATAAAATTGAAATATTATTAATCTTTGTTATTTTAAAAAATTTACAACTAATCTATATGTATTATGTTTTCTGTTTCAGCTAAAATACCAGAATTGAAACATGTGTACTCGAATAAACGCTGAAGATTTCAAAATAGTGATTAAATATAAATTAGCCAAACTGAATAATCACACAAAAATGTTAATTACTTAAAAATATAACTATATCAGTGTATTCTCACGATGAAATAATCATTTATAACCCAATCTTGCGGTGACTCGTATGAAAATGATATGACTTAAAACGTCGAGGCGCCGAGTAGTTTAAATCGAATTGTGATAGCTGACGGAGAGACTTAGTTTAGCTTGAGTTTACCTCCACTACTGTGGGTCAGTGCGGCTTGCGCTTTCGAGCCGCTAACATCTTCCTAATCTGTTGCAATCAACTTTATAATTGTTATACATAGTTACCTTAGTCCTAGATCATAACTTAAGTGTCAACAGATCTGTTGACTATCAGAAGTAGATTCACACGTGTCTGCCTTTGTAACTAGTTCTGCATACACCAGGAACAATTTTATTTTTCTTTATCACAATGTAAGTATAAAAGTAAATATTTTTTAAACACTCTATTACCAGTTTATCACTAGATCCCTCTTTAAAGAGTTGTCCAAAGATTTATTTTCAAAAATTTAATCATTTTTGGCGTCAGCAGTGTTAGAATTCATTCATTTTTTTTTTAAAACTGTTGAATGGTGGATTTTGTTATTGACAGAAAATTTTGTTGATTAATATCATTCATAAATGTTATAAAACTTAATTCCACAAATTATTTTATTGCATTATACACACAGTTTTTGAACATATTTTAAAAAGTGGAGACATTAATTGAAAAATATTTTTTATTATATATTTAATTCGTTGAATAAATTTTTTTGGCAAAAATTGACATTAGAGTACTCCACTAATGAAAATATTTAATTTAGTTATCTGATACCCTACATAGTCACAATGATCCTCGATCAACATTGTAGCAATCTTCTCAATTAATCTTCCTGTGTAGTATTCTACTACAGGATAATGATAAAGATTAATTATAATATTATATTACATTTTATTATTTACTTTAGATTATTTAATGAATAATTATAATACCCAATTAATTTTTAATTATAATTTTCTGTCAATAATTTGAAATAAGAAATAAAAAAAAGGCAAAAAAAAAAATGGACTAAACAATTGACAACTTTTAATTAGATATTGAATTCAAGGAAGAAATAATTCTCGTATTTCAGTTATCATACCTAATTGTTTGGAGCACCTTAAGTGGCTTATCGATCAAATAAAAGCTATAAATAATTGTTTGTTAATTATTTTGAGTGCAATTTTTGAATGAGTTACTTAATATGATAGTAAAAATATGTCAATTCTGCTTTTTTTCCATCGAGGACAGACTGTTAATAAAACAGCTAAGTCAAGGATTTTTTTGCTTCTAACTCGTGTTTCCAAAGCAAGACAAGTTTTTTGTTCTTTCCTCTCACTTTCATCGTCATTACTATACTAATTTTATATTCACGAATACGAGATGTTACTAAATTAAATTCATTCCTTAAAAAAATCGCAAAAATCTTAAAAGAAATTCTAAATGTTAAAGAAATATCATGTTTAACTTCTATGACGGAAATGATTATGTTTGAATGATTTTTTGCTTTATTGGCACTCTTGAAGATTCCACTGAATGATTTTTATGATAAATATATGGATTGTTATCACTAGAGAATGCGGAGAGGATTGTATGTGGAAATAGAATATCTACAAATACCGATAAAATACGAGGTCAGTTGAGAAATAACAGTCAAGTTGAAGTACAGAATTCAGAAATGTGGGTGAAATTGTGATTTTTTTTTCATAGAAACATTAATAAGTAATCGAGCATGCAATAAATTAAGATTGCATGACCAGAAAGGCGTCACTTTTTAATTTTATACGGTGACTTAATCATGGTTATCATCTCGCATAGGGAAACGAGTCAACGGTAATTCTCTTCAGATGACTAGTGCCTCCGGATGTCCCGTGAAATTTACGTTTAGATAATGTTAATACTCTGATTTCTTATAGGCTTTAGCTTCAATGATCCTTTTAAAATTGACTGATTTTTCTAATCACCAGAATTGATTAATAGTTTGAATTAACTTCACTTTAATTATTCGAACAGTTTGTTATAAATTTTTATGATTACTAATTAATATGTATATTGATTACTTCAATGAAAGAATGTTTAAAACAATAATTCATGAAAGTATTTACTCTATTTATTCATAATAATAAATCAATCAAAAAATACCTTTCTAATTTATTAATAAAATTATATTATTAAGTTATCAGATCTTATTCTATGCATTTATTTATTTAAATTCGAATTCTATTCAAATAACAAATCATTTAAATGAAAATTCTAGCAATTTTTCTAGAAGTCAATCATAAAAAAAATACAAATGACTAACAACAATATTGTCTATTAAAAAGATTTTTATTGCTCTTCTATTTATGGTTATTAATATTTATTGACTTCGCGAGAACTTGTAAAAATACCTTTCTAATTTATGGTAAAATTTTTAAAACCAAATTATCAAAACATTTGTCTAGAAATTCATTCACAAGCTTAAGCGTAAAAACATTTGATATAAAAATAATTTTATTACCCATTTACGGCTTCTTCATATCAAGATCATAAATGAGTTCTATAAGGAATTACTTTATTTATTAATCATAAACATTTTTTATGGCTGACATTTTAATCAATTTATCTTTAAATTCACTAATGAATAAAAGAAATCCAAAAATTGTTTACATTTTTACTGCGGAAAGAAGAATCAGGTTGCTATCAGTTATTCAATGTCTCAGCAAAATGACATAGTTACATTCTGAAATACTTGGCAATAACCCACGCTAATATATTCCAACAGATGCATCTGTTGATTTCAATGTCAATATCTTGACATAGAAATACAAACAATCAACAAGTTAATGACAAATTTACCTTTTATTTTATTCATGCATGAGTTTATGCATACTTTGAATAATTGAATGTTTCAATCCTTCCACGTGCTTTTCACATTTTAATTTATCACACCAAGTGCTTTGTAACTAGAGTAAACCAGAGCGCAATGTCTCGAATGATATATGCGAGTACATACATGTGTACTAATATGTTGCATTCATGAGTTTATTCAAAGATTTTCATCTTCTTGAGTAAGTTCATCGGCTAAGTAAAGGTTTTTTTTTCACCCACAACAGAGAAGTCATAGAATGTGCTTTTTAATCAACTGTCAGCAGCATCAGATCCATGTCGTCGATATTATAATGTAAATACATACAGTAAATAGCATTCCTGAAAAGAAAAAAAATATTTTATTAGCTAATTAATTTAAATAACAAATAAAAATTACTAAAGAATATACACTTACTGCTATTTTGTTCAATTGTATACATATATTTTTTATTCTCCTCAACTAGGAAGTGTATTAATCAATTACAACATTTAATGAAGTAATTTATTAACATAAAAAATCACATAATACTCAAGAGTTTCAGATAAACGAGGTATTTAAGTTAATCTATTTTTTCTCATCATCATCTGATACGTAAACAGTTAATCGATAATTATCATTTTTAATGAATCAAGATAGAAAAGGCATGTATGTATCTTTTTTTTTTGCAAGATAGTATATCAGCCCATTCAAGATTTGCTTGATGATAAATGATAACCATGATTAAACAGTTACTTCTCAAGCACAGTTTAATACTTTTATAAAATCTCCATTGTTCTTCCGTATGGAAAATAATAACATTAATAATAACAATAATAATATACTAACTATACATGCATTTATAGTTATTGACATAGCGACAATAGCATTGGTTGTAACAAAAGAAAACAATAGAATAATAAAATTGTTAAGCACACAGTAGTTTCTTTCATTGCGAATACTGATAAAACAATAGGGAGAAGACGAGACTGTCGATAATACTTTTATTAAAAATGATGAGTTGTAAATCTTAGATGCTTTACAAAAGATATTTAATATTAAGGATAATGTGGATAAAAGAGATGACTCCTTAACTTAACTCATATGATGCTGACATCAGCCAGTAAGATGGACAATGTTGAAAAATTTGATAGGAAGTGTAGCTTAGATATGAATAATTAGTTCCGTATAATTGTTTGCAAAATATGCATGTAGATTAGATGCATCACCCTCGATGGCTGTGGGCGTGATATAAATGAATACTCATCACAATGCGTCCACCGCCCACTTGTCGTTAATGAAACTAAATGGGTCAAGAACAGTTTGTTATGATGCCAACTAATCGACCTGCTCTGTAACAGACATTCGTTTAATTTTTCCTTGTACACATGCACCAGATTCGTTATGTCAACTTACTTACCAAGAACTGCGAGATCACGAGATCAAGAGTATGCATGAGCTCGGTCAGAATGCCAAAAATAATTACACTTGATGCTTGTTTGCACATCACCATTTCTATTGCTTTGATAGCAATTAATTTTCTTTAAGAAAATAATTATTAAATTTGTTTATTCTTGATTGACCAATTTTATTGCCAATCAAACTAATGGAATGAATGTAACTTCTGATGTTTAGATTATTTGCCATTCCATCATTTATTTACGATCTTTCAAAAATTCCTTAAATTCTTCTTTAAATACTTCACAGAGGTGATGATTTAAAATGTTTATTTTCTTCTTCTATCCTGTATAGAAAATGATTAAAGCATTATAACATTCGATGAATGTTAAATATTAGAAACAATCAGTTTTTATTGAAAACAAACTTATCATTCTTTTCAACCATTTAAAAATTTAATATAAGTTGGTATTCATCAACATCTTCTTCTTTGAAGGGTGGTTTAGAGATGATGTAAATCTTGAATACGTACGAAATAGACAGAATGAAGTATTGGATCTAAAATTAATTCCAAAAATATAAAGCGGATGTTTGATGTTCCGTAAAAAATCGTACGAGGTCTTGGAAGAAAAAGATCCAATCAATGTTCCAGTCTGGTAGATGCTATCAATATTATAATAAGTGTGAGACCCTACAATTTACGGTCTAATTGTAAATTTATGAATAACCGAGTATCTTCTGTTTCTTCATTATTTCTAGCATGTCATCAAGATATGATTGTTTTGCAATGCTGATCGTTGTATTCCTTGGGCTTGCATCTTTTGCTGCTGCAATACCTGACTACTCAGGCCTTCCTCTTGGTCCATATTGTGGAGGAAGATATAATAGATGTTGTCCCGGAAGACGTGATGACTGTAGTGCTCCAATTCTATCAACGACTTGTTACTGCGATGAATTTTGCAACAGAACCAGAGAAGAAGATTGCTGCCCAGATTATTGGTCTTTCTGTCGAGGAATTATTTTACCAACACCAGAAATAGAAGAATTAAGACGTAATTATTTTATGATTATAATTATAATATTAACCAAAAAAAAAAAAGTACTACAAAGAATATTTTTATTCTTTGAAGTAATAATTTATAACTTTAATAATAAAAAAAGTTAATATATTTAATAAAATAATTAATTTCGTTATGTTATAGAATGTCTTTACAAAGGAAAGTACTATACCCACGATCAGACATTCAAGTTGAATTGCAACACTTGGTAAGTTAAATAAAGATAAAATTTTCACTATCTCAAGCACACTTTCAAGATATTTTAAATTATTTAATTAATACTAATATTTATTCATTCCAATTAAGTTGGTTATTCAGATAATCAGACATTTTTTCATTTCAAATTTAATTTATTCATGTAAATATTTAATAATAATTCCAAAAATTCCATTAATAACTATGTATTGTGTTATAATTTTTAGTAAATGTTCTTCAATTGGACGTCGAGCGGATGTTCTTTGTGAGAATAATCGATGTTTGCTCGAAGCAGATTTATTAAATGAACTCAGTATCGAGACAGAACGATTAGGATGGTCTTCAGGAAATTATTCAGAGTTTTGGGGGAGAACACTTGATGATGGTATTCGACTCAAATTAGGAACACTCAATCCTTTAAAATCGGTATGAATACATTGTATTGATAAATATCAGAAAAGATAATTTCTTTTACTGATGTTTAATAATGATATACAGCTTCATAATATGAATCCTGTGAGGAGGATTTATAACCCAGAAGCATTGCCAAAAGAATTCGACTCTCGAAATCGTTGGCCCCGAGATATTTCCGGTATAAGTGACCAAGGGTGGTGCGGAGCTTCTTGGGCAATTTCTACTGCTGACGTAGCTTCAGACAGATTTGCTTTGATGAGTAAAGGAGCCGAAGCAGTCCAATTGAGTGCTCAGCATCTCATTTCGTGTAACAACAGAGGCCAACAAGGATGCAAAGGGGGATACTTGGATCGTGCTTGGCACTTTGTCAGAAAATTTGGGTTATTATCTTTTAAGTATTCTTACAAATGAAGAATAATGGGATTACAATAGTCTGCAACTCATTATTGATAATAAAAAATCTTTCCCAAATGCCAATCAAATTATGTTGTAGAGAAATTTAGGTTGAATCCATTCATCAATTAATGAAGTTAGGTGATAAATAGTTCATTTATTTTATAGACTTGTCGATGAAGAATGCTATCCTTGGACTGGAAGAAATGATCGATGTAGAGTAAGAAAGAAGACAACTCTCAGACATGCTGGATGTAGTACTCCAAGCAATCCATTGAGAACTGATTTATATAAAGTGGGTCCTGCTTATCGACTTGGCAATGAAACAGACATCATGCAAGAAATTATTACTTCTGGACCAGTACAAGGTAAATGTAATTTATAAACATAATTAATTTTTAGTTATTTTCTAATACTAAATAAATTAATAGTTCATACATTTTTTACGAATAAAAAAAAACATAGTTATTAATCGAATATAAATTTTGATTCTTTAAATTGATATTCGTTATTAAATGAACTAATTTAATGCTGATTAAATGAACTTGATTTTTGTTTTGTGAATCTGTGTAATTATTATGAAAATGTGTTATTACAGCCACTATGAGAGTCTATCAAGACTTCTTTACGTATCAAGGTGGAATTTATAAACATTCAAGGGTCGCTGAAAGTTATCCTAGTGGCTATCATTCAGTGAGAATATTGGGATGGGGTGAAGAAATACTAGGCAATTACCAACCTGTTAAGTACTGGGTAAGCTCATCGGTCTCTTTTTTGATCTCTTAACTAGCATATTCATGAAGTATAATTATAGTACTCGCTTTATAGAATATATTGTATATTAAAATTCATTGTTTATTAATTTCTTTTAATATAAAAAATAATACCCTGAAAAGTTAATCATACGAATACATCAACATAAATTGTATTTTAAATTTTCAGCTTGTAGCCAATTCATGGGGCAATCACTGGGGTGAGGATGGACTTTTTAGGATCCTAAAAGGAACGAATGAATGCGAAATTGAGTCTTTTGTCCTAGGAATTTGGGCAAAAACAATGTAACCAAAGTTAAACTTAATTTAATTAACACTAAAATTTAAAGCTTTGGAATAATTGTTAATGAAAGCATTTATTGAATCTCTGCTGGCTCAGTTGATCAGTTGCAGAGTTGATTGAACTCTATGATCATAAGAAGAGTTTGGAGATGTGTGATCCAGTGTTCGCTAGTATTTTATATGTATAGAGTAATAATTAAGATAACATAATGTACAATACAAGTCAAATGACTATTTGTAACCCTCACGAAATTATCAAGAAGACTAACAAATATTTCTTGATCGATTTCGTTTAAAATACTGGAAGAAAACATAATTTTTCAGTGAAAAAAATTTTTTGAACTAAGAGTAGAATATTAACCATTTTTTGAATGTATATTATTTATTTTAGAATTATTTACGCGCAATCAACATTCATTAACAAAGAAATGATAATATTTTTTGAACAAAGTAGATCAAAATATTTAACAGAAAGAAGAAATACAGTATTTATCCATTTTTATATTTATTTATTTTTAATCATAATGAAATTGACTAGTTGGTATCCTTTAAAATATTACATCCTCATTTCGAAGAATTCATATGAAAAATCTTCTTTGTTAATGATTTGTTAAACACTTTAAAAATTCATCAAAAAATTATTTAATACCGTCTATCGGGCTCCGATTTTTTTTAAAATAAAAAATTACCTTCTTGACTCATAATTTCTGTATGAAAGATTAAAAGATCTAAATAAAATATATTTTGTAGAGATATATTATTGTGAAATAAAATATTAATTTTACCACCTTGTTGTACCTTTAATAATAATAATACTAAATAAAAAATTAGGTATTATATCAACTAAAATAATTGTGCGTTGGATTTCCTCAGTACGTTTAATAATTTTCTTTCTTCAATATTGAAATAAAAAAAATATAAATATGATACTGACTTGAATAGTGTTAAGAAAATTTTTATTTTTCCGAAATATTCACAAGAAACATTTAATTTATCGCTTTCTACGTAATGAAAGCGAATTCCTTCTAAGCCAAGCGGCCCGTCGAGATCCACCAATTGTTTGTGAGAATCGGTGACCTTTGCCAAGACCACGCGAACTCCTTCCAGCAGAGGTCTTGCCTCGGAGTTCGCGGTGTTTCTGAACTGGTTCGCAGATCCAGTTGATTTTTGGATCATTTCGAATTGCCTGAAATCATTCAAAAGTTTTGTTTGAAAAATTGTTTCATGTGATGATTTAAATTCTAGATAGATATTTTGTACTATTATATAAATATCATTGTCATCTCACCTTATGTGCGGGGTCTACGAGGATCACTTCATAGTATTTGTAAGAAGAATCCTGAGCTACCCAATAGCTGTTTAGTACTCGGAGACCTCCACAACGTCTGCCAACACGTTCCTAAAATATCGAAAATAATATAAAAGTTAATAATATTGTTTGATTCAAATACTTAAATTTGAAAATATAATTTAATTTCAGACATCCAAGGAAGTAAAAACAATCATCGTAATTCATAAGTGAATATAGTTATCATCATATTAAAAAAATATTAATATAAACTAAATATGTTAGACTATTCAAAAAATCATACTTCAGCCACAGATTGAAGTTTTCGTGTGGGTTTCAATTGATTAACTCCATGGCTTTTGGGTTTACCATAGGTTGCTCCCTTGGGAACAGGTCGCTTTCTTCCTCCTCGTCGTACGCGAATTCTGAAGATTACGAAACCTATAAAAAGAATTAAAAATTTTTTACTTTATTATCATTCAAGAGATTTATTCTTGAATAATATTATTATTAAAAATTAATCAGAAAGACATAATCCCCATTACTCAGTAAGAGTGGTGCATGTACAACTCATCATTTGAAAAATTTTAAATTATCTTTAAAATGCTTTAATTTATATCTTTAATGTTCAATCAACAATATCAAAACTAATAATTTAATTTATGGACACGTGTGCTACAACTTTATCAAAATTTTATTATTTTCTTCAAGCTGAATTTTAAATCCATCATCAGTATGATAGTTGATATTTATCAATAAAACATATTAATAAAACAAATAATTACCTTGCTTAGCTTTGTATCCAAGACGGCGTGCTTTATCTGGACGTGAGGGTCTTGGAGCACGATGTAATTTAGTGAGTTGACGATATTGCCAACATCGTACTCGGAGTAAAAAACGAAGCACATCACTCTGCTTCTTACGATATAACTCTTGCATATACTTATATGCACCCATCTTGACTACCTGTAACAATTGTTAAATAAATTTATTACAATATACGTAAACAAAAAACACGATGCAGCAATCTGGTTATGACTATCTTTAAGGTTAGATATTTGATCAATTAAATTTGTGATCATCGTAATATTTAAAACAGAAATATTTAGTTCTATTATTGATGCAACTTTTATATGATTATTTAATTTATATTGTTAAATGAAAAATCATCGGATGTACTGAATATTTATAGATTAATAAATCCCGGCACTCACCCTCCACGATCAGTAAGCCAGGAAAGAACGGCCATCTTGCTTGAAACAAGGTTGTTGATAAAGTAGGAGTTAGAACTTTCGTATTACGCCATCTACATAAAAAATGATTACTAAGGAAAGAAATACTTGTCAGTTCGATTAGTAAAACAGAATAGAATTATTCAGTGCAGGAAATATTCATGTCTTTTATTGTAGACCAACTTGATCTTTATAATATTATGTCTGATTTTAGTGAGTTTTGTGAAAAACGGGTGTAAAATATTAGTCAAGTATTCTCAAGTTCGATTTAAGTTACTAGTAAATTTATAAATAAATAAAAATGCCGGTAAGCTACAAAATACCTGATAACACAGTGACTTACTTATCAGCTATGATTCATTGAAGAATTAATTGTCCATCTTATTGCAAATAAATTCTCTAAAATGGTGTGTAATTGAATCAAATACTAATATTACAGGCGTATCATTCATCATTTGCAAAGAACAATGTATCCTTGGGAAATATGGCTTTATTGCCTTTAAAAACAAGTTTTAGAGGACCAGCCCCAAGCAGTCCACCGGATAAAGATGATATTATTGATGAAGCACTTTATTACTTCAAAGCTAATGTATTTTTTAGGACGTATGAGATAAAGGTATATTTTGAGTACTTAATATTTTGATTATAGCTTGTTGTTGAAGTACTCTATTTTGTCAAATGCTATCTTGACAGGTACTTCATGTTATTGATGCAAAAAAAATTATCTAACTATATCTACTTGGATTTGAAATGATAATCCAAAGGAAAGAATTATTTATTCTCTATTATCAATTAGAGAATATAAATACTTTAATAATATTATTAAATTATTCATTTACTTCAGAGATTTTTGATGATTTGTTAATGAATTGAATTTTAGAGTGATGCTGATCGAGTATTAATATACATAACTCTTTACATAACGGAATGTTTAAAACGTCTACAAAAATGTTCAACCCAAAATCAAGCTATAACTGAAATGTATTCACTTGCTATCTCTAAATTTGATATTCCTGGTGATCCAAAATTTCCTTTGAACTCAGTCTATGCAAAACCTTCCAGTCCTGCGGAAGCTGGTAAGATTTTATCAAACTTTGACATTTGTTTTATCAGGACAATTTCATTTCTACTACATAAAAAATTTAATTTATTTATAGACCAAATGAGACAGTATTTACAACAGTTAAGGCAAGAAACCGCAGCAAGGCTTGTTGATAAAGTGTATTGTAATAATGGTAAACCAAGTAAATGGTGGCTATGTTTTGCTAAAAAGAAATTTATGGATAAATCGTTATCTGCGCCTGGACAGTAAGAAATTCAAAATTATTATCATTTTAATGTATGACATACTTTATTTTTTACATAAACTACTGAGTTAACTGCCAATTGTTGATCAATATATAACTGTTTGTTTTTAATTGTGGTTCCATTTTTCAATTAAAAAAAAAATTAAAACAATTATCTTTAATACAAATTTTTCATTATATTTTTATTCAATAATAGTTAATAATAAAAAATTTATCTATATATATATTTTTTTGAAATACTATAAAAATTGATCTAAATTTTTGGCAATCTATAAAGACCACCAGAGTATAACAACTGGTGTTCACGTACTTTTTTATCAAGAAATTGTCTTAATTCAGGTAATCCACACTCAACAGCACCAGGACCTTGTGATGCAAACATTTTTAACATTTGGTGTATTCTTTCTAGTGGCATAGAATCCAAATTCGTTAACATTCCGACAATGTAAGACCAGAATACTTGTAATTCCTCTTCTCTTTGGTCACTCGCTGATGCCATTGCACTTTCTATCTCTTCTTCTTCTATTATTTCAGTCATTGACCTATTTTTGGAGAAGCTCTCTTCTTGTAAATGGAAAACGTCGTTGGATACTTCTTTTAATAATCCTTGAGACACCCAGAATGTTATTTTTCGTCGAAGAACTGTCGCGGGAATGTGCATTGTTTCTGCAAGGTCTTCTAACGTCCATTCATCTAAAAGTAAAGATAAAAATTACTAGTATAGTTTTTTTATAAAAAAAATTTCTTTTCTACTTTAGATTAATAATAAGATATACATGTCATTTATTATGAAATAATTGGATAAAAATTTCAAATATAAATGCAAACATATTTTCAATATATACTTACTTTTATCTTGAAAATGTATTATAATAGTTGCATGAATAGGAGTGACATTAAGATCTAGTTTTCTATCTTTCAGTTCAATTTCTAAATGTACATTTCCCAAATGAGGCTTCCAACAAAGCGTTCTATTCCCTTTGAGAGTTTCGAACACTTTAACATATTTGTCTAAATGATCTTGAATAAATTTTGGTAATTCTAATTTCCATTCTTCTTTGAAAGGTGGCCAAAATTGTGCGGATAAAATAAGAGCAGATGTTGCAAATGGCGCTTCTTCAGCATTATAAGTACCGTTCGATTGTATTAATCCATCAATACGTTTAGAATCATAAATATCCTTAAGCATCACTTCACAGAAGTGTAATTGATTCTCTCCAAACCTCCGTTTCAATAATTCTAAATGACGCACCTCGCGTTCTGTTTGATAATTCAACTGAGACAAGAGTCTGTCAGCTAATTGTGTTCGATACTCATTAACGAATAAATCTTGACTACCATAGATATTAACTAACATTGAAATAATGTCAGACATTCGCCGTTGAATTGATTTAGCTGAAAATGGTTGGAAATTAATTAGAACATTACTCTCGTAAACAAAATAATTAGTCAAAATGATTGATCATTAATAAATGACTCACCAGGGTCTGCATCTACAGGATCAGGCATCCATTTCTCCCAGTCTTCATTTTCTTCGTCAACAGATCCATCATCCAATTGCAGTGATTCACCTTTGACTAATTCATCGGCTAAATCACTGGGAAAATCATCTAACAATCCACTTATTACACATCGTACCGTATCAGTTCTGCTACGTAAATAAGACTTAATTGGTTCGGAAACTGTTTCTAGCAACACTCCGGTAGAATCTAATTGTCGCAAAGCTTTGATTGCTGCAATATACGCTGTTAAAATGTCAGGGGTGTTGACACCAGCATGTAGTAAACGAGATTTTAATGCTTCTTGTAAATTTGTAACTAATGTTTTCTGAAGATCTGTCCGCTTTAAGCAAATGTTGAGGTCATCAATTGCAGGCTGTGACTCAGGATACTCTGATGAGATATAGACATTTATTTTAATCTTATATAAGTAATAAAATATAGTCATAGTCATCAATATGAATATATAATTACCTATTATAATATCAAATAATTGATCGATTCGAATTTTCGTGTACGTTTCATACAGGTAATGTGATAGTTTTCTTTTGAATTTTAATATGGCATCACGAATATTGTCAGTTAAAGTATTGGTTTTCGAAGAACCCCCTGAATATATTCTTGTTAACCAGCTTAGTACAACAGTTTCCAACCACTAGAAAAACAAAACAAGAAATAAACTTTTATGCTCCATTTTAGATTCAGTAACATAAGCAAATAGAATAACTAACTTACATGTTCCAGACGTTTAAGTTGAGTAACATGGAATAATTTATCACACGTCCGGTTTACATGCTCTTTTATACGTATATGGATTAAAGATGTAAGAACATTTCCAACCAATCTTTCTAATAATTCAAGCTCTATCAATTTTCTATTCGTTTCATGGAACATGAAAACTATCGACTGACATTCACAGTTGTCTATTTCTTTGCTGCAGCCTCCACATTCTGTAACTTCACTATCACTGTTGTCTGCAATGAAAACTCAATAATTTGTATGTGTATTGTTTTTACTATATAATATAGTAAATGTAGGTAATAAATGAAATCATAGAAAATTTACCCAAAAATTGAGCATCAGAATTACAAAATACATTGAAAGCAACTTTATAAAATTGCTCGATTATCATTTGATGTGAAAGAGGCAATTGACTCAATAAACTTGCCCGGACGATTAATTTAAATTGTGCAAGATGATTTGTCTGACCGTAGAGAAGATAATACGGATCATTTGGATCTTTTAATTCTTCTAGTCTTTTCAGTAAAGGCACAAACTCGATTGAACTTGAATACAGTTCATCGACAGCAAATTTAAAAACCTCAAAGTTCCATACTTCACCTGGAGATATATTAAATTTACTCCAAAAGTTGGGAACAATTTTTTGCCTAATATAACGTTTTATTTCATCAATGATGAGAGATTTAATTGGCTTTGATAGATTATGATATTTGATGTCTTCCAAAATTGATTGAAATTCCTCATCAGAGCACTCCAAGTGTACCTATAAAATATTAAAGGATGAAATGATATTATCGAGTTTTTATTTAAAATAGACAATATTCTATAAATAATATCATTGTTAGAATAATAATTCTTTTAACAACAAAATTGATGACAATTATGTTTCAATTCAAAGCAATTGAAAACATTGTATAGTGTACATAAATTAAAAAAATGACAAATAAAAATTACTTTTCCATTTAAAATAGGAAATGCATATTGTATTTTTGAGGCAGCATCATCGTAAATAAATGATCCATCGGTCATCTTGTATTATGTTTGTACAATAACTAAGGTTAGTTATCACTGTATGGATAAAGAGTAGTTAATATTTACATAACAATTAATTCAGGAACAAATGAAAAATAAACGAAGAAAATAAAGTTAGTAAACACAATATTTAACTTGTTGACAATTATTTACAACCCAATAAAATATTAGCACTGTTACCGGTACTTTTGAGTTAACTGCTATTTTGGAGTTCTCATAAGTTCTTGGAACAATCGTTGAGGTCAGCACCTGACGGAAAGGACAGCGACCTCTCGACTTTTATGTAGTTTCCCATCATGAGAGATGGCGACCAAAGACTCTCTTTGATGGCAACGACAACAAGTGACAACGCGACTGTCGTTTTGAGTATTTGAGTGTTTCGTTTTTTTTTTAAGTTATAATTTTTGAATTTTTTAGTTAATTTTTGAATACAAATTTATTTGATATAGTGATCTACATTGAAAAAGACCCCTTTGTAGGTTTAATAAGACTTAAATCAACTTTAAAAGTTACTATCTACTTTTTCTGGACAATACAAACGGTGAGTCAGACCGCTAAGGTCTCCTACAAGTAAAGCGAGGTTAATTGGTATTAAAGAGAGGACAATTGAAGTCTTGGAGCTGTTGGAATTTTAGACATATACTATTACCAACTTTATCTGACATCGTCCGGTTTGATTTAGATCTCATGCTCTTTTTGCGTCATTAATTGTTTTTCAAGGAAGACACTTGAATCAAGTCATCTCGACAGTATACAAGTGATCTTCCTCCAACTTGCAAATACTACTTTTGACTGCAGTTTCAAGCAGTTTACTCACCTAGTATAATAAAATACGCAAGCGTAAAGCCATTAAATTTTATCCAAGTATTTAAACAAAGTTTCTTCCAGCTTACAATAATATTTTATATTTTAAATTCAAATAAAATTATGCCTTCTGTAATTCTGTTTTATTTTGTGTTACTCGTTATGATTTAGTGTTGTTTTTAAACTCATTTACTTTTTAATCGTTAATTTTAATTCATATTTTTTACCTGATTTATCAAGTTCTTAAGATGAAAATGACAACAGGCGTTCAGTTTGTGGTTTTATTAAGTAAAGTTCGTAAAAATGAAATGCTATTCAATCCTTATTGCTATCTTGAATTACCTCTTCCTAAAGTCTTTTGGGGTGAGTTCTCTTAAATTATTTCATTTTCATTCACCTTTTAATTTTGTTTTATATGAGAAACTTACTCTGAGCTGACATTTATTAATTTTATTTTCACTACGTAAATTGCAAAACATCCAGTAACAATCACAGTAGAATTCAAATTTGTTTCTAGTTTTTATAAGTTATTAAAGAAAACAATGAAGTTATGTTCAGTGATATTTTCTGTTGAATAATAAACTATTTTCAGTGTTGATTACACAATAAATTGTTTGATATTCAGATGTTTTTAATTAATTAATACAAAGTTGAGTATTAAATATTTTATTATGTAAAGCTTAGCAAAATAAGATGCTTGCTATGTAATCATAACATAAGAATAAGGCAATGTAGATTAATATGAATTTTTAATGTGCTAGAGTTTAATCCACTTCATATATAGGTAAAGTTCTAAGTGCGATGCAGATATTTGAATTATTTATTTTTTTTTTACTTCTATTGCAGAGTCTTAGAATGTAATTTCATTATTTGCTATAAAAAATTTCTAAAATTTAATTTTTGTTTTTTATTGCATTTTTTTCTTTTCAGTCTTTCTAACTTTCATAAATACATTTTCGAAATTTTAAGTTAAATTATTTTTTCAACATCTACATGAATTGCCTTATACTTTTGAATCCAAGTTAAATTTCATGACAAATTTAATCAAACAACTTTGTGCATACATACTTGACAGTACTTTTTCTTTGCATGAACAACAAATTATGTAAAAGAAAAATTATAAACGATGCTTGGAATATAAATATGAAGTTTCAATGATAAATAATAATTTTTTTTATTCAATTGAGTATATTTATATAAATTTTTTTCTTGAATATATGAATAAATTATAACATTGGTTTAGCAATAGAAGTAAAAACCTTGAATCAAATGAGATTAGATTATTTTTTAATTAAACATTAAATCTAGGATAATAACATTTTGTTTCCTTTAGTAACTATTTTTTCATTTTTCATTAAAGTAAGTAAACATTTCAATTTCAACCTTTCAAACAGAAAAAAAAAACTAGACATGGTTTAATGCTTTTATTTTAATTTTAATTAAAAAATATTTAGATTAAAGTATTATGTCAAAGTTTATAAAAAAAATTTCAACTAAAATTCTCTAAGTAATGGAGATAAACATAAATAAATTTTCATTTCATAGATTTTTTACAACAGCTTTATAAATTTCAATTTTCCTCATTTATTTTTATAATCGTTATAACGTATTAATTACAGAAAAAATAGATGTCCTACCTCGTGGCTGAGATAATGTATTATCCTCTGTGGAATTTTATATAAAAGGGTTATTTTCATTTTTTTGACGTTATTATTCCTAACTGTTTGTGAAGGTAAAAGCCACATATAATTATAATTAATTTTTTAATTATTTTCAAATACTCATTACTCAGTTTATTCTTTTTTTTTCGTTTAAAAAATTTTTATTATATCAAGTTTTGAATTTTTCCAACTTCATGTATTGTTTTATCAAAGTAATAACTTCATTCTGGAAATCATTTCAAACTGCAATTGGCTTTGAAATATAATACAGATTATAAATAAAGTCTATTAAATAATATTCATATCTTCATGAAATTTGTTTATTATTGTTCTATTTAAATTACTCATAATATTTCTGATTTATTTATTATTAATTATAAAACTAATTTTAGATTCAATGAAGTTGCAAATATTTAATAATACAGGAATGAATGAAACAGTATTTCTCTAGTACTTGAATCTCTTTTCTGATTTTTTAAATTCTTTTATTCACAACATCAATTTTATAAAAGGCGTGAAGTGAAAAAAAGGAAAAAGGTGAAAAAAAAAAATAATTTTTCTTTCTCATTGAACTGAATTTAAAAGAAAGAAATACTCTTCAATATAAAATGTTATCTAAAACTGTCATATCTAGAACTTTCGTGGATTTTAGCTTCACTATATCATCTTTAATTTCCTGAAACAGTATTTTTTGAGTTGGAAAAAAATTTTAAGACAGTTTTATGTGGCTCTTACACGATCATTTTTATTTTGGGGGGAAAAAAAAAATTAAAACACTGCGCTCACGATAAGACGTAAAAATCAAAAGAATAAAAAAAAGAAAAGGCTGAGATTCTGCGGATATTTGTGATATCCGAGAAATTTGGCACACAGTGGATCAACTGCATAAAAAGAAAACAAGTATCAAAGTTGGTCACGTATAAAAATCAATGATTGTAAGAGATGAATTCACATTTTATACAAGACTTTTTATACAACATTTATATATGTTTGAGTTATATCAACTGGAAACAATACTTTTTGACAAAAATTTTTATTTTATTTTACAGGGAAATCTAAAAAAAATTACAGAACAAGGATGCCAACACAAACAGCGGACAACGACGACATCCGCGTGAAAATCGTGTATAACGGGTAAATAATTCATATACAATAATAGTAAATATGTGTCAGCATTCACACATGAATATCAACATGAATATAATGTATCCATCGGGTGTGTCCTAGCGGGCACGTGTTGCGAATTGTGATAGTCATGAATGCCTCTCAACTTTTACATAAATACAATAGACAACTCATGAATACATGCTTTATATTGTCTGTCTGTTCACTAAAAATATATAATAAAACTCATGTAATCATTTTCATAAATTAAGAAAAGCTAAAGCACATGATGTTTGAACTGAAATCGATTTTCCTGTTATAATGGAGCTTTGGGAAACGCATATTCTAATACCAATTTTTGCTTGGCATGCTTTCTGATTCTCATATAGATAGACACTATTCGCTCCTTTATAGATGTGTGATATTAAACATTACTATTGCATTCCTCAGATTGTCAAGAGGAAGAATAAAGGAGATTTCATGTTGGATTTTTTTTTTTTTCAACTATTTATGATGAACTCATGACTTTCTAAAATATTTGTGAAAATTATTGAATGTTTCCATATGTTGGACTCATTGATCTGAGGCAAGAATAGTTGAAAATTTTATTAGTAAATTAAATGCAAAGTTTATTAGATTCATTTTTGCAATTTAAATGGTTCAAATAATTGATCAAATTAAATATTATTCAATATATGTATATTGTTTTATTTCATTATTTAAACTATATTTTTGATATTTGTGATTGAAAATTTTTTTATTTGAAAGGATGTTGTCTATTAATTATGTTAAAAGTATTGGAAAATTCATTTTAATCTGGATTGATGTTTCTTAATTTATTTCAATTGATATCGATTTTATTTATTTTTACTGCACATCTGTGTTGGACATTAACTTCTCAGAACGACCTCATTTATAAGAATTGTAAAAAAAGTACAAGCTCTTTAACGAACTTGCTATAATCTTTGGTACAAACAATATTTAAGTCGATTTATTGTTGATTTTTCTTCTGTTTATTGTAATTTGATCGTAAAATTTTTATTTTGTATTAAAATTTATAAATAATAAATTTTCAGTTAGGATGTTGTAATGATAACTGAAACGAATGTTTTAAAAGCCAATTTTTTATCACTGCAATTTATTTTACATTGATTGTACTAGTTTTTAGTGTAATGAAATGTTATTTTATTTAGTTTAAAAAAAAACACTTTGTTTAAATTGATAGACAGAAATAATGTATACGTTTTTAGTAGAAAAAATAATGTCATTATTTGTAAAAACTTTGCTTTAAAATTTTCGTCTATTTATACTATATTGGTTAAAGCGTGTAACTTTATACTAAAAATGAATTGAAAAAAATATTTCACTTTATCGAAACTAATATTACTTGCTATTTCTTGTGAAAAAAACTTCAATAATCATTATAAAAAGAAGAACATTTATAATCGTAAAAAAAGTTAAATACTATTTCTAGATAATAAAAAACTTTTATCACGATGATGTTGGAAAAGAATAAAACATGAATAAAATAAGTGATCTTCACTCCAAGACCGGTGCATTAAAGCAGCGTAAGCTTATCACAAGATGCAGAATATTGCAAAAAGTGCACTTTAGAATCAATATAATAAATAATTTTATAATAATATTAATATTAAAAACTTGATTAAAAAGGAGACAAAAATTTTCACTTGAAGTGCACATTCTTCAGTAGATTGTATAATAGTTTTTTTTTTCTTTTTCTTTCACCATAAATATCACAATATTTAAATGTCCATTTTATTCCACAGAGAAGTGCAAATCACATATATCACGGCAGGAATGACGGTGGATGCTTTGCGGGAAGAGATGCGGACAATATGTGGGTTCAGTGCAGCAGGTACAGCTGGCTCAGATCAGTTTACTATGAAGTGGGTCGACGACGAAGGTGACCCGTGTCGAATAGCATCTCAGCAGGAACTTGACGAAGCTCTACGTCTCTATGAGCTTGAAAAGGATACAGAAATAACGATACACGGTGAGTATATTTATATTTATATTTTCTTTCGTTCTATTCACTTTATCACGAGGTGGTGTTTGAACGACCGGTTCCTCGTCTACTCTTTTTTCTGTTGAATCAACTGAAATTTAGGGCGATGAGGGATGAGATGCTAGTATACGCCTCTTCTTCAAGATCCACTCAATTATCCCGTTCGTGCCTTACATCACACGATTAAGGCTTTTGTAGTACATTTTTTCTGCCAAGTTGACGCAAAGAATTGCAAGTTTATGCAACAATAAAAAGAATCTTGAATTTTTTTTCATTAAAAAAAAATTTCATCGATGATGAAAACAGAAAAGCACAGTGTTGAAGAAAATTCTTTAAGCTATTGTACTTTAGTACAACAATAGGTTTTGACTGTGTAGACAGTTATAATAATTCTATAGCTCTTTTATTGATTTCTATATATTGCAATTTTTAAATGACATTTTTTAAATCGATTGATACAATTTAAATTATTATTTTTATCTGATACTACTACTCATCAATAGAAGAGTCTCTTTGATGAACAAATCAATCACGTAAATCTTTTTGTAAAATTGACATCAAATCATTTCATTCTATTGAAGTTTATTAATTGTATCTTTAAAGTTGAATATATTAAATAAGATACAATTTAACGCTATTGTCAAGTTATTTATTATTAAAATTAAAATTTATAGCTCATTTTGAATGAACATAAGTTTTCAAACAGATTATCGTAGAAACTTTGTAAGTAGTGTTCAAAATTACTCAAAGTATTTTCTTTGAAAAGAAAATTTATTTCATATATTTATATCATCTTTTGTTTCTTTTTCATTGGGTTGAAAAGGAGAAGATACAATGATAGTTCTTGGATTAATTATTTATGCTAACAATTAAGGAAGTAATAAGTCATTTTATCTCAGATGATGATCATAATACTTTCGGTAACTCTCCAAAGTGTCCTTTTAGGTCTTCTTCAATCATTTGTTCTTTAGTTACGGGTGTTTTAAAGTGACAAGGAGCTTTTAAGATAAAAAAAAAAATTTTTAATGTGCGATTATTTTTTTTTTTTTTCTCGTTTTTACTTCCACTTATATTCTTCTTGTCTGTATTATTTTCTAATGAATATATAGAACAAAATGGAGGGAAAGAAAGGGAAAGAGTTTAGACCTTGTTCTACATCGAGATGTATGACACATAAATTTTTTCATCGTTCTATTGATCAAATTGTGGGCAAGGAAGATAAAATATGAGTACGAATATAAATAACGAACAGATCTATATATTTATGACGTCAAATGATAAGTAAATCACATGACTACAAAGATCAGAGGGGTTTTTGATGATAAAATTTAAGGGCAAGATTTGAAATAGAAATTTTCCAGTAACAAGATCTTCTCTTATTGAGCTTTATTTATAATTTACTCTACTTTAATATTCTCGCTATTTTTGAACAACAGAATTTAATTTATCCTCTCATGTCGCTGTTCTCAATTTCTCTAGAGATATCAAACCATTGCCTACTTTCTGATTAAAAAAACACTGAAATATGCTTAACAAATATGCGTCAGCAAATAAATCAATTAATTTTACGGATCCTATAATCAATGGATTATCTGTAAATTAATTTAAATATATAGTCTATATACCTAATCGAAATAAATAATAGTAAAAATGGTGATGATGATGATGATTGGAAAAATTCATTGACTAAATTTTAATCCAATTAAATGAACTATTGAATAATTATAATTATCTCGTTTAATTACAGTTCATTATTAGATCGATTAAATAATGAATAAAATATTTTCGATGAGACATTTTTATTTGATTCTATATTATTAGCAGTAACGATGAGAAAAAGTTGGAATAATAATATGAGTATGATAATTGATTTTTATAACACAGAAACTGGCTTTTGATATTCTAATTAATAAGGGGAAATGAGTGTTTATTATGATAGAGATTGAACTGTTGAACAGGAAAATAATTGAAGACAATACTTATGCGAGATGAAATAGTTGAGAATCGTTGAGATTTTAGGAATAGGATGAGCGAAAGGATAATAGGAGAAATGATATGACAATGGTCTTCTCTCGTGTTAGCTGTCAGTGGAGTAAAAGCCACGATGGTTCATCGAAGGTGGAGAATGGTTTATGGTGGCGGCATGTGCCACGCCTAGGAGCTCTCTCTCTCTCGGCGTCGAGGGAGGCATCGATATATGTAGCCTTGGCGTGTCATCTCTTCTCGCTCCCTCTTGGCTCACATCATTGGCCCGGGGAAGAGAAAGAGTAGATCAGTAGTGGTATTTTTCGCCTGTTAAAAATATAAGAAAAAGGACACGTGGTGTAGTCTATACTAGAGATTCTGTTGATGTGTTGGAAGAGAACTGGATATGTGAGTTCTGGATGGTGGAGAAACGAACCTAGAGCTTCACTTGAATGAAAGACGAGGACTAACCAAGTAGTGTAAGGGTGGGTTATACTTTGGCTTCTAAAAGGCGTGGGAGCTGCCGAATTACCTGGCTCTTCTCTCCCTATGTCTTTTTCTCTTTCATATATACTTGTGATCAACATCACACACATACATTCACGAGAAAGCACAGGTATCTCGCGGCGGGGGATGAAGTTTGGGTGGGTGGTGGTGGTCGTTGAGCGGTTGTTGGTCCGCGTTTGCGCTCTGTGGAAACGACAGTAGTGCGCGCCGGGCGACGACGAAGTAATGCTTTTGCCGCAGTCGATAGCCTCGCACAGTTTGATCAGCATTCGTTTAGTCTGGACACCTTGTGACGGAAAAGTGTCCAGCAAACACACGCCAGAGTTGAGTCTCTGGTACTTGCACTTCTCCTCGGCCTAATTGACAACAAGTCCGGGGAAAAGAGCTAACTCAGTCGAGATAAAGAAGTGGTTCCTGAGAAGGTAAACTACTTGACAAGATACACCGAGTGAGACTTTGATAGAGTTGTTGAGGTTTCATTGGCAAAAGTTACAGGAGTAGGAGGTAAAGGTGAAACAAGAAATAGGATCAAACGTGCACCTGTTAACCGCAGATCCTCAACGTAAACGAACCTCTTTAGTTTGGAAATACTGTCAGGATCGATCGTTGCTAGTGTACAGACCTACGTAGCTAGAAGCTAAGAAGGAGCGAGGGCAAGCAGGAGGAGCCAAGAAAAGCAGCCAGGAAATTGATCTAGGTCGAGTATGGCGTGGGGCTACTGGAGCGCGACTTCTGTAAACGATCGCGGTCGCTCGCCGAGACGAGAGAAAGACAAAAATTGGCATCAGCAACAACCAGCAGCTTCACAGTCGCAATACCAAACACCCAGTGACATTGGTGGAGGTCAAAGCTATGCCTGTACTGTTCAGCAGCCTAAGGAACTTGGTGTCTTGGCATCTGATGATCCTAGTCAGATCTCAAGTGGATCTTTTTATTCTTATTCCGTTGCAGCTGCTGCTGCAGCAGTTGCAGCCGGTCGACGGACACCTTCTGCTGCTGAAGGATCTTCAGGGTTACTACAATCACTACAGAAAGATCAAAATCCACCTGGATCCAGTAATTACCCACCATCCCCTGGAAGTGATTCTGCAGAATATGAACAACCTACTATAGCTTTTCATTCTGCTTATATTCAGCAGCACGAAACTGCTGATACTTCTCCTACGGATATTGCCAAGCCTTCAACTACAGCCTCGTTAGAACGACGTATGCGGAAAAATTTACGAATTGATAATGGTGATGAAAATGCTACAGATGTTGAAGTTGAGGAAGAAATAATTGTACCAGAAGTCATTTATGAATCTAGTAGTCGAGCTAGTGTCTCAGGAATTGGTGGCTGTCTTGTGCATCGAACTCGCAATCCACCTGACCCTGGAGCCTCTATGTCTTCTCTCGACTGTGAACATTATTCAATTGCTCCTCGTCCACCTTTTGCTACTCAAGTTTGGCTTAACGACATTACCTGGGGTACGTCGAGTTGCTTTTTAAATAATATAAGCTCAAATAATCTCTTTGTTAGTCCTGTATATATGTCATGTTGAAGAAGTACTTGGAACTCTACAACCATATGTTTTTTTAATCATTGATTTTTAGTTCAGATACTACTAAAAAATATGTTATTAGAGTTACTTGTTTACTTACTTTCTATACACAGTAAATACTTTGTTGAAAAATAGTGCGAGAGGAAAAAATTATCGTTAGCTAAGCAACAACTTTGTGAAAAATCCATTATTTAACAGTTTTTTTTTCTTCCATTTTATCTCTTCTTATTTTCATAACGATGAGGGAAATTTTTTCGTTACAAGATTCAGAGTTGGAGAGAATGAAGTGACTTGGCAAAAATTACAGTTTTTTTTTTGTTTTAATGAAAAATGAAAAATTATCTAGACATTAGAAATTTCTAAATCGTTGGATGATTAACTAATATAATCATTAAATTTAATTAATATCATCCAAAATACCAAAAGTTATTGAATTATCTTCTAAATTATATACACAATTATCTCTATATATAATATCGAGTTTATTTGACATAGTGAGTTAATAAATAATATTATTATTAAAATTCAATTAATATGTTAATACCTATAATACTATCACTTTTATCTTGAGAAAATGAATTTTTTTAGAGTAAGTCAGTTGAACGAATTAACGTTAAAATAGAAAGAAATAAATGTAACTGCATTCATTAGCAAAAAAAATTACCATCAAAAGAACTAGAGCTTAAGTTAAAATATTCCTAGAATAGAAGTATTTTTGAAAGAATACATTTAATCACAGTTGATTTTCAATTAATTCAAATTATGTTGTCGTTTAATCGTATTAGATATCTATGTCTTAACATACATATCTTCTGTAAGTGCTTGAAATTTTATAGATCGTCTTGTCGCTGTGGTCACAGAAAATCGAGGCGATGAGTAAACCTCTATGTTTCAGTAAGTGCTGCTTACCACAGAACAATTAATCACCAAGAATCTGATTACGAGTGATTAATCACAAGAGTAACGTGTAGATTTTACTCTACAAGCATAAGCTCATGCTCGTGCTCTTATACTTTTATAATATTCTTTTTCTTTCTATGACTTTTATTTTAATATACTCATAGAAAATAGGCCACGTATTGCGGATAAGCCTGCAGAGTCTCGTGTCTTTTAGAAGAGTCTTTTTTTTTATTTCGTGTCGACGACATTTCTAGTCTTATTTCGACCAAACAGTTAAAAATTTATATTTTATCACATCATACATCCTCATGGTATCAATTTCGAACTCCATTTTTAATCATTCATGTACTTGTGTATGTTTGGAGTATGTTTCGTAAATAAACAGTCAAAATACCTAGGTCATTATTATTCTTTTATTTTTGTTAATGAATTAAAGAGAACAAAAAAAAATGTAGAGTTCTGATAATCAATAGTGTTGTAAAAATAAATTCATACTCATTATTTTTATCAGCTACTTGAAAATAATCAAGAATACATTTTTCATTAATTAATAGTTTTTTTTTTATCCAAAAAAAAACTAGGATCTTTCTTCAAATAATTATTCAAGAAGAATTAATGTTCTATTTTTAGAGAAATATTTAAAATTTTTTTTTTAATCAACTGATCTAGATACAGATGCATTGTCTTTATTTGATAATCACTTAATTAATTGTTAATCAATTGAGATTATTTATTGTAATAATATTTTTATAACTCATTGACTTTTCTTTCTACTAGAAGTTTATTTTTTTTTTTCTACTCCAATAGTCAAGCTTTTTGGTTGATTTTTATTTCACTTTTACGATAGAGTTAACCTGACAGAGTGTACATTTATTCCATCAGAATTTAAAAAAGGAATAGAAGATTATCACCGTACATTCGGATGACTAGTCTTTCACAGCTTGGTTTATCGTATCGTCACTGAATAGACTCACGAGTTGTTAGCTGGAAGTATAGGATAGCTAGGAATCATGAAGAAGAATAGAGAATACTCTCGAATAGTATCAATCGATTTCAACCACATTCATGGCCAATATTATCCTTAATAATGTCACTATATTTTCATTCTACGTTACCAGTTTCAGCTAGTTTAATCGTCACTTAAATTTTTTTATTGCATCGACGAGCAATGACGACGACGACGACGTATTGTTGATGTTTGATGAATAATTTTTGTTTCTCTTCTAAAATCAATAACGCACGTTTATCAATATTTGCATTTCACCCATTTTTACATTAATATTATACAAATATCTGTTTCTATAAACAAGTAATTCAATTATTCTCTATTGACAACAATAAACTACCTTGACCAGTGTAGTACATAAATATATATGAAAAAATACTTAACAATAATTTAAAAGTAATTTCATTAATGCTCATTTATTTATTCCATTGTTTAAGTAAAATTCAATTAATTTGTTGAATTTAAATAACAAAATGACAAATATTTAATCAACATTCTATATTATTTGTTGATAATTTAGTCATGATTTTCTGATAACATTATTTTATCATCCAACTGGAAAGTAATGTTGTAAATATTTCTAAATGACTTTTTTTCAATTGAAATATAAAATTATATTAAGAGTTTTTTTTTTATACTAAGAAGATATCATTAATTCTATTGAAAAAACTTTATTGAATTATTTTAAGTTGAAAAAAAAAAAATTATAAATTTTTCAGAGCATAAACGATCCTGAATATTTATAAATATTTTTTAATATTGAAGAGCTTTTATTATTCAAATTTATTTTCCATCATTTCAGTATTTATATAGACCACATTGTATGTTATTTTTATTTGATTAAAATTTTTTTTTGAACTATATATCGTGTTGAAAAATCAAAATTGATTTAATAATTATTATTTGTTCAATAACAATTCTATTAACTATTTTTGTTATTATTAAAAATTAACAATCTTAAATTCATTTCTTTCATTGAAAATTATTCATCACAATTAATAATATATTTTCCAATATCTATCAATCAAATTAATTAGACAAACAAATAATAATCATGCATAACCACTTGAGATCATTCTTCGATATCTTATGCAATAAATTATTCTTACATAATTCAATTGTTCTCGAACATTCTTCAAACAAAAAAACTAATGAATTTTTTTTTTTTCTTAAAAATATATTGAAATAAAGGCTTCTAATAAATAATAATATTTTATCTAAGATAAATTGTATATATGAATTATGATTAAAAACATAAAAATATGTAATATCAATATTTATTCAATTTTTCTTATGTCTAAAGATTTACTTGTGTTGTAGTGTTGAAGGGGAAGAATTTATAGAATTAAGAAAGTATGTTATTTAGAAGGTCTTATAAAGCATTTTTTCCCTTAAGAATTTATCCCTCTTCTTATAAACATTTTTTTCGCTTAACGTGAGAAAGGAAATAAATTAAGTATCAAGATGAAACATAGTTCTACAGATAGTTGGGTTGAACATTCACTTCATTATCGGACAACCATTAGTTTCCTTTTAATCCGATCCCGCGAGCCGTAACGTCATTTGTAAATTATTAAGGTCCACTGGGGGTGTGTCGCCGGCCTAAATAATACAGCTGCTCGTATCCCCTGCGCCCTTTATTCACCTTGTATACATACATACTCTATAGATTCACTTCCGCAATGCATATCCATTCGTACTGAAGTTATTTTCATGATGTTGATATACATACATATAGAGACTCTGCCTCGAAATTTACAATTAAATTACTCATAAATTTTGAAAAATTCTGAAATATTTATTGGAAACTCCACTATATTCTGACCATAAGAATTATTGTTGGAGCAAATAAAAAAAAATTGTAGTGGATGCAGAAATAAATTTATTGAGAGGTTTTTTTTTTATTACAAAATCACTTTCTCGTATGCATGAAGATTTATTTTTCTTCCTAAATGTCATGTTTTCTTACTAGACTATTTCGTTTCTCATTGCATATAGATGGAAATAATAAAATAATCTCTCATAGTTTTTCATTGAAATTTTTCCCTTTATTAATTCTAGTTTCAATGATAAATTGTTTGATAAGAATATGCATCGACTTTAATCATTCAGTTCGAGTTATTGATAGGAGTTATTATATGACAGGAGAAGTACATCTTGCAATTTATTAACCCAAGAATTGGAGAATAAATGAAAAATTTTCATGCCAAACTCGAATTTGGACGTGCTAAGAATATTTTTTTTAATCAAATACAAATGAAGTTGATTTTTCATTCTTTTAATTTTAGTTTCAATGTAAATGACAAGAAAAATGGCAAAAAAAAATTTTTATTCTCTTGTAGAATATTAAAAATTTATTATACAAAACTGGTGGTTTATAAATCAATCTTCTTTTTCATGTAACTTCATTGTGCAATTGAATTTATTAAAACAAATAAAAATGCTTTTAATATTATTTCATTTGTTATTACTTATTATTTGTTTTGATGTTTATAAATGGAAGTTAAAAATTGAAAAATGAATTAATTCTGATTACTTTGTGTATTGTAAAATTGACGAAAGCATCATCTTTCAGTTGTAGAGAACACTAATTGTGATCGAAAATCTTTGTGATTGGGGAAACGATTTTTTCGTTGGTTCTATTTCTTTATCTCTATTATCAGGTTCTTCACAGTAATATTCCACTTTTTGTCTCATCCATTTTTTGATATTTTCCATGTTTGTTCTATCTATTTGACAGACTGCTTTGTTTACTTACATTATTTTTGTTTCTGTCCTTCAACATTTGTCATTCTGGTAAAAATTTTTTTAGTCACACTAAAACCTGGAATTGATTCATGTCAACCTAGGATATCATGCTGGGTTATGAATCCAAGTAGCTATCACTACACTATTGACATGAATACCGCAATTTGATAATTAATTTTTATTTTTTAAAATTTCCATTACCTAAATGTGTTTATTTGAAGTACAATTTTTTTCCGGATATTTTTTTAAATCAAACTTGAAGTAAAAAGTAAACTACAGAGTATGAAGTTTTAAAAAACTAAAATATTATGCAATAAAGATAGTTAAATTGCGTTTGTAAGTTAAAGTAAAATTAAATTAATGTTAGATAGAAACGATTCATATTCTGAACTTGCAAACAATCAGAAGCTCTAATTAATTATTTAAGTTAATTTTGTGAAATAAATTATCAAATGTGTGGTTTGACTTCGTTCTGAACTTCATGACAGCAAAGTAAATCTAAAAACTTCTTCAACCCACATTTAAAAGTTTTAAAAAATTTTTAAACAAATATAAAAATCATTGAGACACAAAATTGAACATCTGACTAATCAGTAACACTATTATTTCTGCAACCTTTGTGGACCTTCCTATTACTTTTGATATTTTTTTATATAAATATTTTTAAAATTAACTTTGAACTTTAAGTAAAGTTTAAGAGAATAAAAATGGATCTAAACTCTTTTTAAAATTCTGATTTATATAAAAATATATTTGTTATATATTTATAAATACTTATGGATTAAAAACTATATTTACATGCGTGTCCTCATGGTATTTATGACGAATTTGAGATTAAATGTCTGTAGAGAATTGGTTGATTAACGCTAATGGCTCACTGCCTTAAGCCCTGGAGCAATTAATGTTGCCACCCTTCTCGTCTACACTCGCACTTAACATGACACGTAGGGTTAATTCATGCTACGTGACAATCCAGGTGTGCCATCTCAAGTGTATTAAATTTTAGCCTAGGATGATGGTAGAAAATTTATACATTCTTTTGAATATAATATTCCAGCTTGTCATTGACATCTGGAAGTAAAGTCGTTGATAAAATGAAATGACCATGATCAATAAAGAAGAGTTAGCGGAAATTTGGCTGGCTTCTTTTCATCGACGAATAAATTTCTTTCCAAGTTGGAAAGAAATTCGAAAGACCTGTCAGATGATTTATTGAGTGCTTTGTCTTCATAACTTCACAAAGTTTTACCATAAGAAGAAATAAAACACAATACTAGAGCAATTATGCTGGCTAGGCATTAATTTTAAATGTAAATTTGCGTGCAATATTCAAGAGATATCAACTATCTTATGCAGTAGAATTCAAGCTTTTTTTTTTCTTTTAATCCTATTAATTTATTTCAACATTTCCCCTTTTGGCACTTGGTACGATTTTTTCTGCCAGAAAAAAATTGCCTCAAGTGAAGGATATAATTCTTCAGAAACACAAACGTCTTGTTATTGAAGGTATCAACACAATACTTCCTTTAATTCAAAGGTATCTTTCTCTTGTCATAACAAAACCTTCTGTTTTGATCAAAGAGAAACAATAAAGTTTTCTTAGGATGAATTAATATTTTTATAGAATAAATAAATAAACTAAATCATTCATATTATTAATCAATTTATTTTTTAACTTTAACTATAGCATTTTTAATATAATAATTTAAAGAATCAGACTCCAAGTAACTTATCTGAAATTGCATAATTGAATAATTTATTCATCTGCGAATTTTTTTATTTACTTTTTAATAATAAATCAACGAGAAAAGCTTTTGTTATTTATTTGGGAGGAATATAATATTATTTAAGAGCTTTCAAGCTCCTCAAAGATAGATCGATGTTTATGTTTTGTAATAAATTATCATAGAATATTATTTATGATACAATTTCCATACATTTGCATCAGCCTCAAAAATTATGAAGCCATAACTAATTTCATTCTAAGATGTTAATTTAATTCTTTCAGTGAATATTCTTTCGCATTCTAATTACTGTTTATCATCTTTTTTTTTTTAAGTTGAAACATTTTAACGATCCTAACAAAACATCTTGGACCTCTAGAAGATTCTGCTACTCTAGTGTCGTTGAATGACTGTTAATTAATATTATTATTATTATACGAGTGGTAAAATAAAAGTCCTAAGTAGTTTAAAAATGAATAAAAAATATAGAATCATCTACAGCGTTTAAACGATTTAACGTTTCATTTAATCTTGTAATTTGATTTAAATTTTATCTTGTGGTTCCTTGCAAATAATTTAATTGTTAATCTATTTTACTTTCTAAAAATTAATCAGTGAACATCATTGCAAAGATTATTAATTGCATATATTGTTCTTCAGTTACTATCTTTTATAATTATTATCCTTAAAAAAGTTGAACTTTCGAACTGAATTTTTTATTTACATTATTAACTTTCAAGAAAGTCTCAAATTTTTTTGATGCTTCAATATGACTGTTAACAACATTGTATCAAATATTCAAATTTATGTTTGACTATCGCTACTTTCTGAAAGTAAACTAGTAAACATCACTGCAAGAAGTAAATATTCACCATTTTTAATTGAATCAGTTGTTCTATTTATGACTGGAGAATTGGTGAATACTCACTTCTTGCAGTGATTTTTATCATGCTATTTTTTAAAAAAACAGAAATAAAATCTTATTAATTAAAATATTTGATATGTTTCTGAAAAAGCTCTTCGTGGTAATTTTATACATTTCTGAATAGATAAACAAATATTAATGATAAAATTAAGCACATAAAATTTCGCCGAAAAAAAACACAATCTTTGGTCAAATATATGGCATTGAATAGTTTTATTTCTATGTGGTTTTATTTTTGAAAGATTTTAATTTCCATTGCAATGAAAGGGAAAAAAATAAATTTTTATGAATTCTATCTAATGTCAGTGGAAGAATAAATGTAGGAGTAAACTCGACAGGAAAGCGTTACACCCATCAGTGACGGAATCAAGCTTCAGTGCAGATCAAGGTATTGTTCTTGGGTACACGCAATGACGTACACTTCAGTCATGACATTCATTTTTTTCTTTATATGTCAGTCAACATATTTTATGTATCAGTGTGCTGTATAGATAAAATAATCTCAACACCAATGACAATAAGGTGAAATGAAAAATTTGAAGCCATCGGCTGTTTTAATTACTTTTGTAAAATTGAAAACATTTTCTGCTTCTTTCAATTGAGCATTCCCTCAGTATATCCACAACTATTGGTTTTCTCAAACTATTCAAGTATTTTTTTCCCCTTTTGTTCAGAAATTGTAGCTTTCTCGAGTAATATTGACTGTATCACAATTACACCTTCAAATAACTATTTAAACTTTAGATCACGATACCACAAATAAAATTGAAAAAAGAAGAAAAATTTCAAATTGTTGTAATGAAAATAACTTTGAGAATTAAAGTATAGAGGGAGAGAGTAAAGTTTCTAGAAATTAATCATTTGAGTATGAATTATTAAAAAATGAATTACTTTCAAAAGTATTTGAATGAATGTTTATGAAATGTTTTATTAAAAATTGCGGGCTTATTATAATTAGAGTTCTAATTTTAAAAAACAATAAACAAATTTTGTATTGTTTAACATGAATTAAGCTTTCATCATTTCAATGACGCATCAATATAATTGTAGAGTACTCTTTTAGAGATATATTATATCATCCATCTTCATTATTAACTTTGCGCAGGAATTTTATTTTTGAATATTCAGATTTGCAAATATATTTAAATTTAATATTACAAATATTTAATCTGTTCACTACAATGATAATTAATATGATCAAATTTCCAATTAACAGTATTTTTTTATAATAAAAAATGAAATAAAATGTAAAGATGAAGTTAAAAAATTCTTTCACATTAAATATTAATACAAGTTTTTATAAATAATAAGCTGAGAGTGCTATTTTCATGAAATATTTATACATAAATGCATATTTGAAAAGTTCTTTCATCTCTATTTACAACGATAACACTTGAAAGTTTGAGAAAAAGAAACAATAAATAGATATGCAAAAGGAACCAAACATAAATAGAATAAATGAGTGTGAGGATTATTAAAAAATGAAGAGAAAAATGAAAATTTAACATGCGAGTATAAACTTAGTAATAATTTCTGTAGCGTACATTTTAATTTCTGGAGAAATTAATAATGAAGAAAGAAAAAGAGGAAGAAATGTCTAGATGAGACTGTAATTTTGCGTTTAAAGTAACACTTCAAGAGTTCCATTTTACATTCAAGTGAGTCAGTCATTTGTAACAGGGCTTTGCGATTACTTTTCATCTTTTGTATGTCATCATCAAAGTGTCGATTACAATGTGCAACGTATCTAATACTCTTTACAGTCTGAAAGATAAGCCGCTGATTGATAACACTTTAACACATAACTGATTGCTATCGGGTATTCAGTGTGCTGATAAATTACGTGTCAACTTAGCGAACAAATGAAATATATCTCGCTGATTTAAATAATTTAAACAATGACATGTATAATAAAAATAAACTTAATCACATTTATTTGTAACTGACCTGGATTTCTAGACTAGACTACTCGTGACTGACTTTCGTAGTAGCTTCGGGGCTTCGTGGTCTATTCGACAGGTCGTCAGAGCTCGAGTGACAAGTGTCGATGGTGGTAAATCAGGAAGAAAATTGTAATTTCATTCATTTTTCTAATTTTCCCGATAATTGCCATGTCTACGTCATTAATTGCTGTCGAATTAAACTAAACTGACGATTTAAACATGTTCACTATTTTTCTTTTTTTTTTTACTTCTTCTATTATTTTGCAATCATCTTGATTTTTTATTAGTGTTGTAATAAATAGTTTTAACTTGTGTTGTAATAAATAATAAACAGAATCTTGTGAGTGATTGACAAGGTTTTTCCGTGGAAATTTATGTCAAATTATGAAGTAATCAATAAAATCTTTTTTATACGTAGTTATTTTTTTTTTTTTCTTTAATGCTCAGGAAACAGAAAAAATAATTGTAATAAATTATTTATTATATTAATATTCAGGAATTTTAGAATAAGAAATGTTTTTAACGATATCTCTAGATATTTAACGGAATTCCCAATTTTTACTAACAATGTGATAAAAGATAACGATAATTGATAGTTATGTTTTTAATCTTTAGAAAATTTTACTTTTATACAAACTTTCGTGCATTTTGAATATTCAAATAATTTTTATAACACGACAAGTGTGAAGATTCTAATCTTGGAAATTTTTTTCCAATAATTACTACCTTATTAGTTTTTGCGTGAAGGGAATTTTTTTTTATTTAATCATAACCAACGGAATAACAAAATCACATTTCGATACATAAAAGTAAAAATATTTCTGTGCAATAATGAATTTGGAGTTTTTGTCAGTAATTATTACACTTCAAAGCCTTGTGAGTAATCAGTTTACTAATGAGAACTTCAAATTCATTTTTAGATATAAATATTTTTACTTTTATATTTTTAAATTTTGACTTGTCAATCTTTTGCTTAAAATTAGCACAGAAAATTCTTTTCGTGTACCAAATTTTCAACACCTTCATGACTCTCATAATTTTACGAATCTTAGAACTTTATTTCAATTTAATTAAAGACTAGTTTTTATTAATAGAATCTTCAACATATGATGGAGTAAAAATTTACAATTTTTTAAAAAATATTAATAATTATTTTTCACTCCATTGAATCTTCCTTCAAATTTTACTTTTAAATAACATCGTATTTTCATTATTAAAATAATTATTCAGTAGTCCAAGTGCAGAAAAAAAAATAAGAATCAACGTAACAAATCAGCTGGAAAATTAAATTTTATTAACCTTTTCTTAATAATTGCCTTCTTTAAACTCTTAATTGCAATCAATCTTTTAATAAAACTAAAGTTTTAAGTCTTATAATGCTAATTAAAAGAGACGAAAATTTTAATTGAAAAACAAATAAACTTGATATAAATTAATTTTTTTAAAAAAAAACAATAATTATCCGTTAATAACTGTTGCTAATAACTTAAACCAGAATTTCATAAACATTTTATTGATATTAAAAAAGAGATTAAAGCATAAATACCGAAAAGGATAATTTTTCTGTTAATTTTTAATGTTAAAGACATTACCTAGATAACAATCACCTCAAATCCAATCTGCTTAACCGGTGCCATGACACAAGATAAAACGAATTAATTGATAGTTATTTTAAATCCATTTTATCTCTCTCAAAAAAACTCACGGTTTACAATTATTTCAGTATTTGGACGGTTATTGAGATATTTTTGATGGAACCAGGTGTGAAAAATCAGATATAGACGTAGACAAATGGTAGAAATTTTTTTTCTAAATCTCATTTCTAAAAGTTATTTTAAAAAAAAATTTTATTCTATCAAAAAAAAATAAAATATTTCATTCCAAGTTTCTAATCTAGTTCTATCAAATTGATTGCAAATTTGATCTGTTCATGTAGTGATGATGTGATATAAGATATTGGAGGGAATTGATCAATAGATAGATAGATAGATATTGGGTGATGCTTTAATCTTCATGAAAGTTGAGGTTTTCAAGTTATTATTATATGTGTTTGAATATTAAGACAATTATTTGGTTTAATTATACACTAAGTGTACAGTGTTGAGACAAGCTGTGAATACGAATATTGACTCTGATGACAAGATGAGTCTCAATACAAGAGATATCATGTTCAGAATTCCATTGACGTACGGCTATCCAGTGATATACCACAGTGTGTTCTCGACCAACTTCAATAACCGTCAAGGTCTCTGGAGTCAGGTATTACTCGTCGATATTAAAGTTTAAGGGGATCGTAACGCTTCAGGCACCATGTCGTTATGTAATGAACGTGGCTGGCTGTGTAGAAAAAATCTTTTCTATTTTATTTTTATCTTTTGTGTACATTTTTTTTTGTGCTAAAATTTTCCAACAGAGTTGGTTTCTTTCTGTCTAATCTCAGCTGAGATATAAAAAAAAAAAAACTCTCTCACTAGTCCAGAATAACTGAGCAATTGGATCATTCCAATTAAAAATCAACCTTTGTAGATTTATTAATTTATTCATGTAAAATAATGGAAACGTGATTTTTGCTGAATGAAATGGATTTTAAAATGTATTTTTATTGTTCAGTATAATATATATTATGAAAGCTTTAATCACTTTAATATTTATATTTTTGGAATTAATATGATCAGTTAAGTAATATGATCTCTGTATACAATGAATGCTCTTTTAAAATTAAAAAAAAAAAAAACCATCTCGAGTTTTATTAAAATGATTACAAGTCTAATTTAACATTCTAGAATGAAAAGAAATTTTATTTACCATGAAAATTGCTTCCAAGTACCATGTAATGTTTTAGATAATTTGTTTTTAATGGGTAAAGCCACAGAAAATCATAAAAAAATACAGATGTTTTTATGAAATATTTATAGAATATTTTTCTTTATTATAAAATTTATAAACTTTACATAACAAATTGATATAATTTCTTATAATTCATTCAATTTTATAAATTTGTTAGCTAAGTTTTAGAGATACATCTGATACAATGAAATTAACTCAAAGTGCATTTTCTGATCAACAAAAAGACAAAGTGAATGAATAAAATATTTCTTATAAATGTGATGTAGTAGCCAAGTTATAAGTTTATTGTTTATTTATATTGCTAGTGACCGAAGACCTTGATATAATTTTTCAATTGTCACTGTAATTATCCTGAGTGGAATTTCGTGTTTCACGTATAAAATATAATCAATAGTATTTTTAGGACATTTTTGTTGAAAGGTTCACAGTGCACAGTTTTTCTGCTTTTTTTTAGGATACTAGTCTTCGACAATAAAAAGTTGTCTTTGACTAAAGTGAGATAGAAAAAAGTAGAATTTGAGCTTAAAAAAAACGTGATTGGGTTGAACAAGAGAAGGAGAAAAAGAGAGAAAAGATATTATAACAAAAAAATGTGCACACAGACGTGCTCTAGATTGCAATGAAACTTTGGATATGTCTCTTCTTCTTTGGCTTTCTCATAAGAAGGACTTTTAAGAAGATCAAACTGTAACTGCTAACTTTACAGGCTGGCTACCACGATGGACATTAAGTCAGGAATTCAATTCAAATCTATAAGTTTCAATAGGTCATATTATATTGAAAGGGAAAGCTTTCTGGAAAATTAATTATTTGATGAAATTTTTATAAAAGAAGGCTTTAATGAAAAAATATATATTTTTGGAGAATTTTCATTTTTAATATTTAAACTGAATTAATTTTACAAAAGTGACATCAGTGCTTTGTCCAAAAATTAATTAGCTTTCTACTTTTGTCCTGCAAAAATTAAAAAGGCTATTCTCGACACGTATATAATATCATTCAGGGTAGCTTTGAGTTGAATAAATTGGAGTAGACGTTGAAATTCAAGCCTTTATTTTTATTTTGAGGTGTTAAAAGCTATACGACAATTAAATGACACACATTCAAAGAGACTAGTTTTGTTCACTAACTACACTATACTGAGGTCGCCTTGTAATTAAGAACACTTTCATATAAAAAACAAACGATTAACTCATCATCTTTTCATTTAAAAAAAATTACACCTTTTTCTTTGATATTAATAAAATAAATTCTCACAAACATTTAAAGCAAGCATTAAATCTAATGATCATTACTGTTGGTTTGTAACTTTCATAAATTTGCAAACATCTGTTTAGGTGCATTATTCAAAGTGATCAATTGAAACTAGATAACAGCAATAAATCCTCAGTGATGTATTGTTAAATATGGCCGAAAATGTATGAAATTTGGGTAACACCATCAATTTAAACTTTTAATTACAATATCAAGTACTTGAGTAATTAAACGACATCGAAAAAAGCTATTCATCCATTTAAATAAACGAGCTTTTAGGTCAGCATCATATCCATTCGTCTTAATTTAGACGTTCTTTGGATGATTGTAAAACCGAGCCTCCATGGCTTTACGTCACACAGCAGGAGATGATGTATGTGCCATGCACGGTCGATCGAACCGAGTGGCAATAGAATTGCAACCGATTCCACCTTGTGCTTCACCACCAGTTGCAATTGAACAGGGGCCAGGGGAAAGAGGCTTTATCTTCTGAATGAGAAAGAGACCTAGAGATTTCGTATATAACTAATGCCACTATGTTGTGTTGGAAGCTTAAAGTAGGACATAGAAGCCAACACATCTTAAACCCAAGCACTTTGGGTCACATGGCTGGAGGATATGGAACCAGCCAAGATGATATTCCACCCTTTTTGCCATACCTTGCTGCATATATGCACCAACAACAGCCAATGCGCAAGAACTTGCTCTCCAGAGCTTCTGAATCATTGATGCTTATTCACATTGCAAGGCCACACCATCTGTTGTTGGTTTCTGACTGTTAACATACACAATACGTCACAGCCATGTACTCTTACATATTATATTACTTGCTCTCGTTTTCTAATTATAATTAGTACCTACTACTTGAGAACTTTGTGTATCTAATCAGTTGCTTCTTCATTATGTTGCAGTGTTTCCTAATGTACCACCAGCACCAGGAATGCCATGTCAGGGAGAAGACAGTGAGTAACATTTGATTTCTTGTTGGCTTTGTTATTTAATTGATCCTATTTGAATAGTTAGTTACAGTTATTAACATCATCACAATTGTTAATTACTTTGAGCTTTAATTTTTAATCCGATAAAAGATTTAAATTATTGAGGATTGTTGACTGACTAATTTTTTATTACGATGAATAAAATATGATTTCAATTTTATTAAAGTTTATTTAAGATATCTTGTAATTAACAAAGGTAAAAGAATAGAAAATATTGAATTATTAAATAAAATTTAAATATTTATAAAAAGCAGTAATTAATAATATATTTTTTGTTTAATATTTAAAAGAAGATTTTTTTTAAATTAATCAAATAAGAAGTTGAACCATGAATTAATTAGAAATAATTAAGGAAGAAATATAAACTTTCAACAAATAAATACACCATTAAAAGTAATGTGGCTATTAAACTCGTTTTCATTTAATTGCTCTAAAAAGCTAAAAGTTAACTAATAAAATTTTTATAAAATTCATTAAACTTTAATTTGTATGTTAAAATATCTAAATGAAAAATGGAAATTATTTAAAAATAAAATTGACGTGGTCTTTATGTCAGTTTCAATTCTTTGCTCATCTTGAGCTTCTTAATTTACTTGTTATAATTTAATTTAGTTAAAAAATTTATTTACAAATATTCCAATGCTCATTAATTCTTAATTAAACATCTAAATTAAGAGGAATATTTCTGGAACATACATGAGCTATGAGATTAATTTAATATCGCTCTTGTAACATTAACATAAAATAGATAATTATCGATTAGATGCTATAAATTGTTCATGCAATCAGTTTATAGATATTCTGTAATGCTTTTAGAAACTTGTACAAACATGTACCTAATATTATAAGATTTCAATGATGAATTAAAGATCAGTAGAATCAATATTAAATGTCAGCTTCACCCAAGTAACATTTATAATTAAACGGTAAATTTCAAAAATAAAATATTATTTATTTTTAGAAAAAAAATTAACTTAAAAAAAGGGAGCCACGTGAAATTATAGATAATTTCACTGTTTAATTTTATCATAACAATTAATAAATAAAAAAATATCTAAAGATAAGTTAATGTCGATCAAGCAACTATTACAAATGAGATTTTTCAATTCAGAATTATTGAAATGTAACGAAAAATAGGTTTTGCTAGAAAAGAAAATGAAAAAGGTGAGTTGAAAAAAACAATGGTATACACATCTACGAAATTCTGCCAATGACTGAGTTTTTCAATACTTTTTGTATTCGTTTGTTCTTCTTTTCTATTTTATCTATTGTACACTGGAATTTTCAGCTTGAGATAAAGAGAAAAAAAATTTATAAATTTAATTTTTTCATAGTCATAAATAATATTTTACATGTCAAGTTTTCTATCAACATTGCCAATGATCATAGCAATATTAATTGTGATATAATTTTTGAAGGAATATTAAATTTTATACATTTCATAATGAATATTAAAGCAACGTCAGAAGTGATTACACGTTAGCATACTATATTGAGTTTTTTTTAATAAGAAAATAAAACTAGTTCAATATACTTTATGTTAAAGCGCCTATTTTTATCCCCTTAGCTTTATTGAATCATCAACTTTCATAAAGCTCATCCTTTTTTGTTTTGAAATCCTTTATTCGAAGTTTTTTCTATTCTACAACAGTCAAAAAATTATTAATTCAGGTTATTTCCCGAGATATATGATAAAGAGAATTGTTGAAATGGATAATAGATATTGGAATCCAAGCTCCAATAAACAGTAAAAGCTTCGAGGGGGTCAAATTCCATTATTTTAGATAGAACTATTAATTATGAGTGAATTGGTATTAGATCTGGCGCAATTCCAAATTTGATTGTAGAACAGTGGGAATATTACATGGCCAGTGCCACTCTTGTATTCCTCGTCTGCTGTCATTATGGAGATTAAAGCTTTAAATTCTTTGAAATTTATCGACTCTCTTCTAATGTGTTTATATATATATACCTTTCTGCTTACATTTATTGTCTAACACTTTCCGTATTTATTGGTAGTAAAAGTTTACTTAAAATTAGTCATGAAATTTATTTGGTATCCACAAGTTGCTATGGATTACTGTCATAAGACAACAACTTTCTTGCAGTTTTGTATTTGTTCTGGTACTATTTTATTTCATTATTTTACTCCAGTTCAAAATGTATCAATTATTATTCACTAAAAAACACTTAATATATTGGAAAACATAAATTAAATTGAATTTATTTAGGCCACATGACAATAATAAATCTTCATTTTGGTTGTATATGATAGGTAGTAGATACAGTTAATGTCAATTAAAGTTTTTTTTTCCTACAACCAATAATTGCTTTTCTTATCACTAGTGCAATTGTGTATAATACTCACAGTATCAAAATTGATTAGTGTCAAGTAATGAATAAAAACACTAATGATGATTTATCTATTTTTAGTTATATAAATATTTTATTTATTAACTCTTTCATTTTAGTTCTAAATGTTAAATATTTTAGTATTTAATTTATATCTTGTTAAGAGCAAGATGAGTTCACGATAACTTACATTATTGATATATAAAAATAATTGAAAAGTTGATGTAAAAATAAAATTGTCAATATTCTAACGGTGTATTTATTTTTCCAACAGGGAGTATATACAGACGAGGAGCCAGAAGATGGAGAAAATTATATCGGGTTAATGGCCATATATTCCAGGCAAAACGTTTTAATCGAGTGAGTTTAATAATGAAATTTTCAATAATTGTTTCATGACTATCAAAAAAAATGAAATAAAAAACGATAAAAGGTCAAGAGAAAATATTAAAAGTAATTTAATTGTTATTTTCAGAGAGCATTTTGTGCATTTTGTCAAGATCGTATATGGGGATTGGGTAGGCAAGGCTTTAAATGCATCCAATGCAAACTTTTGGTTCACAAAAAGTGTCATAAGGTAGTGCGGAAACCTTGCTTGACTGTTCAACAGCAACAATCACAGACAGATCCACAATCGTTGATAAAACAAGTAACTGATAGAAATGGTGATCAGCCTCAGCCGGACTCACCACAGTGTAGTCCTGGTGCAAATTTAGACGATGAAACCGCAGAGCAGTCGGTAGCTGAAGAAGCTCCACGAGCACGTAAGTTTTCATTAACCAAAATGAGATAATTAAAAATATAAAGAGTAAATGATGGACATGAAAAGTTTGTAACTTAATTAATATGTTCATAATATTCAGGTACTAGTGATGATGGAGAAGAATTAGCTTTGGATGCGATAGCTGGAGCTGACGGATCCGGTGAAATGCAGAGGCAATATTCGCTCAATGACTTTGAACTAATTAGAGTTATTGGGCGTGGTTCTTATGCTAAAGTACTTATGGTAGAGCTTAAGCGTACAAAGCGAATCTACGCTATGAAAGTAATAAAAAAGGCCTTGGTAACAGACGATGAAGATATTGATTGGGTACAAACAGAAAAACATGTATTTGAGACAGCTTCGAATCACCCATTCCTTGTTGGACTGCATTCGTGCTTCCAAACGCCATCGCGTTTGTTTTTCGTCATCGAATTCGTACGCGGTGGTGACCTCATGTTCCACATGCAGAGACAACGTCGTCTTCCTGAAGAGCACGCACGATTTTATGCTGCTGAGATTAGCCTTGCCTTAAACTTTTTACACAAAAAAGGAATCATATATCGTGATCTTAAATTGGACAATGTTCTGTTAGATCATGAGGGTCATGTAAAACTGACTGATTATGGAATGTGTAAAGAAGGAGTTAGAGAAGGTGATACAACAGCTACTTTCTGTGGTACACCAAATTATATTGCACCAGAAATATTACGTGGTGAAGACTATGGCTTCTCTGTTGATTGGTGGGCTTTAGGAGTATTGCTGTATGAAATGTTGGCTGGACGTAGTCCATTTGATATTGCTGGTGCATCAGAAAATCCTGATCAAAATACCGAGGACTATTTGTTCCAAGTGATTCTACAAAAGACTATTCGTATTCCGAGATCTCTTTCGGTCAAAGCAGCTTCCGTCCTCAAAGGCTTCCTTTGCAAGGATCCCAATGAAAGACTTGGCTGTGGACGTGGTCCTTCTGCTTTTCTTGACATCGTTGCTCATCCCTTTTTCAAAGCAATCGATTGGGAATTGGTAAGTAAAGAATTCTATTCATTAAAGTCTGAGAAAATTTATTGCGATCAAAATGTTTTTATGATTTATTTTTAATGTATTTAAAATTTATCTATAGAATTCTGAACTAAGTAGATTTAAGCAAATTAAAAATGAAAGTTCTTTAAAAGTCGTTTTTAAATAAGGATTAATTAAATTTCTAAACTAATAATAAATAATTAAACTTTATGAATATTCAACGAAAATTTGTTCAGAAAGATTATTTTTTAGTTTTATTTTTTGGAACAAACATACTAGTTATTTATTCATCGTAGATTAAAAAAAAGTTATTACATTTCAGTCGTTATTTTTTATTGACTTACGCTTCTCTCAGAACTCTCTCATTCGATGCAAACTGCACAGAATATATCATACATTGTTCAATTTTCTTGTTAGTCTCAGTATTATATCTCTTGAGAAATAATGAGTTGAATTTTTCATGCTTGCATACTAATTGGTGTTGTAGCTGGAACAAAAGCAGGTCACACCACCGTACAAACCACGTCTGGAATCTGATCGTGATTTGGCAAACTTCCCGCCTGAGTTTATAGATGAGATCGTTCGTTTGACGCCTGACGATCCGTAAGTTGTTTAATCATGTTTCCAATCAACAATTAGTCCAATCATTTTACAACAATACATTCATATTTTGTTCATTTGAATTTTACCATTGATTCATCAAACAAACTGAACTAATTATTGTTTTTATTTTACAGCCGAATCATTGATGAAATCGATCAAAGTGAGTTTGAGGGATTTGAATACGTGAATCCACTACTGATGTCTCTGGAAGATTGCGTGTGACAAGAGCAATACGAGTAATTATCAAATATTATTTATACAGTATTTTTTTTTTTATTCAATTGAAACAAACGCTAATATTTTTAAATTCATAATCACATATATACATAATAAAGTGTGCCAAAATTATCTGTAAGAAAAATTAATTAATCAATAAAAAATAGGCTCAAGTTTTAACTTATTTGTTAATAGAGATCATACAGAAAAATTAACTAAAAGAGTAATAATTCAGTAATGTTAAATTTAATCTTTTCACTCCATAGTAATTTTATATTTTTAAATTTCAATATCCTATATTGTTTGAAAATATAGAAAAATAATAGGAATTTTCCTAAATTAATAATCGATAAATTAATGCTTCATAGAATTATTGGTTTATCGATAGCAGCATGAATGAGCCGTTGATTGTTCACCATTGATTTTTTTAACATTGCTCCAGTTATGACTACGAGCAAAGGCAACATCAATATCAACAACAACTGCATCATCCATACCCTCACCAAAGCTATATCTATCAACTTCAAGACAAATTAGCATCTCTTCAATTAGACTACCCTCTCCAGGATTACAATTCTGATGATCATGGACACAATAATATTCTGATGATGAGGTACTCCGAGGAAAATGAGAATGACAATAACTACCATGAATACAGATTATCACCGCCATTGCCATTTCGGTATGAGAGTACGGACTGCTCGTATTCTTTTAGTACTTATGATGTATCATACACTACAGAAAATAACAACGTAACTCTTGATAATTCCAATGAAGATGATTATGACAACGTAGAAGATGACAATCCTCGGAAAAAATTACTGAAACAAATGTTTTGTTTACCATTAAATTAATTAATACTTTTTTGAACAATAGTAAGTTGCAAAAACAATTGCAATATTAAATTTAATTTGATTTATTACATTGAAATGAATTTATGATATTTAGATATAATTAATTTTGACTTTAAAATTCACTTCAAAGAATAAATGCTCAATAATTTAAATTGAATGAAAATTTTTGCAACAAAAACTTAAATAAATTTTTGCAATAATTAAATGAAGAAAAACAATTATTAGATACACATTTTAAAAAATTGAACTAAATTAAAGTACTTAATATTATGAGTGATAAATAGAATGCGAGTGATTTGATAAAAATTTTTTAATACAGTTATTTATATTTCTTGTTCAATAATAGATAATTTTTCCAATTAATCAACATTATAATAACAATATTATTAATATTATTCCTTTCACACGGTGCTGCGGTCAATGCAAGTGAAATTGTTGTCAAAAAATGACTTAGGTACCTGACAGCTATTTCAATTATTTTTACTCTCTATTGTTTTATTTTTTTGAATTTAATTATTGATTATTCTTAATATTAAACTACACAATAAATTGAAATAGTGGATTTTGTTTGAACACACATTGTCATAAATATGTCGTAAAAATCAATCGTGATTAGAATAATTAAAGAGGAGGGCGCATTGTAAATTGGGTGTGGCCCTGTTTTCTCTCATATTTATCCGATTTTTTCTATCTTGTAAATAGAATATTGAATCGGTTAGTTTTTGTTAATTAAAAGTCTGTGAAAAAAGTATGTGAAATCTTCCTGAGCAGATGCTCATTATTTGTAGAACTATGAGTAATTATTGTAATATTTTTTTAATAGAATTTTTTGATAGTAAAACTTATTTTATGTTATAACATCACGAACAATCATGTTATTAATTTGTTAGGTGCGTAAAAAATATTGATACATTAGATATATTACATATGAAATACTAAATATCGATTAAGATGTGTGTATTTATATGTATGCATAGTGATAATATAAAAGAACTGTAGTTGTGTTGTAATATAAAAAAAAAATTGATAATTAAGAAAAATTTTACATAACTTCAGTTAGTTCGAATTGAAAAATCCAATTAGATCAGGAAATAATTCAGGTATTTATTACTTATAATTAAAAAAAAGCATTGGATTTTGAGCCTTTTTACATCTATTAATTAGTAATAAAATAAATAACATCTTTATATGCCAAATGTTTGGTTATTCTACCAAAGGTTCTGCCGTGCAACTTAGATAAGATACAAAAATATTTAAATTGTGACATTAAACGAAGTAAAGATAAAAAAACATTTTAAAACTTTTTTTTTACATGGAAAGTTTTTGTAAAATTAATACAAATGATAGAAAAAATAAAAAGCAGAAAAAAGTATACTGATTTTAAAAAGACAAGAAATAGAATAAAATTAATTTAAAAATACTTATCATGTAGATTATAAATAATCGACTTATTGAAATAAATACTTAAATCAATATATTAATAATAACTAATTGATGGCTTCGGCGTTATCGGCTCTGATTATGTAGTTGGAATTGTATTAAAACGTTGGTATCTGAGTGACCGTTAATAGTATTTTTATAAAAAAATTAATTTATGTTATAATAAAAGTGACAATTCCTGTAGAAATTATGTAACAAAAATACTTCATGAAAGTTGTGTTTCTTCGTTAAACTGTTACAATGTCAAACTAGAAATAAGTGAAATATATCCCTTCAGGCGATTCGTTAACGTACACGATAGAATACTTATTGCCTTTGAAGACTAAAGTATATTACATAAATTATGTAAATAACAGTATGAAAACGATTACGCTATTATAATCTACTTATAATAGCCTGAAACAGCGAATCAAGTGAATTATTTACTGTAGTAAATATATATATATATATTTTAAAAAAAATGAGAAAAGTTAAATGAATGAAAATGATATATGTATATGCATATGTATACATATATATGATAAAGTGTGCTGAAGTTATCTGTAAGAAGAGTAATAAATAAATAAATAGGCTCAAGTGTTAACATTTTAAATTATTTGTAAATAGAGATCGTAAAGAATATTGAATTAAATGAGTAACAATTAAGTAATGTTAAGGCCAAAAGTATGAAAAAAATATTGTACTGGTAATATTCTAAAAAAATAATTACTGCTAATTGTTTACAGAAAATTTATTTCGCAATGGCCTGATTATTCATAAAGGAATTTAAATAAATATTTACCGCCCTTAATGTCTTAAAGTTAAAATTCTATTGATGATAAATTTATAAAGTATATATTGAATGAAAAAAATGCAAATGGAATGTGATCCACTTGTAATTAAATTAATGATATCTATTAAGATTAGATGAGTTTTTAGGTACATTCATATAATAGTTTTAATGCACAAAAATCAGAGAAAAGAGATAAGAAACTTTAATAGCTGAAACTTTTGTACTTTTGCCTTGCAGCCCTTGAGATTTCCTGTTTTAATTATATATTCTAAATTCTTGTTAAAACGTGAAGGATATTTGTCCTGTGATTATTTATTCAAAAGTATTTTAATGATCAATATTATATAAATTAATGCTCTCTTAATTGTTCGTAGTGTAAGAATCTTCATCTCGCATTTAAACTTATTTAATTAATTTTCATAACTAAATATTAAGAAAAAAAAAGACATTTTTTATAGATTATGTTGTATTTTTTCATTATTATTAAAACAATTATTAATATCTATAATTTATAACAACAAATATTGTTTATCAATTTCTAATGTTTATGTCTACTGTTTTACATAATTATTATATTGATTAAGAAAAGTGTCTATCTTCTCCACAAATAAATAATTTAGAGCAAAATAATATAAAATTGTATTTAACATTTATTTATAAACATTCACATCATACAATGCTCCGTTTTATTCATTTTTGTTTACTCCAATTCACTATTAATTATCTTTATTTATAATATTTGCATATTCTAGTTTCAAAAATCAATTGATTTTTAAGAATAAAAGCTGAGTCATGGAATATAATGCAATTATTAATGAATCAGATTTTTTATAATTCATTATCTACCTTTAACGGATGTTTGTGGTTGGTTGATAATTTGTGGTTATATCGTTATTTAATTTAACTAATTTGGTTTTTTTACTATCTATAAAATACTCTATTTAAATTATAATATTTTATAATATTTAACATAAACATCTGAATTTAGCAGTTATTTAATTATTATAACAAATCATTACTAGCTAGAGAAGTTGGATTACTTAATCAAGAATTAATTGATTTTGTGAATATATAGAGAGTTATTTCACTGTAACAAAATGAATGAAAATTAATTAACAAAGTTTTGCATTCTATCAATAATTAGATCTTTACCTAAAAATAATTCAATAAGCTAGTTATTAGTTAATTTCAATTAGAGTTTATCAAGATTTCAAATCAAACAAGAATAACGCGCGAAAGATGGCGCGCGCAGGTCTAACACGAAGTGAGTGGTGAATCATTCTAGAATCGACCACGAACGTCTTGTTTGACAGGTGTGCCAGAGTGCCGGTTGTCATATGTCAGATGCCAGTTCTCGTCGACGCCGTACGGTGTCCGGCGGTTTTATAACGATACAAAATGTATTTGTAATCAATGTAAGGTAAAAAAATCGTTAAATTGTCATAATTGTGAAAGAAAATAGACAAGTTAAAACGTTGAAGATTTTAGACGCATAAAAAAAATGTATAACGAGTGATTAAACGAGATGGAATTCGTTGCAGAATCATCGGAGAGTTCAGCATCAGCATGCAACGAGACAGTAAGTGTACAATTGTGTATTTAGCGTAAAGTGTATAAGTGTACATAAAAACAAAGAAACAGTTGCTGTGCAGAATAATCGTAAATAGAGAAAATAAAATCGTAAAAGCTGATGGAACGTTACATCGGCAAAACTAGTGAATCCACAGGAGTTTCTTCTGATCGATTGGTCGAAGGTAGCCATTCTCCGGCTGTTTTAAGCACGAGGAGACGTCGACGCTTCAGGAAAAGGCGGGTTCGTGGGAAAAGTGCAACATAGTGCATTCATTAGTACATTCGGCTTCCGATTTTAACGAGCAATTGTTTCAATAAGCACGCCACTGAGGATCCTAAACATAAAGCAAAATTAATCAAATAAATAAAGCTTGAATGTATCCAAAGCACAAAGTGTTTAATCACGAGAATTTTCAACTCGTGATTACGACGCTGGACCAACGTCTCTGGGTCGTTGTTTCGTGTAAACTGCACTTTGGAGGCATGTTGAGACCACAGACACCAACGGGTCGGTTAAAAGGATTTGAAACGAAGCGGTTTAAAGATCGAAAGTGTGAATAAACCCACAAATAATATTGATAATCGATAATTAATGTCTCACAGTAAGATAATAATCATTTATAATATACAAAAAAAAAAGCCAATAATAAACGCACCAGTCACCAGATCACTAATATGTTTAAACAATTCAGTTGATAATTGGAAATTATGATGAAAAAGTAAAAAATAAAATCATCAAATAGTGGATTGAAGCAAGAAAGAGAGAGGAGATTTCGTGATAACAGTGGCCAAACATGAGCTCTATGGTATACACCCTATATGGGTTTGCAATATTCTTCATGATATTCTGGTTAGGAATGTGGATTGTACACATTTTAGCTTTGATCACGGGTCGATGGAAACTTCACAGAAAGCCAGCACAAGTTCCAAGTTATGAGGTTCCGCTTCCTGGTGTTTCAATAATCAAACCGCTCATGGGTGTTGATCCAAACTTGTTCAATAATTTAGAAACATTCTTTACAATGGATTATCCACTTTATGAAATACTTTTCTGTGTTGAGGATGAATCTGATCCTGCTTTAATGCTAGTTCGTAAGCTCCTTGAAAAATATCCTCAGGTTGATGCTCGTCTTTTCATCGGCGGCTGTCGAGTAGGAGTTAATCCAAAGATAAATAACATGCATCCAGCGTACGAGGCAGCTAAACACGAGTTAATATTAATCAGTGATAGTGGAATTAGGATGAAGGAAGATACTTTATTTGATATGGTCAGGTATATGACAGAAGGTGTAGCTCTTGTACATCAACTACCATTCACATGTGATCGAGAAGGCTTTGCTGCGGCCTACGAGAAAATATACTTTGGAACAGTTCAATCAAGAATGTACCTGGCAGCAGATGTACTTAGGATTAATTGTCATACTGGTATGTCTGCATTATTGCGAAAAGCTCCGCTTGATGAGGTTGGTGGATTAAAAAAATTTGGCGTCTACCTCGCTGAGGATTTTTTTTATGCCAAGTCTCTGACTGATCGAGGCTGGCGTATCACCGTGTGTTCTCAACCTGCTCTACAAAATAGTGGCCATTGCGAAATGCATTCATTCCAAGCAAGATTAAGACGTTGGGCTAAGCTCCGTGTAGCTATGCTTCCTACAACAATCATATTAGAGCCACTCACTGAATGTTTTGTGTTAGGTGCGTGTGCTTCGTGGGCAGCAGCAGTGCTTTTTGAATGGGATTCATTAGTTTTTTATTTGGTTCATATACTTTTATGGTTTATGTTGGATTGGACGATGCTTTGTGTCGTGCAAAATAGTCCATTGCCTTTGAATAAGTGGGAATTTGTGTGTGGATGGCTACTCAACGAAACTACAAGACCGTACTTGTTTCTCCAAGCTGTTCTGGATCCTCTTATACAGTGGCGTTCACGTGTCTATAAACTCAAATGGGGTGGAGTGGCCGAAGAAGTCAAGGCCAAAGTCAAATATTAGGATTTAATAATTAATTACTATGTAGGTTTTTAATGCTATCACGTACATGTACATGTGACCATCTACATGATATAGACGTTTCAAAGATTCTCAATATCGTGCACGTATTACTACAATATTATATAGATGTATTACGTGCATTATATTCAATATGACTGATTTATATATATTATTATCGATGATATTGTATATTTTAAATTTAAAAGAAAAACGAGTCGCATAAAGTCTTCATGCTCGCGGTTATACCGTATTATTACTTTTTCTTAAATTTATTTCCTATTGAGAAACTAAATTTATGATAAAACATTTAGAAATTATTATCATATTATAAGTCATTATATGAACGTCGACATTAGAAAAAATTTAAATTTTATTGATTCTCTGAAAAAAATATGATATTACTACATGGCGATTTAAGAAATGCTGATTAAAAATTGACTTATTTATTTTAATTATTTATCTCTTCACGATAAAATAATGTATTTTAATTATCGCAATAAAGTGATTGTACTAGATAGATATTTGATAAAAATTTGTTAAAAATTGTGAAATTTTTAATAATGTTAAAATTATTGTGAAATTATTGATAAACAAATTGTAATCACTCTATTTTAAAAGTCAAACAAATCTTACAAAACATTATGACAAGACAATATATAAAAATTGTAATAAATTGATGTAAAAATTTTGAAGTAAGTAATTTTTATTTTTACACATTTTTTTCATTATTATACTTTATGAACTTTAACAAAATTTTTACAACGGTTTAATGACGTTTCTGAAAGTAAATACAAATTATTATTATTCTATCAAGAACAAATAGAAGAATTCGTTAAGTTTTGTTTGAAAACTTATAAAATACATATATATCAAAATATGTTATTTTATCGTGAGGAAAAAAAGATAGTTAGCTAGAAAAATATAAAATTTGAAAAATGCACCTATTAGCATGTAATCTATTTCCACTTCACATATGTCTGTTTGTAAATATAGTAGTAGATTTTGGAAAAAATTGATCTGAAAAATGATATTATATTGGTATAATAATTGACGCGCAAATAATTTAGTTTTGTTAGTTTCAAAAAGAGCACGTGGTACTGACAAGTTAGTGCTTTCCACTCTTGTTCTCTATTGGTCTTTAGGGGGAAATGTGTGTGCAAGGGTAAAAAAGAGAGCGTAGACATGAGTGAAAAAATAGAAAAAGAGAGAAGAAGAATGGTAGCAGTATTTAACTGTCGAGAGCACGTACGAGACGATGAAGAGAGGGAAACTACGTCCTTGTCTCTGTACGTCAACGAGAGTGAAAATAGTCTCGTGCGACAGAGCGTCCACGAAGTAGCTGAGTAAAATAAGAGAACAGGGTCATGGATACACCTTTATACCTTGTCAACTATCAGCTGAAAGCTTTGTTTGCCTCCAATTTTAATGCCTCTAGTTTTTTGCCAACACTTATAAGTATTTAGAAATTTTAAATTGGTCAAATCCTAACTTAATCGATGACGTTCTGTATTTAAGACTGAATATTTCAATTTTTTAGGAATTTCATTTAATGTTTGTTTTGATTTTATATTTCAAAACTACGTTTAATTAAATCAGTTACGACTGGATTCATAAAAAAATATCAGAATAACATCAAACACTAATGATTTAAATGTACATAAAAAACTTTATCGAAAAACGAATAATTAATCCAATGAAATATTTTCATTCGTAGTGGAAAAAATTATTGTCTTCTTAACAATCTTCATTTCAAGGTACATGTTAATTATACTTAAATCGTCAGATATAAAAAGAACACGTTAATGATAATAATTTGTGGACGCTCTTTTAACGATAATTAGTTCGGTCACATTGTACTTGCGTATTAGAATAATTAATTCAACGCGTCATGAATATCGTTTTGCCAATAAGGCGCTTAGCGTAATAGTTTAGATTAAAATTATTATATATACTCTGTATAATATTGTCTTTACTTGATAATAAGCCATGGACAACTATTATCTCGCTGATTTCAGCGTAAAGTAGTCTCGTTGCATATAAAAACATTTTTTGTACGCTTATATACAATTTCTCTGAATCTTAAAATGACTTTTTAGTACTTTCTTTTTATTCTTTATGTCGAGATAAAAAAGAAATAGATGAGTTCTATTTAAGATAGAAAAAAAAAACGTGGATGTATGTGAAGTACTTAAAGTAATAATTCAGGTAGACATCATCATCATAATCATTATACATTCAAGACTTAATAATGATTTAAAGGGGCAAAGCATCTTGTAAATATATATTAATGTAGATCTGACATTTAATTTACGTGCGAATCAATTTCTTGTACAAAATGGAAAAGTATTGATGAAAATTTCGCTATAACTTGAAAAAATGTATTATATATGTTGTTTAATTTAGAATCTAGTGCCTCGAAGATATTGAGAGGTATTGATTATTATTATAACTGTGCGCGTATGTATGTGGATAGGAATCAATGTATGAGTCGACAATTTTCAAATTTTATTAGCTATTTTATAAATTTGTAAGCATTTCGAGCTATCAAAAAATTGAATCTGAAACCAATGAGTATTTAAATTTGTATTATTCTGTAAATCTCAATTTGAATATTCATTATTTATATTAATTTTTTTTTTTTTTTAACTTATTAATAACAATTCATTTTTATTTAAAAGTTAATTTATCGTTTATCAATTTATAAAAAAAAAGAAAACGATTATTTTATGACAGTTGCATGTCAAGGTATATACACATTATTTTGTTTAAAAGTATCATTTTTCTAAATTATACCCTGTATTCTTAACTATTCTCTTTATTCATTTTTTATTATTTTTTTTCTTTTTTTTACAAAAAAATTGCATTATTTTTTTTTTTTTTTTCATTTTTATTAACAAAAAGTATTACTTAATGGCTTTCATCAATAATTGCCATGTTTTTCCAATTGGGAAATTAATTCTTTCATTTAATGTGTATTTATAGACTCATTTATATAATTATAAACACGTTTGGATAGTTAAATCGATAATGAAGGCCATTTTGACTATTGTGTAATTCGTTTCTACATGAATAAATATTTTTCTAATAGACACACATTTGCGTTAACTTTTTGTACTTGATCAATTATAACTATATCCATATTTTTATTATATTAGATAACAACAATTCAATATAAAGATCAACGATTAAAATGTCGTGATTGACTTAACACGCAGTGTTTAATAATATAATTGTCATGTTTACACTGAATTCTTAAACCTTGGAATTTCAATAATACTATTTTATAAAGTATTCCATTAAATAATTTATGTATTTACATGCACATACAGTAAAACTCTAACAATTTTACATGAATGAAATTAAGAATTATTATAAGGATTTTTTTAAATTCCTTTCAACAAAGTAAAAAATATTAAGTAAAAATGTAAAGACAAAAATTAATGACACATGTTTCTTACTTATATAATTATATTTTTCGCCACATGGGCTACCACGATAATTGGAGGATTAATCTCAAGTAAGAACAAAATAAGCTTTACCAACGTGTGAGAAGCAAAAATAAAAGATAAAATTATTAGAGTTTTACTTGTAATAAGATAGGATTCTAAACTAATATCTGTGAAGTGACATTTTTGGCAAGAGAGTGAAATTTTGGTGTGAAATGAATCTGGCAGTGATTCAACGATTATCATGTAGAAGCTTTAGGAGTTGGTCAGCCTCAATTAAATTGCTTTCTTTATTGATCGCACAACTAATATTTTTTTAAAATGATTATTCATACAAATATTTACTTTCAATCGACTTTCTGAATGTTCAGATGTATAACGGATCTTAGCAAATAGTGTTTATTTATTGATGACATATTTACAAAGTAAACACCTGGTGCATGAAATTTTTGTTTTTATTTTTGGCAAACTTTTTTGAGGAAAATATTTTTTTTAACTCTATTGTAGTAATGCAATAAAGCAATCTAGTTGCTATATTAATTGAATATCATGTAGAAAGGGAGTAAATATAGGAGTTTGAGGAGCCAAGTAGGACACAGGAAATATAAACGTGGGAATTGAGTCCATGCACTTGGCATTCTGAAATAACTTTTTTGTCTTTCTTTCCACACATGATAAAAAAAAAAAAACTTTTTTGCTAGGAACTTCAATTCTAGCAAAGTATTATCATTCTCTATCTTCCCTGTAATATAAACTTTTAAATGATTGAAAATATATTTCTTATCGTTTGGTTTTAATAAAATCAATCATTTAAACTTTACGTTTCCATACACTTGAGTTACTAAAAAGTATATACAAACAACATAAACTGATGTTCGTCGCGTGCATATCAATCTCATGATCTCCATTAAAATATTAATAGTTTATCAACACGAGTCCAGAGTTTAACAATGACTCACACTATTGAAAGGATATCCTACTACTTTGAATATTGTGGTATTGTAAATTAGAGTTTTTTTTAGAGGGTTATCGATTCATTATTCGTATTAAATTACTATTACTTATAAAAGATAGTATTTAATCATTTATTTTGCACAAAGGAAGTTGAAAAGTTCTAGTTATTCGTTCACTATCTGTCAAATCAACATAGATATCTTGAATGATATATAGGGGTTGGTAGAAGTTGACGTGGATATTTCCGTTCTAACACGCTTTTATATTATTATTTATCATGTTAAATAATATGATGTATCGTATTTCTTATTAAACTGTCTAGTTATTTTCATTGTTATAAATGAATTTATAGAAAAAAAATATATTCGTTTGAATAAGACTGAAAAAGGGATGACTAAATCCCTAAGCCTTGATATCTTGACATCTTTCTTACTCGCAAGTACATACTTTGAGGGGCCAAATAAAGTAAAATATAAAAAAAAAATTAAAAGGTTTTGAAAAAAGGAATTTTTTCTTCTTTCTGAAAGATGTATTAATATACAAGAAAAATTAAAGGAAGGAGGGTAAATCAGATGGCTGTTTTAAAAGCTGCTTGTCCAGAGTAAAATTATCCATAGTGGGATGTGTATTAGTGGATCGATATTATGTTTGAGGGAAGTAGAGTAGGAAGGTACAGAGTGTCGTAGTGATATATGTGATTTGGTCGTCTGAGTAAATTAGATTCTATGTTAAATGATCTGAAAAATGAACTGAACAAATATTTATTTTTCTACGTTTTTTTTTTTTGCTTTTATTTGTTTGAAACTTTTAATTACTGTTTCGATATTAAACGAGGACTAATTTTCATTTTATATTTAAATTACAATCTCTGATGGAAAAAAAGTTAATTTGAAAAACAAAAAAACAAATTTAATCAAAATATTAATCGGTTGAAACTTTCAAACTTTTATTTTGCTGAATAACTTTTTGATATTTTTAACCATTTTTTTTAATACATTTTGTGTCAAATGAAAAAAGTTTGATGTATAAAGTAATTTGTTCTATTAAAAATCAAAGTAATATTGTGCATTAATGTTACGTGCAATACATTATAAACCTTGAGATTTAAGTATATTTAGATTAATGTTGTATCTTGATTCTAATTGGAGAACTTGGACTCGAGTTGATGCTTTTTAGCTTTAGGAACTTATGCAAGGTCGACCACAACTATCAATATAAAATGTAAATCAAATACCTATAATATTGGTCACAAAATATTTATACCTATCAAATAATAATTTAGTTGAGGAAGACAAACTCTAAGTGGAATAAAATACTTGATGTAAAAATAGTTTTTGTTGCTAAGGTAACGATCTTGATTGGTCAATCAATTTTGCAATATTATCAGTTAGAGATTGCATACCAATATGAGGAAAAGAATCTAATATCTGAATTTATAATAAGTTTTTTTACAAAAACAAGTTGTTTATTAAGCTCGAAATTCTTACATGATTACTTAGTAGCTCATCAATATCTATCTTATACAAACGTTCGCATACGTGTCTGTGATAATAAGTTTTAATTTGTGTTCATGGTAACTCGTTACATACTAATATTTAGCTGGTACTTGATGACTGGCAATGCTATAATATAATCTTGATAAGTAAAAAATGAAAAAAAAACGTGTAAATAATGATGATGATAATAACAAAGAAGACGTTATTAAAATTCCACATGAAATAATATGAGTATATGAGAATATGGAGATCAAAGAAGTATCGTATGTCTAAGCATGTGTCTGGATATGTGATATTGTAATTAATTCTATCAAAATAATGAGTAATAAAATCATCAATCAATCAATTTATGTGGTTTATCAACTGATTTCTTACTCCATTTATTAATTCTAATATACATTTTATATAATTTGTTTTATCATCCGAAATTCATATCTACATTTATTTCACTATGAAAATAGATTGTAAAATAAACAGGTTTTTTTTTAATGTATACAGTACGAATGATATTGAATTTTTTTGTTTGAGGGAAAATTTATAAATAGAAGTCTGTAAATCATTGAAAATATGTTTCCTTTGCAAAAAATATTTATGACAGAATTTTCGTTTTATTTTTATCAAGAACTATAATTTATGTTTGAGCATTTTTAAAAATTTTAACACTTTTTCCTTATTTTATCAAGCGTTTGAAAATATTAAAAACAATTTTTCAATTATTATATTTAAATAGTTGTCAATTATTTTAATTTCATAGATAATACTCATATTAGTATTAATTGTTGCAATTACAATTTTTTTCTATTCATAGTTGCATTTCATTTAGAAGATACTCTTTTTTAAAATGTCAATTCAATAAAGTATTTTTCTCATTATTAAATAATGTCAATTAAACAAATGGTTCAATTTTAATTCCTTAAGGAATAATTATTTTAGTGTGATGTAAATTTTCTCAAATGCTTAATAGTAGTTTGAATCATCTTACTTAAAAATGTTATCAACTTGATCTCAGAATGCATCAGTTGATCTCTTGAGAATTAAAACTAATATTAAATATTTTTCACTCCTTTCTATGTTGTTTTATTATCATTAGTCATTTTCACCATTTCTATTTCCTTTACTTTATTACAAAAAAAAAATATTAATACGATCGTTAGGAAAGTTCTGTTATATGTAAACAAATTTGTCATCTGCGATATCTGGAAAACAGTTCGACCAATTTAGATTGGAAACTTCTCAATATCACTTTAGATAGCTTCAAACTTCAGAGGAACTGTAAATGACATCAATTTCAATATCTTTTTAAAACAAACAACACAAAAAGTATCTTTAATTAAAACTAACTTTTTTTATTTTTATAAAATAATGTATCATAAGATCCAAGTATTAATATCTTTATTAAAAAAATTTTTTCAATCTTCCTGAACATCAGATGTATTTAATAAACTCTGTTCAAATATTTTTTCTTAGAAGCAAAAAAATAAAATACCACGGCTTCTTTGAGAACAATCGAGAACTTGATAATCTTTATTATTAAAAGAGGTCTTGAACACATTGATAACTTTTAATTTTCATAATTAAATAAAAAAGAATAAAATGAAGTGACTTCATTTAACAGTTTTATTAAATATTAAAAAAGGCAATTGAAGATAAGTAAAATAGTTTGTTATTTGTGTAAGGATATGTTGATAAGTTTACCCTCGGGGTCAATTGTTTCCAGAGCACATAGAGAGTTGACGTTGGAACTAGATCATCTAGATAGATTCGGTTAGATGACAAGGTAAAACTGTCACCCACTCTCATTTTCCTTATTTAATCCCAATTAGCCTCTTGACGTACGGTTTGTAAATAAGATTTAATGATAGAATTATGTACATAGTACTATGTAATATTGCCTTTTAGAGAACAAGTTCTACGGTCATTGGCGTCATACCATTACGTCCAGAGAATGAAAACAACTATAGATCAATCTGGTTTCCTGAAATAAAAAAGATATTTGTAATACAAAATGCAATATCTTCACCACGTGTTTTATGTAGAAATTTATGTATCTCCATCAGGTGCAAGGTCACGTAAATAAGAAGTAAATACTTAAAACAACTACTTCGATCCGTTTTAGGTTAAGCAATGTGACGTTCAAGGTACGTACATGCATTTATACTCACACATGTCTATTCATGTATACATATAAGCGAGCTTGAAATTTATAACTCACACAACAAAAAGTACCTTACTACTTTTCTTTTATTTCAGCTATCAAACAATGCTCTACTTGACCGTAACCAGAAATAGAATAAAAAATTTGAATTTTATCATAAAAGAAGATTGTTAAAAAAAGCATCAATTCAATTGAAACGAATTTTAGTCGTTTATGTAAGATGTGTTTATGTTATTGAAAAATATTTATTTTTATTATTTTAATTTTAAAAGTAGGGCTTTAAGATGGAGTTCATCCTTCAACATAATACCACATCGATTCTGACAGCATATCGATACATTTCATGCAATGGATTCTATCATCTTTGTCCTCTTTCTTTAACAATTCTAGAGCACGATTGGCATTGACTTCAGATCAATATAGTCATGGCTCAGTTTATACTCATTGCAGTTCAAACATGATATGATTTAATTATTCACGTCAAAGAACAAGCGAATTAATGGATATATAAGTAAATAGTATAACTGTTTAGTAATAAAGAAAATGATTATAATGATAACAAGAATATATAAAAAAAAAAAAGATTGAAAAGGTTATTGATAGAAGAAAATAATGAAAAACAAATAATATGAAAAATAAATGAAGAGAATTCTTCAGTATTTTTTTTTTCTTTTATTTTGAATAATGATTGAATGAAACGTTGAACAAAAATTTTTTCACTTGAATAAACAAGATACATACACAATGAGTTTTGAGGTTGAGTAGTAAAGAACATTTGTTATTGTAATAAATTCTTTTCAGTTTCAGATATGACAAAATAATCATTTTATTTTTCTTATTTTCTGTAATGTGGTGAAAACTGTGACTAGTTTTAGTCTTTACACAGATGTCTTGAAAATATTTTAAGAGTTATTCCAGGCCATTTTCATGTAGTGCCCATTAATAATATGCATATTTTATCGTTAAAGACACATAAAAAGTCAACAATAATTTAGTAATGACAACAATAAAAAATTATCTGATACTCCTTTAACCACTCAAAAGTACTAATAAATATTTTTTTTTAAATTTTATTTTATGATGAATCAGAATTATCATTTTTAATATGAAAAACATTTATAATTAAGCTGAATGATAAATTTTGTTCTGAGACATTTTCAACCAAACTCCGGAAATGATAATGAAATTTACTCTATTATTATAGGACGAATCTATTCGGTGAAGTCAGACAATTTAATTAATCTGTTGACAACTATTAGATAAATAAATTATTTTTTTTTTTTACAGATTTATAATAAAGGTCATCTACAAAAACATTTCCAAAAGATCGTCACATTATTTGTGATTTCCAATGTATTCCATAAATTTCCTGAAATTGAAACAGCTCTAAATCATTAAAAAAAATGTTTACCTACAATGGATGATACCTTGAGTAATTTTGGAGAAAATATATATGTATATATATATATATTTGTGGCTCACTGATGTTAAATGAACCTTGCAATCGGTTTAAGGAAACTCGGCATATTTTTTGCTTTCTGTTCTGTAGTTAATGAAGGTAATTTTTTCTAAAAAAAAAAAAAGGTTTTATTGATTTTTTTTTGTACGTTTTCATAAATATATAAATCGTGTGAAAAATAAGTTTTATCTACATTGCATTGAATGAAATATAAAATGTTCAAACTACAATTAATTTTACTCATTCAAAAGCTTAAAGACCAGGATTTACTTTTTATGTTAATTACTCACCTTTTTAAATTTTATATATATTTGAAAGTTTTGAAGCATTCTGAGAATGTTAGCTTCAATAAATCTCCTCACAACAAATATCGAAGCCAGTTAATATAAGTAGTAGTAGCTACTGATAATAACAATGAAAAAACTTTCACTGGAATTGTTAGACATACGTCTTCTGATGCTGAGAGAGATTTATTTGTAAAATCATTAAACAAACTCTTCTTTTTACTTATGATGAGTGAAAATAATATCCATCATATTTTTTTATAAAGAATCAGATCAGTTTAGAATTTTAAATGTTTTGGAAGATAAATCAATATTATTCACTGCTAATGTAAAATCATTTTCAATAGAATTCTGAAAATTTTGGTCTGGGAAAGTTTTGGCGGCGAGACCAAGCAGAACTCCAAAAGAGCTGGCTGAAAGGAATTCCAAAATAATTCTAAAGAGACTTTGAAAAAATTTTTCTTTTGTCACATACAAATGTTTTCCATATGCATTTATTCTCTACCAAAAATATTCCTGTTATAGTATTTCTAACTTTGAAATTTACTTCAAAATAATTCATGAGGAATATTGAATAAATAATAATTATAAAGTGTAAAAAAATGATAGAATGAATTCAATCATTTTGCAATTCACTTTGTATTTAAATCTAATTTACCAACTAAACAGCTATTTCTTTTTATATCACTATCATGCTAGCTTGTCTCTGTTCCAATCTTAAGTGATCTATATTAAGATTAATTCAAGCCAAAACAATGTTTATCAAATATTGTACAGAATTTTTTTTAACTTTTGTGTGATTTAGTTGTTATTTTATTACAATAACATTCTAGGAAACTGCATTAATGATAGTTGTATATAAATGAAAGATGATTGAAACAGATAGATTTGATAATCACTCTTTTTAAAGTCAAATGATGATTCCAAGTGCATACGAAAATTAAAACAACTTCTTTGTTCTTCATTGTAAGGAAACTCAAATAATCGTAAGTACATCTTTGATTAAATCAATAATTTATTTACATCTATAAACTAGCATACATTCATGATTTGTAATTTATTATTTCAGTACTATTTGTAATTATTTAATTTTTTTATTCCAATGCAGTAAAAAAATTTTTTCATGCAACATAAAAATCAACATTATATCCAATAAATTAGATTAACTTGGCATATATTAGGAATAATAAAAAAAGTAGTAATAAAAATAATGAAAGTCGTAATTAGATTCCGAAAAAAAGAAATAGACATGAAATGAAAAAAAAAAGTCTGTTTGAAATAGAAAATTTTCTCCAATGAATTCATGACATGTAGAGTCTAGAAACTTACAATGAGTAATTGTTACAAATATAAGAATAAAAGAGGAGTATACAGTATATTCGTTACGGTTGACGTAATAGAACACTCGATACATCATTTAGCAAGTTGGAGATTCAGTCTATCATGACGACGTGCTTTCATTTGAAATCTATTATCGTCATCTCAACATTGTTTAATCTGGATATCTTAATATCTACATTGTCCAACTGTTATTACACACCTTTATATGTCTAACATATAACTAAATTTAATCATGAAAATTATAATTTAAATTATAATGTATTTGTAGATCATATTATTATTATGTATATAATTATACAACACACTACAAACTATATTACATTACTGCATTCATAACTCTTGCTTGCAGTTTCAGCATAACACATTAGTTGTGTACCTGGACGCGGGAATGAGTGCGTTAATTACCGGTCGTCGACGAGGGTTACATAGCAGCCGTATGATTCCTGGCCTTGGTTATGGAATGTTTACGACGTTGTTCTCTCGCCTGCTACTGTTGTGCGACATATTCTATGATTATGTAGGTATATATTCAACTTGGTTTATATTAAAATTACTTTTTGCTTCCTTTTTAATATGCTCTGATGATTCATTTTTCAGATAGTCCTTCCACGAATACCTGTCAAGTTATTTACCAATTTTTAGAACTTCCGGATTTGAAAGAGAAAGTTTCAGAAAGGCATTTTTGATGGAGTGAGAGGATAAATTATATCTATAAATATTTTTCTCTAATCATTATCGTATTTAATTTTTACAAAGGAATTTTTGCAATTTATTTAATATTTGTTTATTTTTTTTCAATCAAAGGGAATTGATTGAAATTAAATCTGTGTATTAGTTTTAATTTGTTGTAATGTTATAATTTGTTGCATTATCTATTTAAAACAGTGATAAATTTAATACATTGTTGGACTGTTAAGATAATGCTAATATAAATATGTATGATGAATGGTGTGATTGTGTCATATATTTCTAGAAGGTACTAAATGTATTTATTTACATGAAACTTAATAGGATAATCACATCTATTGATTATAGATAATTTAATTGGAATTATTTGAAGTTATCTTCACTGGAGATGACAAGAAATTGATATATGTAACAAAATTTACTCCAAAACTGCAGTCATTTTGTTACTATGTTTTTTTGTAATGGAAATAATAATATAATCAATATTTCAGTAACAAAAACCATCTATAATAATTCTTTATAAAAGTTTAATGAATTTCTAGTTTTGATTTACAATTTTAATAAGTTTTACTTGAAGCTTTTTTCTGTGTAGAAAAAACTTTCTGATGTTTCAACGAATGACTAGTTTACAAAATAATTTTGATTATTATTTTTGTAATCAATACCCAATGAATCTGCGCAATATGACTAACTTTTTTTTATTATTTCGACGAACGTTCTAGTAATATGATCTATGACAATATGATCAGCTATAAACAATTTGGTGAGATAGAAAGCTGGCCATGAGAAGAGTGAGCAGAATAAAATGATTCTTTTTTTTTTTTAACTTTGTTAAGTTAACAATTTAATATAAAATAGTATTCAAAAGCAACAAAAAGCTTATCAGTAACTGCTAAAAAATTAGCAAAGCATATGGCTGACTTTGTCAGAATCCTTGAATTCTGCTATCATAATAATTTTTAAATCAATTGTTAATTTTAGATTGAATTAATTAGTTCAAGTTCCTGTAATCCACGCATATTTCTAGAAGAAAGAAAAACTCTTCACTATGTAAATGATTATATAATATTATATTTCTGCCAGTCATAGCACTCAGTTGATATGAATATTATCTCTTGGATTCGCTATTGTTTATTTCATAAAATTCCTCAATTTAGTGTTTTCAACTGATTACCCTCCTCTGATTTTCCGTATTAATTAAAGAAAAATCTATCAATTATATTTAGAATGGAAAAACAGGTGGAATTTATATCATTGGGAATTAAATTTAGATAAAAAAGAATAAACTTCAGGAATAACAAATACAACAAAAGCAGGACCACTCGTGAAGAATGGATGAAATATAATACTGAATTTGTTGATTAACGTGTTTTAAATTTCTGATTTCCATCTGCAATTTTTAATTCTAGCTAGCGAAATTTATTCCACTCTATTTCCAAAGTTACGAAACAGAAATTTAGTTAAAAAATATTTGAATGTCAATTTTAATTTTTTCCCGAGTGGAATAAATTAAATTTTTTTTGATTTATTAATAATGTTTGTTTAAGGAAAATTGTAAATTACATAATCCAACACAATGTCTCTATTTTTTTATCTTTCAGTTTAAAAATAATATTCAGTTAAATTTATATGTCATTCATGAAAAGTTTAACTTTTAATTCATATTTATCTTGTTTTCTTTCCGGGTTCATATTTTTTGATTTTGTTTTTTTATTCATAAGTCACTGGTTGGAAATGAAGAATTATTCAACATGGGATTTCCAACTATAAAATGATTCTGGGAATCAAATATTTTTATCTCATTCTTTTAATGGGATTTTTTCTGCGTTGTCAAGAGTTGATTACGTTTATTATTAAATATTTTTGATATAATTAACATATTTGACATAACTGTGTAATTTTTAATTCGAGTTAAAAGCTAAATTTTCATCATTTTTGCTTTATGAATATTTGTATCTTTCACCTTTAAAGACACTTCTGTAAGTTCAAAAAATTTATGAAAACATGCGTTCAAAAGTACACGTACTTTCCCACATCTCAAATGATGACGTATGTTCTTTGACATTTTTTTTTTCATATTTCACAGCCATTTAAAGTTGGATTTTTGACATAAATATTAGAGCTTTCGGTTAACTTTACTCCGTAACTATTAGACATGAAAACTTCATTCTGATTTTAAAACTCTCAGAAAGTCTTGCTTTACATCAATGGTTCACTGACATGAAACAAAAAAGAAAAGTATTATCCCAGATTATGAAAAATGTATATATAAAAAAAAACTATCGACTGTAAATTTTAATCAATGTCTGTTATAATTTGATGAAACTCTTATGATTTCAATATGTGACTCAACGATATGTAAAATTCATTTAACGATATGTATTAAGAGATGGTAACAGCTTTTTGAATTTTTCATCAGATATTGCTTCTAAGTATTGTGTATGTCACGTCCTGCGTTGATATAAAAGTCAGTTTGACTTCCGGTTTAGAAAAAAAATTTATGGAGGAATTGAAAAAATGTATTATAATAATATTTTAGTAAACATATTTTACATTATATTTTTTTATCATAAAGAATAATTGAGAAAAGATATTATTTATTCACTAACACTTTAGGTGTTGCTGCATAAGTTTTAAAAAATTCATTATTAATTCACTCAAGAAATAGGTAAGTTTTTTTTTTAAAAAATAAAAAAAAAATTACGACTAATTTAATGTGAATAATGTATAAATTTATCAAAAATGAAATAAACAGAAAAACCACCAAAAAACTTGATTAAGAAGCTAAAAAAATATCAAAAGGTCGAAAGAGTATCTTAATAACTGTTTTATTTGTATACAAGATTGTCTTTACATGAAGCTTTGTTGATCGCTTTTAATATGTACTTGATATGAATAGTTACCTAGAAGTTACAAGTACACTTTAGAATATAAAAAGTCAACATTCTACAGTCGATTATACCAAGGTAAATGCTTAAAGTTTGTTTTCTGCTTCTTTTGTATGGTAGTTTTCTATACGAAAATTACCTTTGAACAAGAGAATCACTGACTTAACTTTCTTAGCCTAAGCAAAAACGACTTGGCTAAATTTTAGCAGAGGTTTATATCAGCAACTTGTGTTATGAAATGATTGTTTCCAACTTCTGTATGTTAGCATCATAACTCAATGCTTATGTTTCTAATCTTATGTAACAAGTCAATGGCAGTATCAATGTTGCGATGAGTCAGACAAATACATATATATCTCTGCTATAATTAAATGAAATTTTAAGTTTGTAATTATCATAATAATAATATGTAGTAAAAAATACCTTTCAATGTGTTTATCATCAAAGAAATAACTTGTGATAATCTGAAATGGTAACATGATGATAAATAAATGACTGTACATAAAATGAATAATCATTGAGAGATTATTGAAATATTATTTATTGTGGGAAAAATAGTTTGTAGCCTTGATATAAAACTATTATTTCACTACACAGAGATGAATTGTAAAAATAAATTGAATTTTTTCTTTCAATAAATTGAATTGATTTAAATGGAAAAAGTATTAAATGGAGATTGTTAAAAATATCATCAACAAATGGAAAAAAATGAAAATTTTAATGAAAAATTCAAATTGACTTGGAAATAAAATTGAAAAAATGTCAATACAATTTTACAGTAATGTCTTGAAAAGTCTATTCTGTTTACAATGATGATTGAGTTTGAATAGATAGTAAAGATTGATAATAGAATTTTTCAGGCAATTAAATTGTCATCATTATTAGCATAAAAAATGAGGGTCAATGTTATTAGTGATTATTGACTTGATGTTGCTTTGATGTGTGAACAAAGAAAAACATTGAAAAATCAAAATTGAATGTAATAAAGTATTTGATGTATATGTATATATAGGTACATGATTCATTAATTATCATTGATGCATAATAATAAGCATCCTCAATTTATAGTGTGACATTGTGCAACAAAGCTAACAAAAGAACAATTATTTCCAGTACTGTGAAAATTACAATACTCTAATAATAATAATAATAATTATCGCCTTTGAGACTTTACAAAGCCTCTTGATTTCCTTCCGATGCTCGTTTTATATACAGTATATAAAAGGAAAAACCCTCTTGAAGAGAATAAAACAAAAGTCAAGTCTTTTAAGATTTTTGTTCGTGCTGTTGCAATGAAGAAAATTTAAACAGTTTCTCGATTGCCATTGAATGGTTACATCTGCATTAGTTTAATGGATGACAATAAAATTTCGAAATGACCATTTTATTGGCCACAAGGTCTGGTTTCGCTTCATTGGAGAAACGTGAATATGTGTGGGAGGAAATTGTCCAAGCACTTTTTGTGATAATGTAATATGCCACAGATTTGCCAAGGAATATTTATTGATTAAATATTGGCCACTATTTTGTTTCCAACATTTAGAGCTGAACATTGATTTTAAATGTAAAATCAATGATTTTATACTCTAGTTTATTCTTAGAGTTTCTTTCATTATAAGATACCTTTCTGCTTAGGTATGAAATTTTCCGCATTGCGCAAATCTAGTCGCGCGACACCAATGTTCTTTTGACTGTTATTGCCGAGAATGACTTTCTGTCAACATCGTTGACTTTAAGAAATCCAATTTATGCATCATTAGATGTCAAAAACTCTCAACTAATTAATTTACAAACCGTTGCATGCCTTAGAAATACGAACAAATGAAAATGAAAGACTATTTTTAGCAAATTTACTTCACAATGGTAATTATTGTTTTTTTTTATTTTCAAAGGAAATACTTGTAATTAAATTTATTTAAATAGAAATTGTTTGTCTCATTTATTATATATTATTTTGAAAGTTAATCTAAGAATGCGACAAGTTTAATGACAGAACAATTATTTACAAGTGCCATCGATAAACAAATATTGTCATTTTTAATTAACAATTGACTTTTTTTTGCAAGATAAAGAATAATTATTCCTTAAAAAGTAACAATGAATTATAGAATACGGCCGAAGGGAAGATAAATGATTATTTATTTCAGAAATTTTTTTTTAGTGATCATCGTAACACTTTTGTTCTTTATTAATTATATTAATAATTCATAAATAGTGTTCGTGAATTTTTTTTGTCGCATTAGGTACTTTTAAGAGAATAGCTTTTAAAATTTATAACTTTACTAGATATGTTAAGAAGGTTTCCATTTTAGTTTATTATTAATTTAAATTCAGAATCAATAATTTTTCATTTTTCCTTATTACATTCAAAAAATTCTTAGTTAATCGCATTTGATAATACAGTAATAAATATTATCATTAATCGTAAAGATAAAACTCTTTTTGACTGATTGTTAAAAATAATCTACTTTCTGTTACCGACAGTAGTTAATAACGACCAAAGATAAAAAAAAAATTTATCCTTTGATCTGGGGTTCAATGTATTCTTTTTTTTTATACAAAAATAAAAATTTTAATAATTACAAGTTGAAAGTAAATATTAATTTCATTTAATCGCTGGAAAATTTATGATTGAATGAAAAAAAATAATCGTGCTCCAAAAAAAAAAGTTATGAAAAAATTGTTGACGTAATTTTTTTTTATTCTTTTCTTTCGTAGATTTTTAATTGTGTTATGATTTATAAAATGAATAATTATAAATTAATCACAAACACAAAACCCGGCTCCAAGAAAAAGCGCGCGATTGTAATATTTGCGTTTGCGCATAGAACCAGAAACAAAACACTTCGTTAGGCGGCGCGCGCATTTGACAAACCACGCTTTACACCGAACTGTGAAGTTTGTGTCCTAAGATCAGTTGTCCGCGTGCATCATAAAATAACGTTTGTTGACTAAGTTTGCATTAAGATGATACAATTGTTATCCTTGTGACAGTTTCTCGTTTCAATCACACATACTTTAAATAACAATTAAAAAGTTTTTCAATTATTTTCATTGAGAATTATCATTTATAAATTAATTTTAAGATTTCCAAAATCAAAATAATGCAATGGACAGTAACAAGTAGTAACAACGATTAACAAAAAGTTTTTTTTGGAATTTTTTGACAAACAATTGATGGAAATGAGTTTTAAAATGTATGTTTAATGATTCTTAGAAAATCTTGACCTTGCTCTTGAAGTTACTTGATTCAAAGACATAGGAAAACAAAGTTTACTCGTTGATGATCAAAACTATAAAAGCACTTTGGACAGCTAAGTGTCGCTTTCGCGAACACTCGGGTAGTTCAGCAAGTATCAGAGATTCTTAAGAACTTCTACAAAGATAAGAAGCAGTAAAATAAAGCCCTTGAAAGTTTTTCCAATATCAAACCACGATAAGTGCATATCAGTAAGTAAATTAATTTTATTGCTCATTTAGAATTATACTTTTTTAATGACAATAACGAAATTAGCTAACTCAACTTTCTCACTAAAACTAGGTAATAATAATTTTCAAGTGGAAATGATACATTTATTATCCTCTAGGGACTAAAAAATTTGGAGAACTCTGTTTGTCATGGTGGAATAAATTATTCCAACTTGTTTAAATATATATAGGGGTGGAAACAATGCCTGTTCATCATATATGCTCAAACAATTGCGCTTAAAAGTTTTGCAAAAATGAATAGAGGTGAAGTTCGAGAGATTTATTGACACATATTTTTTCTATATTGTTTGTGGTGAGAAAATTTCTTCAACCTTGATATAATGTATCATACTGAATTTTATGTGCAAACATATGTCATTTGCACATAGATTAGTTAATTTTTGTGCATTAAATTAGCACTTTTTATATTCTTCATTAAAATGAAATCCTTATTCGTTAAAAGTGTAAGGTGTTCCTAAGGACTTGGAGAAACATTTTTAGTAATTTAAATCATAATTGCAACTTGGTTCAGTTGATGAATAAATGTAACGAATTTTTTCTAAGAGTTGGCATATCACTATCATTATTATTGTTACTGTAATGCACTATTCAGTTTATGAGGTTGTTTCATGAATAAATTACTCATTACAAAGTGCAATTTGTCATTGATTTGTTTACAAGATTTCAATGGTTGAATACATTTAGTTACTTGGAATAAAATTATAATATTTTTGATAACACTGTAAAGCTATTAATTATATTTCAATTTATCAATTTTTTTAGATATATTAAAAGCAGTATTTTAACGCTCTTTCAATTATACACTAAATCAATTCAATTAATTAAATATCATAGTAATAATATGAGTGATAATTTTAATAGAATGATTATTATTGAGATTATAGTTCATTATAATCTGCTTGCAGAAAGCATTAATTAATTTAAAGAAAAGAAATTGCAGAATATTCTCGGAATTAATTTCATAGTTGGAATGATCGTAATTGCTTCATGTCAACCTCTTTTTTCATTCTCTGACATCTCTATATGTTCAATAAGGATTTTTTAACAACTTATCATATTTGTTAAGCATCAATAAGTTTTTAATTTCAACATGACAAGTCTCGGTTTTTTTTTAGTGCTAAATCAAATGAATAATTCATATTGATTTTTTTTTAAATAATTTTTTAATTAAATTATATACTTTAAGTTTTTAGAATGTTAATTCAATGATTATTTTTCAATTACTCATTAATTATAAATTCTAGTGGAAAAATTTGTTACTTTAAAATATTATGTATTACACTAAATCCTATAAATTATTATAATAATTTATAGATACATTAGCTACTTTTTTTTTTAAATTTAAATGATTTCGGTGTTCAACTAAAATCACATGTGGCATGATCACTTCAGATCAAAGTCAGGTTTATTTCAATAAGAATGAGTAGGAGGTATAATTGAGAAAGAAAAAGACAGCAAATGTGTGTACATCATTTCATGTCTATCTATTTGTACTTGCCAATTGGAAAATCACGACGCGTGATGTGACAGCGCTCTATTATTTCCGGTCCAGTGAGCCAAAAGGGCTAAGATTAGTGATTCAAAGTGCTATCTTGTTGTCAAGGTACGCAGAACTTTAGTGAACTTTACTTCGAGGGTCTAAAGATTATCTAATTATTTTAATACTGAATGATTAATTTATTCATTAAATTATACTTAATATCTCCAAGTGAAATTTGTGACAGATGACATAATATATCTATTGAAATAGTTTTTTGCTCTACACCTGTTATTTTTAAATAGTACAACTAGAAGAATTGTCAGAGAAGGAAAAAGACTGTTGATAATATAGTGGCTATATCCGTAGCATAATACATTTCTGTGTAGTGCATCGACTTATAATGACAGACATCGATCTTCTTTTTACTATTTAACTTTACCTTCTTTCACTCAATATAAACGTATTAAAAATACAGTGTGACCCCGATAATCTCCAGCTATTGGGTCTGAATAACCTTTGAGTAAATCAAACTTCCGTTCTATTTTCATTTCGTAAATTACATCGAATAAAAGGTTTGGTTTATGTTCACCAAAAAGCTTCAGTGACACTATATTCTCCAATGTATACAGATCTTTATTTGATTTTGATTAGATCACTTTATTAACTTTCACTGAATTTGTTTATAAACAACTTCAATAGAATTAATGCTTTGCTTTATCATTTAACGTTTTATTAAGCTTTCCAAAATTTAATATTTATAGTAGCATGATTGGTGATAGGGTTGGAGATCCAAATATCAAATGGAGTAGAATACTTCTATGGGAATTTATTATGTACTGAGAAACATTTGTCTTAAATTTCTGACATTTCGAAAGATACACATGTATTTATCAAAATTTTGCAAAGTCATTTTCAAATTGTTCTGAACATGAAGTGGTTCTTTTCTATAAAATGCTTGTTTCTTTTATGAATATAAAGAGTGATATTAAAAACAACGATAAATTCTCGATTTCAAAAGCTTTTTCTTTAAATCAAAACTCAGATATAGAGGTGTAAAAAATATTCTCTACTTTGATCATACAACTTTTTATAGATGTAATTCACTTCAGTGCAAATAACACAGTTTAGAATTCAGTGGCAATGAAATAAAATTTCATTGACCGAATTTAAAAAAAGAAAGTAATATTATCAGTTTTTTTTTCAATTTAAAATTTGATTCTACAAATCTAGATCAGTATTTGTTGAATTTATTTAAAGCAAACTAAATAGAAAAATCAATAATGATTAAGTATTGATATAAATTTATTTAATGCTATAATAAAAAACAAGGTTGATGTTCATTTAACATGCATAGATTCTTTTAAACAAACATCTTTTTTATTTTAATCTCTATTTTGACTAATTTATGGGTTTTCATTCACTACTTCCACTGTTCTACTTACGTCTTAAATTTATTGACTTCTATTTATACACTCTGTTGTTATATTAACCCCACTAAATACCTTGAATGAAAGCACGATATCTGATAGAAATTATCTATATCATTACATTAACACTTTATGTAGGCAGTAGAATGGTACTATACCGTACCTCTTATCCTCCAACAAGGATATCAATGACGTAATGATAACAGTTTATTTTCATGTATCAACAAAATTGATTCTCTCTTCACAAGTAACTATTTCATTAACTAAAATTAAAGTTTTATGGTTGAAGAAAAAAATGTATTGTTCTTAAATGAATTATATTGTTTACACTTGTATCATAAAACTTTTCTCTTCAGCAATGCTTGCTTTGAAAGCCTTGTTTAGTTGGTGGTTTTAATACCTAACAGCATAACAGCTATTACAAGAGTGCTTTCATATACCTTACGATGCCAAGTAGAAGCTGTGGGATCTGTTTGTTGGGGCAATCTATGATAGCAATTAGTACAAAGAGGAGAACACAATGGTAATGGTTAGTTTTGTTATAAAATCCAATCTCGTAATGATATTTCAGATATTCTATGGTAGACTATTAGCAAAACTTCATAAAGAATAGCAGGTTTTCTTTTTATTTGCGAATATTTAAAGTAAAGAAATAAATAATAGTTGATCTTTCAAATTCTCTAGTGTACTAGGATTTATATATTCTTAGCACGACCTTTTCTCTTCCATCGAAACTCATCATAAGTTTGTTGAAAAAAATCATTTTTGCTATTATTTATTTTCCCCCTTTTCTCACTGTATGTAGTGAAAGAGTTATAGGCGTGGTCATATCATGCTATGTCTATGAGGCTATATTTCACATGCCCTTCTTATTCTTCCTTACACCCTCCAGATGGTCCAGACGTCTAGTGGTAAATTGCTTTTTTGTTAAAGTTGAAGATACTTTTATGGAGTAGGGGAAACAAAAGGATAATTGTAGAATCGATGAAGTGTAGTTAAATAATTTAGAGTGATTAATTAATAATCTTGGTAACTTGTAAAGAAAGAACATAATTAATTGAATGATTAACTTATTTGATATAGATTGAATCACATTTCATTGGACATTTCTTTTCATTATGTTTCAAATAATATTTATGTTAATGATATTCTTTTAATAACTAAGTTGAAATAAAGATAATAATATAGAAGAAAATTACACAATTTTCATATAATTTTTTGATCAATAATTTTTTATTAGACTTTGAATTACTTTTTGGGTGAAAGTTTCAAGTATATTTGTGGAAAAAACAAATGAAAATATTTATTGGATTAATATATAATTAAAGAAGTTGTATCATTAAAAGTTTATTGGTGAATATTTTTAATGAATAACTGTTTACTTATTTCCTACTTCAAGTATAATTCAAAGCAAAATCCTTCATTTTTTCATTGATTTAATTATTTATTCAATTGGTCAACAAAATTCTTAGTGTCATTTAGATAATTTCACTAACTTTTTTAGGATAGAACCAAGTGAGATGACCATGTCAAGTAGATTGGGGAATTTAATTCAAATGGGTAAACTACCCTATCCCAAACTGTCTGAAATAGTCATAGAGTCCATCCTACATTAATTCAACAGCTTTTTTTTATGGTGAAACAAGTTTTAATACCACACTTTACGAGATTCTTACAACATACTTCAGCACATCATTTTTTATTATATTTTGCTTTTTATTAATGAAAATTGAAATTGAATTCCCAAGAAACATCTAGATTAGATTGGTATCTTTTGATATTGAAGTCTGAATATTGATATATAAAATAAAGAATCTGTAATAATCCTTGAAATTGTTATTTTTTTATTTGATTTCATTTGATAGGATTATATAAGTAAATGAAGAAGATTGAAACTGTTTTAAATTTACAAATAAATTTATTGAAACTTGCAGGAAAAGAGGTATTGATGATCAATGTTATAACACTTTTATATAACATTTGAGACAAATTTATTTTACCTTGCCATTTATCAGAACTAGCATTTTAGTGTGAATATCAATTGCAATTAGCTAAAACCATTAAGAAGAAAATTTATTCATACCTTAGGTGCCAAGAAGGGCATAATTAGAAAAAGAAACGTGTTTTTAATTAAGAGTATATAGAGTTTAAAGGTCTTAGCAAGACCAGAGGTAGCACGTTTTTATCTTAACGATAATGAATATTAAAGCTTTATCCTTATTCTCTCAAGAATCCTGTTTATTTAACTGATTTTAATTTGTCCTTATTTCATGCACTATTGTAAAGATGATAATTGGAAAAGGCAAACACAGTCGATAGTGGTTTCTGCAACCACGCCTATTGGTCGACCAGTACACCCACAGCACGTCTGTCAAACTTGAACAAGGTTTACTTGTGTACTTAGATTTAATTTGAGGGTGTCTTCAACCCTCGTCCATTTAACATAACTCTAGGTCTTGATTCAGCTTTGAGCTATTAAATTTGACCGAAAGTTTAATCATGTCCATCAAAAAAGTTTCTTTGAAACTTTACCATTCATCTTCGAATCGGTAGACTGAGTTCCTTGTTCATAAAAATTTCCTCCATGATAAAGTAAGAGTGAAAGAAAATCAATGTATATATATTAAATTATTCCAAGTTAGAATTGATAAAAATGTTAACTGGTAAAGATGAAGTGAATACAATGATAGTCAGATGAATCAGTATTTTTTTTTTGGACATTATATATCCTTGTACATTAGTCACTTAATTAGCAGGTCTCCAAGGTCTGTTTTATGATTGATGACGTTTCAATTGATTCATTACTGGTCATCATTTCCAAATTACTTTGATCATTTTTGTTCATATAATTTTCAAGCTGTTGAGAAAAAAATCTTATTACAAATCCCATGGATTTTTTTATTTCCTCCCAACTTTACTAAATAAGATAAAGAAGTTTGCTAATCAATCTCGCTTTTTTAACTCAGTAATTTTTTAATGAAGTTATCATTACTTTTTTTTTTTTGTTCAAATTAATTATTTTAAATAACTTTTGCACCTAGAGAGTTAAGATTGTGACACGAAAAGTTACTTTAATTTGTTGTTTAAGTAAAATATTAAAGTAAACTAGGAAAATTGCAGTCTCATGTAGTTTAGGTTTCTAAAACTTATCCAATCAAATAAATATTTAAATATTAATAGTAGCAGTAATCACCACAATTATTATAATAATAATGATGAAACTAATCAATATATTTGAATATCATTTATATGCATTATAATATGATAATGCATAGAAACTGCTGTATTGGACTCTTGGACCAGGACAAGGTCGATCCAATGATGAGTATGCTTTGACTGTATTTATTGAACATGCAGAATATTTTGTTTCATTATTCATAGCAGTACAAAATTATCACTGTAATAACTATATAATAAATATATAAAAAACAAATTGCAATCATTTAACAAATTTTTTGCTTTGATAATTTAATAAATAGTTTTTGAATTGTTGTGGATAATAGTTTCACTTTAATGTAGCAGTATATAGAACTAGGAACGAGTTTATTTATCAAATGAGTGGATACTTGTTGAAGTAGAAAATATTAGAGTAAATCAAAACTTGGTATCTTATTTTCAATCAGAATTTCATGAAGCTATTGTATTTTATGATTTTTAAATTGTCCGTAGAGAACGTTTTTTTTATTGTTTGTGACAAACTATAAAATAATTGATTGAAAACAATGATAGTAAAGATCTTCAAATAAAAACTGTCTTTTTTAAATGAAAGAAAATAGTAAGTAGTATCCAGTAAATGAAATAGTTGCTTGTCATCAATGAGTTCATCTATTTGCCAAAATCTATTGAAAAATTTCAAAAATGTATAAAATTTAAAATAACTGAACCTATTCTTTTGATAACCAAGCACACTTTTTGTAGATATATTTTTATCCTTTAAAAATATCATTTATTTGTACAAGTAGAAATAACATGGGTCTAAAAATATATTATTCAAAGGTCATTTCACTGCCCCAATGCTTCCATTATCATCCCAAACGAACCCTCATTCTGAAAGTAATTCAAAAAGTATCAAATGAGAAATAGATTCAGTGAATTGTACACCATAGATAAAAGATTAAAAATTTTTTGATGTTCTGGTTATTTTGAATGTTGAAAAATTCAACATAAAAGTGAATTTTGGCTGTGGGCCAAGTCGATAAATCATTCTATTTCCATGACTAACTGGCTCACTACATCGATGAAGATCTGCTATTATATAGATATGTTAAGACTTATCTTTACCAGTTAATGTTCATGTTGTGTGGTTTGTTTGAAGCATCGGATCTATTTTCACTTTTCTGAACTGCATTGGAGTGTCAAAAAACCCGACCAACCAACAAACCCTACAATTTGACATGACGTTTTGACAGTGACTCTCACATGTCTCGTGCAAGTAACTTGCATCTTACATGCACGCGTCACAGTTCGCTTAGTATAGGAGACAATCAAAGGAGTAATTTATATGGATGTTAGTAAGCTTGACACTTTGGTATATACAAAAGCTCTTTGCATATTATATGCATAATCATTCTCCTAGGTAACCTCATCTCTGATAATAATTGAAGTCAGTTGCATCTATATAAGCCATTACATTGTGTAAAATGCAAATTTATCCAATATATCGTTATGATTATGATTAATGGATTATTTTGAAGTTTAGCTACACCGAAAGGTACTATCAGGAATGAAATCTTTCAACAAAAAATCAAGGTTTCATTTGCTTTTTTTTTCTAAATACTTATTCAGTTAAACCAGAACTGATTATATTGTGATATTATTTCTCTTTATTTTGGCAAGAAACAATGGAATAAACTGGTCTATTACTCATTTAAATAAATTAACATTCATACCAGATAGAGATAAGGACTTTGGAAATGACTTTCTAACTTGAAATACATTTACATTTGTTATACAAAACGGGTTTTCATTCTATAACTGGAGATGTTTTAAGACATTTTTTGATAAAGTCAAGATTAGAGATGAATTATATTATTTAATTTTTTATTTTGTTTAAATTTTTAAGTAAAATAATCCTGAAGAAAGTATTGGTTTAATTAATACATTGGTAGTTTCCTAACAGCTCTCTCTAGCTAGCATGAGCATCCAGCTGAGAAGATCAAAGCAACTTTACATTTCAGATAGTTTCCATCTCTTTAAAATTCAGATATTTTATGAAAATATTAATAAATTTAAAGCATTGACTTAATTTCATTGAAGCTTATGATTCTTAATAAGCTTCTTTTTGTGAAACTTGTGCAAATATGAAATATTATATGATTAAACTGATGGATTTTCTTTCATTATGATTACCTAATATAAGTTTCAATGTACATAATAATTGTGTTCTTTATTTTCCTGCCATTTGATATGTAGCTATGTAGAAAATTTACTTCCATTTTCTAAACTGTTTCGTTTCATTTTATAACCATTGCAATTTAATCTAGATTAACTTCAGTAATACATTTGAAATTTGTGAGAATTTATCACCGAATTTATTAGGCAAATCTACTTTACTAAATTAACGAACAATCTGTCCCATTCTTCATTTTAATTTATAGAATTAATAAATTATTTAATTGTTTCTTTTGGTTAGAAAGATTAGGTTTAAAAAAAATTTAATTATTTTGAAGTTTATAGAGTGAATTCAATTTCATTTTAATTACTTTTAAACATATTGTAATAAATATTGAATAAAAAATTCAAATTTCTTTTTCAAATTCTAATTTGCAAAATTTACTTATTCTTGAACGTACTTGAATTTTATACTAATTCTACTCATTCTTTTTCCAGAAATTTTCACCAAAGGATTTCTAGAGTAATTTGGCTCATTCAATCAAACTACAATGGAAGTGGAAATGGAGGTATGTGTCAATAAGTTTTGTGCATTAAGAGAATAGTCATTTTAGTTTTTCGCTGAAGATTACGTAGTCTAACATATTTATAGATTTGATAAACTAAACTTCCGGAGCATCTCTTGTAGATATCTGTGAATCCTCTTTTATTATTTTGACATTTAAAAGAAAGTCTAACTATGTTACTTGATGTTTTATTTAAAAATTTTCTTAACCAATTCATCGAGAATTTTTTGTTTATTCAGTACTTAAATTCGTACCTCAAACGTGTGTAAACGAAATGAGATCGCAGTAGAGAATTCTTCATATGTCAGACAAGTTCAGATAGTTTGTTTTTCCAGTTAAAAGTAATGTCGTTTATTTCAACGGACCAATCGAATCAAAACATACTTTTTATTAATTTTGTTATTTTAATTGACTTGAGTAGTTTATAAAATTCAATGAAAATTAATTGTTTGCTTGATGGAATTCTTTTTTGTTGAATATTTTTCTTTATTCATTTCTTCCATTTACATTTATTAAATTAAAAATACACTTTTATGTTAATATGAATTTGTTTTAAATAATTATTGTTTATAATTCGTATAGGATTTTTAAATTAAATCCATCTTGTTTATAATAATCACACAAAATTTAATATATTCCACACATAAGGGAGGAAAAATGGATTGATTCAAACCATAGAAAAGATTACTGCTGGTAAATATGTGGTTTGAATTGATCCAATTGTCCTACCAAGAGCTTAATATTTTACCATACCCATGCTGAAAGCTTCACACGTCTCAAATAGAAAAGAGAACTTTTGGCATAGGTGAAGAACAATATTAGGGGGAGGAAGAGCAAACTGGGACAGAAGGAAAGGGAGGGTGGAGTGAAGCAAAGCGTGTATTAATGTATTAATGAATATAATAGATATTAAAAATAGATAATAGATCATAAAATTTTTTTTTTGAGCGTTCCACCTCTTATCTCCATATTCTAACTCACCCTTTCTTCCCCTAAGATCCCAATATTTTTTTTTCTTCCAAATGTAAACTTCAATTAATTTCTTTTCGAACAAGTAATCATTTTCATGTGATTTATGCTTGTTTATTGATTAAAATTTATTTGTTTTCAATTTTGGAGTAAAAAAAAATCCATTAGTTTTCATTCGACTAATCTCAAAGGACTCTAAAAGTGGTCAAGAAAATAAAATTCTGATTTATTCATAACCTCATTGCAAAAAAAATCCCATGAGAAAGAATTAAAATATGGAATAAAAATTGTATTTAAAACAAAAAAAACAATTTTACTTTGATTATTTTCGTATAAAAATAATTTTTTTTATGCTATTTGTGAGAACGACCACAAAAATATCCTTTTTTTGTTTTAATACAGGGATGAAAATTTAATTTTAAAATTCTTCACATACAGGAAACGACAAAGTAAATGAAAAAAGTTGGTCCACCTAGTTATTACTTTTCTTACATACATAGCCTATATTCCAATGCAAAAGATTGAACAAAAAGTTAACTATCTCATAAAGTAACAAAAGTAATCAAATGGGGATTCAAGACAAACTCAACCACATAGTGCAAGAATTTCAAAAACTTTTAATCGAATACATCAATTTCAATCTGTTCAATATTTTTTTAAAATTGCAAGTGGAAAACTTAGCCAACAATCATCATAGTTAGAAGGATGATCTCATTAAATGACAGATAAATGTCTGGACATAGTAAATCTTCGATTAATGTTATCAGTTTGTTTCTTTTTTTCTATGCGCTGAAGGTCATGACAGGCCACAGGATCAGGTTGAGTTGGTTGAGAAGCCAACTCAAGCCGTTAAGCTAAGTGATTGATGTTCTCTTAGAGCTTTTTCTTCATCAAGATTATCTTTTATTCCATATAGTCCTTCATATAATCGATAATGATGATAGCTATAGAATGTGTCTTCTAGACCACTCATCCTTTTTTGTCGATCCGCTTGATAACAAAAAATCTATCGGTTTTATCAATTTTATTAATTTTTTAGTGTTTACGCACGCAGTAAGTGTCTGATGACTCCAAGGTAAATAAACGAACCGCAATCACTTAGATAATATTTTTAATGATGAGAGAATAGATATTAAATGGATTTAATTTTTTTAGTTATACTTAAATAAAAAAAGCTTTATTACCAAATAAAAACAATAATCAATAATTTGACTTTTTTCTTTTAATGACGAGTAATAATTATTTAGCATCATTATCTCTAAGTTAGGAAATAAAATAAACTTTATTTACTATTTTTGGTTTGAGTGGGAAAAAGAGTAATTCATGGGAATAAAATTATTCTGCATACATCCTGCAGGACGCAAATTAATTTAATTAGACCATGACAAGTCATTCAGAACATTGTGCATCAATATCGTTTTTAGATAAAAATTACTCTGCTTGACAGGTAAATTGAAATCAAATGAGAACTGCGATAAAAATAACTTAACCTGAGTACAAATTATTTGAAAAAAATTTTTTAAATAACTTCGAAGAATGTTTATATAATTTAAAGATGTTTTTAATAGTTTTTATGCTCATTTAGAAAAAAAAATATTTAAAATTGATTGTAAGTTTGCCAAATGACTATATCAACTTCTTCATTGTTTTCTAAGATGATTTATTTTTGTCTTTTACATGAATTTTTTAAACGAAATATTACGAAAGATTCTTTACAAAAAAATAACGTATTATTTTTATAAATTCACAACAATATGTTTTTGAATAAGAAATAATACGATTTTTTAGCTCCAGATAATAATCTTGTCTAAGCATGTCTGTATCTACTTTTGATTATAAAAAGAAGAGAGAAATAATAAAGAGAATTTAACAGTTGAAAATTAAATACAGCTAACAATTAAAAAAGAGAAACCATTCAGTAGTTATTCCTTTTACTTTCTACGTTCTGAGAGTACCTCTAGTATCTAGTTATTCCATTCAACCACAAGTCTCTACTAATTAAATAGCTATTTCCTCAAAATAAAATAAACTTCAATAGTAGTCGTAAAAATAGAATAGGGAATTTTTTTCTTCATTGTTAGTGATATTTAATTCTCTTTCTGGTGTTGAATTCTCTTCCCTACTCTTTTTCCTTCCTTTCTGCTAGTAGAAGTAGATACAGACATGGTCAGACTAGGATACCTTCCTGCAAAGATTCAGCTCTGCAATGATGACGTTGATAGTCAAGATCAAGTTCACAACATTTAATGAGAATTCTGCATTCCTAAAAATCTTTTGATCTTTATCTATCACATAACGTACATTAAGTATACAATAAATATATCTTTCAGACAACAAACTTATTAATGTTTTTAAACTACTTGGAATAAATTTACAAGACACTGTTATTCATTTTCTTCAATGAAATGAATAAAATCAGTTAAGAGTACACAAATGAAGTGAAATAAAACTTTAATTTCCAATGCAACTGCAATATTTCTTTCTTATACAATTAAAGAGACTGAGTTCTAAGATAACATTTCCACATGCTCCAACCTACATTCTTTTTACTTCTCTTTATCAGTTAAATCTGTTCAATTTGTTTTTTTTTTTGTTTTTTTAGATCTGAACACTTAGTTATATCTTCAATGCCAATCTCTCTATTTCATTGAACATCATGTGAAAAATGTTAGGGTTCTGACAATGTTATGACCATTCAATCTTTTTTTTTTTTTTAACACAGATAAATTCATTCAATAAGTTTCCTGAAAGTTTATTCTATTGCGAAATTTATTACTCCATTTTTTTTATATTCCATTATTTGATTTGACAATAAAACTATTCTTTTGCTATTTAACTTCCGTCTATGTATAAAAACCAATTATATCAATTATGTATGATGAAAATTTGTATTGTACAAAGAGAGAACAGAATGATGTTTTTCTTAAATAAGAACTCTACTATTTCGAGATAATTTTTCTTCTTGTATTTATTAGATCTTGATAAGAAAGTGCAATCACTATTTGAGGAATCAGTTGATCTGAAGAAGATTGCACGTTGGTATTTTACTGAATAGTTTTCAATGGCATTGTACTATCTTTAGTACAAACCCACCAGATATATAAATTTCTTTGTCGATGCAATCACTTTAAGTAATTTGAGAATACCAATTTGGAAGATATCGATTCTCGTGTATCTACTTTTCTTATATCCACCTTATTTTATCGTTGAATTTTCAAATAGAATGTCTAAATTTATATTTATCCCAATGAGTGGCTATCATTTAAACTGATCATAATATTTTTATCCCCCTTTTTAAGCCCTAAAAATAAATTACAGGCTTGTGAAATCACTATATACTAAAAATCATCAAGTATAAAGAGAATTCCAGTCTTTTGGTAAATTATTGAATTGATCTTCTGAACAAGTTTGTGAAAATTGTCGATAAAAATAATTGGTGACGTTCATAAAGAGTAATGTAGGAGGATGTCACATGATAGTGACTAGGAGTTATTAAAAGACTGCGTAAAGATTCCAATAAAATGGTGGGATTTAAGTTGTCAAATTTTTTTTATGGTGAATATCAGATTTTTAACTTTGATTAACTTGGTATCTAGTAAATAATCACTGTCGTGGGTTTGACAGTTTAAGTATATTTATTTTTATATCACGAGATTTAAAATGTTTATTTTGTTAAGTTGGATTCCAATTTATACTAATTTTATAGTAAAGAAACAAATCGTTAAATAAATGTGACCCTGAAGCTCCACGTGATTGATTTCTAAGCGAAATTAAATTATTACTAACAACATTAATTCAATGGTAGGAATAAAGGTTGGTTCATTTTCATTGTTAGTCCAACATTGGACCAGGGTTTACTACATTGAACCAGAAGTGTGTCAATCTTTGTTCATATCAGGTTTAATATCAGCAATACTAAATTGTTATTGGTAACTTTTAGTTATTATCAATATATTGCATTTAAAAATAATATTTATTCTAGACTTATAAACAAAATTAAATTGTTTTCAAATACATTTCAATTTTATTCATGATATATTATTGTTTCTTATTATTGTAAATTATGTAATATTTGTTAATTGATTTATTAGCTTAATAATGAAAGAATGAATTGAGATAAAATAAAATACATTTTTCATTTATTAATAAATAATAGAGTAGTGAAGATTATTATAGAAGAAACTCTCACGATTATTTTATTATTTAAAACATTATTACGAAGTAATTAATAATGTGAGGGTGTTAAAATTTTTATCTTAAATTTTACGATACAAAAATGACATTTGCTGAACAGCTGACGATTGATTAATTGAGTTCATTTTAACGTTTCTTTCGAAGCTTTTTCGGTCTTAAAAAATAACAAGTCACGCAAATGACTTGTCATACGTCATCAGAAGAATAACTGTACAAATTGACGTAAGGTGACTTTTTATTTAAAAATAATCATGCTAGATAAAAAATTCACAAGTTCTTTTTAAACACCGTGTGTCTAGTGACGCGTTTTCCGAAGGGAACAAATATCGATCGATGTTTACTTGCTTGCATGACCTGTACCACTACTTATTTTCTTCTCTCATTGGATTTTTTTTTTTTTTAATAAATTTACATATGTGTCCACGTATGCAAATGAAAATAGCCTAGAAGTAAATCATAAAAAAGTAAAAGTTTATTAATTAATGTCAGTTCATTTCATTAATTTATGCAGTTTAAAGAAATAATAATAATTGTAAACATTGTATTCAGTTGAGATATTTCCATTTTTATTTATGGTTGGTTAAAAATATTTAATGAGGATGAATAACTCATTTTAAAAATTTAAGTGTAGAGTGTTTATTTATCTGTAGGGGAATTGTATGTTGGAGAAGTTAAAATTTGCAATAAACAACTGATACATTGATCTTCAATTATATCAAGCGTATTTATTCTACAATTTAAATAACAATAAATAATTAAAAATTAATACAATAACTTAATGCTATATTATTATTATTTAAATAATAATTTCATTGTAAGATTAAAGAAAAAAGTAGAAAGGATTGTTGATAGAAGTTCTGATGACTAACTCATTTCTCCAAATTCTTGAACATTCAACCCCAAACATACTCTTCTTTCATGATATATGATCTTTTTTTTTAATCCTCCAGCTTTTTTTCTTTTTTTTCTTTTATTAAATCTATCTTAAAAACGCATCAGGACTAGGGTGACTAAAAATAACACCTTTCCACTTTCTTCAAACATTGCATTCATTCATTGAACTTTCTAAATCTCATTTGATCAACGAATCATCTAACTTTAACTTCCTCTATCACATTATTTACTCCAGGACATTAAAGAAAAACCCTTGTCATTTATTAACAAATATAATTTTATTTTTTGGTACCTTGATTTTTAATGAAATAAAAACTCATCAACTACTGGTTGGTTGAATGATTCCAGTGGGAAAATCAATATTTTAAAATTTCATAGCAACTTCTCAAACAATGTAACAATAAATAATAAACTTAATAATAAATCTATTTATGTAAATGATTATGATGGTAGCAGGTATAAACGTTTTGTTGCATTTAAGTATGATAACTGAGTTTAATAATGGAGTGATGCGTTATAAATATTCATCAAAAGCATGAATATTAGCATTTCGATTGAGCGTGTGAGTTTGTTAGAGTTATGGTAATGAAGTCTCAACTAAAACTTGTGCATATTTAAATAGATACTTTTTATTCTTTTCTCAATGGATACATATATGCATATGTCTTTTGAGACTCTGCACTCATACTGATGAGGTATTCTTGAACTTTGCAACTAATTTCAAACTGCGAATTGAATCGTCCACTTCAAGAGTCTCCATCACTACTAAGTTAGATTAAGAATATGTCTGATTCATACTGTTACCTTTACTCCGACTTCAAATTCATCCAGTGCTGTTCCAATTCCAACTTTAAGCGAAGCTTTTTTTTTCATGCTCTCTTATTCGAAATCAAGTTGAGCATGAAATTGAATGCGATTGGATAAACACACTAATGTCTCTTTCCTGTATTGCACAGAACAGATAAACGAACCACACTTTTTTTGAAACCTTCCCAACCATTTGAAACAATGTTTTAACTCAATTTGTTCCTCCATTGTAATCTTTTCTAATGAATTCTTTAGTTTTAGTTTTAATTATAAATAAAATGTTGTCATATATATATAATTTAATTTATCACTATTATTATTAATAAAATAAAATGATGGTAAATATAAGGCTTAAAGATAATAAGAATCAACAGTTTCTAACAATGAGTTTAAATCAGTGCCACCTAATTTTTCATTATAAAACTAACACTTTTTAAATTAAAAGCATTGGAACATTGCCCAACTATCATTGAATAAAATTAGTTAAAGAAAATAATTGAGATGGTTATTTATATTTGTCTATTTCAATCATTCATATATTGATCTTCTAGGATTCATTTTCTAAAAATAAATCAATAAGTATTTACTATTTGCAGTTATTAGAATAATAATGATTTATTTTTAAAAATAATGAAATAAATCATTAGATTATATTAATTTGTTTAACCTTTTTATTATATTTATTTATTTATTATTTAGATTAATTCCTCAACAAATATATTTTTCTTGGCAAACTGCTTTAGTAAAGTGTGTATCAAAGTAATTGTGTTGGAAATGGAAATGAAAGCTAACATTTTTCACTGTTTTATTATCGCAAAGCCGATTTAAAGAAATCTAAATATTTAAATTTCTTCCATCTATCACCAGGAAAGATAAATTAATCGTAAAAAATTATCAATGTCATAAAGTAACAAAAAAAACAGTCATTATAAAGATATCTTGAAACAAGTCATAAAAATGAACAACAGTAAACTTGCTACTATAAAACTAAGGATCACATCACGATTCATCATTGATACAATTACTTACCCTCAAGGTAATTCATCCCTTGATCATGTCTTATCATTTTTTAACTTCATTCTACAGCGAATATAAATTCAATGTAAAAAACATAAATGACTACATCTACTTTTTGTCATTTTTTGTCTCTTACCTGACGCAAAAAAAAATATAAACAGCAAAATATCCCCTTTTTTCGCTGCAGAGAATTAAGAAAAATCTACTGGCTGGTAAGATATGTGTATGTATCGTATGGTGTAGCGAAAATATGTCATATATAAAGCTAGAAAAGTTGTTAGTATTTTTCACACTCCTTTCAGCGTCTCTAGGAATTGTAATTTATGAGTCAAGACCTGTTGTACAAACTCCAGATTCTCACATGGATCTGTATTCTGTCTAGTATGTGAAGGAGGTGCAAAGTCAACTATGACCTATATAAATCATCTGCCACGTCATGTTACTTTTGACATGTGCTCTTGCGTGTGTTCCTATGACCTACCTAGTCTTTATCATTCACCTCTTATTTTTAATAACGCCATCAAACCCATAAAATACGTGCTTTACCTGCTAATTTTTTTATGCTCAAGCTAACTTATTAATATTGGATCAATTTCAACTACATTGTTATACATGGAAATGATAAAGTTATGACTATATTGAAACAATGTTTAATACTAAATAATTACTATCAACCAGAATAAAACATCAATTGTCAAACTTTTCACAGATTGATTGATGATTTTTCAGTCAAATTTAATTTATATATATTATTTAATAACTTAATATTTAAATTTAAATGTTTTTGAAAGTTTTAATGCTTTAAAAAATAAATAATACGATGAATAAGTTCAATAAAAATGGAACCTAATTAAACAATAATAGGTAGACTTGTTTATTCCTTGAAACTGGAATTGGAATATGGCACAAGTGAGGTGGTAATTAAATATTTGATATCAGTTAAGATGTTAGACTTGATTTTATTTCCTAACTTACAAAGTAAACTTTTTATTATTCCTCATTCAATGAGCTATTTCTTACATTATGACTCTCAAATTGTGTAGGAGTCTTTCTTATTAAAGTCATTTTGAAGATGATAAATTTGATTACTTCGAAGTTTATAGTCAGTCTGATTTGTTCAATGCGAAGTCCAGAAGATTATTTTAATATCATAAAGATCACATAAGGGGATAAATAAATTTAAAATATACGACAGAATTAATATTATATTATTATTATTATTAATAATCAATTATCTTAGTCGTACAATAATCAACTTTAATTTTTTGTTTTACTCAGATATTTTACTCATAACTTTTTGCATAAATTAAGTTGCCAACATTCCTGAAATTATTATCCAGATTTTTGACAAAGTAAAGAATCCTTTCAACTATTTCTAATAATTTTTTTTTTATAAGTAAAGTTTTATTTAAACATTATAAATTCAACTCCAACGGATTATTTTTATCTCAATTCTATCATTGATGCATTTAAAATCAATTTAAAATAAATAACATATCATAATGTGTTTTATTGTTATTACAATGCTATTTTACATTAATCATAAAAAGCTTTATTAATCCACCAACTAATAATGAATCAACTAAAAATCATTTTCCTATTGTTATTATTGAGGTTAAAAAATATCCGATATTAATCAAGACCCTAGGAATGAACTTGATTTAGTGAATTATTCATTCGACTGGTTATCGTTTTGACCATTCAATTAATTTACTTTCATTTTTTTGTTAATTCAGAAATTATTCCGAAACAATTTGTATCATACATCGACTGTATTTCTGTAGATTATGACTAATGATTAATATTAATCAAAGTAATAGCCATAATTTGTTTCATGATTTGCATTATTTTTTAATGATAATTACTAATGGAACATTGAATATTTCAACAACATAATATATGTTCTTGAGATTATATTAATTTTAATAATTAATTATACTATTTATTACACACTTCAATGAATTAAAAAAAATAAAAACAATAACATCAATGGTAGAAAAAAAATTTTTTTTACTAAATTTATTGAATTATTATAATAAAGTTGGATATAAAGAAAGCAAATATTTAGATTATTGCATGCGATATTGACTGACCTACTATTTACTTCTGATATGATATTAAAGACAATCAAGTGTATTTAATAATTTTAATAATTTATTATAACAAATCACAAACTTGTTTAAGTCCACTTGAATATTAATCGTAAAGTTTTGATGAGTTTATAAATAAATTCTAGGTCAAACAGGAGAAGAATGATTTTAGTAAATAAGGGATATAATTAATTAATCGCCTTTACACCACTTTGACTTCTTGTCGATCAGATCAAAATTACTTCATAATTAATCGAGGGATTAAATTAAATAGCATTAATCATTAGGAATTTATTTTTGATAAATCTCTATTTGTTTTTAGTGGTTTTCACATTTATCATAGTTATTTTTACATCCTCTTAAATCCATCATTCTGTCATTTACGTAAGACGTCTCTTTAGGTACTTGAAATTGTACTGCTTGAACTACTCGTAGGTTACAACGTAATTGGAATCAATTAAACAAATTCTGAATATTATCTTACGTGTTATTATGAAGCACCATTGAAACTAGAACGCATGTGGTGCAGTACAAGTGTCTCCATTAAATATGGAGCAGTAAGTCAATGGTGGTTTTTCAATTATTATTTTTAGTTCGAGTTGGTCAGAACAATTAGTCTAATAAATTATGGGAGATATTTTCAAATGGAAAAAAATTGATCAATAATTTTTCTAGCATGTTGGATATTTATTCTGTCATTTTTAAAATTGTAGGATAATAAAACATTTGATGTAGCAATTTAAAAAGGTAGACTTAATATTTTGCTTATAATTCAAAATAATTTACTACAAGAATAGCAATTATTTGCAACAGTTGAATATTAACTTGAATAATCACAGTAAATTTTTTTATCAATTAAAAAAATTATTTGTTTATTTTATACATTTTTCAATTAATGATTCATTCATTTAATTAATTTACAATACACAGTCTTAATTTATACTTATAGAATTGCTTTGTTGTTTGTTCATTCAAATTATGACTGATCATAAAAACTTATAGGCCAGTCTACTACCCTAGCAGGAAGCAAAGCTGGCCTATTCTTAGCTCTTCACTAGTCTTCCTAGGACCAGTCTAGTCTTCCTTGATCCAATGATGGTCCAGGAATGATCCAGTGTTGCTTCCTACCACGAATTGAAGAAAGAAATCGAAAGATCATGAATATCAAATGTTAAAATCTGATACGAAGCTCTCAGAACATGAGTTCTACTTATTTTCATCTTAGCATATTTTGCTTACAATTAAAATGATGGAAATAAATAAATTCCATTCATGATAAATATTAGAAAAATTATTATTTTAAATGGAAGGAATCATTCTCTTCTTTTTACATAACAAGTTAATTAGTTCATACAAAGAATTATTATTTTTAAACGAATTAATGTCAAGGTAATGAGTATATGTTACATGTCCATCTCTTCATTCTCACTTTTCATTTGCAAGTTTGTTTAATCTGTACTTAAATAATTTCAAGTGATAAAAATGAATCCTCGATATACTAAATTTAGATTTAAAAAATATTTCCTTTTTACAGAGATTTTTGTTCTTAAAATAATTCTTGAGATCATCTTTATTGGTTTGACGATAAGAAAAAAAATTTTAACAAGATTATTATTGCTAAAGTGGATCAGAGAAGCTTTAGAGTACCTTTGGCTACTCAAAATCTAATTACTTTTGGCAAAAATACGGTAATTTTAGAACTAAAAAAATTTCTTAGTACTGCTTAAATTAAGTTGCCCAATGTAGCTTTCAAATAAGAATCTCAAGTCATAAAGTTGATAAGATAATTTTGTTGCAGTCTAGAGTATAGTATAAAAAAAAATAGAACGTTTTTAAAGAAGAAATCATTTTGAAGTTTAAAGTGTGAGCTTTCAGACTTAATTGAAAAAAACTATCCTACTTTTTTCTACAAAAAAATCTGTTTTCAGAAGAAAAATGTTAAAATCATCCTTTTACTTATTTCTTTCTTATTAAGAAGCTTTTTAAAATTTAAATTTCGCTTTGAAAAAATATCGCAAATTATTGCAAATTATCAAACTTGTCAGTAATCTTACAATAAAAATATTATTAATGATTTTTCGATCATTATTTAAACAGTACTGAATTCATAATCTCAGTAAAATTATTTCATGTTACTCAAAAAAAAAAAAAAATTGAATATCCTATGACAGAAAGATGAATTAATGAAGCGAAGAGAGTAAACGTTAGTTTTTTCATTGTTTAGTATTTTAATTTATTCATTAAAGGAAATAATAACAGAGTTAAGGAATGATTTATGATGATAAGGAGGAATATATTAAATTTCCTGAGAATTTTATAACATGATAAAGTCGACATCAATTTATTTTTATTTAATAGGTAAATAGTACCAGCATTTGACATAAATTGTAAAATGAATGATCAAATGGTAGAGCAATTACTCAATATGTATATAATAGACAAGTCTACAGCTGTCACTGTTATCTTGTGTGCTTCCTCTATTTAATTAATGATGATTATTCCTCGCTCAGCTCACATCAGCTTCCATATTCGTTACCTTCTGGAGGCTCATTTTATGCTACATTGAAGCTTCAAAAACTTACCATTCCCTGGAAAATTAAATCATCACATTAAAATGTAAAGCCGATGTTTATGAAGTTAAGAGCCTACTTCAAAAAATTATTGTAAAAAGATTTATGCTGATGTTAATGTACTTTTTGCATACTTTGCATTAATAATAAGATGTTTTAGCAATGTCTAAACTAATCATAATATGTTAGAAATCTTATGTCTTGCTGTCAAAAAAAAAATTACTATAAAAACTTATGATACAATTGTTGGCCATGGACGTAACAATAGAACCACTTTATGTCGAATGTAGACTTCAGATTAAATCACTTTTAAAACTAGAATAGAACGAAAAGTTTCCAAAGACGCAAAACTTGCTATTTAGAAACTCTTGATTAATATCGTTATGTCTCCTCTTCACATTACTTCTTATTTTATCTTATAGCCTTGCTTTTTAAACTTTTAATCTATGAGTTTGATGCAAAAGTTTCAAGTACTATATCTCTTTATAATTATTTAAGTAAATAAATTCTTTATATTTCATTAATAACATCAATTATTGGTCACTTTTTAGATATTTCTGTAGGATAAATTTAAAAATAATTCAGTTTGAATCAATATGTAGAAATTTTTGCATCAAGAATACTATTTTTTTATGTGAAAACTTGGTTTATTTACGTTTGTTTTTTTTTGTTTTTTTCTTTTGTTTCAGTGCTCTCAAGTGTTTTGAATATTCAAATAAGTGCAGGGATTATTCAAAACGGTAAAAATATATTGATTTTATTGAAAAAAGACTTTTATTCATTCTGTAGTTTTTCATTCATTTGCTTTTTTTCATCCATTTTCCACATGATCATGTTTTGATAGCTTTTTAGTATTAGAAGATATCATACTGACTTGGTTTAATTAATAAAAATCATTTGTTAAAACGTCTGGACTACATTTGTCCTAGATTAAAATCGCCACATTTGATGCTAAATTACATTATCAGATGTCAAAATCAATGTAATCCTATTGCCATTGTACTAATTCGAATGATTAATTCTCACTCATGCCAAATAACCTCATGAAGTATATTGATTAATAGAATACACAATGATTAGTACAATTTATATGCTACCAGCCACTGATATTCGCTCATATGGACACTATTTAATCTAATTTATTAGACCCTGGATACTTGATAACAATTGTAGATTAATTTGAAAAAATTTATATGCAAATAAATGTTTCAACCAGAAACCATAATAATATCCAGTCATAAATTTCATTTAATATCTCCAAAGCAGATTTTCATGCAAAAATAACCATGCACTTGGTATAAAAAAATAGTCTGTAACAACAGAAAGATGTAGGTGTGATATTTTTCATGTTTTCATTAAATGCTGTGATATTTAAAGAGCTCAATCACAAAAATACTCTTTCCATGATATTTCTTTATTAAGTTTCATAAATAGAAAAAAAAAAACATTTATTCAACAAAATTATTCATCTTTTTTTTTAAATGATTAAATATGGATGTTTATTTTTTGAAAAAGATGGTGAATGTTTCTTATTTGATAAAAAACTACTGATTTATGTAAATTGAAATAGAATATCATTTTTTGCTGATCAATGTTCATTACAAAATTGGAAATCAATTTGGAATAATAGTATTTTATCATGATAATTCTATTGAAATAATAGCATCAATAAAAAGGTTGTATCAAAAACAGAAAATATTGAAAAGAAGTTGAAATACAACATTGCCATTAGTTTTTTTCTGTTCATATTATATACGTAATTCTATTAAAGCAACCACTTACGTAAAAATGCTTTGAAAAAGGATTTTATGTTTGAAGCTATTTTTTGAGGGACTTGAAAATTGAAAAAACTAGTAAAAATATGAATTTGATTGAAGCCAATTGTTATATACTTTGCTCCATTTTTTAAATCAATTTCTATGGCTATTTAATTCTTATTTTATAATTTTTTTTATGCATTTTAAAGCTTTTGATCATTTTTATTCTAAAATTTCTTGATAGCAGAACCTCATTTGATTTTGAAAAATTTTTACAAAGTAGCTTAAAGAATTATATCCTCACAAAATGAAATATGAAGAAGCATTAGAGTAATTACCTTTAAAAAAATTAAATAGTTATTACTTACTATTTTTGTTTCCTTACAAAAAAAAAAAGAATGTTAGTACATACTGTTTTTGATTTGTTTTCTGACACGTTAAAAAAAGTTCAAACATATAGTTCATTTTTTAAGAGTAGTTTACTTTTACCTTGACAAAGTATCTTTAAACATGATATTATATCTTCTCTGTAAATTCCAGAATTTTTCGTAAGTGGTTTTTTTTCAAGAAGCATTCATGAATTATATAGAAAAGAGCATTTATCTCTAGAAGCTTCATAAAATTTTTCCACCTCAAAAAAATTATTTTTCAATTCCATTAATTTACGTCATAATTCCAACTGTTTTAATAAATATAAATTTCTTTTATTCAGATGACGGTAAATACAACAACAACATTCGGATTGAACAGAACTGAAAGTGCAAGACGATTTCAAGAATGCATGAAAACTCTTGCCACCAACGCAACACCTCTACCAGGTAAGTGGATCATTTTTATGTTATTTTTATGCATGTACGATGTTTCCTCTCACGACTATTTTCCTCGAGATGGTTTGAAATTTAATCTTTAATAACAGTAGTAATGATATTGTAGAATTTTCTTACGACGATAACAAGGACGATGCTATCTTATTTATGAAGAACATTTTTACGAATAGTTTGATTTTTAAAATTTTTTTTTATTAACTTTCAACACAACATAACAAATAAAAAAAAAACATTATTCATCCATTTCTAATAAAGAAATTCGATTATAGAAAATAAACATGTAAATACAGTAACAATTACTGCAAAAATTGAAATTAATTATTCAGCTTCATGATGAATTCAAATTCACACAATCAGATGTTATTTTGAGTTACTTATAGTTAATAAACTATTCAATTGGTTGATCAATCATGAATGTTAATAGGTCCAACATAGTCATAAATGAGAAAGAGTATTCTAGAGAAATGTAATTCAATTATTGAATATTAAATTTCATATCAAAAGCATTATTCATTGGAGAAATATAATCACCAAGCTGTGGCATTCATGGAGTTGAAACTTATTCAAACAAATTTCTAGGTTCTGGAAATTAAACAGACTTTGAGATCTGTTTATCCAGGAGATAGTTGATCAATTTGTTTAGCCTAACAAGCAATACTGGTGGACAGTAAATTAATTTCTCCTAATCTTGTATCCAAACCTGTGATAGGGATGATTAAAGTTATCACATATAAAGTCTATTGATACGATAATTTCTCTTCGATTACTTCATCATTAACGACTACTAATTACTAACTTCAACTTACATATCACTGAATACAAATAATGAGTACTAATTTTTTAATTTAACCAGTAGTTAATTACTAGTAAAGAGGTATGATGGAAATTTCATTGAAATTATCCACTTACAGGAGTTGCTTTTTGAAGAATGACTTAATTATAAGTTAGCAGAGAAACAAGATGAATTATTATAAGATAAAGGTTGTTGTATAAGTTATCAGTATTGTGGTGATTGTTGATAAATGCCTGAAGGAATAAAACTTTCTCAACATCTTTCAGTAGCTTCAGACTAAACTTTAAAGTCTTCATCTTTAACATTCAAATATAATTCTCAAGATACATATCCATTTTCTCAGTTATGATCAACATCAACATGATTTTATGATAGAAAACGATTAAAAATAAAATAAAATAGACGTTAAAGTGAGTACACTCATATAAAATATTATACAGTCTATCTACATTAACCTTAGGAGATAAAACAAAATTTATATCACTTGTTTTTCTTGGTTTTCGTGACATTTGGAGACTTTTCGCAAGATTTACTAGAGCAGATAAGCCTACATGTTAATTTCATCACCACTTTAATGATATAAAGGGCAATTAATATACAGGCTAAAAAGAAACCATAAACGTCTATTAAGTAGTATTGCCACCAGGATAATTCTGTTGCGGGAGATTTTAGTATGGATCCATGTCTAGCTACGTATTCCACCCAATAAATTGCAGTGTCCATTGCACTCATTGGTCGATCGAGGAATAATTTTGATAATCTTTCGCTGTTCTCTCTGAAACAATAGGTAGATTAATCCATTAATTATTTTCCAATCTTCTGGTACAAGAGGGTTTAGTTGTGAATTTACATTATATTGTTTTTTATTGGAATCAGCTTAGCGAATAATTCCATTCGATTAGTAAAATAAGTAAATATTTATCACGATTGAATAAATTTAATGAATATTTAGATTGTGGTAAAACTAAATAGAAGAAAAAATAATTTATACTGTGCTTAATTGTATTTAAGAAATAATAAACTTTACTTTTTTAATAGAAAATATAATTCTGCAAGTACTCAAGGAAAAGTATGAACATATTTTTCATCATCATGTAATTGTTTACTGAAGAAACTGATTACGTTAGCATAGAATCACATTTTTTAATTGAAAAATATTGTTTACTGCATAAGGATAGAAGTATGAGAAAGAATTAATAAGTTGATCCATAACGCAATGATAAATAAAAAAAAACTTGATTTGAAAGCTTTTGATTAATGATAGAATTAACATATTGAATCTCACTTGAACGATGGATCCTTATGAATTATAGTTGTTACTGCTTCAGTCAGTGAATCTGAAGTAATGTCCTCATGTTTCAGAACTATAGCAATTTTTCGCCTAGCATACATTGCCAAATTAGTGTGCTGATCTCCAAAAACAGGAATTCCCAGCATAGGAACACCAAGAGTGAGTGCTTCTTGAGTTCCCATAAGTCCTCCATGGGTTATAAACAGTTTTATGTTTTTGTGTTCTATAAAAGAAGTTGTAAAATAATTTGTAAATAATGTTTAAAAATTTATTTGGAAGCATTAGAGCGATAACAATAAGTTTCTATAGCTGTTTCTTACTTAATACTGCTCTTTGTGGTAACCAAGGCGAAGTGATAACATTTTTTGGCAGACCATGAGGTAAAATTGTGGGATCTGCTATTTTTAACAATACTCGAACCGGTGCTATTCTTTCAAACATGTCGTAAAATGCTTTGAGTGTTGGTGCTGGAAATGTCTCGATTCTTACCATTGAACCGAATGAAAAATATATACAACCATCCTTACTGTTATCTAACCAGGATTTTATCTCCTGAAAAATAAAATCATACTTTTTTTAAACTTCTTTTTATAAGAACTTGAATGTGAAGTTTACAACTTTTTTCATACAATAACAATTCTACAATGCATCTACACTATATACAAAAACACTTTTTTTTGCTTATTCACTAAATCATCAAAAAAATTTTATTTGTAAAAAAAAAAAAATGTTTGCTATGATAATATCTTTCTATATTTCTATAAATAAACATTGAACTTGGATACGCAATGAAACATCAGTATAATAGTGTCATAAGTGTAAATGATGAAATAATTACCGAAGGTAATTCTTGCTGGTCATCGTTCACATGAAATCCGCCAATTTCCACTACTCCAGGTGGCGTGGGTATGTTATCATAAATACTGTGATGTGAATTAAGAAGCAAAAGGCTAACATCATCATACAACTCAGACATACTAGACAATTTTCGTCCAAAATATTTTTCAACTTGAGGTATTTGACCTTCCATATAATAATTTATCTGTGGAACAATGATTGTCTTCATGAATGTATTCTGAAGTCGTTCTAAAAATGTCATCTTCTGGCTGAAGCTTGAGAACAAGCTGGGTATATAAGCTGTATTAAAAGGAACTCCAAACGGACCATAAAGCCAATCATGGAGTTTAGACACAACTAGACCAACTAATGTAGCATTTAAGTGCTGACCAAGTGCTAAGTAACAATGACTTACGAACATCTGAAAAAAATTATGTAATTAATTAGTAAAAAGATGAATAATTTATCATTAATTATTAATAATAATAAGAAATTATTAGCCAAGGGAGGTTTTTTTTAAAAAAGAGGATTTCAAATTGCAAGCTGTTGAGATCAAACATTGGAATAGCAAATAAAAATATTATTCTTTCACTCAAGTTATGAAATAATCAAAAAAACTCTTCAAACCGGTTTAAAAATAATTATCTGTACCATTTTATATCTCTGAAGCCAAGTACCTTACATTTCTTTTTTAAATATATTACAGGAAAATTTTTTCCGACACTTTATTTAATGTTTTATAGCAACAGGAAAAATGATAATTTTGTAATCTAGGAATTACCTCAACAATGACAACATCATACATTCCCTTTGGAGTATTTTTTAAAAAATCCTGATAGACAGGCTTGGATAATAGATCACACACTTCAATACCAGCCATGTTAACGAACCGTTGCATAGAAAAACTTGTAAAATTTTTGGTGCTCTCAAAGCTTATGTTATTTGTAGCTATCGGTGCTATTCCTCTTAAACTGATATCAGTATAGTTAGGGATAGGTTTTTTCTGTGGAAAATGACTGATAACATCAACTTTATGTCCCTTGCGTGCTAATGCTTTCATCAGTTCACCGCCTGGAATAAAATGGCTTGAACCAGCAATGGGAAAAACTCCAAGTATTCTCAATGATTGGGATGTCTGACAATAAAATGCCATCGCCACTATGATGGCTATCGCACAATTTAGTGACCTCATTTTCAGATAATGACCGCAAAGATCGTCCAGGAAGATAATTTCTAATCTTGATTTCTACTTTCACTAGAACCCACACGATTTTTCACTTACACGTGTCTACTCTCCCTTTACTTTCTTTAATAAAATAAATTTGGTATAAATATAAAAGGCTAAGTTCATTTATTTATTTTATTGACAAATTAATTTATCATGACACTATTAGTGATGTTTTCAATGTTAAAACTCCGCGGGAACTGAGCATATGACTTATGCATGATATGGGAAGAGTTATTGCAGTTTTGCAAAGTGGGGATAAAATGATGGACTCTGCACTTAGTTGCCTTGATCTTATATTCGCAAACCGTATTTGTAACTGAGTTGAATCTGTTACTGAAGAAATCTACTCTATCAACATATTTTAGTTATCATCTAACTATCTTTCTGTCAAATAAAATCCTCCAAGTAATATAAACAATTGGAAATGAGTCTAAGAAAATAAATTCAAACGCTAGAATAACAAAAATAAATTTAGTTTATTGATACAAAATTTACAAGCTTGTATATCAAGTATAAAAATGATATTCACGTTCATATCTATTAAAAGAGTCGTGCAAGTTCAATTATCAATGATTATGCAACTTTGTGATGCCTCTTAGCTGATGTGAAAAATAAAACGGCTGCACATGCTCTGAGTATTAAGAAGATTAGATAAGATAAAATAATAATACATATCAGCAAGAATCCATAGACATCAAGCAGAGCTACTTGCCACCAGGGCATGTCTACAGCAGGTGATTTCAAAGCACTTGGATCATTTCTTATGGCATATTCTATCCAATACATTGCAGTTTCCATAGCAGATAATGGACGATCTCGGAAGCGAGCTGCTTCATATTTTGCTGCTTCACTGTTGATAATATAAACAACTGATTATTTTATAACTCTTAGTTACTAATTCATAAAATGTTCTTATTAATATTGCAATATTCTAGTATATTTATATTCACTTGCTAAAAACCTAGATTAAATTCAGTTTGAATTTAATTCAACTACGATCTTGGAATAATAATAAATGCTAAAATATATGATGTTCTTCTTTAATACTGAATCAACTATACTTTGATATTTTATTTGATAACAATATCATGTTTTGTTTACATTCAGATTAAAGTATCTATTAATAAAAGATTTGAAATATTTACTGATTAGATTTACTGATTTATTTTTTCAAGCTTTTGTTTCCACTTATTGTGTAATTATTATTTTACTCAAAATTAATCAGGTTTTTAGCAATAATATAAATTGAATATTGAAATTCGATATTTATTTTACCTATACTTGGGATTATTCAAAATTTCCTTCAAAGTCGTATAAATAGATTCTTCTGTAAGATTTTTATTATCGAGCTTCAATGCCATATTCTTGGCCATATAATGCTCGATATTTGAAAACTGATCTCCAAAAAGTGGAATTCCTACAATTGGTACTCCATAAGTGAGTGCTTCTTGAGTACCCATAAGACCTCCATGTGTAATAAAAACTTTGGTATTTTTATGAGCTATAAAAATGAATGTTAATATCAATGATTAAGGATATTTGTAGATAAGAGTTAAATGTGAAATAACCTAGTAATTTACTAACCAAAAACCGCAATTTGAGGGATCCAGGATGAGGTCCTTACATTCTTAGGAAGACCTGGTAGCAACTTGTCTTTATTAGCTACTTTCATTAACACCCTTATTGGAGCTAATTTAGAGAATGCTGAATAAAAAGCTCGCATGACTTCATTTGTAAAGGTTTCAATGTTGACCATAGATCCTAGAGTGAAGTAAATTACTCCTGCAGTACTTTCATTCATCCATTTCTCTAGATCCTATAAATATTCAACAGTTTTTAATTAAAATAGTTTTTTTATATGAATATTTTTGTTAGTGAAAAAGAATTTATTTAAAATCGTCAAAATGAAAGGTCATAATAGTAAAAAAAAATAGAAAAAACTTTAATGGATTCTGTTCATATCAAATAAAAAAGATTTATGTTTATATTGAATCAATTTGTTTAATTTTTAACAAATATTTGATTGATTATAAATTATTTTTAATAATACATAAACTTAATATTTATTTCAATGTATTCCAATTTTCTAGAGCTTTCATTTTAATCTAATATAAAATTTATTTCCAACTCATAAAAAAATTATCCCTCATTCTTATAAGAAAGAATTTAATAAGTAAGAGCATATATACTCTTGCTTATCAAACATTGTAATAAATCACATTTATTAGTTTTGTTATCACATTTATTCTTTTTTTTTAATACTATTTGTTTTTCATTAAACTAGTTGATCCTTAGACTTCTATACTTGATGCTCCAAAATAAATAGAAAGCTATTCATATTTACCTGAGGCATTTCTTCAAAATGTTCCTCAACATGAAGTCCTGCAACTTCTATTAGTTTAGGAACCAGTGGTCTCACTCCATTCAAACTATGAAAAGAATTCACCAGGGCCAATGAAATATTTTTTTCAAGCTCATGTAGGGGTGGTATGTCTGGACTAATATATTTTCTCATTAGAGAATTTTGCACTTCATCAGTGTAACGTTCGAAGCGGAAGATATTAGTGTGGCCCTTGACAGTGTTGTGGAGACGTTGAAAGAAGGACATAGGATGAGAGTGACCTGTGAAGAAAGCTGGGAAAAATGCAGTGTTGATTGGTTGGCCAATTGATTTATCCAACCAAGGCAAGTCTATTGTACTACTTGCCATAATTACTGGGATCTTGAGTGCATAGCCTAGACCGACAAAACAATTTGCTCCAAATGACTGAAAATGAAGAATCACGATATTGTTAGAATAATTAAATGAGGAAATCTGATAGTAATGATCGTTTTTTTGTTAATTAATCTCCATAATGAACTTCTATAGAAACTTTTAATAAAGTATTTTCTTAAATGAAACATTTTAATCTGCTCAACAAAGTCATTATAAATTATTATGAACGAAAACTTGATAAATAAATTGCATTTTAGATGAAAAAATATTTGTTTTAAGAGTATTATTATTAATAAGTTTTCACTAGAATCAGTAAATAAATGTTGAATTTATATACTAGTTTATTAAAGCTACTTAATTGTCAGGAGAGAACGAGTATAATAAATTTTGTTTTACTATAGATAAGAGTAAACAGATGATTTTAAGTAGATATAGTTTTATTTGTATTTTATGACCTTATTACTTTGCTCGTTGTACCATTTTATTGGTAACTATTCTTGATACGATCGAATTTATTATACGCAATTTTCAAAGATTTTTATACATATTGTATATAAACCATGAATAATTAGAATGATATGCAGCAATTTCAACATTTTTGGTCATAAAATAATATTGAATAAAAAAGTAGACTACTCAATTTTTTCGTTATTGCACTATACATTCTAGAAGAAATGGAAAATATTTTTTAAAAAATAACTTCACTCAGAAGAAATTTAAAATATTTAATTACATTGAATTTTACAAAGTTGATTGTAGCATAAATTTCCAATCAGTAGCAAATTTATTCAAGATTATTTATTTTCATTGAAACACTTATTCAAAATCGTTCATTGATAATCAATGGATCAGAAGGAAATTGCTACAGAATTAATTTTTTTCCTTCAAATAATACTTTTCAATATTTACAAAAATAATTGGAAAAAAATTCCAACTTACCTCAACAATAACAAGATCATAAGGTGGATCTTGAGGCGGTTTCTTAATAATTTGTTGCATCTCTGGAAGACCCAACAATTCACAGAGTCCATTACCAAACGGAAGTGCAATGATAGGCAAGGTATCATCACCAAGCTCTGATGCAAATTTAACATCCCATTTATTTACAAGACTTTCAGTCATATTCTCTAAATTCACAATAACATGATAATTTGGAATAGGTTTTTTCAGTGGATAAACTGTCATAACATCAATCTGGTGACCTCTTTTTACAAGTCCTTTAGCAATAGCATCAAACATCATCTGGTGACTTCTCGATTGGAATGGAAATATTCCCAATACTCGATACGACTCAGTGGGAAATATCGAAATACATACAAATAGCATAAATAAACTCACTGACATTTTTATGCTGATATTTTTTCACAATTTTTATTTAAATAAATTTTCAATCCTAATGTAATCTACGTATTATAATTTAAAATACCCCAAGGGCTTTAACTTCACTCTACTGCATTCTTTCTTGGTAGTAATTTTTAAAGTATAATAGTAGTCAAGTTTAACTAGTCGTTAGTGCATGCTTATAGCGTGACAGATCACTCACAACTGCATGCTAAGGATGGTTCTATAAGACTGACTTCTTGTTTATAGAAAAAAATATAATTATTGTGGTTAGTTGTAGGATGAAAAGATTACTTGTAAAGTGATGAACTCTGATTTATTTATTCATTCAAAAACAACCTTATCAAATTGTTTATCTTATTAAACATTTGTCATAATAATTAACTATTTGCTTATACTCATGATATTATCATTTTTTACAATTACTTATCAATGAACGATGATATTTTATTATTAAGAATAGTGTCATGAAAAACTTGGTATCATCATTGAGATAATTTGTTGCAAAGTAATCAACAAGACATGCAAAAATTCATCTTTTAAAATACACAAGAATTAATTTATTCCTGTATTTTTTTGATTGATATTTTTGAATGTATTGGATCTAGTTTATCTTGAAGATATGAAAGAATGCAAAATAATAGTGTTAACGGGCTATCAATTGTTAATAAAAAAAATAATTTTATTGAGAATGATGAAGCATATGTCTCGCAATTTATCTATCTCGTGATGACACACATATAATTCAAGTATCAATTACAAAACTTTATGTAATATAATAGATAAACTGAAGCATACGATTAGGGGGTCCGATTCTATATTTGTCACAGTAATAATCACAACCAACTCGTGATGATGAATTGCATTTACCGAGCTTTATGAGCTATATTAAATAACTGCACACATGAAGGAATAGTTTGAATGAAATTTTTAACTGATCTTATTCCTTCTCAAATGAATTTCACCTGGTAGAATTGGTTCAATTAAATTTATTATGTCTAGTTATTTTTTATATTTGCTAATACATGGAAATTAATTTAATTAAAAAATAAATTAAATTAAATAATTGATTTATCTACTGACGTCCAGTCATTAACGTCCACTTGATAAACTTTTTTGAGCTAAATAATTATTAGAAAGCTTTTCAACAAATCCTTACTAATTTTAAAAATAATTTCTTTCAAAATTGGGCAATTTTCTGGACGCTATTTAATAAATAAAATTGTTTAAGCTGGCTAAATGAAAATGATCTAGTTGATTTTCTTGCTATAAGGTAAACTAGATCGATTGAATAGACGATGTAATAAAAATTGCATGAGAATTATTGCAATAAATGCTGCTAAAGTAGCAGCTATTAGCAGCGTAACATAAACGTCAAGAAGTGCCACTTGCCACCAAGAAAAATCGAGCGCTGGAGACCTAAGTGCCTTATTACCGTGTCTGATAACATATTCAACCCAGTAGCAAGCTGTATCTATAGGGCTCAATGGTCTATCTAAGAACCTGTTGGAGAATACCTTTATCGTGTCCCTACAATAAGAAATTATTTATGAGATACTCGTGCAAATCAGCTAGCAAATTTTACTTATATTTTCATTCATTATTTTAACTGTTTAATATTTACCTGTAGAGAGGATTGGTAAGGATTTCGTGAAGAGCTGCATCAAATTTTTCCTCCGTTAAACCTTCATAGTCTAAACGTACTGCAATTTTTTTTTGTACATAAACATCGATGTTTAAAAATTGATCAGCAAATAAGGGCATTCCTATCATAGGAACTGCAGTGTAAATTGCTTCTTGAGTACCCATTAATCCTCCATGAGTGATAAATGCTCGAATATTTTTGTGCTCTGTCAGGCCATTAAATGAAAATTAGTTTTTTTTGTTTCAACTGATTAGATGAAATTTTTCACATCTCTAAATTTCGATCAAATTTAAATTGAATTAAAGTTTTTTACTAAATGAGAAAAATATTATTTTTTATTCAATTTTTCAAACTTATTGTCGATGAATGAAAAAGGAAAGAATGTGTTAGTTTAATTGCATTTTTTCCAATTCAACAAAATAATATTTTAACTAAATATAAATTATGATATAAAATTTGATATCAAAGGTGTTAGTTAATACTCATCAAATAAAATAATAAAAAATAAATATATCAATTTCTAAGTATATCTGTTGATTCGAACTCTTACTTACGTAAAACTTTTAACTGTGGCATCCATGAAAAAGTCCTAATATTTTTAGGAAGACCAGGAGGTAATAACTCAGGATGTGGAACTTTCATAAATACTCTAACTGGAGCAATCTTTCCAAGTGATTTGTAGAGAATGTCCAGATAAGATTTAGGAAAAGTTTCTATCATTACCATTGATCCGAAAGTAAAGTAGATGAAACCATCAGTGCTTTCATCGAGCCACTTTTTATGATCCTATGTTTAAACCAGTTAAATAAGTAAAAAAAAAAATTCTATTGTTCTTCTCACTTTAGTAATTTCTTCATTCAACTTTTTATCCATATTTATTATAAATTCAATAACTTCCATTTTATCTTAAAATATTGATAACTTTATCGGTTAGAGTAAAAAAAAAAAAAACTACGCACAGCTGGGATCTCTGGATCGTCGTTCTGAATATGGAGCCCACCAACTTCAACAAGAGCTGGAGTGGTTGGTTTCACACCATTCAGGGACATATGGGAATTGGCGAGAATAAGTGCCAACTCGTGTTGCAGTTGTCTAACTCCTGGCATATTGGATCCAAAGTGTCTTTTTACTATCTCATCTTGAGGTGATGCATAGTAGTTAAAAGTGATAACAGACCAATAATGGTGAACAACATTATATAGTCTATCCCAAAAACTCATGTTTTCCATAAACGGAAGCATATTATTAGGAATAAAAGCAAGGTTCGGAGGGTTAGCTATCATCTCATTTCCCCAAGGATAAAGAGCTGAGGAACTCAACCCTATTACCGGGACATTTAAGTGGCGACCAAATGCCATAAAACAGTGAGCACCAAATATCTGAATTGGAATGAAATATTGAGAGCTCAATTATTATCATCAGTTCATGAATTTAAAGTGACAAGTTGATAATTGATAGTATTGACTTAATAACTACATTTTGGTAATCGTGTATGACCGTGATTTATGAATTTCGATAATTATAATTGATTAATTCATTAAAAATAATTTGAATACATAGATGAGCTGTGAGTGTATTGGTTTCATCATGGTATGTTGCGTCGTGATACGTTATAATTGACCTCATTACACGTGATTTTTACAATGAATGTGAGAATCTATCAAATAATTATTTAAATACCAAATGTATGTTTTAAACAGGTCAAATTATTTTTAAATAATAGTAGTATATTTAAAACAATATGAGTAATTTCGAGATTAATTAAAAATAATTATTTAGAATTTTTTTTAAAGACTAACTATGAACTATTAAACAAATATAATCTAATCTCGTGTTAATGAGTGCTAATAATATAGTGATTAACGTCTATGAAGTAAAATTAATCGATACTTATATTTTTTTTATTCCTTTATACTCTGTCCGATCATTTTTTTTTTATAAAAAAATTTTTTTTAAATATCTCAGTTGCAAAGTACTTTTTATTGATTAATTAAAGCAAGTATTCAGATGTAGTTAATTTTTCTATTGGACGTTAAATTAAAATTTCACAATTTTTCTTACCTCTGTAAGAACAAGATCATAAGGTGGCTGCTGAGGTGGATTTTTAATAAGTTTTTGCAACTCAGGAGTTTCCAATCCTTTTTCACAAACTAAATTACCAGCGCTTGTAGCTACAAAATGCACCATACTTTTTGTAGACACAGATTCCAAGAACTGGTATGACATATTATTGACAAGTTTTGGCAAAGCAGCAGGTATAACAATGTCTGTATAGTTTGGAAAGGGTCTTTTTTGAGGAAATGTACTGACTACGTCAACCTGGTGACCACGACGAGCTAATCCCTTCATTAAAGCTTCAAACATGACCATATGACTGCGGCCGTTTAGAGGAAAAATCCCTAAAATTCTGCTACCCTGACATTTTGGTAGCTCTAAGCTCGTTAAAATAATTAATAAAAAAATTGAAAATAAACTTATGAGTCTCATATTGGAAAAGTTCTGACAAAATTAAGTTCTAGGACACTTTGAATTTATCCTAACAGGTGATTTTAAAAAATTTATTTCTTGATTTTTATGATCTGAGTACATTTGCACCACTTGAGTTGAATTAATGGATGCGCAATTTTTTATTACACTGCACTGTTAGCAATACGATTCTGTTACAGCATAGCACAAATGACGACTTTCCTCACATTTATCATCCCCTCCGATTTGCTAGTCATCATAAATAAGAGCAATACATTGCATGTCCAAGATAATCTTATGACATCAATTACACTTACAATGACTATTTATTATTGATTCTTGTTTTGTTACAATAAATGTTTTTTAATAAATGAATGATATTTGGAAAAACAAAAGATTATGATATCACACTTATAAACATTATATGATATAAAATTCTTTGATATGATTTTCACACTTATGGTTAATAATAAAAAAGTACTTAAGTATCTAATAATTACAAAAAATTATAAATAAGTAGTTAAAGAAGTTTTTGTGATTTTGGCTTGCGAGTAAATTTTGATACTACTTTAGCTATTACTTTACGGACGATTAATATGACAGTGACCATTATTGTCAATAATAGAAGGGATAATATAATGTATATATCGATGTTGTTCAATTGCCACCACGTGATATCCTCAGTTGGCGTGAGGATCTTGCTTCCGTGTCTTGCAATGTATTCAATCCAATAACAAGCAATATCACTCGGTGCAACTGGACGGTCTACAACGAGATTCGAATATTCTACTGCTGCTTTTCTGAAATGAATAAAATACAAAATTTTAAACAATTTTGTTATAATTCTCATTTAATTAATTTTTAACAATGTTGGTAATAATAAATTAATTTTATTATTAAAAATTATTCCGCAAAATGGTTATTACTGTCATTTTTGTATGATGAATCTTATTATTATCTATTATGAAATACTAATGATGATCAATTGTGAAATAATTTGAAATTAAAATGAAATAGAAGATAAAACATACTTGAAAGTTGAATTATTGAGAACTTGATGAAATGCAGAATCAAGAGTTTTCTCGGTTAAATGTTCAATCTCGACCTTAACTCCTAGACCCTTTTTAACACAAAATTCAATATTATCAAATTGATCACCCCACAGAGGAATTCCCACTACAGGTACAGAAGTATAAATAGCTTCTTGAATTCCCAACAGTCCTCCATGAGTAATGAATGCTTTAACGTTAGGATGTTCTAAAGTAAGATAAGATAAAATAAAATTTGATTATTGATCAATGAAAAATCGATTAACGTGGTGTAATGAGATGACTTACGTAAAACTCGGAATTGTTGAACATGCGGTACAACGAGTACATTCTCAGGAAGACCAGAAGGTAAATCATTGAACTTAGATTGTCTCATTAAGACTTTTATTGGTGCAAGTTTTTTCAGTGATTTATAGAGAGCGTTGATCTTTTCTTCAGGAAGGCTTTCAAGTATAAAAGCTGTTCCAAGATTAAAGTAGACTACACCATTGGTACTTTTATCAAGCCATTCTTTAATATCCTGTTATAAGAAAGCGAAAAAAAAAGAAGTTTGAAAAATTCTGTGCTTTTATGAAGACTCCATAATTAGAATTAACGATAATGCTTACATAATAAAGTGGAGGGATGTTTTTCTCAACAATATGCATTCCTCCAACTTCCACAAGTGCAGGTGTAGTGGCACGAACTCCATGAGTTGTGGTGTGTGCGTTTGTAAGTACTAAAGCAAGCTTAGACTCAAGTTCTCTGACATCTAGAGCTTTTTTTTCAAGATATTTCTTCAAAATGTCATTCTGAGGCTTAGTGGACTCATAAAAACTCGTCTTTTGATAGTAGTTACTAAGCATCTTTGTTAAACGATGCCAAAAACTTATATGGTTCGATCCAGACACTCCAGGGACAAGGTCAAAACCATTAGGATTTGACATCATGTCGTAGATCCAAGGTAGACGACCATATGTGCTGACACCAACAACAGGAACATTTAGCACGTCTCCAATTGCAATAAAACAGTTAGCTATAAAAACCTAGATGGTTGACAGACAAAACATTAGAAATTTTTTTGAGATTCAATGTGTTGGTTCGTAAAATTTCATGAGTATTTTTTATAAAATAATTTACATCAAAACCCAAATAAATGCTGAATAAAGTTTTTGAAAGTTTATCAGACTATTCTTTTTGACAGAACTAATGCAAATGTAAATATTTGCTTGTAAAACAGAGAGCAGTGAAAGTTAAACAGACATTTCTATGACATTTAATAGAATTGTATTTAATATTCTGGTTTGTGAATAAACTTGGAACTTTGCAAAATGTTATCAGAAGCATTGTTCATTCAGCTAAACATATATACATAATTATTTTTGATATTAATATAATATCTGATTCCTAAAATGTAATAAAAGTGATTACATTACGTTTTAAAAGCTTTCTGGTCAACCAGTAATATGTTAGACCTATTCCTAACTCTAGTGAGCAGTGTTTTATTGTGAGACTATAAATAAATATTTATATTTTTGGAAAAACTAATCATGACCATCGTTGTTATTATTATTATATTTTCATTATATTGTGTTATCAAAGACACTTATTCTGTTCTTGTACCGAGATAAGGATATTATTATTTCAAATAACATTTCTTCGAGTTAAATGATATTCTGGTGAACGAGATAAGAGTGTCCTGCTTGAAATAACATTAATTAAAATTCAAAAATACAAACTAAATTTAGTCAAGAAACATTCAGAATTAAAAACAGATTTAGATTAGATGTATAGATAAAAATACTATATGCTTTTCATTTAAACATGGGATTCTAATTAATTTTGTCATTCTACAAAATGGTATAACAATAAACAAAGAGTATTATAAATTATAATCCCATAATTAGAAATTATCTTTTATTGGCATTGAATCATTTTTGTGGAAATTAAAACTATCAATGTCATCACAATAATTTCTTAATGAGTTTAGAATCATTTAAAATTATGTGTGGACTGATGATAATATTGAAAAAAAAATATAAAAGAAAAAGGATTGAATAATCTTGTTACATACCTCAGTGACTACAACATCATAAGGATGATCTTTAGGTGGATTTTTGAGAATCTTCTGCAAGTTAGGATCTCCTAAAATGTGGCAAACATCATTGCCATACTCAGTCTCAATTAAATCCAACACGGAATGCACTTGAGAAATAATTTGGCCGTAAGTTAAGTTATTAGTAAGTGAAGGAGTTGAATGTGGAAGTTCTACAACGTCGTAGTAATTGGAATAAATCTTAGCTTGTGGGAAGGCACTAACGACATCAACATGATGTCCCCGATCAGCAAGACTCTTCATCAACTGCTCGAAAACCATAAAATGACCAGGGGAATTACGTGGAAAGACTCCGAGAATACGGTACGCGTCACTTAATGTCCACAGGGTGAAAAAAATTAGTATTGGCAACCTCATTTTAATTTTCTAAAGTGTCAAAAAGTATTGAAATTTCTATAAAACTTTGCTTTAGTGGTTTAACATCAACCGTCAGTTTCAGTATTGAAATTGAAACTCCAGGTTCTGTTGAAAGTCTGTTCAATTTGTGCATTCAAGTGTTTACATACTTTATTTAATTTTCAATTTTATCTTGCTTTTTTTAAATTGAAAAAAATTCAAAATAATATTTGAAATGTCGTTTTATCATAATAAAAACAGGAAGGTTGTATGAAAAGGCAAAAATAAAAATCACAAATCGTTTATTGCTGATAATTTCTTTAAAAACGAAATTTGATTGCATTTATTGATTTATTTATTTTATTAAATTTTTGAAAAAAATATGTCATTATTTATAATTTAACTACTTTCGTGCAGCTGACCTAAAAATATTTTTTTATAAATTGTTATCTTTTTACACATTCATTTAAATGAAATAATATGTCAATTATTTTAAAATTCTTCATAAAAATTAAAACCACATAGTTATTTTAAAAATATTCCCCTTTGAAAATGTAATTAAAAAATCCAACAGTATGAATAATAATAAACTTAAAATCTTTTTTATGAATATTCTTATTTAAATAAAATTTCATTCTTTTACAAATTAATTTATTCAAAATTTTATTAAAGTAATCATCAATATTTATAAATTTATAAATATTCATCATTAAATTAAAGTATAATATTAATGTCAATTGCTAATATAATTAAATAAAATATAGAATTATTCAAAATATTAATTTAAATTTAATTGATATTATTGATAATGATTAATTAATATTGATATAATAGCATATAAAGACAATATGCTATTATTCATTTATTTTATAATAATAAGCTGATTTAAGTAAAAAACGAAACATAAATCGTTCTGGAACATTGAAACAAATTGAATGCATAGAACCAGAATATAATAAGTTTAAATAAATAGTATTCAATTGATATTGTGTTAAACCATAACATAATTCAATAGTACTTTATAAGCAATTATTAAAACTGAATTTATATCAATTTTAATTCCAAAGATATTTTCATTCCAATTCTATTTTCATCCGTTTAACGGAAATGAAAGCATTAACAAAGCTACAAGTGGAATATTTTTTATCACCAAGAAAAAAGTTTCTGTGGCTTTGGAGATTAAGTAGTTGAAATTGGACAGTTAATGTTATTTCTTCCAAATTTGATGTTTATTGTTATTACGAAAGGAAAGTATGATGATGGAGATTGGAGTTAACATAGTAAGGAAAATTGATATCTGTTTGATACTTGATTATATAAATTTATACTTAACGAAATATACAGATTTAAGACAATACTTATCTCTCAGAAAGAACCACAATCATGTGGTTGACGAGTTTCTCTTACGCATCGTCGAATTGAAGTATTTTACATTCAGGTTACACATATTGACACATCTGGAAAGCTCAGTTGATGTGCTCTCACGATAAATAAATAGCTGTGATCATCTCCTGAAAATTCAATTTAAAATTTACAAGGTAATATACATGATAAAATTTAAATCTCTGCATTCTCTTTTTCAATTCAAGTGAATTTTCAATTTATTTAATGGATGTAAGCAAATATTTTTTCATAGACATTTAAAAAAGTTCTTTGTATGAAAGTGATCGTATAGAATATGTGCAAGATGTATGAACAGTTGTATTTATTGACTAAATTATTTTCAATCACTTATTTAATAGAGTAATCTGTTACTTTTAATTAAACATTCATGTTGGTAATTTCAATTTTCAGTGATAAACAATATTTATTTATCATTTTTACGGTTATTTAGATATTTATTTCATTGATCAGTTCAAGTAGAGAGTCATAAACATTTATTGATATTAATTCAATTGACAATTCATGTGTAACAAAAGCTAAATGATAATCCAACGATTCCTAATCGAAAGCTTTTTAATTAAATTTTTATTTAAATAACAAATTTGTTAGATAATCTTATCAAAACATTTTTAAATCATGTCATTATAAAACAAGAAGTTAATGCTACTGAATATTCTTGTCTTTGATAATTTATACCATGACTCCGAAGCATCTGAATGATGGTAATTTCGTAGAAATTCATCTTTTTTCAATAAAATCTGAAATTTAATATTTTCTTATGTATAAAAATCTTATGAATGTCTTAGAGAAAAAGACTTCATTGCAAGCAAATTTAATTTAAATTTTATTTCCGGAGTCGATTGTAAAAAAAAATATGACTCACTTTGCACTCCACTTTTAAGTTCTTCACATTTTAAATTCTCCATAGATTGAATTCCCACCTTTTTAAATATTCTATGAATGTTTATACCCAACAAATGGCAATAAACATTTAAATAAAACCTAACAAAGTGAGGCGATAAACTAGAAAATACGAACTATCTACAGTTTAATTCTCTTGCAGGAATAAGAGTGGACTCTGAAGGTTCTGGAAAAAAGTGATCTCATAAATTCTCTTTTATGCAGTAGTAAGTGATTTTATAGTAGTTTCTCTGAGGATCAATGACTCTAAGAAATTTCTTCAGTTATTCAATCACTCTTCATATAATTCAAGGCTATCATAAGGTCTTGAAAATAATTATAATTTTCATAACGAAGTGAGAAATAAAATAAAAGATAGAAATTTTCACCAACATGGTGAGAAAAATGAGAATGAAATCTCTGACGAAAATGCGATTATGAATAATCCTATTTGATAGTAATAGATACATGTACAAGCTTTGATTAATCCTATCCTTTTGATAGCCCTTTCAAAATGCTTGTCTATCACATCCCGAAATTCCCGTCAGCCGATTACAAAACAGTATTGAATCTAAACTATAATCTCAGTATGCTCAATACAACATAACATAAATTCTAGTGAACCGTATAAGCAATGCAAATTATTGCCAAAGGATACTGCGCATAAGCTGTGATATGAGAATCTGCTTTTGGTTTTATTTTCTTCAACTTAATCTCCGCACTTCCTCTATATCGACACGACTATAGAAAACCGAGAATAGGAAGCTCTGAAGATTGTAGAAAAGTTCTGCCTGCAGCACATCAAGCACAAAGAAGGTCTCTCCTTTTTCGTTTTAACAAGTTATTCAACAAAACGAAATTCTTGAAACTGACTTGGTTAAAACGTTCATAGGAATATTGCAGAATATTGTGCCTTGGAGCTACCGACTTCAGGTGATTCGTTTTGGTATTTCTAGCGTTTTATGCTTTTAACCATGAAATATCCTGTGAATATAAGTACCTTTTCGTAATTCAGTGATGCAAAACTTTAGATAAAATATTGCAACTATAAAACTTTTCCGCATTTTCAAGTCATTCATTTTATATCTTGTTAAACTGAAAGAAAAAGTATCCCTCTGTTTTTAATTTTGTTTCTCTTTGGTAAACAAATAATTTTCCTTCGTTCTTGACAACTTATTAAAATACACACCATTTCACTCGTTTACGACAATGAATTATAATTTCAATGTAGAATTATTTTTCCTTTGGTCAACATTAAACAATTTTTTAATCAATTTAAATACTAAATAGATGATAACATGGAAATAATTTTAAGAATGAAATAGAAGAATATTCTGCTCCAATTCGTTTACTCTGATAAATTGAATGAAGATTCAACCTCAAATCCAGGCCATAGAACTTTCTCATTCGTGGTATTCATGACGTCAACCACATATTCGTTAGATCTCAATTTTCTAGTATTTTTTGGTGATATTCAATTACGCTAAAATTGTTGGATTAGCTTTTAAGATGGTGAATATTTCACGTTAATGTAACAAAAATTTTCCTTTTTAGAACCGTATTGTCGTGGACTTTTCGATGGATGGACTTGTTGGCCTAACACTCCTGCAGGGAAAACAGCATTAGCACCATGTCCCGAATTTATCACTGGATTCGATCCATCATGTAAGTATTATAAATATATTCATTAAATATTTATTTATTATTTTTTTATTTTGAACAAAATAAATTGATTATGTTTCAAAATTTTTAGTCATAACACTATTAAAAATATGTCAAGAAATAATTGTTTGTTCAGCAACAAATTTTATTTATTGTTCTCATAAATTGTTTATATTAATAAAATAATAAATATATCATATGATGAAATATAAATTCAGAACAAAATAATTTTTATCAGTATTTATCTGAACGTGTGCAGAAACAGGTGTTTATGAATTTAAAAATATTGAAATAATAAAATTTCATGAGAGTGAATTGATTATTAATCACTGTAGATGTCTGATTGCTTATCAGCTACTTATTTTTCATCGGTGAATATTTAATTGTTATGTTAACACTTTACATCATAACTCTAATCGGTATTTGTGGATGAAATATGTTTACAACATAATCGTGTGTGTTTATATTATTATTAATCTTGGATATTTTAGAAAAAGTGTTTAATTTTATCGATATTGAACACAAGTTAACGTTTTGTGAGAGAATCTAATGTAAATGATTCACTACAAGCTTTAAAAAATGGCTGAGCTTTGTATCTTCCATACATTTCACTAAAAGTTAAGTAAAATGATTTAGCAATCATTGATTTATCAAGAGTTAAATTTCAACTAATGCTCAAATAAGTTTAGCTCGATTACAGAGTGATATAAAAGGAAAAATATTTTCTTGAAAAAACTTAGCATTTCGATGATTTGTAATACTGTCTAATTTTATCGGAGGTACCAATATGTTCTGGTAGTTCTTCAGATTGTTCAACTTTAATTGATTTCAAATCGTTACATTCTTCGATCATCTTTTTTGTCAGACAGTTCAATGTTTTATATTTCTTACTTGAAGTTTTTCCAGCGACTACTTGGGTCGATTGAAAATATGAAGAAATTTTATTCAGCAGTTTATGATCTTTCATATTTATCTAGATCAAAGAAAAAAAATAAAAATCAAAGTTTTTGATAAAAAAAATTCATTTTTAAACAATAAATTTACCTTATATAAAATACTAACTGAATATTAATCTTGAAATACTTTCATTGAAAGAATTTCTGATACTCATTTCTACTACAATAATCTTTGTCGCAATATTTATTGACAACATTGCACCTCAATGATTGAGGTTAATTTAGAATAATAAATGAATTACGATTTAACTTTACATCGTTTCAGATTTGCAAAACGAATCAATTTAATTTGATTGTACATCCTTTTTATCACTGCATTTTTAAAATTAATTTTTATAGAATCTTATAGTGTATCTAACCGTCAATTTCTATGACATAGTAATTAATACTTTCATTAAAATATTAAATCAATTAAAAACGTTAATGATTGCAAATAATATTTTCGAGTCAAGCAATGCTCCAATATTTTTAATAATGGCTGACGTCAAATTGTCCCCCCCCCCTCCATCGATCACTCGAATAGTCCACTGCTGCCATCTGCGTTAGGAACTTGTTTCGCAAAACGGAGCTTTTGCGCGTCTATTGTTATTTCGAGTATTGCATCACAACTATTCAAGTGTAAACAGAACTGATTATTTAAAATTTGTTTCAAAGATTAACATTAAATATAGAAAGATTTTTTTAGTTTTTGTGTGCTGAAAATTTGTCATCTATTTATGTATTTTTTATTGATGAAATAATTTGATTTAGCTCCGATAAATTTTTCAAAAATGAGGATACATTTACTTACTGTTTATCCATGGATATCTCCTATATGCGTTGCGTAAGTTGTAAAAGAATTTATTTTTAAATTTATATTCAACTTATATTAAAAATAAAAACATTATTAACACTTATTAAATGAAAATAAGGTTATAATAGAGGTGAACATTCAACAACTTCTTTCACTCAAAATGATTTTTATTTAAAATTTACAAATGTGATATAAAATTGAAATACTTATGAAAACGTTTTTCATATTAAAAGTTTTGCTTGAATTAATTATTATTAATGAAATATTAATGCGCGAATGGATAATTAAGCCGTAAAAATAAACGTTCTTCTGGACTGAGCATGCAAAGTGCAGCATGAGCCTTTGCACTAACAAAAGGATCGTTATCAAATATCAGTAAATTATGAATCAACCAGAATTTTTTGGGGCTTATCTGTCTTCTGTCAATTACAAATAAAGATGCTGCTAAAAATTTAGCATTCTTATCATTCATAAATATAAGATATAGAATCGCGTCCTGTATTTGATGCCCATAAAAATGTTTCATCAATCTATGAAGAAACTTAGTTAAAGGGATAATGCTGTGACCCACAAAAGTTCCATACAGGATTGGTAAAATATTATAAATTCTATTAATATATTTAATTACAGTTGTTTTTGGATCATAAAAACCATACAAGTAGCAATAACAATAAAATGAAGGATGATCTAGAGCTTGAAACGATATCAAAAAACGATTGAACAGTTCTTCAATAAGTCGTTGTTTCGTCAAACTGTACTCTGTATCGAAGAATAAAATTTGTGCGAATTCGTCAAGGAAATCTTCAATAGTGCAATCCCACAGTTTATTTTTAGATTTTCGTAGAAGTTGATAATTTACTAAAGTTCGTTCAAACATTGTTACAATAAAACTTATTCTGTGCTCTATGTTCGTATGGTCTGCTGATGAAAAATATGAATTCATCACATATCGTGTCATCATGATTAATAATTTTTTATTACTTCGTGCAATATCCCAGTATAGTGAGATTACAAATTCATGAACATTCTCTTCTAATAATACAGCTGCATCCAGAGGAAGATTATCAAATAGTGGAGCAATTTCAAACCAACTGGCCCAATCTCCTTTCATGCCAGATTGTATTTCAAGTTTTCTGATAGTAAAAATGACTTTTTTCAGATAGTGTCCCAACCAAGGATAAGGAACTTCACGATATATAGCTAATAACTTTAAGATATGATGATCATCCTTCGAATTTAAATCATCTAGCCATTCATCTAGCAATGCCCACGTTTCTGGGCATGGTCTTGTATCAAAAAGTATCAACATGGTTTTAATTAATTGAAAACGTTTATTTATTTCATCAAAATCATCATCATCAAAATCCCGTTTTGATTCTTCCCAATAGTTTTTTAAAATAGGTAAAATTTCATCAAGCTTGATCACAATTCGTAATGTATTCATGGGATGTCGTAAAAGATAAATATATTGTTGATTTAATTCTTGACAAAAAGGTATCAATCTATAAGCTCTTACCCGTGTTGTCGCAATTAATAAACAGTTTATGATGATGTTGTCGATGTTAGTTTCACAAAGTTTCTTCAATACATTTGTAGACACCATAGGATTGACATATTGCATAGTTTTTACAGTTATTGTTAAAAAAGTCCTACTAGTGATTCTCATTGAATTTGGAATAAGAGGTGTGATAAATCTTTCAAATTCTGCTCCTTCAATTAGGATACTCAATACTATTAGTGCTTTATAATTTTTTTCTGTTCTGTTCAAATCTTCTAAAGCCAATTCAACAAATTTTATTGGTATATCTTGATGCCAGCGACAAAATTTCAAAAATGTTCGGGTACCTTTTCTTCCGATATTTTTTATACAGTCATCATAATTTTCTTTATAATTACGAAATTTGGGATTTGGATTAAAAAGATATTGCAGCTCAGTCCATTGGAAAAATTTTATTCTTTTTGTATATGCTTGGACACTTTCAAGAGGTAATAAATTTGGTTCATTGCATCTTAATAAATCATCAAGTTCAGCAAGATCAATTGCCGTAAGATTTCCTATTTTTATTCCTCTGTAAAATAGATTTATTAATTTTTTGACAGTCTCCAACAACCATGGGATTTTTTTAATAGATAGCTTTCTTTTAACTATGTTGGTTTTTATATAATAACGATCATTATACTTGTAAATTGTTTTCATAAAATTAATACATAATTTACGCCATCGATATGTACTGTCTCGCTGATCTTCATAAAATATCTTAGGTATTGATTTAGAAAATTCTGTAAAGCATATTTTTTCATGTCTGGGATTATTTTTAACAATATTCCAATCTAATAATTCTGGCTTGTCTCGATAAATTTCAGTCAGCATATTTATTTTTTTTCTAATAGGGTAATTATTTATCAAATTAAACCGAATGTTCTCAATTAAAATGCTTTTGGCACTATCTTTATTAGCTATGGTACCTTTTGACTTTTTCAAATACTTCATGTAATCATATATTACATCCCAATGCTCTTTCTGTAAAGGTTGTAACTTCTGAGTAACTGATGATAACAATATATCCATTAATTCTGATTCTTCTTCTGCAGTATAGGAAGTTCTACTGTATGTATATTCAGTTGTAATATAAGTTAATGTGCTTCGTAGAGCCTGTGAATCGTCATTAATATAACATGTCAAGAGCATTTGTCTCATCAGATTTAGTTTAATAGCTACACTACTAGTCTTTAAAATTTTTTCTTTAATAAGAGGAATTGATTCTTCAATTGGTAGGTAACATCTCCAAGAAAATTCAATATTTTTATTATCATCAGTATACCAGTTATTGTCTACTTCTAATTTCTTCTTAGCTAATTTAGTTCGGACATCACCAGAAAATACTCTCAATACCGTAGGTGATATGTTTTCACACCTGAAGTTTTCCACCCAATTATCTCCATATTTTTCAATGAAAGTTGAAGTAATCAATGATGCTCTGTATTCTGTAGGAATATATTGGAAACATTCTTTCATCCTTTCAAAATCTAGATCTGCCAGACATGTTCTAAACAAATTTTGTACAATTAATTTGTAGTGTGGAAGTTTTAATTGTTGAAGGACATCTTTTACAGTTAGCATAGGTAGAAATAATGCTGGATCATTAATAATTGAATCTATTTCAACTTTCAACAATAATTTAGTTTTTTCACTACTCAATTTGATACCCATGGAGCAAGATCTTTGGATCAATTTGACAAAATCTCTAGGATGTTTTTTCACAATCAATGGTAAAAATTCTTTATAATTGTCTATATAAATTTCATAGAGCATTCTTTTAGAATTATTTTCCCGAACTGATTGTTTCAAATATGTTAACATTAAGTTTGGATATTTATAGTAAAGATATTTAATTTCACCCAAATTCAATACGATTCGGTACACTGTCATTTTATTCTTCAAGAAGAATTCATCACAAACTAGTAATAATGGTCGAGCAATATCATATCCATATTGTAAAGCTATTGAACTGTAAAAGGTTCGAGCTAAATCTGGATGTGGACGTAGATATTTGCCTAAAGCTCTGATGATTTTGAGACGATTTATTAGACATATCTTCGGAAAAAGTCGGTTTACAAAAAAATGAACGTCCGAATAATTCGGAATATTACTAGTAAAAAACCATTTTATCTTAAGTGCTCGATTGAATATTTGAATATCTTCTGATAGAAGAGCATCAGCTATTTCTTCAGGTTTTCTTAATATATCTGCAACCTCTAATGTCACAAAGGGTATCAACGCTCTTGGAAGCCTATCAGATGGAAAAATTCTAATCGGTTTACTCACATCTCGGTATGTTGCTGCTATATTTCTTGCAATATTATTCAAAGTTCGATATTTATCTCCAGGTGTTTGTCCTTCTATCGACTGAACGGTACTTAAATATGGTGAAAATTCCATTGTTGATAAATAAAAGGACTAGCCTTATAAAATACCTAAGAAGAGATCATACCACTTTAGCAGAGTTTATTTAATTTAATTAATTGAAAATAATTATTAGCAATAATTGTATAATAAAAATCACTTCAATAAAATTTATTAAGATAAAAAATGTATGATAATTGAAAATCATTTGTACTTACCAATAAATCAATTATTGTCATCAAATTTATTATGTCAAATGTTAAAATTAGATTAAATAAATATCGATTGTTAAAAATCTCGTCCCAGATACAGATAATATTTAATTACTTCATTGCGAATATTAAAATGTTTTGCTAGTTAAGCGTACGAAAAAACCCCACTATTTTCTTCTAAATCTTGAAAGCTATCTAATTCTACCGATTTCATTCGAAAACAATATTTCCAACGTTGGTTTTCCATCACTCTTCGTATTTTCCCACTACCTTTCATCAACGTCATTCAAAACACCTCTCTACAAATTTACCAAACTGTAATATCAATTTAACGGTCATTCTTGATTATATTATTCTATAACTATATAATATCGTTATTTATTTATATGAACACAACTACAAACCATTCAATATTAATAGAAATACTTTCAGCCTGGATTTGATCAGGAAAATGTAGATATTTATTTCTTCATTATCGATACAAATTCGAATAAACAGTATGCTTACAATGAGTTTTTTTGTAAACGATATACATATTTATATCAATAATAGAGCGATAGAATTAATTGATTTGAAACATTATAAGAATATAATATAGGAAAGATTATATGAAAAAAATATTTCAATACGAAATAAAATAAATTCTACATATTTTTACTATTAGCATATTATGATACCTAAACTCGTCTATATCTTTCATAAATCTTCTTATCAGCTGCAATTATCTTCGACAACAAAAGTGATGCTACCAGAGTATTATTTTCTTTTCTGTGTTCTTCAAGACGTTCAACAATTTCAAGTTGGGAGCTTTTGTCAGAATAAAAGAATTTTACAAAGTCATATAAATAATAAGAAAATTCATTTATAACTGAAGCTGAAAAATTGTCTATTATTATCAATAAAATTTGATCAATCTTATCTGCGAATTGTCTAGGAGAAGTTTGACCATCAAACAACTTTAATAATCGTAAATAGCAATAAAATTCTATGTCGTGGAAAGGTGTCAGTATTTTCAAAAAACTTTCAAAAATTAATTTGATAAGTATCTCCCTTCTTTCACTCAATGGCATTTCAAACATCAGATAATTTTTAAATTCATGCAAAAATTTATTCACATAAACAAAATTAGAAACTTCGTCAACGTTATCAGCTCCAATCGAATAATAAGTAAGCATTTCTTCGAATAGTTGAGAAAAACTTTGCAATCTATTATTTAGCAGATTATCATCTGGTGGCATAATATAATTTTGGATAAAATAATGTATTGAAATTTTTCTTACTTTCTTAAGATTTGTATTAGTTAAGTAATTCTTCAACAACCGTACATGTAATTTTTCTGAAAATATATGTGTTATACTTGTTGAAAGACTATTGAGTATGGAAGAAACAGAGTATCTTTCAGGTAGACTTTCAGAGACATTTAATTGTTCTTTCATCCTTAAAGAATTACTCAAAAGATTTTCTATATAAAATCCAATGTATCGAACATCAATTCCCGTGTAACATGTGATAATGTTAATTATATCAGCTTGGTCATTTTGATCCAAATTATTTAAAAGTAGTTGCATCATTCTCCATTTGCTATCCGAAGGTTTTGTAATAAAACCATGATGAATGTTTTTAAAAATATGTATACGAGTTTCTACATACTTACTATCACCTTTCCATTTATTATTTATCCACAGCAAGCTTTGAAAATCGTGAGAACTAGCAGCATTTTCAAAAATTCTAATGATATATTTTAATATAGAATTAGAGCTTGAGACCAAAGGTTTTGTAAAAGCTATCAGTTTATGAACTGGTACTCGTCTTTCTATAGTTGTGAAATATTCTGCTATGATTGGCTTACACTTAGATTCATAAAGTGTTATTATTTCTACCATACAGAAAGGCACATTCATATATTTCATAGCTTCTATAATTCTTGAGGCTAATATATAATTCTCGGCTAGTTTTGATGTAAAAAATGGCTTAAAAATGTCATGACATACTGAGTCTTCGAGGAAAATGGCTAGCATTTTCATTGTTCTTTTATCACGACCTACACTCATTTCTTTAAAGCACTTACAAACAAATAGACGTGGTAGTTTCTGAAACCATTTAATACGTTCTAGAAATATTTTACTTGATCTTTTAGCAATATTTTTTTTACATACGTTGTAGTACATCCTCCATTTACTAAATATTGAATTAACATCCTTCTTCAAAGTAATAATTGCACAAGGAATATTGTATAAATCTGCTTGCTTTGAAAATGTTTCTAAGATTACTGACTTATTCTTTTTTAATAAATTTATCAACTCTCTACAATCGAACTTTTCTATTTTACTAAAATAATTTCGCAACAATTGTTCAATATTATTTTTCAATTCTCTCATATGATTCCTGTTTGGCAGTAGTTCGAAGATATCACTTTCTTTTTCATGACGATGTTTGAAGTCGTACATAGCTGATACAAAACTGACAATAGCATTTTTCCACACTTTTGTATTACGATGGCGGTGTAAAGTGTAGACTGAGAATATTGCTTTTATAAATCTTTCAAGACATTTTTTTTCAAAAGAGGCATTATGTTTGCAAATATTCCAGACCGGTTTCACATTATTCTTTTCATTGACTTCAGTTAAAATAATTATTTTTTCAGTTATATCGCGATTATGTTCCAAGTCTATTTGAATCACCCAAGTAACAATATTCCGAATATTTTCTATACTTTCGTTCGTACCCATTCTTAAATTTACTCTTGATATAAACTCATATAAATTTTGCCAATATAATTCGATGTATGATTGAATATCAAATCCTTTTGTTATTTGATCAAATATTTTTATCATTATCCATTTGTCCATGTTATTGTAACGATTTAATATGAACCGCAAAACATCAAGCACAGCTCTAAAGTCCTCATTCATTGCACACGAGAAAATAAGTTCTTGAAAAAGAAGTGCCCTTTTACTATGTGACTCACATGCCTCTATATCCCTTATTATCCAAATAAATGATTCTGTAATTGGTAAATAACATCTCCATGGTTTTTCTTCATCCATTCCACCCTGAACTATTCGGTTTTGATTATGACCCATTAGTCTTGCTGCATGTATATGGCGTTCTTGAACTGGAAAATATTCTATTGCTGATATGACACAATGTTGAAAATCCGTTAATTCGCGATCATAAATGTCTCTAAAGATTTCTAGAATAAATGGTAATTTTTCCAATGGTGGCAAAAATTTTAGAAGAGTACACACGTCCATAAATTTGAAATCTCTAGGGTTCTCAGGAAAAAACTTCCGAATCAACATCTTCAATTGATTTCTTGGTAGCAAAGAAGTAACATTTTTCAATGATAATATTGGAAGATATAGATGAGGATTATTAAAAAGTTCTAATCGTTCTTGTTTTAAAAATAAAAATGTTTCATAGCTGTTCAATGAAATTTTTAAATCATCATATTTTTGAATTAGTTTAGAAAAGTAAGTAGAATGTTTTTTTAAAAGTCTTGGTAAAAATGTTTGTATGTTTTCTTTTGTTTTTAAAATATAGTATGAATTACTTTCATACTTAGAATCCTCTTTCTTTTGCAAGTCCAAATATTCTAATATCAATGATGGATATTTGAAATAAAAGTATTTTATTTCTCTTAAAGAGAGCCTTATTTCATATTTGTCAAAACACTTGCGTATAAATTCATATCCACATTTCTTTAAAAAGGGTCGAGCTTGATGAAATCCATAGAGTTCAGTAATTACCTCAAAAAATGATTCAACTATTCTTGGATTTGTCAACCTAGTCACTAAAGTTTTGATTATTTTCTTTCGATTACGGAGTGATATAAAAGGGAAAATAAATTCTTTAAAATATTTAGCATTTGGATAACCTTTAGTTCCAACCATTTTGAAAAACCGTTTCACATTTACAGCCCGAAAAAATATTTCTTGATTATTTGATTTAAGACCAGCAATGACGTCATCAGGTCGTTTCAAGATCAGACCAATTTCTAACTTTACCCGAGGTACCAGAGGTTCTGGAAGCTCTGCAGATGGATAGACTTCAATTGGAGTTTCATTATTTTTCCATTCTCGAATTTGTCGTTGAGCAATTCCATATAATGCCTGGTATTTTTCGGAGGATGTTGAGCCAGGTATTCTTTCAAGAGCTTGAAGATATGGCGAACGATCCATTTCCACATCAGGCACTCAGGTAGAATAAATAAAATAATATTAAAAAAAAACTCTTGACAGCACCTAATAAAAATAAATAATTGATTAAAAAATAAGTTTGAAAAAAGTAATTTCATTACATGAAATTAGATTTAATTACTTATTATATTTCCTACCGTTAAAAAAAATTTCGTTCCTTTTTAAAATTTTTCCATCTGAGTTGTAAATGTTAATGAGTTCTCACTGTAGTTAGATGTTAATTAAACTCATTTAAAAAAAATACATTTGCACATTAAATAATTATTCAGTAATAATAACATGCAGTAATCTTTGTCTTCTAAAATATTCATTTTGTACAATTATATTATATTTGACACGTCTAAATACTTTCAGTTAAATGTCTTAACGATGAATTTCATACTTCAATCTGACAAACAAGTATCGTCAAAGGTATTTTATTTGTGCGTGTAATGAATCTACATTGTGTTCAAATTTAATTAGTTGATGAAAATATTTCGACCAATAATAACTTGAACTTCTTGGACATTTACTTTTTCTATTCAATTTATTTGTGTAGGACTTGATATTCTAATATATTATTTCGTGATAATATTCAAAATTATTTGTATCCAAGTAAACAAGTGTTAGTTATTCGATTTCCAAAAAATTTTTTTGAAAATTCATACATATTTACTATAACATGTTCATCAAAAATATATTTTCTCTTTATTAAGTAGCCTTTAGAATAATTCTATTTTGACAAAAAAAAATTTTTTATAATCAATAATATTAAATAATAATTATAAAAACTTTAATCATCTATTACGTATTTATTTTACATTCAAAAATATATATTGTATTAAATAGTTTTAATATAAATACATTTAATATATTTAATCTCATTAATTGTTTTTATAGAAAACAAATGTGTTCAGAAAGAGATATAATTGATTAATACTAATTACACTCAGAAAAAAATACTCAAAAAATATTTATGATGCATAATCCACGATGGAATGAACAGCCAAATATGCACTAGAAGTCATCAAAGGATTTCTATGTTTTCGCAAAGCCCTAAAAATTCTCCAGAAACGTTCATCATTATTAGGATGACATTTCATCAACAATAAAGCAGCTGCTAAACTATTAGCATTATTATCATTAAAATTCACCAATTGTTCAACAATATCTAATTGTATTTCTTCATCATAAAATTGTTTTATTATTTTATGTAAAAAGCGTGCAATACAATATATGAATTCTGTTGAGAAAATTTTCACCATTGATGGCAGAAGTTGATGAATTTTCGAAGTAAATTCTTCCCATGGCATTTTATCACTATATAATGCAGCAAAACTGAAGGTACAGTAGAATTCTGGTTCTTGCTGGGGTTGTAGTAAAGTGAGAAAAGTTTTGAGTGCAGTATCAATAAGTTTACTCTTCGTTGAGCTGTACTTCATTTGATATACTATGTCTTGAGTTAATTGATGTACAAAATAGTTTGCAGGGCAAAAACTTACGATTTCATTAGCAGGTACATCCCATTTATCCTTAACAATACGAGTAAATATATCTGAGAAAAATTCTAATCTATCATCTAATTTATCTCCAGCTGATTCAATGTAAACTACAATAAGATAATTTCGTGCAACTGTCAAAATTTCTTTAGGAAATGTTGTATTTACCAGATATTTCTCTAATAATTCTCTATGAAGTTCTTCAGGAAATGAATATGCTATATTATTCATTATTATGCGAAATAGATTCAATATATAATGCCCAACACCATATGGGTACATACTTTTTTCATGATCTCCAATTCGTTCAAAAGTATATAATAATTTTTTAATGTAATCCATTATGTACCCGTTAGAAACTTTTGTAATTTTTCTTAGAAGAACTTCTAAAATATTTCTTTCAACAGCTTTCAAATCATCAAAACACTCACTCATATTTTTCCACGACTTTGGACTCGGATATTCTATAAAACAATTGAAGATATGAAGTGCGATAATTAGACGAACAGATTTATGTGTCTCTCTTCTCCAAAGTGATATGAGACGAGTGCATAATTGCTCATCACTCGCAGTTATTCGTAGAAGTCTTGTAATATGTTTTCGTACTGATACAGCTTGGTTCGTCAATTTGTCACAAAATGGTAGAAGTTTATGAACTGGTGCACATCCTCTCAAACATAATACATATTCAAGAATACAATGAATGTAATCAGGTTTACAGAATTTTAAAACAAAATCCAATGATATTGGTGGATTAAGATGCTTTAAGCATTCTTGAATTGTCGATAATACAGGATCTTCTTTGTCGAGGAACGTTTGATTATTTGGATCAATCACTGGCAAATAGGGAGTAATGAACTGTTCGAATGATGGTCCATCTAAAATAGCTGCTGCAATCATCAATGCTTCCTCAGCCTTTTCATTATGAAATTCTTCAATAGCCTGTTCTATAAATTTGACTGGTATGTCCTGGTACCATCGACAAGCTCGTAAAAACCGTATGGTGTAATTTTGATAGCACAATTTTTTACATTTTCTGTAATACTTTTCCCAATTTTTAAGAATTCTTTCAGGTTGACGATGTAAAATAGCCACAGCTTTTTCTAAATTTATTACAGATACTTTTTTACTTGGAACAGGTTGTATTTCACTCAGTATTTCTGGTTCATTTGGTTCTAATACTAATTTTAATTCTTCGATATAGTACTCATTACTTGGTTGATTTAATTCATTAAATATATTTTTAATAGCATCAACTAACGAGGGATAATTTTTCACCCGCAATTTTTGAGATTGATCCTCAGTTTTTTTACAATGACGTTCATTAAAATTATAAATTGCTCTTACCAACTCCAAAGTTACAGTCTTCCATATGTACGAATGATTCTGTTTTTCTTCAGATAATTCTATGGGTACTAATGTAATAAATTCTTCTAAACATTTTTTCTCATATTCAGGTACCTCTTCAATAAGATTCCATTTATCGAACCCTGTATTTTTTGAGCTAATACGAATCATTAATTTTATTTTATCACTGATAGGTTGATTATGAATTAAATCAAAGTGTATTCTATATTTAATCATGTTCCAAAATTCAAAAATAGTCTCATAATCACTTGTTGGGTTATCTACATTATTCAATATAATATCATATAAAATATCCCAATGTTCTGATGGTAATAATTGCAATTGAAAGTCCAGTTCTAATCGATCAAATATTGTTTTCCATACCCATCCTCTTTCATTTCTATGACGAGCAACGATATATTTCAATACATCAAGTAAAGCATCATTATCATCATTAATCCTACATGTGTAAATTAATTGTGTTAGTAAGCTTACTCTCTCTCCTGCATCCTCAACCTCTTTAATTTTTTCTTTTATAAGAGGAATAGATTCTTCAATGGGTAAATAACATCTCCAGGAACGCGTTGTATACCACCCAGAGCTGAAAATATACCACTGATTATCAATTTCTATTTTTTTTCTTGCTTGCTTGATTCTTTCTTCAGTTGGTAGTAGTCTCATTGCCTGTGCTGAAATTTGATTAGGGCAGTTTAATAAACTTTTTTTATATACATCTTCAAAGCATGACATTATGATAGGCATTTGTTGATCTTGAGGAACATACATCAAAATCTCTTTATATAATACATCAAAATTAAAATTTTCTATTGCTTTTGGAAAAAATACTTTCGCCACCTCCGCAATTTGTTGTGGAGTTAATCTCTTAATTACTTCCTTCGTTGGTAACATAGGTAGAAATAACCTAGGATCTTTGATGAGGGCATCCAATTCTTTCTTCAAGAAGAGTTCAATGTGATGATGAGATTTTAATGGTAGGCTTAGGTAACCATGTATTCGAATTATTTCAACGAATTCATGAGAATGTTTTTTCAATAATCTTGGTAAAAATTTTATGTAATCCTCTACAAATGTTCCACATGGATAAAGAAGTGGGTTTTTATTTTTTTTAATCTTTAGATATTCTATAATCATGTTCGGATATCTTGAAAATAAATAATTAACTTCACCCAAAGAAAGTGTGATTTGTTGATTTTTGATAACATTCGTTATAAAAGGTTCGCTGCAAATTTTTAAAAGACGTCGAGCTTGAAAATTTCCATATGATTTACTTATTATATTATAAAATTCTTCAGCAGTTGATGTTAGTTTTTTAACTCCTAGATTATTAGCCAAGACTTTGATGATTTTCAGTCTATGTTGAACAGATATAACAGGACAAATCTCGTCTCGAAAATGTACAGGATCAGGATAATTTTTAACACTGCCATCGAAAAACCATTTTGCTTTCAAAGCACGATTAAAAACGGTTTCATCCTCTGACTTTAGAGCATCAATAATTCCTGTAGGTTGTTGTATAAGCAGTGCGATTTCAACCTTTACCAGAGGTATCAGAGGCTCTGGAAGTTCTTCAGATGGTTCAACTTCATACATGCCGTTGACCCATTTACCATTCTCAATAATGTTTTTTGCAATTTGATGTAACGTTTGAAATTTTTCTCCCGATGTTCGTCCTTTCACTTTTTGAATAGCTGTTATATATGGTGATAACATGATCACTGATGAATTGATGACTATGACTGATAAAGATAACCTTGAATAACTGTGACACTATACAAAAAAATATGTCCAATTACATAATGTTTTAAAAAAACTTAATTGTTAATCCAAAATCATTTATTTTTATTTTTTTCTTACCAATTTTCACTTAATATTGTTAGCTTTTTTGGTTTTTCAACATAAATTTAAATACTTTTTTCAATGACACTAATTTTTAATAATATTAAATCAAATTTTTTTTTTCTTATTCTTTTTTGTGAAGAATTTTCATTTATTTAACAAATTATAAACACGAGAAATAATGTTGAATAACTGCAAGTATTTTTATCCTCTTAAAAAAACAGATTATATACACTGTACATTTTAGTAATAGTCAAAATTTCTAATTCGATGGTTGAATCACCTAAAACGCACTTCTTTATCCCCACTGTACATTCATCTGCCACTTGTGCCATGGTGTTCGATACGATATACATGTATATAACTTTGGTGGTATTCCAATACTGAATCATTTCGTTTTGAATACCTATATGAGCACGAATGTATTTGTGATGTCGTTTCAACACGTTTGAGCCTGCTCCGTTCAATAGTAATTTAGACATTGACCTTGGCTGTTCGAACTGACATTCTTATTTGATTTTACGTTCTAGTATAGATATAAAAATTCCAAGTGAATCATTGAACCATTTATTAACAAATAAAGCATATATCTAATTATATCATTTTTATTTTTAACATTTAAAATCTTTTAAAGTTTAATTAAGGTATTTCTAATAACTGACACCTCGAATTTTGATGATAATTTTTATGTTACTTTATAAACCTAATTTCTTTTATGAAATAAAAATAAAATAAAAAACTAAGAATTGGAAAAAAATATTTATATTTCAAAACCATACAGTATACAAAATACATAAATATAAAATGATAACAATTGATAATTAATCTTGTAATTTACTTGAGTGTTATAGCTCAAAGTTTGAAGAATTTTAAATTTAAGAATTATATTTATTGATAGACATACATGCGCTTGTAACAACTAGTGGATGTTTGTGTTGTCGAAGGGATTTTAAAAGATACCAGAATCGTTCAGAGCATGGTTTGCCATCACATAATAACAGAGATACTCCTAGAAAAATAGCATGTTCATTTTTGACTTGAAGCAGATACTCAATTATATCTAATATAGCATCATCATTACTTCCAAAATAAAAATGTTTTATGAGCTCATTTAAAAAATATCCTATTTTTGATACAAAGCCAACAGAAAAAATGTCCACCAAGGATGGCAGAATTTGAATAACCTTGGCTGCAAACTCTTTTGGAGGAATATGATGATCATACAAAGTCATAAAAATTAATTTACAATAAAATTCAGCAGCCCATTGTGGCTTTGAAGTTGAACGAAATACATTAAGTGCAGTTTGGATAAATTTTTTTTCACTTGGACTATAATTTATATTATAAACAATAGTATTCATTAAATTAGTAATAAAATAATATCCTGGACACTTTTTATCATCACTAAAAGTATTTAGATGATCTTTGAGGATTTTTTCAAACAAACTCGAAAAGATTTTCAATCTAGAATCTAGCTTATCTCTTGCTGGTTTAATATAACAAATAATGAGATAGTTTTGAGCTGCTGCTAGTACTAGCTTAGGAAGAGACATATCAATAAAATAAGTTTTCAGTATTTCTTCATGAAGCTCTTCAGGGAATAAAACTGCAACATTGACTGGAAGGTTTCCAAGCAACTTTTGAATATAATTCCAAACACCTCGGGACCCAAAATCATCCTCATAATCTCCAATTTTTCTAATAACGACTAATAGTTTCTTAAAATAATCCACAACGTATTCATCAGGAATTTTATCGATGTTGGTAATAATAGGCAAAACATCTGCATCATTAACTGTCAAGCTATCAAGGCACTCGTTAATCATTAACATAGTTTCTAAGCATGGTTCTTTATTGACAGTATCCACTATTGTTTCCACTATTAACAGACGAATTGATCTATGCTCTTCTTTCCTCCACAAACTCATAAGTGTATTTCGTAGTTGATTAGTACTTTCGACCAGCCGAAACAATCTGATGCCATGTTTTTTAACAGACACTTTACGATTCATCAATTCGTGGCAAAAGGGTATAAGTTTATCAACTGGTACTCGTCGTCCCACATTCACCAAACAATTTAGAATTACATGTATATAATCTCCTTCACAAAATCGTAAAATCAAGTCTAATGATACAGGTGGATTGACCAGGTTGAGAGATTTTGGAATAGAAAACTCGAACATGAAGTTTTTTCTAGGATTATCACCTTCAATATTGACTACAGAACTTTTTGGTGTATATGGAGTAATAAATTTCTCAAACATTGATCCTTCTAGAAGTACAGACAAAATTAGCAATGATTCGTTACCTCTATTTCCCATAATATTGTTGATACTCATCTTAACAAACTTTACTGGAATATCTTGACACCAACGACTATTTTTTAAAAATCGTTGACCACTTCTTGCATAAACTTTACTACAAAATCGCTTGTAATAAATTTGATAATAATCAAGGATTTTTTTTGGATCATTTTTCAAGAAAGCTAAAGCTTCATTAAATGAAACCTCAAATGGCTTTTCATCATTAGGAATCCAAATATTGTAAAGATGTTGTTCATGGGTTTTTAAGAGAACTCGAAGATTATTTGAATAATATCTTTTTTCTTCTGATTTATCATTAATTAACTTCTCAATACTATCGTGAAGCCACGAGTAATGTTTTATAGAAAAATTGGTTAGTTTATCTGTAGTTTTACTATTTCTCTCGTTGAAATTATATATCGCTTCTGTAAAGTCTTTGACAATTCTTGACCAAGAGTGTAATTTTTCGTTCTTAATTTTAGAACATATCTCAGGAATGACTTTGGCGAATTCATCCAGGCATTGTCTTTCATAAGTAGGAGTTTCTTGAATAATATTCCAGTTAGGACTGTATGAGCACTTTAATAGATTAAGTTCTGTATACAGAAGAAGTTTTTCTGTAGCAGATTGATTGTTAAGTAAATCAAAATGAATTCCAGCTGCTAATACTCGAAGAGCAGTAAGTATATCATTGTTTAATTGGTTCCTGATGTGTAAAAGTTTAACAAAATTAAATATTAGATTCCAATGATCAACGGTTAGATATTGTAATTGAAAATTAGTTAATAAAGTTACAAGCATTTGATTCAAAATCCAGGATTGTTCATTTTTGTGCCGAGTAGTAAAATATTTTAAAACCTCAAGTAAGGCATCATTATCATTATTAACTTTACATGTATAAAAAAGTTGCTTTAGAAGAGCTGCTCTATCATCAGTGTCTTGTCTCTTTGAAATCTCATCTTTTATGATAGGAATTGATTCTTCAATCGGTAAGTAACATCTCCAGGATTGTTCTGTCAAATTGAGATACCAATCTTTGTCAGTCTCTAGTTGACATCTAGCTAGTCTAACTCTATCTTTTGGAGGTAGATGTGTTAGCATTTCATGGACTATTAAATTATGACATTCAAGAAGATTTTTATTGTAGACTTTTTTGAAAGTATCTTGCAAAAGTGTCATTCTTTGACTTTCTGGTATAAACTCTAAATAATGAAAGTAATGGCTAAAATTGAACTCATTCATATTTTGAGGAAATAATCTTTGAAAAATTTCTTCAAATTGTGCTCTAGATAATTTTCTAGTTATTGTTTTCAACGATAGCATTGGTAAGAATAATTTAGGATTCTTTATAAGTTCATCTACTTCACTTCTTAAAAATAAATCAGTATGATGATTATTTAATTGAATATAAAAAGTACTGTTTTCTGCTAAAATTAATTCAACTAAATTTCGAGAATACTTTTTCAAAAGCATTGGAAAAAATTGATTATACTCATTAAGTGAGATTACATGCAGATTCCTTTTATAAGGATCATGATTAGATATTCCAAGTTTTAAATATTTCAAAATAAGATCTGGATACTTCAGGAATAAATAAATAACTTCTTTAAGTTTAAGTACAAGTTGACGTTTAACTATGTTATCCCAGATAAATGATTCACGACAAGCTTTTAAAAGTGGATAAGCTTGAATATGACCATACGTTTCACATATATTTAGATAAAATTCTTCAGCAATTTTTGGTTGGTTAGGTGCTAAACTATTAGCTAAAACTTTAATTATTTTAATTCGATGGTTAAGAGATATATAAGAGAAAATATGGCTCTGGAAGTGATGAAAATTTGGATAATTTTCAATGCTGCCATTAAAGAACCATTTTACTTTAAGTGCTCGTTCAAAGACTAATTGATCTTCTGACTTGAGAGCATCAACAATTCCTTCTGGTTTCTTTAAAACTCGTGCAATCTCCAATTTCACCAAAGGTATAAGAGGATCAGGAAGACTTTCAGATGGATGAACTTCTATTGAATTCAAATCCTCAGAATCTGCAATAATTTTTCTTGCCAAACAATTCAATGTTTGATACTTTTTCCCAGCACTTTCTCCTGCAATTTTTTGAATCGCTTGAAGATATGACAAGAACTCCATTATCACACTCAGCACGCAATGTCGTCGAGTATAGATTGAAAACGTCAGTGTGACCTTGTACTTGTTTACTCATACAGAGTAGGTTTCAACTAGAAATAATGAATTTACAATAATTACAAAAATTATTCGTATACTGTTTAATTGTGTTATTTATTATTTTCGTTCATTCTTCTATTTTCATTTTAAATTTATTTCATATGATTTCAAACATTCAAAAAATCCATTCGTATATAACTTAGTGTAAATATAATATTCATACTCATTAATGTTATTATAATTTGGTGATTTGTACTTTACTTACATGAGTTAACTTTGAATGTCATTTGGTTGAAATGGACACCTTGGGGTTTTATATTATTGAAATAAATAGAAAATACAAAATACTTTCGTACATGCAATCAGCTTATTTTTCACACAATAACATCAGAGTCTTTCCTTCTACTCTACTAATCCGAAGTTTGCCGAAGGTGAATCGTTGAACGAAAACTATATACATATGTACAGAGATATACATGTTTTGTTCAACCGGCAATCATCTGTGCATTGATATAGATTTTTCTGTGTTTGTGCGGATGTAAATAATCAAGAATAACCGTCGTTACTCGCGCCAAATACATTTTATCTGCATTAAATATTTTATCTCATAACTCAACTCGGTATTTTTCTTCTTCTAAAATTGAACTTAAAAAATATACAATATATTTATCATCACGTAGTGACAAGATTTTTAAAAATAAAATCTAATTTCATTAATTTATTATTACAGTTTTGAATGAATAATTTACAGATCAATTTTACATCTATGTTAATTTTTTTTTTTTAGTTTATTATGTACTAAGTATTTGTAAACATCTTTCATTATGCCATTTATATTATTTTAAAATATTTAATAAACTTTGAAAAGTCTCTTTGATGAGAAGTATTGTTTTTTTTTATCAATTATTAATCAAATTTATATCAATTAAATAAGTCAGAGAAAACTTACATTTTATTTACATAAAATTAGTAACCATTTGATTAAGAATATTTTTTTTTTGTTTTTAAATGTAATTTAATAGCTATCTATAGTTAACTTAATATTTAAATCCACTAAGTATCAAATTAGCACATGAAACTACAGCAACATTTTGATGGTTTCTTAACAATTGTACTATTTTCCATAATCGTGATAAATTTTTCATTTCGAAATATTGCCACAACAAAAAATTAGCTGCTAATAAAGTGTTGTTATCATGATTGGATTCTAAAAGACTCTCAACGATATCCAGTTGTCCTTCAGCTTCCAAGTTTATATAAAAACAATAATAAAGATCAAACAATGATCGTGCTATTATATAAACAGATACAACCGAACTATCAATTAAGTCAGGAATAATTTGACTTATTTTCCAACCAAAGTCTTTTGGAGAAGTTTCGTCATCATGAAGAGAAGCAAGAATGAATTTGCAATAAAATTCAGGTGCTGCTTGAGGCTCCAATATTAAGAGAAACGTGTCAAGAATACCGTTAATTAGTTTAATCTTGACTGAGCTATGAGGAATAGGTATTGTATTGCTTATTAATCCTTGCAAAAAATCATGTACAGGATACGAAGGAGTGAAGCTGTCAGGATCATAGATTTCTTGCTCGCTATGTAATATTTTCACAAATAATTCTAAAAAGAACTTTAATCTAGAATCCAATTTATCTTTCGCTGGCAAAATATAAAAATTAATAAGATATTTCTGTGCAGCAAACAATACATCTTTTGGTAAAGACAAATCAGCTAGATATGTCTTTAAAATTTCTTCATGTAGCTCTTCTGGGAAAAATTCTGATAAATGGCTAGGAAGATTTTGAAGAATATTATTAGTATTAAACCAAACTCCTTCAGGTCCAAAACTATTTACAGAATCTCCAATTTGTTTAAAAACAATCAATATTAATTTGATATAATCAGCAACATATTCGTTGGGAATTCTGTCAAATGAATTGATATACTTAAGAGCACGTTGATCATCAACTTTTAGACTAGTCAAACATTCCTTAATCATTTCCCAAGTTTCAGTACATGGCTTATCGATAAAAGCTTCTAGTATATTTTTGATCAAGTAAAAATCAATAAATCGATCTTTTCGTGCTCTCCATAAATCCATAATAATCTGTCGGAATTGTTGAGTAGTAGCAACATCATGAATCAAGTTGACACTCAATTTACTAATCGCTGGCGATCGGTTTATCAACAGTTGGCAAAATAAAAGTAGTCTATTAGCCGGAATTTTTGTTCCTATTTTAATGAGACATTTGTGAATAGTTTCATAGTCATTTTCTTCGAAAAGTTGGGCAATAAACTCCTCAGATGGTAGAGTATATGTATATTTTACAGCTTCTGCTATAACCAATTTTGTCAAGTGTTTTTTGGTATCATCACCAACATAAGTAAGGTTAGCAGTTTGAGATTTAATGAATTCTTCAAAAACTGGTCCCTCAACAAGTAAAGCCAAAATTTTGACTGCATTGCAATCTTCGTTATCAATAATATCTTTTAGGCATCTATCAAGAAATTTAATCGGTAGATCTTGATACCATCGACTAATATGTATCATACACTGGATATTTTTTTGATCGATATGATTTTTACAGTACTCATAATATTCTTCCCAATGATTTAAGTAATCTTCGAAGGCAATTTCAGTTCGTGCTAAAGGTTCAGTTATTACAAATCCAGATGGTTTATATTCTTCAACCCAAAGATAGTAGAGATCTGGTTCATGAATTTTCAATAATTGTTTTATTTGTTTAATCGTTGGAAAATATTTATGGTTCTGAGTCTGACCACTGACCAACTTTTGGACTTCATTTGAAAACAATGGATTACTTTTAACATATACGTTTTCCATCTCACTATAAGAGTTACGTTTGTTAAAGTCATAAATTGCTTCTATGAAAGAATGTATTATATTTGGCCAAGACCATGTAGAATTATCATGAATTTCTAGATACACTCTGGATATTGATTCCATGAATTTTTCAATGCATATTTTTTCAAATTCTGGTGTTTCTTTGAACAAATTCCATCTTGTAATACGTCCATTAATATTCCCTTCAGTCACGATGTCAATTTTTGCGTTTATTGGCAAATTATTTATTAAATCATGGTGAATTCCCCAAATGACAATATCTTGAAATTCTCGTTCAGTGACATATATTTTTCCTTGGCGATGGTAAAGACCTATAAATTCATTCAACACTTCCCAGTGTTCTTGAGGCAAATATTGCATTTCAAAGTCAACTGGTAATCTTTTCAGAAAATCCAATAAAGACCAACCTTCATTTTTATGTTGAGTTGTGGCATATTTCAATACGTCAAGTAAAGTATTTGTATCGTTATTGACTTTACAAGTGTATATCATTTGCTTAAGTAGCTCAATTTTTCGCCAATCACTAGGAGTTTTGAAAATTTGTTTTTTTATAATAGGAATAGATTCTTCAACTGGCAAATAACACACCCAAGAGTTTTCAATTTTGTCACCAACAGTGGACCAATTCTTATCAGTCTCAAGTTTCTTTCTTGCTTGCTTAATTCGTTCAGAAGATGGAAGTGCCATCAATACATCTGGTGTTATTTTATTATCACAATCCAGTAAATTTACTTTGTAAACTTCTTCAAAAGTTGTCAACATTAGTGATAACTTCTGGTCTTGTGGGATGTACTTTAAATAGTCGTAAAGATTTTTGAAATCAAACTCTTCTATGTTGTTTGGAAACATATTCTTAAAAACCATCTCAAATTCAGATTTTGTTAAGTGTTCAGTAACTTTATCTAGATGTAAAATAGGAATGAAAAGATGTGGTTTTTCCAATAGAGTCTCAAACTCATAGTCTAAAAAAAATTCAGTACAACGTTGACCTAATTGAATTTTTGATGGTGAACTTTTATACATTTCAATCAATTCTATAAAATTTTCAATATCATTATTTTTTAATAAATATAGTAGAAAATGTTGATAGGTTTCCAGTGGTGGGTAGATGTTTTTTGTATGAGAATTCGCAGCAGATGCACATAATTTCAAATATTTTACTGCAACACGATAATGATTACGAACTAATATTTTGAAATCTTTCACATCAAATCTAATTACATGGTGTGTAAGAATATTATCTATAAAAGATTCACTGCAATTTAGTAAAAGCGGTTGAGCTTCTAGTTTATCATACATCTCCATTATAGTCAAATAAAATTCTTCAGAAATTTTTGAATAATCCGGTGGTAAATTCGCAGCTAATGTTTTAATTATTTTGTATCGATTACCTACAGATACAAAAGGAAAAACATGATGTTGAAAATCGTAAACATTTGGATAATTTTCCACAGAGCCATCAAAGAACCATTGAATTTTTAGAGCTGCAGCAAATAGTACTGGATCATCTGATTTTAAAGCGTCCAAAATTACCTCAGGTCTTTTAAAAATTTCTCCAAGTCTCAGTTGTATAAAAGGTATCAGAACTTCAGGGATTTCTTTAAATTGATGAATGTCAATGGGACTGTTAGAAGTCTCACAATGCTCGATTATATTTTCTGCAATTCGGTTTATACTTTCAAGTTTTTCACTATATGTTTTTCCTGCCAGTTGTTGAATAGCATCAAGGTATGGTGAAAACTCCATCATTGATCAGACTTAGTAGTAGAAGTCAAAGAAGAATAAACAAATCAGACAACTAAAACTTAACACTTGTTGTTAGCCACAAATATAAAATATTTCAAATAAATATTTGTTGATTTTTTGATAATTTAGCACTGTATCATTATTTATTCACCTCTACTGATTTATGTTAATTGTATTTTAATTGAGACACTTGTTTCAAGAAGAAAAATTGCTACTTGTTATAAATTTATCTTTTAATAAATTAAACGCTTTCACCAAAGATATGATGTTATATGTTTTACAGTGGCATTTTGACTAACCAGAATCAAAAAATACTAAATGAGATTATTTTTAATATAAATGAGTGACATCATAAAAGTTCGAATTGTGTACAGTAAATTATGATGTAATTGTATTTTAATTGTTGTAATATCTTCCGATTAATCTATATGTGTTTATGGAGCACATTAATGATAAATGCTCTCTAAAAAATGAGTTTTAAAAAAATCACTTAAATTCATGTTCTCAATACTTAACTAATTAGAGAAATATCAAAGTAATCAGTAGGTATTAATTTTATTTAGAAAAAAAAATTTTTACATGGTTTATTTATGTTATTTTGTTCAAGATAATGGATTGAAAACAGTTTTCGTTGTTCATGATAATAAATCACTTATAGCAGTTGATGGAACAATAAGATAAAACAATTACATGTTTATTAATGATATTTTTCAATAGATATTTAATGATTAATGTAACCCAAAAATTTTAAAACATCAAAAACTAGTTAATAGAATGCATTAAATAGAACATAACAACTACATATATTTACTAAACTTTTCAAAGCTATTAGAGCCAGTGATTTAAATAATGAAATTTTCGGAAAAATTCATTATTTATTAATTATATAATTTGATCAAAGCTTACTTGCAATATTCTGTTCGATTTGTAGTAAAATGTTTTTCTCTTTGATCATACTGAGATCCTCAGAAATATTTAGACAACTGTACTCGATAGGATTATTAATTGGTTTCCAATCAATTGGAATTAATTTTGAAGTTAGAGGTGTTGGGTTTCTAAAGCAAATATAGAGTAATCAAGTGAAACCGCGATGTGAAATTTCTCGACGATAGAGTAAGGAAATTCATACCCAATTTTAGCGAAGTTGGTCCATAGTTCGATAAATCTTTGAATTACGAAATATTCGGTAGAATCTTGAGGTGGTGGTACTTTTCCAATCATCTCAAAGATTTTAGGAAGGAATAAGAATGCTATATCTTCACCATGGCAAGTGCCTAATTCAAATAAAGACAAGTTTCAATTAATTCCAAATGAAAAGAAAATTCTATTATAGTTAAATAATCTGTAATCAACATCTACCTTTCATATTTAGTCCTAGTAGTTTCTGCATCAGTGGTACTTCAATTTCATAGTCAAACTTGTATAAGTACGCTGGAATATTTGGGAATTGAGCTTGAATCATAAGTATTTGATGAATTCCAATAATAATTTGCGTTGCACTTAATAAGTCTGCTACCTCTTCAGCAGAGTTAATATCGATTTTTTTATCTGCTAGGTACATTCTTCTCATATCATTCACAGTTATATTCTTTTCTTCCAATATTTTTTTCGTGCTAGGATGTATTAATAAATTTTCTGGATCTATATCAATTTCGTGACATCTTTCTTCAAATTCTGAAAGCAGAAGGTTTTCATTTTTCAGAAATAATTCTTGTATCAAATAAAAGAGAATTGGAATCAATATTACCTCTCATAAAAACAACTCCTTCTCGACTGGTGTAACCAAAAATACAGGGAACTTGAACTCCTTGTTTGATAGCTTCTCGAATAGGTACAGGAAGAAAAGGATTTTTTGATTTATTATCGACAGTTGGTCCGAATGGTGGTAGAAAGAAAAAACTATTCTGTACATATGTAATAAATAAAAATAAATAAACTGTAGCTATTAAAAAATGAAGATTGATAAAAAATCTCATACCGGCCATTGTCGAAGTGAATTCTCTACCTCTAGTAGTCGTTGAAGATCAATTGTTCTTAAGAACTTTACTATCTCTTTGGAATCAGTAATTTGACTTCCTAAAAGAGATGCAAATTTTAGAGCAGCTTCTTTAGGAGAGTATGGATAAGCAGCCCAAGGATTTACTGCAACACCACTTTGCATTATTGCTTTATTAAATAATCCTGAAAATCAATTTTAATTAGAACAACTTCTACTGTTCATATGAAGCTACAGTTTGGCATATATTAATTCAAGCTTCATTAACCTTGAGCTAGTGGTGAGATGGTTAAATAATGAACAGAAGCAGCTCCTGCACTTTCGCCAAAAATCGTTACATTGTGAGGATCACCACCAAATCTCGAGATATTCTGTTGTACCCATTTTAATGCTAAAACCTGATCCTTTAAACCTTGATTACCCGGTGCCTCTTCATCATCAACATTTAGAAATCCTACTTAGTAAAACATCATTATAATTTAACGATGTTTCTTTATTTAAAGGAGAAATAAAAAATCATACCAAGAACTCCAAGTCGATAATTTATTGTAACTAATACAATTTCTTTATGAATTAAATAGTCTGGGCCATAAAGTGAATCATCACCAGAACCAAGATAAAAAGCTCCTCCATGTATCCAAACCATGACTGGTTTTGCGACAGAAAGATTTAAATTTGAAGTATAAATATTTAAAAAGAGACAATCCTCGCTTTCGGCTTTAAGCATTACATTATTCTGAGGACTTGAATATCCAAATTTAGTCGCATCTCTGATACCAGACCATGGTTCTACTGGTTCAGGGTCCTAATAAAGAAGAAATAACATTTAAAATGAGTTAAGGCTCTATTTCAATATTTTTTTTAGCTATCATAACATGTAATTTAATAATTACAATCAAAAGCAGTAAAGTTAACTTTTTATCACTAAACATGACGTATAATTTACAATTATTATCTTGCCTTAAACCGCAGATTTCCAATTGGTGGTTTAGCATAAGGTACTCCTTTGAATGCCACATATTGTACTCCGTAAAAACTGCTTTCCCAAGTTCCACGCAATTGGCCCTGTTGAACTTTGATAATTGGATCTTGCATTGTAGCAGAATAGTCGCACGTTTCCTGACTGGTTTTAGCATAAGTTTTATAATAAGCAATTGCTGTGATCTTATGTAAACTGTCAGCTATATAGTGTTATACGTCATTAAATAATGACTAGTTCCTCCACTTTGTTGTCTATCAATACATCGAGCCTTGTCAACCGTAACATTGAATCCTTCAGAAACAAAACAAATCCATTCGTGATTCTCAATACAAAAGTTTATGTAATTTTTACGCTCAATTTATTTCGATGTATAAGAAATTGTTGTGTTATTAGTGGACTATCTGTCAATTAAAAAATTGTGTCTTTATATTTGAAGTCAGCGAAGAATTTTCTGAATATTCATTTAATTTAGTCTTACCTTTTATTTCTATGAAGATAAAAGAACCATTTTTAATTGTTTATAATTAAACTTGTTTTAAAAAATGAACTTTACAAAAAATATGTCGTAGGTCATTTCTAGTAGCCTTCTGTTTATGTCTATGAAGTTCAATTGAAATTGGTCCAGTCAGGCAGACAAATACTCTGATTTTATTTATACAGATTGCGACGATAAAATATTCAACATTACAATCAATGAATAATCTATCTGTGTGACTGAATTATTATTGGATTCTATTGACTGTTGTTCATATTTGTGAAAATGAATTACCAACTCTATATTATATTTATATGCATATAGACATATTCCTGGGAGAAATTTTGAATATTTATGCATTCCAATATGTAATTGTTTACAATGAATATATAAAATATGAAAATTTGCAAGTAAAATATCAGTTATAAGTATTTTTTTGCCATTTTTGCGAATAAAAATCAAAATTAAACTAGGTTGGGTGATCAGATGATATATATATCTCTTTAATTATCTCCTATATTTATAACTCGTTCGTTGACCTTTCAGGTGTAGCTGTTTATCTTTTTCTTTTTTGGTTTTATGTTCGACAAGTAAACGGTTAATCTGTCAGTAAGGTAGGAATAATTTTTAATTACATAAGTAACTTAAATTAATAAAAGAATAAATCTACAGATTTTTACAAAATTTTGTCTTGTTTATTTAACAAATGTTAACAATATAAAATTGTTGTGATTTATAGCTTATTCTTTTTCATTTTCATCTCGATTTCGTGCATAATATTCGTTTCCTTAATGATGCTGACATCCTCTGAAATTTTCAGACAATTGTACTCAATGGAATCATTTATTGGTTTCCAATCTATTGGAGTTATTTCTGAGGGTGTAGGTGTTGGATTTCTGAAATAAGCAAAAAATAATGAAGTCATGAACTATTTAAACTTTAATCATCAATTTTTACATGGTAAACTAACAAGATACATACCCAGTTTTAGCAAAGTTGGTCCATAATTCAATGAATCTGTGTGTAATCAGAGATTCAGTGGAACCTAAAGTTGGTTGTGGCATTCCGAATGTTTTAAGTAAGTGTGGATAAAACATATATTGTATTTCTTCACCATGGCATGTACCTAGAATAATTATATTATATTATTCTAATGTTTTTATAATGCAATAATAGTACAAACCTTTTAAATCAACTTGTAAAAAATGGTTCATCAAAGACTTCGGACTTTCATATTCAAATTTATATAGATACGCTGGAACGTGAGAGATGCGATTTTGAATCTGAAGCGTCTGATGAATTCCAATAATGAAATGCACTGCACTCAGTAAATCTACCATATTCTGGGCATTTTCTGGTGCGATTTTTACATCTCCCATGAAGAGTTTTTTAAACTGATCCACTGTGATATTTTTTTCTTTCAACATCTTCTTCATTGTAGGATGAAATAGGAGATTTTCTTGATTTGCTTCCAGATCCGCAAATTTATCTTTATTTACCTCTAGAAAAGAATTTTATTTTAAAATTAAAAGTAACCATGTTGGAGATAGAAATAAATGAATCAATAACGATATAAAGAATTCATTGATTCTTCTTCTTTGATATTCAATAAAATATAAAACTAAACAATATTATCAATCATACCAGCGAGTGCCAAGATTCCTTCGGAATCTGTATATCCCAAAATGCATGGAACTTTAATTCCTGATTTAGCTGCATCTTGAACAGGAACAGAAAGGAAAGGATTTTTCGATTTTTCGTCCACTGATGGTCCAAATGGCCAAATGAATAACCATTTATCCTGTATTAAAATTTTTAATAAATAAATAAATAAATAATTAATTGATAAATACATATTGAACAAGAAATAAAAATAAGATTAGTGAAACACTCACCTGCCATGTTTGAAGAGATTTCTCAGCATCTATCAATTGATGAGCATCAACTGTTTTCAAGAACTTGACAAGTTTTTTAGGATCTGTAATCTCATTTCCTAGAATAGAAGACAATTTAAAAGCTGTCTCTTTTGGAGAACATGCAGAAGATGCCCAGGGATTTATTGCTACTCCGCTTTGCAAAATTGCCTTATGGAATAATCCTGAAAATTTTGAGTCAGATAATTCTCAATTCTGTCTAGACTTGTTGTTTAAAAATTCACCAACCTTGAGCTAATGGTGAGATGGTTAAATAATGAACGGAAGCTCCACCCGCACTTTCGCCAAAAATCGTTACATTGTGAGGATCACCACCAAATCTTGAGATATTCTGTTGTACCCATTTTAATGCTAAAACCTGATCCTTCAAACCTTGATTACCCGGTGCTTCTTCATCATCAGCATTCAGAAATCCTTCAAAAGCAATTTAGCTATTAGCTATGTCAATATTGATGGAGTAACATTATTTACAAAAAATGTTTGCATTACGAGACATGTTGGATTCTAATGTAACGTTAATTACTATCAATTATTTAAATAAATAAACGTTGTAAAACGATAAGAGAAAATGATTTTATTTGTCACCTTTTATCTAAAATAATTACTATTTTAGCTCTTATCAATGAAAAGTCATTTTGTTTTGATCAATTTAATCTTTAAAATATTATTGTAGATAAGTGAATGATCTTTATTTTCTTTTAAACATTTATTATAGCAATAAACTTCTGATTTTTGTTGTATCTGTTCTATAAATAAATGCAATACAATTGTTGCAGATTTCATATCATCTATGTTTTTATCAAGGATTTTTTTGTTGATTATTTCTTAATAACTATAATTATTATGTTTCATCTTACCAAGAACACCAACTCTATAATTGATTGTTACTAGCACGACATCTCTCTCAATAAAGTAATCTGGCCCATAAAAATCATCATCACCACTCCCAAAAATGAATCCTCCTCCATGGATCCAAACCATAACAGCTCTTGGAGCCGATGGATTCAAATCAGACGTGTAAACATTCAAATAAAGGCCATCTTCTTTTCCAATGATTTCTTTAGTTATCCAGTCTCTCTGCATACATTTATTTCCAAACTTGGTAGCATCTTTGATACCAGACCATGGTTCTACAGGTTCAGGATCCTAATTGTTGTCATTGAGAAGAGAAGAGGAACAATGTGATCAATAATTAATAATCAATATTAATCATTTATAATTATAATTTAATATAAAAATACAAGTCACGTCAATTACGTGATTCACTTAGTATTAGAGATACTTGATAGATTAAATATTGATTTTACAAAGAGTCTTGCATCCTTTTCGCTCGAGACTGTACCTTGAATCGTAGATCTCCAACTGGTGGCTTAGCATAAGGAATTCCTCTGAAGGCTACAAATTTTACACCATAAATATTATTCTCCCAAATTCCACGTAGCTGACCTTGTTGAACTTGAATTACTGGATCCGCCATTGATATATACAAACACTTGTTAACTTGTTAATTGATAATACCACTTTGTTATAAGCACTTAAGCGTCAACAGCTGACTGTAATTTTATATCAACTGAGGATTGTACGAGCTCGAGTGTCATGAAAGTTCCCCTCTCTACTGGAATGTTTCATAACACTATCTATACCAGCGTTACAAAAATTCAAGGCAGAACCACAGTTTATATCTTTTAATATAACTTCAACATAAGTGCAAAAGACATGCAGTGAATAATTGATTATTTTATTATTAATTATTTACTACCATGTTGCATTTTTTTAGCTTCCATTAAAGGAAAGGGTAATGCGTAATTAGAATGAGTATTTACTTATTTCTTTGTTTATCTTATCTTAAAATTGATGATAATTATTTGAAGACTCTTACAGTCACACTGAATACATATTTGGCATTTTCAAAAATATGACTAAAAAAATATCTAATTCAATTTTAAACATTTTAATAACCTGAATTATTATTCATCAACTATTCTTACTATTCTATTAATTTCAGTCAGTCATTTATTGTTTAATAATAAAATAATCCAATTCTTTTTTATTATGTAGATAAAATTAGCAATAATGTGAATACTATCAGCCAGTGGCCATTGATGCTCAGTCAATATTAACAGATGAACTTTTTTTACAGAATATTTTTCATTGTTCCAATTTTATTTAAGTATTTATACTTGCATGCATTGCATGTATAGTCATTTATTGATTAAAATTTGATTAAAGTTTTGTGATAAAAAAAAATCAATTGTTTTTATTTTTTTTCTCGACATTTACCTCTAGTTTTGAAATGGTCATTTTTTCCATGTCACATATCACTGATTCATTTATCATATCATCTCATTCGTGTCATAGTTACACTGTGACCATCATAAAATATCAATTTTGATGAATGAATTTCTGCTTCAGTAAATTTACAATTTTAAAATTGCTCAATTTGTTTTCATTGTTGTGATCACAAAAGTTTAATGCATTGAAGAATTGTGGTTATCTGAAATCTTGGTCAATAGAGTGATTTTGAGGATAATTTAACTTGGAGAGAAAATTAGAACATACATTAATGTAATTACGAAATTCCGAACTTCTATTAATTTAATTTTTGCTCTTCTCTACGTCATTCTTCTCTTGCTAAGCAAGAATGTTTGATATTCTTTAGTTTCATGAACTATTCATTTTTTAATTAACAAAAAGGAAACATTTAACTATCAATCAATTACTCATTTAGTTTATCAAATTTGTTCTAAAATTATCAATAATTCATTAAGTCATATTTTCATCTACTTTGCAATATGGATCAATATCATGAAGTAACAATAAGTTGGAGATCTAGCTGGAAGATCAAATCTTTCAGTCAATTGAATTCCAATTTTTATTACAGAATCTATAAATTAAAATGTGTAAATTATTTTATCATGAATAATGAAATTATTTTGAAAATTGTAAATAATAACTTAGTATGTAAAATCAATTTATATTCAACAATTATTTTTGTTGATCAAGTATCTGTGTATCCACTTCTGAATTCAAATCATTATACTATAGCATTTTGCATGCAATTTAAATCAGTGAACTTCAGCTTCTACAACAGATTAAAAAAGCATTTGAAATTCAAACTTTTGGAGTGAGGAATGGTAGGCTTGTCAAATAGATCTTTCTCTCCATCTGAATTAAAGCTAGCTCTTTGTTCCTCTCTTCTCTCTATCATTCAGCGTGTTTCGTTAACTTTTAATTGGTCGTTTTTACGTGGAAAAAATTTTATTTCACTGATCTCAAATAGTCTGACCTCATTCAACATTTTAGAATTTTTATTCCAACCATTTATCACTGTATCAAAACATTTTCAATCATTTAAATATTTTAATAATAATTGTTCAATTTTGCATGAAAATCAAAGTACTTGTCATCCCTTGGACAATTGAATCTTCAATAATTCCAACTTCATTAGCAATGTGAACTGTTGGAGGAAGTTTCTATTTGTCTGCTCTTGATACTTAATTGCAACTGACCATCTAACTTTCCATCTTTCAAAAGCCTTCTGATTTGTATGCAATATCAGAATCTCAGTGATTCCGGAAGCTTCCCAGCGGACTTGCATATGAACAGTACATAATAATGAGTTCATTCAATAAAAGCTTGCTTGGAATATACTTAGTATGCACAAAGTTTATAATATGTATAATAAATCAAATCCTTGGTGTTTTGTTGAACATTTTGCTATAGAATCTCCACGTTTTTTTATTTCTCATAGTCTCCTAATGGATTCTCTTCACTTCTCTCCATTTTTTTCAGGAAATATCTAATCTCTCATACCCTTTTCTCTGCTGTTCTCATTTTAAAACCTTTCATTTGAATGTTTGGTATGAACTATGTCAGGTTAAAGTTGGAATTTCTTCTTTCTTAAAAAGCAAAAGAATTGAAGAAAAGCTATGAGAAGAAGGAATTAAAAATAAAGAAACATCAAGTCTGGAGGAAGTATTTTCATTCTAAAAATAATTTAACATTTGTTGAAAAAACTTGTGTCACAGCTTATTTTTCGTCGTTATCAAGACTCACAAGAGGTAATGTGGTGCATCTTATAACAAAGTTACTTGGAATATGGGTTTGGAAGAAGAAAATGGTATAATGTAATATTACTAACGTACTGGCACTAATATAAATGCAAATATTTCTCAAGTATTACCAAAAAAAAAAAAAGAATAAACAAAAAGAATGCTTTTTTATATAGAAAAAAGTATGCAAAAGTGAACAATAAAGAAATCTCATTAAATATTTCAATGAATTTCCTATATCTTTTTTCTTTTCAAACTCATGAAAGCTAAATTATACATCATATGAACCTTGGAGATTTCATTTAAATGGATGATGTTTTTTGATTATCCACATGCAGATTGGACTCATAAAAGTTCATGTTACATGCTTAGAGATGTTTTTGCTCACTTGGACATTTTGTAATGTATCTGTAGACATATTATTCGAATTAACTCTACATGATGAGTTGAAGCTTAAAATTGTGGTTACCTGTGTAATCAAAGCTAATTAATTTTGTTACATCCATTAGTGATTCACACCTTGATGTCAAAAACTGTTATTAATTAATAAACTCTCATGTGGATATTACTTGAAGGTTTAATTTGATTTTTTTTTCATGTATCTGAGTAATTTAATTGCTATTATTTTATTTTTATTTTCATCGAAATTATTAAAAAAAAGTTCAATAGTTTCTGATTAAGTTTTATAGAATAGTAGGTTTTATTTAGATTTTATTTTTTTGTTAAATTGCAAAAAAGATCTTAGTGCAATAAAAAATCCAATAATAATACTGTAAACTGATTAAATATTGAATAGTTCCTAGGATATAAAATTCGAAACACGTTTGTATACGTGACATTCTAGTGATAAATAATAAAGTCATCGCTACGAAATACTTTTGCGATTTAATTATTTATTTAAATGTCACATAAAATACCTCATTCTTGCTTTTCAATCATTGGTGAATAATTTTTATTCTTCAGAAAAGAATTATTTGAAAAATTTTCTACTTATAAAAGGATGTTACTCTTTGCTGAATATTCTTCTTTTTACTTCACTCCTACTTTTCTCAGTATAAAAACAATTTGAAAAAACGTTAAAGAGTTGATTTTATTTTTTCTCACTAATATTTGAAGTCAATTCGTTAAAAAAAATAAACCGTGATTTATTTTTTGCTTTATGTGTAATAAAAAAAAGTAAAAAGAAAAACAAACAAATAGATGGTCTTTTTAAGTCGGTGGAAAATCTGCTAACGTTTCTAGCAGACGATAGCACTTTAAAGAGAGACGTGATGGGATTTACTAAGGCTTTCGTGTTACGTTTGTCGAGTACCGAAATAAGAAATCATGGCTTGATCTTACATGAAGAGGAAGACCTTCGTAAAGCACTTGATCGATTTCTCATCGTCTATTCCATGTGGTTTGGCAATTTATCATACTGTGGAAAAGAGATCTGTGTATGTAGAAATGTTTACTTTGTCACGTCATCACTCTCTTTTTACATTGTCATCACTTTTTCAGTTGAATAATTCATTTTTTAAAAATTCCACGAGTAATTAAAAAGTAAAGGTTTTTTGTCAATGCTTGGAAAGGGTGAGTATTACAGGATGAAAGAAAATTAGACGAAGTCAACTATCAAAGCTGAATGTGCTTGTAAAAATAAAGCTCTATTCAGAAAATTTGCTTTCAAAGGAGTGAGCTATTTCAAATAATTAAAAGCTGTCGTATTTTTTAGGGGTAATTTAAATAGAAGTGTTGAGTTTTTAAAAAAATGGCCTAATTTTCGAGAAATGCTCAATGTTTTTTAAGAAAATATAGTCACTTTTTAAACGATTATGATCTATATAAAGTTCTCTTATTCTCAACAAGAGACGGTAAAGAGTATAGCTTTCGGTATAAACAAATTTTTACATAATAAAATTGATGAAATAATGATATATTAGTGAGAAACTGTAAGACCTGAAAATGTGCATAACTTTTATGCTAATAGTGGTATGGGGTTGATTGAGGGCTCATTTGAAAGATCTTGATGAGAGGGAAAGAGTCGATATAGTGCAAATCATAATTGTCGCGAAATTCATGCAAAAATTGAAGCAAGTTCCCGTTTTACCCTATTTTAGGAGTGAAATAATGAATTTTTTATAAGTTTGACCCGATTCCGCATTTCTACGCATTAAGACGAAGAGAATGAGTGGTCGATCATTAAAATCAGACAACTTTGATTTTTCGACCCAAAAAAATGGCAAGTGGTACCCCTTTCCATTTTTTTTGGCCAAAAAATAAAAGTACTCCGATTTTCAAGTTTGACCACTCATTCTCTTCGTCTTGAAGCGTAGAAATGCGGAATCCGGGCACCGCCCGGGAAAACTCACTTTAACACACTCAAACAGGGGTAAAACTGGATACAAATTACTAACAATCATCCCCCTGACTTTAAACCCCTATAACTCATGAACGGACGGTCCAATGACCATTTTCAGGGACGTTTTAGAAACCTAAAAGTCTGAGCTAAACATGCATATCCCTGAGAAATTGTTTGAAAAATTTTCCTTCACCCTTAAAATCGCTAAAATATAAAAAAAAATCACATTTTTTTGAGAGTTTGCCAACTATTTTGGTCATTTTGAGGGTAAAAGAAATTTTTTAGACAATTTTCATTGATATGGATCTTTAGCTAAGATTCTGAAGTTTCTAAATACTCCCTAAAAATCACCCCCCGGCAATTTTTACAGAAGTTATAGAGGTCCAAAGTCGAGAGTAGATGATTTTTTGACCTTTAGTTCGACTTTAGACCTCTATAGCTCGTAAGAAAATTATCAAACGATGATTTTTAAGATATATTTTGAAACTTCAGAATCTTAGCTAAAGATCCATATCAATGAAAAGTGTCTAAAAAATTTCTTTTTGCCCTCAAAATGACCAAAATAGTTGGCAAAATCCCATAAAAAATGTGATTTTTTTTTATATTTTAGCGATTTTAAGGGTGAAGAAAATTTTTTCAAACAATTCTCAGGGATATGCATGTTTAGCTCAGACTTTTTAGGTTTCTAAAACGTCCCTGAAAATGGTCATTGGACCGTCCGTTCATGAGTTATAGGGGTTTAAAGTCAGGGGGATGATTGTTAGTAATTTGTATCCAGTTTTACCCCTGTTTGAGTGTGTTAAAGTGAGTTTTCCCGGGCGGTGCCCGGATTCCGCATTTCTACGCTTCAAGACGAAGAGAATGAGTGGTCAAACTTGAAAATCGGAGTACTTTTATTTTTTGGCCAAAAAAAATGGAAAGGGGTACCACTTGCCATTTTTTTGGGTCGAAAAATCAAAGTTGTCTGATTTTAATGATCGACCACTCATTCTTTTCGTCTTAATGCGTAGAAATGCGGAATCGGGTCAAACTTATAAAAAATTCATTATTTCACTCCTAAAATAGGGTAAAACGGGAACTTGCTTCAATTTTTGCATGAATTTCGCGACAATTATGATTTGCACTATATTGACTCTTCCCCTCTCATCAAGATCTTTCAAATGAGCCCTCAATCAACCCCATACCACTATTAGCATAAAAGTTATGTTCATTTCCAGGTCTTATAGTTTCTCGCTAATATATCATTATTTCATCAATTTTATTATGTAAAACTTTTTGGGTCTATGTACTACTGTTCATTTGTCACCCTATCTAAAAATTTGAATAAAAATACGGAGTAGAAACCTTTGTTCTTCGATAAGTCTCGGCTCGCGGAAGATATATTTTTAATTGTTTATTGTGCAAATGTTGAACCTTGACGAAAGAATTACAAACAAAAATTTAGAGCACTGTTTAGGTATCATCCTTTAACAAACACAAATGAAAGCTACTGTAAATTTACACCTATTAAAAAAAAAATAATTTTTAATATTATAACTGTCACAAAACCATCCTCATTTATGATACACTTCTCTCCAATAATTCATTCTCCACTGTACTGCATGATATTCTATATTTTTTTAATGAAAAATTTAAAATCACACAATTTAAAGTTATGAAACAATTATCTTTAAGATCAATGTGCAAAAATAATATTTTATTACATACTAAAAAGTTAGAAATAAATACAAACAACTTTTTTATAGTAAAAGTTTTACTTGTTGAGTTGAATAAAAAGGTCGGCTTTATCTAGAAGGAAATAAACTCGACTCGATGTTGGCTTGAAAAAAAAAACAATACAAAAAGGTGAAAGAACGCGAAGGAAAAAATAAAAAACACCACAAAAAATATTTGAAAAGTTTTTCATTTGTTATACAATGTACCAACTACTAAAGAAACTAGAGAAAAGAAAGAATTCACACCACTCTTAGCACTGATTCATTTTCTCTAAACTGACAAAATTAATCACAAGATAATTAATGAATCTATTAAGCATGTAATCATAAAGTTGTTTAAAATTTAATCTATTTTGTGTTCAAGATTTTTTGTTATTCAAATTAACAATACAACAGTTACTTCATGATGTATGTCTTTCATGTTTTCAATTTTCTTCTCGATTTCTTTATTTATTCAAGTCCAAGGTCTTGGGGAATAGAGAACCTATGAGAGAAATAGAAGTGGATTGTAGATCAGCTCTCTCAATAAAGAATGCATATCCTATTTACGTTTGAAATGCATAAAATGCACAATATATTACTTGAATTCTAGAGGAAATGGTGAGCAGAATGTCTGGAAGCCATTTAGCCTCTTTTTTTTTCCTTAGAAAATGTATTACAGGAAATAGTAAGGAGTGGTAAAGAGACTTTATTCATTGTGTTTTTAAAACAGGTCTTGGAGATCACATACTTAAAAAGTCTAATGGCTAGAATTTACTTTTGGAACAAACTATTTCAAGATTAATGACGTTCATAAACATTTTGCTATAAGAAATACTATTAATTAACTCAATAAAATACTGAAACATCCATGAAAACAATTTGATTAATAAAAAAAAACCGGTATTATTGTTATTAAAGTTTATTCATACTGTTGTATTTAACTGTATTTTAATTTTATGAATATTGTTTACTACTTTATTACTAATAAATCTACTAATTAAAATTCATTACTCGTTGAAAATTTTTTTAGTTATGAATCTGTCTATTCATTCCCAAATATACGAAGCTCCATCAATGGACTTTTAATATGAATAAAAAAGTTTTAAATCCTGAAAAATTTTTTAATTAAGTTAAATAATAGAAGCATTACAAAATAATTAATAATAGATGTAAAAAGAACTGTATAAAGGTCATGAAGAAATAAAAAATGCTATTCTCTAGTTGAAATAAATAAGCTAAATTGGAGATCATATACAAAGAATCCTTTGATAACTGACAACGATCAATTCTTCCAAGTAATAAATAAGAAGTAGATGAAGACAAAAGGCGTATTTACTTCAGGTTGGTATAAATAACAATTTAATTAACGAAGTAAAATAACAGTTACATCATTGTCAAAGAGAGAAAAATGATCTTCATTGCAGATAGACAACAGTAGTTGATGGTATGTGTTATAGATTGGTGAAAGGAGTAAGAGGAAATTGAATTAGAACCAATGTGCGATCTCATGGAAGATCAATTAACGCACGCCAAAAGCACGTAACTATCTAGAAGGGTCTTTAGAAAAAGGATGAATTTCTCTCTCAAAGGGATCATCAAAAGATTGCTGAAGCAAAACATCTGGTGCCTTTAGCTTTTTGCTCAAATAAAATGAAACTCTAAGCTCAAGAACTCCAACAGTCACTCTTCGACTTTTACTATACACCTTCGCGACAAATGATCCCTATTATCCCAGTGTGCTTTTTGCGTAATATCATCAACGCCTACACTTTTTCAAGTCTCAAGTTGGCGAAAGAAAAGTTTTGTCCACTCAATCACAAGGGGGAAAATATTTTAAAGATAATGATAATGGAAATAACAAGAGCTACTAAACTTTCAATTAAAATTATCCTTTATAATATGATTTTTAAAATTCTTTTTCAAACCCAAGGTAATTTTATATCTTTATGAAATATTGAGATAGTTAATTTTAGTTGATGGATAAACTAGAATAAAGGAAGATAAAACAAGAATCCTGAGGGCAATGAAGGAGCAGTTTGAAATAGAAGATTGTCTAGTAGGAATATTTTTCTCGATTCTAGTGCTCGATTACTTGGTGTTAAGAAGCATGATACGAGCAGCTTTTCAAGTATTTCTTTTATTTTTCTACTTTTTACTGGCAATCTAATTTCTTTTATTACCAGGTACTTTTTATCTACTTGTGCTGCAATCTTGGAAATAAGAATTATATTTAAATTTTCTAGTTCCTAGAGATAAAGGATAAATAAAATTTTAATCTGTTTTAAGTCGACATGCTGTAGAGACTGATAGGATTGCAGTCAATCAATATTGGTCAAATTACATCGTTGGATCGATACAAGTTACATCAAGTTCTGTTATGGTAAAATTAAATCCATTATAGACAACTGCACAGTCCGACTTGCCTATCTGATGAGAATGTGCAGAAACAATTTGGCTGCCTATTTTAACAGTTGAGTAATTAGGCTAACGAGTGCACTCCAGTTTCTCGTTAGACATATGAGAGTCCTCAACAATTATTATTATACTCATGAGAGTAATTACTTTTCATTTTATCGAGCCTATTGTAATGTGGAAAAGATTAATTGTCGAAGAATTAGCGTTCTAATATTGGAATCAGTATCCAATTTGTCTTTTGAAAATGGAACCAATTGAATCATCACCATTGAACATGATGATCCATTTTTTTCTGCTGATTGTGCTTGATGACTATTGAAAGTATTGATGATTTAATTTCTTGATGATACTTCAGAGTTTTTGTTTAAGTAACTGAACATTAATTACTTTTGATTCTAGAACATGTTTGAAGTATTTCAGTATATTGTTTTCTTGTATGTTTATAGTGAAGATACTTGAAGCAGTATGATTAGTAGGATGTCAGATAGTTTAAGGATATTTGAACTTCCAACAGTTGCAACCTCAAATACCACTGGATTATGTCAGAGTAGAAAATGTTTTGTTATAAAAAATTAATTTAATTACTAAAGTTTAATTGTTTTAATTATTGAAAAAACTTTTAATCATTTAATTTATTCTTATTAATTCATGTTCTGGGTTATCTTACTTTAAACAAAATTATTATATGGTTGATCTAGTTATTTATCGATCAATATGTGATTTTGATTTGATATAAATTATGAATTGATTAATGAAAAAATTGTGATTAAAGTAAATAGTGATGTTTAAATGAATTGACATGAAAGTGAATTAAATATGCCTCGTTGTTGATAATATTGAATTAGCGAAAACCTCTATGGGAAGGAAATTTGTCAAGAAATTACTTATAATAATTATCATCGTCTGCTATGATTATAAGCTTCCTGTCCGAAAGATTTACCAATGGGCTATCAACTAGTCAATAATTACAGCTGTTGTAAATTGAAGTGTAGATTAATATCGTCAAATTTGTCGATTACATAATATTATGTTATAATATTCTTTGATGATTTTTACTATATATTATTAAAATTATATTTATTCAAACATGAAAAAAAAATTTTTTTCTCTCTGTTCCAAATGTACTTTAAATATTTTTTACTTACAAAAACAATATGCATAATAAAATTAATGAAATAATGATATATTAGTGAGAAACTGTAAGACCTGGAAATGTGCATAACTTTTATGCTAATAGTGGTATGGGGTTGATTGAGGGCTCATTTGAAAGATCTTGATGAGAGGGGAAGAGTCAATATAGTGCAAATCATAATTGTCGCGAAATTCATGCAAAAATTGAAGCAAGTTCCCGTTTTACCCTATTTAAGGAGTGAAATAATGAACTTTTTATAAGTTTGACCCGATTCCGCATTTCTACGCATTAAGACGAAGAGAATGAGTGGTCGAACTTGAAAATCGGACAACTTTGATTTTTCGACCCCAAAAAATGGCAAGTGGTACCCCTTTCCATTTTTTTTGGCCAAAAAATAAAAGTACTCCGATTTTCAAGTTCGACCACTCATTCTCTTCGTCTTGAAGCGTAGAAATGCGGAATCCGGGCACCGCCCGGGAAAACTCACTTTTAACACACTCAAACAGGGGTAAAACTGGATACAAATTACTAACAATCATCCCCCTGACTTTAAACCCCTATAACTCATGAATGGACGGTCCAATGACCATTTTCAGGGACGTTTTAGAAACCTAAAAATCTAATCTAAACGTGCATATCCCTGAAAATTGTTTAAAAAATTTCCTTCACCCTTAAAATCGCTAAAATATAAAAAAAAATCACATTTTTTTGAGAGTTTGCCAACTATTTTGGTCATTTTGAGGGTAAAAGAAATTTTTTAGACAACTTTCGTGGATATATACCTTTAGCTTAGATTCTGAAGTTTCTAAATACATCCTTAAAATCATTATTTGATAATTTCTTTACGAGTTATGAAGATCCAAAGTCGAACTAAAGGTCAAAAAATCATCTACTCTCGACTTTGGACCTCTATAACTTCTGTAAAAATTGCCGGGGGGTGATTTTTAGGGAGTATTTAGAAACTTCAGAATCTTAGCTAAAGATCCATATCCATGAAATTGTCTAAAAATTTCTTTCACCCTCAAAATGCCAAAATAGTTGGCAAACTCCCCAAAAAATGTGATTTTTTTTTATATTTTAGCGATTTTAAGGGTGAAGGAAATTTTTTAAACAATTTTCAGGGATATGCACGTTTAGATTAGACTTTTAGGTTTCCAAAACGTCCCTGAAAAGGTATGGACCGCGTCATGAGTATAAGGGTTTAAAGTGAAGGGGATGATTGTTAGTATTTGTATCCAGTTCTACCCCTGTTTGAGTGTGTTAAAGTGAGTTTTTTCCCGGGCGGTGCCCCGGATTCCGCATTTCTACGCTTCAAGACGAAGAGAATGAGTGGTCGAACTTGAAAATCGGAGTACTTTTATTTTTTGGCCAAAAAAAATGGAAAGGGGTACCACTTGCCATTTTTTTGGGTCGAAAAATCAAAGTTGTCCGATTTTAATGATCGACCACTCATTCTCTTCGTCTTAATGCGTAGAAATGCGGAATCGGGTCAAACTTATAAAAAATTCATTATTTCACTCCTTAAATAGGGTAAAACGGGAACTTGCTTCAATTTTTGCATGAATTTCGCGACAATTATGATTTGCACTATATCGACTCTTTCCCTCTCATCAAGATCTTTCAAATGAGCCCTCAATCAACCCCATACCACTATTAGCATAAAAGTTATGCACATTTCCAGGTCTTACAGTTTCTCACTAATATATCATTATTTCATCAATTTTATTATGCACATTGTTTCTGTAAGTAAAAAATATTTAAAGTACATTTGGAACAGAGAGAAAAATTTTTCCCCCTAAATGTTCTCCATAGTCCTACTAGAGAAATGTCGGAGAACTTCTCCACTGTGGAACATTCGGCGAATCTTTGAGGAACGACATCTTTTTATTCAGGCAGTATCACACTTAATATACTCTATACACTCTATAATAGTAATTATTGTGAGTATTTTCATCACATTTGTACTTAACATGAGTTTTATTTAGTTGCGACAGGATATCATCTCTGTACAGAATTATACTTAAATTATGTCATTTAATAAAAAAAAAAAATTCTGTCATTATTCACTAATCGTTAGAATGATCATGACATGTTTTTATTGTAAAAAAAGCCATTCCTAGTAAACACGAATGTTCAAAGTCTAATGACTGCTGCTTGAAATAATTACTATGCAATAATATAATCACGTAATCATTTCTTGTTACGTCTACGTACAGTGATCAATAATAAAAAAAGGTGTGTAGCTTCATCATAAGTTAAAATATTAGGAAAGAAAAATAATCAGCACATTTTTTCTTCATCTATTTAAACTGGATCTTGGAATAAACTAGTTTACCTATCAGAGTTTCATATAATTCTACTTTAAAAATGATCTATTTTAGAAAGTCGAACGAGCAATTGAAAACTATCATCAAGTTTAAAAACTAATAGAATTAATAATACTGCTCTATCAAATTAAAGATTCAATTTTAAACCGATATTCTCATCTTACTTATACTATTATCTAGGGGTAATTTTAGAATCAAGATCCTGATTGTCATAAAGTAAGAAGTAATCACTAATGTACTTGTAATTTAAATTACATCAAAAATTCATTTTAAATGATTAATTAATAAAAGAAAAAAAAAGAGAATAAGTGATTCTTTCATTTTAAAACACTTTAAAAAAATGTGTGTTCAGTTAGATTGTTATCAATTTTAAAGAATGTATGTTAAACATTTATTAATAAAACGAGAATTGAGAAATATATTTTAGTTAATCGTTAGCTGCTAACAAAAGTCAGAATCCAATAATCCCATATCCGTGAGGCTTCAATGACAGTTGGAGAAAGCTAAATACCTGATGGTCAGCATGGCAGTGACACATGATATTGAACATAAAATAATTACAGATCATATGTGGCTGTAATTTTGAATTACCATTCACACATCAATGCTAGCAGAGGTTTTAGAAGGATCTATCCTCACCAGCATCATTGAAGCAAAGAGAATTATAAAGTAAGAACGATCGATTGATAAAATAGATATCTAGAATTCATTTCCAAATTAATAAAAATATCAAATATCTAAAATCAGACATAAACATTGTTTTAAACATCCATTATGATTTATGTAATTGAAAAATTCAATTAAATTTGATAATACTGTATTAATTATCATCAACTACTGCATGAAGCAGCATCAATGGTACTTTTAGATAGATATTTATCTATTTAGACTACATACACTTGTACAGAGTAATTAACAATACACTTTTTTCCTTTGCAATATGGCATTAATTAAATCTTCTGAACTCAAACAGCTGATACGAGTATTTACACCAGAAGTAAGCAAACTCTACTCAATCGACTCAGAGCTGTTTACCAGCTACCCTAATAATGAGAAAGCAAGGTATTAGGCCCACATTGAAACCTTTATAAGTCTTTCACTTTCTAACTTCCTGAGTCAAAGTTTGTCTTCCTCTAATTTGCTGTAACTTTACTTGGGATTTATCACTACACATTGACACATTCGCTTTGGTATTCACTGGATCTTTTCTTTCTCTTCCAATGTTCATTGGATTATTGTATAACAAAAAAAATTCTTTCAAGGCAACATGAAAATTGAATCCAATTATTGGTTATCTCTTTAATAAAAGATTCAGAATTTCCAGGTTCTTTTTCAAGAACTAATTCTTCTCTTCAAAAATGAAACCTAGCAGTATGTGGTAGAGGTGAGAGCTACGTTGGAGCTGTGGACGATGAAAAAAATTATTAAATCGATAGGGAACTTACTAATTAATTAGAAAGATTTCAAATATTAAAAAAAAAAAAAATATCAGAAATATTTAATTAGTTAAAAATAGCTCTAGTTTCTAGTCTCTTGTAACAAAAAGACGACTGGAAGAGCATTCATGTTCAGAAGTAGATACGGGCATGGTCAGACCAAACCATTTACTTGAAAGGACTTTACATCATTCGTAACTTCAACATCGATGCTCAAGATTAAGTCTATAATTGAGCAATTTAATTACATTTCATTCTAACTTTGAAACACTGAAAGACAGGTTTCTATTGTTTCTGATGTGTACTTCCAGGTTATGAAGAAAAGCTATAATATTATATTAAGCACAAACATTTTGAACTCTAGAATTTCAATTTTATTGATCATTGTTTCTATTATCTTCAGATCTGAATATTGCATTTCCATAAATTGAATTTCTGAGTAAACATTTTCAGTTAAAATGAATAAAAAATTGAAAACATTAATAATATTTGAGATTTTTTTATTTATTTCTGGTAAATATAAAAAAATATTCTTCACTAACAACACCAAGATAGAATAATAACACCAGCTGTACTTTCATTTACGATAACGTGAATTAGATATTCTCTATGAAGCTGTTCAATTATTTTACTAAAGGTAGTGTTCATTTAAATCACTGAAGGAAGAATCAAGTTCAAAGCATAATATTAATAAAGTAATTTAGCTACATTGATGCTGAGAGGCTCAATGAATTTATAAGAATCATAATTTACTCATTACTTAAAATAAGATATATTTTCATAAAAATTTAAATAATTACAACTTCAGGAAATCTAGTTGAATTTAATTCAATTTTAACTCTTTTTACAGATTAAAAAATTTTGTTGATCAAAATTATTTTATATTATAAGTAAACTAAAAGCAAGGTGATTTTTAATTACTCTTAAAAAATGATTTATTGAAAAAAATTAATATTACAATAATTGTAATAATTTTTTCATCATAAATATTTTTGATAAATATTGACAAATAATTTAAGTATTTACAATAAATAAAACCCTAAATGGAAATAGAATGAAAGTAATTCCATGAATAGAAAGTAATCATTTGCAAGTAAAAGATTGATTAAGTAGAGTGAAGTAATAATCCAGATCGATAAATAATTAGCAACATTCCTACTTGTGTTGATTCACAGTTGATGATATCAAAAATAAACCACGTGGGAGATGAGTATTTTCTAGACCTTTAATAACTTCCATACAGGCAAATGTTACGTAAATGCATTCTTTATAAATTGTAATTGATATCTTCTGAAGTTATGATGAAAAAGGACAACTCTGTTTAAGATGCTTTCAGAAATGTACAGGTCTTTGAAGCCTTTGAAGCTTCATGTATAGACCACTTTATACAATGCTGCCTTTTACGAAAGTTTGAAGTAAAGTATTGATTATTATCAGTTATTATTTAACAACGTCATTCTCTTTTATTATTTTCATTCTTCAAAATAATTAATTATGTGTACATCAATTACTTCATCAATTAGCAGTTATGTTTTTTATTATCGTCTTTTTTATTGCAGAAAAAAAATCATCCAATTATTAGCAAAAATTTCCATATTTTATTATTATTTTTTATATTTTATCATTTTCATGTTAATTCAAGTGAAATGACATGCAACCAATTAGATATTTTTTATCAAGTTTTCATTTCTTTTTTAAAATTTTTTTTATAACATAAATGCATGTCATATTATGATCTAACAATTAGTGTAATAATTGAAAAAATAAATCTGCAAATTATTTTATGCTATTCGTATTATTTAAATAAGTGTGAATAAAAATATTATTAAATTTTAATATAACAAATAATTGATAAAATTAAACGCATTCCAATATACTAAAAACTTGGAAAAAATTTCATATCGAAATATTTCTGATAATTTTCACATTAGTTCATTGATTAAATGAAATTCTTAGATTAACTGAAAGAATTTTAATGAATATTAATAATGAATTTTTTTAATTAATAAATATCCGGTACATTGCTATAATATTTTATAGCATGAACTTGTAAACAATGGAATGCAAACAAAAAAAAATATATCAGCATTTAATGAAAATAGTAATCATCACTAGATATGTTAACAGGTAGTAATTACCTGAGATAATTAATTATCAAATGATTTACCAAGATGTCTGAGCAAAATCAAGTTATACTACTTTTTCATAAAATTGCCTTTGAACTGTTTCCTTTTTATTTCATGATAATTATTTTAACAACACTTTATTCAACGACAAGGAATGTTTTATTTTCATTTCGTCTCATTGAATCTAAGGCTCAAACATTTATTTCCCTCAAAAAAAATAAGTAGAAACAGTCTGCTTTGATCCGCCACTCTATTCTAAACTCTTGAGTCAACAAAATAATTCCTTGTATGATAAACTGATTATTTATGAAAAATAACTACATTGAATTATTTATAATAATTGTAAAGAAGTCTAAATTAATATCCTACACTTCACCAATTGCATTCTTACAATAAAAAAACCATCTATCAACTAACATTTGCATCCACTTCGTGCTTCTCTTTGTTACAGAATCAGTCGTATCCACACTTGCCTATATCTATGATATAACAGCTTCACCTGATACCTTTGCTTTTGCTCCACCAGATATCTCTTTGATTTCTAGGAATAAGTTTACTCCATGAGCAACATACTAAGACATAATCGAAATTAACTTTATACTTCAAAGTGATTAATTAATTTCTACAAATTAAATAAAACCTAACATCTTCTGCAGCTGAACCTTAATTTCATCACCATTATCAAGACAGACAGATTGTAATTCTAATTACCAATGAAAAAGAAAGAATATCTAATTGTGAATGATTGTTTGGATGCTGTAATCAAAACGAGTGTTTCTCAAGAGAATTTGTAATTTGACTGAATCAATAAAGTATTTACTGAAATTGTTAATAACATCTAGAATATTTTATTTATTTAAGAAGACTTTTTTGTTAGAATTAAGATGAATTGAATGACTAATTGAAGGATATTTGTTTGTTGTTGATCAATAGATTCAACTTGGTAATAGGATTCCTGATGATAATCTCTCATCATAATTATCATTGATGAATTATTCTGAGCATCATATCGGAATGGATACGTTTGTTTTCCAAAGGGTCGAAATGACCAGCTCCTGTAATGATAGTATCCATAATGTCAACAGCTATCTTGTGAAATTCGAGTTAAAGTTGATTGTAAATCCTCATCGGTTGTCATCCTATAATTTCAAATATTTAACGCTGGATCCAAGCCAAAACTGGAACATACTATAAATTGATTTATTTTTCATTCCAAGCACGTGTCTTGCATTTCGTGATAAGCATGAAAGTGTAAAATTTCATTATAGTACATTGCTTCCGGTTACAGACTTTTAAAATTCTTTTTTTTTTTAATATTGTTCGAGATGTTTTTTAAATTTTATTTTACAATGCACGTTTAATTAGTCATCTCATAATAACAGATTATAAGAGTTGGAAAAAGGCTGATAATCTTCTGACAAATGTCAAGAAATATAATTATTCATTTTTCATTCTATTATGCTTTTTACGATCTTCTATTTAAGTTTGCTTGTCAGCAGACACAATAAGAACCATTTCCTCTGATTATGAACCACTAAATGTTGATTCCTTTTTTTTTTATCCAGATATAAATTGAGAAAAAAACTCTAAACTTGAAATAGCATAGAAATATAACGAAAGAAGAAATATATATATATAGATAAACTTGACTACAAATATTTTTATTCTTTTCGTATTCTTAAATATTTTTTTTCTATTGTTATGAGGGTATTCTTTACAATGGTATCAGACTTTCATGCCTTGGGATGAAAAATCTCTCAAGAATAAAATAGCTAACCTCCGTTTCTAGGTAAATTGTATAGCATTACTTATTATTAGAAAAGAAATAATATTTTCTCCAAAGAGAAAACATGTGCCCATTACTTTACATTAATTAAACATAATAATGACATTTTTTCTAGTTTAATTGTATGTTGGAAAAAAAATTCACCATTATTTACCTTGCTATCCTTATTGTTGCATAACAAAGAGTACCATTTAATTGAATAATTAAACAAAGAGTTACGTAATGAGCTTGAGAATTGATCAAAGGATTTTTTGTGGTGTTGCTGTCTTCCATGGTTCGTTGATAACAATTATGACGTGGAATTAAAGTTTTTCTATAGCTGAAAATTTATCATTAACAAGAATGAAACTTGAAACAGTGTTAAAAAACTTTTCATCGTTAAACAATTACCACTAATTTTCACCCAGAATAATAGAATTGCATTATTATGTACAAGTACAAGTTTTTCATTTTAACTTTGAATGCAAATCTACAATAAGGTGGAAAAAAAGCATTGAAAGCAAATTGATTGTGAAGGAAATAAACCTAAAGGTAAATTAATTAGTACACAGTAGGAGAAATTTTTCTCTCAGAACTGAAAGTTTAAAGTTGACTGGTCTTTAGTTTTTAAAGAAGTTATGATGACCTTAGGAATAATGATGAGATGTTGAAGATGCTGAAGGATAATTAATGATAGTAAATTTGAAATTCAGAATTGTGATGGTTTTGAAACAGCTGGAATGAAGCATGTATTCTTTTAACACTTACCCTGCTCTTGACTATCTAACTTCTAGCATCTCCAGTATTGTTACTATAACAATGCTTCACTTGCTCATGTCGTCGAGATAGTTGTGGTAGCTATCCAAATAAGTAGAGAGAGCATAAGGATTGATGTGACAGCAATCTATTTCAGCTAAAATTTGGATTGCTCCTTTCTTAGCTGTCGCAATTTTATGGCATAATTTCGAAGCTAATAGTGGTATGGGGTTGATTGAGGACTCATTTGGAAGATCTCGACGAGAGGAAAAGAGTTGATATAGTGCAAATCATAATTGTCGCGAAATTCATGCAAAAATTGAAGCAAGTTCCCGTTTTACCCCATTTTAGGAGTGAAAAAATGGATTTTTCATAAGTTTGACCCAATTCCGCATTTCTACGCATCAAGACGAAGAGAATGAGTGGTCGATCATCAAAATCGGACAACTTTGATTTTTCGACCCCAAAAAATGGCAAGTGGTACCCCTTTCCATTTTTTTTGGCCAAAAAATAAAAGTACTCCGATTTTCAAGTTCGACCACTCATTCTCTTCGTCTTGAAGCGTAGAAATGCGGAATCCGGGCACCACCCGAAAAAATTTACTTTAACACACTCATACAGGGGTAAAACTGGATACTAATTACCAACAATCATCTCCTGACTTTAAACCCTTATAACTCGTGAACGGATGGTCCAATGACCGTTTTGAGGGACATTTTGAAAGCATTGAAATATGAGCTATCTAACAATATCCATAGATTTTTGAGAAAAAATTTCTTTCACCCTTAAAATTGCTAAAATATAAAAAAAAATCACATTTTTTTGGGAGTTTGCCAACTATTTTGGCCATTTTGAGGGTGAAAGAAATTTTTTAGACAATTTTTATGGATATGTATCTTTAGCTAAGATTCTGAAGTTTCTAAATACATCCTTGAAATCATCATTCGATGACATGTATAAGAGTTAGAGAGGTACTAAATCGAAGTAAGGGTAAAAAAATCATCTACTTTTGACTTTGAACCTCTATAACTCGTGATGAAATTATCAAATGATAATTTTTGAAGAGTATTTGGGAACTTCAGAATCTTAGCTAAAGATACATATCCATAAAAATTGTCTAAAAAATTTCTTTCACCCTCAAAATGGCCAAAATAGTTGGCAAACTCCCAAAAAAATGTGATTTTTTTTTATATTTTAGCAATTTTAAGGGTGAAAGAAATTTTTTCTCAAAAATCTATGGATATTGTTAGATAGCTCATATTTCAATGCTTTCAAAATGTCCCTCAAAACGGTCATTGGACCATCCGTTCACGAGTTATAAGGGTTTAAAGTCAGGGAGATGATTGTTGGTAATTAGTATCCAGTTTTACCCCTGTATGAGTGTGTTAAAGTAAATTTTTTCGGGTGGTGCCCGGATTCCGCATTTCTACGCTTCAAGACGAAGAGAATGAGTGGTCGAACTTGAAAATCGGAGTACTTTTATTTTTTGGCCAAAAAAAATGGAAAGGGGTACCACTTGCCATTTTTTGGGGTCGAAAAATCAAAGTTGTCCGATTTTGATGATCGACCACTCATTCTCTTCGTCTTGATGCGTAGAAATGCGGAATTGGGTCAAACTTATGAAAAATCCATTTTTTCACTCCTAAAATGGGGTAAAACGGGAACTTGCTTCAATTTTTGCATGAATTTCGCGACAATTATGATTTGCACTATATCAACTCTTTTCCTCTCGTCGAGATCTTCCAAATGAGTCCTCAATCAACCCCATACCACTATTAGCATAAAAGTTATGCACATTTCCAGGTCTTACAGTTTCTCACTAATATATCATTATTTCATTAATTTTATTATGCATATTGTTTTGTATTTAATTGTTAAATTAAAAAAAAAAAAATATCGACATAGATTATAATTAGAAAATCCTTTTTTTTAATAATTCTATTAACTCAAAACTGCATCGAAATCCTTCGAAAAATAAGCCAACGTTCATATCTCATTGAGTATACCAGTTCTCGTCCGATCACTGAAGTCAAGCAATGATGAGCGCGGTCAGTACTTGGATGGGTGACCGCTTGGGAACACCGCGTAGCGTTGGCTCCTTTTTTTTGTCTTTCTTCATTAATTCAACATTCAATTTTAATTTTTATCATTATTTTATTAATTTCACTATATAAAAATTTTCCGTGTCATTCTTTCGAAAAAAAATTCTAGAGCATCTTGATAAAAAATAAATACTCCAAAAATGAACTCACCGAAAATATGTGAGAATAACTAAAGATACAATCAGAGCTATCAACGATATCGTGTATCCAGTCTCATAGATGGTAGTATAATCACAAACTTCCTTAATTCAAAGAAATAAATTATCTACTCATTATCAAATCAATTAGAAATTCGTTTAAATTAAAATGGCATAAATAATTGGAAAGAAAATTCTACAAAAAAAACTTTGGAGATAATTGAAAGATAAATAGATGAATATTGATTGTGTTCAGCTTTCGGCTGGACTGTTCAACTTGTGGTCTGTAAATAGACCCTTAAATATTGTTACTAAAAGCTTATTGGTTAAATTGATATCATTTATATATTAATTTTGTTACAGTAAAGGCGCATAAAGTTTGCGAACCAAATGGCACTTGGCTTCGGCATCCAGAAACTAATGTAATATGGAGCAATTATACTACATGTGTGAACGTTGTTGACCTAGAGGTAAGAATAAATTACACTATTTAATTTATTTGAGAACTCCATAATAGTTGAGATGATAAACATTCTTCTAATGGAAAAGTGTTAAAGTAAGAAGATTAAGAAAGTAGTGAAATAAATTTCCTCTGATACTTTTCATCACTATCCTGGATGAGTCCAGGTTTTTTTTTTATTACATGGGCATATTATTTGTTCATGTCACACCTTTACATAAAAGAAAAATCCTTTTCAACAAAATTGAAAATCTAATTGATTATTTTCTTAATCATCTTTAATATTTTATTTTAAAAAAATGTCATTAAATGAAAAGAAAGTAGGTATATACTTTGATTTAGTGTTAAATATTGAATAATGAAAAGCGAATTAAAAGCTATCGAACTTCACATGTTTTTTAAACACTCTGTACTCTTCCTATCTGCTTGTATTTCAAATTTAATTCATGCATGACAGAAACTAAACATGTAAACTACTGTCGAAAAGTTTGGAAGCACTTTTTTAAATTACACAAAAAATTTGTTAGTAAAAATTACTTTTATATCTAAGCCAAACTAAAAGTGAATGAAAATAAAGGAAAAAAATACCCAATTTGTAGTCATAATTATTTTATTTAAAACAGGTATTACTTTTAAAAAGAATAAAGATTATATTAATTAAATTAAATATTGTCTTTCTTTAAAAGTGGTATTTATTTTATGATTAGTAATTAAGATTAATAAAAAAGATTTATAAATGAATATATCGTTTAATAAATAATGTTTTATTGTCATTTTGTTGTTTAGATATTGTTTTATCACAAACCATAAATTATTTCTATGAGTAATCAATCTGCTATGAAATATTTGCAGAATGAATTGAGAATTCTTGATGCTTTCAAATTGTTGGATGGTAACATATATTTATATCTGTATAAGCTTTGTAGAGAAATTTTGATAGATTTAAAATTAAAAGAGAAATGGTAATTAATGCAATTACTGCAGATTTATTTTATCATTAACACATTAATATAAATCGGCCAATTTATTTATCGTATTTAAAATGATATTTTCCCAAGCAAAGATTTTAAAAATTGATGACTATGATATCATGCACTATTTCTCGTGTCAAAATTTAGTTTATTCGTAATTGGATTCGCTGAAGCTTTTATTGAAAACAGAACGATTCATTGGAAATTTTTTTCAGTTTGAAGTTTTGAGAATTCACTTGAAACGATTTTTATATTTTTATTTTTCACTATCATTTAATACGATTAATTCCATTGATCACTAAAATGTAACAAATATTTAAATACTCAAATCTTTTTTTTTTCTTTTCCCAAAAATGAACTGTAGTTTGTTTGGTACAAAAATCAAATAAAAGTTAGTTTTATTTTCAGTACATTTCACAAAGTTTTATTAAAAAAAAATCAATTATTCTCGACACATTTTTTTAAATTTCAAATATTACATTGTTTTTATCTAAACTTATTCCACAGCATCTTTTTCATCTAACTTTCACAGATTAAATTCAAAACTTATATTTCTCCATGCGTAAAAATCTTTTATTATTTCCCATAAAATAAAAACGAAAAGATATTATTTATTTATGAAATTCTACAGAGGTAAACATCCATTTTTTTTTAGTAAGAAAAAGCAAAAAAAAAAAACAAAATGTTCTCTTATTCTAAACGCATGATTTACATGTGGTATGATAAAATGATGCTCTGTGAGGCGCAAAATGTATTACTTATATGTTCGTCGCGTTTGGAAGGCTAATAGAAAGGCTGACAGGTATACAGATGTGTTCCCACGCACGCGAATTGTTTCACAAACGATAACATTTTGTCGTATGTCGATCCGCAAGGTAAATTGCGGTGCAATTTCGAAAATGGAACGAACGTTCAGTGGTGCATGTTTCCGATATTCTCACTGCGAACCGAATATTTCGTTAAATGTCATAGATTGAGTACTTGTCTTTAATCTTTTTCTTCAAAACAGATAAAAAAACTCCTAAATGATTTTATTTAACACTGAGTATATTTTTTTTTTGGTGATTTATTTGATGTCTTCTAGAATTATTACTCTTGTTTATTATTTTCGACACTATATGGATAAATCTTCCTTCATACTCCCACAATCAAAATTCACCACAATCCGACCTATAAATTGATATCATCCACACCAGATCATCATTAAAAACGATTTTCGCAACAGAAATTTCTGTCTGCTGAACATGGATGCAAATGAATCGGAAATAAAGTCATAATCCTCAAGAGATACAAGTAATAAAATCCCTTTTTCTGATGTAACTATTTTAATATACGTTTTACTGATAAATGTCAACATCTAGAGGAACATATATCTTTTGATAATACTTTTTATGTTAACAATAATATTGTATTTATGTAAAAAGTTCAAAGCAAAATACTACTACGAAAAAGTATCGTGTATACATCTATAAATTTATTTTTTATCTCAGTAGATATTTTTTTTTTATTCTGATAAATACCATAGATTTGTTAGGATTTCATTTGATAAGCAGTGTTTATTTTGCATAAAACAGTTCACTAAATAGCCGGATTCTATCGAGTAAAATTATGTAAAATTACTTAAGAACGACAAAAAATAGATCGATTTTCCAATGTACTGTGTTTGTTGGACAAAATAACAAAACATTGTATGGTAAGTTGGCTTATTTTAAATTCAGACAAAAAGAAGAGTCATGAGAAATAGTGGAATATTATTAAAATACTTTAATGATTTTTTATTTAATTTTTAATTCAAAATGAATACTGTCATAGTTAATCAAAAATTTGAAACTATAATATAATCATTTATTTTACAATATTAATTAATAAAAAATAAATATCTTATTTTTAAATTCCATTATAAATCTTCATTAATTTTTTTTAATGTTAAAAATTACTACTTTATCTAATTGCTTATATCCAAGTATTCCTTTCTACTGATCATTTTTAATTATTTATTTTTTACTACAAAATTGATGTCATTTTCAATTCAAAATAAAATATTGTTAATCACTTAATAAAATTGTCTATTATTTAATTACACTAATATGTTTCTTGTAATAGTTTATCACTTAAGCGAATTGTATATTTGTAATCAACTTCATTGTTGTTCTCCAATTTTACAATAAATAAAATAATATAATTAATTTAGTTAAGCAGTTTTTTTAATTATACAGCATAAATTATTTTTAATAAAATTATTTCCATTTCCTACACGCAGAGAAATGTATACTAAAAATTACCCTAAATTTTATGGTAATTTGGTGACAGCGCAGGGTGTAGGTAAAAATTACTATGCAGCTTAGTAATTTTAACCATGTGCACAGTAATTTTTACAATGTGTATAGTAATTTTTATCGTCACCCTGCGCTGTCACCAAATTACCATAAAATTTAGGGTAATTTTTACTATACATTTCTCTGCGTGTAGATAGCACAATAATAAGCAGATTTTTAATGACCAATTAATTATGGCTAACAAACTAAATCAATACTGAATTCTATCAATAATAATCAAGATAAAGTTTTATATTAAAAGTGTTAAAATAATATCTATTGATAACCAATTTATTACTATCAATAATTATCCCACCTATCAAGCAATGTGATCTGCTAGAGATCTGCTAGAGAGAAGATTAAATTCTATTAAGTCTCATAAAGCGTACGTGTTATTTGCAATAGTTAATAATTGTTAGTGTGTCAATAGAATTAAAATAGTTTATGATATCAATTCATTCAATAAAATAAAAAACGTATGAAATGAAGAGAAGAGGAACGAAAGAAATGAACTTTATAAAAGGAAACCAAGTGTAGTCCAAGTAAATGAGAACAGGAAATTTACTTTTCAACTCTAAGATTCATCAAGCCTGTTTCCTTGTTCATCTAACTCTTGTTATTACAAGAACTCATGTATTTAAGTTTCAGAAAGAATCGATTAATTTTATGCCCGATTGTAATTAGAAAAAACCAAATATTTGTTCATGTAAAAAATAAGATAGATAGAAGTATAACTCTTTTTGTAATGGAAGAAATATATTTCTGAATCCATTATAGAAGAACAACTCAGTAATCAACTGAAACATTAAATTGGATAAAAGTTTTTAATCTTTTACTGAATTACTGCAGTAAACCATCATTGACTTTCAAACTTTAATATTTTATTTCTACCTTACGTTTATATACAATTCATAATATTAATTTATATAGTATTTGTTACTTGTAGTAATTAATTTTTAAGTAACTAATTAAATTTTATCTACTTTTAATCATTTGTTCTTTACTAAATACAATTATTCCTTTTTTGTTCTGTATTTTTAGATTCATAAAAATAAAACACACTGAGCACCAAGCAATTTTGGTCTCTTTATTAATAATTCAAGCAGAAGAGGGTTAAACGATAGGTATTGAACTGAAGTTCATTTATAAAAAGTTAATTGAATCTATAGATAGATCAATAAGTGAAAATTTGAAATAAAAAATAAATCAAATATAAAAAAGGATTAAATATTGATGATGAATCTCAATGTTTGCTATTTTTCTAACTAGAAATCAATAAGTCTTTTTATTTAAAAGCTATTTTGTCAGAAATTGAAATGGCTAGATTCATTATCATATTTCAATTTATTCTACTCAACATTCCAATCAGATATTTGCTTAATATTTAAATCTCTAATGATCACCACATTCATATCAATTCATCTAACTCTGCTATTGTGCTCTTTATTTCATTATCCAATATTTCATATATTCGGTGATCACTTACTAATGTTTCTCATTAATTACCACTAATACTTATGTGTTAGTCTGTGCTATTTTCAACATTTTTAACCCAGTAGATCAGATCTCTACAACTATTTAAACTAAATGGAACAAAATAATTTGTTTTAATATTTATTATTACAACTGTGGTCAACACCAACATTTTATTATATTTTTAACTTACTAAAAGATCATATTTAATAATTAAATTAAATAGTTTATCTTTATAAAAAATGAGATATTAGTTAATTCATAGCTATAAATATCTACATACCTTGGAACCAACAAACTTGAATTTTATAATAACCACTCATCAGTCAGTGTCACTGAATAAAAGTGTTTCCAAAGTATTAATGTAATTATTCATACTCCAATTTAAATATCACTAAATATACATTTTGTTGACATTTATTCAGCAAAAAAGTATTTATTATCTTGACATTATTCATACAACTCTCAAGAATAACTAATTAATAGACGATACTTTTGGAGATAGGTGATGATTTCCAACCTATGCACGTGTAATGAATAAATATATTACATTTATTAACAATATTGTTTTTTATCTGGTATAATAGTAACATACATTAAAGGATATTGGTAGATTAGATTATGTATCAGGTTTCCTGCATGATCTTCGTCTCTTAGGGATTACATTGGTGCATGCTTTATCTCTTTTGCTTTCACGCGTTATGAATGATTTACCACCGACACCCTTGTTGTTTTCAATACGCATGAGATGAGCATAAGAGGGTGGGTTTTACCTTTATCAATGATACATACAAATGATGTTGATATTGATATTAACAACGAATTGGATAGATTATTATTGTTTTAGCTGATAAAATTTAACTGCAGTATTGAAAGTTTATCTTTGATTTGTTTCAGTGGCAACAGCGGTTGAATACCATCTATGAGACTGGATACACAATATCGTTGATAGCTCTGATTGTATCTTTAGTTATTCTCACATATTTTCGGTGAGTTCATTTTTGGAGTATTTATTTTTTTATCAAGATGCTCTAGAATTTTTTTTCGAAAGAATGACACGGAAACTTTTTACATAGTGAAATTAATAAAATAATTATAAAGATTAAAATTGAATGTTGAATTAATGAAGAAAGACAAAAAAAGGAGCCAACGCTACGCGGTGTTCCCAAGCGGTCACCCATCCAAGTACTGACCGCGCTCATCATTGCTTGACTTCAGTGATCGGACGAGAACTGGTATACTCAATGAGATATGAACGTTGGCTTATTTTTCGAAGGATTTCGATGCAGTTTTGAGTTAATAGAATTATTAAAAAAAAGGATTTTCTAATTATAATCTATGTCGATATTTTTTTTTAAATTTAACAATTAAATACAAAACAATATGCATAATAAAATTAATGAAATAATGATATATTAGTGAGAAACTGTAAGACCTGGAAATGTGCATAACTTTTATGCTAATAGTGGTATGGGGTTGATTGAGGACTCATTTGGAAGATCTCGACGAGAGGAAAAGAGTTGATATAGTGCAAATCATAATTGTCGCGAAATTCATGCAAAAATTGAAGCAAGTTCCGGTTTTACCCCATTTTAGGAGTGAAAAAATGGATTTTTCATAAGTTTGACCCAATTCCGCATTTCTACGCATCAAGACGAAGAGAATGAGTGGTCGATCATCAAAATCGGACAACTTTGATTTTTCGACCCCAAAAAATGGCAAGTGGTACCCCTTTCCATTTTTTTTGGCCAAAAAATAAAAGTACTCCGATTTTCAAGTTCGACCACTCATTCTCTTCGTCTTGAAGCGTAGAAATGCGGAATCCGGGCACCGCCCGGGAAAACTCACTTTAACACACTCAAACAGGGGTAGAACTGGATACAAATTCCAATAACCCAATAATCATTTTTAGGGACGTTTTGGAAACCTAAAAGTCTAATCTAAACGTGCATATCCCTGAGAATTGTTTAAAAAATTTCCTTCACCCTTAAAATCGCTAAAATATAAAAAAAAATCACATTTTTTGGGGAGTTTGCCAACTATTTTGGCAATTTTGCGGGTGAAAGAAATTTTTTAGACAACTTTCGTGGATATATACCTTTAGCTTAGATTCTGAAGTTTCTAAATACATCCTTAAAATCATTATTTGATAATTTCTTTACGAGTTATGAAGATCCAAAGTCGAGAGTAGATGATTTTTTAACCCCGACTTTGGGTCTCTATATCTCTTATACACGTTATCGAATGATGATTCTTAGGATATATTTGGAAACTTTAGAATCTAAGCTAAAGATAGATATCCATAAAACACGTTAAAAAAATTTATTTCATCCTCAAAATCGCCAAAATAGTTGGTAAACTTCCAAAAAAATGTGATTTTTTTCAATATTTTAGGTATAATGGAATGGTAAAATTAAAAAAAAAAAATATCGACATAGATTATAATTAGAAAATCCTTTTTTTTAATAATTCTATTAACTCAAAACTGCATCGAAATCCTTCGAAAAATAAGCCAACGTTCATATCTCATTGAGTATACCAGTTCTCGTCCGATCACTGAAGTCAAGCAATGATGAGCGCGGTCAGTACTTGGATGGGTGACCGCTTGGGAACACCGCGTAGCGTTGGCTCCTTTTTTTGTCTTTCTTCATTAATTCAACATTCAATTTTAATCTTTATAATTATAAATAATAAGTAATATCAAAGTATTATTATCAGAATCATTTCGTTAATTTTCAGTACCCGAAAGTTATAAATAAAAATAAAATTCATTGATAAAAATAAAACAAATGCTCATAATTCATCAAACTTTAAAGCCTTTTTTAAATAAAATATAAGTTTAAATCAATATTACGTTAAATGTTATTTCTAGATCATTAAGATGTGCAAGAACCACACTTCATATGAATCTCTTTGCATCATTTGCTGTGAATAATCTACTATGGTTAATTTGGTATGGAGCGGTAGTAGCAAATACTGAACTTCTTGTTGAAAATGGAGTAAGTATGTGATTACCTGATACTACGGATTTATAGTGTATATAATATATCTTAAAAACAGTTCATTTTGTCGAAGAAATAACGAACAGAACACTTGATTAATCTTCGTTCTAGATACCCTGTCGTTTATTGCACGTGATACTACATTATTTTCTGCTCACCAACTATGCGTGGATGTTGTGCGAAGGCTTCTATCTTCATACTCTTCTTGTCAGTGCATTCACCAGTGAACACAATTTAGTCAAATGGTTAATGGCAATTGGATGGCCAGCACCTGCAGTCATTGTCTCGATTTACGTTATTCTCAGGGTGACAAGTGATGATCCTCAAGATAATTCAGAGTAAGATTACTACTTATTATTTATTTACTATCATCGATTATTCACCTTTTTTTAATGTAGAAAGTATCCAGAGAATTGCAGAGCTTATGCATAATAACAGACAAAATTATGTTTTAATTACGATTTTATGCTACGCTGATGACCAGAATAATCCCAATACGAATTTAGTCTATTCATCTGGAAGAGGAGGAGTGGAATATTTATCAGTGCTACGATAATTTAAACAATTTTATATTAATTAAATTAAAAATAAACACATTCAATTGAATTTAATCTTTAAAATGAGAATCATTATGAAGAGATATTGAAACAAAAGAGAAATTTATAGCTTATCAATTGACCAGATGAGTTTATACAGCACGAGCCAAATAAAATATTATTACCAGAGTTGAGATTTAATTGAACTCAATTTCTTCCGAGTATACACTTGTTCCGGAAATCAGGAGAAAAAATAATTTTATCGTACAAGTTTCATTACGAAAATTGGAGATGGGAGAAAAAAAAGCTCGAACAAGGTAATAATAAGAGATAGGAGGGTCGAATATCTGTTTTATCTTTCTAAGAGATAATTGACCTTTTCTGGAAAGAAATTTACGTTGTTCTGAGAAAGACATCAAGAATAACTATTGAAACATTATTATTACAAATTACAGACCAGGAAGATTTATTCATCTAGAACAAAAATACTTATTTTCTATCTTTAAATAAGTTTGATAGAACAAATATTCAACATGTATTTACTTAATAATTATAATTACGTGGCTACGTGTCATCTTGTGTAGAACTTTCAATAATTAGATTGAATGGTAAAGTAACAAATAATGAAGATTGTCGCTGGAACACCACAATAAAGCCGTGTTTCCCAATATTCAATCGATGCATTGTGTAGAAAGGAGGTGATGGTGAAATACAAACATAAGGAAGGTCGTACTGTGCCAGGAAATGTTGTTGGCCGATAGTAAAAGCTTGCAAATAGGGCGATCCCTCTGAACTTCCGCTATATTTATGTAAAACGCTGGTCTGGTGAAGAATTAATTTTTTCTTTCGGTTCAACCTTTATTACAATCACGCAAAATCAACATAACAACGTTAGCATATTGATTCAATAATTTTTGTTTTTCTTTCTCTTTTTTAATTAATAAGTCACGTCAAGCTTATTTCATATTGATGTATCCAATTGTTGACATAAATAATTATATTTTATAAATGAATATCAAAAAATATTATTCATTTTTTCATTTATATTATTCTACTTCAAGCTCTCAGTAAAATTAAAACCATTACTTACTTTCAATTTGATCAAAATTAGAACTAGCGAACTTGATTTTTATAAAAATTGTTAGTAAAAATAGAAAATGGTTTAGCTGGTTACATTCATGGATAATAAATTGATTTACTATTATTGGTAGACAAGTTAAAGGATCGATAGACGTATACACCAGCAGGACAGAATAGAGAATAGAGTCTAGGGATTTCCTGGTGTTCGATAGCCACTGTGGCTTGTCCATTGGATTAACGTTCTTCCTCTCATATATCGAACAAGCGAAATTCGATCCGCATGTGGTTTAATAAGTAAATTACAAGTAAACTTTATGGAATCTTTGATTATTAATCTAATAAGGAAAAATTTAAAAGAATAAAGAAGAAGAAATAGCTCATGACATAAGTCAAAGTTTTGAAGAGAATAGGCTTGCGAAATGGGATACCAAGTTGGATATTGATAAATATACTTCACACTGATGAAGTAAGATCAACTTTTTTTGTTATTCAGAACCAAGGATTTATTTAATCTCTTTATTATAATAATAAATAAAGGAAAAATATACTAGAAAATTGATTGGATGCCAAGATTAAAATATAATTGTCAGAGAATATTTTAACTCCTGACAGACAAATATCTAAACAGCATTCTTCTCCAGGGTAAAAAGTACCTAGTGCTATATAATTTCAAATATCTCAACTTCTAATAAAGTTAGAAAGATTTTTTTTATTTCAAATTAAAGTTTAAACAATTCTACATAAGATAGATATATTATTAAAGTAATTAATTTAAATTAAAATGGATAAAAATAACATTGTAGTTGAACAAAGTTTGGGGTAGGTACTTTTTACCTAGTGTGTCAGTCAGGGATTAATAATATTTTTTAAATAATTAATCGAATTTTTTATATGTTGAAAGGGGTTGATAGTTTGGCAATTAAATTATTACAAATATTTATTAAAATTTATTTATGTGAATAAAACAAATTTTATTCAGTAGGGAATCCAAGCTTTCATCAAGAATATACTTTTTCTGTTTGAAAGTTGATACTTTTTGAATATTAAAAAACTGTATCACAGCTATCAATCCACCTAAAATATGAAAAATGAGTTAAAAGTAATTTCAAAACCAATTGAATTTCAAACACGTTTTATGCAGTTGTTGGATTGATGAATGCAACTATACCAACGTCTTGGTTTATCCTGTATGCGTGTCAACACTACTCAATCTCCTGTTTCTTTGCAACATTGTTCGTGTACTACTTACTAAGTTACGAGCTGGTCCAGCAATTGGAACGAGACCGTCTCGTTCGATGCTTCAAGCTTTCAGGTATAAGACTTTTATAAAACTTCCTAGTAATAACATCTTTTAAAACTTTATTTCTTTAAGTTGAACTTAAGTTATAACAAAAGATTGTAAAGCACAAATAAATGTTTGTAAAATTTATGACAGTATCCGAAAACACTGTAAATCGTTTACAAATAATAATAGCTATGTAACTTTTCTGAAAGCTCAATGAATAAAATTACTTTTTAGAGCAACTTTACTCTTGGTTCCACTTCTGGGTCTCCACTATTTGCTTATACCTTTTCGACCACCGAAAGGTCACTCTTGGGAGAAGTTTCACGGTATTGTTTCTGCGGTAACAGCATCTTTTCAGGTGAGAAGTTCTTAAAAGTGATCAAGTTAAATTTTTATTTTTAAGATAGACTTAAATGAGTTTGTGATATAAGTTGATTTAAAATAATAAAACAAAGCTTCTTAAGATTATAAGATTAAACGATAAGTAAATGGAATTTGCAAAATTTCAGTTTATGAGGAATTAGAAGGATGTTAACATACGTTTCTATTCACAATAATATTAGTAAACTTAGCATTTAAATTATGTTTGCATATTCTTATTCATGTGAATAGTTTCACTCTGTTGGAAGACGCTGTGATAACATTTCCAAGATCTGTTTGACGGAATGAGCAATGAGAGTTTCAAGCACTTGCTGAGTATTTGAATATATATATATATGTGAAGATGTGATCTTGAAGACAGTCATGAATGTGCTTTACGATTTGTTCAAGCATGGAAAATTAGATGAGAAGGTTGAGAGCCCCATGAGAAAACTTTCAAGATTGCTGTCTTATTTTTCCTAAGTTAATTATTGGTTTAGAATATATAACTCGATATTCAATATAAACATTAGTGGTTAATGTATTAAGAAACATTTCTTTTAATGAATATTGAATGGAAATATTTCTAAAAGTTAAGGCAAAAGAGTAGAGTATGAATTTTGAAAAATGTGTTAAGAGGATTTTGGAAATAAAAGACGTGGTGAAAGGCAATGAGAAGTGGTAGAAGAGTTTGAAGAAGTGATGAAACCATGAAAAAGTCATATCCAAAAGTTCTTTATGATGTCTCTATAATCTCTGTACTACTGGAGTACCAGTATTCAGGTGCTATAAAAGACGTTCTTATGAACTCAAGTTTAAATAATCTTTGAAGTAAATAGATTTAAATTCATCCACAATTCATGAGTTTACTTATAAAAAATTCAAAAATTTAATAATAAAAGTCAATATTTTGACAAGTTTCAGAAAGGCATATAAGATTTGTACAAACTTGAATTTATAATAATTTAAAGAGTCAAGATTAGTCAAATGTTATATACATCTATGTATAGAGTGTAATTAATTCATAAGATTCATACATTATTATACTAAAATAGAATCCTCAATTTACTCTATAAAAGTAAATAATAAATAATAGAGTAATAAAAAAATTGACTACCATAATTGTAATTGATTGCTTGTGATAAATAATCGATAATGAATTACTTATAGGGTCTATGTGTGGCGATACTATTTTGTTTCTGCAATGGTGAGGTAAGGATCTTAATGGGAATATCAATCCATCATAATAGAGGAACTATGTGTACTAATATTTCTCATTTTAGGTCATAGCACAGTTTAAACGGAAATGGGAAGGATCGGCATTTATAAGACAACGTGCCAACTCATGTACTGCAACAACGGTGTCGGTGAGGAACTTTAGCAAAAATGTAACATTCTAAGTCAATTATATAACAATGCTAACAAAAGTGTGCTTGGAACAAATATCTTTAAGAAAAATACAACTTTTTTATTTAAATAATCTTATTACTATTTTAATTAACATTTAGTTCTTTGATATAATAAATCTAACAATAAACTACTTTTATAATTTACTCACTCAATATATTATTTGTCAACTCAATGATACTTTTCATCAACGTTTGGAAAGATTTATGTTTATTAATCCTTCAAAAATATATCGCCAATGGTGCAATATAGACAAAATATTATAATTATTCCTGTGTAATAAATAATCAGTGCATGATTGGTAAATAATTATAAATTACCAGTAGTGCTTTAATTAATGGATAAACATTAATTGTTGAATGTCTGTAAGTAATTAATCCTTCCCTGGTATATAAATTTGATGTCAAAAACCTAAGTAAAGTAGTGCAGTACTCGATAATAATTGACAATTATGATTAATTATAAATGAATGGAAAAACGTCTGTATTGTACCAATGGCAACGCCCGAGTCGAGTCCATTGTGGGGTGTTGACTGTTTCAGTTTGTCCGCTCGACTGCAGGTCCGATGGCGGGAGAGGAAAAGGTGTGACTGTCAAAGAGACCTTCCGATGCAGGAAAAGGTCGGAAAAGTCGCAGAAAGTCAAGCTGCACTCGGGAATGATGCAGCTAATCATACACAACTTCTTATCATGAGCAACGAGTCGACTTACAACTCTAATCAGTATCAATCTCAATGTTGATGGTGTGCTGAATCTAAATTTACCCTTTAAATATACTGGACGACAGAGTCTTCCGCTAATGGTTATTTTATAAAAATCTTCAATTAACGATCTAATTAACGAATATGTAGTAAATTGATATCTTTTATATGTGTTTTGTCGATGAAGTTATTTTCAAAAATTTTTTTTGGGAGATTTAAAGCTTGACGAAATCTCATTTTTTACAAACAAAAATAATAACTAATTACTTTCTTTGTTGTTTTTATTATCATTACAAATGATATTTTTACTTGTTAGCTAGTTGTTTTTTATTAAATGAATATTTAAATAGTACAATAGAATATTTTTCTAAAACTTCAATGTCAGATAATTAAAACATTTACAAACACATCAAAATAATGCTGGTTATTGAAAAATATTTTATAAATGTTAATGATATTTGTTAAATGTTTGGTGTTTAAATTTTTTTTAAAGCTTTAATAACTTGATTGATAGGAACAACTTCGAAGTTTTTTATTCGAACTTATACAAAAAACATGAAATAATCACTTAAAAAAGCTATCATAAGAAATTCTACCTGAACTACAAATAATTATATTTACTCTTACAAAGGTAGCATTTAATTAAGAGCATTTGCAGCAAAAAAAAACAATGGAAAATCAACAAAAAACAACGAGTTTCAATGAATTTTAGTGAATAAAATGCACAAGCATAATTTTTTTCTATAAAATGTATATTTTTTTAATTGCTCAATTGTACAGAATATGTCGATATTAATCTTTCATAATTTGTGGAAAGTAAATATCGTAACATTTATTTCACATGTCTTAATATTATCATTTACATGTTGGAATTATAAGTCAAAAAAATATAATTTACTTTATCTATAAAAGAAAATTTATAAATAGACATAAAATATTTTGATATCTAATAATAATCTACAATGAAATTCATTTAATTGCACCGACATCTTTAAACAACTAACTAAGATTATGAATAATTTAAAGTTATACAAACATTAAATTAACATATATGACAGAATGTTATCATGCGAAAAAATTTTGGTACGCTCTATCAATTATTTAATGAAGTATGAAGAAATGTAGAATCATAAAGAAACAATTTACAAAGAAACTCAAAGAGATAAGATAATAAGTTGAAAAGGTTACGATAATTAAAATATAAAAAAATACAGGTTTATGTACTGTTTAGATTGTCCTTATTCATATTCGAATAACAAAAAAAATATACGGATCTCTAACTGTACTTATTGTAAGAAAACCATATTTTAAATACACTAATAAGAATTCTATGAATGTTGATACAAAAAATAACAGAATAATTATTCTAATAAAGTGTATAATAATAAAAACAGAATCATTGTAAACTAAAAACAAAATTATAATTAATAACTAATAAACTTTCGAGTGAATATAAAATTGATTTATTGATTTTTTGTAGTTCTCTGATGATATCATTAATCAAGTTAATATTAATTCTATTTAATAGTCTTATCATCAATCTGAACATCATTGTTTAGATTTATTTCATGTCTATTGTTTATAAATGACTTTTCGTCATTTAAATTTATATTAAAAATAAAAAAAAACCTTTAAAAAATATTCAACGTGCTCATATATACATATGATACATATATCAATATCAAAATTAAAAACTTTTAATTTTATCAACGACTTATTTCATTTTATGAATTCTACGGCCAAATACAATTGGCTAGTCTTGGAAGTGTTAAAGCAACACCAATACTCGATAGAAGATTGACACTGTGGTTATCGAGGATTTGCCTTCCACAAATATGTTTGACACCTTTGCCTGGATGTTCAACAATTTGCTTTGATTCGTTAATACCTGCAATTAATATTTTTTACGTTTAGTTTGCAAATAATAAAAAAGTGTAAAATAAATTAAATTAAGAAACAACGATCTGTTACCTGAATATTGAAGAGTAGCACCAAGAAGAGAGTCCAAGAGACTTCCAAACAATCCACCAATACCAGCTACAACTATAATTGGCCACTGGGGAGCTGCATTTTCGAGTATTACAGAATCTACTGTATACAGCACAGTTAAGTAATGGAACAGTCCTATGATTAAACCTCCCAACAATGACATGAGTAATCCAATTCCTGACACAGCTCCATTTGTTCCTGGAATTAATTATGTTAACGTTTTTATTAAACTCTCATACATTATTATAAACTAAAGTTAATAATGAGCAAATTTCACATGTACATTATATGATCTCTCTTAAAACTTGACATACAAATTCCTGTATATTTTAATGAATGTTGAAAAGCATAGTTCAGATCAATTTAGTTTAATATCAAGACATAATTAAAATTAGATTGTGTAGTGAGTTTATTATTATTAAATCTGTTATTCAATACCTCTTGGAACTCTTTTTCTTGATGTAATTAAAAACGGATCTGAATTTCCAATGGCAGTGCCAAATTCTGATGCCCATGTGTCACCATTGCAGCAAGCAAATGACCCTAATAACATTATAATTGATAAATTATCTAATCGTTAAGTATAAAACTTAAGCATATAAATTAAATAAAAATAGTTGAAAACATTAATACTATTAGAGTATTATATTTTATGGTTTTAATTAATTCTTCGAAACGATTGATTTATAAACTAAATAATTTTATGATCAATTGTTACATGAATTACCTAAAATACCAATTGATAGCCAAGAGCTACGGTAGTCTTTGTCAAAGTCAATTGGCCTCTCACCACAACCAACATCAAGTAGATAAAGTAATGCTAGCTGAAAAGCCATTCCTCCGTTACACAAAACCTGAATCCAGTTTCTCTGACCTCCTTCTTTAAAATTGATTTCTAGCTTTTTCTTTTTTTCTCCTCTGAACTTGGTAGCCAGTGAAGAAGTAACAAAGAAACACATTAAACAAGCTAGATGAGCATAATTTGTAATTGTTAAAATAAATCCTACGAATAGACCAAGTATTGCTCCACTGAGGTCTAAACTTTTCTTTTTCAACCCCCAAAGGGAAAATAGAATTGGAATGACAATTGCTGAAAGCCATCTCCACGGAGATATTACAGAGTGTTCTAAAAATAAAAAAAAAGAATTTTAGAAATTTTATTTATGCAGTTTAAATAAATAATTCATTTAATTAAATAGATCAGTAACATAATTATAACATCTATTAATATAATAGTTATCAACATGCATGCACATGATTCTTATTGAAAAATAGATTATTGTCATACCTTCGGAATGATATTCAGAATCAGGTGCGATTATGGAGTAAATCACATTAACAATCCAAAAAAGCATCGATAAAGGAATGGCAAAGGCACTAAGTAACACCGGTATCAATACATGAGATGTATTTTCACTGTTTTTGCGAATTGTCATGATGAATAAATATTATTCAATAACGTTTCTATTAAAATTAGTATTAGTAATGTCAATCGTATGAGCTATTATTGTGAGATAACCGCGTGGTTATGGAGTTAGTAAATAATTTATGTGTACATGCTTCTCTAATCTGAACAACACTAAATTGATAAAAAGCAAAATTTTGGAGCTTACACATTACTTCAAAAAATTGTCGCAACGTGGCCGTACACATAATAAAAATGAACATCTGATGATAATAATTTAATTTGGATTGATATTTAACAGATGGTGTTCATGTTTATTTCTCCGCCATTTTGTGAATAGACTACTAGCGCCATTAGGAACATGGAGCTTTCTCTAGCAGTATGACATTTCTGATATACTTGTATTGTATTTAATACGCAAAGGAATATTAAATTTGTAACATTAACCAAAAAATTTAGCAAATATGTTAATCAAAGTGAAAGTAAGTATTTAATAATAGAAAGTTTAAAATCATATGTATTTATTTACTAATGATTTTCATTGTGTTTATTTCAGACGCTTACTGGCAAAGAGGCATGTATTTTTTTAATGAAAAATATTGATTCACATAGTGGTGACGATTATCTCGTTAGAAAAATAATCCTATTTATCATTCTATTCTCTTATTTATAATTCATAAATTTTAGGGTTCATAGAGAGTATTGTTTATTTCAATTACTACTTGACAGTATTATCATCATATTAAAATTAATGTAATTCTCATTTATTTTGTAATTGTTTATAGATTGAAATTGATATAGAACCTACAGACAAAGTCGAAAGAATAAAAGAAAGGGTGGAAGAGAAGGAAGGAATTCCACCACAACAGCAGAGATTGATATTTTCTGGAAAACAAATGTTGGTTTATATTTATTAAATTTTATGTAGGTTATTTCAACTTATTCATTGATATCAAATTTTTCATAAAATCAAATTATTTTTTATAGGAATGATGAAAAAACAGCTCAGGATTACAAAGTACAAGGTGGATCTGTACTTCATTTGGTGTTGGCACTAAGAGGTGGTTTCTAGTATTTTTAAAGACTTTTACACAATTATTAATTAATTTGAATACTTTAAATCATATACAAAATGAAAGGCATTATTCGATCAGTGTCAAACAAAACATTTAAATTACTACACATGGAAGTGAACGCTTAAATTCGGTTGAAATAAAAATTCATAATTTAATTGTTTAAGTAATCCTCAGTGTATTTTTCTCCTCAATCTCTGCGCTTATTTATTATGATTCTACAAACATAAATTAATTAACTATTGTCTTATATAGAGTAAACTTCAGTAAACATTAAAATTATTTTTAACTTACCATAGTTACATTGAAGTAATTGGATTTGAAAAATCTTTACTAATTATGATTAATACTTAATGCACTTTATTGTCCAAAAAACCATTTATATTGACATATTTTAATGAAATCAATAGAGAATAATACTATTTATGGAGTTGATTGATTTATGATGAATTGCAACAAATAAACCAAACTTAGTTAATCCTTGATGACGGTAGAAATTTAATTACTAAACTAATTTCCAACACTATGCTACTCAAACTATTGAAACTAATTTATCATTAAAAAAAACTTATTTACAATGTCATGTTTGATAATATATACCACAAATTGTTCGTAAATAATTAAAAAAAGTTGAAGTTTGTAATACGAATGAATTCAAGGTCTATGATAGCGACTATTGTGGGTAGCTAAACTCCATTTAGTTTTGAAAAATCGTTGACAAATGTTACAAAAAGCGGCAATAACTTCTGAAGACTTGTGTTTAGATGCAGTATGTCGTAATAAAGCATGTTGAGTTGTAAAGTTGATGTTGCAAATACTGCATTTCAAAAGTTGAAAACGATGTTCAATAGGGTGAATAGGTTCCGCTTCAGGACTTTCTATAAATTTATTTTAAATTGCATTTTAGCTTCATTATTATTATTCCATTTTTCGTAAAAATTAGTAACTATTCTATTAAAAAATAGTAGCATAACAAGTACAAAAATGATAAAATTGATTATTAAATCAAGCCAAACCGTAAACCGAATAATAAAAATAGTACTGCTTTTTTTTTCATAGTAACATAAATAATGACGATAAAAATGGAACAATTATAATTCAATTGAATATTTATAACTGTGAAAATTAAACAAACATTATAACAGAAATATCTATTGAAATTCCAGATTTTTATTCGAACTATTAATTGCCGTACATGAATATATGTTCCTTTACATAATTTCATACTCTTCTAGTAAGCAAATGCTAACAATGATTTATCAATATCGTACAAGGCTTCAAAAAAATTACACAAAATATAAAAAGAAAAATTTAATTTAATTGTGCCAAATTCTAATTTATCATTTAACGAAAACACTTCTACTTATTACTTATATATACCTTTAAATATCTATATTCATTTTTTTTTTTTTTTGCACCACTCATCATTTATTTTTGTGCTAAAAATTCAGTATAAAATAATCCAAATTATATTACAAGTGTTTTCATGATAATAGAAATGATATACAATATAGAATAACAGTTTTTCATATTTTTAATTGTTTTAATTTATTATTAATTGTATTTTATCGAAAATTTTTTTCTTAATTTCACATGAATTAGAAGAAATTTATTTTATTCTATTATGTAATTATTCATTTATATTATGAATTGTTTTTGTATATTTTCATATTCTTGGCTATTTAATATTGATAAGAAATAATTAATCACAGTTGACGTATGAGAAAAATAATATTACCATTCGATAAAGTATAACAAGATAAAATTTTTTAAGTTTAACTAAAGTAACGGTTAGTTGTTTTATTTATTTATTATTATTTTCAATATGTAATTGTGAATTTAATCTTCAATTTCGGCTATTATTGAATTCTGTAATTTATGGACGGACTATGAAATTCACTTCTTGTAAAATTTCCGGTATTGACAAGATAATTATATTAATTATATACAGTGTCTGCTGATATTTGTTGAAATGACGTTTTTGAGTGTAGGAATTTTCCTCATATGTTTAAACACAATCAGAAAGTGCTACATTTCTATGATAAATCGATACATTAGAATACTGTGTGAAGACGACTAGACACTCATAGGCAATCGATTAAAGTTCTATTATTCTTTGACATACATCATTTTATGAAATATATTCAAACATTTTTATATTTCAAATAATTTTTTTTTTTGAATCCAAAACAATATTTGAACTTAAAATAAAATGAAGTAGGTTACTTAGATCACATTTTCAACGTAAATCAAATTTTTTTTAATCATTCATCAACAACTTTAGGTAAGATTGTATTTGTCAAAATAAAAATAACATTATCACCTTTAATATACTTCTGAAACATTTAGAAATATATTCATGTTTTTTAAAGTTTACAGAATAAAAATAATTATATTCACCAGTAAAATAAAAAGAAAATATCTTTCAAAAAAAGAACGTAAAAATAAAAAAATTTTTAGTCTAAATAATGAGATTCATTTATATCTTATTAATAGGTTTTCAAATAACCTATTCAGTTTCAATAAACATTCAAAATGATTGATATAATTGCAACTTTAATTGCATGTCATAAATCACAATTTCTGAATAATTTGAATGATAAATACGATACTATTAATGATAAATGTATCGCTAAAAATGCTTCTCTTTGTATTCACGTGTAACAAATATCAAAAATATTGGTATACAAGCACACAAATACTGATGCCACTTAGATGATCAAGTTAAATATCAAATTATGATAAACGCAGCATCTTTTTTATTTATTTATATATTAAAAGTGAATTTTAAATTGTTTGATGAAGTTGTTTATAAGAAGAAATAAGTAGGAAGTAGGCCAAAAGTAGTTGGAGATGGTCCAGTTTGTAATAATTTATGAATTGACGCCTTTTCTAGGATTCCGATGCCTCTGGATGGTTTTTTGCCATTGCATATTATGTTTTAATTTCATATGACGACGCAGGTCGGTTCTACGACTGAGAGTGGTGTGACATAGGATGCAGGTAGTCTGGTTGCGATGCACTTCTAGGTGCTGGGTCAGCGAAGCGAGGTGCTTGTAAACATTTCCACAGAGACTGCACGAAAAACGCCCTGGACCCTGCATCACCACTTGACCAGTTGTATTGCCAACATGCTTCCGTTTTCGTCCCACCCCCCCTGCAACACATTAATATCCTCGTGACCCCCTTATTCCTCATAATATTAATTACATTTTTTAATTAATCATATTCAACATTTTTAATTATATTTTATTTAATCTAATAATGAATAAGGCATCGAAATAACTTTGAATCGAAATACTTAGGGCCTAAAACAAGAAGCCTGTGCGACCTTGTCCTTGTTTTGTTTGTTGTTATTGTTTTCTTGCTTGCTGCACATTAACACGTTGCCATTACTCCAATATTCTTTAAATGGAGTTTTAAAATTACTAGTTAATTAATGTGGAATTCAACTGATTGTCTCGTGCAGAGCTGTACCAATCAACATTGCTGGCGATTTCATGCGATAAGACATGTAATATTACTCAATAACAAAATTTGTTTAACCACTATTTTAAAATTAAGCAAATAATTCACAGGATTTTTTAAAATTAATTATTACCCTGTTTTGAAATATACATAATGATAAAATATTCATACTTTAAATATGAAGATTAATAAAAATAATAATAACAATGAATTCAAAGTAATTTTGTTAACTTGTGAGAAAGGGATGATACATTAAATTGGTTGACATTTTAAACCTTTATTCACACATATGTTCACTTACATTTTTTTGCTATAAGTCAAACATGGGATTATGATATATTAATATACTTGGATTTGTTTATGTATAATAATATATATTTATATAATATTTATATATTTTATATAAATAATGAAAAGAAATATTAACTTTAGTTTTATTGACATTAAATCATTGGCATTCTTGTACTTACTTTTATCAAATTTTATAGTTTTATTTAGTTATTATTCTTGAGGAATGTGCAATATCATTTTGCCTTCTTTTCTTTTTCTTATTTTAAATTTTAAAGTGTTTGGAAATATTTTTTCTAATTTTTTTTTTGTTAATTAGTTATTTAGTTATTATTCTAAAATACAGACTAACATTCAACTACTCACAAAGTACGCAAACGAAACAAAAGAAACACTTTTCTAATCACTAATTGACTTGGTATGATTGCACAATAAAACTCAATTCTTGTGAAGTAAATCATAATTATTGAATATTGCAGTTTTATTGATAATTGATTTAATCAATTTATCAATTGGTAACATAAAATCTAGTTATATTTTGTGATTATTTATTTAGCAATTATGATTTAAATTATTCTAATTATTAATAAAACTGCATTTTTGTAAATTTAATAAACACTAAATACTACTGACTAATTAATATATCAATAGAACTATAAAACTTATTAATTATAAATTTATAGTTGTCAAATTTATATAAGTTTTCAAATAAATGATAAATAACTTAATAATTAAATTTGGCAAGTTGATTAATAATTATATTAAATTGAGTATAGTCTTGATTATATTTTATAGTTTCAATATAGGTGGGCATAATATTTTTATTAGAAATTAACAAAAACAATCATTTAGAATGAAATAAAAAGAAATAACGATGAATAAAATGAAATAATAACTTATTTTTGATGAATTCTTTAGTATTATCTAGTCATATAAAACAAAATCATTTTTTTCTTCACTGAACTAAGGTCTTCTAAAAAATAAAATTACCTAAATTGTAATATTTCAAATGAAATTATTCTGACATATTCATTTAAGAAATATTAACTTAAATTTCTATTAAATTCTTCATTTTCCATTTAAATTTCCAATCAATAAAATAATAAATATTATCATTATTTTGATGATTGAATAAACAAATAATATCAATAAATAAATGAACTTTGGCAGTAGTTCGAGACTAGCAATAATCATTTTTCACGCATATGATGTTAAATGCACATTCCTCTTTATAGTATGGTTATGAATTAAGTACTGAATGAAAAATGACTAGATAAAATAATTCACTCTTACTTATTCCCGTGATCTTTGGTTGTAAAATTGGTTTTAATTAGAGTGTAATTATTAATCGTGTTTAATTCTCTGTGTATCGTATTATACACATATACATACATACATTTATACATACACATCATGATGTATGTGTACGAAATGACTAGTGTGGCAAAACTCAAAAGGTTGATAATGATAACATTTTTTTGGTTGTTTCTTCTTTGGTGGCAATGATTCACACTAAGGAATAGGACTAGAGGTAATTCTCTCAACACTGCTCTCTCTAATGCGTATTGTAGTAAATGTTGGATTTGAATCAGGGTTCGCCGAATGGGTATTCTGCTGAGCAATTGCTGCGGTAGTAACTGGCAATTGGGTTGCATTACGAACGGAATCCACCGTTCCAAACCCCAACCAACCATGGCGATTCTTTAAATGACGTTTCATATGCGTTGTACGGCTCAGCACTTTGTGGCAAACCGGACACTGAGTTGTTCCTTTATGCATGTTCATGTGTTTATACATTGAGTCCCGATTCCAAAATGATTTACCGCAGAGTTTGCAAGAGTGTGACGGTTGTTCGATGACCACTGTACGTGAATCTAAATCAAATAAATATGTCATACTAATCATTTGCCTTTAAATTATCTCAATTTTCGCATTATTTTCTTGCTAATTTTCTTTTTTTTTTTTTATCTTTCATCAATCATACTGCTTTTTATTCTTTACTTTATATACAATTCAAAAAATCGTACTACCTTTCAACACATTCATTCACACTTTTTCAATACTTTAAATTAATTATAATCAAAAAGACAGAACAATTGGATTAAAAAAAAAAAAATAATAAAATTATTGAAAAAATTAACAAAAAAAGAAATCAACAAAAAAATGAATGAAAAGAAAAATGAAAACACTTGCTAGATTCACTCATTTAGCAATCATGCTAAATAAATTGAATGAAAATTCAATTGTTTTATATGATAATGCGCATACGTACCAAATCATTAGTTTCATGCATAACTGCAAACTTGATGTAAAAAATGAATTTTACGTCACTTTATTTCGTTAAATACGATTTAAGCATGTGATAATTATCACGCGGTACCTACCCGCACTTTCGAATAACACTCTTTAATTTTTAATCATTATTATATTAATTTATTCATTGTGAACCGACAATCATAAGTATTCCTTTAAGAAAGATCTTCAGTGATAATATATATTTCAATATGATGATAATTAGATTGTGCAGCTGGATTGTTAACAAATGAATCATTAATCGGTTTAAAAATTTTGAGGAATTTGTATGCAATTAAAATCCGTATAAGTTTCATTTTTTTTTCTTTTTTTGAATATATTCATTAACTACAAAGATATTTTTATGTAATTGTATTAATAAAAATCATCTAATAATTCTAAATAATTTTTTATTCGCAAGTACATGACGCAATACAATTAGTTTGCATCTTTCACGATGAAGAGCAATATTTCATTTTTATAATTATAAAACTTAATAGTTATAAATAATAAGAAAACTGGCACAACGTTAGTGCACCATGCTAATTTTAATGAGCATGATGACTTTAATTATTTATTGGTAATAAAAAAATAATCACATGTCAGAGTATTCTTTGAAACAGTCCGCGTACAAAAATAACGTACAAAAATTTTTATAAATAATTCATTTTATAAATGAGATGATTAAAAAAACTAAATGAATACTGGCAATTTTAATCGGCACACTAAAGACTTTTCATCATTTTTTTTCTCATCTGTATTTCACCATTATTATTAATGGATTTTTATTTTCATGACTTCTCATGATGAAAAGCAATAAAATAAATAAAAAATGGAATGTAAAAATGAATTTACAATTAAATGATATGTTAAACACTTTAGAGATAAACTAAAAAATTTAATATTTTTGATTATTTGGTAAAAATAAATTTCAATTAAAAAAAATTGAATTTCATAATTTTAAACTGCCAAAAAAAGAAAGAATAGTTAAATATTTTTCACAACACCACTGTCATTTAAAATTAATGACAAATATTTTTATATTTACTTCAATATTTATTGACTATAATTTTTTTTATCCCACTAAAACTTTATTTACGAACTTCACTCTAAGTAGAATTATTGATTTTAACGATTTACTTTGATTTATAGGCAATAAAATTGACTCGAACACTTTTCAATATTAACCGGCAAATTATAAACAATTGCATAATTGAGCATATTTTTTTTTTTGTTGAAACTCTTTTATAAACATATTTGTTTACTTTTATAATCTATGAACATATTTCTTCGGTCATTTAACCCCATGAATGTTTACCAAATGACAGCGCATCGTGTATTTCCGCGTGAAGACAGCTCTACAGATCGGACAGACAGTATCTCCTCTGTGAATACTACGATGATGTGCAAGGGAGTCGCTTCTAGAGTAGTGTTTTCCGCAAACATTGCAAACCCATCGACCATCCTTCCGGCGACCTGGTCTCGTTCGTCTTGGGTTATAACCGAAGTTGGAGGGTTGTGGATGATCAGAAGACGTTTCGGAATTGCTTTCTGCGCACACAATCCAAAGTGTTTCCCATACACACAGCCTCTTAATTTGTTAAAGCTCAATTTCTATTTGTTTTAACTGATTTAACAGCTGACAAATAGATACTAATTCAGAATTTTTTTTTTTACTACGTATATTATCAGTATTATTAATATTATTATTACATATTATAAATGTTAGATTGTTGAGCTAATGCTAATTTTCCCACAACCATACCTAATAACCCTTGAACCAGATATTTTGTCCGAAGAGAACAATAAAAAAAAATATATGTATATTGCGGTAGATAAAAGTTTATTTTAACGTGTTGTCATTTACTTGTCGGTTAGACTGTTTAAAATATAAATTCTCACAATCGTATTGAGCTTAAATTAATAATAAAATACAAATGGATTTTCATTTACAGCAAAGTAGCCTTTTGAGTTAAAAAAGGAAAACCATTGCTAATAAGCGTCAGGCAAAAGTTTACTAAGAGCAATTCAAAAAATAAAAAAAAAGTTATGAAATTTATTAAAAGCATTTATATAAAAAATATTTTGCATTAATTTTTTTAATTGCTCCAAGTTTTCTTTTGTTTATTCATATTATTATGTTTTTATACACAGTTGATTTAAAAAGATTATAAATTTAGTTTTGAATTTTGTTTTTGTTTTTACAACTATAAATATTAGCTTTACAGCAATTGAGTATTCTATGTATATTTTTATATATATATAAGTATAAAAAAAAAATAACAAAAATATATATAATTTAGATCTAAACTAAAATTTTTTTCTTAATACGGTTGGATTTTTCTTAATATCAGTATTTAAGTATGACGAATCGTTTTATAAATTTTAACTTATTGTTTTAAAGGGAATTTTGTACATCATAATTTTTCTTTTAATTTAATGATTAACAATTTGAACGAGGTAGTAATGATTTTTTAATTGTCATTATACTTATGAATTTATATCAATTTAAATCAATGAGGTACTAATGAAAGAGTCATCATAATCTGATTATTAATGTATGTTTTAGAATATCAAGTATCAATAAATTAAGTATATTTTATTCATTTCTTCTTATTCATCAAATTTCATGGAAAAGAAAACTAAAAAATAAGTTGAATTTTAATTTAAAAAATAATTAGGATAAAATGCAGTCAGATATAGAATTCATCAAAGCATCTGTATTTTTGTTTTTATGGCACTTATCTAAATAAATAATTTATAATTAATTTTAATAAATGTTTTTCATGATTATTGATATATAATGATTAATAAAATAATATTGATATTGAGTATTGAGTTTATATTGCATTTAAAAATCAATATTATTAACAATCTTTAATTTGATCTTTATCATTTTTAAAAATACATCTTTTATTGTCTATCTAACTCGACAAATAACTACTAATAAATTTTATTGAGCAAATTAAATCGTAAGGCATAGTTATTTGCATTTGAGTGATAGCAAAAGTAAAATATTTATGATTTTATGAATATTCAGCAAAGCACTATTATCTATGTATTTTTTGTTTTCTATGTATGTAAATATATATTTTTAATAAAATAATTATTAACTATGGGAATTTATATAATAATAATCATATTAATCCATGTTTTCAATTTATATTGTAACTTAAAAACTTCTGCAAATACTAATAATATATGAAGTTCAGTCTATTTATGTCACATTAAGAAATGGATTTATTAAATGATGGGTAAATAAAACCTATGGATCAAAACTTGTAGTTATAATTATAATGCAGATAAATAAAATAAAATTCATCTTTAACGGATGTTTTTAAAGAATGTAATTATAAAAAATGTTTGTACTTGAAATTTTCTTCTATGTATGGATAATTATCATGACACTGCCAGTAATGTAATAATAATTGACGTCTGATAATATGGTGAATTAGGAGATAATTGTCATGTTCAATTACGTATCATTTTTATATGTATATGATGTAACTATTTAAAATGATTAAATTTCAATGATGCAAAATAATACCTATGCCTTCCATGTTGCTGTACATATTTGTTAAAAATTTATCTGTACTATATGATGTACATTGATTTTGAATAAATTTTTTACAAATAAGAAGAAACATTAATAGTAACATGAGATTTTTTTCTTCCATTTGATATCAATAATCCAACGTTTTCGTATATTTATAATCATTTCGCGGATTTCAATAATTTTTAACAAATTTAATTACTTTTATTACTATTTTATCAATTAATATATGTTCAGCTATTCAGAAGTACTTCATTGGTTTTAAAATTTATCAATATTGATAATAAATAAATTTAATTATAATTAACAGAAAAGAAAATATTTTTAATAAATTTTATAGTATTATTTAAAAAATATTTTTATAAATAATAGAAACATATAAATCATAACTGTCGTATGAAGGAATAATTTTAGTACAATTTTTTTATTTAAATAAATGAAAAATTAAACAAAAATACTGTTATAATATATATGAAGTAATTGCTGAATATTTCTAGTCAATAATATTTATTAATGATAACGAATAAAAAAGTATGAAAAGACCGAACTGAAACTATTGTTGGTAAAAATAATAAAATGTATTCATAAAGTTTTTCACGGTTTAGAATAATTATCAAATAAATGGATACGTATAAGTCTTAATAATTTGTACAAAGTGACAGAATGGATCTTATAAAAGATTAATCAACGATATATATATTCAAAGAGATGTAGCTCTTCTGCCACTCAACTGGAGTTGGCTGGAGTACTTTAATTCGGTTTGTTTATCTGCACAGCAGATATGATTTGATATCTTGAATAATCCCATGAGCAACGCATGACATTATGATGTCAACTAAGCATTTTGTGGGTATTAGTTATCAATTATTGTTATGAATAATTTATAAATACGGCGTAATAGCAGGTTGGTGCTATGGAGGAGAAATATGAGGAATGGCTCGAAGTTCATGAAATTCCGCGAAACATGGCCAGCGGCACAAACAGGCATTGCAGGCCCAACATTTGAAGCGTGTCTGTCTGAGTTTTCCACGTGACGTGAGTACTCCTCGTCGTTTGCAGTGTACACATACTTTTCCATGACCATTTGCTTTGCTGAGGCTATGCGGTTGACCAGAAACGTACGTAATCCCTCCTGAAGAAAATTGGCCAAATCTTCAGTTAGTTATCTTACAATATGTGCACATGCAGCAACCATTAGTAACGTGTGTATTCACCAATCCCAGCACCAACCCTTAGCCGTAAGCCAACTTAGATATCAGCGACCAATACCCACAATTTTTAGCATTGCCAGGTGCTTGTTCAATGTGCTCGCCTATCTATCTTTCATATTCTATCCTTTCTCCATCTTCGTCGGAGCATTATTACCTTTGTTTTAATCTTTAAAATTCAAATTTACTTTTTTCCGTTTAATTTTATAGTTAATTATTCTTTTCATAATATTCGCGATTAGAGAGTTTTTTTTCGCCATTTCTTCATCCCAAAATTATCAGAATTAAGTTGAAAAGTTTTTGATGAAAAAATTAAATTGAGTTCATATCATCCAGCTCTTCATTTTAAAACCATTAAAATCAATATTTTTAATTCTTGGTTTAATGATTTTTAACTATCACAAAAATGAAATTAAATAAAACGTTTTTTTTTTTGCATTCATTAAAATGATTGATTTTCCACATTAATCGCGATCAAAGTTCATTTCTTCATTTGTCCATCCAAAATCATCAAAAGTAATATAAAAAATTCTTGATTAAACGTAATTTTGTCAAATATCAAAATTAAATTAGTAAAACTTGAAAATAATATATTCAAAGTTGTTTATTAATATTCTGCAGTTCTATTAATGATGAGCTTCGGTTTACAGTTTGGTTTATGATTTTCTTTTTATTCATGTCATTATTATTCGTTTCTTTCTGTTTATCAACCGTATCACTAGCTAAACTAGATAACTCATGCTCCTGTTTGAATCATTGCTACTTTTTTCATATTTACTTACCCATTAAATATTTAATTTATATTTATTCCACTATAAACAAAGTACCATGGCGTATAAATTGGGTTGAAAGACAGAGAATGCTGCTACATGCCAAGATCGCGATAAATACCATCACCTCCATCACCAAAAATGTCTTTTATCATAATGAGACAAAAGTTTGTTTTTTTTTTTTCAGAGTTTTGTTCAGAGTAAATGAATTGAAATTAAGCTATTAAAAATCAGTGTTCACAGTATTTTTCACATATAATTAACAAACTAAAAAACTTAAATGCTTAGAAAATTATTCAAATGAAATAAAGTAATAAATAATGTTAGTATATGTTGGAAAATAAAATAGTGGTGACTTCAGTCTAGTTATTAAAGGAATGTTGATGATTGTCGGCCACACATTAGCACTTGGCAATGCTTGCTAGCATCTAGGGAATTACCTACACCCGAAAGTGCCTGTACCGCTGTGTTGAGATTTTTTTAAAAAGAAAATATAAGTTTTCATGCACGCTGTATACGAAAGATATTTTTCAACCATTAATCAAGTAATTAATCGATAGAGAGGAAAGATTTTTATAATAGAAACAATCACCTCAATTTATCTACCACATTCGCACATTCATTACTTAAATAATCGTTTTACGAGCTTCATGATATTAAATTGTTTCTAATTAACAATTAATAGTTATTTATTATTAAATCATTTATAATTATTATTTCATTCAATTCATTTCGAAATTAATGAGAGATTTTCATCAAGCTCGAAAAACGTCAACGTACAGTTATAAAAATAATTTATAAAATTAAAGATAGTTAGAGATTTTAATTTAAAGTCGCTACAGTTTGGCTTCCACTTTGCCCAAAGTCTTTTTTGTACCAAAGTTTTGTATTTTTATGCGTGTATGAGTAATGCAAAGCTGCACAGGCTACTGCGCCATTTTTCATATATTATACAGTCGTTCAATTAAACCCTTTCAAACTTATCGTTATAGCTGAAGTTATTACCCTTCTACGATTTTTTAGTATACTTTATTATTTTTTTAAGAAGAGGAAATGGTATTCTTTAATATAAGGACAAGTTATTTCGTTTGCACTCTTGATGCATAACATTATTTGTTATTTAGTAATTAATAATGTTACACATAAAACTTGTCTGCCTTCTGCAGCGCCATTTGCCTCTATAATATTTTTTTAAACAATATCTATTCGTTATATCTATAATAAATGTTGTAATTTATATAATTGTATTGATTTTTTAAAAATATTTCTAATGTCCGAGCTTGTAAAATCAATAACAATAAAAATAAAAAAAATAACAAGTAATGAAATTATAGATTTTCATACGGTTAAGAACCCGATAGTGCAGTCATAAAATTAAGGCAAAGAGTTTGGCAACAGCAGCAGGCAACCATACATTCTATACAGAGTAAATAAATAATCAAAGCACTTACCTTGAACTGCTTCCTGGGATATCCTCTCGCCTGATGTACTTGGTTTCGAAAGTAAGAGTCCTAATAAATAATATAAAAAATTAATTAAGCATAATTGTACATGAGATAAATTATTTAATTAATAATTGATGACATTTTTAAAATTATTAAATTAAATAAAAAATTACCAATATCTGCTGAATGTTTCCCATCTGATATATCTGGAGCGACTTGATTTGTATAAAACGTTTGAGTGATATCAGGTTTATGATCATCTTCGGCTATACTTGAAAGTGTATCATCCCCCAGCTTAATCGTAGATCCATCTCCGGTACTCTGTTCTTCATAACTACAACTACTACCATCTTGTTCTAAATATTCTGGCATTTCAAGTTTTAAATTCGGCATTAAAGGTATTATTTCTACTGGGTCTGTGCTCGTAGCTCCTTGATTCTCTGATAATTTGTCATTTAGATCTTTTTTCGAAGCATTTGATTTTTCTGCATTTAATGTAGAATTATCTCGACATTTTCGACGTTTTGTTGGTGGTGTGTCTGGTTGTAGGTCAATTGAGTGATATGGCAATGGCGATGATGGTGATTTGCTTCCTTTACTGTTCGTCATTAGTTTGCCTGAGGCATTTTGAAGCTGAACTTCGGGTTCATTAGGTACATCAACATCCTCCTGTACAAGCACGAAATACAATTATTTATCAGTTTATAAATAAATAATAAGTAGTTAAATTTATTTAATAAAATGGATTATTAAAAGTTATTAGAAAAAAAAGGTTACCTCTATAATACTATCATTATCTTTTCCAGTTCCATCAGTGAGACCCTGTACTGCCAATAACTCTGCTGTTGTTAAGAAACTTGCTAACTGTTCCTGTACAACGTTTACTTCTCCTTGATACATGAAGTCAACTAAGGCTGCCAAATCATCGAATTTGACGTTTCGAAAGATAATGACTGGATGCTGACAAGGATTTTCCTGAAGAAGTTAAATTTTAAGTTTAAATAGATTAAATTCAAACAATTATTTGCGAACAATTTAATTAATAAATTGTATTAAATTCTTTACCTTAAATAAATCACGAAAATATGTACTGCATGCAGAAAGTAGCATTTTGTGAGCCCTAATGCGTTTACCCTCGCAGCTTAAAGTTACATCGACCAGATCTTCATCAGTTCGGAGAGTATCAAATGCACAAGTAATGTGCTTTAAATAATTATTCCACCTAAGTGAAAATTGTTGACTTGAACCCATGTTTTTTTCTGGAATAAAAAGCTAAAAGAATTAATTCAAGACTGTTATTTAAGTTCTCACATAGTAAAACATGTGAATCACTCGTAAGTATTGATTACATATGATTGAGAAAAAAGCTTCGTACCTTTTAGTGCCTATTTCGATGACGAATAGTTGATAATACGAATCTATTTTATTTTATCTTCAAACTCGTTTAGTTTATAAAAATTTAATTTTATAATTATTTGTTTATCATAAAAAATAGTGAAAATGTTAATTTTACTTTAATATCAGTCAGCAAAACTTTTTTTAATTCACATAAAATAGGGACTGTAAACAGTAACACAGGATTTTCATGGCACCATAGAAGTTCACGACAGAATATGCACTCAAGCGTCCATACTTTCAGTTACCGTTTTTATATAGAAACATTCAATTGCACCACATTACTTATGTAAATTCATGTACTATTTGATTTTTCGTTAAATCTTAATAACTTTTTATGAATTAGACTTCCCGATAGAATGACAGCTGGTAGCCATTTTCCTTGGAGGAAAACGCGTAAGTTGCGCAAAAGAGACTCACTTCTTCTTGATTCACGCACCGTGCGTAGGTCGTCGCGACGCAAAAGGTCGATTCTCGTTCAGCGATAAAATGGCCGCCAACTATTAGTCCCTAATTTTTTTTATTTTGAACCAAATAAATTATTGATTACTTCAAACTAACAAATATGTTGATCACCTAATTTTTTTTATATTTTAGATACGCTTTCATTTCCTGTTATTATTTTATTCTATGTCAATAACAACTATGAAAATACCTAGTCAATTGAAGTTTTAAAAACTAAAGGTTTTATGAGTAATGAAAAACAATTTATTTTTTTCAAAAATATCATTTTTTATGTCATAATTTTTTACGAAATTTTTTATTATAAACAAAATTTATTTTTAACAGTAAACAAAATCATTTTTGCTCTACGATTATTATATATATATTTTTATACATATATTCATTTGATTCGATCTAGATAGCTTTACTTTTTTTGCTCAGCTTAATATAAGCTTTGAACTTATTTTTGTATAATATCCTTTGGTAATATTACAAAAAATAAAACTTTTTATACAGACTTATTTAGAAACGCTTAAATAAATTTCACTGAAATGTTATTATGTTTAGAGTTGTTCGTTTCTTTTTCATAAAATATTTAAGTAAAGTTCACTACATAGTACTGAAATTTAAAAAATACTGTAAAAAGTGTTTAATAAATCAGCAATTTACTAGTATAATTCGATGAGTTAAATAAAATTTTATCCATGTAGACAATGGTCAATTTGATCTAAATGAATAATAGAAGGAACATCATTCAGCAGGTTTTAAAAACATTTTCTTTTTTACTGGGGAATATCCATGACTTTCTGTGATACTACTAGAGAATTGACTACGGTTCCTTTTAGTTTGGAATTTCTTTCCCATCGAAATAACTCGTGAGTTTTCAAAATGCTTGGCCATTTTTTCGTCAGATATATCAGTCTCTTTCTTTATTTCAATTTTCGCACGTTTCATTTTTGCTTCATGTTCCATTATTTTTTCAATTTCTGGATTCATACCACGAAAACTTAGTCGACCCTCAATTAATTGCTCACAAAAAACGTAACTTGGCTCCATTGTAAATTTTTCACTAAAAACAGATATTTATAAAATTATAAATAAAAAAGATATCAAAGTTTTTTTGCATATTTTTTTAAATGATTTAGTCAAGATTCTATTTTATGAATGAAATGATTACTTACGTTGCTTTTTTTAGCCTTGCTGTCAACTCATTTTCAAAATATTCTTCTCCTTCTGCTTGAAATTGTTGTAGCTCTACTTTTTCTTTTGTCCTCTTCATAAACTATTGAAGTTTACAAATCATAACAAAATAGTGAAATTAATAAATATTCTATTAAAATGGATTAATTATTTTGAAAAAGTATGAGTGAAACTGTGCAGGTATCATTTTTGGAGTAAAAAGAAAAATATAATAGAAAATATGTATAACTTTAAAAACCGAATTAAAATATACATTATTAATTACTTAACAAATTATATTTATAAAAAAATAAAACAAAATTTAATTGCTTTTTTTCAAAAATAATTTTGTAAACACGTGTTAACCTTAATTCTTACCTTCATTTCTAATATACTTTTTGATAGTTGCATTTTTCCATAATCATTGGAGCCCATTTTGCTAAATTTTTGCTTATTTTCTCAGTAAATAAATTTCTAAATCGTTAAATGTTTATTTTGAAATAAATAAACTATTATTGGACTAAAAACAGAGAGCTCTTCTATATGATATTTTTTCTCACTTCAGCTCGTTGACAACTGAAGTCAATGAAGAGTCTCCAATAACCACCAATAAAATAAGTCAAAAATTATAAACGTTAATTTTTCCCTAAGAAATTGTGTAAATAACAAAAGTGGTTATTTATTTTTATAAAACGTGACATCAGACAGTATAATTATGATAAGGTTCGTGGTAACTTCATAATCATTATAATATAGATTATTATAAAATTTGCATATAAATATCCCATGAAAATAAGGTCTTTTTTCTGTTAACCTACAAACAACTTCATTGGTACTGTAATCAAAGTGATTTAAGTGGAAATATTTTTGTGATTTTGTTAGGAATTATTAAAAAAATATAAATTGTAATGGGAGAAAAAAAATCTGTCGGTTTAGGACCTTTTATTTATGGAGGTTTAGCTTCAATTGTTGCTGAGCTGGGTAATAAATTATTTTCATTTTTTTTATTTAATATCTCAAAAGTCAAAGTCTTATCTTATAATTGTTGCATTTTTTATTTTAATAAATGTATTGTTGTTTTTTTAGGTACTTTTCCATTAGATACTACAAAAACACGTCTACAAATTCAAGGTCAGAAGTTAGATAAAACTCATTCAAATTTAAAATATAAGGGTATGATAGATGCTTTAATTCAAATGATCAAATATGAAGGAGCCCAATCTTTGTATTGTGGGTAAGGATTAAAAAATTTTTTTTTGCTTTTTTGCACTTGAAAGCACATAATTAAAAACTCACAACTTTTAAGTTACAATCATGCCATAAATAAAAGTTATAAGACACGTGAAAAAAAAATCTTATTAGACTGATGAAAAAAAGATTCTCACATTTTTGATCCTACATTTATTTGATTAAAAAAATTTATGATCTCGGGTTGCTGACGGTTTTGTCGCAGCAAATGAATCCATAGAATGAGCTCAGATGGGGTGATGCAAGCTTGATCAACTGCAAAATAATGACAGAGTTGCTAAAGGCATGGTCTAGAAGGAGATAGTGCTTCTAGACTGCCGGAAAACTGATCATTCAATGATAACTCCATCACCGCTAAGTTTCTGCACTCTTTCTGAACCCCTGCCTGACTTTTCTGCGACTGTAAGTTATTCCTAGTCTTCATCGGTCGTTTAACATCCTTTTGAGGCGCACTATTAATCTTTAATTTTTTTCTAATTTTGATGAATGTCATCAACATATTTTATTTATAAAAATAATTTTTACATCTATATTTTTTATTTTAACAGAATTAGCTCAGCAATTTTAAGACAAGCAACATATGGAACGATAAAATTCGGAACATATTATTCTCTTAAACAAATGGCTATTGACAGATGGGGGACTAATGATTTAGTACTTATAAATGTTATATGTGCCGCAGTAGCAGGCTCAATATCAAGTGCAATAGCTAATCCTACAGATGTAGTCAAAGTTCGAATGCAAGTTAGTGGAAATCAGGGAAATTTATCGTTGTACGATTGTTTTCATGATGTTTATCGACATGAAGGTGTACGTGGTTTATGGAGGGTGAGAATCAATCTCTTAATTGATGTTAAAAATTTTACAAATACTGTCTAATACTAGATATGTACTAGGGTGTGGGACCAACTGCACAACGAGCAGCTGTTATCGCTGCTGTAGAATTACCTATATACGATTTTACAAAACAAAGGTTAATACCTTATATTGGTGATAGTGTCAGTAATCATTTTCTGTAAGTATTAGTTAAATAATCTTAACGTAAATAATTTTTTTTTAGTTGCTTTAAATTGATTTTTTATCTACCACATGTGTTCCTACAGTTCATTTAATTATTTTTAGCACGAACTTTCTTTATTATTATTATATCTAATTTTTTTAAATTATTTATTCTAGTTCGAGCTTTGTTGCCAGCACAGCTAGTGCCGTTGCTTCCACTCCAATTGATGTCGTGCGAGTAAGAAATTATGCAATTACACATATTGTTTAACATAATTTTTTGCTATGCTAAACACGCATTAATATCGTAGTGTAATTAATATTTAAATTATTTCAGACTCGTCTTATGAATCAAAAACAAATTAATTCATCTACTTGTTCAACTTCTCATTACTTATATAAAGGAAGTGTAGACTGTTTTTTTCAAGTAAGTATATTAAAATTTATTTGTTCAGAACAACTGATTCATTTAAAAACTCTAACATTTTAGACAATTAAAACAGAAGGTGTATCTGCGTTGTATAAAGGTTTCGTGCCATCATTTCTCAGAATGGGCCCATGGAATGTAATCTTTTTTATCACTTATGAACAGTTAAAAAAACTACCATTTTTTTAATCAAATACTGAAATATTGTACCTGTATAGATAGCAAATTGTAAAATTAAGACTTCATTTTTAAAATTTTACTCTGATGAGATTGTTAATATATTTAATTAAAGATCATTATATATTTATTTGTTAAACAAAACTTATATAAGTCATCGTCCAATAATTCAATCAAATATACTTTATATAGAAAATAGGGAATGATATTAAATTTGGCATGTCTTTCATTTTTTACATAGATAATTGTATTTTTAATCACTAGTGACAGTTCCAAACAATGATTTTTTTATCATTGCCACCTGTTATCACATATTTATTATTTGCTGTGACGATCATTGCTGTCAAAGGCCCTAAATAAAAAAAACTTTTCTTTTAATATATTTATCCAGTTTATATTTTTTTTGCAATCACTCACCCTCATGACAGTGTTCTTTCGACCGGAAATTAGCTCCATACGAGTCCCATACTGTGAGATTTCCCTGACTATCTCCAACAAGTAATAACGATCCACTCCAGCTTAATGTCAATGGCTCTTCCTCTAATGATGTACTATATATTTTTGTAGTGGTTTGGACATCGAATATGTTTATCAATTTATCACTGGCACAGGAAATGATATTTTTACTTTCTAGGTCGAATAATATTGCATTTATTTTTCCTGAATGTCCTACACAAAATTGTAGTATTGGCTTGATTAAAATAAGGTTCTATAAATAGTAATTTAACTACGAAAGCTTCTTTTACGTACCTTTTGCTGTAAAATATATATCATAATTATTCATGTTCCATACAAATATTTCACCATCGTCCGTACCTGATACTAATAATTTTTCATCACTGTAAATAAAAAATTTATATTATAAAAATTGTGTATGGATGAGCAGATTTTTTTCCTTTTTCAAGTTTTATGAAATCATTATCGATAATAAAATGCAACATCAGACCTTGAAATGCTAAGGCACGTGACTTTAGAGTCATGATCAAGTTGGGCAATTAAACATTCCTGCGGTTTTATTTTTGAACCAGATTCATGAAAATGCCATATTTTCACTGTACAATCCCAAGACCCAGACATTACAATATTTTTAGAAGGGCTCCAAGCTAAACATGAAACCGCATCTTCATGTCCTGTTAATACATCCACTATTCTTCCAAATTCTACATCATAAAAAATCCTGTAAAATTAAAATTAAAGTATGAAAAGTTATATGATGTTGATTTGTTTGACGTATAAAAAAAAAACATATTCAAAAAAAAACTTACAAAGTATCATCCCACGAACCTACAAGTAAAATATTTTGTCCAGTTTTTGTCTTATAAAATATACACGAAGACAAAGGTAAATTTGATAATGATATGCTTCGAGTCAATTTCTTGGTTTGCAAAGAATAGATTTTTAATATTCCATCATGACCAACAGATGCAATTTCATTTCCAGTATTATTCATGGGTGTGATGTGTAATATTGATTCCTTATGGGACGGAAATACGAAATATTGTCTCAGGGCAAATTCACCTTCTTCTTCTTCTTCATTTTCTGGATTAACACAAAATTCTCATGAAATTTTAATAATGATTTCTGAATTAGTATTTCAATCAACTACATACCATTAATAGTATTTGATTGAGAATTTAGTAATGTTTCATTCATTAAATTCACAGCCGGCATAAGTCGTTTTGGATGAGGTAAAGTGAAAATTTGTTTAGGAATTTGACCAAATTCCATAATTTGAACTTCTAAACCATGTCGGTCATTAATATCTTGAATTGTATCTAAATCAACAGCTCCTTCATAACACAGATAAAAAAATACTAAAAGAAAAAATTAAAGATTAACTCGTAACTTTATTCAAAATTATGAAACTATGTTAAATATTCTCATAATACTAACCGTTATCCGCTTTTTCCGCCTCTTTTCCTCTTTGTTTATATCCAAATATTAAATCAATCCAGTGATGAAGATTTTGAGACACCCAGTCACTTTCCAAGGCATTTCTTAATTTTTGTACAAAATCTGCAGGTCCTAAGTAAGTAATTCTCGATGATATTTTTGATAACTAATTATTAATTGCAGTAAAAATAAGCAATTATTACCTTCTGCCCATGGTGGCAAAAAAACATCACCAACTTTAGTCCCATCATATCGATATCCGAAATCAATTCCAAAATTATTCGTAAGGAAATCACCACCATTCGTAGGATCATAAAATTCTGGGACTAGTTCTTTAAAGTCAGACATATTTGCCAATACATTTTTCCACACGTCCGCTACACTGTCAGGTTTTTTTTCTTGTTAACGAGCGTAACAACAAATTGATTCTGCAGAGTTAATCAAGCAACCACGAATAGATATATTGAAAAGTTTAAAAACCCCCCTTTTTTTGTTTGCTTAATGCTTTATCATTAAATTCAAATATAAACCGATAAATTTTTAATGCATATTTTTTTAAAAGTAAACAAAAAACTTACTTATTAAACATCCTATCTGGATGATCAAATCTACCATTCTGAAGACAGAGCATGTATTGTGGATATTTTCGGACCAAATAAAATAACACAAATCCTGGAGCACTGTAGTGTGATCCGTAAAGAAATTTTTTTTCTGTCATCTCTTCATATCTTTCCTATAATAAAATAATGAAATTTAATACACAATAACACGAATTAAATTTACATAATTTGATTAAAAATAATTAATACCTTAAGACGTTCCAATCTATTCGGTTCTAAGGCACCAATTGGTTTAGAAAGATCTCTATATACATTAGGATCATCAAGATCAAGCGTTGATGATGTATAATCCTGAATAATCCATGGCATTACTGGATATTGTGTTAAATCATGAAAAGTTCTATCAGCTAAACTATACGAAAAGTGAAAAATAATTATTCAAAAAATATCAATTTAAAAATGTCAAACAAATGTTGATGTACCTGTTAATGTATAATAGATAATCGTAATTTGATAAAGCTCTATTTTGCCAAAGTATTGTCATTTGATTTTGTGGTACTGTCTCCAATTGAAGATCTTTTTGACTAATTATACACTCATAAAGTTTATCTCGGTCTTCTGGAGTTTTTACTGACAAAAATAAATATTCTGTTTTATTTTCCGGCTGCTTTATCCATTTTATTTCTAAACCCTAAATAACAGATTATATATTATTTAATCCTCTATTTTATGCTTTTGATTTTTCATCTATCTTTTAAAGATATTATTTGTTAATTTAAAAAATTCTTACGATTTGACGTAATAAAAATCTTCTTTTTTGAATATTTTTCACATTTCGAAGGTTTATCTTCAAAACTGGGTGCTAAAAATATATATTGTATAGCAGATTACATTTTAGAGCAATATAAATAATATAATTTGATTAATTGTTGATAGTTTACTAACCTGATCTAAATTGTTATAAGGTTGAAAATAAATTCTAGAATTTGTTAATAACACTCTTCCTGGATTTATAATTAAAGGAAGTACTTTACTTGCTTGAACTTCGCAAACTACCTGTTCATATAAATCTTCCAACCAAGATGTGTCAAATGAGAATCTCGACTGTCTCGAATGAACGATTGTCATAATCTAAAAGTAATTACAAAAATATAAAGCATAAATGTTTACATGTAATTAAAATTACGAATAAATCTAATATGAATGAAATTGAATTGAATACCATTGCATTTTGTTCAGCAGTTGGAAGAGTAGATGCTCTTAAAAGCTGCATGATATGTGGAAGACAGTCATCTGGATTGGCATAATTAAAAGATACTAAAAAGTGGGCACTTTTATGTACAAATTTATAGGGTTCTAATCGATTAGCTTTTAGCATTTCAGCATACTGTTTACACGTAACAGATAAAACCTTCCTGTAAAAAAAAAGATTGAATAATGAAAAATAATTTATGACAATACATGATGATAGTAAGTACAATAAAGTACAAGTTGATTAAAAACAAAAAAAAAAAAAAAAACAAAAGATTTTAGTTATTGCTCTAAAGCAATTATTTACCCTGAATCATCTTTATTTTTAACACTTTCGACTGATATGATTTCTTTCATTTGAAATTTAATTAGTGGCTCATTGATATCTTTGTTAACAAAGACTAGAGATTTCGAGCAAAGTTTCAATCTTCCATCCATCCAATCATTTGATGAATTATTTTCTGTTGAATTATTTGACTTCATTTTTACACTATAATCTTCAAAGAATATTTCTCCTGGTTCTAACAGGAGCATAGTAAATCTGAAAATATAAATAAATAAACAAATATTGTAGAATATCATAGAGAAAAATAATAACATAAAATATACATAATGAATACAGAAAATAGCTACCTTTCTTTCTCCATATTTACGATATGGATTTTACAAGGAAATATTTAAATAAATATTTATTAATTCATTTTACCAATTAAAATTATATTAAAGTAATGTTTATTTTAATGCAAAAAATAGTATAATTATATTTATAATAATATAATAATATTGACGAGTGGACCACCCGACGAGGAAAAAATAACTGAAGTTCATGTCAAACCGTCAAGGTTATGAAACTGTATATTCGAGTACGTACACAGAGCGCTTATTTTCAAATATTAGTAATTTATTGTATAAAAAATCATTGTTAAATAACTATCTTTGTAAAAATCTCAATTCGCTAAGTATTAAGCTGAACAATGTAGAGTCATTTTTAACAATTTTATTAATATTTTTATTTCATTAACATTATTAATTATATGATAATTTAGTATGAGCATTGTTTTTAAATATTATTAAATGAAATTGTATGTAGCTATCATATTTAATTTGCTGTTGCTTAACAAGTTAGGCTTTGCCATTTTTCGCCAAATGATCATAAATTTATTTACATACTTAGTACATTTTATATATCAATTTATTGTTAACGTTCATACGACAATCGATGTTGAGTATGAAACTTTTAAAGAATCAAAAATCGTACTATCAACAGTAAAAATACGTGTTCACAAAAAAAAATTAAAAAATCAATTAAATATCTATAAGAAACCTAGTAATTTACAAACACATGAAAAAGTGATCTTCATCCTCTGTGAGGTTTTCAACGTATTTTATTGATATTATTTATTAATTCCTCTTAATAAGTAATTAATCTAAATCTAATTTTGACATATTACTTAAACCACCCGTTTGTACTTTTGACATTCTCATTCTTTTAAATGCTGTTGTTAAATCTTCTTGTAAAATCGGACGCAGTGACTCATGATATTCTTCTTCATTGGTACTTTTGTTAGAGAGCATGTCTGCGAAAGAACTGAAAAAGATGGTTCATTAATATAATTATCAATTAATCCATCTAAAGGTTGATATATTATTATTATTGAGCTGTCAGTAAAATATTACATATGTTAGTATTTATTTAAAAAAAAAAATTTTAATGCATACTTGGGATGATCTCGTGAGTAATCACGAACTCGATATAAGGATGCAGTTCGACATAATTCATGTAAATCAGATCCGGAGAATCCTTCAGTTAATTTTGCAATCATTCGAATGTCTACGTCTTCAGCAATTGGTTCTTGTCTCAATATTAAATTCAAAACTTGTATACGTTGCTGTTCAGTCTATAAAAAAAATATTTCTTATTAATTATTCGTTCATGTAATTATATTATTGTCTCTTTAGATAAGATCGACGTTATTTGATCTTTTTGAAATAACTTATGACTGGAAAAATAATTACTGGCAATCCCACATGGAATGTGGCTGGCATACGTCTGAGGATGGCTTGATCTAGATCTTGAGGTCTATTAGTAGCTCCCATTACTATTACTGTGCATGATGGATCAGTAATTAAGCCATCCCATAAAGACATAAATTGCGCTTTCATCATAGCAGTAGCTTCATGATCTTGTGTATTTCGAACTCGTAAAAATGAATCTAAATCATTTTAACGTTAGTATTAGTTTTTATTCAATAATCTTAATAATGCAATAACTCACCTATTTCATCAATAAAAATAATACATGGTTGGAGTTTCACAGCTAAAGAAAATACAGCAGCAGTTAGCTTTTGGCTTTCACCATACCATTTATTAGTAAGAATACTCAAATCCAAGTTTATAAAACAAGTGCCACTTTCTTTGGCTGTAGCTTTTGCAATCATTGTTTTTCCACAGCCCGGTGGCCCATATAAAAGTACTCCCTTAAATTATTCAGCTTTTTAGTGAAACAACATTAACAGAAATATAAACTTCAATCATACCTTTGGTGCTTGTGTTAATTTAGAATCTTCGAAAAGTTCCTTTCTTTTTATAGGAAGTATAACAGTTTCTTTGAGCTCTTGAATAATTGAATCAAGCCCAGCGATATTTTGCCATGAAACTGGAATATCTTTTGGATCAATCAAATGAGTAGCTATCATCATTTCATAGTCAGTTAATTGACTAGTGTCAATAGAGAAACTAACTCCACTTGTTTTTTCAAATTTTCGTAACTGTTCCTGAGCCTAAATAGTGATAATCAATTTGTTAATAAAGATTATAATTTTAATGAGTTACTAACAACATGAGTAGGTTAGAAAAAATTATATGATGAATAATGACAACTCATTAAATACTAGTAACGAACCTTTTCTTTGGCTTTTTTCTTAGCTTTTGACATTGGATCTATTTGACTCATAATCCATTTCATACTGAAAAAACCGATAGCGGTAACTATCGATAGTCTTGCAATTAATGTAAACATTTCATAACGAGTGAATCCTGCGCCGTCTGCCACATTCATTCTGATTAATTTTTTTCTTTCAAATATATAATCTAAATTAGCTATCAATGATTTTGCTTATTTTATAACTGGTTTTATAATTTTGTTAGTCATGTATGTATCTCATAATCCATTGAAGCATTCGACACTGTAATTTAACGATATACTAGTGGGAATTACAGAACAAATTTTTATTAATAAATAATTTTTTTTATAGAATTATTAGTTGATTTAAAAACTACTGTATATAAAAAACAATATTTTCAATTAATGTTTACATTCGTACACACGTGACAATCAAATAATAAACTGAAATTTTCAATGTTAAATTCAGATAAATTTGTTTTAAATGAATATATCGCCTTTGGAGCACGAGGACGGCGAAAGTCCAGAATGAAATTGTACTGAATCTTTTGTGCTGGGTCGATTGAGCTATAGATGGATCAAAGTATAGTTCGTGAATAGCACATATCATGACAGGTGAACCTGTACATCGACGATACTATAGTGTAATAAATATAGCAGAGAGAAAACTATTCCATTCAAGAAATTCTAACCTACAAACTGTTAGGCAGTGATGTTTTTGTTATCGACAAAACATGTGATAATGTATTTGATTGTTGAATAATCATTTTTTTTATCTTAAACAGTGATAAAATATACTAAAAATACTTGTTATTAATTTTTAAAGTAAGTTAATGTCTTATTTATATTATACAGTGATGCATAATAATTCTTTACAATTGATTTTATTTAATTATTTATCGTTTAGGTGAACAGGAGGAACAATTTCTCAGTTTCTTGAAAATGACTACTCTTCCAACACTGGGAAAAACATGGAGCGAGCACAATCGTATGATGAAAGAGCAGAAAAAGAAGAGAAAAGAAGAACAGTTAATGAAACAGCTTGAAAAAGAAACTAAAAAATGTCAAGAATCTGAAATAATAAATCCAGCTTCAGAGTATGATAAAATGAATATATCAACGTTAAGTATTGCTGTGCCAGGATCAATTTTAGATAATGCCCAGTCCCCAGAGCTACGAACTTACTTAGCAGGTCAAATAGCACGTGCTGCATGTATATATAAAATTGATGAGATAATAGTGTTTGATGATCAGGGAGATATTACAGAACCAGAAAAGAAAAAAATGAAAAAAGATGAACAGTTGGGAGAAGCAAGACTTGGATGTCTTCAATTAGGTCGAATCTTGCAGTATCTTGAGTGCCCACAATATTTACGTAAATATTTTTTTCCTTTACACAAAGATTTACAATATGCCGGAGTTTTAAATCCTCTTGACGCTCCTCATCATCTAAGACAACAAGATGCATCTTTATTCAGAGAAGGAGTTGTTACTAATAAACCAATTAAACCAGGAAAAGGATCTCAAGTGAATGTAGGGCTTTTACAAGATGTTGAAGTTGATAAAACTCTTACTTCTGGATTAAGAGTAACTGTGAGAATTCCTCCTGATCAAAATACAAAAAAATTAAAAGGAACGATTGTTTCACCAGATACTCCAAAAAAAGAAGTTGGACTTTATTGGGGATATAATGTTCGACTAGCTTCTAACATTTCTGAAGTGTTCTCTAAGTGTCCTTATGACAAAGGGTATGATCTAACAATTGGAACTTCTGACAAAGGAAAATCTGTCGATGATTTAGAAGTAAAAAGTCTTCAGTATCACCACGGATTAATTGTTTTTGGAGGAGTAGCTGGATTAGAAGCTGCTGTCGAAGCTGATCCTCTTCTAGATGTGGAAGACACTCCATTAGTGTTTAATGAATATTTAAATACATGTCCTAATCAAGGATCTAGAACAATAAGATCTGAAGAAGCTATTCTAGTATCCCTTGCTGAATTGCGAACCAAGTTATCTCCTATTTATCCATCGAAGTTTAATTTACAGTTTCCAAACCTAAATAATAGTTGTGAAAAAAATTGAAGCTTCTATGGAAGAAACAACCAAGAGATTACGAATTAATAAACTTATATAATATGTAAAAATAAATTTTTATCATTTTTATAAATTTTTTGTTAGCTCTGCGTTTACTGTATTTCTTAAAGACGATATTACTTTTTCTGGATCTTCTGATTTAGTCACTGCTGTTCCGGAAACTATCATATTAGCTCCGGCCTAAAAACAAATTAATTATTTGATATCTTTGATATTTTTAATTATTTTATAAATTCATAACAATTTTCATGAAGCGTCTGAACTTTACCTCAGCACAGGCATGAATGGTAGTCGGTCCAACACCTCCGTCAACTTCAATATCAAGTGTTGGATAATTTTTTCTTAACCATTTAACTTTATCCATCATATTGTCCAGAAATTTTTGGCCACCGAATCCAGGCTCAACCGTCATAACAAGAATCATATCAGCCATATCAACATAATCAGTAACTACGTCTACGGGAGTAGCTGGCTTCAAGGCTATTCCAACCTAAATGCAATTATTAGTTGAAACAATTCTTCTACAATAGTAAAAGCATTATAAAAAAAAATTTTTACTTTCATTCCAGCTTCTTGAACTTTTCTACAAACTGATGCTACATCTTTTACCGGTTCCACATGAAATGTATATTGATTAACACCTGCATCAGCCATTGGTTCAATCCACTAAAAAAAAGATTCGTAGTGCATGATGTAAAATTTATTTTAATATATATATTTCATGAAGACACACCTGTTCAGGTTTTGAGACCATCATGTGAGTTTCAAAGAATGCATTTTTAATTTTATTTCTCAAGCACTTAACGATTGGATGACCAAACGTTAAGTTAGGAACAAAATGGCCATCCATTACATCTAGATGTAAATAATCAGCTCCAGAATCCATTAATTTTTGTGATTCATCATAAAGAGATGCTAAGTCAGAATTTAAAATTGATGGCCCAATTTTTGCTGTTAATTGTTTTACCATTGTTATGATTTATGGTGTATCAATGATATATAAACGTAAGTTAATTATGAAAAACACTTGTGAACTATGAACTGATCATTCACTTGTTATTATTCCAGTTCAGTCCACGTGGTTGTGATGAAATTCATAATTCCGCCATTCATGAATGGTTGATCAAAAAATAACGACAGCTTAATTTAATGAAAGATAAACATGAAATGAGCATTTAATTAATTAATAATAATGAATGGAGAATTATCGTATTAATTTCTCTCATGAATTGATTTTGAAAAATGAATTTTTGGCAAATTTTTTAATTAAATCGATACTTTCAAGGTCGTCAGCTAGATGACGTCCCACTAGCGTGACGTTTCGAAGCAAACCAATCAGGTAGAAGCAATAAAATTCATTTTCTAGTCCCTTGAAAAGAATGGACGCAATATATTGTTAGATTAGCATTTATCATAAAGCTTAAAAAGTGATTTATTAAATAATACAAGGGTAATATCTAATTGAACAGTAACAATGAAATATATATTAGTGACGGGAGGTGTAATAAGTGGTATTGGCAAAGGTGTAATTGCTAGTTCATTTGGAACAATATTGAAAAATTGTGGGATTCAAGTCACATCAATTAAAATTGATCCATACATAAATATTGACGCTGGAACATTTTCACCATATGAACATGGTAATATTATTATTTTTGATCTTCATTTAACAATCACCTATTCTTGTGATGTATTTTTGTATTAAATTTATTAATAGTTAGACTTGTATGATATAGCCTATAGTTGTAGCATTAAGCACGCGGTATAAACCCGCTTTTTTAGTCACATGACTTAAGAAGTTACCTATAAGTATGTTAACAATACATCAAAGTTAACTTTGTTTATGTATTAAACACTACATTTTTTCGATACGTCAATAGATTAAAATATAATTAAAATTTAGTCATTAATTGTCAAGGTTTAGAAACTCAATTATCTATAAGTTTTAAAGTGCAGTTTATCAGCAAAATTGATGAATGATGATTAAATAATAATTAAATCATCAAATTTATGAATTAATTAATTGTTTAAAAATATTCTTATAGGTGAAGTGTACGTCTTAGATGATGGTGGAGAAGTTGATCTCGATTTAGGAAACTATGAACGTTTCTTAGATGTAACTTTACATAGAGATAATAACATAACTACTGGTAAAATTTATCAATATGTTATAAATAAAGAAAGACGCGGCGATTACTTAGGCAAAACAGTACAAGGTAAATATAATTAGTTTAATTAGTTGCCCAAGTAATTGTGTAACATTTTAATTTAATATTTGGATTTTCAGTTGTTCCGCACATCACAGACGCTATTCAAGAATGGGTAGAGAAAATAGCTACCCATCCTGTGACAGAGGATGGCAACAAACCAATGGTTTGTGTAATAGAATTAGGTGGAACTATAGGAGACATAGAAGGAATGCCATTCGTTGAAGCTTTTCGTCAATTTCAATTTCGTGTAAAAAAAGAAAATTTCTGTGTAGCTCATGTATCTCTTGTACCTCAGCCTAAATCAACAGGAGAACCGAAAACAAAACCAACTCAAGCTAGCGTCAGAGAACTTCGAGGTCTTGGGTTGTCGCCAGATCTGATAGTCTGTCGTTCAGAGCAAGCAATAGGTCCTGTTGTAAAAGAAAAAATTTCAAATTTTTGTCACGTTGCACCTGAACAAGTTATTACGATTCATGATCTCTCATCGATATATCGTGTGCCATTATTGATGGAAAGTCAAGGAGTTATTGAATTTCTTAATGAGCGTCTTCAACTGAATATCAGCCAAATTCGACCTAGGAATTTTATGAGGAAGTGGAGAGATTTAGCTGATAGTATGGATCATTTACGTAAAAGTGTAAACATTTCTCTTGTTGGAAAATATACCAAACTAGAAGATGCTTATGCTTCAGTAACTAAAGCTCTGCAGCATGCATCTTTAGCTGTTGGATTCAAGTTAAAGTTAACTTATATTGAAGCTGCTAATTTAGAACAACAGACATTGTTAGACCATCCAATCCTCTACCATGAAGCCTGGCAAAAGCTTTGTAAGAGTAATGGAGTTATTGTGCCAGGAGGATTCGGTAAAAGAGGAATTGAAGGAAAGATGGAAGCCTGTAAATGGTGCAGAAAAAACAATAAACCAATGTTAGGTATTTGTTTAGGTTTGCAAGTAGCAGTAATTGAGTTTGCGAGGAATGTCTTGGGATGGACGAATGCTAATAGTACAGAAATTGATCCCACTACTGATCATCCTGTTGTCATTGATATGCCAGAGCATAATACTGATCAAAAAGGTGGAACTATGAGACTAGGTAAACGATATACAAGATTCAAGCCTGAAACCTCTGTTATAAAAAGGTTGTATGGTAACGTTGATGGTATTGAAGAGCGACATCGTCATCGATATGAAGTAAATCCTCAATATGTAAGCGATTTTGAAGCTGCTGGATTGAAATTTGTTGGACAAGATACAAGTGGACAACGAATGGAAATTATTGAACTAGTAGATCATAATTATTATGTTGCTACTCAGTATCATCCAGAATATTTATCGAGGCCTATGAAACCTTCAGCACCATTCCTAGGTCTTATTCTGGCTAGCGTAGGGAAGTTAAAATCATACTTAAATAGAGGATGCAAACTAAGCCCACGTGAACAAAGTGATAATGATTCCGACGATGATGATTTAGTGAATCTCAGAATAGCTTCAGATATCAAAGAAAAAGTTGTAATAGAAGCAGAAGAAAAATAAACATAAAAACAATAACAAGAACAAGTCTGCATAAATGTTTTACAAAGTTTACAATTATTTTTTTTACAAACTTCTATAATTTCCCTGGAACTACACAACGGTTAGTTGTAAAAATTGTTTCGAATTTTTTACTTTTCAATTGATATAAGTATTGATTTCATTATAACATTAAAAATGTAAGATTGTCTTTTAATAAAAAAAAGATAAAAATGGTAATTAATTTTTTCTTTACTCTTATTTTATACTAATTAAAGATAAAAAATGAAACACAATTTCTCTTACATGGAATGTATCACTGTACATTTGTTTATTCAATTATTTATGGAGTTTTTCGCATATAAAAATGGCATATATACAATTTTTTATTTAATTAAGTTATTCCAACTATAAGTATTTATTTTAAGAATTATTTGTTCATACGGACTAAATACTACGAGTAAGTTGATTATGAAAAGTAGAAGAAAATTAAAATAAAATTTAAAATAATTTTTTTAATTTTAGCTAGTAAGTAAACAAAAAATCTTTAAAAAATAAAAAAATTATGTAAAAAATAGATTAAAAATAAAATAAACTCAAAATGCTATTTGGACGGTAAAAATTACAACTAATACTGAATAAATAAATTATAAAAAAAAATTAATTTGAATGTTGGAAGAAAATATTCAACTAGAAAACTAAATCTACTTCATACAATCATCGAACACAGTTAAAAGTACCAAAAAATATTGCTAAGTATTAAAATGTAATCTAAATAAACCATTCTTTTTTCTTTTGAACTTGATGTCCTGTGGCAGAATGAACAACAGCAGAGTCTGGATCTAATGCCAGCTCAGCACCCTTATCTTCTTGAGTCAAATATTCCCCTTTATGCCTTGACATATATCTTCCAATAAGAATCGCCATGATTATCAATGCAATTAAAATCACAGTCAAAACACTTCCTAAAATAGCGGTATCTGTCTCGTTATAAGCTGCTCTCACTTTATCTTGGTCAACAAGAGGAGGTGGGCGAGTTTCTACAATATTTGGTGGATGAGTGACAGGTTCAACTCCACAAAAGTCTTCTGTAGCAGTTCCTGCTAAAGTTTTTATATTTTCTGGACCATTCTGTTGGAAAAGAAGCTTCAATGGATAAATATCATCGAATTGAACTCTTGAAATGCATCCAATAAATCCATCCGACATCGACTCATTCCGGCCGATATACATATATTGAATATTGTTAAATTGAGCATCAGCAGAAGTTTTGATATTAAAATGATACTCTTTTGGCTCATTATTATCAACAATCAGTACCAAAGTAGCACCTGAATTTTTTCTTCTAATAATTAAATCATGATATTGAGCTAAATTAAATAATTTAGATGGATAAATAACTTCTTGTCTTTCAAAACCAAAGTCAAAAACTACTCTTAAATGTCCACTATTAGAAACCATAACAGTCATATATTCTCCAGAAATATTAGAAAATAATCCTAGTAAAAATCCTTTTGCATTAGTGGTAGTGAAACCAACTCGTATATTTTCCGAGATTGTCGATCTCCAATTACCCATAAAATCGTAGCGGATCATTGAGTTTTGCTGCATGTTAACTCCAATTTCATCCGCGCAAATTGGACCTTTGAATGCCGTCCAACGACAATCACAATTATAACCATCGTATCGTTCATGACAAGTTCCATTATTAAGGCAGGGGTTACTTTCACATTTTCCAACACAACCTTCATTTATTCCATAGGTTCCACGTCTCGCATATTGGCGAAGATCTTGAAGTATTCCATTAAGTAAAAGAGATCGAATACATCCAACAAAACCGTCCCGCCATTTCGTTGAAGCACCTACGACAAACTCTGATGTTAAATGTAATGCACGGACTGGACCTGGAGGTTCTCTTATCTCATTTTTCAAAGCTCCATCAATAACAATACGAGCTTCTTTACGGTTTCTTTCGACAGAAACTGAATGCCAGTTGTTGTCATCGAGACGATAAGATGTTTGTACGCTGACTGTCAAAGGACTTCCTCCAGCTTGATATTGGAATTGTACTTGATTGCCGCTGTTTATTGATATTTTAATATAATCTACTGGTCCAGTGCTATGTATTATAACTGCATTTTGAATTGTAGTCTTAAATTCAAAGTAAATGTCACCATTGTGTCCCATGTCAAACGTTGGAAGATCTATTGTTGCGTCAGTAATACGGAAAGTCACTACATTCTTGAATAGATCTGGAAAATAGAAAAAAAATAATTTTAGCAAGTCTATTATTGATTTTAAAAAATTTGTTTTTGCATTTAAAGGAAAATTTAAAAAGCCGTAAATCCGTGGGATCCTAGAAGTCCACATCAACAACTTCTCAATATTCATTATCGATAATCTTTAACCAATACTAGTAATTTTTTTATAATAAGTTAAAAATTATAATTAAACCTGATATTGGAGTTGTAAAAAGCTGTAACTTACCACGGGTTGCCATGGTATTGGGTGCTTATAAACAATAATAACGTTCAAATAAATAATCATGCATTTAACGAATCTTGAACTTACACAAGAATTTTTTAAATTATGTTCTAAGTTTTTTCAATAAGACTAAGTAATAAAATTGATTTAAAAAAAAGAAAAACGTATTATTGAGTTGATAATAGATATTTTAAAGCCCTGTGCCAGCTCAAGAGTGGAAAAGTGCGAGAGTAATAATAAAAATAAATTTTCAATAAACTCACCATCTCCTTCACAAATAAGAGGACCAAGTGTATAACGTCCTTCTTTCTCATCTAAAGCAGTACCGGTATCACCAAATCGTAATTGTCGAACAGGAAGGTATTCTTTTTCCGTAATATCTCCACCATCTTCATACCATCCTTCAAGTCCTGCATCACAGTTACACCATTTCATAGGATCAATACAATTTCCTAAAACACCGCATTCACATTTCCGCGATCCAGGTAATGCACCACCCCAGTAATCCATTTGTTGATTGCTTTTGCTTACCCACCAAGAGTTTGGTTGGAAAACACTATTTTGGTCAACTAAAAAAAATTTTTATAGTTTATATTAAAATTGTTTTGTTCATAAAAGTTTCAGTTATAAATGAATAATGTTTTCTAAAAAAATTAATTATGTAGAAGTTATAAAGCTTCTACTTAACTTCAATAAAAATTAATAGAAAATTCTAAAAAACAATTATATTTTGCTATGTAGTCGTTACCTGGTGTATTAAAAAGTCGAGATTGCTTGCAGGCATAATTAATTCTCTGTCGACAAGAGATAGAGCGGTTTAAAAGAGCTTCAATTTGATCAAAATCAGCATCATATTCAATAATTTGTGCAAAACTTCCGGGCTCTTCATATCCGTCGACAGGTGTTGAAAGTTCATTGCTGTGTCGAACTATAGTCATTACGCGTCCATCAGCATAAAATTCGCAAGTTACTGGGAAGGGATCAAGAGGACCACTTCCATCCACGTCAATTTTAATGTCTGCCTGTTGGTTGACTGCATTCATGTTTTTATATGCTTCACAAGATAGTGGATGCAGAGCTAAATTAATGAATTATTAAAATGATTAAACTTACTAAAAATGAAATGAATTAATTTCAATTTTACTTTGTAAAATATATTGATTAATTAACTTACACAGATGACAAATTGCACCCGTATAACCAGTGTTGGAACAATTACACTCAAATTCATCAGCAGTTTGTGTACATATTCCATTATGTTTACATGGATTTGGAGTACAGCGATCTAACATTTGACAAGCATCGAAAACAATATCGTTCTCGTATTCATCTCTTTTCCAATTAGTTGGCAGTCTGTAGCTACCATCGATGCTAATCATTCTCATACATCCAACAAAACCAACATTTTTCGTAGTTTCTGCTAAACCTCCAGCAATAAAATAATATGCACCTGTTTGGATCTCTAATAACCGCTTGGTTCGCATCGGTCTATCATCTACATTTAATATAATAGTGTTTTTAGAAACCGTTAAAATAACATGATGCCATTTTCCATCGTTGAATTGTTCACTGAAGTCATCTAAAATAGCTGCAGGATTTCCTTTGGTTATTATTTCAACTTTTAGTCTTCCATTTTCCAAGTATAACTAAAAGAAATTTTATATTAATAACCATTTTTTTTTAAATTGATAAAACAAAATTAAGTTAATAAATTTACTTTTATGTGCCCTGGAGTACGGAATGAATGGAATACAAGTAACCCAGCTTTTTGATATGTTCTAAAGGATAAAGATACATTTAATACGGTGGATTCTTCATATCCTCGTAGACGAGCATAACTGTTTGGCGTTAAAAATGTCACTGGAACAATAGGAGGTTCTGGACAGGCGTAAATTGCATTAATTCTATCAAATGGTAAATGTTCTCCCAATGCTGCTTCATAATTTTTCAACTCTTGAAATAAGCTCGTTTTATTTAGATAAAAGTTCTCGAGACAACCCGTGAAATTTTGAGTTACCATGAGGCCTGGCTGTCTATTCGGTACTCCTCCAAGGTAGAGCTGTTAAAATAAAATCAAATTTAATTCATTCTGTCAAACAGTCAAATTGATTGATAAATAACTAATATTTACCGCACGGTTTAAATCTAATCGATGAAATTCTCCTTTGATTCGTCCTTTGATAAGCACTCGATCAACAGAGAGTGCAATGTTCCTTCGGTTTCGTGAAATGAGTACATCATGCCACATGTTGTCATCAAGAAGACTTCCAACCGAAAAACTAGTCGTGATTCCCGAGCCGAGATCGATGTTTAATAACAATTTATTGTCACGTAACTGTACTGCTATGAAATCACCTTGTGTCCCACGTGAATACATCAAAATTCCATCAGCATGGTTGGTTTTGAATCGAAAACGAATGGAATGACGATCGGTTTCGATGGGCTCTCTGACTAAATCCATTCGTACCAGTGAAGTTCCATTAAATGAAATGACATCGGAAACTGAATGATAAAGGATAAATCCAATTAAATAAATTATTGAATTCTATCAACTGCATTAATCAAATAGAAATTTATCGTTATGTTTACCATAATCACAACCATAGAGTTCAACTCTCATGGATATTCGGTTGTGCCATCGAGTAGGATTTATTCGAATCCATTGAGCAATTATAGGCACTTCAAATCTATTTAGTTTTATGGATTCTCCATTTGTATTACCTTTGAACATCTGTCAAAATATATAACTTGTTAAGATAATCAAACAATTTTTCTCATCACACTGACAGCTATAATTAATTATTTTTCATTATCGATTCAATTTAATTCCTTTTTAATTAAAATATTATTATTCGTTATTTATCTTTATATCATGAAAATTTAATTATAAAAACAGATCAGTGTAATAATTTTTTATGAAAAGTTTTGCAATTTTCAACATATTGATATGTCATAATGATATTTATATTCTAAATGATTTTGATGTTATTGTTAACAATAAATCTGTTAATCTTTTATTTAAATTATAATTTTACTTTAACCAATATTATTCTAGCATGCATTAATTAAAAAATTATCTTATATTAATTAAAACGGTCAAAAAGCAACCGCGATTAATCCTATAGTGCATTGATCAATCAAACAGTGCACTTGGCTTAGTGATTATTTGTTATAAATTAAAACTGTTAGTATCAGTGATATAAAAATGTGTTCACAGAAAAGTAATTCACAATTTAAACTTTATGTATCAATAATTATTCAATAAATATATGATAAATAAATAAATATTTAATTTCGATATTAAAATCCACGAAACTGATGGAATACCTCTGCAACGCCTTCTTGACTCTCATAACTAGTCCAAGCTTGCCCGTCATCGGAATATTCAATAATATATTCCGTTACAAACTCGTTAGTATTTGCACGGCCACGTGTTGCAATGCTGCGTATCTCACATCGTGATCCCAAGTCCGCGATGAGATGTTGATTGTAAGAACTATCAAGAGCACTCCACGCGCTAACGCCTGCAAAGCCCAGCCCCGTTTCCGTATTTGTGAGAGAAGAAAGAAGCAAAAGCAATGGTGATAAAATATTTTTGATATATTCATCATTTATCAATTTTTCTTTTAATAAACAATTGAAATATTATTATGTAACAGCTGATAAACAATCAACATATACTATTGAACAATATTTACAAACGACCTTACAATTCAAAAATCATTTTAAAAAAACAAACGTTTCTAATTAAAATTAAATGACTTGTACTAATTATTAAGTAAAAATATATTAAAAACTATTCTACGAAATCACTTAACAGCATGCAAGTTAACACAGTACGATAATAAATGTGCAATATATACATGTATTTGTACATAAAAGTGTGGTTAATTGCCAAGTTTCCAAAACAATTAGATCATTATCCCAAATACAGCCCAAATACATTTTTTGAGCAGATAGTTAATGGTAAGGTAGGCATTATTTGATGATGATTTAATATATTTAAGATAATTTTCCAGTGATTAATTTTTTTACAATCAATTTTTAATTATCAAACGTGATGACAAAACATGAGGCATTTGGTAAACCAGTAATTTACCTTGACATTGCCTTCTTCTTCTTTATAGTCCACATAGTCAAGGTCATTGGTGCCATAGCTAATAGCGTATTCCATAACATATTGACCATGATTGTCACGTCCCTGGGTGACTATCCCTGATATGTTCATTATCTGACCCAGGTCGATTGTCAGATATTGATTATTATCATTGCTGCTAGCGGTCCATGACTTATCGCCTATCACAATAATACTTATCCATGCAACTCAAACTTTTTTTACGCAAATTTTTTGAATTAAAAAAATTTCTTTCAGTAATTGATTTTAAATTTTATTTTATCTGCTCAAAAAGTAGAAGGTAGATTTGATTTTGTAGAATGTAATAAATGGACAAACTTGAATAAATAAATAAACAATTTTATAGATAGAGTAATGAAAGAGCTACCATCCAACTGTAGATATCAAAAGCACGAGAGTAAATTAATAAATGTAGAGATTGCATGGGAAACAATAAGATTATTGTTTACACCAGTTTTCGAAAAACATTTAACAAATATTTGTTTTATGAAAACTTTTTATTCATGCAATCCAATTATTTGGAAAGAAAATAAAATATGTTTCAAACAAATAATGTCAATACTGAAAAGTATTTCAAATAAACTCGTTTTTATTTTGAAATTTGTAAATGACCACTGACAATTGCATACAATCATTATAAAATTGGTTTTTCATCTTTACTAAAATATGATTTACAAAAATCACGATCACATTCAAAAATAGGTACTGCATTTGCCATTAATTGATTAAAATCAAGTCTTTCAAATGTTTTTTTCCTAGATTCACTTTTTATATTTTTTGGTAAAGTGACAGCCACACAATGTTCACTATCAATTAAAGTTTCTTCAAAAATCCAGTCTTGAAGAACTCCTTTTATTTCTAAAACTGTATCATCAATCACTTCTTGCTCCTTAAGTTTCGACGTTGTTCTAAAATCTAAACTGTCTAAATCTACTGTAATTCCACACCCAAGAGCTTTACTGTAACTTTCTTTTAAGGCCCAATGTCTAACAAACATAGCAATTTGTTCAGATTCTGAAGTGCCTGGTGGTCCTTTGATTTCAGTCCATTCATTAATAGTAAAATTACGATTCATAATTCTAAAAAATTCTGATAGAGATTTTCCACCAGAGTATTCACGTTTCATTACATCAACGCCTATCTTCAAATTTCCAAGCTCTCCAGCAAACACCGTATAATTTCCTTGATGAGACACATTAAAATCAACCAATTGAGATGGATGTTGAAGCATGGGTCGATTGTTCTCATCTTTTGTGAGTAGGATTTCATTGTAAGGAATATTTGCATATTCATTGATAAATTTTTTCATCATTAACCTGCCTATAAGCGAGGCTTTTACATCTTTTTTGAAAACAAATCTCCCAATTCGTTCTTTTTCATCTAATTGCAAGCAGGCTACTGCGAACTGAAACTCTTTCTCAGTTGGAGTCCATTCAGACCAATTAAACGACCATCGTGCACTGGTGTGAGTCATCTTAGTTATTATATTACTAATGTTTTTTATCATTCGTTTTTTTTCATTAACTGTCACCTAAAGAAGACATATTTCCCTTATTTTTATTGTAGATTACTGATTCATGCTAATTTTTCTAGTAATATTTATTTTGCTTTCAATCGATTTTTCTTTTTAGCTCAGAATAAATATTTTTGCGAATCATTATGCAATTTTTAAAATCTAGATGATGACAAATTTAAAATCAATTTATCTATGAAATATTAAATATATTGATGATTGTACTGCAAGTCAGTAGTCAGTAGGGTCATTAATTTTTATTTTACTTTTAACAGTAGGAATAATTTTACTCTATACGTAAGCATAATTTAAAAAGGTGTTTCCTACTCAATTGAAACATACAAGCAAATAATATAATAATAACAAAAAATAGAGTAACACTTTGCATTCTAAATATTACTGTTGATTGAAGCTTGAAAAAATGAACAATAAAAATATCAGCTAAAAATCAATTAATTTACCGTAAAGTTTAGCTTCTGAAGGTTCACCGCCTTTGGTATATGATGTAGCTTTTAATTGAGCTTTGTAAAGTAACGGAGTATTACAATCATAATCATCTGGAAATAAGCGTATTAATTATTAGTTAATCATCTGATGGTTTTCACACAATTATAAATAAATCGAATAATGAATTAGTAAAATAATTCGATGGTAAACAAATATAAATCTTTATGCATGACAACATCATCAATTTTCGAAGATAATTTACTTGCGCTGTAACAGAAATAAACTGTTTGATCCATAAATCGTTGTCCTATTTTAGAGAATGTATATAGTCAGTCATAAAGATTCAATATTAGTAATAAAAATTGTTTAAAGACAGAAATGAGAGCAAAAGTGTTGAATAATTAGTTATATCAACGCCATGATGAGAAAATGGGCTTGGTCAGTGAAGAGTCATACTTCAAATATGTGTGAGACAACATGAAATTTAAAGTAGAATAAAAATTGCAATTTTCAAACTTACATGCTACTATTTTTTCAACGGCAAATGCCGTCAATAATAATCCAAAGCACAATAAATTATTCATCATGACATTTCTTGATAATATTATTGGTTTAAAAATTTTCAAAAAAGTACGCGTCACTAAAAAAATCCTCGACAATCTTATGACACAACTATACACACTATGTAACGTAAATGTAGAAATGGCTTCTGATAAAGAAAGGGATAGATTTATCTTAGCATAACCATACAACGCCATCTGACATGCGGATTGAAAATTTTTTTATCGACGGTCGAACGTTTATCGATTGAACAGTAATTCCTAGGGAAAAAAATTGGAGGGAAAGCCAGAATTCTGAGAAAAAAAAACGGTCACAATCGAAGTAGATGCAAGCCGGAGAAGCGTCGAGTCGAACGACCAGTAAATATTTTCTCAAAAAAATACTTTTTAGTAGGAACCGTGTAAATGTTTATTTGTACAGGACAATTTACAATATCTTTTTTAGTAATTGATAATTTTAATTACAGTTATACTTTTAAAAAACTGTAAAACGAACCATTTGCGTTATTTGCGACTACGCAGTTAACCAAACAGTGAAGCCGGCCAAACATTTTTCTCATTATTTATTAATTAAACGTGACAACATAGCATAGCAATATTAAATTTTTTTTCAATATAATGGTAATAATAATCAAGATACGATAATCAACCTTTTATGACATTTCAATGAGGTTATTAAATTAATACCCGTAAATTAACTGTTCTAATGGCCATTATTGGAGTACAAAAAAAATTTATTGACTCCATTTTTTTTTTTCTAAATCGAATGATTAAAATAGTTGTTTATTAAAGTTTGAACGAGTACATTGAATTCATCAATACTTTAATCGTTGTGGGGAAAACTTATTTACGAGAGTTTGGAAGAAAACTTGCCAAGTTTAAAGTTGTTAAATGGCTATTCATAAGAATCAAATACCATCTTGGTGATATTGTTCTTTTCGTATCAATCACGTTTTTATTTTTTTAAAAGATGTTTTTTATCTTATATCTAAGAAAAATGAAGTGTCATTTTTCACGTTTTCTTACTTTACATTGTCGTATCATTTGATATACAACTGTTGAGAAAAAATATATTTCACTCATTCAGAAATTAGTGCTTGGTATGGACCATCTTGACCGTCTGGAACGTGATGCTATTTTTTTCACTCATAGGTAATAATTCGGGACATTTTTGTCCCACAACTTCCATTATTCATTTTTTTGATATCTAGATTTCATTAATTTAATACTTGATGGGAAATAAAAACTAGAATGATATAAATAAATTTGAAAAAGTTTAGGGATAAATAGATGCACATAAATCAAGTGTACTTATCATCAGTGAACTGACAATCATTATTCGATATACAATTATAATATAATACGAAATTCTGAACAAACATTGCTTGATTGTTATATAACTACAATTCATTGTTACAATTGACATGATATTTCATTTAAACAAGATTGTTGATCATGAATATTTCAAACGAATTTGGAAATTTGGTTGATTGAAAATTTCATTGTGTGTTATTGATCTGAAATAATTCTAGCACGCATTTTGATAAATAATATTTAATGAGTACAATATTGATTTATGTCAGCCAAATATGTGTTAATTATTTGATTGAGAATATTTTGTTTACAGGTCTTTTTGTGCTGATTTTACATCAAATGGATTCATTGTCTGAATTTCAAGAGAATAGAGGAGAAAAATGAATTGGTAAGTCAAACTATTCTTGTCAATAATTAAAAATAAAATACAAAGTCATTACGACGACCCAAAAAATACATCAGTTAAATAAGGATTAGCTGATCCAACGTTATTAAAAAATTTCTCTAAAAAATAATTGATAATTATGTCAACTTTGATCGATTGTTAAAAAAATCATAAAAATAATTCAATGAACTCTTCGGTTTACTGATGAAAAAACCGATTTTAAATTAATCTACTTGGTAAAAAAATGTATTACCGAAATGAGTTTGTTAACAATGTGGATTATGTTTCTAAGTAAATATTTTTAAAAAAAACAAGAGCTTGGTACAAGGAAAAAAAAGATTAAGTAAGATAACAAAAAAATTATTTTTGAGTTGTCGGAAGGTAAACTCAAATTAGTTGAATACAAACATAGTGGAGTAAAAAGTAAAAGTGCTCTTGATTGTGTGACTATAAATTGTGAAACCAAGAGTATTTAACAATAACAGAAAAGCTTTGTTCGATCTTTTGCTTGGTAGAAAATATCCTAGGATATCATAAGGCTACTGAGCATCGTAAAGGATAATGCTTTTGATGCACACGAGAGCTATATAGTTATAATATACTATCTATTCAGCGTGAAAAGCAACTTAGTAGTAGAGTAGGAGTGTTATACAGAACGAGAGATAACAAAGTAACACTCTCTTTTTCTTTCAATACGAGATATTTTGCTTTGTGGTTATTATTATAACAACTTCTTTGTTAAAATATGCTTTATTAATATCAAAGCTTAAAATTCCAATTTTTCAAGGATAGGTATAATTAAAAAATTCGACAATAATTGAAATGTAGAAGTTATTTTTAGTGTTAACTATTATTGTCTTTTTATAGCTTTCTATCAATTGTCTTTCAATTGGATGTTTTGATTTCTTACGGAAATTCTCAGTGGAATTAAAGCGATTTTCTTCAATTGTGAGATCACCCAATGGAGCAAAAAGTTTTGTAGAAACTTGGTACTGTGATTTATACATCCCTGTGCGTCTTGTGTCTTTCAAATTTCCTGCAAACTTTTGCTCTATCTTCCTTTCTGCTAGTTTCCATGTTAGACGTTTCATTTATATGAATTTTTCTTTTTTTTTTAGTATATTTTTGAATGTCATTTTTAGAACAAGATTGTAAAGATGGTATATTCATCAAAATCTCAACTAAGATTTTCATTTAAATTGAGTTTTGACTTTTCTCATAATTATTCCGTTCTCCAGTAATTATTTTATGAATAATTAATCAATAGAAATATAAATCCGGTTTTATATAATGAAAAAAAAATTTATTATCACTTTGCTTTCTATTATCTAAGTTTTTAAAGCTGATACTTAGGAAGATCTTAAAATTGAAGTTTCATAAAAAGATGAAGATTATATAATTTAAAACAGCTTGTTCATCATAAAATCAATATTTCTTTGTATCAATTTTATTAGATATATATTTTAATAATTATTTTTTAATGAATACTTAAGTGAATATTTTGCAAGAAAAAAATGTGGTATTAAAATGATCACTTCTACTGTAACATAATATATTAAATTTTTTATAACTCATTATTATTTAATGAATAATAACAGAGTTTTATTTGGGTAATAAGTCATTTTTACACTATTCTTTTAGTAGTAGTTTCAATTCCCACACTAATGTATGGGTCATGAATCCTCGAAATAGCTACATTTATGGAGTATCCTGATAAAAATGAAATTTACAATTTTGTCTTCGATTTGTGTAACTCTAACTCATCATATCTATCAATAAATACATTTTCAGTTTGAATTTTATGACAAAATTACGCGTTTATTTTTGGGAATAAACGATCGAGATATTGGAAGAGAATAAAATCAATTGGCTCGTCTTTTACGTGAGCACGTGTGCTTGATATTAAATTTTCTGAGAAAAGCACGCGTCGTTGGAAAATTCCCAAATGATTTTCCATTCTTTATAGACAAATTATTTAAGGATTATTTGAATATGTCAGTAAAAGAAATATTTTTCATATTCTATAGATATAAAAAATGAATGAAAGAAAAAGGATTTATTTAAATTTAAATTTTTAATAATTTTAAATAATCTAAAAAGGGTGTTTACGAAAAATTATTCTAATAGTATGACGTCAAAGTAGGTCGGGGTATAGAAAAAGAAACTGTTATAAAATATTACTCATGGTTATGTGCTGGTTACGCGCGTTGCACCTCGAAATATATCATCTCTCAAGTACTTTTATAACCAGCTGGACGAGGTTTGTGCACAAGGACCACAGATTTCTAGTATCATTATTCATCTCACAATTTTATTTCACATCTCTCATTGAGAAATATTTCTATAACTTCCTGTAAAGAATTATGTTAAAATTATTCGGAAAAATAGTTACATCGGTCAGTTATGTCTAGTGTTTCATCTGATAAGGTCCTATTGGTATTATCAGTGTGAATCAAATACTACTATTCTATTTTTCAATTGAAAAGATACATAAAATTTAATAAACATGCATTATTAATTATATTTAATTAAATTTAACAAATAAATAATAATTTATTTCAATTTGACAACCATCTGACTGAATAAAAAAATTATGCTTGAACAATTATCATTAAAATTAAAATAGAACCTTCACTAAAAATTCTCGAGTGAATTTAATGAATTAGTTATGGAAAGACTCTTTTTTCAAGCTCGCTTTAAATTAGTAAGAGCTGTTATTTTATCAGTAATTCAATCCTAATATAAAATGTTAGATAGAAACTTATTTTTATGAGAAAAATTTTATGCTTCATTATTGTATGATATATTGCATATTTGATTTATTATGTTGTTTAATATACTTTTAATACAAACGATAAGTTATAAAATAGAAGAAGAGGGAAAAAAATATAACACTAGTATCGATTTTTGTACTTGCAAATGTGGAAGGTAAATCTTGAATGGATTCATTCGAATGAAAAACAAATATCGTGTGATTTTGTTGACCTAATAAAAAGTTTTATTCCAAGAAAAATACTTGTTCAAAATTTATAAAAACTTGAGGAAAAAAAATTCGTTATAACTCGCACAAACATCATATTTACCTTGCAAAAGTATTCACCATCAGTTTGTCTACAATAAATTTTAATTTTTGATTTTTACCCCTAAAATAAATCTTTTCTAGTTGATTGATGAATTATTTAATAAACTTTACTAACTTTTGAATATACAGTAGTAGTTAAATAAATTAGCGAAATTTAATTTTATTAATTGAAAATAAAAATAAAAAATATATGAAAAAAATAAATGCCGTGAGAAAGCATTGGTTAAATGGAACGGTAGACTCAGCAATAATGGACGGGCTAAAGTGTTTCTGGACAATGAAGTACTACTAGCTCCACGATATATTGAACGCATTCGACCTACTGCTATCGACGGACATATAACTGATCGCTCAAGTACTTAAACAGGAGATTTTATTCCATTAAATCTCGTAAAAAAATATAAAATTATATAAATAAATATTAGAAATTATTTATTATGTCGATTAACTATTTTTAGATGTTGAAAAAAATTTTTTTTTTCAAATAATTAATTGATTATTTTATTGAGATTATAGGAATTCTTGGAAATTGAAGAATAATCATGAGATATAGAGCAATAAGCGATGAAATAAAATGGAAGATTAAAATTTCAATAAGAGTAATCTGGCTTTATTAAATATTCTGCCGAATTAAATTATTCAATTGGATCAGTTGATGATAAACGTTGATTTATATTAAATTTCATCAAATTTATCAGAGAATGTATTGTATTTTTCTCGATCATAACAACGTTTTCGCATTTTCATTCTAGAATTTTCGATAATTCACTTCATTAACATGTTAATTTATATGAAAAAATTGAAAGAATTATTTTTAATTTAACTTTATTATGATTATAATAAAAGATGATTATTACAAAGACAATTATGTCTTTAGATCTCAATAATAAGAGGGAGATTAAATTTCGAAGTTAATGTAGCATTCAAAAGGCAAAAGAAAAAAAAATAAAAATTTGTGAACTTCTCAAGTACAGAGAGAATAATTTACCTCATCGATATTCTTCAATCGTCTTTATTTAGATGGCCATTAGTTCGCGAGTTTCGCCCTCGTGCAAAGCATTTTGAGAATAAAAGATAGATAGACTGAAATAAAAGGAGAAAAATAAAAATTCCAAGTTTAAAGCCAATTTAGAAGGTTTTCTTAGCAGAAGTTGAGAGTTTTCAATTGAAGCTCTTTTTTATCTAATTGAATAAGAATTTAATTCTATTGAATGAAAAGAAAATAATTAAAGTGAGATATAAAAAATATTTGGAAGATAAACTTTTAGTATATTAAACGTAGGTGCACTAATATTTATCGCTTAAAAATGTGAAATAAAGGGAGTTTTCGCGTCAAAACGTGATTTAAAGTTTACCGCAGTGAAAATGGATTTTTTGTGAAGCGTTTGTTTCCGTAGTTTACGAAGTGTTGCTGTCAGTGAAAGTGGATTACGTTGTTACGATAGATATTGACTTGCATATTCTAGTGATCGGGTCATAGTAAATCAATTTTGTTGAGTGTCAAAGTGTTTTTTTTTTTAATTTTAATCTAAAGTTAGAGATTAAAATTCATCTCAACTTTTAGAAGCTATATAATGTTGAATAAATTAATTATAACTTAACAAAATAACCACTTAAAGTTGTGAAAACAAGGAAATTAATTGTTAACGTGAAATACATTAATTATTCGTTACATAAATATGCTGTCGTATTTAGCGATGGATTATTAACTTTCATAAAAAATGACTTTGTTTGAGCAAAGCCCGCTTGATGAGAAGTTGGTATAGATATTAATTGGAAAATAATAATCGAGAGAAATCGTGATAAAAATAGTTTTTATTACAAGCTTTTTGTTAATCACATGTTATCATGATGTAGAAAATCAAATGAGAAGCTACAGAATTTTTACACTTTAATGAACAACTTTTTACAATGATTCTTTTTTTGCGTTATTTAAAAATAATTATTTACTGTGATTTAGCAAAAAAAAAAACGGAATTATCGGTCAAGAGAATTTTTATCAATAATAATATATTTACAATATCTTCAGAGCCAGCATTGAATTCTTTTAAAAAAAATATTCATTCTTTCAATTATTTAACAAACCAATAAAAAAATTATTAAATCATATCTACCTTTATGTGAGGTAGTTCCACATATTGGTAGTTAAAATAGTAATGATTCAAAAAATTTTTTTCAAATCTATCAAACAATTTTCTACATTTTGGAATTCAACTTAAATACATTTCGAATTCTATTTTTGATATTAAAATTTTTTCTACTGTTGATCAACTGCGTCTATTATTAATAAATCAACTTCCGGTAAAATTGAATAGAGATAGTAATTGAATGAGAGCTCAAGTAATTATTTTTCCCTAAACAATATGGTAAAAAATCTTTTTTTTTTTCAACTTACAGAAATATGATCTTTTAGATCAACCAAAAAAAAAAGGTTGTTAACTATGATCCTGTCAATGCCAAACTACCTTAATGGCAAACAAAATGAAATAGAACTTTTGATCTCTATAATTGTTTCATTCTAGGATATGAAATGATACCACAAGTACTAGGTATTAAATTATCCGTAACATCAATATCAACAATTAACTAATAATGAGTCCAGCTGATATAATAAATAATCCTAATATTGGGTTGGTCTATATTCCAAGTACAAGTTTGCAATCCGATTGAACTTGAAACTTATGCGACGTAAATGCTTTCATGCTCTGAATCCTTGTATAGAGAGATTTAATTTGTAAACAATTAATGTTTGATACAAGTGCGCGTGATAGTGAAAATACACTTGCTCGAGGCTTTGTTGTCTATAGAGTATTGCAGTGGAAACCTCTCGTCGAATTGCTATGAGTTAATGTAAATGTATGTAAATGCATTAGTGCGGTTGGCGTCATATGGTGAGCTAAATTGATAATTTGCTGATATCAATTATTTGGTTTATGAAAAAAAAAAAAAAAATAAATTCAAATGCAAAGAGGAAATGTTCTTCTTCATTTATCTTACTAAAACTATCGATCTTATCTCTGAATATTGTTAGTATGGAAATGACGTCGATGTCATGACACATCGAATAAAATAAATATCGATTTGAAAAAAAAAAAGACAAAAAGAAATGCTTTTAATATATCAACACAAATTAGATTTGTCTCTGTTGACGTTTATCTTTAGAGCATGCGTTTCTTTAGTCGATAAATAACTTTTTAGTTGTTTTTGTCATTTTTTTTCACCTGCCAATGACTCGATGGCACAATGCAAAAAAATGAAGTTAATGGAAGTGTGTAAAGCCGGAAATTGAGTTGGATGGAGAATTCACGAGGCGTAAAGCCGCATTTGGCGTCACCCCTACGTATCTTCAAACTGACCGGAAGAACGATTGACTGTTCATTAATTGATTTCCTCTGTCTTATCGTTCTTTTTTTCAGTTACCAATTTTAAGTGTTCTTAGAATTTCTGTTAACTCTAATGAAATTATCAGTTTTAGATAAAAATTTGTCGCTTCAATGATTTGCCTAATTTTAAAATTATCTTTTCAACATGATATGAATTTTACAGATATCAGCAATTAATACAATTGAAAGAATACTCCAGCTGTTACAGTATTTAATTAATAAATCATATATATAAAATTTGATAAATTAAAAATTTTAAAATATTTCATATTTATTTAACAAAATGAACAAAAAAGAAGACTTTAGAAAGTTTTTAATAAGTTAAAATTGATCAAAGTACATAATATCATAAGATTCCAATAAAATAAAAACCTTTAAGAATTTGTCGTACATTCAAAGTATTGACTTCAGGGATGTCAAACTGTCATCTGTGGAAAAGAAAAAGAAAGAAATAAACATTAAAAGTAGGGCATACAAAGAAAAGTTCTAGAGTGAACAAGATCCAGTCCATATGTGTTACCAAAGTATCAAAGTTTAGAAGTTGAAATCACTTTGACAAAATTGGCCAATAGAAAATAGTTTCATCAACTTTTATCAGTAAACTTAGCATTCATTATTTATAGACCAAATTACAAGGTGGTATTTTAACCATAAACAGTGCTCGCATAATGAGAAATATTCTTGGATGTTTAGTTTTTGAATAATTTTATGGAAATGAAATTCCAAAACAAAATATCACTTTTAGAAATTTTAATTAATTTTTATGTACTCATTTGAATAATTTACTAGTAATCGTAAACAGTTTCCAACAGAGTTGAATATTATTTGCAAAAACAAATGGATAACATGGAAGGATGTTTATGGAAGTCTATTAATTATATCATGCCATGTAGGTAGTCTAATCTTCGAAACTATTTTAGTAATTTTCTCAGTAATTTATTTACTCAATGATTGATTAATTTCATTCAATTTCATAGGGAAAATAAAACACAATAAAGAGCAATTTAGTAACTTTGGTTAAGTTTTATTAATTAAAATTCTATTATTTAATATATTTATATATAATATATCTCTTCATCTATATACAATATTAATTACTGTGATAATTTGACATTGAGTAATACCTAAAGACAGTAATGTTAAAAGCTAATTGATTTTTTGGCAGGAATATTTTAATTGAACACTTTATGAACAAATGTCAGGTTGTCTAATATTACACAAATTTTTTTTCTTCAATATTTTAGTTAATAAAAATTATTTTTTTTTATCAATAGTAGAACGAGCTCTTGTAATATTTTTTCTTGTGACTATTTAATTATTATTCACCATATTGTGAATAAATATAAAAGGATTTTTTGAATATCTCATGTAATGAAATAAATAAATAAATTTAATAATATTAATTGATTTTCATACTCAGTATTGCTCAATGGTCTAGTCACAGATATATTATATTATTATTAATTGTTATTGTTATCATCATTATCATAATGAATTAATTATTATGATTAATAATAAATTTTTAACTTTATATTTACAACACATGTTTAGTTTTCTTACATAGTAGGTACATCAATAATTAAAATCATGTGAATGTTGGTAATAGAATGAATAAAAAAAGTGGGAAGGGTAATAAAAAATCAGTCTTAATCCACGAGAAATATATAATAGAAATTGCGATGAAACCGCATCGTTGTTTTAATATTTTTATATCTCACATGACAAATAGTGAGTTAAATGTTCAGTACAAGATTTTTTGGCACGAGCACACGAGCTTGCACTTAACAAAAAAGTTCTTCACCATTTTTCACTCTAATCATTACATCTTGACCCAAAATTTTACTTTTAACGAAAGATGCTATTATCTGTTATGTCCTTCATTTTAATTCCATACTCGTAGGAATCAGAGTTCCATTCATGGAAGGATTGATGCTACGAATTAAGTGGGGTAGTTCCAATATTTGTAATGAAACTTGGACAAGGATTTTCAAGGCGATCACCACTTTGCAATGAGAAATGCCTATAGGACATGTATTCAGGTGGATTGGGTGCTAATGGTTGTTCTCGTTTCATTGCAGCACGTTGTTTCTTCATTTTCATGTATCCTAGAATAGATACTAGGACGATGAAGACGACAAATCCCATACAACTGCCAACGATTAAGCCTAGTCTCCTTGTGAGAATGTTAGCTAGACCACTTCGATCAGAGGGAGCATCTCCAATCACCGAATCCGGTGCATCGAGTGTCCTAACTTCGGTACACCTGCTCATGGGTGAATTGATCATGACTGGTGGTACAGAGCTTTCGATTACATCGTTCGATGCATTCCACTGCCAAGTACTGATGTCCTCTGGGATTGGCGTGCCCCAGCTGCCAAGTCCAAGGACGCAAATGAGGTATCTGGTGTCTGGAGATAGCTTTGATAGTCTTACTGATCTTGCTTTTGGATCTAAAAGCTTCCCTCGGATCTGAAATGATAAAAATGAAAAAATAAATTATTCTCTTTATTAAAAAAAAACTTGTTTTATTACTTATGTAATTAAAAGTAAAGCATTTAGACACAATCATATTATTTTTTTTCATTAATATTAAGTATTAAATTTATTCTCAGTGAGGTTTTAATAACACAACTTTAATGTAGAACTGTTTAATGAGAAATTCTCTTCATTTTTATGAAAATATTTTTCTTCAAAGACTTCGAGTTTCTATAAACACTTTATATTTATAAAAGATACATAAAAGTTTTTATTGATAATTTGAAATATATTTAAAACAAAATTTCAGTTCTATTTGAATTATATCTATATGAGATAATTTGTTTTCAAGTATTGTTAAAGGTAATGAAAAATATTAATAATAATTATGAAGCTTTCTGTTACCTCTAGTGTATACAAAATCTATCAAAAAAACCTTTTCAATTCTTTGAAATAAAACATTATTTTATTATAAATAATAATCAGAATTAAATAATTTTGTAAAATATTCGAGAGAACAAATTTGATAATATAATTAATGAGAAATAATCTCATTCAGAGTAAAAGTATGATGTTCCGTCAGGAAATTATGAATTTAAAGTCCAATGAATTCATATCTGCACTATCTGTGTTATTTACTATACAGCTTAACTTAATTCATATAAAATTAATAGTAAATTACAATTGTTAAAATAATTTTATTTTAATAATTAACGATACATTTCTTCAAAATGATGACATACTCATATATTTTATGATAAACTTTTTTTTATCTTGAATTTTATCTGATGTATCTAGTGACAGCTAATCAATTCATCAAGAAAAAATACTTACTCATCACTTTTTAGAATAAAAAAATGAAATATTTAGGTTGAGTACCTGATCTTTTGTAGTACTAACATTTTTTTTTGCATGAAAAATGCTGTCGTCAAATTCATATTTTTATTTTTTGAACAATTGTCTGTTTTATTAGAGTATTTTGAATAAAAAAAAAAAAACGAACAATATGATAGAAGTTGAATGCAGAAAAGGAATGATTGAAAAAAATTCTTCTTTTTTTAAATTGATCTGATCAATAGGTTGGTTACATTTGAGTTGTTATACTTCTACTGAATACATAGATAGTACATGATATTTATACAGGATAAATTTATGCTTCATAACAACGATGAAAAACAACTCACATTCAAATGCTTATATTGAAATTGAAATGAACGATTAACATTAATAAATACAGTTATGCATGTTGTACCTAGATGCTTTGACCGAAGTGAAGGTAAAATTAAATATTTCATAAATAAAAATTAATTTTCAGTGAATATTACATTTCCATCAATTTATTTTTCACTATTGTTTTTGATGAAAATTTTTTTTCAACTGAAACAATGATTTCCATCAGAAGTTAATAATTGTGCTTAATAAAGTTTAAAGGTAGTTCATGAAGCATAAATACTTTTTCATAAAACTTTACTTTCATTTACATTTAAAACTAAAAATTATTTACAAAACGATCTTTTTTTTATCATTTAGACAATTTTGTGTCTTTTAGGGTTGACTTTATTATTTTTTATCAATGAAAGCAATTTCCTAAATTCCTTCTAAAGTGTTATAACCGTATTATAGAATAGAAAATAATGTACCTCATTGTCGTTATCTAGAGTGTGATAAGCGACTTGGTAGCCGTGAAGTCCTGAATGATTTCGGCTTTGCCAAGAGACTAGAACAGAAAAAGGCTGGATGTCTTGAATAGCTAGTTTGATGACAAGTGGAGATGAACAAAAAGCTCGGGGATCAAGATCTAGAAAGACAAGGCCACGAAGTTCCGGTGGTTGTTCACATCGAAGTAATCCACCCTCGACGTCATTTACTCCAACTCTATTTCCACCGTGACCTCGATCGACGCCACCCACCAGTTTTTGATGATCACGCAGCCATTCCCATAATTCTTGTGACTCACATCCACAATATAGGGGATTTTCTGTCAAGAAGATGAACTAATTAAATTAAGATTTAAAGGGCATGAGGCAGTTCTGTTTATTGAATGTGAGAATTAGAGAGGATTAAAGTTATTTAATATAGCAGTAATTAAAAATTTTGCTTAAGCTAATTTTGTCTTTATTTATCTTTTGCTTTTATATTCTCAATAAAACTTTAAAGAAAAATTTTTCATTAAAGTTTCGTGTGAAAAAATTCAATATGAATAAATGAAAAGTCTATTAAAGTCTTCTTTATGATTGAATCTCATAATGGAATTTAATTCCATGAACAAATATTGTTATTGGATGTTTTTTTATCGTATATTATTCAATAACTTTAAAAAAAGTTTCAAATAATCATTAGAATAACCAGTTGTCACCCTTTTTCTATGTTGTTTTATCCAATTGCACCTTTTAAGAAGCAAAAAAAAATTTACTAGTGATTGTCACAAAAGCCAATACTGATTCGAGACAAGAAACTAGTTCTTATCGTTTCTGATAAAATTCGATTCTGAAAACGTGGCAGCCAACTAGACGTTGTAGTCTTGATAGCTGAACCCGTTATTGTTACTTGGACGAAAAAGAAACAATGCAAGAAGTATTTTGAAAAGAAACTAAACGTTGTTACTAGGATAGTATGATGAAAATAGACTCAATAAAAGTCTTATTGTCTGACTGCTTACCTTCAGCACGGAGACTTCGAATTTGCGTTTCCAGTGGGCGAAATGCATTCAATGGAAGATTCTCCAGGTAATTTCTGCTGAGGTCTAGAAGTCGGAGTTTCTTAAGAGGTCGAAAAGCTTCACTAGAGATGGCATTGATCCAGTTGCCATATAAGTGAAGTTCTACTAGACTTACTAGATTTTTAAAAGTCTCTTTTCCAACCATACCAATATGGTTATAAGATAAGTCAAGAATCTGAAGTGATTTAAGGTCTTGTGGAAATTCTTCAAGCTCTTTTAAACGATTACGAGTGAGGTTGAGTATTCGTAAGTGTTCCATGCCTTGGAGTCTTTCCTTGGGTAAAAGTTCAAGACTATTCGTGCCAAGATGTAACGTAAGTAGGTTTGGAAGATTTTTAAAGGCCCCTGGAGACACTCGTTGAATACAATTCTGAGCTAGATAGAGATGAAGTAGTGCTGGGAACGCCTCAAACTCTTGTGATGTGACAATACTTAAATTCGTACCAGAAATATGTATTTCTTGAAGTACAGGATACATCGCTTCAGCTGGTAATTCATGGATACGATGTAAAGGGTTGCGAGTTAAATTGAGCCACGTTAAGCCTGGAAGATTCTGACCAGACAAAGCAACTGCCGGTATTTGACCAAATTTATTTTCCGATAAATCCACTCTGCGTAACATCGGTGAGTGAACAAAAAAGTTGGCTGGTAATGCATTCAAGTGATTGTGGCTTAGGTCAACAGATAGGAGACGCGATAAATTTGCCATTGCAAAGCCGAACATTGATTCAATCCTATTGTGACTGAGATCAAGCTCCCGGAGATATCGTAAGTTAGCAAAGCTGCCAATGTCCACAGTAACTATCGTGTTGTGTGACAGTGAGAGAATTTCCAAGTTAGATATGTGAGTTAGCGCCGAGTAGGGCACGTCAATAAATCGATTGTGATCCAACTTTAGTTCCCTCAAGCTTGATAATCGTTCAAAAATACTAGGGGGTAGATTTCGTAAAAGATTATTATTAAAATGTAATCGTACAAGATAGGTGTTTTGAACAAATGTTGATTCTGCTAATTGAGATAATTGTATATCATTCATTGTTAACTCTTGTAATCCTGTTAGTCCATAGAAACTAAATTCATTAATATGACTAAAATTATTGCCTGATGCAATAAGTGTCCGGAGACTTGGAATGATGAGCTTATTTAACGCTGAAGCAGTAAGTTGATTACTCTCTATGTTGAGATGAGTAAGATTGTATAGCCCACGGAAGGTATTATCCTCTATTTTAGTAATTGAACAATTTTTAAGGTTGAGAATTTTGATAGGAAGATTTTCCTGAAACATGTTTTCACTGAGAGTCGTCAGATTGTTGTTCGCCAAATCGAGAACCCGAAGCTTCTTCAAAGCAGTAAGAGCATACGGCTCAAGATACCTGAGGCCATTGTCTTGGAGATAAAGCTCCTCGAGTTCATGTAACTCTGAGAAAGTTCTTGTACTCACGCGACTCAGCTTGTTCATACTAAGTTCAAGAAACTTTAGTGCTTGCATAGGTTGAAATGCGGAGTCCTCAATGTGTGATATAGAGTTGTTTGTAAGATAGAGACGTTCAACGAGGAGAAGATCACGAAAAAGAGGTGCTTGAAGATGAGTTAGTTTATTATGTCCTAACCACATTATACGAACAGATGCTTGACCACGGAGAGAATCATTGTGAATAACAGCCAAACCGTTGCTATCTAGTTGAATAGAGACTAGAGAACTTCCAGCATTGGATGATTCAGAAGAGGAAAGTTGAAACACATCACCCAAAACAGCTAATTGATTGCCTTGAAGGTTAACATGTTGAAGAGAGTTCAAAGTTTTCAAAGCTCCAGTATCCATACTTCTGATGGCATTATTCTGCAAATGTAGCTCCAAAAGTTCGGGTAATTGTGAAAATACTCCTCTTTTAACTTGTGTTATTCGATTATCTTGAAGTCTTAATTCTCTTAATTGATTGACCTTAGAGAAGGTGCCAGGACGAAGTTCATCAATTTTATTGCCATCTAAGGAGAGCGCTGATAAATTAGTGCAGTGTTCTAGGAACTCCAATGGTACAGTTTCAATGTAATTATTGCTTAAATGAAGTTGCGTTAATCGATTAAGACTTGCTAATCCTTTTCCGTCTATCCTCCTTATCGCATTTTGTTGTAGATAGATCACTGCCAAATTGACGCTTCCGCTAAATGCTTCTGCTGGAATTTCAAGGATATTGTTCTCTGCTAGATAGAGCTCACGTAATTGAGTAAGTTTTGCAAATACGCCTCCAATATAATGTATATGATTGTGACTTAATTCAATGTTGCGTAACCGCTCATTTGACTTAAATGTTGCTACATCTAGAAAGACAATTTTGTTGTGACTAAGGTCTATAGACTCGAGATCTTTAAGAGAAATAAATGCATCCTTGTGCACAGTCTCAATGGAGTTGTAGTACAGAGACAGAGTATGCAAAATGGGACAGGGTTTGAAGCAGTCTTCGGTTAACTCATCAAAATTATTACTACTGAGGTCTAAGATAAGCAAACCACCAAGTGTGGAGTACCCATCATTGGGTAATTCTGAAATCTCATTCCATGCCAACTTTAATGAAGCTAAACTCTCAAGTCGTCTTAACGATGACATTGGAAATACTTTTATCTTATTTTCTGAAAGATCGAGATCATTTAAGCTATTCTCTAAGCCCGCAAAAGTGTGCTCAGATATTTTAGATATCTGATTTCCTTTGAGACTTAATTTCACCAGTTTCAATCCCCAAAAACAATAGGACGGTAGGTCTTGAATTAGATTTGTCTCTAGATCTAACGCTGCTAATTTGTGAAGTTTTGCCAATGACTTTTGTGGCACTTGATCTAATCGTCCTGACACTAAGCCTAGAGATTCTAGGCTATCATTGACATTCAAAAATGCATTTTCATGAATGTCACGCAAATACGAGTGTGATATTTGCAGATGACGTATTTGTGAACCAGGTGGAAAGGATCCTTCTTTCAATTCTTCAATATTTTTGTCCAACTCGTAAATACTTAATGATTGGACTATTGTTGATGGTCCTGAAACAATTTAATTTATTCTATTTAATTATAAATCTCATTCAATTTTGTTATTACTAACAATATAATTTATATGAAATTTCAATTAAATCATTTGTTGGATGTTAAAGTTTGATTAATAATGTAAATTCATTCTAGCTATTGATTTAATAAATATTCTTTTGATGATAATTTTCATAAAAGAAATGAAAAAAATAAATCAAAGTAAGTTTTATTTAATGAATTGGAATAAATAATATTAATGGATGTCTAGAAGTAAAAGATGATGATAAATTCAGTAGTTTCTTGATGATGATAAATAACAAGTAACAGTATGAAAATTTTTGATCTTCACTTAAAGTTTGTGCTATTTTTGTTGTCTTGTTTGTGAATTTAAACTTCAAGACATCAGTATGTACTAGGATTTCCTGAATTAGTTTACTTTCAGAGTTGATTGTTTTGTATACCAATTTAAAGTAACTGTTTTCCATATGTTGAAAAACTTTTAAAAGTTAAAATAAGCATCGTGACTTTATTCTATTTAATGAATTTCTACCAACTATCCATCAAACTTCTAAGACTTATCAACTTTTCATCCAGGTATAGTGGCAAATAGTATTCAAAGTTCTAGTTCAGACAATAGGTCCATCTTAAACCACACCCTTACCACCTTCATCTCCAGTTAAGGTCCCAATTCTACTTTTTTATCCTGGATATCCTAAATTATTATTTCGTCTAAGAATCTGTCTTTTAAAATGTCAAGCTTAAAAGATTTACCCCCTTCATGAAGAACACTCAGCATAGTTTTTTTTAGAGTTTCTTCAGTCGCATCAGCACATTCAAGAAAAAGTCCATCTTCAAAATTATAACATGGACATCCCGGTATCGTTTCACTTGATGGACACTCAGAACTTTGAGAATAAGTCCGGTCAACATTTAGCAAAGATATTGTAAAAAAGAACAATAATTTTATTTTGCTCCATCGTTGGCATTCACGACTACATTGTTTTTGTCTTGGCTGCAAGTTCAACGTCATGATGGTGTAGGACTCGAAAATTTCTCCTCAACAGTAAAGATTATTTCTGGAAAGATAAAACCATATAGACATTTTAATTAAAATAACACTTAAAACACTTGAAAGATTATTGATCAAAGTGGAATAAGTGTGAACAATAATTATTTATATGACAAGTAATGAATATTATTTTATGCTTAGATCACAAAAGTTTATTACTTGTACACAGAGAAGTTTAGCTTTATACCGAATACTAAACACATACAGTAAAGAGTAAATTTGATGTTGTAAAGTGTACGAGACTGAATAACTATCCTTCTGGCGGCGTAACATTGTAGATACGCTGCTGTTAACGAGTTCCCGTTGGGGTGACATCCGGTTTCGATGTAGAGGAAATGAGAGTCGACGAAATGTACGTACAATCTGTTGTAACTTGGTTTACTTTTTTTCTATACCCTTCTTACGCTAAAGCTGTCAAAGTGTCTCTTTATCCCGAAATACAGTCTGGAGTTGTTAAATTTAAAAGAACCCTTTATTAAGTATTTTTAAATATCGATCTTCTTCGTGTTTTAAACTCTTTATAAATACAATAAATATTCGAATTAGAATATTATACATTTAAATTAAAAATTGTAATTCTGCTAAAAGTTCATTTACAAAGTAATCTTTCCGGCTTTAAGCTTTAGTAAACGCATTATATGATTTTTTGTTATTTTTATCCATAGATGGGTACATAAATGAATTTTAGATTTGATTAATTTTTTTTTTAAAACTCTTAAATATAAACTGATTTTTTCATTTAGTTTAAAACTCGTAATTTTTATTTTTTCACTCAATTTAAAATTTCATTGATGATACACGAAAAATACATTATTAATACATGGAGGAATGTTTATTGATTTTACAATTAAGTAGATATTTCAATTAAATAATTTAGTTATGACGTAGTATGGTTGTGTGTTCATAAAAGATGATTATATTTTCAGAATTATAAATTAAATTGTTCCTGTGCTCTGTCACAAAAGAATTTAAATAAACATTATAATTTAATAATTAAACATATAAAAGTAATTATTTTAATTGTTTATAATTTATTTTCATATTTATTTATTTTAAAAATGATTATTTATATTAGCTTGTTCCAAGATGAGATTTATTATGTTATTTATGATATGATGATTTACTGAATGCTCATGTTGAAAGTTAAAATTTATTATGAATTATAATTACAACGAGAAAACAAAGACTTGATAGTATGACATGGCATCTGTATTTAAATAAATATGAAGCAAAATTCATATTGTGTATATTTTAGAATACGTTTATATGTATTTTGTATAATTAAATCACCAGATAAACAAACTTACCTTCAACTGTAGTATGAAGATTTCGACTGATTGTGGTTTCCACGTCGCAGAACGCAGCTTTGGTTTTCATTAACGGATATAGAACATTCACTCTGTTGATAACCAACGACGAGAGATGAGATTCTAGTTGATTCAAATGTTCACACTCCAATGATTCCTTCTGTAAAATAATATTATATTAGTAAATATCAATCTCTTATAAAAACTCTGTTTCAACAATGCATATTTACATTTTCGAGAGATGTTGAATTTATTAAACAATCAATGAATTGTCAAGATGTTTAAAAAGTTAACGATTGACATGCCGTCGTTTTTATTCTGCAATAGCAGATGTCAAGTTGAAAATAGGAAAAATAGTAACTCAATATTATCAACAGTGTAAAAGGGTGTGGCATGGAGATGTGATCGATTCATTAGATTTATCTTTTCAAAGAGACTAGAGCATGTGGAGAATGTCAACACGTCTGAGTTAATAGAATTTCTGTTTCGAGATATACATCATCACTACTTCTGTTCATTCTATTCATCTAATAGTAGGGAAAGATTGTCTCGTTCGTAGATGTGTACATATGTACATAGGGGGATGATAGAGGTCAGTTGTTACATGTAAGGATCTTTCAAATGTGTCTAGACCACAGGAAATTCACAGTATTCCTGAGTGTAATTTTTTCCTAGAGAATTGCTTTCATTTGGATAAAAGAGAAAACTAAATTGAATAACCACAATTCGAAATCATTAATTACGAAGGTCTTATTTAAGAATTAAAAAAATATTACTTAATTTTTCGCTATACAACAAAATGTTAATTTAATTAATAAAAAGAATTTAAAATCTTCGCAATAAAATATTTCATTGAATTTATTTATTTTGATATTAGATTAATTTTTATTTGCTGAAACACAATGCACGGAAAATGTTTAGCTCGAATTTTTCACATAATTTACTGTAACTAAATAAAAATTAAACTCTAAATAAGAATTATTATTTGGCTGTCACAGTTTTTATTAAATACATATTAAAAATTATTTCCTGCATTAAATAAATCACTTAAGAACTTTAATATTCTTGGGAGGATGTAATTAATTTTAGCAAACTATAACAATAGAAATACTCCTTAAGAGATTGTCAATTTAAATTTATCCTGTATACTAACATATACTTTGAACTTTATGAATCATAAAAAGGAGTTATTTCCCGTGTGGATCTTAAAAAAAAATGATCAATTAAATAAAATATAAAAATCAACTTATACTCAGATAATTTTATTTAAAATAGTCAAGCACAATAAAAATGTTTTTTGAATTAATTATTGATTAATCGTTTCAAATAAACATCAAAATTGAATTTATAAAAATGTCAATTCTAAAAAAATTATATTATTGCGATTATTTGAAATTTTAATTTCATTAGTGGAATAAAATATTACTTGTTCACAGTTAATTTTTTTCTCAGTGTAATATTGAACTTATTCTGAATATTCTAGCAATTTTTTTTTTTTAATAAAAGATGTTGCTGTACATGTAAAAATTCAGTTTCCAATAACATGGGCTCATTCTTCTCTACATATATTCATCATTCCATAAAGCTTAATTATAGAGGAAGGCAAATCTAAAGTATACTTGTTCGATATTCAGAAGCTATTGTATTTTAAATACAGCGAAATTTTGAATTTTCTGATTTAAATATTGCTGGAAATAAAAAAAAATCTGTATCTTTAAAGTTATAGCCATTTTTTTTGTCTCATTCTCAAAGTAAAGAGGCATTATTTTAAGAGGATAGAAGCGAGAGAATACAATAGCATCACTCACAGGTCACATATAGCGTCCTCGGGGTAACGATTTCGTACTTTTCACTGCTATCATTCGCGTTAACAACGTCATGATAACAATACTACAGACTGTACTGTCTTTTACGTTTGACTGTGGAATATTCGAGTAAGACTATACATGTGTGTAGATAATTCTTGAAATGACTTTTACTTGTTTTCCTGAGCTGAAGCAGAAGAAAAAAAAAATGAAAACGTAGTCCGTTGAATATTATCTATAAAAATATTCTCATATTCCCACTGACAATGAGTAAATTTACTAGGATTTCTTTTATTTATTTTTTTTTTCATCTCTTGTTGGAAGATAATAACATTTGAAAGAACTTTAATTTAAATTTTTTCTCGTATCTTTGACCGTTTTTTATTATTCATTCTAATTTATCTCTTAATGCTTTTATGAATTGAAATAAAAAAATAATATTATAATTATGAATTGAATTGTTTAGTAATAAGCTTTGTATACTAAATTATTATTCTTTAATAAGAAAAGAATTTGCGTTAATTTTTAGATTGTTAGATATTAAAGCAGTTGTTTCAAAAGAACTCGAGTATTACTTTAAGTCCATAACTACTGGGAGTTGTTAATCAGTTCAAGGAATAAAAAATTTTAATTTCTCCTTCTTCAGTCATAATTAATATTTAATGGTTTATATTTTGAAAATAATATTGATTATTAGATTTACAGAAGCTTTTATTACGTCACCAAAAAAAATTAAAATTTTTAAAAATTTTTGTCGTAATAGAAATTTGTATTAAATTGATTTTTGTTTCTTTTTGAGGTTTATACAGACGTAGATGATACTTTGAGGGTGGATTATACGACTCACAAAATATCATTCTCGATGGTTGGATGACTATCACATCTTCTCTCTGAGTGGTCAAGAACAAAGAAAAATTAAAAGCGTTTTATTCCACATAAATACATTTCGGTGTAATGATGATAATTATTGTTGATTAGAGAAAAGTGAATTAGATAAATAAAAAATTCGTTTCGTTAGTCCAGGAATCCAATTAATGACAATTATTCTTTTTTTACAATGATAAAATGAAATTTGCATGTTTCCCATCAAGTTTTGGTTTCTTTTTTATATGAAATTCCAATCAGTAATGAATTACAAACTTGTTTAACTCATTTTTTTGAGTTATAGAGTAAAAAAGTTGTCGTTTAATAATGAATAGTGTCTTACCACTAAAGTCTGTAGCTACTATAAAGTTTAATTACTCAAGCAAATGTGGATATTACTCTGTTGATCTTGGCATACTTTTTATTCTGAACTTTCCTTTTACATTAAAATTTTGTAATTAAGACTACACGATGAGTGAAAAAAAAACCCTAAAGTTGATAAGTAATGAAGACTAAAGAATTCTTTTTTTAGTTTTTGTAAGTTAATGAAAAATTATTTATTTTACGTTAATTTGAAAGAAGATAATGGTTATTTCTGTAGCAAAATGAGTAAAAAAAATATAAAAATAAATAATGTATTACAAAAAGGATAATTTTAAGTGTAATTTCCATCAGAATTAAAATCTCGAAACCTTTAGAGATGAAACTTTATATTCAAGTAGCAAAGATTATAAGATACAGAAATTTTATGAACTTTTTTTGTCTTTTTTGTAAACGAATAAAGGCGAGAGATGGTGATTCTAATCTTGAGAATTAGTCTCTGGAGAAGTAGCTCTTTTGCGATAAGGGACGTGAGTGTACGATGAAGTGAGTGAATTACCTCTGCATGAGAGGAATATAATGCTGGTAAAATATGGTTTCAAAATACATCAAGTTTTAATATAGTATCGTTAAATTGTTTTTTTAAAAAATAATATCTAAAACGATGATATTCAAACAAACTATTTAACAACATACAATCATATAAACATACTAATTATAACTTTCGCAATTCCTCTTTAATTGCTAAATTTAATAAACATTGTTTTATTTCTATTATACTTTATGACGAGAGTTTTATTCTCTAATATACAATCATTGTTAAATGAAAGTTCGGTTGAATTGAATGTTAAAAAAAAATTTTTTAGATTAATCAGTTAATTGAAAAATACCAAAGTCCACTCGAGTAGGAAAAATATTGCCAGAATACAGAAGAATTATTATTTTTTTTTTTATTTAATAAAAATTTCTAAAATATGAAGAATATGTTAAAGTGTTTTCAACTACTGAGTAGAGGAACGTAGCTCACATAGAAAATGTATTGTGTCGATCACAGAATAGAATAACGATACACAGCATTATTGGAAAGAATAATTTTTTATCGTTTCATTTAGAAACAATAAATTCCTCTTAAAATTGTTTCATGATCGATACAATAACATTCCACAAAAATTTTTCGATACTTTTTTATAACTATGTAAATGTTGAAATGTCAGAGGATAATGAGAAAGGGAATTCTATCGATTTTATGTTATTAGAAAATAATAGCTCAGCAGATATTTGATGTGATTTTCCAAATTCACTTTTTCAAAATAAATTAGCTTGATTATTTGAAAATAATCGAGTACAATAAAAATGTAGGTTTTCAGTGAACTATTATTCGTAATCACCAGCATTTTCCATTCATTGAAATCCGTAATTTTGTCATTTTTTGATTTTTTTTATTGATAAAAAATTGCTGTTTTTATAAACAATATACAATTGTTCAATCACATCGAGTTATTTATAATAATATTTTATTGATAATCATCGGATATAATCACAGTAATATTAATTTCCGTGAATAAAATCCATTGTTAATTGTTGATCACAAATTGATGGTATTGTAAACAATATACAATTGTTTAGAATCAAGTGAGGTAATTAGCAATAATATTGTATTGAGATTAACTTCAGTTTCGATCAATATTAATCACTCAATAAGTAGAACCTATTTCAAGTCTCTTTTTTACTCAACTTATTTTACACCATTTTCGTTATAAAAAAAAAAACCAGCTGAACTGAATTTGTTCAAGCTCCTCTCAGATCTTCTCCACTGTATTATCTTTCGAATGAAATTTGTCTGGAGTCGATATCTTCAATGGTTCTTGAGATATCGAAAACGAAAAAAAATCTGACATACGTACGTACAATTGTACGTACGTACATCCATTTTTAAACCTTATAATATGCTTTTAAATGTCTCAAAACGAAAAAATATGACGACATAACAAATTTTATAAATTAATCCCATTATAATAACTTCCTAATGGAAAGTTAAAAATATTTTATTACGACTATTCTAAATTTCGATTTTATTAGTTGATATAAATATCACTTGTTCACAATAAATTTCTATCTAAGGATACTTATTTATAGAAGAAAGACTGCTTCTTACAAAGAAGAATGAAATTAATGCAGATAGATAGGCAGAATTACGTCTAACCAATAAAAAAATGTAGTTTTTTATTTAGCACTCTACGGAGAGAAAGAGATGCTAAAATAAAAGAAAATGTACCCCACAGTAATGTTCAATGATACTTTGGATTTTCATTTAACATTAATATTTAATTAACATCACCAAAACGTTTTATTCTAAAAATAAATGAGATTCTTCAACTAATTTGCATTTCACCATTTTCTCACATAAAAATGTGTGTCTAAGTGGGACTTGTTTTATACCGCTGCATCTCATTGCATTCTTGACTTTTTTGTATTTAGTGTCAGTTGTCGGTATGCGAAAGAAAAAGTGAAAAAATAATGCTCAAGTTCTGTTTACGCTGAAAAATATTAAACACTAGTGGCAGCTCTTTTATCGTACTTTAGCAAATAGTCAAATTCATTGAGACAAAAAAAAACTGGAACATGGAGACAGGTTAAATTGCTCTACAAAAGAGTACTTGAAGTGTGTGGTTGAGAAGTTCTTTTACTCTGAAAGAAATATAGTTAGGGTGGCGCCAAGAATTGTGGATATGTGAAGAGTAACAGTATATAACATCTACAGAGAAACGAAACCATGTAGCAGAAAGCGTGTTGCTACAGAGGCCAAAGGACGTGAGTAAAAGGGTATTCGGTCTACCAACGGATATCGATTTCGGTTATATCAGCGCATTCGCATTTTATTGTGCTTTCAACACGACGATGCACATGCTTTGAAGCTTCGTCAAAGTGTCGTTTTACATGACATAATACCTTTCGCATCGTGATTCATTTAATGTATATGACTATTTTTTATTAGTTTCATTTACATTTTCTATTATGTTTTATACATATTTGGATAAATTATTATACATATTACCAAGTAAAATAATTAATTAGGAAAGCTTTTGGTATCAGTAGTATCAATATACCTCGATATATTCATGCTTTTGGATGATGTTAATTAATACCTGACAGAATAATCGCTCTTGTTTTGTAGTCGATAAACTTCTCGATAATAATATTTTACAATAATGTTTATCAAACTCCATTCACTGAATTGTCTGATAATTAACATGATTAATTGCACTTTTTTCGGTAACATAATTAACTAATTATAATTTTAATCATTTTTATTTATCGTTTTTCATTTTTATTCTTATTTATTACATATTAGCTTTAATAATTTATTTGCATTTGTAAATAATTTATTCTTGACAATGAAAATGACAAAGTTTTTGGTATGTTTATTGAAATAAAAAACATGTACAAAAATTAATCCAATGAACGTCGATTATTTGATGAATGTTTAATTGCAATATGGATGAATATTTAATCTGTATAAATGCATTTGGAGAAAGAAAAATAATGCTGTAAATAACTGTCTACTATATCAATGGTGGGTATTTATTGAACTTTGTTTATTTGATTACTCAATCAGTTATTTGATTAATTCCATTTTTTGGGATATAATAAACTGACTTTGAATATAACCAGCTTGATAGATGAATTTTAGCAATATTATTTTTCGATATATTAAAATTGATACATTGAGGAATGCGTAAAATAATGGTAATTTTTGACTATGTAAATTTTCCAATTGAAGTGTAAATAAATATTTAAATTACATGAATTTTATTATAATTAATTAATGAAAATTCTATTCGCTTTTTAAAGCTTTTAATTTAATCAGTTATTTTTATTTGAAAAGTATTTAGGTTGAATATGCATTATTCTATTATTTTACAAAAAATCCATTTGACTTTTTTAAATTCTTGGATCCACGCCGAATGAATTTAGCATTTATTACATTTCTTTGTTTCCCTTCTGAGAGTTGACTCCATAGATTTTTTTTTATTTTCCAAATTTTTCATTTCTTTCTTCAAAAAGAAGTAAATAATAAAATAATGAGTAAAATTTTGTTGCAAAGTTGAAGACATTTATATTACTTTGTAATTTAGAAATAATAATTGAAACTCTCGAGAGTAAAGAAATAAGGTTTTTTTCCACTGGATATATGCCAGTAATATTAGTTCACTCACATATTTATTTCGTAAATGAAAAATAAAGCTAAAGACAAAATTGTGAATTGGTCACACGAAAACCATGTTGCAGCCTCTGGGCGTAATAATCGATTATCTACGCAAGCAAAAATACAATTTCAATACAGTTGACCTAACATTTATATCTCTTTTGTATTATTTTATTTTATTTTGCAGAAAAATTGAAAATCTTTGGTTTTTTTTTTGTTTTTTTATAAAAATAAACCCGAAAAAAATATACCCTTTACATTTCAGAGATAGCAAGTACGTTCGGGTCAGAAAATACTGCATATGAGCTTTGAATATTTATTAAGATCTCAAGCATGCATTCCGGAATAAAATATTGTTAAAGTCAGGAGTAAAAGACAAGTTTTGAATAATAAAATGTTTAAAAGAAGATTCATGTCTTTATTATCAGTTAACTGTATACGTTACTGCGTGTAGAAAAGGTTTTTAAAAATGTATAGATTTATTTGATGAGGAAAAGAAGAACATTTGAAGAGAATAAGTGAGAAAGCAAAACAATATTGACATACTTTATGTTATTGACACATATGAGACATATGGATATCAAGTTTGGTAAACTTTCTTGTGAGCTTTAAATAAAATGTGTAATATCAAGCAAGTTTTATTCAACATTTACCATGTTGAGGGATAAAGTTTTTTATTTTTTTCTTCGAAAGTATAAAAAAAAAAAGTGTATGCCCTTTTTCTCATAGGGCAGAAATGTGGGAGTCAACTTTCGGAAGCATAAAAATATTTTCTGCAGTGTGGAATCGTTCTTTCGTTGAGATTTGTAACTGCGACATTAGTTTACTTTTTTTTATGTTTGAAAGTTTAAAAAAAGTTTTAAAAATATTTTTTTATCCATTTATATTCTCTATTCAATTTAGAAATTGATTTTTTTTGAAAAATATTTGTTTTTTATAATTTCAATATTTATTTAAATAAAATAATTTCTACTCAAATGCCATTTTTTTTCTCTCTTCAAATGATGAAAAGTTAAAAGTGGAAGGTGCACGAAAAAATCTTCAAGAATAATTTTCTCAAATTTTCACAAACATTACCTTTTCTTTGTTTAAATTTAATCAACAAAATGTAGAAGACCTACATTATTTTTTATATATTATTTGTTTAGCATAGAACCAATCGTAAATGAACTCGAAATCTAAAACGATTTAAGTAAACAGGCATTTTTGTTTGGTCTCCAGTAAATCTTAAGAGACAGTTGATCCAAGTCAGAAGTAGAAAAGGTCGTTGAAAGAAATATAAGACCAAAAAAGGTATTCTGCTAATCTTAAATCTAAATGGGATGGTAATCAGATGGATATAGAGAGACTTGTGTATTTCAAACCGATTTGATCAGACCAATTTCATTTCTGCCTTAACCATACCTTCGACATTTATTGAATCCCTTATTCTGTAATACAATGACAAACAGCACTAAAAAAAGAATTTATGTGCTTTCATTTTATACGTGATATTCAAGTGATTGGTGCATGGATAATTAAAAAGTTCGTTTGTTTAGTTGATTAAAATAAAACTTTTTTTTACATAGTAACTTAAAAACCGATTATGATGGTGTAAGAAGGAATTAGTGTTAATTATTAGAACATTTCATAACTCTCTCAAATCCATCATAGTTATTATTTTTAACAACTGATTACAAAGGAATTCTACAATTAGAGTAATTGATGTCTACAGATGATCATAAAGTTCGAAGTGCTTCAAAGGATTAGCCTTATACTCTGGAGAAACATCATTTTCATTTCACATTGATAACAAATTAATTTTGTAATAATAACTGCATTAATTTGGCGAATTTTTTTTATTAAAAAAGATATTAATTCATTATTAATTGTCTAAATCTAATAATAATTACAAAAGTAATTAGAAAAAGGCTATCTTTGACTCCTTTTTCATCCTCAGGCGTTTATAAAATTGGATTGATTACCATCCTAACTCTCCCTTAGGTCCAAGGAAGTCAGGTGTTGTAGTATAATGGAGTGAGTTCATTTTAGCCAGTATAGATTCTTACAGTGACTCCAAGAAGCAGGCAAAATTTTTTTTACACTTGCACATGACAGGACATCTCAAGCATATCACAGCACCATTTCAATGGTTTCGATAAAGTAAAGAAGTGAAGCTAACTGGACTTCAAGAAAAAACTCCAAGATTTCTAGAAATTTAAAAATGGCAGGTCCATCTCATGGACATGTATAATTGTACATAAGTCTCGAGATGAATAAATTGATGACATTTGTTTCGTTTTACAGAGATAAAAAGAGAATTTTCAAAATATCTCCTTGATAAGCTCTACTTTATTAAATAAAATAGTCCTTATTGAAAAACAATTTTCAAGTATCATTCAACTCCAGACCGATTGTTTCCATAAGAGTTTGTCACCATTCTCGAGATCCAAAAGGTGAGTTTCTGGATCTTACTTCTAAGGAAAATCCATTAAAATAGTTGAAATCAAATTTCATCGACCGAATGGTGTAGACTTGTAGAAATTGTATTTTATATGGTTTCAATGATCGAGTGTAAAGATTTGTATTAAATTTATGGAAACATCCAATATATAGACCATATTTTCTAGATTCAATTCTAAATTCTCATCATGTAGACTTAAAGAGCAAATCGTTAGTTTTCTTCAAGGATCATGATCCTGTGAGTTCTCCAACTTTTATATACCCAAGAAAATCCATATCGATAATCTTATATTATCATTTTCAAGTGATTTTATTACTTTTATCATCACATTACTATTGAATTGAAATATATTCTACAGATAATTTTATTATTAAAAGATAAATTAATAACAATAATCCAATAAATTGATAATAAAAATTTATTATTCTCTTTATGCTACACTAATTGAGATGTGCTACAGTGAATGAGCATAAACATGTTTAATGATGAATGCTGTAAATGAACCATAGATACTCACACATTTTAAAGTGAGTAAAAATTAACTACTGAGTGTTTATAATTTGATTACATCCTGCTTTGATCACACTAGAGCGAGTAATATTTTAACGTATTTGGATTTATATAGAAGTTGATAAATTTTTCTCTCATCAGTAATTTTAATTGAGAATTAACAGTGTACTCATAAATTGAGCTTCATCAATATTTTTTGTTCAGATAATTGATTTATTTAGTCAATACAATAATTCTTCTTCTCTCTATCTATTCTATTATTTAATCTAACAAATAATTAAATCTGATCAAATTTAAAGATGTAATATCAGAAATAATGTGAATAATATTTTATTGAAAAAAATAAAGGTTGAAAAGCAATCAAGATTCAATACTCGATAAAGCTAATATATTTTTGACTTTTGTTTGTAATATTTATGGAGGTTTTTCTCGTAAAGGCTGAAATCCGTGCCAATAATGGGCTGTTCGAATTCCAACATACGTTATTTGTATTACCGTTATCTCTCGAACAAGTTTGAACCCGCGTACCTAAATCCACTGCACCGATAATGACGTTTTGGTAGTGTACATGAGAATCTTCGTACATAGAATCTAGGAAATGCAGAGCTTACTATCGACTAGATTCTCAACGGGTTGCATCTGCATAATGCACCATCACTACCGAGGACTGGAGCTTACTGGTGCTAATGAAATTGTGCATTGCACCGTTACAGTTGGTGTTGTAATGACGTCCTTGGGCAGTCCGGCGTAGCTTCAGTCGTTAGTTTAGTGTACAGAAACACAGCTTATAGATGGTTTGGAATTAAAAACATTTTTTTTTCTAATAATTGATGCAAATATATATCGGAATTTATATCTTTTTTTGTAACCAGTACAGTTTTATATTAAAATTTGTAAAACTAGCGTTCAGAAAAATGCATTTTTCTGAACAAGGCATGCCTACCGTGTTGCATCAAGGTAGTATGGCCAAAATATAAAAATAAACCCAGAACAGTGAGTTTATTATTAGACTTGAAGATAAATATCCAAATTAATTACTTGGCAAGTTTGAGAATGCTTGAATGATTTTTATAATCACAAATCGATTATCGAATATCTTAGTTTTTACATTGACACAGTGGTTTCAATAGGAAACAATAAATTATTAATTAATTTATAAATTATTATTTATTAATAGGAAATTATTCGTTATTCTTCCGATGAGACCAAAATGGTTATATTTCGAAAAAACTTTGGTACATATAATAATGCATTAAAAAAAAGCTTAAAGTTTGAAGGATTTATTAATTTAATAAAAATGTATGTCAACGACCATTGCTACAAAATATTAATGATTAATTATGATATTTATACACTTTAAAAAATTAGTAGTTGAGTCCCATAGTTGGATTTACAATCCTACATTGATTTCTCATTCGACAAAAAAATAGTTGCGTCCTTTTCAAATTGAATTTTATATATTATTAACTACTATAAAATTGATTTAATTATTATTATTAATTATAATAACATTTAGATAATCTTTGTTACGCTATTTAAAATTTAAAAAAAACAAATGATCTGTTGATGATCCACACTGCTTTAACGCATTTTAATCTGTTATAAATAAATAAATAAATAAATAAATTATGACAAGTATTATGTAGCTTCAGATTGCATTGATATCTTTCTGTAAAAATATCACGAATGTAGAGCTGAGTGTAGAAGAGTTAAGGGTGAAAAAATGATGAGTCAACAGAAATGTAAAAGTTGAGTTGGACTTGTGATAGTTTTTGTTATGACAAGGTCCTCAGGCTATTGAAGGAAGTTTCATGGTTCCGCCATACAACTTTTATCTTCTACCTTTTAATCGATTTTCTATATTATTGAAATCATTACTTTGTTAGACAAACTAATGAATTTTTCATTGGCTCTTCATTATCAATTTAAAATGCGTTCCGCTCCTATCAATTGCTGTAAAGCATGACAAAAATTTAACGATTATCTTTCTCTCTTTATTTATTTCTTATCTTTTTTTATTTCACAGCTTGTTCGATCTTTCTTCTCCAGATCATTTAAACTGATTAAAGTTAAATAAAAAATCTGAAACTCTTAATTTTTGCTAATTTTTAGAACATAATGATAGTCACGAAAACAATTAAATACACTTCTACTTCATAATGAAACGAATTTTTTTTTTTTCAGGTATATTTATTTTTGTTACGTATTCAATTACTTGAAGAAGTTCAACTTGAAATTCAAATTTACCTTTTTTCATGATTTCCTCATCTTCTTATAGTTTAATTTTCTGTGCTAATGAAAAAGTTGATGAAGTTTTGGATTTGTTTTTTTAACAATATTACTAATAAATAGAGAATTACATAAATACTATTTAGATAAGAAAGATAAATAGTGCTAATACTGGATAACTTAAGTATAAAAAATGCTCAGCATTTCATTGTATTTAGACAGCTGTGAACTGCCATTTATTTACGAGTCACGAAGCTTGTTCGTCTTGAGAAAGTGTAAAATGGTGTATGCATGACATCGATCTTGGCACACATGAAGCTATTGTTTACTAATAGCAAAAAGTCGATGAACATAGTTTTTCTGCTTAGCACTTAAATTACTCTTTTTATCTTTAGCTCCAAGGACGAATAGTGAGTGAACTATTTCATGGAAATGAAAATTGTCTCGTCCCTTTTTTTTTCAAAGTTTATTCCAGGACATTAAAAATTAATTTTTTTTTATCTTTCAACTATAAAATGATGTTTTTTAGTCTAGTGGATCATCATGTCTGCACAAATAATTGGGGCATCATTGATTGACACAAATTCATTACTCATCATTTGTCAAGGAATGCTCTCAAGAGCTTAATTGAGTTAATTATGCTGTCGAGGCTTTAATTCTTTTACGATTTTATTCTGCTTAATTAAATAGCTCTTTTCCGTTAATTTATCATTTTATTTATGTAAATTTCCATTTATAATAAAAATGACTTATTTTTCTGTTCACAGGGGATATGGTGGGCTTGCAGAATATTAGAGGGTGAGTTTTATGAGTTTTTACTATCTTTAAGTCTTATATATTCTTGAAAAGCTCGTAAAAATGATTATTGTCTTACTGGGAGATCTTGTTATAAAAGACCCTACTAACTCATGTATAAGGAATTATTTTTGATTTGAGACGTCATAGTTAGTGTCTCGTGTGGTTGTGACAAGTGCACAGATTGCCACAATCTATCCGTAGACACGAGAGCGACCAAGACCTCATCTAACTGTCTGTGCAGCTTCTCTACAGTTTGTGACATTTCTCTTCTCTCGCGTGTTACCTCTATTTCCGATGAGTTAATTAATTCAGTGAACTTGGACACAATGGGGTTCGTCAATATCCTGTTCAGTCAAGGGTGTCATGACAATATCCATCAACATCATGATGATGACATCGATAGCCCTTAATCAATGACAAAGTATGTTATGTGTTTTCCAAGCAAATACTTTGAAGTGTTGCTAAATAAATTACGAATGTTTGCTAAGGGAAAAGACAAGTGTCAAGCAAACTAGAGAACGTGATTTTCAACTAATCGATATTCTGCATCAATAAATCGTCAGGATTCGTGCAAACTTTAGTTAGATATTCAGGAAACTTTGTCACAATATGGCGGATTCATTTTATAAGATGCTTCTACTGATGCTATTATAAATGATTTTAATTTTAAAAGCACTTTTTATCATTCTAATGGATTTTTTGTAACTCTCGTTGATCATTTTTTTAAATTATTGTCCAAAACAATTCTATACTGACTTTGACGGATGAATTATTTTTTCGTATCTCTATTTGTTATTACGAGGGTAAAGCGAAAATGAATAATAATGGATAATTAATTGAATTAAATATCATATTTCGTGGTGAAGTACTTCTAATACTCGATAAATTATTTTAATAAATAAATCAATAACCAATGTTATGTTTTAATCGATCAGGAATTTTTAATAGAAAAAAAATGTTGATATGAATATTCAATTTAAATAATTGGTTGTAAAAAATATTTTTCTCTTTTTTTTTATAACGTGACATAAAATAACAATTCACCTAATAAAACTATGTGGGATTGGAATGTACTAAAGTGAAAAAAAAAAACAATCTATAGGTAAATGCAATTTGTTAAAATGATAACATCTACGAGACTCAGTTTATTTTTATGATACTCTATACCAGAATTTTTAAAGTTCACAACTACTATATTGAACGGTGGATCTTTAAACTTGTCTAAAGTTTTTTAATCCACCTAACGAGAAGCAAAAATCCCTCAAGTATTCTTAGCACTGGTTTCTCACGAAGCTTAACTTTGTTCAAGTGTGAACATTTTATACTTGCAAATAGTGACAAATAAACGCTTAATTAAATACGTGTATAGATGTACATATATAAGTGTCGTAATCTCTAGAAATTAATTAACGGCTTGTATATGTTAAGCGGATTCAAGTTACTGTATCATTTCTCATAGCACAGATCACCCCGATTATTGGAAATTTCTAATGAAATGAAGTAATCAGTCGTTTTGGATTATTTATTTTCTAGAGTTGGAAATCAACTGAATTAAATTGAGAATAAAGTTTTTTTTTAAAAATGTAGTTTAATAAAATATATATGATTTTAGTATTGCTTCATACAGTTTATGTGTGGTCAATTGAAGTTATGATTTATAAAAATATTTATAACTTCTCATTTTATTTATTTTTTTTATTAAAAACATGACCACCGAGTAATATGAGAAGTAATATTTTTTTTATCACATATATGTTTTAAAATTCAATATATTCTTCATTGACTTCATTGAATTACATTATATATGAATTTTTTCACTGAAAAAAAGGGCATTATTTTATTTATAATTCAACTTGTTGAAAATATTCAAAGTGTTGAATTATATGTTGAATATTAAAATCATATTATTATCATTATTATTTCAATGTAATATCTGAAACCTAGAATATGCAACTGGCAATCGCCTAAAGGCCTCTAGTAAAAATAAAAATTAAATACAGTTTTTAAATTATTTTAGAATTTTAATTGAGATATTTCATTTCATAATTTTCTTTAGAAAATACATCAATATTTCGGACAAAAATTTATTCATTCAATGTGACTGCTTCTTTGTCAACTAGTACATTGATTTGATAATATTAAAAAAAAAAATCATTGCTTCAAAAAATTGTACCGTATTGAATAACTTTTTAGTAACTATTTTAAAATTCTATTTAAAATAAAAAATTTTCTATTTGGATAGAAATAATTTTTTTTTATATAAATGAAAAGTTTGAATTAATTACCTTTTTTTTGAATAACTCACAAAGCAGCATGTGAGTTTATATTTGAATAGAGAGAAAAATATATTTTATTAAACATTCATATTTTTTTTTTATTGCATGAAGACATAAATATTAACGATTTGCTTAACTATAAATTTTTATCACAATCGTCAAGTAGGTTTGTAGACTGCACGAGCAGTTCAATCTCTGATCAAATACACAGCAGCAGCAAAGACTCATCATTAAATCTCTAGCAGTGATACTTGAAGAGTTTTTGCTGCTAAACTATATAATGATGCTGTATGATCAGCGCAAAGTTACTGAACAATGAGGGCTTATGTTTCAACGAGTTGATCGCAATGTAACTTAATGAAAGGCGCGATATCTGATGAAGGATTGTTAATTACTCTCTTTATAGAAGCGATAGCATTTCTTGGAGAACTGCTATCCATCTCATAGTAAAATACCTTGATAAAGATTTTAAAAATCATGATAACACCATGTCAGCATTCTAGTCTTGGTATAATCAAGTTCCCAAGTGACATTAGTGTGATTAACAAAAAAAAAGGAAACAGAGCTATTATTTAAAATAAATGTTTATTACGTGAAAGGAAGAGGTTGGCATGGCTTGATACGAGTGATAACAGTCTGTAATGGGTAACAGTCGGGGCATTTATGGAGTAAAGTAGTCACGCATTAAGGCTTCCCCTTTGTCGTACTTTCCTTCATCATATTAGAGACTTTTGAACTCTGATCGACCAGCTTAAACTCCAATTACACCTACTCTCTTCTTCACCACCCTATTGTTTTATTAGATAACTTTTATATGAGGGCTACACGTCCTACATCAGTCTTGAAGATAAAATTGAAAAAAAAAAAAATACATTCACTAGATAAGCGTAATGAATAATGACTCAATGAAGAGTTATGAGTAGGCTGTTGGCTGTTGAGAAATTGCCTAGTCAGGGAAAATAAATGGAAGGCTTGCGTTTGATCGAGAAGAAGATGGCTCTTCACAGGAAGGAGAGGATGAACTAGAAGACGAAGAAGATCGAGAAAAAACAAAGAGTCTTAGTTCGTTAAAGGGCTCTTCTTTCTTCAAGGTACAAAGAAGAATGAATGAAGGGAATGGGGGTAAAATTCATTGAGTATGGTCGTTTCTTTATGTATTATCTTCCATCGCCATGGCAACATGTTTGTTAATTTCGTTCCAATTTTGCATTTACCCGCTCTTTACTTTTTTTTATAGATTTTCAGACTCTGTGATTATGCTAAAAAATTATTATTAGCCTCATCAACATCTTGAAAGGTGTTAGGGGAAAAAAAGGAGTCTTGGTGGAAATTAAGACTATAACTTCATGAGGTTGAATTAACTCCTCTTGAAATTTATAGTGCTGTTAGTTTATTGACGTAGGTATTTTATTCGAGAAAAATAAAATCGAAAAAAAAGGCTTGGATTAAGATAAAAAATACCATTCTAATTTTACTTAAATTAAATTGGTTGATAATGATGTTGGTGATGCTATTTAAAAATCATTTCCTGCACTATTTAGAATCTAGATGACTCATACAACTTCCTGATTCTAAATTTAAGTAAAATTGACTTATCAAATTAATGGAATATTTGACAGTCATTCAAAAATCGAAAAATTTCAGTCTAGAGACTGCTATGATGAATGTAGGGTTACTAAATTGGACTCAAGGAAGTTGACAACGTATAGTGTTTCAGAAAGGAACAAAATAATGAAATACTCTGCATCATAGTAATTAAAATAGCTCTGTTTATTCAAGTATTGTAGTTACTCTTACCAAGTAAGAATTATAATATTTGACTATTAAGACATTCATTTAGAGAAATGTAGATTTTAAAATAATTAAGAATTATAACATTAACTTGGTAAGAAAATCCATTATTTAGCATCAAATATCACTTAATTTTTTCAAATGATTATCAAAAATTACATAGTTAATTGTATGTAATACTTAAAATTAATATTTAAAAAATTTGTATAGTCTCAGAGAAAAAAAAAATGAATTCATCCAAGAGTTGTTTATTGGACTGAAAAAAAGTTTTTCATGTGAAAACGTTCTATGGACACATATAACTTTGAATAAAAATTGCTTTCCAAAGGAGAAAAAATGTTGAGCAATAAAATTAATTAAAGCAGAATTTTAGTCATTCTTTTTATCCATCTCTGGCTACAGAATTAATGAATTAATTAAAAACAAACAAATGTTTTTTTTTTTTTCGTCAACATAATTAATTTTTATCAAACTAAATTTAATTTTCACGTAGGAAATTTTAATTTTTATTATTATAATGTTTTTAAGTAACACATAGGGAAACGAATGTAGTTGGATATAAAAAAAAATATTCTAAAAGTAGATAAAAGTAATTATAGGAGATAATAGAATGATAGGAATGACGTTGTTACTTCAGGAGAATTTTACGAAAGCCTTGTTAAAGTATATACGTGTATAAATGACACTAAACACTAGTTTTAGGTCCCAGGAAATCAGAGGGAGTGTATTTAGCAGCTGTCGGGTGAATAAAATTGTGGATCGTAGCGTCGGGTTTGCGTGAGCAGAATCAATTATCAACTTCAAGGCGATTCCAATTCCAACGGCATTTTAGACAATTCCTTTGGCTTTATCGTACAACCACATTGGCATTGGAGTGCACTAACCTCTAAAGACCTCAAGTCTGTCTCTTCTGAGATATTCATAGAAATGTTTCAAAGAATCCAATGGCTATACGTATGTTGTTTCCCCATAGATGTGTGCGTTAGAGGGGATTGACGATATACGACTGGAAAGGAAGCGTCGGTTATTTATATCTTATTCTAACTAACCAAAATTTCTTCTATTTATATTGAAAATAATACACACGAGATAAGTCTAAGCTCTTTACGTCTTTCACTCCACTACTTTTTCTTCGCAAAAAATTCATTGTTTATTTTCATGATGATGAAGGTCAAAGTTTTTATGATGTTGATGAGAATCATCTCAATTAAATTGATTGTAATAAAAAATTTTATACTCACATTTTTCATTTGGGGGATTTTTAATTTCCTATTAGGAACCAGTGCTTTTTGAGTGATTAATATTGTTGGAAACTGACGTCAATATCAATGCAATATTGGTGCTAATTATTTCATATGACTCTAGATAATTATACATTATTTACAACGAATTTCAATTTGTTATAAATTAACAAAATTAAAAGATGACAGAAATACGGATTTTAATAAATGAAAAGTTTGTCGTCAGAGCATAAAGTGCACCCAGATCCATTTTTGATTTTATGTTGCAAATGAAAGTTATTTATAGTTTATAATTAAAGTAATGTTATTGTTTACAATTATTACGGATGAATGATGGAAAAGAGATATCAATTGCATGTTGATTATCGAATGGAATCTTTAATTATTAGTAATTGCATTTATTATTATTATTATTCCGGTATAAAAAAATGTTATTAATATTTCAATTTTATTACTTGGAATTTATTGAAGTATTATTGTTAATAATACTTTGATTTATTTCAAATGTTGAACGATTAAACAAAATTATTGATCAATTTTTTTTTCTCGCTCTAAAAGGGAAATGATTAGTTTCCAAAGTAGAAGTTTAAATGGATGTAACTTTGAGTTTGTATTGATTCCAAATTATTAACAGAAAATACCTGAGAGTGATGATTATCATATCAATGAAGTATTTTCATATAAAATGCTTCGCACGTAGACTACGCATTCACATTCTTTGTCAGCAGTTATCTTAAACTTCACCATTTCCGTAACTCAACTTCTTAACCCAGTTTACCCTTTGTAACTGGTGTAAAGAGTGAGTTTAAAAAATTCTCCTATAGTTAAGTACCAAGTTCAGTAAAGAAGAAAGCCATTAAGTGCACATAATATGGAACGTGATATTGGGGTTTCGTATACAGTAAAAAATAAGTCGAAAAATAGATCCCGTAAAAATGAGAGGAGAGAAAAAAATGGATTTAATTAACTTTTTGTCGGTTAATTAACTTTGTCGACATAGTAGGCGTGAGTCAATTAACCAACAAATTCCCCGAGTTTTTCTTAAAATAAAAAAGGAATGCCGCCAACAATAGCAGTAGTGTAAAGAAGAAAAAAAATTCCACAAACCGAGAGGCACTTATTCGCATTTTATTGCTATGAGACATGCAGTAGCGATCGTACAACGCACTAGAATGTGGATATCCGAGGCTTGGAGACTTGGAACCAATTTCCGTGGTAGCTCCATTAACGACAGAATGTGCGATCGGGGGCGTCGTAACTGTAGCAAGTTTTGGCCCCTTCTGGGTCACTTTTTCTCGGGATAACGGCAGTTTATTTCAACAAACGCTCGGTCTAGTCGCCAGAAATTTTTCAATGGCTGACTATAAATTTTATACCAAATCGTTTTAAACTTCACGCTATTTTTAAAGATTTTTTGAGATAATTTTTAACGATAAATCATTGCGCGAATGTTACTCGTAAGATGTTGTTGCCTGAAACTTTCGACATTTTTCAAAGGATTTGGAGAATTCATATGTCAATTATTTTTCTCAAGATAAATAATGATAAATAGCATTTATTTATTTACTTATTTTGTGCATCTAACTAGTGAATGAATTTCTGGGCGTTAAAATAAATATGACAGCTAAAAGAATTTGAATTTTTTATACGAAAAAATGTTGATTGATTATCTGAAACTAATTGGAAAAGGCAGCCTTTTTCTTTTATTAGACTACTATTAATTTTTCTTGAAAAAGAGTATAAGAGAGGTAAAAACTCTTTTCTAATTCCTTTGAAGGGAATTTGTTTTTTTTTTTGCTAAAATTCTCTCAAAGCTATTAAAAGGTTTGATTCACTCTTCAAAACCTTTCCTTTCTATTTAACCCTTCTAGTACGAATTACGATAAAGCACCTTTCTCTTCACGTCACATTCAATCACTGCGCCGTAAATCCACACAAACGAAATTTATCGCTGGTCCAATATTTACAAGCACGGGGATAGTAGTATTTATCTGACGTGATTACAGGCTTCGGGCGGGAACTAGAAATCTGTGTTGCCAAGAATTATACCCTCTTCGATTTTTTTTTTTTTATAAAAATTTTTTTTTCCCTCGATGCTCACCAAATACTCTTTATTTATTTACTTTATCCTACTTTTTTCTATCCCTTGTTATTTTTTTCTTTACTCTGCTGCACCATCAAAATGAATTATCTCACGTGCTTCAGCAACTTTTGTCACGTTGAACATTATATACTCACAATAGCTGCACAATTCAATGTAGTAATTTTTACATATATACACAAACTTTGCTAATAATAAATAAAGTTTATGTTACATATTTTTTATTTTAATCGTTAAATCAATAATTTCTCTCAAGAAAAATTATCAATAAATTCCAACAGAATGTTAATCACTAATTTTTTGTGTTTTAAATTAGAAATCAATTTACTTGAAAGATTGATAAAAATTGAACTGACATTGAAATAAAAAAAATTTGCGCAAAAAATTTCTAGTTAATCCTAAAAAATGTGTGTTTTAAATAAAAAGCTTTCATCATAAATACTTATTTCAAAAAAACATACACGATATTAAAGTACCAAGAAAAAAAAAAAAACTTTAACGAGAAAATATTTTCAAGGTAGTTAACTTACAAAGAAATATATTTTTTATTCTTTATACACTTTATTTTTCTGCAAAAAAAAAAAGAAATAATTCAAATACATACATCAGAAGTACTTGATGAAAAATAATACCAATGCAGATGTACAAAATAGTCTCTTCAAATAGTCAATAATGAAAAAAGGGAAAAAAAGGTTGGTAAAAAGTCAGTAGTAATGTTCACTAAATAGACAACAGTAATGAATTGAACAATCGGATGGTAATAAACTCGGTTAAATTAGATATGCAAAAGTGGTATTATTGAAAATTTGATAGAAGCATAAATTAACATGGTAATCAAATCTATCAAATGAATGGCATATAAACAGACAAAAGAACATACATATCTATGTATATAGAGCGTAAAGCAAACGCTTACGACACGTTTTGCCCCATTGCATTCGATGACGTCAGCCTTGAATCTTTAACAGTGGATCAATATTCTTTGAAGCGTAATATTCGCAGTAATATCTTTTGAAAAAGACCCCTTTGAGCGATTGTAGAGGTACTCTTTAATACTCTAAATTCGTTGATACACCGTGACATGAAAATGCTCTGATAGTTTCAAATTTAAAAAGTACACTTGAATCTCTTATAAGATACATCCGAATAAGTTTTGTTCATTCTTATAAAACATACCGAGGATTCTTAAATGAGGAGAGAAAGCTCTTTCCTTTCTATGTGAAAAGAGACACATCACGACCGCATGAGGTCATACAAAGTTCATGGATCCAGGAACATCTTGGCGTGACTCCAACACTACTTCAAGCCAATCGACTTCCACAAGATAGTCCAGCAGAAAACACACGTCATGCTATATTTCTTATGGCAGTAGTTGTCGTAAGAGAGCTAGAGGAAATTTTTAGAAAAATTGTGTGTCGTTCCCAGATGCACGATTCATCAAGATTAGGGAAAAGTTAAAAGTGTGTTGTTTTAACAAAAATATTTTCTCCAGTTGGATCAACAATTCTTACAATTGAGATCAACGCTAAATCCTTTTAGTACACATGAGAAAAAGAGAAACATCATTTTACATAGAAACTTGGTATACTCTGGGTATAAAGGGTGATGAATAACGAACAATATAATGGATGATGGGCTTCAAGGTGTTACGAACATACATCAAAACTATATTATCCACACCCGGCTATTGTTAATCGAATGTGAAATGTTGTGTACGTGATAGACCGATGGAAGTTCCAAGATTAGATGCCATATTCTCTGATGACGTTCATACGATCGATATTTTAGACCGTTTACCGTCCAGGATAAATTGAAAATCAGTTATTGTATTGTTAAGTATTTAAATAATATTAATGGAGAATGGAGCAACTCCATTTTTAAATAGAACAATAAAGTTATATAATTGATAAAAATATTCTAGATCAACTTTAATGAATTCATTAACTTTATCTTTTGGTATTGAATTAAAAATTAGAAATAATTCAACAAGACAAATTTTTTTCACACTCATTAAAGATAGTATCTTAGGAATTTTCTTTATAAAGAATTTTTCAAATAATTACATGAGACCATGTTAAAACGTCGTATAAAATGTCAATTAAATTTTGTAATTGAGCTGAAGTAATGAAGTGGTGTTGATTACTTGTCTAGTAGGTTATAACACTTTAAAATAATTTGATTAGAAAATTGATGGAAAATTTCATATTACTTTGTATTATAGAGGAAAGTGGTTAAAAGAATAAATATTTTAATAAATTAATCATCAGATATCAACAAAGTATTAATAATAAATTAGAATATTAATCAAAAAAAGTTTCGTTAAATTAATCAAAGATTAAACAAAGATTAAAAATAGCAATCTTTTATAAATTTACTCTCAGCTGATAAGTATTTTTCATGTACAAACAAACAAGCTTTCGAAAATAAATTATGCATCTACATGAACTAACTTCATCAATAATTTATTTTCCATTGCTTTGACTTTATATTACTTGGACTTTATTTAAGTCAAACGTAAAGTCATTCAATTAAACACTTATTATTTTATATTTAAACAACTTTCTTTTTTATGATAATAATAATAATAGTGTTCTGAGAAGTCATTTTAAAAAGCAATAATACAAACTATCTTTATTTAAAAAAAAAAACTATGAAGCTTCGCTCATTATCATTACAAGTTGGAATAAAAATCGAAATGAAGCTTCAACTTCTGATGTTAAATAGTAATATAATATCAAAAGAATGGAGTAAAAAACACTTTACAGAAAAATGAAAGTATTCTTCTTTCGTTTTAATAAATGACGAGAATTGATAATTAAATATAATAAATTTGATGTTATTTCAAATAGTGTTGGTGTTTTTACCACTACAAGTATATGGTTCTAACTTGTAGTCTTTTGTGGTCTGTTGTAATTAGAAACTTCGAGACCCTATTGTGGAATTTTGTCACTTGCTCTACATAATCCTGAAGCTAAGCTCCTATAGATGACACCCGGCGACTGCATGCTGATCGTAATTGTGGTCACAACACGATACTAAGCCACAACCACTATTCCCTGTCTCATCAACGGCATAGCTACCGCTCATGATTTGTCCATCGTCATTCTCGATATCACTGATAATTAATCATATAGGCATGTTGGTGTTTCAAATATGCTGTATTAATCTATTATATACCACCATTCTCCACTATCTTTTATTTTTATAAATATACCTTTTATCCTGACGTGTATACATACATGTTTAGAATCACAAAGACGTTGTTTCAATCAACAAATAATACAAACAAAAAAAGAGTTACCTGTTGGAAGTCATGAAAAGGTCGACTGCAAAAGGATGACAGCTTAATAATAATCCTCCAACTAACACGTGAGTTTTAACACGCTTTTACACGTAAACACTTGGTCAACACATTTTCAAAACACATCTTCTAAATGCAAACACTCAACTATTTCATAGTGTTTTTTTTTTTAACTCAGTTATTTGCATTTTTATGGATGTTTCGTTAGATACGATTTTATCAATCTCATTGGCTGATAAAAAATCATCAAGTAAGACTTGAATGATTTTTATTGACAATTGATGTCTTCAAATATGTCAATCATTGAAATAGCATCTGTCTTTAGGAACGTAACAATAATGCTCAAGTGATGTCAACCCACTCCACCTGACTGCGTGTCAATTTTTATTTCACATTTCGTTTTATGCTCGTCATTCTCATATTTCGGAGTGAAGGACCAATCTCCAATTTGATTGGACAATAAAGTCCCAACATTGTCGACATGTCCAGGGTCATACACTTTTACGAATCATTGCAACATCTGTAAAAAGGAAAAAAAAAAAAAGAGTTATATGAGTTTTATTTAGATGAAATGGCTCAAGAGGTAAAAGAAGAGAATGAGAAATAATATCAGAGTTATATCAAGATAAGGAATAATTTAAAAAAGTGTTGACATAGCAATTTTTTTTGTCAGTTCAAAGACAAATTAAGAGCGGCAATAGCTTGTAGTGATAAAAGAAAGGAAAAACATGAAAGCGTTGTTAATTAAAGGCAATAGTTTATCAGCAAAGTGGCAAATCAGCATTTCAAATCCACAAATCAACCTCTTCTTGTTAACGTGTTCATGAGTTAATCGTGGTATTACGAAGCTTAGAGTAATTAAATAAAAACATTCGTGAAATCTTTACCTCAATATTGTAGAGGAAGTCATTTGTTTATTGATTAATAAAATGTTTATTTTATTCAACAAAACAATTGTGAAAAAATATTACAAAAATTTTCTACAACAATCAGACAATTTTTCCATAGCAATTAAATTTGCAAAAAATAAAATTGATCAAGGACTATTGTTTATTATACAACGAAAAAATACAATAGAAAAGTAGTGGTCATTTATTCAGATATTGTTTGTTTTATTATTATTTTTTTTTTTTTTCCTTTAATACACAACTTTTTGTATATGAATTCAATTTGATGAAAATATTTGCATTAATGATATTCTACTAAGCACCATAAAAAGAGTAAAAATTTTTTTTCTGATTAAATTGAAAAATATTTCGTCTATTTTGTACAGGATAAAATAAGTCAGGTCATTGGCATTTTAAAAATATTCATTAAAAACTAATATCCTTCTATTAAGTACAGTTGGGAACTTTTTTGCTCGCGCAAAATAAAATTTAAAACTCTTAAATTCTCTTGGTATTAAATGATGGTGAAAATTCGAATGTAAAATACGAACAAACGATGAAAAGCTTGTGGCAGAGTAGAGATAGAACTGAAGAATAAGAGAAAAATCAAATGAACGTACCCTGAGGTTTTGGATATAAAAGTAGCATAGGGCATTTTGGATAATGTAAAACACAGTTGGTCAGAACGAGTGTAACACTGGTAATAAAGCGATTAGTCACACACTACGAAAGTTAATGGTTACTTTGGGGCCCATCACACATGGGTGGACACGATATCCGCGTGGTTCAACACGTTCCCTCGTTTGAGTTGGAACGTGATGTCGACAAGTACGTCGTTTCCATTCAAGAGTCGCCGATGGACTGCGCGTTGGTGCGGTGGCGCAGAGATGTGGGAGCGTCCGATCACTGGGGATAGGAAGCAGCAAGCGAGCAGAAGGGTGAAGTGGGCAAAAGGATCATCCCTCTTTCTCGCTCTTTCCGTTGCTTTGGTTCTACATTCAGCTTTTGGCTTGCTTATATCCCGTTCCACTCAGTTCGTCCACGCGCCCCTAGCTCTTTCCGCATCGTTGCAACTGGAAACTTCGAACTTGCTCTCGTCTATCATTCTATATCTATCCATTCCTTCTTCTTTGGTTCTTTTCACTCTCGTTCGTTTTACCATCTGCCAAGCTCTATCTCACCCTCTTCGTTGTCACAATCTCATTGTCTTTAGCTTTAAGAGACGTAGATTTCTAATTTTACTTTCAATCTAAGGTGACGCGAAAATCCTTAGATTATCTTGATCCTTGGTTTTGTGCATCATTGAATATTTTTCCAATTAAAATGAGAATTAGGATCCGTTGTCATATCATTCTCGAAGCTTCAATCGTGAGATATTCAGTTCTAAACTCTTTAGGTACCACGTCTGGAGATTAATGGACGTTTTTTTGAGGAAAAACAGAAATTTACGAACTACGCTAAAATTTGATAAATAGAACAGAGAAATAAATTTTAGATTAAGACAAGTTTCTTTGGAGTTTGTAATAAAATTTATTTTAGCTGTGTTTAATTTTATCGGTTTAAGAAAGATATTCTTTAAATATTTAATCATAACTAGGATGAAGAATAAAGTTGAATGATTGAAATTTTTTTTTTTTTATTACTCTTTACTATAATTATCTTTTAAATAAATCAACATGAAAATTTAATCATTTTATTTCTTTTTGAAGAATTTCAACAAGTAAAGTATTTTGTTGTTTATTTAATTTTCTTTAAAAAAAAAAAGGTTATAATAATAGAATGAGATCAGTTTGAAAATTTGTAGACCTAATTTGTGATAAGGGCAATGTGTCAACGTCGTGTGTCGTTTGTGTGTGTGTGTATTTAAAGAATAGAAGATTCAATATAGCATTCATTAAAAAATGAAAATTTCCCACACGTCCTTCACAGAGAAGTGAAATGTCAAAGTTGACCTGTTTCATGATTTTGTTTGAAAATAGGCAGCCTTAATTTTTTTATATTCGAAGAAGAGGTGAAGTATTTTTTCATATCTCATAATGACGAAGGGTGGTAACTAGTTCCTTTAATAAAATTAAAAAAAAAAATCATTATGACATAAAAATAGCAGGAAAATAATAAAAAAAACTGGATAATATTCATTATAATCTATTAAAATTTACATTTATAAATAAAAGAATTTAAAAAATTTGTTAGCAAAAATATTCGAGAGAACATAGAGACGAGGCAGTTTTTTATCCACGTACTGAGATTTGATAGGATAAAATATCCGTAAAATTCATTTTGAAAATATAGTTTGAATTCTTGAACACAGTAATGTGAAACAAACAAATAATAATTAAATGCAGTAATATTAAAAAATCTTCTCCAATATGAAATGCATATTCGTTATAAATAAACGTGACACATCTGGATGAAAATGTAAAATTTTTTGTTAATATACCATAACTGGTATTCTAAAAGTGATTCAAAATGTCTACAAAATAATACGATATTCTCTAAGAAATAGAGTGGCTGCTTTCTTCGAGGCAAATTCCTCTATTTCGTATTCAAGATTCACCACTTTTACCTTTGCGCCTTGGGCTTATATTCCCACTCACTAGATGCTTCAGTCTTGCTAAATCTCAACTCCAACCACCTATTATCATATTTCGTACTTTACCACCAATATTCACTTTAGATTAAAAATTATATCAAATAAATCTCGTAAAATTACTCCTTATTTTTACTCAATTTTCATTTCAACGTGCTTTCCACCATTCACACTTGGGTAGTATCAGATAAATTTCCGGAAAGCCATTGCTCATCTAGAGGAAGTTAAATCATTCGGAAAGGACAGAAAAATGGATTTCGGATAATTTTAATGATAAGATAAATAGACAAATGCCTCCTGCTGATGTTGAACATTGAGAAAATTTTTTTAGTTTACATATTAATTATTTAACAATTATTCAATCTTTTAAATAAACCATTCACCATTACTTTCCTCGTGATTCTTCCATTTTAATAATAATCTTGACATTTGTGTAGTAAAAATATTGTTTCAATTTATAATTCACCTTTTTCGTGATTGAGGGTTGAACGAATTTCAGCTGATTTCCGCGAATAATAATAATAAAAATGTATCAGTATAGATAGATACATTAATGATATTCCTAAAGTATAGAATATTATGCAGAGGCATACAATTCTCTATTGTAAAGAACCAGTAATTTATTCATGATTGTTCTCTTTGAATCGAGAGATTCCTCTTGTAGCTATTCTTTCTTTAAATTACGATATTTTTTATTCAATTGAAATAATCTATAAGTAAAATGATTCGAGATACTTTTTTTTTTTTATTGAAGTTGGAGTAAGCAGTCGTTATATTTAATGTTGTTTATCGATGAAAATTTTTCCCTACGGATGTTGAGTTTAGCTTGTACGGAAGACCAGGGTCAGAGTTGTCACACGTTATACATACGTTTCCGTTTGCCAATCTTGTTCGTTCATGCGTAAGTAGGAATACGTGTGTGTAGGACAAACGGGTGCTTTGTAAACGTCAAATTTGCAGTACATTCACTTTAGCTTTAGCGAACTGAACGTGATGAAAGGTAGACCCATTGGATCCTTGTTGAATTTGTTTATTCATTGGAACGAATTTGTATCTGTTTTATCAGAATACTCACTTTGCTGTAGTCAATGATAGAAAATTTAAAACTCTATTTCCTCTTAGAGATGCTACATGATAATCCTTCGATTTAAGTTGACTAGGTTAGTCGAGGCTGAAGTCAGAATCGATATTTTCTCAACAAAACTGTAGCTGGAGAATGAAATATTGTTGAATATATTGAATTTGGCGTCAAACTGAAATGCTCAAAATCTAGCTTTGCCAGTTCATTGCTGTTAAAGGTTCAACTAATTTTGAGATGTAATTTAGAGGTCTCGGTCGATTGTGAGGTTTCTTGAGTCTCGTTTAACTTATTAATGAATTTTCCAAGTCTGAATTATTTTAATGATGCTAAATAAATAAAAGAAAGAATAATCAAATAATTAATTAACAGAGTAGGATCATTGATATTTGAATTATTTTATCATGTTGAATAACTGTTATTTTTGGCACTCAGTGGCAAAGATTAATATTTTTAATGTCAAATACTTTCGATTCATTGACAATGAAATTTTCGTTATACAAAAAAAATGTTCATTTAATCAATTAAGTTTAAATACAAGTGACATTAAATTAATTCTTTAATTTCATTCAAAATGATCAATTCAATGGTAAATATGAAGAATTAGAAATTCATTATTGACGAATCACTTTAAAAAAGTTGCAAAGAAAATATAAAAAAAAAATGACTAGTAAATAATACGAATATTCTGTTATTTACTGAAACTCTACCGTCACTATTAGTGCTTACTTGCATGGAAATTTCATCAAATAATCTGCTTGATTCTTGGTGACCTCAAGATGTATCGATTGACCGTTTCAAGATTCAATTCGGTCTACTCGGTTAGAGATGTTGTCAAACAAAGTTGGTTACGTTCGACTGATTTTTGAGGTCAAGAATTTCAATAAAAAGAAAAAAATTAAAAGTTGTAAAATTGAAATTTTTACTTACTGTTGTTTATTAACAATGAATAATAATAAAAATAATAATAACAATAGCATCATTATAAACCAAGAGTTTTAATATTCTTTTTTATCAGAAAAGTATATCAGACAATATTTGTTCAATGATTGAAACTATATCTAGTTGGAAAAACAAAACTTTGCAACTCAAAGCCATTGTTACATGAACAAAAAAAACAACGGTTTCTAACTTAAGAAGAATTGTTTTTTTCTTATTTATTCAGATCCATTTCAGCCGATTCAACTTATGATGTAGTCAGTTTCAAGTTATTTTTCGACGTATGGAAAGTGATTTTTAAGCAGAATCTATTCAACTATTCAAGAAGATATGAATGGATAAAAATTTGATGACATCTCGAAAACAGTTGGGCTACTTTTGAGCAACTGATGCTTGAAGTTCGATTGGGAATCCGAAACATTTCAATTCTAAACTACCTCTAAAATCATTCCATTCATCTTCATTCTCTAAATTTAAAAATAAAGTGCACACTTCAAATCGTAGTATTTTATTCCAATGCACTTAAAAGTGTTTCAAAAGTGATTACAATTTTAATCAAATAGATAACGTCATTGTAAAACACTTTAATGCCCTAAAATAAAACATTTCTAAATTTAAGATTTACAGTGTAGTTATTTTTAAGGATTTATTGATGATCAATGAATAGTTATATTTGAATAAATTAATAACGTTTTGATGATCTTTATAATTAAAACAATCATGATATGGTATATTTAGGGAATCCAATAAATAGCTAAATTGACGTTGAATTGATCTTTCGATGAATGTTTGTTAATTATTCAATTCTTCAAACGTGTAATTACAGTCGATACAGTGATTTATATTGAGTATGTTTGTTTAGTATATCCATTGGTTTGAAATGTCGGTTCCCAAATGGCATAAAGAAGCTTTTGACTGCTATATTCTATAGACCATTGGACGAGTTCGATGTTCCAAAGAGTTTAACTTTAGCTCTCTTTTATCAAACAGCCAAATAATTTGGTCAAAGATCAAATCTATAGATGCTGCTGCATTGCAGCAACTGTCATTTGAATAAGGAAAAAATTTGTTTCATTCATTAAAAATATCTGTCTAGTTAAAAAAAAAAAATTTATAAATAAAAGAAAAAGCTTTATCTTGAAATCATTTCTTTTTCATAAATATTCTGTATCTACTTTTTTTTCTTCTATGTCTAAAAAGTGCAGCAGTAGAGAAGCAGTGTTTTTCATTTCTCATAAAACACAGTCTGAGATTTATATGTAACAAAATTCAGAATAAAAACGAAGCAGGGATAAATATAAAATTTTAGTTTTTCTACTTGACAAAGTTTGATGTTATTATTCATTTGTTTTCCGTCTTTATTATTAAATGTAATGTAATGTTGATTTTCTACACGTAAACTTTAACTGTTAGAAAAAGTATGAATTAGTGTAGTTGGATGAAGAATTGCAGCGTAACGAAATAAAAATGTTTAGCAAATGTTTAACTTTGAAAAAATATCCATAGATTGTGACATTTATAGCACAATATGGAAGCCAATTGGAAACTTACCAGACATTTCTTTACTGCTATAATCATGATGGCACCTAGTTTCTTTTTAATGGCTTTCTCGTTTCTTAGTTGCGTGTCTAAGCAGATTTTTTAAAACGATCGTTTCTTAAAACTTTATTCCAAAAATAGACTAGTTTTTAGCAAAAGCATCCGCTGCTAGAATGTAAATAATTGAAAAGAATCATTTTTTACTCATTATTTTTTTCAAACATCAAAGTGTTGACATTTTTTTTTATCAATCTCCACGCAGATTCAAAAAGTCTTTTAGATATAAAAAAATGATGAGAGAAAATTTTTCTATCAAATTGGAATTTTACTCATAAATCTGATTTGAAATAAAGCGAGATGTCAAAGACTATGTAATGAAGGTGCGACTGAGGCGACAAGTCACCTCGTAAGACAAAGATAAAAGACGAGAAATTATTATTCGCTAGTAGCAGTCGACGCAAAAGACGGAAATGGTTGAAGCAATTTTATCTACTCTACAGTGCATACACTAAAAGATTCAATGCTCAACTACGGAAGGATGCTAGCAATTCGTGGAAATTTATCCCACGTAGTGACCCGGTAAAACAGAGTGAGTACGATTTTTTTAGATTTGTACTTATTTTAAACTAAGTTCATTATTTTTACCACCAACAAATTGATAAAATACTTTATTTTTACTGACTGTCGGTGATAAATAAGTTGTTGAATTTTCAAGCAACTTTTAAAATTTGATAGATAAATCCAGGACATGAGATAACGTTGTTTAAATAATGTAAAAAGTGTAGACACTTTAGAAAATGAGAGAGAATGAGTCAGTTTGCACTTTTTAGTGGGAATGATAATTTACAGGTATGATGATAGAGTGATTATTTATATGATGATAAATAGAAATATTCCTTGGTTATTTTTTGGTGTGAGTTTTCCGTAATTTTGTACTCAAGTATTGTCGATTCCTGTTTAAAATGTGAGAGATACTTGTCAATGTGTCGGAATTTTTGGATTTTTTTTCAATGCATTTTTTGATCACATATTTTTTCTGAAACGTGAGAATAATATAAAACTTTTTAGATTGTATTATTTTAAAATGCTTCAACTCCTCTTGATTTTTTTAAAATTCTTTTTTTTTTTTTCAAAGTTTTTTAGTGTTCTTAAAACAGTACAACATTATTAGGTAATTGTTAATTAATTAATAATTAAATGACAACTAAAAACATTAATGAATAATTTAAAAATCGATTTCATCATTTACAAAGTTAAGATCTTAACTGCCTTACCCTTCTTAATTTATTAACAATTTTTTATCTCAATTTAAAATACGTTCTTATTTAAGCATGAAATGTTGATTATTTAATTAAGAAAGTAACTTTATGTTGTAGTTAATTAGACATTACGTGAAGTTACACTGGGTCTAGGCTATCGTGTATAAATAATTGATTCAATTAAGCTGGTGAAAAGCCGGTTTATAAATAATCAAGAAATATTGATTCTTCCAAACTTTAATTACACTTACTAGGTTAATTTAAATCCAAGACTGTCATAAAGAATTTATTTATGACTATTTAAAATTAATTCCATTACATTCGAATAAATTTCTAAGTCATGAATAATCATCACAAATAAATTTTTCTCCTTTCAAGAACCCAACTTTCTTTTCAACAATGTTTTCTATTTTATTTCCACATTTTCACAGTATTTTACCCCTTCTCTTCAATACACAAAATTTAATATTTTATTCAATCACAAAATTGAAGATGCTGAATGTGAATCAAATAAACTATACCTTTATTTATTTCTACGATAAATGTCTACTTCATGATATTCATATATTTCTCTGTTATTCTAGAAGGAATATTCTATTTTTTATGCTCAACCTCTTTTATTTATCTGATTGCATTCAATGTTATAAGTCCATCACATATATCCTAGAAAACATTGTGAGCTTAAATATTTGGTTGTTGGTGCAAGATTGAAAGGGTTTTCAAGATTTATAATAGTACCAGTGAATGTATATATTGCACGTAAATATTCTGTGAAGCTGAAAGCGATATTTCGGTTGCAATAAACCGATGAATGTCCTGAATATTTTTGTATCCATCCAGAACATTGTGATTGGTAACTATTTATTGATTGGCAAAGAATTTCCATCAAAAATGAGTAAAGTGATACCGAAAATTGGTCGTGATATCATGGTGGCAAATTTGTGAATAAATAAATGCAAAAACAAGAACAGTGAGCAATTTTCGGTGGAAAGAGGATGAGCTTGAGTTGTAGTTGAAGCAAAAGGGAATCGCATATTCAATCGCAGACGAAAAGAATGTCTTTTATCGGCAGCCGGTGAGCTTTTGTAGCGAATTGGCATTCCATTTGAGTTACAGCACCTCCTGTTACTGCTTGTCCTCAATTCTATCCTCACGTGCTGTCTGACTAGAATTTTTCTTCATTTAAATTCGTGTTTGATCTGTGCACACTATTGTGATTCAGGTTTCTGATATCAATCGAAAGAAAAATATAAAAATATCATCGTTAAGGAGAAATCAAAATTCAATTGGAATGAAGAAAAAGATGTTGTCAATTGTATTTCATGTTGTATTCAAAGTTTTTGAATTTATTACGAGCTTAAGGTGGTATGCAAGTGGAATGTTTGCTGTGGGTTGAGTGTCGAAGGTTTGTGGAAAAGCATGATGAACAAAATAGAGAATGATTCGATATAAATTAATTGATCGTCGAAAGCAATGGGTAACTTTTTGTTGGAAAATCATCAATGAAAGAGAGTTTTATTGTACTTTTTTATGGTTAAAGAATTCATGAGTTATTCATTATAATAAATAATTAATCTATTGCAAAAATGGAAACATTATTCTATTAATATAAAAAATATGAGAGCTTTTGAAAAGCTCGGTGCCATTAAATAGTATTAGAATATAAATGAAAAAATCATCACTCGTAATTTATTTACAAGTAAAAATAATTTTACTATGTATTTTTCATTTTAAAAGAAAATCGTGCAAAATGATAATAAAAGATATTTTTTAGGGAATAGCATTTATGAGTGTAAAATGGCAACAAAGTGTCGGATAAAAACACGTCACTCCCCAAAATGTACAGAAAAATACATTCTTTTACTCGTGTATATTTTCAGCAATTTTTCAGGTTTACAAAACACTCGAAAAAATAGCTTTAAACATGATGCTTTCTCCGGTGTAAATTCAAGCATTTTTATGTAAGTGGTTTCTTTGTCGCGAAAAAAGAATAAAACACGCACATGATAAATATGTTGAAAAATGAAGTCATTAGGTTTCATGAATTTCCGGTGAAAATTTGTCGAACAAAAAGTGTTTAGAAAAAAAGACATTAACAGATTCAGTAACGAGGAAGTGATGTTTGACCAAAGTCGTTAATGTAATAGGTTGTAATGTGTACGTACTACGTGAATAATCACACAAGTTTCAGAACTCATAATTTATTCGACGAGTTGCACGAATAATCGATCAATAATTGGAAGAGCCAATCGCACAGTACTGCTCGCTCGATTTACCCTAAATGTGATGCTTATACCTATTTGGTATTCATCATAGAATTCTGCTCATCAGCTTAGTGAAACATTCAAATTCTAACCATTTCATTAGCTTGTTTTATGTACATTGCTTACTCTTAGCTTGGTTGAACTGTATTTGGACTAAACCAATTACACATTCTACTCATCGATAAGGTGATTGTCTGGCTGTTCATCTCAACCATTCATACATTTTTAATTCGTTTCAGCTGAAATTTTGTGTAAGAGTTGATGATTTAATTAGTGATTGACTTAGCATTGGAAACCAATAAATATTCATTGATTGTCAGTGATGATTACTGATAAGCTAAGAATTGTAGATGAGGTGTTATCAACATCAAATGGAGGTTTTAATAAAGTTACATCATTAATGGCAGCAATGTTTATCAAAACAATTTATATAAATTTTATTTCTCATCAATAGCTACACTTTGAATCCCAGTTTTCCAAAATGCTTTATTTTAATGCGGATAAGTGTGCTAAATATGACGTCAACCATTTGATTAACATTGTAGTCACTTTTAACGCAGATCTAAGTGTGTAGAAAGTGACTACAATGTTAATCAAATGGTTGACGTCATATTTAGCACACTTATTCGTATTAAAATAAAGCATTTTGGAAAACTGGGATTCACAGTGTATTGCATTTGATGTATAAATTATCATTACAAATCATACACACAAACTATGTAGAAAGTTGTTTGATGGATTTAAGGAAATAAAAAAAAAACATTACTATTTTGACTATCAAGATATGAATGCCAAACTACCTTGAATATACTTTCTGAAAATGGAATAGTGAACTTTACTCCAGAATCAATTGTTTTTTCAACAGTTATATCACCATAACTGCAAAACAGTCATTATTTACTGATTCAGCAATGAAGTTTACTGTTTCATTTTTAGAGAGCACGTAAACATTCATAATTGATTGTTTTGAACTTTCGTAATAAAACACGAAAATGAAATAATAAAATACTCCACAAAGCTTTGTTAAATTTTCCTTTTAACTTCAGAAAGACTATGTAGACGTTGATGATACTATAGCTGGAATACATAAGATGAAAAGAATTAGAAAAAGCTGCTATATAGTAAAGCTACTTCATTAAATTTTATATCTAAAAGACTTTCATTCTTCTATGAATCGTCGTGTGTCCTGAAGGCTTGATTCTTACATTATTTGATTTTTTTTTTGTTTCTATTCATCTTGAAATTTTCAGGACGTGAAACTTATCTTTTTCTCAGCTCAGCACGTGGAAAGAGTGAGCTGGTTGCTATAGAACCTTGATGTTCCTCATTTGTACACGTCTCCTATAGTGCTGGATCTGGATAATTTCTTTTCCTTTAATTCCAACATTCCGTTACTCATGTTTTTGTTCCTCTCTTTTTCACCTCTAGTCACCTGAGAACAAAAACAACATAAAGTTGACAAATTTTTGTCGTAATTATATAACTTATATTTATGTACTCTAAAGTATTAAAATAATTGTTGCGAATAATTTTTAACTTCCCAGTGGGAAGTTATTTTTTTTTAAAATCATTCAATAGAAAATTAATTAATAGTTTTTATTCAATTTTGGAGATACCATCCCATTTGTTCATCTTCAACATCTCTCTATAGTTGTTATTTTATTGAATTTGTACCTTGATGGGAAAAAAAACGCTTCGATAAATTGAATGATTGAATTTGTAGTAATTGTTCAAACTTGGTATCTTCTTTATTTTCATTAACCTTTACTTCAAAATTGTGTCACAATTATTTTATTTACAGATCTCAGTCTAATGATGACTTCAAAAATAGCTTCATCAATTTTGATTTGGAATCAATTTTTGTTTTCCAACTTACAGTAATTTAAAACTTGTTGAATTTTGAATCCAAGTAGTTGGAAGAAAAAAGAAAATAACGAAACTTTTTAATAGTTTACAACTTGTGTTTTATTTAAATTTAATGATCGTAGAAGTACAAGAAATTCTGGTTAGATTAAAAATACTAATCTTTTTATAGAATAATTTAGCTTGAAAAGATTACCACTATCAATGATATCATCACTAATAATTCAATAACATTAATTGATTTAACCAATTTTTTACGTGTAACAATTAAAACAAGTATTTTTGAATCGTTTTGAATTTTTTAAAGCAAAGAATTAAATTGTTCGATAACTAGCTCGTATTGATAGAATGAAATTTTGCTTATATGAGTTTGAATCGTTACGAAAAAAAATTTTAAAAGTCTGGAATTAACACTGCAGAAGAAGAAAAATTATCGGCATACATGCAGATTAAATAATAGAATTATTTCAATGAGCAAATTTGTCATATTCACGGATTAGTTTTCAACTTATTACGACCATTAAAGTTCGTCACGGCAATTTTCGCTTCGACTCTAATTAAAACGAATCGCAAATCTGCTGCTGTCAGGAACGGAAGAAAAAAAAATAAAACAAGTATAAACAGCAGGTGTATAGTAGATATAGTGTTACATATTAATTTAAAAGACTAGTGCGCAGACGTCCAAATCCAGTATTTCCCCTTTCTGCTTCGTTCCTTTTCACTGCATCTCTCTTTCCCTCTCTCTCTCTTTGTGCACAAAAGCACTCCAGCTTGATTATCACTTCTACCATCACTTGGTCAGCTATGGAAATCCATTAAAACGTTCGGGTGTTATGTGAGAGCTTCAGATCACTTTTTTTATTATATGAAAAATTGATAAAGCGGCAAGCATGGAAATTTTTGTGGGGATAACCGAAAGACCAACGCTCAGTGTCGCTCAGTTATAACTACATTGCGCATGCAACGTCACCACTGTGGATATGCAATGGGATAAATTTATTCTGTTCTGCTTCGTATTTTGCACTACCGCACTTCGTTCGCCACTCCAATAAATGTGCAGCCTTTATTTTCAAACTATTTTTGTATTTTTTAAATTCTATTTACTTTTTTTTGTTCCAATTGAGAGCTTCTTGAATTTAAATGAGTCTGTATATTATTACAGTATCACTCGAAAGTACTTTTTTAAAAAAAAAAAAAAAAGATTCTAATAATTTTTTTTTTTATTTTAATTAAGAAGCAAATTACAGTTATATTAACCACAATTACATTTACATTGATTTTATTACAATACCAGCATTTGTAACTACCGTTAATTAAACTGTCTTTCGAGTTTGCAATTCATTTTTATACTTCTTGTTGTTTTCCACAAGTTCGCTTCTATTTTCCTTCCAAGCAGGTCGTCCGGTTAATTGAAATGTACCAGTGTCTTTAGTTCTCTCTTCTCCTCTCTCCCCATGCTATCTGAAAGTCACTTTTAAATCCTCATTTCCTTCTATCAGCAAAGAAGTCTCGAATATAAATCCAAGTCTCGCTTAGTGTGGAAAAATAGTTATCTAAATGGTAACTTGCTATTTGAACTTATGAGAGTTGTCGAAGTTGTGAAAATCTGGGGTATATGCCGTCATATAAATATTATTCTTAACAAGTGACTTGGTAGTACAATGTGAGAATTTATATATAAATGTATATACCTATACAGTTTCAGTATATAATGTGCTCGACAAGTATGGAGTCTGTGTGTGCTAGCAACAGTAGCTTGTAGGAGATATGGGGAGCGTTCTATGCTGAATGTAAATCTTCCGAGATGCTGGGGATTGTCATGAGAGGGGGGTTGTTACGGTCGTCAGAAGAGGAAGAGATACGAATGCTCTCTCCAGTGTGCGCGCGGAGGAATTAGCGTTGAATGGAATGGCTTGATGCCAATTCCATCGGATATTAGCATGGAAATGGACTCTGATTTGTGATGCCCGGCAGCTCGCTCGGACACTACTTCCGGTGAATCTAGTGGTCCTACTCACCATTTTAGATGCACTCTCTACCAGTAGGTAGACATTCAATTAGACCTTAATCCCCTTGTTCTCGCTAAAGAAAATCTTTGTGAAAATATTTATTAAGTTTATTTCAGCCAGTTTATACAGATGTAATGTTTCGCAATTATCTTTTCCTGCTTGACTTGCTACACACCCTCAAAACTTCCCTTCAACTAAAGATACGACACTTTGCCGACTTTTTATGTAACTTTGTTGACTTTTATAATGGAGTTCGAAAGGTCGTGAAAAAAGTTATACCGAGTTTTCGAAAAAATGATAATCGAGTAAATTGAACAAGTGATTAAATAATTTGTGTAAAAAAAAATTTATAACAGAGGCATACCAACTGAGTTATAAATTTTGAAAAATAAATTTATTTAAATTATTTATTTAATTATATTGAATAACAAATAAATTTAAAAACATTTAATAATTTTATAAATTATTTGTACAATTTTTTTCAATTTTTATTTTTTTAAACTAAATTAACAAATTTATATATACGAAACTATAAATTATTTTTACAACCCACACAACACCAGTTTGTCAAATGCTCTAATTTAGAAAAATGTTAATAAATAATAATTTTTAAAAGTACTACACTTAATTCATTAACTATATTTCATCCATTTTATTAAATTTATAAAGGAAGGACATGGATTTATTTAAAAAATTTTTTTTTTTAATGTAATTATTTTTTATTTGAGATATTCCAATCTGTTATTCTACTTTTTTGCCACCATCCTCATAATTTTTCGAACAAACAGACTAATAGATCGATGCTACACTGTAAATCGAAGTGGGTTACAGTAAATACACATAAACGTGTTGAATGTTAAATATATTTAAACAAGCCGTATAGTCTTGTTGCCATTTCTTACACACTTCCGAATGTATTAAAATCTATAGTTTGATTATTGCATGCAACATTGAATACATTTACGTGTGTTCACAACAACGACTTTGATAAATTATTTTAAAATTTCAACGAGCAATAATTCATGTAATTTTGTTGGATTATTTGAATTCTCTGATCATTTTTCATATGAACTGAATGGAAAAATTTCTCAACAGAAATAAAAAAAGGGTCTTCGATAGTATATTTAGTGCTTGTTGAATGTTTAATAGGATTATTGCGATTGAATTTCTCGCTGTTAAAAGATAACATTGAGATGGAGAATAATATTGCAAAAACTTCAGGTCAATTCTACTTTCAATCATTTATTTTTGTCATCAGCTGAAAATGTTGATATGGACGATCTAGAATTATTTCATCTTTCAAATAATAATCCTATGGCCTTTTTTTTCGTCCACCGAGAAATTACAGTCAGCGTAGAGATGAGAAGAGAAGCTTCATACACGAACTTCAATAGAACATCCAAACTCGTTCACGAAGAATTATCGGCTTAGCGCTACGCTGCGGACAAATCAGTCGCGCGTCGTACAAAATAATCCCTCAATGTATTTTCCTCTTTTTTAATAGAAAGCTCTCTTTCCTGTAAACCCACTTTTTCAATTCTTTTATTGCATCTTCATCTCACCCTAATATTTTGGAAGATTTTTTTTCGAGTTTTACAAAAGTAAGACTTTTTTTTTTATATAAAAAAATTCTCGAGTATATCCAGAGGGTGGATGGTGAACAATGCAATTTCTAGGAGACTGGTGGTGTAAAAAAGACAAGTCTTCTTCGTGCTCAAGTCTTGATTTTCTTGCTTCGAGGTGCTTTAACTGCGATACCGCTTACCTCCACAACAAAGTAAAAAGAATCTTGTAGAAGTGCTTTTCACATATACTCTTACAGTAAGAAACTCTCCAGTCCACTTTATTCAGTATCTTTTCAGAGTCTGTCTCAAGTATTGGTCGTCGCTATCATTATCTCAATGTTCTCACGCAAACTCAAACCATCTGGCAGGATAAACTGGTATTAATCTCTTCTATTAGATGAAGTCTGTTTTCACTGAGTATTACTGGTTGACTATTATTTTTTTTCCTCCTCTCTTTTGCACAACGTTCAATAAAAAGCACAAGTTACGCTGTAAGCTATTCTATCTTCTAATTGTTGTTGTTCAAGAAAATAACGTTATGATGAATTTATCTTAGGAATTCATTTTTTTATATTTTCCTCTCACAAAACTTCCCGGTAATTCAGAGTTGTTTTTTATTATTCTATTTTCACAGTTTTCTTTTTTTTTTTTGGTAAAGTTGTAAAAGCAACCATCTTCACAAATATATTGGAATTGAATCTCTAAAAAGTAAAAATGAAATTAAAACTTCTCAATTAAAAGTAATTTATGAATTAATTACAATAATTACCATATGTTTTATGTTTCAATCTATAGAAGGAAAAAAAATAAATGAGCAAACTTGGTGAAACAGTTTGAAAATAATTAAATCTAAAAACATATCTCCAAGTTTACTAGCTTATCCTACTTCTCTCATATAAGGGTTGAATATCCAATTGGAATCTGGTTTTGATACACATACCAATTCTCATATACGTACTGCCACGACATTAATATCTAATTATCACAAAGTCTGGTTGGTAAAGTTGGCTATTGCGAGCAATAAGAGGTGCTTGTACGAGGAAAGTTTGTCGATAGAGCACAGTTACAAGGCTTAAAGAACTAAATAGCATTTGACTAAATCTAAAGAGGAGATTTTCTCTATATCTTGGAGATACACAAGTTTTAGTTAGCGAAAATGTATATAAACTTATAGCAACTTTAATGTATTTTACAATGAAAACGTTTTCATGCTTATAAGGAGGAGGCTTTGCTGTTTGTATTTCATGTCTTGGTAAGGTTTAAAATATTACTCGCTCACAGTCGGACTCAGAGGATACTATTCCAGAACACTGACATTGCTTTGGCTCATTGTTTATCGCACTCGAGATGCATTGTTTGTTGAAAAAGTTTGGAGTAATGTATCTACCTACCATGTAGCATTGTGCTGTGGCCACTTATTCCGGCCGACTGGCTAGTAATATATTTCTGCGAGCATTCATTTTTTTGTCTTCCTTTTAGAAAACATCCTTAGGTAAGCAAAAAAAAAACGTCCAGAACATTGTTCTTTGTAGAAATGATGTTAAGAATAATTTATTACTCGAGTTGTGTATAGTTGACGGTGTGCAACAGTTAGAAAAATTCTCTCTTTTGATGTTTCCAAAGTTTGCAAAGAAATTTCATGATATACTAGTTTGTCATATGTACAATTTGTCACAAGTGTCAAAAGCACCGATATTTCGTACGATCTCAATTCTGCTAGTGACAGAAGCACAAAAAGTTGACACTTGGCGTGTGAAAGACGAAGAAAACACCCAGCTTAAATATACTATCGGAAAAGTAGTCGACTGCAAAAGCTACTGACATTTCATACCAATTTCTAAACATTTTATTTTTATTTTATTTTTTTACTTCCACTATCACGTATTTAGTTTATAATTATTTTTGCGTTTTTTTTTATTGAGAGAAAAAATTTACATCTCTAGAAGTTATGAAATGCGTAACAAAAATAGTAATGAGTTGCTACTGTCAGTACCAGACTTTTAGTTTTTTATTAATGCTATTCTTCTCAATCATGATGTGATTATTTATTCAGAAGTTAAGAATGTTCAGAGTCAAAGAATACTTTTTCTTTTGACAGTTATGAATAATTGAAGATAAGGAATCATTAATATTTAAATGAGAATAAAAAAAATTTTAGGTAAAGAGTTGGTTTCTTAATTGCACGGAAAATTCTATTTGCATACTGTTTTTATTGATTTTCGTGTAAATTCAACTGACAGATGGAGAAGAGTAAAAAAAAATAAATTTTCCAAGCGATTTCAATATTCAGAAAAGCTTAAAAAGAACCAGAGTACCATAAATAAATTTTTTATTCTCATTAGAGCATAATTTTTATAATAAGTTAAAACGAAAATTCCTGATTTGCATTAATTAATACTAACTAAAGATAGTATTCTAATTTTAATTATTCTTTCTCCCATAATTAATCCATGTAACTTAACTATTTAAAATAATTTCCATAACCAAATTACGAGATCCCATCTTTTTGCAACCTTTTCTCACTCATCAGTGGTAATAAGACTTGCATCGTGAAAATGCATTAGCAAATTATTTGTCATGCTTTTATAATAGGTTAGCATGCAAGGAACAAATACAGTAAAGTAACATTGAAAAGCGTCGAGTCAGAAAAGTTCCGGGACGTGCATATGTATAGGAGACATAGCGGTTTTAAGCAAGATTATATTTGAATTTTAATGGCGTTGCTGTAAAGAGAGCCAAGAAGTCATGTGTAGGTCGTTCAGTGGACCAGGATATCTGCTTATGTGGTGAGGGTTTGATGCATTTATTCATGTTCGTATTTATGACTCTGTGAAGAAAAGAGCTGAGCCGTATGTGAGGGTGGTAAGTACACTGAAGCCAAAGTCCCCATGTGATGTTCAAGAGTTTAGCGATGGAGATACATTTCTTGTTCCATTCTGTAGGACTGAATTTACGAGCAATCACGTTGACGATTGCTGAGAGAAGTCTAGTATATTGGACCGAGAGACAATTTAATTTCGTCTGTCATGGTCATTGATCTGACATGAAGTAGGAACAAAGTTCCTTGTTTGATTGGAACGTGAATAAGAACATTTTCCATATTATATATAGAACTGGTAGTTCTAGTTCTCTAGAGAAGTTCATATATACCCTCGTCAGAAGCTTTATCATGACCGGTAGGAAGTTTGTTCCCCCACAGGGTATATCTCTACCATTGGATAGGATGACACTCTACATTCGTATAACTCTATCCAAAATATATCGAATTGGCCAAATTAACTGACTGAGTTATATCGCAAACTGTAATCACACGTTTAATTACGAAAATTTAGTTTGATTTTTTTTTATTTCAAGTTTGCTGAATAAATTAAATTTATGCTTTCCAATAGTCCATGGTAGTAAATAGTTTACAATATTAAATTTGAGTTTGTCGATTTACAAACTGAGACATTGGATTTTCAGTATTGATTCACTTACTGTAAATAGTTGGTAATTTTAGCAATGTCTTATTACATATTTGATTGAAATACTATATTTTATATATGTACTCTGCAAATATGGATATTTTGTTCATTTCCTTCAATTTAATAAAATAAAACAGAAATGATTGAAATATTATTGGTGTGTTTTAGAGCAAAAATATCACTGATACATCAACTAGAAGTTATTAAGACTTTTATCTTAGCAATGATATTCGTGCAATTATACTCTCTAATCTTGAGTCAGTTGAAATTAGCTAATTTCTCGCTGAGAATATACCTTTGATGAATATTTATTGCTTCATCATAATTTCTGTTCATCTAGCTCTCGAGAAAGACTTGATATTCTTTCTGAATTGAATCAAATATTTGAGTCAATTACAGCAATGAAATGATTCTATTACACCAAACAAGACATAAACTTTTGCTAAATGTCAATATATTATTCAATATAAAACATTTGAATAAAATATTTAAAGTTTTGATGAGAGCATGAATGAATGTAATTCCATAACTCTTGAAAATAAGATTTTCCAAATAGACACTGTTTGTTGATAATTATAGTAATAAATAGGAAGAGGTCAGAGTTCGTGTGGATGTTAGAAAACTATATAGAGTACTCTTGAAACTTTTGCCATGACGACAGGAAAGACTGATTTGAAAGTTTCAGTGGCGACTCTCGAGTATCTAAGAACAAACTTTGGGAACTCGGTCCTTGATAATTAAGTTGAAAAAATGTCTTGTTTCAGTGCTAGTTGGCACTCGGTGTTGTTTTTCTTTAGCTCTTGTCTTTTATGTTTTCATTGAGAACTTTGTTCACGTTCAAGTTGGAATTCAAGTCCAGGTGGTGGTCTAGATACCTTGGAGATATGCTTTCATACTATCATTAATATCATAAGATGAGTAGTTGATTGATTCTTTTGCAATGCTTTGAGAGGTATTAATTGATTAAAAGGATCATGTCAAAAACCTCGTTTCTATTTCAAGTGAGGATAATGTATTTTGACTTGATGTTACAATAAAAAAAAAAGTAATGGATGTGAAGATTTGTGTTATCATCAAAGCCTCTTTCTATATCCACCTGGTGCTGCACTGGTTCTCTCATTTTACTCACTCTATTCTTGGGAATTTTTTTATTCCATTTTTTCTATTCTTTCATCCACCACCTACATCAATCTATCACTCTCGACTCGTTTCATGCCTTTATATTCTTATAGCCTATAGTAACGATCCAGAGTTCGAATAAAACTCAAGTATGGTTTATTCTCTAGGGAAAAAGTTTCAACTTGAGTTTTCACATTTTTTTTATTCTACCTTCAAAGTATGTTTAGAAGATTCTTATTTTATTTTTTTAAAATCGATTTTATTTGTGATATTTTTCTCACGTCGGTTTATATTGGGTGATGAAAGTTTAGGAGAAAGAATTGTCCCCAGTGGTGTGCGATGTGACCAGAAGTAAACAAAATGTCTGATAAGTAAAATGCTAGTTTTTTTTATAGTCTGAAATCGTACCACACGGAATTCCTGTGATAAATCATATCTTGCACGCTTCGGTAGCCAAGTTTTAATAAAATATGCCTCGTAGCATTGTTGATTCATTATATTATCACTTTCAGCTTTTTTTTATATTTCTTTCCTGACAAAATAATCCATAAAGTTATTTCTTTTTGGTCATACTACTAAAATAGTGTCTCGTTAAATTGCCACTGATTCTTTATCTCATGGTTCTCTCGAAAGAACATAAACCCAGATTCGTCATTAATTCAATGTTTTGGATGATAAAAATTTCTTTTATCAAATAAACAATGAACATACTCAGTGAAGTGTATAATTGTACATAATAAATAAAATAAAAAACAAAATGTGGTTTTGAGGGTTACCACAGAAGTTTGTCAATCAATTGCCAAGTAATATTATCTTATTATCAATAACATTTAATTATTGCTTATTATATATCAAATGATTATTTAAAAAATTATTTATAATTTTTTATTTTAATTTCCAATAAAATTATTTACTTTTATTAATCCTTCCAGTTATACTGATTTGATTTAATTGAATTAATCAAATTTTACTGTTGTCTCTTTGTAGTATCATTTAAAATTAGAATTGTAATTAAATGAAATTAATGAATGAAAAAAAATCGACACTTAAATTTATTATTTCGTTCTAATTAATAGCTATTTTAACGAAGTACACAATTAAATTAAAATGAAATAAAATAATTTAAAAATATATCATTGCACAGAACATCACAATCCATACGATAGATCTCACATACTGATTGTTCTAAATAAAGTTTGAACATTTATTAAATAAAAGATACAATTAGCGTCAAAGAATTAATACTTATTTTCAATTAAATTGCAACAAGAAGCAACTGAAACAGCAATACAATTAAAGCTAAGAAAGCGACTGATGCAGAAAAATAGAGTGACATTACCAGGAAGGTATAGGATGGTAAGGATGATAGAAAGAGAAAGAGGAAAGTGGAGAACCTGCAGCAACTTCCGGTTGTGGAAAAGCAATGGAGTGAAAATCGAGATATCTGTAATTATAGAAGCACGAAGGTTGGAAAAGATTTTTGCTTGAGTAATTTCGAATAGTTGAGACTGTTAAAAGTCCTCTTCTCGTCACAGCAAGACAAGTCAAGAGTTATCGTTCCAACTTGCTGTTTCATTATTACTACACGAACGAGATTAACAATTGAGATGTTGGGTATCATCATTTCTTAGAAACCAAGAGCTTACAGGAGTTACAAAGAAATGATGAATACAATAAGTATGTAATTTAATTAAAGAGAGAATACTGAAGGAATAAACGACGACGTGCTGAGATGAAATATTAATAAAGAGACTATGAAATTTCTCTTTGGCTAAGAAGTAATATGATCATGATAAATATAAATTTATCTCTATTGTAAGTTAATTATTTGTTTTTTTTTAATAAAAGTTGTTTATTAAAAATAAAAATAGGCAATACATTATTACAATAGGTTCAACAAGTAAACTTAATAACTATTTCAACCTAGATTGGTGCACTGAGGGAAAAAATTTTTTGTTTCAATGAAATACTTCTTTGAATAGAATCTATAAAATAATTAATTGATTTAAAGAAATATTTTTTATCAACAATAAGCTGATATTGTTCCAAAACTAGATTTATTCGGTACAATATCAGCTTATTGTTGATAAAAAATATTTCTTTAAATCAATTAATTATTCTATAGATTCTATTCAAAGAAGCATTTCATTAGAACAAAAAATTGTTTCCCTCAGTGTGATACCTAAATAATTTAACAATCTTAATACAGCACTTATCATTCAGAGGTATAATATAATTGTTTAGATACATTATTTAATTTCACAACTGTAGTTCTATAATTTATTTAAATAGTATGAGTGAGAGTGGAGTGAAGTTAAATTAGCAGCTAGAACCAATTTGAAGTTAACTATTCAACCAAACTATAAGTTTCTTTATTGAAAAAAAATTTTTTTATTATTTATTTTTAAAGAATACAAATTATTGGTAAGAATTATAATTTGTGAGTAATAAAACAAATATTTCTTATTTCAGTGTAGAAAAGAAAATAGTGTTGATAAATGAGAAATAAGTTCTTTTATGAGAAATAAGATTGTTTTATTATTGAAAAATATCCTTTTTTATTTTATGGAGAAGTTTGGAAAGCTCTAAAAGCTTAGTTGGCCTTATATTGATACCCTGTTCCACACTTCTGATTTTCACCATACCTTCTTCAAAGCTTCATCTGTTCGTTACAGTCTGGTGGACTTTCTTGATGAGTTTCACCGATTTTACACAAAAAAACCGCAAGAAGATATTTTTTGTAAAAATCTTACTACTTTCAAAAGAAAATGAACATCAAAACGTTATTAAAAGATACTTTTTTTTTTGTAACTTTGACTTTGAAATTTTTTATTGAAACAGATCCTTTGAAAAATTATTATCTTTGACTCAAAACTTATTACTTTTTATTTTCCTTTAAATGCTGAAAAAAAATTTTCGATTTTTTTTTTTTCTAGAAATAAAACCTTTTGAATTGTAAATGAGACAATTGTAATTTTGATAATTCAAAAAATATGAGAATAATGTTAAATGAAACATCTTCCAATTGAATTGCAAATATCTGGGAGACCCGAGCGGTAATTTGTTCGTCTGTAGCCATTGCATACATTAAAAATACAGGATGGTTTAAATTTCCTCTCACCGATGAGAAAATGAAGGACATAAAAACGTTTTCCTTTTTTATTCCATCGACGACTTTAATCGAGAAGTGATTACAAATCCATCTCAATCCTTTTAAATGCTCATCTTCAGCTTGCTGGAATTCAAGTAAGGATACTGGCCTCTAATTCTCGAAGAGTTTCTTAAAGTTTAGCATTAGTGGAAACGTTCTTAGTGGAATTCTGTCTTTTACCTATTACAGATGAAAAATATCGCTTCACCCTTCTATCAATTTCACGTGTAGAATTCAAATCCTAAGCCGGCATCTCGAATTACAGAAAAACTATTGAGCAGATTTCTTTATCCACAAAGTATGTATTATCCTATATGCATCTATCTATTCTATCCATTGTAGGCTATATCGATTTTCTTTTGATGTTGGATCTACCCAAAAAGATATTGCTATGAGATCAAAAAAAAATTCACAATTCAACAAATCATGTTTTGAAAGCATTGTTTAATCTGGAATTCACAAATATTTTAGAAAATTAAGGTAGTATGGCTTAAATATAAAAATAAATTCAGAACAATAGGTCTATTATTAGACTCAGAGATAAATATCCAAATTAATTACTTGGCAAGTTTGAGAATGCTTTGACGATTTTTATAATCAAAAATTAATTATCAAATATCATAATTTTTATATTGACATAATGAAAAATTGTTCGTCACTGCAAATCGGGGAAAATTCAAGTGTTTAGTAATAAATCACTTAGAGTGTTTAATAATCAAACACCCAAGCGTTTAAAATGTTCAGCACCGTAAGCAAACTATAGCATTTTTATTATTAATAATTTAAAAAACAATGTATCTCAACGATCGTCATTACAAGATTTTTTATATTATTAACTATTATAAAATTGATTTAATTATTGTAATTAATTATAGGGGTATTTCGATAATCTTTTATACGCAGCAAGTATGATAAGTATTTTAAATTGTTGATCAGTAAACGAATGATCTTGATAATAAGTTTAAATATTCATAAGTGTTTTTTGGGCTCATTAAAGTTCAACACTTACTTGACATTATCTTTCTATGTACAGCTTTTATTTTATGACTGTTGTAAAACATTTATATCTACAAATATGCCCTCATACACACTTTTGTTATTCTGGTCTTATATTCACTTTTCATATAATATGAGGAAAGCTCTCTCTCCTTCACACATTCACTTCGTTTCCACTTTTCTAGAAATTTTCCCCACTAAAGAATGTGAGAAGTGTTCAAGAAAATTGAAAGAAAATTTCTTAGGTTATTTTTTTATTCAATACATTGAAATGAATTTCAATAGCATTATTCACCACGAGGTTATTTAATATATCATAGTTTAGTTGACATCTTTTTTTCATCAACTATGAATCTATTCAAATGTGTAGATTCATAACGGTACTTCTCTCTATATTGTTGATCTTTTAAGATTTTTTTCTATAAACAAATAGACGACTTTCCATGTCAATCTTTTTTTTCTAGAATTTTATAATTTTATAATATCATTAAATCTCTGATAATTCATCGAGAAGGCTTCGTGGAGATTGAAAAAATATTTTCAATACATTCTGATGGATTGATGTTAAAGCCTCTTCTTCATTCGATTTAATTGGTTATTAATTAAATATACTTCACATTGAACACGATAGAAATCGAATAACCCAAGCTGTATATTGGGGCTTAGGTATTTTCGAATGAATGATAATTATCTTAACGTTGATAGAAAAAACTCTAATAAAATTATAGCGATAATTGGAGAGATTACAAGGAAGAAAAGCTAGGTAGTAAGTAAAGTACCGCACAAAAGGTCAGAAAGTTTTGCTTAAAATCGGTGAACTTTATCCTCACTCTTCTAAACTCCACTTACTATCTAATAAGCTTAACTTTCTTGTTAAATAACGTGAAAAATAACCCAAAACATAACTATTATTTTTATCACCAATTGCCACAATAAAAACAACTTCATGATAACAAATGTTTATTATAACAAATCAATCAATATTTAACTTTTTCATTTTATTTTAATGCATTTAAAGTGTCTCAATATGACACCTTTTAAATACTTTCAAGTCTATTAAAAGTGATTACAATGTTAATAAAATAGTTGACGTCATTTTAAAACACTGCTAAATTTGGAATCTGTAGTGATTGGTTTGCATGAGATACGAGTTTGCCTTTAGCCATTTTCCCAAAGATATTTTGAGTTCTCTATTCTCTAGGATTTGTCACACGATATCAAAGCAGTAACAAATCGAGTAGAAACAATTCAAAAGTCTGGTTTCTGCTGACAAAGTGTGGCTTTGATTCAGAATTATTTGAAGTTTCTGACAAATATGACGAGCGGAACAGATAACGTAATTTCGGCTCATTTTAGTTCATTTATCAAACCACAGAGTTCTGGATATTGCGCTAAATTATCAAGTATCTAGGCATTTCATACTCGACTCTATTGTCTCCGGTTTCGGACATTTATTGGCATCGCTTTCCGTCTGAATTTCGTCTGGCTCCATACGAGTGTGCTAGGGTTTTGGTGCGAATACTAATCTCAGGAGGGATCAATGGCTGTATTATCCACAGCATTGCATCGCATACTCAGCCTCTTCTCCATTTCCCCTAAAGTCTATTTCTCATGTTGCCCTGGTAGCGATCGTTCTCTAGAGAAATGCGTTACGAGAACCATAATAACAACAAACTGTTTGAATACTATTACTCGAAATGCTCTTAGCACAACGATTGTTGTGGACTTTGTAGGATTGAACTCGAGAAAGTACATCTTCTATAGCGTAATCTATTGTCGATCTATTGTTCTGTTTTAGAAGAATAAAAGGATTATAGATATATGTACCTATTGGACATGGACTTTCGGAATTGAAAACACCAATCACGTACGTGGATTAAGTAAGCGTGACGTGACAAATCCGCTTGAAGATTACACGTGCTATCATGACTTTTTTTCTACGGTTCATGTAGATATTGATTTCAGTTTTCATGTGCTTCCAAACTCTTCTCTCTCAAAAGAATATCCACCACACATTTTTATTTCTATCTAAATAATTACTAATCATTTGATAAATTAGATTTGAGAAACATTTTTCTTCAAGAGCTCTTCATTACAAAGTAACTCAATCAAATTTCCTTTTAAATAAACCATATTATTTAGAATACACGAGAAGCAACTCGAATATTAACGAGGCAATAAGATAAAATTTAATCTAATTAACAAGCCCCACTCTATCAGAAAGTCTACCCAACTTTTCTTAAGAGCATAAATTATTACAATGATTAAACACTTACAGACGATACTCAAGTACAAAGTTTAAATTTTACCGTCATTACTTTTCGTGTTAATTCCTTTTTTTTTGTTTTTATAATCTCTTAGAAAGTCTGGAACATGCTATAATTTACGATTGATTCGACATTGAGAGGTAAATGTAATTTATCTTGACTATCATCACTATGCATCACAATTCAAAAGTGTATCAGACTCAGGGATATAGCGAGCATACATCAGTTGAAATGAATGTAAATAAATGCAAATGTAAAATGTATAAATTTAGACATCATGTGTTGCTATGTGTCTATATGTACGTATATATATATATGAATATGTCGGACTGAGAAATGAGCTTTTCTGTGGTTTCCCTCGTGAAATGAAGGCTGCTATAAAAGTATGGGTATGCGCTGATGGGCATAAGTGTAGAGGATATTGCGCGGTAAAGTAAATACCATCTGCGTACATGACTCACTGAATTTTTTTATTGGTTTGATGCACATTTTTTTAAATGTTTCATGCAATTATCTGATTATTATCTACTTTTTTGTTGTATTAAATCCCTTTAAAAACTCGCAAATTATTCAAACTACCGCCAGAATAATTTATCATATGAAAAGTAAATTACTATCGGTAATTTTTGTTTAAATACAAATAAATGATGATGATAAACTTTATTTTAAATAAAGAAACTCGGTAATAATGTTATAAAAAAAAAATAGACGATAAATAATAAATGATCTATCTCATAATAAAAATACAAATACATTTTTTATGTTGCTCTTTATCTGTCTTTCAAAGTTCATTCTTTTGCTTTTACATGTTTCAATATTTCACGTTCTATCTCTGCTATTTGACTTTTTTTTTTCTCTTATTGTTTGTTATTCAAACTTTTTGAAATTTTTATTTTTTTAGTTCTCTTATCATCCTTTTTCACACTCTTTTGTAGATAAATTTTCAAAGATGCTCCTCCGAAAGATTCGATGAAGAGAGTAATCAATGTGAAAATAGACAAATTCTTGAGAATAGAACATGGTTGGTTTAATCATGACATCACAGATGTTCATGTAAAAAAAATTATTCCACTGATAAGTGAATACTATCTTGAATTGATAGTTTTCATTTTCTCTTAAATCATCTTTTTAAGTGACAAAAATTTTCTTCAAATGTTAGTCATGTCTGCCCAAAATCTGGTTATACTACTTGATTTTTTTTTATTTCATTAATCACATTTAAATGATGGAATTTTATTATTGTTATGAAACACAGGAATAGTCGTATTCTACACTGAGAAAATACTTTATTGCAAATAGGGAATATTAATTAAAGAAAATAATTATCTTCCGTATTGATTTATTTTGAAGTTTAATTTTTTTTTAAAGATCCACCATGATTCAGGAAGTAAGAATAAATCTAATGTCACTTGTATTTAAATTCATCATAATTTTAAACTAAATATCTCAACACACTTTTTTAAATTCAACTAAATATTTTATGGCGAATACTTCAAATTATTAATATAACTTTCATTGAAAAAAAAATTTTTGCTATCAAAATTTTATTTATTTAATAAAAATTTTTTTTGATAGCGAAAATTTTTTTTTCAATGAATGTTCCATAAAAACAATGGATAAAAAGAATAGAAATGTTTGAACAACTTTTTTGTTGTATGTATAAAGAATAAAATCAAAACTAATGATGAACGTGATATTATTTACATTAAGTAGAATTAATATAGCAAACTCATGAATCGTTATCCACAGGAACAGACGTGATATGATTTGGTCTAAATTGAGATGTCGTAGTTGACATAAGAACTTATGTAATTCCCCGTTAATTACGACAATCTCGGGTGTTTCTGCACTTTGGGATATCTATAGTACGCTCTTCGCTTTCGATTCTAGACCTACGTGTAATCCTCACTAGTAAATCTGGATTAAACTCGGTACCTCTTCAGTTGTTAGTCCTTAGGGGTTGCTCTGTAGAATGTTAAGTGTGCATGCACTTGTACTTTCGATCGTGTCGTTTGCGTCATGTTTTCTTAAAGGCTTAACAGACCGTGGAATAAAGTAGATTTAAAAATTTTTTTCATAATTTCACCATTTGCAAGAATAATCACAACCTTATTCATGTTTAGAATGATTGGCTGAAGAACAAGAAATGTGAAAAACACAAGTATGCGTGACTTCATGTTTTCCGGACACACTACTTCAGAAGGTAAAAAATGTGACAGCGTGCCAAAGTAAAATGTCCCCTTTTGTGCTCTCTCTGAAATTAAATGTCACCTCGTCTCTACCGGCAAAGTTCCGGACGTCCTTTTCCACTTGTGAGCCTTCTAGCACCAGTGCCATTACTACTCGCTACCCCTTTTTCAACTTTTTTTTCTTCAAATACTACTACATGTACTTTTCTTCGCTTTATTCTTTCACCTATATATAATTCTAGAAATTTTTAAGTGTTCAATTATCTTTACATTTTTGTTACTCTTTTAATGAGGGAAAAACAATAAAAGAAAAAACTATAGTTGTTTTTTCCTCTTATCTTTGTTGAGGAAAAATTATTTTAATAATTATAAATAATGAGAAATAAAGATAAATTTTCTATAAATCCATGATATATTGAAAGAATTCCCATTATTAACATAGATGTTTCTTTTTTTTTAACAACATATTTTATTTTTATCCTGTATAAAAGATTTATCACCAGAGTTTTATTGTTCTTTTTAGAAGACAAAATATTTTCTTGAATCATTACCAAGCATGCACTAATTTTATTCTTAACAAACAATCAGAGACTATTGTGCAAAGTTGTGTAATATTTAATGTAATAAGAACATTAAATTTCATATTTTAGTGTGCTAAAAAAAATACAAGAACTTATTTTTCTGATGGGTTTAAAGTATTTCAATTATGATTTTTTTTTTCTGCATTAGAATTAAAGATTATTAGAAAATGAATCATTTATTTCTAAACAATTTCGAAGTAATAGAAGATAAATTAATTAACACGTAGAAGTCTAGTGTGTATATTTAATAAAAAATATTAATTTTATTTCAATAGGCCCTGGATCTTTTTTTTTATACGATCTGGAGCGAAAGAAATATCTTGAGAGAGATACATTGAGAATTTAAGGATACAAATAGCAACGTTTTTGATCCTTTTAAAAACTAATATACTGAAGAAGCATTGGTTGAAAATGCAGTGAGGTATATATATAAGGGATAGAATGTCAGTCTTGGACAGACAAGCACTACGACCAAAAGATGAACGACTAGTGTCAGGGGAGGAGAAAAAGAGCAGCATGAATGGTCAGAATGAAAAATTGCAGTGGACCGAAAACTCGGTAGCGACCTGAGACGATTCACCGTTGAGGGTGGGAAATTTGTTAGGGAAAACTTTAATTACTTCCTAGGGATTCATTACTCGATGTTAATAGACACGTGTTCACTACGTGGAATCTCTTTTGCTCATCTTCTGCTGCGTTTGCTTTGTGAGATATTCCGGAGAAATTTTTTACTTTTTAAAGTTTTGCGTCATGAATATTGAAGAACACGTAATTTTTAAGGATCACGTTATTATCTAAATAAAATTCATGGACTCTCATTTTCATATTTTCACTCTAATAATTTGTAGAAAAATGACCAAAGCTTTTTTTATTGCTATACCACTCTTCAATCTGCATTGTGCAAATTCCCAATGATTTTTATCATCCTAGGATGTGTTTCAATAATTGGTTTTATTATTAAAGAAGAAGGTAGGCTTATGGGTTACTTATCATTCACTTACACTTTACTTTATTAAATCATCACCAATTGTAACTTTTTGAAGCTTCTGTTTATTGCCAAGAAGTTATTTTTTAATATATTTGTGGGTTAGTTGATGGAAGACGTAGTGGGTTCGCCTAATAAACGAATGGACCATATTAAAGACTGGACCATAATCCTAATTATTCAATGAAGTATTATTCATTATATAAATTAGGTATTTTGGATTTAATTCTTGAAATTTTTTGACTCGAGTATCTCAAGCTATCATATAAAAAAATGCTTCATCGAGAAATTAAATTTATTTTTCAACAATTTCATCAAAATATTAAAAATGTTCATTGTTTGTTCAGTTTATTTGAGATTCTAAAATTTTTCTATCACATATTTTATGAAGTATTTTAAACGATAAATTTTTCAAATGAATTTAAATGTATAAAACATGAAATTTTTGAGGTATCAAGGATATTTTTTCGCTTTAATGTTATTCATAAGATGACAAACACTTTAATCGGCTTAAATTTGCTTTTTCTACCGGAACCAATAAAACCCTGCTCCATTTTATAGCTCTTTTTGTCCATACAACGCCCGTAAGGATCGTTATAAATTTTCATATCTGTATCGCATAAGTATACAAATCACAAAGTGTTGAAAAAAAAAAAACTAAAGCCTTCAATAAGAAACCATCAGGTACTCAACAAATCTCTATTAAACAAAACTTTCATGAATGAACACCGGATAGGTTTAATAAAATAAATATACTTAAAATAAAAATCTCAAAAAGTTAACCACTTTATCTATAAGTTAATTTACTGCTTCTCACTTACGAGGAAACATCATAAAATCTACTAGGAATTTTTGTCGGTGGATTATACGTACATTGAGATTATTACAGATTTATTCATAGCTTCATAATCACTGTCTAGTTTTGCTCTATCTTGCTAAATGTTTTATCCAGTAAATGTAATAGAACATTCAGGAGAGATTGTTTTTAGTTTTACATTTTATCAACAACAAATAAAAAATTTAATTGCCATCTTTTTATAATTATAATTCATTTTATGAGTGTCTAGTGATTTTAAGGTAGTTTGGCATTGACAGACTCACAATTGACAGCTTTTTTTTTCTAATTGATCAGAAAGATTATATTTTTAGCAGTTAAGAGGAAGAAAAGAGATTTTTTTAGCACGTTGTTTAGAAGAAATAATTACTTGAGCTCTTGTGACTATATTTACTCTGTTTTGATAATTCACCACACAGTTTTTTTTTTAAATTTATGTTTAGATATTGTAATTCAGTGTCTGTCTTTGTTTCTCCACCATATTTACTAGGAAAAATTGATAAATTTAAAAAAATCAAAAACAATCATTACTATTTTAACTACCAATATGTAAATGTCAAACTACTTTAATACATAGTTTTGCAAAAAATATAAAAAAAATGAGAAAAACATCAAAGCAGAAATATTGATGCTATTTTTTTGAAGTGATAATTTTTTTTTTGAATGAAGTTGAGTAATTTTTAAAAATAATACATTGTATATTGTTTGATATGAATAAAAAAAGACATATGAACATAGAAAATTGGATAAAACCGCCATTCTTGACTTCATCTGACAGATTTTGATAAAATTATTCAGAGGATATCGAAGCAGGAAATAGCATGACGCTTTCTGAGTGTTGCTTCAGCAATTGATGCATAGATAGATGTTTGAGCAATCAGAGCTAGAGAGACAAAGTGAATAAAATATTCATGTATAACAAACAAAAAGCATGACAATTTGACAAAACGATCACTTTTGTTTTATACACGAACGAATAGCTGGTAATCTGGAGCTCTTCTGTTAAAGTTGAATCTGTTTTTATGACAGCTGCTAGTACGAATGAGTTAAAGAGTACAGAAGCTGTCAAGTAAATTCAGAAACCTGACAGTTGAGAGGCTTGCAAAGATTCCTCGAATATTCTGCAATTTTGAGGCAGTCGAGTGGAATGTTATATAGTCAGGGATGATGTTAAATGTCGTGTGGTGTTGGGTACTCGACTACGCTATCGATCACAGCTGCTTATCTTGCGCTAGCGCGTAGTTGGGACCGGTTCGACGCGCCTTTACCACAAGTACTTCGAAAGCCACTTTGTGGTTTGAGTCATAGACGTCGATGTAACCGGAATCCTTAGAGAATAAATAATCTATTCATAGAACATTTTGCGTTCCATCATTTTCTCACCATATTCAATCGTCGAAATATTTTTATATGATGCAACTATGTCTTTGGCTATTGTTCATTTTTATCTCTGATTCTCTGCTATTGAGATGCCTTCTGCACTGACATTTTTCTCATGAAAAATAGATACTTTTTTTTTATATATAAAAAATGTCAAAAATCCTTTGAATGTCTTCTTGAATATTCAATAGCTTATGTAACATGTTACTTGTGCATTTTTACTTTAATTTTTTTCTTTCATATTTTCATTTTTAAAATCGTAGCTTATTCCGTCACTTTACTTCTGTTGTTAAGAACTCCAATCTCGTTGTTATTTTATTACAGTAATCATTTGGAAATGAAAAAGAGTTATTTTATAACAAAGTTCAATTTCTGTCTTGCAATCACTGGAATTCTTACAATCATCAATAAAATAAAATGAAATTTTTACTTAAAAATGCATAGAGTTGGGTTAAAAAAAGTCTATATTATTATATTTGTAAATTTTTATTAATGAAAAAATAATGAAATTAATTATTGATTACTCTTACAAATAAATAAATTGAATTATCACTATAGAAATAGAATTGTAAAAAAATTTTGACAAAAAAAAAAACAACTATATAAAATAGTCAGAAGTTTATCATGTAGAGTGAATAACAAAAAAAAATCTATGATATTAGAAATGGTTGTTTTCAATTTCAGAGTTAAAAAAAAAAAAATTCCCATGTTATTCAATGTTTGGATTTTTACATTCACACTCCAGGACAGAAAAGAAGTATCACATACGTCATTCCATGCATTCTAATTGATAAAAAGGGGGAGTTTCATATATCGATGAAATCCTGGGGTCTAATTGAAATTCAAATTGAACTACATTCTAAGTTCTGATTAGAAGCGGATAGGGGTTTTATTCAGGTCGTTTATATATACACAAAACATTTAATATTCAAATTTAATTCACTAGAGGTTTATAAAAAATTTTAATTCTTTCATTTTCAATAGTTTGATAAAAAAAAAAAAACAAGAAATCATTCGAAACGTATTTGTTATTATTTATATTTAATATAAAAGAAAAATTATGAAAAATCTGATGGATAATCTTGTTAAAGTGAAACACTTTGTTGTGGATTATTTACGGAATTTTGATCTTTAATATTTCAAAACGTTTGATGATGCTTCAGGGAAGTATAGCTACATCGTGGACAGACTCTTCAAAAATAGTTTACCTCAAAGAAGATAAATAAAAAGAAGTATGAGGAATAATGGTGATAAAATCGACGACAGTATTCAGCAGTAGGTAACTGCAAGAGTTTCATACCTGGTACCTTTAATCATGGAGTGTGAGCTATAACTCATTTCACTTAAAAGTTTAGCACGTGGAGTGAATTGAGAGATGAAGAAAGTAGTATGAGAATAAGGTTAGCTACGACACGACTTAGCTTTTTTCAATTTTATACTTTGTTTCATGTCTTTTACGTTAGCTCTTCCAAGCTTGTAGAGGAAGTAGATAATTAATTTTCACAGATTCTACGTCTGGCCGAATACGGTGTGTACGAAACTCGAATTTAAAGACCATTTGGATTCGCTTTAGGCCAACTCTGACACGGAAAATCTCAAGAAAGTTTAGCAACTGAGAAAGACTTGGTTTATAGAAGAGAGTTGGATATACTCCCGTATTTCTTGGTACGCTTGTCACCTACGTGATCGTATTCCCGAGTGGACGTGGTTGTACGCTTGGCCACTTTGAGTTTTGCCAAGCCGGCTAAAGAAAATAAATGAAAAAAAAAAAGTAACATACTCTTCGTTGTAGAGAGAATGCTCGTGACTTAGCCTTTGGCGAATCTGGCGAGTTCCCATGTCTGCACATTCTTAATTCAAAAGTCACCATCAGAATAGCTGAAGAGTCTTAGTCTCAGCCAATATCTAGACCACCATATAAAATGTTTTACAACATCACGTTTTTGCTTTTTTTTTCCCTTTGGGTATCTACTCTAGATCCTGATGCAATTATAAAAGAATCTACCACCACCATCATCCACTAAACTTTTATGTTATGTCATTAAAAAAGTTTTACGAAATACCTCTGTTCCGTCATGTATCCTAGTCGATAACATTCCTGTTTTACCAAAGAAATTCGTCGTGATTTATGTTCTGGACCATCACATTCAGAAATAGAATTTGTTTTTAAAAAAGAAAACCGCATTTTAATTAAAAAAAAAAAAAAGAGAGTAATAAGGAGAGCCTTGATGTGAATAAAAGAAGTATTCAATAAATCTGAATGGAACAGTTTAAAACCTCTACCTTTTTCTAATTCGTTATTTTCCCATCGTTCGAACGTTTGTTTAAATCAAGTTATCAGCCGTCAAAGTAAGAAGCTTATTTTTCCCTTAAGGTTTATAACTCTTGAAGAAACGATTGTGTGGTTATTATTTAGCCATTATCAACAACTTAATGGTTTTCTCTTGATTCATTTTCTACATTCGACTTTATTTTCTCTTTATAATTGTTAACTTGGAGAATATATTTCTTAATCTCTCTAAAATTTGAATCTTCCGCTTCGCTGTTATTTTCCTCGAGTAATTAATTATTCTCTGTCTCCGAAATTCACCTACTTTCTCGAAAAATAATTGATTCAAAAGTTGTTGTGAGTTTACTGTAATTTATATTGTATTTAATTATTTTAATGTAAGAATCATTTCTGACATTTATTCAACGTAAGTTTTCTAGTTATCAAAACTTGAAGATGTTTCTCAAGGTATTTCGCTCGCTCCAGAACGTATTAAAAATAAGATCCAGGGTCTTTTGAAATAAAATGAATATTTGTTATTAAATATACACGTAAGCTTGCTGTATGTTGATTAATTTGTCTCCTATTACTTCGAAAGACATAAAAAAAAAGCTTATTTCATGGGAGAATTCAGGTCAAAATTATTATTAATTATTATTTTGTTTTAACAATACGATAAAACTTCATTTTCTTTGGACAAAGTATTCATTACAAATGCATTTACACTATCTATTTTTTTTTTACAACAATTTAAAGAACTGTTTTTGAATGAATGTTATGAAAACCTAGTCTTACAGTTAATCATCATTGGTTTAGATGTAAACAACAGTGAATTTTAGTTTTAATTAACTCGAGTTTTAAACTATTAATCAATTTTTTTTTTATTAAAACAAACATTTTATTTTCTAATAATCTTCAATTCTAATATAGTAAAAAAAAAAATCTTGAGAAAGAATTAATCTCGGAAAAAATATCTTAAATAAACATTTTTTCATACAATAAAAATTTTTTCTCGTTGTATACACTTAATAACTTTCTAAATGTGTAATTAATTTTTAATAACAATAAAAAAATAAATGCAACAATAGTTATTAAGATTTAGAATGAATATAAAAGTTTATGATTTTTGTTGAGCTTTTCAAATGAACTAAAAATTAATTGGCATGCTTTTAATACACTTAACATAATTCTTTACCAATAAATTATAATAACATGATAATCAAGTTACTGTTTATGAGGTACATGCGGTAAATAGAAATTATAATAATACATTAATAACATCATAATTTGTCACATAAATCAATTAGAAAAATTTAATAGACTCATGGTTATGAATTATGAATATTGATGTACACCAAGAACGAGGAATTTGACTGGTTAATGGACAAGAGGAATGGTCTAGGGTCAATTTAGCGATCCGCCCAACGCGTGTAAGCTTCGCTTAACAGTTTCCGTAATTATCAGGCACTAGTGTAACATTTGGTTACCGAATTGCCTGTTCATTATGGGGTAGTAAATGACGCTTTTGGAAATCGGAATGATCGACGACAAATTTACTAAAGCCATAAGCAACCAAATTAATCTCGCTTCACTTGTGTTTCAACTAGTTCGAAAGTTTAACTCAACTGAGAACCGACAAGAAATAAATGGCTTCTACCCTTCTCTACCACTATTTCTGATGCTTTTATTACATGCTACTATCTAGTCTGTATTACACCTTTACTTTACCTCCCGACAACTGCTCTCCTCTTTCCTCTCAACCTTCTTCGACTTCTTCTTGTCTTCTCAAGCTTCAGGAAGTTGATTCAGCGAGAAATTAATCGTCTCGGCTTGTCTTTTTTCTCTCTTTATTTCCAACTTGCTTGAATATTTCTGAATAGAGAACATTATTTTGCCAAGATTTTAAAAGTAAATAAACAACATAGTTTTATTCATGATTTTTGGTTGTGTAAAATGGCATTTTTTTTTTATACCAGTGTACATCAATATTTTGAAAAACTAGAGCTGTAGAAAACCCATTATCTGTAATCAAGGGTTTTTGTTTTGATTGTGCTGAAGTCGAGTGAATGTTTCAATTCGATCCTCTGATGAATTTTAGTGATTCTCTCCAATTTTTATCTTTCGATTTTGTTACAAGTTTTTTTTTTGTCACATCAGTGATTTTCGAAATAAATAAACAATGTTTTCACCATTTTATACAGGTATTTTAGTTGATATAATAGAGTAAATGTATAACAAAGAAAAAATTCTACCTGTTCTACTCGTTACATTCAGACTTTCCAATATTGTAGGGTTTTATTAACTTTCCATTAGGAAGTGACTACTTTTTTTATTCACAGGTTATATAAAAACGTGGTCGATTTAACATAATATCAAGTAGATTCGAACATTGTTCTGTGGATCCAAAAATGCGCTGATTTAAATAATATTGGAATTTCTCTACACTAAATGTGAAGCTGTTTTGATATCTGAGAATGCATGATACGAAAAATTTGTATAGCTAGTCTTTACTGGTGGATTTACATTTTATTTTACCATATAAATTCACGAAGATAAACAATAGAATTATTGTTTCACCTTTCAAAGAAATTTTAAATAAAAATCACCTGTTCATTGTAACACTCCATTTTATTCTGAAAATCATCTACCTCATATTATGAAGCAACGGACAGTCTGATCAGTGTTTGGGATTAATTTTAGTATTAGTTTCATCTAGGTAATCTAGCTTCAACCAAGAAATCATTAAATTATATTCTATTTTATTAATCAGCTAGAAATAATCAACTGGTAAATGAACAATGTTAACGATCCTCACGTCTATTTCTCGCAGCTGATGATGTTGGTAATGATATGATAAGATTTAATATTCATGTTTATGTAACAAGCCTTAGACATATTGAAAGCCTCAATGTACGGTTTACAGACAAGCTGAAAGCACGTTCTAAACTTACCTCGTAATCTGTCCTTAACTTTTCTGCAAAATTTAACGTCAATATGTATAGCTTGTTCGTGTCTAACCGCCCCAAATATTGATTAGAAGTAATAGATAAAAATTTTATTAAATTTATAAAGTTTGATGTAAATTTGTATGTTTAGTAAAAAAAATAGGAAGTCGACGTGTTGTAAAAAATATTTCCTCCATCACCATCCTCGTCTTATTAAAATAACTATCGACATTGGTCTGAAGTCAGGTAGTTCTTAGCTGAGGTTTCACCCTAACAGCTTCAACGCAGCACAAATATGAAAATATTCATATTTAATTTGCTGCAGCTTTTAATCAAACGTCGGGGTTCAGAGGCACTTCAGTTGACGCTGGAAACTCAAGCATACAGCTTGTAGGTGACTCGTAGAAGCTTTTTGATGATTTAAGGCACAACCTCTAGAAGGCCCAACGAACCTTGAACGAACTCTACCTCTGTCTTCATTCTTAATACTCAAACCCGTGTTGCCACTTAACTTTTATTATATTCATCTTAACCAAAACTTTATTTCCTTTTATGTCTCACTTGTGTTTTTCCACTTATATTTCCTCATTTTCAAGCTTTAAAATTCCATAGTCTTGTTCTTTATCCAGTATGTAGATGAAAAAATGCTCCATGGGACTATAAGATAATTAATCTTCACAAAAGTTCATTTATTAAAACTCTACCGAGAAAAAAAGTGCGTTAAATCAATACGATAATGACACTCATGATGTACAGTACAGCACCAGATGGTACAAAATTTTAATCAATGACTATTAAATTATGTAAACCTCAATAGGTATATGTCATGAGTATTCTATTGTCAACACAGATGTGCTTCTAGCGAAAGATTTCTTTATGATTAATAAACTGGCTCAGTTAATAACTGGTTAAAATTTATAAGAGAAAAGTTGAGTATCTCTTGCTAGTTTCAATTTATTATTATTTACTTTCCAATTACTAATATAAAAAAATATTAACTAATAAATCTTCGATAGAAATATTCAATTAACATCAATGTGATTGGAAGAAGACTTGTGTACTTAAACTCTACAAGTATTTATCTCAAAGCATAGATCCAGTGCTGGAATTAATTGATTGTTGTTAAAATAATTAGCTGTTATATTACTATTCATTAAATGTAGTCACATTTGAAACAATACATAATCTAGTTGCCATTTTCACCAGACATACAAGATATTAACGTCAATAAACTCAAATTAGCGAAATGTATTTTATGTTTATTGTCTTGGGATTTAATTTTGTTCGAAGAGCTATGGGTAGTACTACAATTACAACTCAATGCATTAAGTAATTATTCAATAATTTTATTTTTACTGTGAATTTTAATATCATACTCTGGATATATTGTAGATTAAAAATTTTTTTTTCATTCCATACTTTTTCAAAGTTACTGAAAGTCATTACAAGCTTTTTATTATTGATTGAAAAAGCTTTTTGTGTGAATAAATAATTTTTTTTGTAAAAATGTTCTTTCATCTTGAATAACTAATAATACAATAAAAACACAGGAATTTTTTACAAGTCTTTTTAATCGATAGAATTATTTGATTTCATTTATAAAAACAGACAAAAAATTCTCTTGATTTTCAATATGCAATCAGTGTTTCAGATAATATCTAGAGCAGTATTTTTAGTGAATACAAATCAACTTTTATTTCAAATTTACTCTGTAAATTTAACAGATCCTAATATTCTTAAAATGATTATAAAAAATTATTATCCCGATAGGAGAAAAAAAAAATTAATTGATTCACTGAAATATTTCAGTAATAAACGTAACGGCTGACCAAATACGGACCACACCTACTACCGTTATTAACATAATTGCCAGCAACTGGAAAGTGGAAGCTTTTCCACATCAAGTGAAACGAACTGGAGAAATAGTTTCTCGAGAGGACCATCATCTAGTGAATTTTCACATCACCTCTATTTTCAGAATGCCCAGTCCTCAAATAGAATGTACGGCGCTATTGTTGTTCACCAACCGAACACGATTGCGACCACAACTAAAAGCTAAATTTTTCGGTGGAAAGTACCACCTTTCTTCAACTCTAAGGCAATTAACGTTGTTTTTTTCTTGCTTTTTATCTAGAGAATATCAAGATAAGAAGCAAAGAAACACGTGATTCGTAAAGATTTAGAGTCTTGACCTTTTTTTTTACCGATCCCACGACAGTAATTGCCGCTTGGGTGGTAAGTCAAGGATTACAAAGAATTTACGAGACCCAAGGGGTCTCGTATCTTCTAAATGTGTCTCATTCGAATGCTACGACGTGCCGCTGACCAAGTTTTATAGAGGGAAAAAATTTTTCTTCACTTCTTCATCACTTATGATTTAATCTAAGCTTTATTTGGATCAACAAAGCAAATGATGGCAAATAAACACCAGATTTTTTCATATTTTTCCATTATTTTTTTTATTAAAATAATTATTACAATCACTGAAAATCTTAGTGTTTTATTTTAATGCATTAAAAGTGTTTTAATATGACGTCATCTATTTGATTAACATTATTTCGTTTTTAAAATATTTAAAACAATGTTAATCAATGGATGATGTCATATTAAAACGATTTTAATATATTTAAATAAAATATTAATACTTAAAAAAAAAATATTAATATTTGCAATGATTATATTATATTAATGGAAGATAAGAGAATGTACTGATTGTATTACCTTTGAGGATTGCAATAATTGCAGTAAAATAATAATAAAAATTAATCAATCATAAAGAGTTAAATAATGAACAAATATTTTTATAAAAATAATAAATCTCTGTACTTAGTAATTGAATCAAGTACTTTTAATGTACTATTTAAAAGTTTTTGATGAGTAACACAAATAGCATTTAACAAACTCCAAGTATTATTAAAGCTTATCGAACAAGGTAACAAGAGAATAAAAAATATTTTTATCATCATTTTAAAAAAAATAAAAATGAGAAGATTTAGTTTAATTAAATAAATTTATGTAAAGAGAAAACAAATGCTGACTATTTAAGACGATAAAGCTTTCAATTTATTGATCTAATTAACTACATCTTAACTGGAGTTTTAAAAAAATATCTCACTAATTTATTTAATTATTTTTAATTAAAAATAGAATGCGTGAAATTCGAGAATTTAAACACTACTGTCAAGAAAATTATTTACAGAACGTAAATGAAGTTTTATTAGCTATTTAAAAATTATTCTTTGAATGAAAGCTCATTAAATACACTTTCCATAATAAATTAAACCACCTCAGTCGTTAAATACTTTTGGTTGCATCTGAATAATCATAATTACAACAAAAAAAATATTAACTTAAATCATAAGAGATTTTATGAAATAAAAATTTATTACGGTTTTTATAAAATACTCAAAGAACATAAAATTACAATTGGCTTTCAGGTTTCATGTGATACCATTTTGTTTTAGTGATCAAATATATTTTTATTGAGAGATCAAAAACCATTAGAAAGAAATGTGCTGATAGCAATGGACTAAATTGATTATCCACATTTTAAAAAAGAACTTTATTTTGATCCTTTTAAAACAAAATTGTCTTTTTCGAAGCATCCATTGCTCTCCAAGTTGCCAACCACTTGTAATTGGTTTCCTGAACATTGCTAAGAGTTTAGTAGATCCATGCTCTGAAGGCGAGTATTGCAACACTAGTGAGCATCCAGTTTGTTAATTAGTCCCGCACGGTAAACTTTAGACGCGATGGAGTCTCGAAGAACATTTTGTCCACGTTGTTTTGCTCATTGCAAAATAACAAAGAAGCAGTTAGACGACCGCCATGTCAATTCATGTTGTTATATGTTGTAGCTATACTGCAAAAAGTTTTTAGCACCAAAGTTGAAATGGAGATAAACTTTTTAACTTTTTCTGTTTGATATAAAAAGGAGTGTTTGCTGTGATCATATATACGTAAGGTTGCTTTTTTATTTATTATCTTTACTGTTTTTGAAAAAGTATTTAAATCAATCAAATATTTAAATTTATTTTGCTTCACAATTTGTTTAGTTTGTTTTTTATATACAAAAGAAAAATAATGAAATAGTGGTCGCAAAAATTTAAGTCACTTTTTTATCATGTCTCCAATTTTTTAAAAAGTTCTTTAAAGGATCTTTCATTTTCAAAGTTTTTTTTTCGCAAAAGTTCTTGATAAGGTAACTGTGTCAGTAGTGAATGAGGTGGTTGGAGACATCCTAAAGAATACCCTAAATTAAGAAATCTTAAAAAATTTTTTGAATTAATTTTGATTGCTTATTTATTCAACTTTAAAAGACATTTCATTTATTTCCCTAATTTTCTATTTAGGTTAAACAAACTTGATACAAGTAGTCCTCGAACTATCTTCAGTTAAATTCTTTTCATGACTTAAAAACTCCTAATATTTTAAATAATATCAATATTATTGAATTAAATGATTAAAACAATTGATGAGAGTTAAGTGGTATTGAATTATTAATTATTGGAATACTGTTATGGATCTCTCTGTAAGTAAGCTACTAGTGTTCATTCTATCGCATCACTTCTAGAAAGTCACTAAAAATTTATTCCAGTTTATCTTCGAAAGTCCTTAAATATTAAAAGACATCTAGAAACTCCTAAGAACCTCAGGTGAACATGTGTTATAAAATAATTGTCTCAATCTCGTTGCAGTAAAATAGACTTTATATACGAACTCACGAGGACGCATACAGATGTCATGCAAATGAGCATTTAGCTATAAGCCGTCACAAACCACAACAACATTATGCTTGTTAAGAGTATGTCTACGGTAATAAAGCTCGATCCTCGTGAGCTTGAGCTTGTTTCTACGCGTAAGTGTTTATAGATTTATAATAAAACCCTCACAATCATGTTTACACTCATTTGATAAAGTCTCATGGGATTATAAGAACTATTAAAATATTAATAGTCATTTAGTTTACCAATTTTCATCAACGGTTTTTGTGAAATTGATATCTTATGGAATGAGGATTAACAGAAACTTTATCAACAAACTTTTTATTGCCGTCATAAAAAAAATATTGGAGTTGTGAAAACAGCTTTATTTGGTTCTCATAACTAAATGTTATATAAATCAATGGAGAAAAATGTTTATAATATTTCTAACCACTGTGTAATTTTGACAGATTTTTGTTAACTGCAATATCGTATTTACTGAGAATAGAAATATGAGATGTCATTATCAATGGATTTAAAGGGAATCACTTGTAGAGAATGGAAGATAATATCAATTTTTATCTACTTGTAAGTAAGAGCGTGAAGAAAAGTGTTTCATTTTTGTCACTGCAATAAAATGGTAGATAATCATTTCCGTAAGTTTCTCTATTCTTTCAGATTCCTTTATTTCATAGAAAAATCAGCTTTTATAAAATTTTTGTTTCTACTTTTCTACACTGAGAAAAAAAATTTTTTCTATACAAAAGAATGTCGTTTTAATCAATAAAAATATTTGATTGAATTTAATGAAACTTTGATTGAACAACGTATTGAGATATTTGGTTTAAGATTATGATGAGTTTAAATACAAGTGACATTAGATTAATTCTTAATTTCTGAGACACTATCTTAAATAAAAAATTAAACATTTAAATAAATCAGTACTAAGATAATTTTATTTAAAATAATCGAGCACAATAAAAATCTATTTTTCCAATAAATTATTTTAAGTAACCATCAGAAGTGAATTAATAAAAATGTTACCATGTAAATCCAAAAAAATTTGTAAAAAATAATACCTGTTCATAGTTAATTTTTTTCAGTAAATCTGATGCAACAATAGAGGATACAGAAAAGTAACTTAAATTTTCAAAATTAATTTCCTAGTCTAAAATGGAGTTATAAATAAATTCGAAATGGTTATAAAAAATTAAAAATGCGACAGATATGAATGCAATTCTACCATTTGTTCAAGTTTATTTTATGACGTTCCAAAAAATTTGAAATGGTGTTTAAATAAACAAACTCACCATTTTTAGTTTCTTGAAATATTGATATTGTTTACTAATTGTTTCATCATTATAATCCATTAGACAAATGTATATATTGTTTTTGTATGAAAGAAATCAAATTATACAGTCTCAAGTACATTCTCATCAACTGCATCAACATTAGTCATCAACATGAGTTAGACAGAAGATTTGTTTTGTTTCATTATAATGACATTGGGGCGTAGTTGAGAAGGAAGTGGACTCGTGGGGATGACTGAGTAAACAGCAATGCACTTTAGGAGCTTTCTGTTGAGTTACGTCGTTTAGAAGGATAGGAGGAGTAGCGATAGAATGAAAGAGGTTTCTCTTAGATAAACTGAAGGAGGGACCACGTCTACTAGAAGGCAGGATCTCTGTCGAGCTTTTCGAGAGCGGTTGGATTGGTGGCTAGAGTTGGCTAGGGTAATGGATGGTTCATAACCTAGTTACTTGCGTATACGGCTGGTACATCATACTTGCTCAGAGAAATAGTTATTTTATCTACCAACTTTAACGTCCTTGTTTGAGAGGATCTTTTACGTTGAAAGGCCGAAGAAAACCTTTGTCAAATTGGCTAATAAATTGTTGACTATAGTTCGCTTTATTCTTCTTTGTTTGCTATTATTTATAAATATTTGTTTTATTTAATGAATCGTTTCAATCAATAACTACATAAATTATCACTTATTCAAATTACATGCTACATTAAATATTAATTCGTTATTTATTATAGACATATCAACTTAAATTTGTGTCAATTATTCATAGTGATATATAATTGATATTCTACATGAATTTTATATATTCATATGATTCATACATATAAAGTAAAATGATTTAATGTAGGTGTATCATAATCATCAATTGTATTTTATGAAAAAATTTAAGGTAGTTTGGCATTGACAGTATTGAAAATTCTTTGCTGTAAAAAATAATGGTTAAGTACCATAGTTGGATTTACAATCCTGTGTTAATTTCTCATTTGACAGAAAATAGTTGAGTCCTTTTCGTATTATTAATAATAAATCCAACTATATAAATTTTGTTCATACTCCAACAGACAGGCTTATAATTAACAACCCTTCTTTAAATTGATCTGAAAGATCATATTTCTATAAGTTAAGAGAAAAAGAGAGATTTTTTTACAATATTTTTTACCAAAAATAATTACTTAACAGAAGTAAAAATGCAATCAACAATTATTAAGCTGAATAAAATATTAGTTGAATCATTCTAGACATAACCATCAACAGGTATTTTTTCTGCAAATTGAAACTCAAAAGAAATAAAAATGTTTTTTGATTCGTTAAACCAGAATGAAACGTTCATTATTATTAAAAAGAAGGAAAGTCAAAGGAGTTATTAATATTGTAATTTTTCATGTGATTTCTGTTGTTGAAAAATTGATCTACATAAAAAATATTACGCTGATGAATTTACGATTTATATTCCAATGTATAGAGCGTCATATGAAAAATTTACGGTCTGGCATTTGGCTGACTCACTGTCCACAAAATTTTTAGTTCTTGTATGGTGAAAACGACGATTTTTCATCATAACAAATCCCTGTCAAACCATATCTATACTACCAACTATCATATCGGTAGTTGCATCCGATCGTTCGTCATTGAAAATCCAAAAAATAACAAAAGACAGTATTAAAATCGATAATTGCTTGTTCTACGATGAACAAACATTCAAAATGGTGAATAACAGTTCATCTGTAATATGTAAAATAATTTTTTCTCCAACAAGTTTCATTTTCAATTTAATTCTGATTAATTTATTGACTTTAATTACGTTATATATGATTAACAAATTTTCAAATATGATCATTTACATCAAATATAACAATATTCAAAGTGAATAAAATATATCTGGCAACGTTCCATTTATTTGATCATATCCTCTGGCTAATAAAACATCAACAAAACTTTGTAATCATTTTAATGATTTTCAACAATTTCAATTTAATTATCAACTACACATGATACTGTTGTGATGTATGCATATTATTTAGTCACAAGACGTCGTGCTTGGGTTATTTTGTCTCAAGGATTACCCTGGAAACCAGCCAAATTGTATCTAAAATGATAATAACTATTTTTACCTAATTTTATAGACAACACATACTTATTTATAATAAAAGTCACTTTTTGGTTATTTCAATTACGAATATTTGTGATTACAAAGCTAATTATACTCTTTTTTTATCTTTTTACCAAATCAAACAGTATGATACTTTTATCAATGATAATATTTTAGCAATTTTCTTAATAATTAAAAGTTAATTATCTAATTTTATTATTTTTAATTTTTGTAGTTTATAAAATCGTTGTGTTGGTAACAATAAATATTTTATAGACATTTAAAAATTTTGTCAATGAAGAAATATTCAGCAACGATGATTACATACTTTTGTAAAACGTGTCTGACATAATGTTGAGATGAATCACTGTTATCTCATTTGTTGTCAAAAACAGTTTGTCAAAAGTTCACGTGAATATAAAATAATAATAATTTATATACATTCATTAAAAATGTATTCACTACAGCTAAAACTCTGAAAATAAATTAGGATATTTGTAAAAAAGTGGGATTTCACTCTAATTTACATCCTGAAAATCTTTTTAACATTTGGGTCATGATTTAATATTTAACAGAATTCTGTGCTTTGACAAAATACTTTGAATAAAAAATAATATATTATTGATAAGTGGAGAATTATTTATTAGAACTGTCTATAAAAAATATTTTTAGCACTGAAATTAGAGTCCTATTTATGCACAAGTACTTGTATCAGTGAAAATTATTACAAGATAGTGAATAATTTTATTGCTATTTAATTTTTAAAAAGCTGCTAGTAAATATTATATTTTTATTCAATTAGAATTATTTTAGTTCAACAAATAATTTTTAAAATAAAATCAAAAATAAATTTAAATATTTAGCTAAATATAATGTCAATGAAAAGGATGGATTTGAAAATGTAAAAATATTTAAAACTAAAATCGTTTATTTTAAATGTGTAGTTTATTAGGCCAATAGTGAGCTAGAGATGAGGTTAGTCGTTAATAAGCGTCGACACAACCACCTGGGTGCAGTAAATCAACATTTGAATATATCCTTTCAGCCATTAGGGAATAACATACAATGCAAGTAATCTTTGCAACATGTTATTCAAATTTTGCAATCAAATGTTAACTTAGATGATATGAAATATAGCACTAATATACAGTTAAAAGCATTCAATGTAATAACAATATTTATAATAATATAAATAAAGGAAATATAAGAGACTAGTGTGCATATAGGTTTAGTGCAGTGCTGTGCATACAAAGAGGTGAATAAAAAACTCCACTGAATTTATTCAGAAAGACTTACAGATGTCTTGTCTAGAAATTCTTTCATAAGAATCTCCTGCTAACTCGTCAAGACTGTCGAATTTAACTCTAGAGTTTATTAAAAAATTTGTATCCATTAAATTGAAAATTAGAAATTCATTCTAATGGAAATTAATTTTAATTTTTTTTTACTTATTAGCAGAAAATTATTGGAATACATCACTTTATCAAATAACATTTTTATTCAATCCATTATTAATAATTTTAATAGTATTTGTTTTTATCAATCTGTAGCTAAAGTTTTTGCAGGAAAAAATATGTGCATGTAAAGAAACTTGTCCATAGTATAAATTGATATATCAATGTAGAGGAAACAATTGCAATCTGTTAAAACATGATTATAAAACGAGTGATGTAGATATTGAGTGAATCTACTAACTAATTTCAATAAAGATAATTGATTTAAAATATCGTGCAAATAAATTCTCATCAAAAGAGGGTAAAAAAAATTAATTTGATTGGTTTTTATTATCAAATTCTTTAATGTAAATGAAACACGGTTAATTTTTTTTCATCTCTGTATATATTTTATTAGCAAAATGAACTGCTACAAAAAGTAGTTGGTGAAAAAAAAAAATTATAGAAAAATATTTCTCTTAAATAACGTATGTATTGAATAAATTCTTTTATGGTTGAAATAAATTTCACATCCAATTAAGTGCAACTGAACTATTGATACCCTTTCATTCACTTAGAATGCCTTGATAACAATTATTAAATCGATTAAAAAATATTCTCTGACAGTTGATTGCTCGTTGGAATTTTAATCCTTAAATGTAATCAATCATATCAAATTATCTGTAATCAAATAACTATAACATGAAATAATTCAATTGATGCAATTATCTATTTTAAAATAAAACAGAAAAAAAAACATAATTATTTACCGAAAATTTATTAAATTAATTATTTTTAGAAATGAAATGAAAAAATAATATGATTTCTAATGATAAAGTGAATACGAGAACAAAATTATGATAAGTAAGATTATTAGTATAGGTGTCGAATAGTCATTCGTTCTCGCATTTCGTAAGGCTACAAAGACCACCCCTCAACACGTCGACTGAACCGCAGCTCGATTGCCAAACCACCACGTACTCTGCAATGCAGCCCAGCGGGTGGATCGCATCGAACCGTATCTGTTTGCTCCAAAGAGTAGTGCCATGGGAAATTTAATTTCGATTCTCTTGCAAAATAATGCTATGCACTACAGCACGTTGTGGAAATGTTTTTCAATCTATATAGATATACTCTTTCTTTACTTTAGTAGCATCAAATGTGAATGTGGTCATGTAATTCAGGTGCTAGGGTGAGTAATTTGCAAATCATCTGCAGTACTTCACATTTAAATTACCGTTTATTCCAAGATCAAATATATGAGTTTAAGCTTTCTATTCGTACTATTTACATGCTTCAGAAAATTAATATGATCAAGTTATGTACATCAGATTTATCGTGTCAATTATTGCAGTATATTATTTTTAATTTCGAATTAGAAGGTTAATTTTTGAAATTTATAATTTTGTCATATCTTTATGTTTTGAGGCATTTTAAAGTGTATGAGAAGGTTTAAAAATATATATTCATATACGTACGTACAATTTTCCGTACGTATAACTGTATGTACGTATGTCAAGTTTTTTTTTCGTTTTTGATATCTCGAGAACCATTGAAGATATCGACTCCAGACAAACTTCATTTGAAAGATAATACAATGAAAAAGATCTGAAAGGAGTTTTTAATCAATTCTGTACAGCCGTTTTTTATTTATAATATAAAGACTGTAAAATGAGTTGAGTAAAAGGTAATTGAGAATAAATTTTACTTATTACAGAATTGAATTGTTACAAAATTTGTTTAATATTGATGAAATCTTGTTATTAATGATGTCATATGACCTACAACAATTACATATTATTTATAATATTTTAATTTGTTAGAAACAATTGAAAAAAAAACAATAATGATATAACCAAAATTCAATACTTACATAAAATGTAGATGAATAATATTTTTATTAAATTGTGACAAAAAATATATATGATTGGGTATAAAGGGCATCTAGATCCATTTTTAATATTTTAATGTGTCTAGATCTTTGAAAAAAAATTCAAATAGGAAGAAATGAATTTAAAAATAATTTTTAAAAAATAATTCTAGACTGAAAATTTATTAGATGTTTGTTGTTTACCTTCTACGTTGAAATTTTAATTTGAAAAATTATTTTCGGGAACTACAATGAAAATTGCAATTAATTATCTTGTCTTTCATCTTCCTCTAATGAATTTAGTGGTTGGAAGCATAGATAATAGCAGTAAAGTGACATTCAAGCAAATTATAAGCTCGCGCAACAACTACAAACTCCTCGTTTCGTCTGAAATTTAAAACTCTAGCAAAATATTTACAAACAAAGTTACTTGGTTTATAAAATCAATAAAAGCCTATCTGCTGAGGTTTAATGTAAATCGACTGAGCACATTCACCCTCTTATCAAGCTCCAAAATAATCAACAATAAAATTTCCCCCTTATCTACACCAAATGGTATCAAGGGTGGAAAATGTAGGAAGCTACTTGGAAACTTTTGCCAATGATAAATCTTAGTTATTTTCCACCAATCATTTTCCAGCATCAGATGAAACACTAGATTGTAATTATCCTTGATAGGTAATAAATAATAGCATTTACCCTGATGAATTTTTTTAATGAAAAAATATGGAGCAATTAAAAATTTTTTATCGAATTCTGGAACTTTTTAATACATATCAGTTGAATCATAACGAAATCATCTAATAATTTAAAGTTAAGTGAATTACAGAGCTGCTTAGAAATTGGCAGTCTGGTAAATGTCGAGAAGAAGAAGAGTAACTGGGGGAGCACACAAACGATAAATGGTCCGAGGAAAATAAATTTTCCAGTGGGTTTTAACGATGAAATTACAATAAACGTCGAAGGAACTTTCCACAAGTTCTTTAACTACATTTTCTTCTGTTTCTTCACATAGATACTACACATACTTATCACTGAATGTATGTAATATGCTCTGAGAGACATTAAAATTACTTTCACAGGTATCCTGCCATTATTAATGATATTAAGAGCAAAAGCTTCTTGCTTGCATGTTTCTTCATTGAAACAAATTCAATTTCGAATCAACTGTTGGATTTATTATTTTTAAATTAAAAATGAAAATAATTAATTTATTTTAATTATAAAAAAATTTTCTTCTTTTTTTTTGTTGCTTATAGTCATTCAAGAAATAAATGAAAACCACATTATTGTCGTGATGCTGAGGGGAAAGGACTAAAGTTGTATTCTCGTTTCCACCAGTTTCTGAATCGTCCAATTATAAGTTGAAAAGCCAAAGTTATTACCATTTTAGAACTCAAGAGTGTCCGTCGAGCATTAACAAGATGGACATTATTTTATATCATGAATATTCTTTATTTTGTATTTTAGAGTAAGTTTGTTGGTAGTTTCCCAAATTACCTTAAGAATCAGCAGAATAGAAAGTTCTTTCTTGTTTGTGAAAGTATATACAAAAATACGATACAATGAGATTCATTTAATTGTCAAGTGTCATTAATAGATACAAAAAAAAACATTAAACATTTCGAATGGAAATATATTTTTAGATCAACGAAATAATCATCATTGGCATAGAGCTTTTTGACAAGTTAGAACAAATATTGGTTTATGAAAGTTTTTAATTCAATTTTTTTACAAAATTTTATCAACTACTAAACGTTTTATGGAATAGATTTATTATTTACTGATGTTTCAATGTGAAAAAATGACATTTCAGTATCGATCGAAAAAGTTCCATTTTATATATCATACAAAGTCTCATTCGTCTAGGAGAACAATTTTCCACTTTTTATTTCAAAATCGTGCTAACTGTCCATCATGGCTTCAAATTTATGGTTGGATAAATAAAAAATCCTTATTTTACATGCCAAGTCTATATTACGCTAGATAAATTTTTATTTTTAACTTTAGAATAAATGTGTGGAATAGATAATACTCCAGAATATATCTACCCTTAACTTTAAGATAACTCGTGAAACGTGGTACCGTCGATGATAAAAATATTTTAATGTTTTGTTATGGGTTCTTATCAATTATAGAGTCAAGAAATTTTTCACTTTAAGAAAAATTGCCCTTATCTTTACGTCAAAAAAAAAAAATTTAATTTTGAAAATTAACACTATTTTTGGCTTGAAAGAAAATTTTTAATTTCATTGATAATAAATTTCTTTATTTACTTTACTGCAACAAATATTAAGGTAGTTTAGCATCCATTTATTGGAAGTCAAAATAGTAATGTTCTTTTTAATTTTTTAAAATCCTATCAAACAACTTTGTACCTAGTGTGCTAAATATTTGCATCATTTATAGAATTTTATCATCAATAAATTCAATTTTATTTTAATATTTCAATTAAACGATAAAGTTTATTGAATAATCGAATATTATTCCTTCAAATAGATGAGAATACTTGAAAATGGATGTAATAAAAAATTTAGACCAATTAATACATATACTAAGTGAATTAAATTTTCATAAACAAAGTTATAAGTGGATTGAGAATTAAAATTATACTATAAAATATCTTCTGCCAACATCGAAATATGAGAGTAGCATAAAGGAAGAGAAGTCACGTCTGAAATACATTTAGCAAGTACTTTTAAAAGTAAGACTATTGCGGATCCGAAACACGTATTAGTAATAATTGTTATAGAGGAACATCGAGTAGTTGGAGATACAACGAATGCCCAAAACGGTTTGGTCTCGCTTCGAACTACCACAGCCGGTGGTCTATAAATCTTTCAAAATAACCTAATAACAAGAAGTATAATTTATTTAGCAAAATTCATTGTCGTATTCAAAAACCAACCGTAGGAATGAATTTGTGTGAAAAGTAGTTACAGGTTCCTTTCAATGATTGGCTGTTACCCAAAAAATACTTGCAGAGACATTCGATCTAACATTTTTAACGAAACAAATTGAACTCGTATTTTATCAACCAGAAACTAGATTAAATGAAATCTGCTTCAGTTTTTAATCCAAGTTATTTCAATTTGTGAGCTTGAGTGCATTTCTATTTTAAGATACACTGAGTCTAGACTTTATGCTTCTATACACCATGAATCAGCATTTGATGTCAATGCTTAACGGCTAGATTTGGCTTATGTATTATGTAAAATTTGATGAGAAAATAATTTGAAGTTTATCTAGCTGAAAAAAATATATTGAGCATGAAAAAATATCTTACAAGGTAACATATATATCAATGATTATATAAATATTTATTCGATATTATTTTAAATATTCCATGTTTAAACAAACGATTCATCAACGGTCAATAAATCTTGTTGACTACTATGAAATCCTTTCTCTTCAATACTCAACATTGATGCCTTCATAAATTTCATGGTTCAACGTTGAAATTTTTTGTTACAAAATATCGTAATACTAGAATATTGACATCATTGGTATTTTTTTCCTCTTGATACAAGACCTTTTATAATGGAATATATTTTTAGGTTCCAATTTCACAAACTTTTTTATCCTTTTATTTTTCGTAAAATAATCCATCATTTTTTGTAGTATTATGTAAATAATTGTATCATCCAAGCTGGATTAAATGTACTTATAAAAAAATGAAGAAAGTAACTGAAAAGAAAAACAACATACTAGAAGAAAAAGTGTGGAGCTTTACCTTCATATGTTAGACTGGACAAAGTTCTCTTACAGTCTATTACCTACCTAGAAAATGTCGTAGATAAGTTTCCATTTATGTAAAAGACATATATAGCACTACAAGAATGATATAATTTGAAATAAAGAAGATAAAAATATGGAAAAAGAAGATTAAAAAAGCTAAAGATATCATTTCACAGATCAATTGTATTTCAGAGTTTGCCAGATTAAATTGAGAATAATATTTTATTCATCATCAATGTGACAAGAAAAATTCAAGATAAGCAATAAATTATTGATTATTTTTTAATTTTAGAATTTAAATAACAGAATATTCGAGAGTTTTTAAATTTTCTGTAACAAAGTACGGTGAAACATAATTCAGAAACCTCAACGTAACAAAAATAGTTTACTGTACTCAACAACTATTCATTTCACCAACTTAATAACTATATGAGAAGTTTGAGAAAATGCCAGCAAAGAGACCAGGCTTCCGGAAGTGCTTTCAGCTAGTCGGAAGTTTGTGGTTATCCAGCCGGTTATTTAGAGCCTGGTTCACCGATTTAGCTTACCAAATGCATGAGCGGATTGTATGAAAGGACATTTGACATTAAGGCTTCTTAGGTAGATTAGTCGAAAAGTATCTTAAGGTACTTATAGCTTTTTATTTTCGCTTTTACACCATTTTGTCCGTTGATCCAGGATTGGACAAGGAAAATTCGTAAAAAGACTTGAGTAAATAATGACTCTTATACTCAAGTTGAAACCACACTTGTGAAACTTGAAAAGTTTCCAAGTCCGAGCTCTCGTGATTAACCGAATTGTTCTTCAGAAAGTTTACTCGGACATGAGATTTAAAAAATAGTTTTCCGAACAGAATGACTGGGGTTTTCTTTCTGACACTATTTTTTCTTGATTTCATTCAGTTTTAGTATGGACGACTAAGTTCTTCTTGCCAATGTCCAAAGTTCTTTCCATATAACTTTCTTTAAATTCAAAGTAGTGGCTTTTTTTCACAAAGTAGAAAGCAATCGAACCATACTATCAGAGTATCTTGGAATTTTCTTTCGAGTTATTCTAGATATATCTACTCTAAATCTTATCAAATGATGTCTCGACTAAGTTGATGATGAATCTGTCGAGGAAAAGCCCAGAAACTTTTGCTCCCAAATGTTAATAAAGATGGAAAGGAAACTAGAGAGGAATGTCCATGAAAGTGCATTAGCATCATTCGCATAACTTCTTACGTATTGGATGTGAAACAGACCGTCTACTTGACGAGATTCTTCAAAGACATCTGCAATGATATGTATTTCATCGAATACTATAATAATCAACTTTTCATCTCAATCCAGATTTACGTTTACTTTTCTTGCATTATTTATGATAGTAATATCATCAAGTTCTTGATAAAAGAAGACTCATCAATGTGCTAAAAGCTTTTAATAAATCATATTCCATTAGAAACAAATTGAAATAATTCTATCCAATGAATATCTTACTATAAAATGACTTCATTCTATCAAAGAATGATAATAAAAATTCAGTAATAGTAAAGTGAACTTTCTCTGTCATTCAACTTTCTAGATGATTAAAGCTTCATTGATACTCATGATCAATATTCCCATCAATTGATGCCAAAAAAGATAAACAACTACGATCTTCAGTTAGGCTTTTTGATAAATTTACTGCAGGATTTATAATAAATAATCCAAAACGTCATGTAGAAGTGAACGTGATAATAGAAAATAGACATTGGAAACTTTTGGTTGGAAATTTCGATACAAGGACAACGACGATACCAGTAACTACAAATTGGCTGGGTATGTATGTTAGTTGGTACAGGTTAACGTAACATATCCCAGGGGGAAGTTGGTGCTATGTCACGTATTGTATACACCATCATGCGATGATCCAGTCTGAATGATGGAAGCAAGTAGATTATTGTGTAAGTATGTGAGAGATCTGACGTAGATGCTCGCACTTTAACTACCTGGCGTGGTGTACACAACATAATGTTGATAAAGTCGGAGCAATATGCATGAAGCAAGTATGCGTCAGTGCTTGACCTATATGTCGAGCTCGGTCTGCTCATTACGCTCTGTGTCCCTCTTGTATCATCGCTGCATCCTCTGCTTCCTGTTTCACTGCTACTGTCGAGTACAATGCATACAGCACCAACGGCCAGCACCGTTATTACTAGCCAGATGGAATAATTGAAAAAAATGTTTAAGCAAACATTGAATAGACCAATTGAATGAACTTGTCTAATTTTTTTATGAGTAGGGTAAGGTTGGATAATTGGACTACTTTATTTTGATGATCAATATCTAGACATTTACTAAACCTCAGATAGTATTCTTCTTTTATCGAAAACAGTGAATTGAGTAATGATACCAATTATTGGATTCTTAATAAGTGCCCTGTATTCATACTATTTTTTTAAATTTATTATTTACTTTCTTTTCAATCAAATAAAAATATTCTCTTCATTATTTTTTTTCTTTTTCTAATTATGAAATAAAATTTTGCGAGATTTTATTCAACTTTTTTTTTTTATTAATTATATTGTTAGAATGAAACTCTCAAAAAGTTTAAACTCGTTAACATGTTTATTTATAATTTTTGTGACCCATGATAAAATAATCAGAAGACAAAAAATAAATAAATATAATAGTTGAAATATTTCAATGCAAACATTAATTCTTTTATCCAAAATCCACACTGAGCTTGAATAGGTTGTGTGTCCAACTACTGAATATTACCAGACAATTGATGTTAATACTTTATTGTTAGATTAGCAGTGGAGTTTCCATTTTTTTAACAATGGAGAGTTTGTAAACTTATTTTAGGTCACAAATAGTTTTTGTTTCGATATTATTATTGTAGTTTTTTTTTTTTTATTGTTTCTTTCGAATCTACAGAATAATAGCTATTGATTTTTTCCAACAAATATTGGAAATGTGTTAATTAAAATTAAAATTCAAACCATTTAATTAGTTCATTCAATATTCTTACATTCTCGAAATTTTTTATTTTGTTGCTACAGATAATGCTGTTGGGATAAAAAAATTTGCTCCTCCCATTTATCACTGTATCCAACGAGAAACAATGATTCTTAAAAGAAAAAAGGGAGCTTTAAAGCAGCACCAACTACGTTCGACAGTTTACTGAAGAGTGAGTCCATTACTAGAAAAGGTATTCTCAAAATAACAGCTTTTAACTTATGAGTTTAATCGATCCCCCAACACTTTTTTTCTTGAACAATTTAGATTTATTTCACAACATATATGTTCACACTCGACCACATATTTCGTACCAAAATGTTAGCATAAATCATTCCAAAGTTGGTTTTTGGATGATCAGTATTTTGCTTCACCAGTGAACTCTGAAACAAATCAAAGAATTTTTTATTTTGACTTTTGCTGATATTCTCATGGAAAAATTATTTATGATTCATTTTTTGCCTCCGAAAAGCCATGCAATTTTTTTTATTCTGAATGTAAATAATATTTTTTGCATATTTGCTCCTAAATTAACATTTTTCCTATTCTCATTCACCAACAAAAAAAATATTAACAATTTTTTTGTTAAATATATTCTCTTCGAGTCATAATTGAATATTTTTTAAATTAACCAACAACCAATTTGCATGAAATAATTAATGTAACTTCAATAATACAAACGTGTTAATTAATGTTAGAAAGCTAGTTCTTCAATAATTGAAAGCAGTTAATATAATTAACAGTCATCACAGTAATTATTCATGATTATTGAATTTACTAAAATTAAGAGGTCAAGTAATTTATTTATTATTCATTAACAAAAAGTAAAATAAAAATTAATTATTAATTTTAATACAACTGTATGATTAAATAATAAATATTTTTTATCAATCATCTGACAAATATTATTTTATCTACGACATGGAAAATCAATATTATCTTGAAAAAAAATTCCAGCATTCTTTCTTTTGATAAATTTAGTGGATCGGGTGTTTGACAATACCAATTGATGAATTATGTCGTCCATCTATATATCGTGGCAAATTTATGCTGTGTAAGCCAATGTGTATTCGATCGTCGAAGGAATTCTAGATGCACAGAATTCGAACCTTAGCTACGAGTACGTGACTCGTTATCTCGGTTCTGTGAATAGCAGGTTGGCCGTAGAACACGAAACAGACGACACATCCTGCTAGCATCATCTCCAATCTCTCGAACTAGCTAAACTCTGAAGACTCTGATAGTCAAACGTTCTTTATGTCAATGTGAATTTCCCATTTCTCTAACGATGTCTGACAAAAATATCTATGCTGTTTTTGAGTGGGAAATAAGATTAAAAAATATTCAACAGAAACTTGACTTTATGTTGAAAAATGACATCTTGTTTTCGAATTATTCACTTAAAGGAGACATAGTGAGATAAAATCGTCTGGAGTTTTAGAGAGAAAGAAATTTTTTTTGGCGATCAAAAAGAAGTTTCATTTGTCTGCATAACTATCGGAAAGTCTGGAAAATATTATATTTAATTTAGATAAATGAAAGTAATTTTAAAGTTTGAAATTTCTCTATAGTATACAGTATGATCTACATTGAAGAAAGTTTGATTATGATTACAAACAACTTGCAAGAAAAATGCCACTTTTATTATATTTAACACCATTTTAAACTTCTCCCAAGCAGCTGTTGACATTCTTGATATTCAGACGTGCGTTAAATTTTTCTAAAAAAAGGCATTTATGAAATTCTGTCTCTACTTGTTTGTGATTACAGTGTAGATGGGAAAAAGCTTTCAACGACTTTCCAGTAATGCCATAAATTTTCTCTCTACTCCTTTAAGGACCAATAAAAGAAATATTAGAAAAGTTACGTTTCTAATCGAAGCTATTTTCAATTACCAATAGGTACACATACAATTTCATTCATAATACATCTTTATTTACTTGCTTGATTTTTTTTCAATTCCTTTATAGACTCTTGCTTGAACCTACTCAAAACTTTTATAGTGTTTTCTCGACAGTCAATTTTTTTTTTCAATTTTTAATGAATTTCTGACTTTGGAGTGATCTTCCAAGTATTGACTGAATCTAAAGAAGAAATATTGTGGGCTATTGGTCAATTTGTTTGAAGGAATATCTCCATATAACTCAAATCAGGATGATGTATGTGACAATGGATAAATCAAATATTTTTTTTCTCCTTAACATCCCTGATGTCACTGCTGTAAACAAAAATACTCCAATTCTTCATTGAGGATGCTGAAATAATTTATTTTAGCCTCCTAATCAAACGGAATTTTAAAATGATTTAATAAACTTGGAGAAATTAATTACTTCTTGAAGCAAATAATTTCATTGGAGGTTATCCAACCTACCGTAAAATTTGATTTATCTATATTTAATATCCGGCAGTGGCCCACTTCCACCAAACTCCTTGTGTGCATGTAAAACATCAGAAATTCTGGGCTTGACTTTTATTCATTCTTCTATTGCCTTTTGAAGCACTTTGCCAACAACTTGGAGTACTTTGTTTGTTTAATTATCTAATTTAACCCAGTCTTACAGAAGCTGAAAAAGGATGTTCTTTGTGACGAAGTAGATAAAAAACAAAACAAGCATTTAGTGAGATAGTAAAAGCTGGACGTGATAAGAGTGGATAAGTAATGCTTTCAATTTCAAAGAATTATTGATCTATCGACACATGGATAAGTCTTTACTGATGGCAACGTCGTTCAGGTTGCCTTCAACACGCTTGGATCAAGTCTCATCGACTGGGTGAGGCAAAGATTCTCTAATATTCGTAGCACGATTCTTGTTAGCTCTGTCATTCTTTTGGCTTTAATAAATTCAAAGTCTGTGATGTATGACATAACAGAGTTATTTAAATAAAGCAAAATTACTCTGAACCCACCATAAAATATTTTTTTGATTACTTTGTAGATATCCATTTTTTTCAGCACAAATTTGCTTAATAAATGATATGAAAATTACTAGACTACTCGTAAAAAGTTATTTATTTAAATAATAATGTTGTTTTTTTATTTGCATTTATTTGCAATATTTTGTTATTTAAATTTCAATGGTTAAATCTCTGGAAAAATAATGCTGGCTCACAGTGATATACATTAAAAAAAAAAAGTTGACTGTGAACAAGTAATATTTTTTTCAACTAATAAAATCAAAATTTTGAATAGTCACAATAAAATATTTTTTTTTTTTTTGAACTGACATGGGGATATTTTATGGATTCACTTCTGATGATGACTTACAAATAATTTATTTAAAAAAATGCATTCCTATTGTGCTCGATTATTTTGAATGGAATTACTTTTTCGTATTGGTTTATTTTAGTGTTTCATTTATTCTTAAAATCCATGGTATCTCAGGAAGTAAGAATTAATCCAATACCACTTATATTTAAACTTATCCCAATCTCTAACCAAATATTAAAATAAATAAATAAATTCAATAAAATATTTTTCTGCGAGTATTTCAAATTCTTTTTATTGATTAAATTAACATTATTTTGTAAAGCAAAAATTTTTTTCTCAGTGTATTTCGATATATTCGAAAAAAAAAAATATTTAATTTAAAAGACATTTACAGGTGTTGATACATAATTAATTAACGAATGATAAGTTGAATTTTTTCAGAACCACCAGGTAAAAAATGATATGAATGAATTTTTTCTCAAAGAAAAAATACATCAAAGGTAATTTAAAGCTTTGGGTGTTATATTTTAGTTCAAGTAATTGATATGCAATACTTTTGAAGCAACTTTATCATCTCCATATGTTGTTAAAACTAACAGTTCCAATTCTAATCATTTGTTTGACAGTCGTACAATTGTAATAAAATTTTATAGCTACATTGTCAATTCAAATGGATCTTAAAACATCATACGAGTTATATAAGCTCGAGAATAACCAGGGTTCACTTTGTTATACACCCTTAAGATAACTCACGTCTTTCATTTTCTCTCAGCATTTCAAGAATGCGGAGACGACGCCCCTGTTCTGCACATAATCTACATCAAGATCAATCGTTCAATCGAGACATCACACATTTGTATGCACTAGCATGTAGAATCGAATAAAATGAAGTTGAACGTGGAATCGATTTGATCGGCGGAACTCTTTGGGTTTTATGTCGTTGAATTTCATACAGCTTTTACCGATGCATATACAAGAACGTGCGGGTGTAACGTTGGTATGTAGAAATGGAAACTCGACAAGATAATACCTATGAGCGAATGAAGGTATGGAATAGACGAGAGAGAATAAGTATGAGGGTGAGGGTAATGGTTACGCGGAAATCACGCTGCTATGAAAATTGTCCAACAGAGTCACGCCAACGGAAGTAGGCACGAAAGTCTGTCCGGAAGATTTCCTTCCAATTTCTCTTACTATTCACTCTATCTCTCTTCCTTTCCCTCACTTTTGCTGCAATCATTGTTGTTATTATCATCATTATTGTTATTATTATTATTACTATCGCGATTTTGGTGGTACGCTTCATCACACAATTGCTCTACCAATCGACATTTCCCGTCACGCTTCTTCGATAAATTTCCCCGATACACCCCTTTAAACTCACCTTCAATTTCCGATCGGGCAGTTTACGAACTCTCTGGGTTCCATCGTCGCCATACGAACTAGAAAGAAATAGACAAACGACCGAAAGTACTACTGAGAAATACACAACTAAGCTAAATCTATTTTTACAAAAGTTCATCTACTGAAACTCATCGATTAGATTCACAAGTTTTAACACACAGAGGGGAGATTCAGGGGGATGTTTTAACTGATCTTGACTGTTCCAACTACCGATAGGGACTGAATACTTGAGTAACTATTGCTACAGCTACGATACTTTTATTTTGTCTTGTCCGACAAAAGGAATTTCAAATGTCTCCTTTCTTTTTGCTGCTGTCTTGACAATTATTAATTTTCAATTAAATCTGTCAATGAATAATAAATACACAGCAAATCGTAGTGTTTTATTTCAATACACTTAAGATAGTATGGTAAAGGTTATCTAAATTGATTATAATAATTAAATCCATTTTATTAGCATTTTAGTCATTTTTTAAACGCTTTCAAGTGCATTAAAAATAACTACAATGCTAATCAAAATGGTGACGTCATTTTAAAATACTTTAAATGCATTAAAATAATGCACTTCCAACTCTGAAATTTGCAGTCCATTCGATGAAATTTTTATCTTCAATTATATTGAAGAAAAATGATAAATTACAGTTGATAAAAAGTAGTACGTTTACCAAAATTAGCAGTCTTAATTAAATAACCTCCCTCCCTAATCCTATCGAAAAACATTTTCAATCGATTCTCCAATAATTTAAACTGAATGACACACAATCTAACATTGATTAGTAAATGATGTAACTAAATAAACACTCAAATTCATTACTGTATTTATCAATCAATCCATTTATAGATGACCAATTAATTAATGAAGATCAATTAATAAATAAACTATTGAAAAATGATCTAAATACATACATTAATTAGGAGGACGGTTCTCTGTTGGTGTGTAGTCTCGAAAGGACTATAATCAACAAGATCGATCCTCCCTTGTCGGATTTCCTTAGTATGAAAGTTAGAGATGCGATGATGAAAAGCCTCAACTTAAATGGATACCTATTAACACAAGTATGTGCAAATTCAACAGCTTAGTTAGTGTGTAGGATAAAATGGCGGAAGGATATTTTGTTGAGTGTGTAAATCGTTGAGACGATGGTAAAAACCTAAAGCAGCAGTCACAAGCTGATATTATGCACAGGCAGGTACAGAAGGGTTGTGATAATGATAGTGACATAGTTCACTGTTGCTGCTATCGGACTACACCGTCGACTTCCGGCTTAGAGCTAACAGCTAGTTTTCAGAGTAGCAACTGGCGCGTGTCGTATGGCCCTTCGCAGTCTCGCTGAAACAGCGATCAATGCCCTGGATAAGACTTGCTGGCTGTGTGTTCATGAAACACGCGACTCAGTAACGTTAGTCAACTTTCCAGCTCTTTTGTAACCATTTGCTTTCGTCAGAATTTACCACAATAAAAATATATTATTTGAGTTAATTCTTACGTGGAGATTGGAAGACAAATGGTCGTGCTCTTTCCTAAGCAAGCCTATTTAATTTATTTCATGTTTGTTGAATATCATTTGTACATGTTTTAAATACTTTTTCAATACTTAAGAACTTAATTGCTACAACAGTAATCTAACAAGGTTCATTATGATGATAGGTTTACATTCTTGGGAACTTGTGATAAACTAGACCTTGTTGGTGGAGAACTTTGACGGTAGATATTTTTATGATTTATTGACGTGTTGTTACTCTTTTTAGTGATATATTTGTTTTAATAATAATACTTTTTTTGTTGTTTGATAATTTTAATAAATAATCCACTTATTAACTTCTTGCTTTTCTTCTGATAAAATTTAACAAAAATAATTGATATCTCTTCACTTATTTCTTTCTTGGTAATAACTTTTCCAACTTCATTCTTTTCGCCAACTTCTAACAAATGGAAAGATTTTAATCTTTCCTCTAGAATCCTAAAAAAATCTGATAAGTTGCTGCATCTTCTTAATAATATCGAATAGTTATTAATTATTTTCAACAAGTACTGTTCGTTTATTAATTTTTTATATTTCTTTCAACTTAAAGAAACTCTTTAAACATGAAGTATTTTCTCTTAGACATCTAATAATATTTCTGATGCACTTTTTTCTGTCATTATCTTGCATTCCTCTTTTATGTTATTAAATAGTTAATAAATATTTTTAATTTTAGATGATTTATTTTTAAAATGTAATTTACTTTACAGTTATTTTGTGGTAATTGTGGAAAAGAAAAGTTTTACTTATGAATGGATTTTAATTTTCTTATATCAATTCTGTCAACTTCAGATGGTCGAGGAATAAAATTTTTCCGTTACATCTCCTTTGAAAGTTTACATTCTTGTCTCGTTTAATAAAGACTAAATATTAACACCTTTTTTTCTAGTGAATACAGAAGTATGGAGAAGTAGAAGAGCTATGAATTTTTCACTGTGATTCGCATTATTACATTTTTTTCTTTGTTTCAATGTGAATCTCTTTCATTTATTTTTTTTTTCTCTTCAACACCATTTAGTCTGCCATGACGGATATGGATTTACCCATGTATATCAATTACAGTTCTGTTACACTATAATCGGATTAAGTTTTTGTTATTTAAATATTTTGGAATTATATTTTTTCTTTTTTATCTTTTATTTTTTTCTCTTTTTTTTTATTTAAATTAATTGATAGTTTTTTTATGTTAGAATTTTTTTTAAGCATTCAAAAAAAAAATTATTCTATTTAATAATAGTGGTATTAGATTCTACGAGAGGATATTGCATACTTCATTGGAAGAATCATTAAATAAACATCATATGTGGAAGTGGAAAAAATATAAAAGTGGAGCTGGGGATTTTTTTTTTATTAGAATAAAGAATTCAATGAATAATCTCCTCAGAAAAATTTATCTATCAGTAATTGACCAGATTGTTTATTTTTTTAATATCTATGTAATCATTTTTTTTTTCACATTTCCCTTCTAATGATGAATTTATTGATTTGAATGATTATATACATATTCGGTATAAAAAGATTTCGTTCCCCAAAGGTTGAAATCATAATTGTCGCGAAATTCATGCAAAAATTGGAGTAAGTTCCGGTTTTACCCCATTTTAGGGGTGAAAAAATTAATTTTTTATATGTTTGACCTAATTCCGCATTTCTACGCATCAAGACGAAGAGAATGAGTGGTCGAACTTGAAAATCGGAGTACTTTTATTTTTCGACCCGAAAAAATGGCAAGTGGTACCCCTTTCCATTTTTTTTGGCCAAAAAATAAAAGTACTCCGATTTTCAAGTTCGACCACTCATTCTCTTCGTCTTGATGCGTAGAAATGCGGAATCCGGGCACCGTCCAGAAAAACTCACTTTAACACACTCAAACAGGGGTAAAACTGGATACAAATTACCAACAATCATCCCCTTCACTTTAAACCCCTATAACTCATGAACGGACGGTCCAATGGCCGTTTTTAGGGACGCTTTAGAAACCTAAAAATCTGAGCTATCTAACGATATCCATAGATTTATTAAAAAAAATTTCTTTCACTCCTAAAATCACTAAAAAATAAAAAAAAATCACATTTTTTAGTGAGTTTGCCAACTATTTTGGCGATTTTGAGGGTGAAATAAATTTTTTAAAACATTTTTTATGGATATGCATCTTTAGCTTAGATTCTAAAGTTTCTAAATACATCCTTAAAATCATTATTCGATAACTTATATGAGAGTTAGAGAGGTCTAAAGTCGAAAGCAGATCATTTTTTAACTCGTACTTCGACTTTAGACCTCTCTAACTCTCATATAAGTTATCGAATAATGATTTTAAGGATGTATTTAGAAACTTTAGAATCTAAGCTAAAGATGCATATCCATAAAAAATGTTTAAAAAATTTATTTCACCCTCAAAATCGCCAAAATAGTTGGCAAACTCACTAAAAAATGTGATTTTTTTTTATTTTTTAGTGATTTTAGGAGTGAAAGAAATTTTTTTTAATAAATCTATGGATATCGTTAGATAGCTCAGATTTTTAGGTTTCTAAAGCGTCCCTAAAAACGGCCATTGGACCGTCCGTTCATGAGTTATAGGGGTTTAAAGTGAAGGGGATGATTGTTGGTAATTTGTATCCAGTTTTACCCCTGTTTGAGTGTGTTAAAGTGAGTTTTTCTGGACGGTGCCCGGATTCCGCATTTCTACGCATCAAGACGAAGAGAATGAGTGGTCGAACTTGAAAATCGGAGTACTTTTATTTTTTGGCCAAAAAAAATGGAAAGGGGTACCACTTGCCATTTTTTCGGGTCGAAAAATAAAAGTACTCCGATTTTCAAGTTCGACCACTCATTCTCTTCGTCTTGATGCGTAGAAATGCGGAATTAGGTCAAACATATAAAAAATTAATTTTTTCACCCCTAAAATGGGGTAAAACCGGAACTTACTCCAATTTTTGCATGAATTTCGCGACAATTATGATTTCCACCATATTGGCATTTTTCCTCTCGTCTAGATCTTTCATATGAGCCCTCAATGAACCCCATAGCATCATTAGCATAGAAGTTACGCACGTTTTTATATCTTACGGTTTTTCCTCACTGGAGAACATTCGGGGAACGAAATGTTTTCATACGGGTTTTTAAATAATGAATTAATCATTCATAGGAATTTACCGGATATAGTCGAGAATCAAATATAGATATAAAGATTAACAGAATTGATACCCGATGTATCTATAATTACCTTTAGCGATAATCAAAAATCAATATTTCTTGTCGTAAATGAATAAATCACTCGGTGTATTTTTTTAAACCTCAAATTTGTTTCCACAAAATCAATAATTATTATTTTTACATTTCAATAATGACAATTATTCAAACAAAACAAGAATAAAAAAAAATGACCTAAATAATCGCCAATTAATAACCAGATTTAATTAATTAAAGTTGATTGTTATCAGAGTAATAGTAATTAAAACGAATAAATTGATAGACTTCGTGATGATGCAGTAATTAAATGAATTCTTCATCATAGACTGTTAATTCTTTTGACACCATCTCAGACATAATGAGAGAGCTGACGTTCGTATGTCGGCGTTTAGTTATTGTCTAACATACCCCTTAGCCGTAGACGAGGTACCTCTGAGAATAGTAGCAGCTTAAGGAGATGTAAATATTTGAAATTCCAGAGAGAAATGCATATGCACTGGGCAAGAGTAGTTGAATACAATCATGAAACAGCAGTACCGCCCTTCTAGTATATAAGAGCTAGACCTAGGGCTCGAATGAATGAATTCTTAACCAACTATATATATACAGCTAATGAATTTTTCAATGGCCATTCGTTGGTTTTATTCCACCCACAAAGACCCTTAGACAATTTTTAATTAAAAAAAAAAAAAAACAAGATGTTGTAAATACGTTTAATAATTTTTTTTTTTTTAACTGATGATATGGAAAAGGAATAAATAAATAAAAGAATAAAAAATGTGTCAATATGGTGATCTGTAGTAATGAATAATGTTTTCAAACAAATAAATTGAATGATGAGTTTGAGTCACTTTTAAAGTACTATTCCAATGCAACGATGTGTGTGTGTATATATGTTTGCACGTCGACGTGAGTTTGAATGGAGGCGAATTCAGCGTAACGAAATTTATGGGAAGCTGAATTTATACTGGGATTGGTATATTTCTCACAACAAAAACAAGTGTCATCGTTATATTATTTTATTTTAGTTACCAAATGTTGTTTCCTTTACGACTTTATATGAATAATAATAATTGGAACCATGTGTGGCTTCTACACCAGTGAATTGAATAATTTTTATTGTGCTTCTAAATTACAAACTAATATTCAAAACAATTTCAATGATCAATTTATTCAGTGAACTGTAAATAAAGTAATCACATTGATGAAATATTTTATGCATGTAATTTAATACAATTTGAATTATTCCATATACTATATCTTTATTAATTATTGAATAAATTTCATTTTAAATAATATACTGAATTGTATGTATAATGTTTCCTTTTATATTATTTATTATAAATTATTAATTATTTTAAATATACCAGTTATCATATTTAGTTATTTACATTCACTGAATTTTCAACGTTAATCTTATTAGCCTAATTCAGTCTTAATGTTGGAGATTATATTTTAAGTATTGTCTGATGTTGAATAATATCATTTCATGTCACAAATTAAGTTTGTTGTGTTTGTGTGTAGAGCTTAAAGTATTCATTGAATTTCTACTAAATAAATTTACATCTGTTTATAAATTATTTTTATACACAAAAAAAAAAGAGATAATTCATTAATTGAATTCTTTCATTTATTTCAATTATTTATAGTCGATGAAAAAAAATTTATTCCCACAGAAAAACAATGAAATATATCACTGAATACAATGAAATTTCTGATAATGAATGGTTAAATTTGAAATGTATTTTTTTTAGGAACAAAAAATAGCATTGATTAAAAAATTCATCAACATGACAAATTAATCAATATGATAGTCTCGTATTGACCAAGGTAACAATTGAATCTCTTTTCAATACGTGTGCTCTAGATGATCCAACATCAAGTCCTCAAACTTAACCTATATTTTGAAAGCATGAAAGAATCATTTACCTGTCGACTACCACTTGACACTTGTTTGCATTCTATTGTCACTCTTTTCCATCAATCATCTTGTTAGAAAACTTTAATAAAGAGAAGTATCCTCTTCTGATAATAACAAAAAATTTGCCTACTTGAAAACATGTACGAAAAATTTTTTTTTTTTTCTTAAAGACCTACATTTAAAATGGATTCCAACATACATTGATTAAACTAGTCGTTCTTGACACGCATTTTCTCTGGCCTTACACTAAGTAACAAATCGATTCTTCATAAAATACATGTATGTATTTCTATGATTATTACTACAGAGTATATTCTAGAGTAAAAGTCAAAGATTTTCTATTTTAGATCAACTCTGTAGATTCCTTCTGCTATATGGTTAGTAAGAACAGAAATGTCTCATTGAGCTTTATGCCCTCTTCAAGCTGAGAGTGTATCGTAAAGTATACTCGTTTAGATTTTTCTTTATTCTTTCATCTTTTATATTGAACTTTAAAGATTCCCACCAACAGACTGGAGGAAGAAATTTTTAAAATTCCAATTTTAATACAAGATTGAATTTTTTTTTCTTTTTCTAGTTTGAGGATGATGTTTTTATTTTTTATAATTAATTTATATTGAAACTCATCTATCAAATGATATTTGAATGCATCATCATCACATCCATCATCGTTGATAATCGAATCATCAAAATGTATTTCTGATCGTAAAATATTCTTTTCAGTATTCATCGATTTTTTTTTTTTTGTTGATAATTTCCCTTGTGAGAAGTCAGGTTTAAAAATGCGACCAATAACATTTTTTTTCTTATCGATTATAGTGTATATTTTATTTTATTAGCAGTGCTATTTTATATTGAGGTAATGTTTTTTTTTATTTTCCATATTAATTTTGTGGTGGATAAAAAAAAAAAAAAACTTTATTAAATGTACTATCTTATCGTATTGATATTCATGAAAAATTTTTTGTCAAATAAGGTATTATCAATAATCTAGCTTAAAGATCAGATTGAATTTTATAATTCCCTTTACTGAGTTTAATTTTATCCAGCTTTAATAACTTTTATTATACTCCTATGCGTATTATTACGAATTTTAGATAGGAAAAATGCCATAAAAGTTTTTTCATTATACTAAAAAATTCTTCAAGCACTTAAAAATTTTTCAAATCATTCAACTTCACTAATTTCAGGTAATGTCTTTAATTCATTTGTGTGTCAAGGAAAAAAAAATTCAAAAATACTCTAGACGCATTAGTATTTACTTAAAAAAAAAAGAAGCAAACAGAAATTAAAATAATTCAATTAAAACGATTCTAGTGTAACAGCAAGACAAACATCAAAGCTTATATAGCTTAATGTGAAAAAGCTTTCATATCTGACGAGATTTGGTTAAAACCCGTGATAATAAAATACAATAAACTCAATGTGTTTTTGTTAATATTGTACTTAATACTGAAATCCTAGATAGATTAAAATAAACGAGTATTTAATTCATTCGCAATTTCAAGTTATATTTATATAGTGTTTTTATCAAACGTTTATATTCACTTATAAGATGGAACGGATTTTCTACAAATTATTAAAATGGTACAAAGAGTGTTCTATAATTGAATTAAAAAATTCACCGAAAATTCATGAAAGAGAATATTTTTGTTTTATGAAAAATATATTTAAACAAAAAATGTAACGATAAAAATTTAAATAGCAGCATAAAACAGAGTTTAATTTTTAAAAAAATATAGCGCAGGAAAATTAAGAAGGGAGAATAATTATTTATTCATTATCAATTTTCACCTTATTTTGTTTAATCAATGAATTATAAATAGTTATTTTTTCAATCGTCAATACATTAATAAATAAAAATGAATAAAAAAGAAGCAAATTATTTTGATATTTAGGGCACTGGGGTCGAAGAAAAATGTTTTCAACGTGTAAAGAATAGTTGGAAAATTTAGCTAAATGACTTGTATCCAAGGTAATGAGACCACTTGTATTTATTTAATTATTAAATAGATCCAACAGTTTACGCCAATTCTAGAGTCACACAGGCCCCATAGGGAAATTCATGGGAAACACGTGGTGCAATTATTGAATTTTATGAATGCTTAAATATATTTAAAGTTTCTTGCACCGATGTTTATTAATATACTGCATTTTTGTTCAACTACTTCTGACTATCATAAGTCCATATAATTTTTTATGGTGGGCACAGTTCGGTCTTGAAGCATCTAGGTTTTTTTTTATTATTATTGATACTAAGTCTCAGATGACCTTTATTTCACTATAACTTTCATAGCCCGCCTCGAATAAAAATCGAAAAGGCAGTTAGTTAGGTCAATCGTACCATCACCATCATCAATACCTATTTTTTGATCCAATTCAGTATTAACTGAGTCTCCATAAGTGGCTACCATTAGAACAATATCTCACTCTTTTTTTATTAATTTTAAATATAATCGTTTTTCAAAGTTACTGTAAAATGTATGAGAATTCTCATTTGTAGTTTCTAACATGAAGGCTTGAACATTCATCATTTAGCAAACGCGGTAATACACAAGAAAATCTCATTTCTCTCGTTAATGGATCGCCTTTCATAAGAGACGGCTTTTCGGTAAATTAAATTGAAACAGGATTCTCATTTAATACCGAAAAGTAAAATAATCAGCTAGTCTCTCACTTGGTCGTATTGTAGTTTTACACTAATCACATATCTGCTTTACCCTTACTAACACTTCCGTACATTTCATGCATCGGTAGGCAAAGTAACTTTTGTCTCAAGAGCCTCCCGCCAATCTAACTTGCCAGACTTCAACTTCTATATGAGGAATATCTAGTTGTACCTTTAGCCACATAATCGATGTCAAACTTTCTTCTTAAACCCAAGCATTATATTTAACAAAAAATAAATAAATAAAACATAAGAGAAATTTAAATATTATTTTCAATGTATGATTTTGATAACAAAAAATATTTTTAAACCGTCATTGACTCATATTTAAATAAAAATCACTGGAGCTTTCAATTTCTCTATTTATTTTTTATTCAGACATGTTTTTTTATAATATGCTAATACGTCCCTATTGTCCCTGTTAAGTGCAGAGTTAATTGTCACCCGATTCACCATTTCCTCAATGCATTTTTATTCTTTTCATAGTTCTTTCACATTTCTCATTATATTTATTTAGAAAAAAAGTAATTAGTACATACTCTCAAGTCTACAGCACTATATAAAAAATTCCCAACTTTTCCGTTAATTTTATGTTAGCACTATATTCAACTTAGGTATGCGATTTGGGGTTTTTTTATTTATATTTTTTTTTTTTTTTATTAGGAACAAAAATTCATTGTAGAGAAGTCAGAAAAAATCTTAAGTTACAAAAACATTGCGAGACGATAGTACAAAAACGGAAATGGGAAAACTTTTAAAGCGGCTCTACATGCAGTGTGAAGCCTAAAGTATTCGCGTGTACAGAAAAAGCTTTGGTCTCGTGGTATTATATACCTATAAATGTGAACAACACGAAAAAAGAAATATACATGAGAAAAAAAAAAAACTACAGTCAATTTTTATAAATTCTATTTAGCATTATGACAATATCTAAATACATTCTTACAATTTCATCGATTATATTTCATTACATTACATTGAATTAATTAATTCATTTATTTATTAAAAACATAAATGGTCATTATTTCTATTCAATAAATAATTATAAATAAATGCTGGGAAAATAATTTTAAATCCATTTTTTTTTATAAAACATCTAATTTTTATTGCACTTTTCAATCAAGTATACATCATGATCTTCAATTAATTTTTTTATTTACTCTTCAATTGAACTATCAATCATGGAAACAAAAAAATCACTCTTATCTTGGAAGTCTCATTACCTTAGGATCAATGGTTGTATGACAATTACCTTGATTTTATTCAGAAACAAGAAGCCTCTTTTCAGCAAGTCACTGTCTAAAAAAATATTATTCAAAGTATTTTAGTATACGAAAGCAATAAACTTTTATTTCTTTTTAATAATTATAAATATTGTCCCAGTATCGTGATTTGTAGAATGATATTGTTGTTACGTACCTGAGTAGGTTTGCAGATAAGTAATGTTTCTAGATCTCGTTTATTATGCCAAGCTTCACTGGCAACATCCATCGAAAGTTTTCCTGTATTATTCATTCTTATCGTTTTTCTTTCAAATGATAAACCGTCGAAACTTATCGAGGCTTTTCCAAAATTCAATCCGTATTTTGTAAAATACATGAAATGTTTATTTCATTTAATCAATGGAAGTGTGACAATACAAATGAAACAACGATCTTTTATTTATTTTTCATACATTACTCTGTCAGTAGACATTTTAAAAGTTGAGAAAATTGTGAAGAATAACTTATCAGTAGATTCTCCAGTCAAACCATTATCAGAACTAAAGTTTTACAAGGCTTTCTAATCTGTTTTTCTCGTTGTATTGCAGTCTTGTGCCTATAATGACAGACTCTTTGAAGCACAAGACCATTGAAAGTTTCACCGACGAGTTCTTTTCCGCTCTATTTTTTCCCTTCTTTTCTGATACTTTCAAGATGCTTCGTACTGGACTTACGTCCTAACTCGCTGATTCAACCAAGTATTAGATCCTGTATGTCAGTAATTTGTTTTTTTGCTTAAAAAAAATCTGGATGTATTTAGGTAATTATTCAGGAAAAAAAACATGAACATCAAATACATTTTCCAAACTTTATTTTATTTATCAAAAACTATTTACAATTATTTACAACAATCATATCAAAACAATAAAAAAATATGCCTATTAATAGGTTATGATGATGAAATAAAAAAAAATTGGGCCATCTCTCCGAAGGAGAGATGGCCCATTGTCACCACAAGTTCCGAAGAACGTTTCCTCCCAAACAAGGGAGGAAGGTCCAAGAGTGTGAAAAGATTAAAAAATTTTTGCCCTCATAAAGAGGGCATACCTAATCCTGCCATTAGGCAGTCGTCTCCTTAACCTACTTAAACCTAGTCCCCAAGCTCCTAGTTAACCCTTCTGAACCCCGCAAAGCCTAAAGGCTGCGGGTTGAATCCGCCAGAGGATCGACTCAGGCCACCAAGAGCTGGGGTTAACCTATAACTATACCTTACCGAAGCGGAAGATAGTAGTCGTCGCGGAACAACTCTTCTCTGCGCGCTGTTCCCGAGTGTCCGGATGGCAACCTCAAACATCCGGGTCCGCTCCTCCATCAGGTGCTGCCGGGCGGTCTCCTGTAGCTTCCCATCGCTCTGGTAGACCTCGTTCCAGGATCTGGAAACACTCGCTGCACTTATTAGAGACTTACCGTCTAACCGGCGAAAGATCAGTTGACAAACCTCCATTGGTAGGATGCTCGTAGGATCAAAGCTGGCTGAAGTGTCCATGGTGCTTTGCTCTCAGAGGATCAGAGTTGTATGAAGCCTTTGGCTTTGGTACCCCGGAGTTATTCATTTTTGTGATGTATCTCCGAACCAATCAGAGCTCGTCTTTGGGTAGGACGGGTGGGGGTAGTGCTAAAAAGTCAAATTTCTCAGAAATGCATTGCAAGTGAAAAAATGTATCTCCGAACCAATCAGCGCTCGTTATTTGCAATGAAAATGAGGATGAGATCAGAAAGTAACATCTTTCAAAACCCGTACAATGTCGATGGGAAAATCCCACTTTTGAATAATGCAGTTAATTTTTAACATTTCATGTATATTTTATATTTAAATAAACGAATTAAAAAATAATTATCTATTACATGTAAATCAATCTTTACTCCAGTTTAATGGAATATTATATATTTGTTTATATTAATTTTTGCCGGTCAATGGATCACTATCAAGCCGGGTTTGATAAATAGGACATTTCGTCACTAGTTAAATTCCTGCTACTTTCTTGAACAAAGTTTATATTTAGAATTTTCTTTTGTGAGCTAATCATTCAAATAATCAATGTAATTTAAATAAATTTATTTTGTTTGTTTTTCTATCGATATTGGAATTTTCTTTATTCTATATCGGCAACTTTTTTGTGTGTTCATAAGTAGGCAAAAAAATAAATATTCCACAAGAGTTGTGCATACGGAATCTCTGAGAATAATATTCCCAAATAAAACATAGATACGAGAAGAAGGCTGACATGAAGCATCAGGAAAAAAAGGAGGAAGGATGACAAGCCTTTTCTTTTATTTGCAGTTAGACGTGAATAAAAATACCGTCTTCAGGATTGAAATATTGCATTGAAGAATAATGCTCAGAAGACGATAACACAATAGAAATAAGAATGAATGAAGCCGGGGATAGAATTTATTACGTTCAAAAAATAGTATAACGATAACTAAATAAAATAAAGAATACGAGGAAAAAAAAGTATGTGAAGAAGTTACAAATGATTTGATAATTCTTGTAATATGTATGCATATTTATTAATGCCTTGAGGCACTTGATAGCTGAGCTGGAAGATATATCTAACATGATTCGACTTAAAAATTTTAATATCTAACCCATTACGAATTTTATCCAGTGAATAGAAAAATCTAGCTCTTATCTATTGTAGCAATGTAAAGAATCATCATAAATAATACTTTTTCGATATTTTTTTCAAGTTCCAGAACCCCTTGACTGCACATCCGCAGGCGAAACTTTAAAAGAATGTTCGTATATGTCTGGGGTAAGAATTATGACATATCTATATACGATAGCATTAAATAAAAGAATCGAAAAATTTGACTAACTGACCTGCTTTTTAACTGGTTTAACAACCAGGTCCAATTAAAAACTTTTAAGTGTTTCATATTCATCGAATAATTAAAATTTTAATGTATTGATTAATATTCATTAAAGCAAGCATCGATCGGCTGAGACATAATATTGTGATGAATATTAATTATTTGTAATAAATTTTTAATCAAGCTAATAAATATAGACATCATCAAATAGACAGATTAGAACAAAAAAATAATATTTTATTATTGAATTTCAGCTGATTAATAAATGATTAACGCTGCAAAACAGTGAATTTCCTGCCAAAGTTATTATCTTTCATTTTTCAGTGTCAAGAAATATTCACGAAAGCGGAAAATGTAAAAAAAAGCCGGAAAACTGTTTACTCGATGGGAAAGGACAGGGAAAAGCATGAAACGAGTTTTGGCACGAGTCTGCGCCCCTTACAATACTTTGTGTGAAAGCTGAGTCAGTGTAAGTTACACCACCACCACCACCACCATGATACGATCTGTTACTGCATTATACACTGATATCCGAAACGCGTATATGTGAGTCAAGTTAGCATATACCACCTTTTCACACATATCGAGGTGAGTATATTTTAACCTCTTGGTATTGGGTTCTCTTCCAACGTTATATACTAGGCTCCAGCACCAGCGACTGGAAACCGTCCAACTAGTATGAAAAAGTCGCTACTAAAATATGGCACCCGTATGAAATACTACCATGGAATCGTATATCCAATATTCCTAAAGTCTCACTTTGTTGTATAAAAGTTGTACATATTTCTATTTCGGCAAATTTCTGTCTTTAACTTGTAAGAAGCCTTTCAAAATCTTTTATTACTTTTTATCATCAAGATCTGACTTATTGGAGTAACGAATGTTTTATGAATACTAAATTATGGATTAATTCTTCATGATATCGTGTTGAATGTTAAACGCATTAAGGTCATCCTTTTGCTCTCACTGAATGGTTCAGACACAAGTATTCAGACAATTAATTGCAACTTTTATATTTCTTTTTTTCTTGCTCATAAATCTATCTGGTAATACTACATGTAAAGATAATTAATTATAGCTTCATACAATTCTTGAAAATAATTATTTTATGAAAATGAAATTAAATTTGTGCTTTTTAAATTATTAAATGAAGATCAAAGGAATTTATTTATTAAAAATAACAAATGTGATTTACAGTTAAACTTTAACTATTTATCGTGAAAAAAAATGTTTTTTTTCTTTTAAATGAAAATAAGATTAATAAACAAGTAAATGAAACTCTCAAAATTCACTTCGTTAATTAAATAATAGTCGGACAGATTCATAAAATTTGTTACAAACATGAAAGTTTTGCAATATTGTCAAGTCTAATAAGCTTAACTATTATAAATATTTCAACTATTAAATTCTTGTTTGACTTTTCCTTAAGTATTATTTGAGACTTGAAACTCCGAATTTTTGTTAATCACTTGAAATAAATTGTGACCTACTTTTCTAAATTATAAGAAGCATGTATCCCTGTTTAATATCTTAAAGTTTGAAAAAATTCCAAAGACTTTGAGGTTCACAAAAGAATGTTAACCCACATCAACTCTCTTTAATGATTTTTCGTTCCCTCAGAATGTTGAGAAAGAACTTAATTTTGTTAACGTGAATTGTACATTCCATTAAAGTACTCGATTAAAGTACTTGGACGAGTGACAAAATGAAATTGTATTTTTTTTTAGTTGATAAAGACTTTTTAAATACTTTTTATGAAGAGTTGAGCTTAAATTAGATAATACTACTGCCGAAAAATTCATTTTAAATTATATAAATTATTATGTAATACAATTGTAATTATTAAATACTCTTGATGAAAATAATAATCATTATTCAAAATAAATTTCTTAATAATGTCGTTATAAATAACTGATAACTGTTGTTTATTACTAACAAATGTAAATATAAAAAAAATTAACTGATTATCAGTATGATCTACAGCTTTTAGGCTTGTTAATAACCACATTAATATCATACGCTTTATTAAAAGGTATAACCAATAGCATTTTTAATAATCTCCTGATTGTAATATGTATTCTCAATACGGTAAATTGGATAGAGATTAATTTTTCCATCACGTATCTACCCTACATACAAACGACTCGTTAGAGTCCAATTCCAATTGAATCGTCGATAATGACAATTAGCGAGCAAACAGTTTTCGAGCCTATTTGCATCCATTTGATAAAATTACACCCAGTGCGAACCGATGCGTGGCAACAGTACTACTGTACACTACAAATCAATTTATTGCTTTCAATTGCTCAGTGTTTTATTTTGACGCTTTACTGAGTGGAAAATTCTTAATCAGTTTCACTCATTAATTGTGACTATTTTTATTTTATTTTCATAAAATAATAAAAATAAAATTTTATTTTATATGCAGACAACACTCGTAACTGATAAAGATAGAACTTGACGATGCTCTAGATGTTCATACAATTTTTCCAACATTTTAATCTGTGAAATTATTTATTACCTTTTTCATTGAATCGATTTATTTAATAAGATAAGTATAAAGTTAATTATAATTTTAGTTAATGGTCATTTGCTCTTAAATAATTGTTGGTGTTCACTTTTAATTATTTAGAACTCATGAATCATTTATTCTTCAATCCATTTACTGGCAGTGATTTTTCAAATGTTCTTGACTGGATGAGACTAAAGTCTTGGCTCTGGGGTATTAATTTTATGCAGCCGCTGCGTGTATAAATTCGCGAGGTGGGAAACACAAGTTGGAATTCAACCGTTTGCACGCCTGTCCCATTTATTTGGAACGTAAAAGATTAACCCAAATGCAAGGTAAATTTTTTTTCTACTTCACGTATATAACGCTAATCCAATTTATTTCTTGATTTTAGTAACTCGAATATTAAACATTCAATATCAAATACAGAAATTTTTTTCATTTTAGAGGAAAAAAAAAATATTTTTCTTGTACTAAATAAAATCATTCTTACTTTATAATAAAAAAAAAAAAACAACAAAAACATGATTATTCTAACATTTTGATCTAATAATAAAGAATCATCTAAAAGATTTCATTTTTTCTAGAATTATAACAAATTTTTTTTAAGTATCAATTAATTTCTAAAGTAAAGTTTAATTATATAAAAATAATTAAATCATCTTTATGTTGTAACTCAAACTCTAATTATTTAAGGATCTTACTAACTTGGTTTTCAATTGCAGCCGACTCATCTTCAAGTTTATTCATTCAATTATAAGGGAACATGAACGAACTTGACGGTCATATTGAGGAAGAAACGTTAACTTTGTGGTTTTATAGGATAGTGAAATATATAAAATGTATATGTACGATGCTGTACACTATGAAATGTACCTCAATTACATTTTGGTTTAAACATAGAGGAAATTTGCACTGGGAATAATTTCATAGAAGATACCAGCTTAAAGTTAGTAGGCGGTTGGATGAAATACTCACCAAGATTTCCAGCTGGTATCTCATTCCAAGAGATCTCAGCAAACTATAAAAAAGTGAGAGTAAAAATACTACATATCCAGCTGACACCTTTTGTGTCAGACAAAATCTCACGGATATGCAACAGTACTGAGCTAAAACCGCAGAATATAGTCATGAAAAAGAATCTTGAATATGTGTACAGTTAACAAACCTTCTCTTTCTCCATGAAGAAAAACAGTTATTTCCGCTGGAAAATTAAAGAATTCGTTCTTTTGTGTGATGGAAAGACAAATGGTGTTTGTTTTTTGCTTTCATTTGTTGCAATTGTTTTATTTAATTTAGTAGTTACATAAATGCTGAGCATTTTTATTTTTGTTGGTTTAATTTATAAGAACAGACAAGAAAGTGAAATGTTTTTTCTCGATTCGCAAAGATGTTTGAGTTCTAACGATAATATTTTATAGAAGATGAAAAATTTAATAACAGAAATTTTTTATTATTAAAAAGTATTTTTTTTCGAATAAAACTTTTCATGTCTTAAATTTGTACATAAACCAAATATTTATCATTTTAAAAAATATTAAGAAAAAAGAAAAAAAATTTTTACTATTATCATAAAATAGTTATTTAGAATACATTGACAACAAAGCGACTGTCTTATAATAATAACGTTAAATAGTACTTAGAATGCAATCTCCAAGAATGAAGTGAAAGCATTTGGACGAGCTTAAATTCAAAAGAAACTGAATATAAAAGTCAGCTCAGAATATAAGATTGAGATGAAAACAGAGCGAAAAGTCAGTCCTTGCGTTATTCAAATGATAGTGTAGCATACTTTATTTTCGCTACTGAAAAGAAAGTAGAATAAAGAAAAGCGAGTTAAACAAATAGAATGAAGTCAGGTGTATAATCTGACTTTGTAAGAAATTGTGCAAGCTATTACAAAGACTATGGTCTTTAACTATCTGTTATTTAATTTATGAAAAAATCGATAGAAAGAGACTTTAAAAATTTATTTAATTGCATATGAAAGACTATAACAATATTGCAAAGATTGGAAGACTATTTTTTATTAAACTATAAGTAATGTTTATTTTAAACTGTCTATTTTAACCAGTCTGTTCAAGACTGAATCATTTCAACTTCAAATCACTTACTTGTGAAGAATATTCCCAATAGTTAAAGCTTAAATAAATTAGTTTTTGTTCAGAGATAATTTTTTCACACAAATTTAATTATCGTTCTAGAAATAGAGGAAAAATTTGTAGAAGATTCAGACCATAGGCACATCAGCAAAAAATAAGAATAAAATTTAATTGATCCGTAAAATAATTTTTTGATCAGCAAGTTCGAACACCAATTCGCGAACGTGCTGACTCAGCTATTTCATTCATTTAAAAACACCTTTCAAATGTAAATCATCATTGCCAAAATTTCGTTCCATCATTTTGATAATTTTAATTATAATATAAAAATATAGACGAAAACACTGGAATTAACTGATTCCACATAAATAATTAAATGTCTCAGTGTATAACGAATTTAGAGGATGTGAAAACTTCTGCTGTTGAACCAATTAATGTAAGCAGATTAGCTTAAACAATGCAATATTCCCTAGGTCGTTTGTACAGTCCTCTAAGATTAAACATGATTTATGTAGTAGAAATGGAATGAAGGGATAAGGACAGATATGCGTACAATATTCTCAAATAACTTACGTAGCTTCGATATACACACGAATACCGGATTATGCCAATTACACTCGATTGGTTTGCATTCTATCGTATATAGAGGTTCACTCTACTTGTAGAACCTCTCTGATTCTAGTTGGAATTGTATCACGATATAGGAATAACTTTGTGGCAACTAGTAACTGTATAATTTTGTCACAATGCAATCGAGTAATTTGTAGAAAGTAGAGAAAGGGTTCCTACAGAAATTTCTATGGTTTACTCACGACTTGAATACTGTACTGATGCTTCATCCTGAATGTAGTTGTTCTTATTTCAATTGGACATGATTCTATTTTCATCATTAACATAATCAACTTGTCATCATATTGAAATACATGGAATTTATTACTAATTTCTAAAATCAATTGTCAGAATATGCATCAGAGAAATGAATAAAATAACATTTGTTAACTGCTACAATATGATTACATTTATTTGGAATTTATCATATTATAATCTTCATACAGAAATAAAATATGTTTTACAAAGCTTTTAGTTAGCTGCCTCTGATTATAGGTTTTTTTTAAAATTATAACATTAAATTCTTTTTCCTGAAATTAAACATTTAATAGCTTTAATTTTTAAAAATTTAATAAAACGTAGTGTAAATATTACAGTAGCTAAAAAAGCAAAATGAACATTCTCTTTCAATACTTTATATTTCTCAATAGCATATCATTATTAATAACATTCATGATGTAACATGTATGCTTGTAAAAAAACTGATAAAAAGCAAAGAACGAGAGTTGAAAACTTGAAATATTTAACAACCCATTTACTTTTGAATATTAATTCAATAAAAATGGCAAATGCTCGTCGTTTTACAGTAATTTTTGTAACTTTGTTTTCTAAAAGCAGAAAGAAGTTGTATTTAAACACCGGTGAACCGCAAACTGCTTCATTTAACTGAATGTTTATTGCGAAGATTATAAAAATAATCAGATTACTCTTCCACTAAATAACCCCAATCAAAACTAGCATTTTTATTTCTATATGTTACAAGTTACTCTAGAGTTGATGCTAAAAAAGTTAATATTCGTGTAGGTTTTTTATCTCTATAGATTTCAACATTTCCGATGGTGTTTTTAGTGACTTGAGTAAAGGCTGAAGGAACTGGTGCATAAAGAAACGGAAGTTATACACACAAGTTGGTTTTATGGAGATGTATCTAACACTCTAGTGTCTTTCCACGATTCGTAGAACAATACAATGAACAATGTAAGCGAAGCACTGTATAGTTAAGCTTGAGGTTTTGGGGAGTATTATTATGTCAGTATATTAGTAGAGAACACAGATATTTCCACGTCCAATATGTAAATTCATTTGATGTTAATAAGTTTAAAGATTATTAAGTTTATAAGGTTTAAAGTTGTTAAAGCTGAAAGATTTAAAAGCTGAATTGACTTTATATCCATTTTATATGCATGAGCTTTGTGGAGAATTTCGTCAACACATTGGCCTCAATGAGTAGTAAAGCTTCTCCTCCTCGAAGTTGCTTCATTTTTTCTTTTACGTATACTTGCCTAAACTACGTATGCCATTCCGTACGAAAGAGGACACCAAAAGTTGTGGTGCCACTTAATCTGCATGTTTTCCATGAAATATGCATTTGAGGTTTGCGCGCAATGCGAAAACGCCACCTCCTTTCGTATGTACACTTCAATCTCATGTGTATGAGTATGAAATAGCTGTATATATATATTGTATACATATTTAACATTCGGCAAAAAATTGAAAAATACTGAGCTCAGCTCTATCTCATAAAATTTGTTAAAATGCATTTCGAGCATTGTAAAAGCTTTGTAAAATTTTTTACTTTCTTTTTATATTTGATTTGCTGAACAGTTTTTAAAGCTATATTTTTGTAGATTTTTCACTATTACTTTTGTAAAAATAAAAAATATTGAAACAATTTGTTTTCTCGGTATGCCGGAGGAAACGGCATTTGCTATGCTTGTAAAAGTTTATTTATTTTTATAAATCTTTCATCAAAGCTGTTGAATAAAATAAAAAATACTTTTCTATAATTTAATATTTAATTCATTATTCAGAATTTAATGGTAATTCAATTACATATTTTATTCTTAATTGTTGTTATATTTTTTAAAACGATTTTTCCATGGATTTATTTCTTTTTTTTTCTTGAATTAATAATCATTTTTATTGGAAATGTTTTAGAAAAGAAAAAAATGTTGAGTATGTTTTTAACCTGTAATACTATTTATTTAAACCATCATTCTTCTGATAAGATTAACCACGTTAGCTTAAAGAGAGGGCAGCTTTAAAGCAGATATTTGTGAAACTCGTCAGGTAACCTCTAAGTATTTAATTCTCTTTGAATGAATCCTCAGAAAAAAGTACCCAAGATCCATTGAGTGATTTTTGAACATTTTTCTCTGGTGGAAACCTCAATGAAAATATTCAGAAAGTATGGTATGTGATTCTCAGACACGTTTTTTTTTACCTCTTTTTGCTTTTAAGTGAAATATTTGGTGAATGCACTAGATAATTTAAAAAACATTTTCCTTCGGTAAAACTCTGGAAAAATTTATCGAAAAACGTACTGGGTAACTGCAGACATCTTCTTTAAAAAAAAAGTCTTCAGATATAAAGCTTTCAGCTTGAAAAACATGATCTATAATCACTCTTCAAGAATTAACGGAGTCTGTTAACTGTCATTAAATTTTTCTTTTGACGTCTAATCGAATATTTTGAAGATGTTTTTATTTAAAAAATTGGAAGGTAATTTTTTTTTTTTTTTGACAGCCATTTTCTTTTTAGAAGTTTAAATAATTTCTTCCAATTAAAAGATAAATAAGATATTTATAATTTATGTTCTTCTTTCAACTTCTCATGTTTCCATGTTTTTTTTTCTTTTTAAATAGTTTTTAAAAAAAAATATTTCAGGATTTATTTTTCAGCTTGACTATGGAACGGTCCACTGTGCTAACATCAAAGTCAGCATTCTATCATCTCTCTTTGAATTTAAGTTCGTTAATATATTATTCATCAAAGTAATTGTTTTCCATTAGTGACTTCTTTCTTTTTCATAACTCATTGAATTTTCAATTTTTTGAAGCCACCACTGTTACTAAAATTTCCATTTTTCATCTATGACATGGCGTAAATAAGCAAGAAGTATCGTTGAAAGATATGAATTTTTACGATGAGTTCCATGGTTTGTGTCACATAGTTGGCTTGTCATAGGATTCGCACTATGTGGATGTGATGTGAGGTCACACTCTGGTGATAAGAACGTTCTTGCCGTACGTGTTTGCATACTCAAAACGTGCTGCGATACTAGGACACGTATTTTACGTCAACACATGCCAGGCATGAATGCACGATGAAACCATATACCGAAGAAAGAATGTATCGTTGTCATAAATAACGAAATCTCGCGCATCTGTCTTTTCGAATACATATCTTTACGTGGGAATATTCTCAAAATGATATACGACACAAGTATTTGTAATAGAACACTAAAGAGGAGTTTATGTCTTTAATTGACGCATATTTAATTGATCAGAAAATTAGTCCTCTTTTTTCTAATTTTTCTTCATAACTGCTTTTGGTTCTATAATGATTTTTAATGCATTTAAATTTTGTTAAATAATTATTGAGTATATTTTAAGCAAACCTTAAATGAAGTTAATGATCATTATGTAAACTACATTTTGTTGAAATACATTGAAGCATGGAAATGTTTTTATCATGCGTTTAATTATTTATTGATTAATTTTTTATGATGTATTTCAAATTTGCTTGAAAAATTCTATGAATAGAATGAACTGAATTTGGACCAACCTATGTTGAATTATCTACCATGCATTATTTCCCATAATTTATGTTGAAGCGAATAATGATTTAAAAAATAAAAAAAAAAATAATGAAGATAAAGATTTAAATTGTTTTTTTACATTTTTAAAACTTCATCCAAGTTTTAGAAAAAAATATCTACTCTGTTTTAAAAGCCAATTTTAAATAAAAAAAAAAAGAATATAAAATTCTTTAATTTCAGTCTCCACGTAAATTTTCTTCATTAAATACTCATTACGAGAAAACATAATTTCTTTCAAATTGGAAAAACAATTATCCAAAGTCTTTTTTCTTCAGAAATAAGAGTCACTTTGGGTAGAAAAAGTGATAGTGAAAAGTGGTATAAAATGACTTGGTCTGGCTTATTTATTTGAAATGTATATTAAAGTAGGCGTCGATTTCCATTGTAGAATATTACGACTTTATTAAGCACCATCATTTTCTTAGTATATAGAAATAGGCTGCATCGTAGAGGCGAAAGCTCGTAAGCTGAAATCGTGCACAGACGTAGTTTCGAGATCTGACTTTTAGATCTACCGGAGCAAATGTTCAGAAGGTTAACCGCCCTCCTATAAATTACACAGGTCTTGATGCATCGCCGCGTAACTGTTATACCAGCTTCCATGTCTATTTCGTCTCAGTCGCAGTGGTTACAGTGGTCTTGATTTTAGGCTACAATGACCGAGAGTATCATTTAGTAAAGTTTTCGAGTAAATAGAACGATAGTTTTATGAGAAAAAAATTTTTAAACAAACTTTTATCTACCATGAAGCATAAAAGACATGAAAAAAATTTATATACCAAAATAATTTTTATATTTCTTCGATTATATACTTAATTATTTTTGATTGATTTATGTCATTCTTCTCTTCATCATTTCATACTGAAATTAGTTTTAATTCCCACACTTTTTGAAACCTTATTCTACTTTTTTTTTCAAAGCTCTAGAATTACATTTCAGAGCACACAGAAGCTTGCAAGTACGAAATTTCCAGATTTTAAAAATAAAGTACTATTTTAGGGAAATAGAGGACATAATGATACCCCAAGGATAGAAATACAATAAACCTGGAGTTACTTTTTTATGAGTTTTCAAACAAACTTTTTACAAATTAAACAGTGGTATTGGAGCTTATTTAGAAAGCAGAAAAAATTGATTCATTCATTCATCAAAAAGTAAACTGTTAAAAATGAAACAAATGTAATATTAATGTATTCACAACAAAGCGTAAATGCAGATTTAACCTAGAATTGAGGTGAATAAACGATATTTGTAAATAAAATCTAGAGTGTTGTGTGAATCGGTAACCTTTCATATCACAAAAAAAAAAATTCAAGAGTATTATAAACATTCGAGAGAACTTGAAAAATATTGCCAATTTTTTTTTCATCTCAAGAGATTCACTCTTTGCAATCTTGTTGAACGTTGACGACAACTTGGAACTGATGGTAATATTTTATTTAAAAATATTCACCGAATTGACAAATCAAACATCCTTCAAAGCATTTGCAGTTATTGCTTATTATTTTGACTTCTGTGTGTTAAAATAAACTCATCAGCGTGTTTATCAAGTAGACTAGTATCTTAAGGGAAGATACATTTGTGACATCAGTGAGAAAAATAGTTTGGGGATTATATCCCTCGGGGTGTGACACGCGGTTGGGGTTATAGAGTTTTGGAGATAGTAACTGCATTGCTGATTGTAGACTCCAAGTGGCTGGCGTAGTAGTTGGATAGAAAGTAGGATTGAGTATGCGGAGGGGTGAGAAGGAAATTTCCATCCCACGACGATTCAATTTCTCGACGGGTGTGGCACTGAGGCTTCGTTTATCGGAGAAACGCTTCAAGGTAAAAACATTTTAAATTAAACTCCGGCCAATTTCAATCTGATGCTGTGCGGATTAGTGACAAGAATTGGAAGCTTGTCGCGAACAGAATCAACGGGTATTGGACATTTTTCAATCTCTCAGAAAATAAAACTAATAATACCTTCTAAAATATTAATATTCATCAAATCATGAAAAAAAATTCCTAGACAAAGCTTTCATCTTCTTTGTGACTATTACTTTGTAAAAAAGTCGATAATATAATACAACAGAGCTCTTTTAACCCCCTTTAAATGGAGTTTTTTTTCACTTGACCCTTAGTTTAGTACTTGGAACAAAGCTTGCTTAGTATCCATTAAAAGAATTGTTCCTAAGAGTATCTAGATGATCAAAGTCAAGTGATCTTTTACGTTGTTCTGCAATGATAATTCAAGAGCTGAAGAGGTATCTAGGTCTTCTGATAAGCAAGTTCACTCGTGTGCAGTAGATGTAGCAAACGAGCTAGGTTAGTACAGTGACGGAGAACATTTCAGTGTGCTGTGGCTAGCAGAATGTTCTGAGTTGGGCAAGACGTACGACGGCTTCAGGGAACCGCATGACGGGTTTACATCGCGAGTGCTAATGACGAATGTGGTTCGTCGTCAACAATGTGAAAGCTTTTGTTTCGTCTTGATAAATCGTCTTAAACTCTTTCGTCTTTCTCCAACATCAAGACTAATCATTTATCTTTCATTCTTTTTATTTTTTCACCAACATCTTATTTTAATTTAGGAAATACCATCATTTTTTGGCATTTAAAAGTCAATTATTCTTTTGAATAGCAATTTTTTATTAAATCATCATTGATAACATTGAATTATTACGAATAAATGAAACCTACTACCTTGCACGTGGAAATAAATTATTCTCAAGTCGCATTTCAACGAAAAAAATGATTGTGAAAATGAAAGATAAAAAAATATTCTCTATTATTTGAGAAATATTCATGAACATTTTTTTTCTTTTAATTAAACAAAAGAAACTGTCAGCTTTAAACAATTTTTTGAAATTCTCCAGACGATCTTTATTACACTCTTTCTCTCAATATATTGGAATTAAGACTCAGATTCTTTATGTCAAGTATGTTCCATGTAAAATCCTTGAAAAATCGCTTCCACGTAGGCACTTGAAGACAAGCAAGAAAAGCTGTCAAGACCTTAAAGCTACAGAAGAGAGGGATGTAGTGAGAGGTTAAACCGCGGTCAGGTCGCATGTCACAATGTATTCTAAGTGATCTATGGTTCTAATTAATGGCAATCTCCAGGGAGTCGCAGCTTTCGCGTGGATTTCAATTATCTCCAACGACGTTCACTGCCGTTTCGGTAAACTGATTAAAGTTTTTTTCTAACACCTCTAGAGAACATCACCATCAAATACATCTGACACCCCACATCACCTCTTTTTGTTCTCATTCACAAGAGTATTTTCAATAGCATTGGAATTTTTAGCTACCACGTATCTAGGCCAAGTAATCCTAATTTCCCGAGATGGACATTGCCAAACACGTGCACCCACCACCACCTGAGTATCAATCTCATAAGTTTGGTGCAATACTCATCGCTTGATAAACCTCCATGCGGTAATTCCAATCGAGAACGATCAATCACTTGAATGGGACAAATAGTAGGCTGATGCATGGGACCAGATGAAAACGATCAGGATGGGAGTCATCTGTTTGGATATTCCATTGATTATTCTCCATTATTTAGTATATCTCACTGCAGTTGCTACCAAAATATATATCTTCTGCTCTGTCGCCCACCTACAATTGTTTCATATAATTCAATTCCAAATGTCAAAAATTTCATCAAGACAACTTGATAGGATTAACAAGCTAAATGAACAATTCCAATATTTGTTTTTTATTTTGCCATTTTTTTTTTATTTTAAATAATCAGTAGACAGACCTTTTCAACTCTATCATTTTAGTTGGAAAATATTTTTCAGATGTTATTTATTAAAATAATATATTTATATGCTTTCAATACCAATAATAACTGGTGAATTCATTTGATATTGAATTCGATTCATGGTGCAATTCACTTAGAGCTTAACGATATAGTTTAAATTTTTATTGCAACTTTCTTTTAAAAGGTTTTATTTTTGCAGAAAATTATTAAATTTAAATATGCAAGAAGATTCTTTGAGAGTATGATTTTTTTTTTTTAAAACTTGGAAATTATTTAAATTATCGATTCAGTAATATAGCAGATTATGTGACTCAAAAAATTAAAGAGATGCAATAAAATTACTTTTCAATATATTTTATAAATGTTTATTGATCTTTGCGCAGTTGAAAATTTTTAATGAAATTCCAGCAGCTTGACTTTCTGCTCGACAACTTGAAGTACTTTTCGTTAAGAGAAGTTGAAATTAAATATTTTTAGACTATAATTATAAGTCAATTTTTGTAATAAAGAAGTTGTTAAAGTCTTCAGAATTATTTCAATTAATAATAAATTTATAAAAAAAAGAAGAAGCTTTAATTTACAGTAAAATTATCGAAGTCTTTTTGATTCTGGAAATCAACAATTATTTTTTTAAGTAATTTGGCATTAACAGGCTCACTGTAGACAACCTTGTTTTTTTAATTAACCTAAAAGATTATATTTCTACAAATTAAAAAAAAGAAAAAAAACTTTTTGCCACATTGTTTGGGGAAAATAATTATTTGAGTTTTTATTCAATTTTACCGGAAGTTGATGATTTATTTATAATAGAGGCAGTTATAAAATAATTTATTTAAACTTTATTTCTCATTAATGACAACTGAATTTAACTTGACTGCCAATATGTGGATGCCAAACAACCCTAAAAGATAATTTTGAAAAAAATGTTCAATTTTATTGTCAAAGATTGAAATGATGAAATAAGTCGTCATTTTTAAGATACTTTACAACATTTAATAAACAAAGGTAACAGCTTAATTAATATTACAACCGTATTTTACATATAATGTATTATGTCAAAAAGCTCATTGATCAATTACAGAATATGTCATTTAATAGAGTTTCATCAGATTAGTCCAATTCCACACAGTTGCATAAGCGCAATCAGTCTAGTGGTGGTCTAATCTATGTCAATATTCCGGGTCTTACGTAATGATACGTGAATTTAGTCATAATTAAAACAATGGGGAATTTACCTGGTTAATTAATTATTTTATTTTTTTAATAACATAATACTCTTGAAACATGAATTTATAATAAAATGAACTGTTTAGATGCTTTTCGATGCATTTGATGGTCAGTCAAGTATTGAACAAAATAATGTTTTAAAATCAATAAATTTAGAGTTCGTGTATATGAGAATACAAACTATGTAGGGAATTTATTAGGCTGTGACCACAAGAGGTACAGTGGCCACAACTGGCGCATCTATCCCTTATTGAATTTCACTCCGATGCATACTTGCAATTTTTAATATAATTCAATTTCAAATGTCAGGCAACCAGTTAAGTGAAAAATCGAATAATGTATGTTAGAATATGTTTATGAAACCAAGATCGATCAATAAATTTGTATTTCTATTCAAATTTAAATTAATTATTAAAGAAAAATGCATTTAAAAGAATTATAAACATTTTATAAAAATATTTGATTAAATTATTTCACTTTTTATGGTATACATATTTGAACAACTCAACTTATAATTCAAGTCAATGTAGAAGCGATTATTTTAAAATTAAAAGATATGTTTGAGTGTGGCGAGGAGAAGAATAAAATAAAATATATCTCATAAAGTTGCTGTTATACAATAAATATATTCCACGTTATCGCACAGCAGCAATTGTTTCATATAATTCAGCTGAAAATGTCAAGAATTTCATCAAGATAAACTGATGGAGAAGAGTATAAAAGAACGAATCGATGATTGAGAGAATTTGCACGAAAAAAAAAAAAATTGAAACTTCAATTCCCTTTTCGAGTAACGGTTCAATCGTTTTACTGTAGTGTAAAGAATGACAGCTGGATCCTTCTACTCGAGTAACTTCCAGAAACGCTATAGAAATTTACATGTTGAATAAATTATATTTTACTCTAAATGTAAGTGACGAGTACATATCAAAGCATAACTGCATTTCCTGTATAACGAAAATCAGTTTAATTCTCAATAACATGATGTATTGCAAGAGAATTTGTTTAGTGGAAATAAATCAATTGGTTTGTATTTTTTTTTATTTGTTATTATCAATAATAAATTTTTAATAAAATTTCAAAAAAATCACAAAGGAATGAATTTATGAAGTAAATATAAGCAGGGGAATTGGACCAGTCTTTTTTTCTACTAAGGTGAACTTAATCAAAGTCTTGATGATTTACTGAATATATTTTAATAATGATTCATCAGATCTTAGTAATACCTACAGAATGAAAATTTTAATGAAGAGTCTGTTCAATTTAATTTTATCAACTTTGATGAAATTAGTTTACCGCAAATCTAAAAAGAATAGAGAGCTAATTGTTATTAACAAACAATCTTATTCAAAATCCTAGACTTAATTGAAGAATACACAATAGACTGTTCTTTAGTGAGTTTAAAAAGAGACAAAAAATAGGCAAGAAATCTTTTATTCAAGCTTTTGTCTATAATTTAATTAATTTAAGTACAATAAGCATTGAGAATCACCGAACGAGTAATTATAATTTGAGTTCGACAGTGTAAATTTGTTCAAAAAATGTGTCGAGCAAGGGAAAAGCGGAATTGTCTGGGATTGAAAGCTCAAAAGCGTTGGAATCGAGTGATAGTTTTGATCGCGCCAATTGTCTAAATCCCTGTGCATTGTTTTCAGGCTTGGCATGAGTATGTGGTAGGGTTTTGAAGCACTAAAGTGTTTCAACACCCACATAAAACGATCCAACGGATATAAAGTAATGGGGGTAAAATTGAATGAGACTCGAAATGACCATATAGAGTGGAGATGGGATCGTGTGTATGTGTGTATATGGAAGTTGATGCAATGAAGGGGCTGAAAAGTGAATCAGGCGAATGAGACAAGATACCCTGTTAGACGAAAGTGGCGGAAAGTTTGTGGAATGCGTCGTTCGAAACAATTTCGTGGTTGGATAATTGTACAGAGCGTTGTGTGCTTGGCTAGAAAAAAAGCTTTGATATTGTTCATCTATCTTATTTTTGTTGCTTTATTAACAGATTCGAGTTAAAAATACAGTCTAAAGAGGATTGTTTTTATTTTGCTTTCGGGCTGATGACCTAATTCTTGATGCTTCATACAAATAAATCATAAATTGGGGATATATTAATTTTGATTCATTTATTTGAGTCGTATTCAACAAAGCCAAGCTAACTGACATTGCTAACGAATCCAAAAAAATTCGCTCCAAGTCATTCTAGTGTTCTTGAAGTATTTGATGTTATTCTATTTTGATTATTTATCATTTGTTCAAAATGAGATTTCTCGTATAAAAAGATTTCGTTCCCCAAAGGTTCTCCGATTTTGCGCTTGTGGGACTATGGGAAGGAAATTTTTTTTTTTCGAAAACGGTAAGACATAAACATGTGCATAACTTCTATGATAATGGTGGCATGGGGTTGATTGAGGACTTAAATGAAAGATCTGGACGAGAGGAAAAAAGCCAATATGGTGGAAATCATAATTGTCGCGAAATTCATGCAAAAATTAGAGCAAGTTCCGGTTTTACCCCATTTTAGGAGTGAAATAATGGATTTTTTATATGTTTGACCCGATTCCGCATTTCCACGCTTCGAGACGAAGAGAATGAGTGGTCGATCATCAAAATCGGACAACTTTAATTTTTCGACCCAAAAAAATGGCAAGTGGTACCCCTTTCCATTTTTTTTGGCCAAAAAATATAAGTACTCCGATTTTCAAGTTCGACCACTCATTCTCTTCGTCTTGATGCGTAGAAATGCGGAATCCAGGTACCGCCCGGAAAAACTCACTTTAACACCCTCAAAAGGGGGTAAAACTGGATACACGTTAAAACTCATCATCCCCTTCACTTTAAACCATTATAACTCATGAACGGATGGCCCAATAACTGTTTTTGAGGACATTTCAAAAAGATTAAAATCCAAGCTATCTAACAATATCCATAGATTTATTAACAAAAATTTCTTCCACCCTTAAAATTGCTAAAATATAAAAAAAAATCACATTTTTTTGGGAGTTCGCCAACTATTTTGGCGATTTTGAGGGTGAAATAAATTTTTCAAACGTTTTTTATGGACATGTATCTTTAGCTAAGATTCTGAAGTTTCTAAATGCATCATTAAAATCATCGTTTGATAATTTTTTCACGAGTTATAGAGGTCTAAAGTTAAAAGTAGATACTTTTTTGACCCTTACTTCGACTTTAGACCTCTATAACTCGTGAAAAAATTATCAAACGATGATTTTAATGATGCATTTAGAAACTTCAGAATCTTAGCTAAAGATACATGTTCATAAAAAACGTTTGAAAAATTTATTTCACCCTCAAAATCGCCAAAATAGTTGGCGAACTCCAAAAAAAATGTGATTTTTTTTTATATTTTAGCAATTTTAAGGGTGGAAGAAATTTTTGTTAATAAATCTATGGATATTGTTAGATAGCTTGGATTTTAATCTTTCTGAAATGTCCTCAAAAACGGCCATTGGACCGTCCGTTCATGAGTTATAATGGTTTAAAGTGAAGGAGATGATGATTTTCAATGTGTATCCAGTTTTACCCCTGTTTGAGTGTGTTAAAGTGAGTTTTCCTGGGCGGCGCCCGAATTCCGCATTTCTACGCATCAAGACGAAGAGAATGAGTGGTCGAACTTGAAAATCGGAGTACTTATATTTTTTGGCCGAAAAAAATGGAAAGGGGTACCACTTGCCATTTTTTTGGGTCGAAAAATTAAAGTTGTCCGATTTTGATGATCGACCACTCATTCTCTTCGTCTCGAAGCGTAGAAATGCGGAATCGGGTCAAACATATAAAAAATCCATTATTTCACTCCTAAAATGGGGTAAAACCGGAACTTGCTCTAATTTTTGCATGAATTTCGCGACAATTATGATTTCCACCATATTGGCTTTTTTCCTCTCGTCCAGATCTTCCATTTAAGTCCTCAATCAACCCCATGCCACCATTATCATAGAAGTTATGCACATGTTTATGTCTTACCGTTTTCGAAAAAAAAAAATTTCCTTCCCATAGTCCCACAAGCGCAAAATCGGAGAACCTTTGGGGAACGAAATCTTTACATATGGTTTATTTTATAAAATTCTTCTTAAGCAATGCTTTGATACAAACTGTCAGAAACTGACTAACAATCGATCTCCCCTCTATGAAGTTGATATTTCATCCGAGTTATTAATTAAATCATTTCAAAGCCATGACAATACCAGAATCCTGATAAACAAAATTTTACACCTTGTTAATGTCCCAATAAAAAGTTATGATCAACATAAATATATTTAGAAATAAATGACAATTAAAAGTATTTTTTCCGTAGGATTACTGATGCCTCAAAAATAATTTCTATCATTAACATTTTTCTTTCTTAATACAAAAATAATTAAAAGTATCAACAATGTAAGGTTTAACTCCTAATAAAAGTATCTTCAATTATTATACAATAAAATAATTGTCATAAAAAAGAATAACAAAAAAAATTTCTTAATATAAAACTCCAATGAGTTACAAATTGTTAATAATTAAAAAAATTTTATTATAAAATTTTAATATACCAACATGAAAGAGTTTTTGCCCTTTTAAAGAGAAAGTTTGTCTTGTAATATATCTGCCTCTTTATTATGCATACATGAATTTAGTTTTATTACATTCTATCTAAATTCATGTAAAACTTGACCCATATAAGTTAAAAGTCGAAAAAATTTCAATAGTCTTCAAAAAATACTAATAAGGATTTAATTATAATAAAAATCTTTTCTCTCATCACAAAAATTTAGTCTAAAAATCTAGTATATAGGGTGAAACTCACAAATTTATAACTTATAAATGGGAATGTTGACGCTTGGAGTAGTTTGAACGTAATTTGATCCTCTTACAAAATGGAAGAAGTTTCTGTCTCTTGGGGTGTTGAATATACACTATAATAATGACGCAACTTGATGCTTTTGTGTTTTCACATATTATTATTTAAGATACTTCAAATGCCTACGAGCATATACCATTTTGTATTCGTTCAATCGTTTACTCAGTCTGCTCTCACGAACGATCGTGGTAGAAAATAAAAGGAATAAAATTAGAAAAAAGAGATAAAAAGTGTATAGAACAATGTGAACAAAATTGTGAGGCAAACACTGCGACAACCGAATGATTTACTGAGGGAAGTGAACAAACGTTTGATTTTATAAAATCGTTTAACACTCGTTCGCGACGTTCATTCAATTCGATTAAATCCATTTAGAAAGATCAATCCGAAAAGTAACGATTTTACAAATTATAGCAAACGAGTTTAGAATTGCCTATTGTAGTTTAGGAAGTTTCATTATGTCTTAAATTAATTAATCATTTGTTTATTTAAATTTTGCTTCTTTTTTTTTTTTATTAAACACGAATTTTATCTGTTATTCAATTAGTTCTTTAAAATGGAAAATGCGGAGGAAAAATTATTTAATTAAATCAATAGAAATATGAAATATTTCCAGTTAAAAATCAAAAGTGAATTTATCCAAATATTACCAGATCAATTATCACGAAAATATTTCATTGCAATTATTCGAAATTTTAATTTTATAAAATATTTTTAAATTATGCCATCAAGTTAAATAAATAAAGAGAATAATTGATTTTTCTATTATTAATAAAGCATTATTTTTTTTAATTCATTATAGAATTCATTGTTGTAAAGAAATTATTAAAAGCAATAATAAATATTAGTTTATATATATTAATAAATGGAGATCCTCATTTTTATTTGAACGCCGGTAGAAAAAAAAATGTTGAATTAAAATATTTATAAAACAAAACATTTTTTCACGATGAAAAGTAATCATAAAAATATTATAACACAATTAAAACATATTTTTATATTGGAAAAATATTTATTATTATAAAAATCGACAATAGAAGGCTATAAAATTCTTCAGTAATAAATTTTTTTTATTTTTATGAATGAAATATGAGAGTGATTACCCTTCAGAAGGATTTTACGTCATGTTACTTTCGGAGTAGCCTTTATGTAGTCAGAAAAGTGAAACGAAATGTTACTTTTTATAGGATAATCACTTTTATCCCGATAAAAAAAAAATATTTATCTGAATAATTGTATTCAAAGGAATAATTTATCTCAAGTAATTTCATAATTAAATTCAATTAAAAATAAATAATGAACCCATATAGCTAATTAATATCAATAAAAAGGAGCGTCTTGTTTTGTATTTGGTTTAATTAGCAAAGAAATTTATGACCGAACGAATAATGAAAAGGTGTTATAACGTAAAAAGTTGTACAGAAGATGATTGAAAGAGAGTGAATGGGATAATATAAGGAGAAGTAGTTATATTAAGACACGAAAGGGGTGACAAAGCAATACTATAGAGTCGAAGGGGTGAATGTAGTAGAGTATGTAGGTATAAGGTTAGGCAAAAGGGAGTGAGCGGGCGTCGATGGCCGTGTACGATCCACCTCGCAGTAGGGAGAGTCAGGTACGAGTCAGCCGGCCGAATGAGTGCCAGTCTAGCGTGGGCGCGCGTTGTGGTATCATCCTTACTACCTACTAGTATACTCAATCTCCAATTTAACTATGAATTCAAATATCTGTCTTAATTATAACTAGTATATTATCAATTAACAACAGTGAATTTGATTGTTTATCATTAGTTTCATCTAGGGACTTTATTATTTTTTTAATAAACATCTTTCTCTGTGATTCTTCAATACTTTTTACGTGAATTGAAACATCATTTCTGCTAAAACTATTTTATCTGTTGGGTTGTGCATCATGTGACTACGGATCTCTTGAAAATTATACACATGTGGGTGAAGTTTTACTTCGTTAATGCATTGATTTTAGGTAAGTTTTGTTTGTTGTTGTCCAATTGTGTCTTGTTATTTATTATCTGTCTGTTAGTTTGAAAATATGTGAGAAGTGTATGAGAATAATTTGTTTGGATTTATTTTGATGTTTAGAGTGATGTATTTGATAAATTACTGTAACTGTATTTAATTTTTAATCGATGAAACTTCGATCGTTCTACTTCCATACTTTTTTTAAAAGTGGATGGATAAATTATGAAATGCAATATCTAGATTAACTAGAGCTTTCTTTTTTTTTTTTTTTGAAACAAACATGTTGTAATGAATGATAAATTTTGTAGGATTATTTGTACTACAATCACTGAATTATTCAACTTTGAATCTTTTTTATTCGTTCTAAAAAAAAAATGATTAGTTTTTTATTAAACTAATTATGACGGCCTATAATTTTATTATCAAGTACAAAAAATGCTAAGGGAAATAAATTACATGAAATAATCCAGCAAAACATTTATTTAATGCTAGTTATTATTCAAAATTTTTTTTTTTTTTATTTTATCAAATCGTAAATGTTTATTCTATTATACTTGAACGTAAAAAAATATGCACTCATAAAAAAAATACTTTGTTACTCATTCTAAAACTTTAATTGCTTCATTTTAAATTTAATTACCACTTACTAATAATAAAGAACAAGTAAACCATGATTTGTAAATTAAACAATCTAATTACAATTTTTTTTTTTTTACAACGAGGAAAATTGTTTTTCTTACGACAATACATTCTCACCAACCATTTACTTCTAAAGAATTTTAAGAATTCATTGTTTATTTATTTCCATTCATGGATAATTTTTATTTTAATTAAATTTTTTTTAGAATAATTAAAAAATTCTCAATTGACAATGACGTATTTATTCTTTTTTTAATTCTCATCTAGAGAAGTGTAGATGAAGAAAATGATTACATATTACTTGCAAACTTGAATAAAAATCTTGCTGCTTAATAAGCTTCTGTGTTATGGGTCCTTAAAAAATAACAATTACTCAACTACACTTTTATTTTGAAGCTTTTCAGTAAGTTATCTCTGGTTTTTTCTTGCTTAAAAAATGATGAGAACGACACCCCTTTTACCAGGAGACTTTAGAGTTTCCTTAAAATTCTTTTTTTATATTAAAGAGTCTTGTTGATAGCACACTAGTGTTCTTTCAAATCCAAAAAGCAAGAGATTCCAGCTTTAAAAGCAAACATGCTACGTGATCGGAATATCAAACAAAGCCACTTTGGTGTAGATTTTAGTATCTAGAATACCCAATTTTATTAAAAATTTAAAACTACACCTTATTTTTATTTTTATTGTACTTTATAGCGGCATTTTTCTTGTTGTTTTTTTTTACTATCTTTTTTTTCCCCACCCCAATCTGTATGATAGAATAGGTGAATTATTATCTCGACATAATATCTCACGACTGCGTAACATACACGCCAGAACTCACACGCAAAAGTGCAATTCCCTGAACTTACATTCCTCATCACATTTCCCTCGTGACATTGCATATGAAAACTCGATTGATATTTCTCTGATTAAAAGAAACACGAGGGGTGAGAGAGATTCAGAGTATCTACATGAACATTTTTTTATGAATTCATTCATACGAGTGGTATGGGTGTGACCTGAAAGATCTATTCTATTTAACCTATAATTAGGTGACTTTCAAAAAAAAAAAAAAATAAATTTTGGATGAATAAAAATTGACTCCATTAAAATAATCTTTCAATGGAGGGGTAAACACGAATTCAAATGATAGAACAATTAAACTGGAATTTCTTTATAAAAAAAAATCGTACCATCAATTCTATTACTAAATTCCTGGAATATGTAGAAAAAAAAGGAATGATAGCTGTGTTATTTAAAATATTTCATGCTGGTAAAGAAAATTAAAGGTATACCAACCCATGCAGATATTTATAAAAAATTTTTACATTTCACTCAGTCGATTGTCACCAGCGATGAAAAGTATTATTGTAAAAAATTTCACCAGCTCGCCACACCTCTAAAAATAGGTATGATTAAAAAAAATTTTTGTCTCAATGATGGTAGGAAAAATTTCATGAGCTATGTTTGAAGTTAAAATTGCGTAAATCTTTTGACAAATTTCAATAATCAAAATGTTTTTTTCAAAGCAGGGATTTTCTTTGTTGAAAGCAAAAAAATTGCAAACAAAAAAAACTAGGAGAAAAAGTCAAAAAATTATGGAGTTATTTTTTTTAATTGACTGTATATCCAAATGCTTCTTCTGTAGACGATTTGTTTCATGGGGAAAAAAAAAGAAATCAATTAAACAAAAAAATTCCCTAGAATTATTTGAGTCTATATAAATGATGTATCAACAGGACGAATGAAAGCCCATACTTTGATTGGAGTATGAATCAATATTTCCATTTTTACTAAAAATAAAGTACGAAAATGAAAATAGTTGAAAGGTATAAAAATAAACTAAATTTTCAAGAGGTCAAAATGATTGTTTGCAACATTCAACTGATTGTCAGTAACATTGCTGAAGGGAAATAATTACACAGTTGAAAACGACGAGACTCCGGAGCTTGTACAGAACTATGATTGAAGAGTAACTTTTCTATTTGAGTTGTCTAACATTTAATTACTCTAGATAAATTTTCGAGGAAGGAGAAATTTAATAATTCTTAATTTTTAATTTGAAAAATATTTGAATGCTTCCCAACCTCTACTTTACATCAAATTCATTATTCATCATCTATTCATAACTTTAACAATTATAATTTGAGAGTAGTGTTATCCATCTGATAATCTCATTTTAAGATATAAAGAGATGTTGCCTAATTTAATAGCAAAGGGAGCCGACAGTGATCCGGGCTGCTTCAGGTCAATTTCATATCACTCAGGTTAATTGAGTGCGACGCATTACTGAGAGGAGGAAGTAGACGAAAGACAAGAGCATAGATAGGAGGAGAGTCAGAGAGGGGAAAACAAAGAAAAGAGGTTTAAGAGTAAAAGGAAATTAATGAGAGACAGATTGTTAGATGCCACGAAAATCAAGGATATGCACGTCAGCTTTTCTTCCTGCTTTTTAATTAAATTTGACAAATAAATAAAAAAATTATTTTTTTTTTCAATTGTTCGAGATAATGCCTTGAGGAAATGTTTACCACTCGTGTTTTCGACATTCAAACTACAAATATGTTTCGTTAGAATCAACTCCATTGCTCGAATGCTCTCTTATGAATGGCCTTTATCAATTTAAAAATATTGCATTTTCATGAATGTCAATTGTTTGTGAATGTTATTGACATTTTTAATTCTTCTTGTGGCCCATTTGTTAATAAGTTATTTATGGTTGATTAAAGTCTGATAATTAGCCAACATTTTTTTAGGTGAATAAGTGTGAGAAAAAGTATTATCTTAATTAAGATATAGAATTTTAATTAATTATAAGATAGGTTCATTTATAATTGATGGATTGGAGATCTTGTGTGGTTGCTCTATATATTTATAAAATATGTAATAAAAAAAAATATGGAATAAAATTTGATGTTTTCAATAAATTGACAAATTCATGACATTGAAGTTGATAGATAGTAGGTCAGGAATAAATACATTTATCCAATTTCAATCTCTAGAAACCCTGCATGTCAATCACAAACTTATTCGAAAAATTCTTCTGGAAATATATGTTACCCTGTGATTTTATAAAAATAGATTGTTTGATAAAAAATAATTTAAAACAAAATAATTGAAATTTTCTTCACACTGACATTGATGAATTTTCTGATTAAAATTTATCACACAATAAAGTGTGTGTGTAAAAAGAAAAAAATAATCAATCGATCGATTATTTCATATTGCAACATCATTTATTTTCATTGACACTAAATTTGTTTACCATTTGCATCTCAAAACAAAATGCATACACAAAGACTGGTAACACAAGAAAAAGTAGGAAATAAGAGCATAAACGATTTCAATATACTACATAATACATCTCAACGAATAATTCTACCGGGAAAAATCAAAGACGAAAAGCTGTTTGATGTGCGCAAACTTTCTTGTTTACTTCGCGTATAAAGGGGAGACTAGGTTGCTTTGAAGAAAAAGACTTTGCTGGCAAGTAAATCGGAAACAAAAATTCGAGAATATTTTGTACTACAAAGAAATGCAGTTTCACCAAGTATTGATCCAATTTGATTGGACATACTGCAGTAGCAAAATAATTCTTGTTTATCGACTAATTTACTTACAGTTGTTTTGATCTCGAGCAAGTTTAAAAATACGATTCATTGAGTTTCTGATGTACAAACATGATTAAAAATATTTTGGCTAATTTTTTATAAAATAAATATTGTAAAATAAATAGGAATAATAACTCGAAGAAGAATTAGAAAGTAATTAAGACGTTTATTAAATCAATTTGGAAAAACGTTACTAACAATAAATTCAGTTGTTTGTCAATCAATATATATATATTTATTTTACAGTATTTAATTAGTGTACTGACATTACTGGAATTTCGTTTCATATTTCATACTCTTTATTGCCTTTTTGAATATACATTTTATCAATAAATAGACAAACAATTTTCTCGAGAGATATAAAATTTTTTGTTGGAGTTTATGCTATAAATTATCTTCAAATAATTCAAGAATGACTTGACTAATTCAGCTCAAAATTCAATCGGCTATAACTTATGTTAGGAAGTATCGAAAAAGGGATTTCGAATCAATATTCGATCAGCCGTTCTTCAGGTAAACGAACCTCAAGCAAGATAACATACTTGGGAAAATTAGATATTTATAAAATTTATGAGAGCTTATTTTCGTTATTTATCTTCTCCAAAACTACTATACTCTATCAAAAATTTCTTTCTTGATCAATGTAAACTAATACAAAATTAAATAAAGTATTTTACTGATAACAAATCCAATATTTATTTATTATTAATAAGTTTTCTTGTTATTTGTAGCTTTAATATTTGTCCCATAATCTAATAAAAATTAACTCTTTATATAATATTCAATCCGAACATCCAAGATGAAGTACTAAAAATTAATTACACCGTCTCGCTAGATGATAATTTAAGAAATTTAATTACATTATTGCATAACAGTCTTCTTAATGGATATAAAAATATACATATCTCTATGTTAATTATTGAAGAATTCATTATTTACATGTTTAAAGCAGAAATGTCAGGGAGGTAATTTTTTAAAGAATGATATTTATTTATAAGACCAAGTATGGTAAATTCGAAAATTTATCAAACGTTATTTTTCATTTAATCCTCAAGAGATAGAATGCAACGTTTGCATTTGTCAAAAATATGTACATACCTCATAAACAAAAATAGAAAATGATAATGTTAATTTTTCAAGAATTTAGCATATACTCTCTTCTCTCTTGACACTTTTCGTTCGCATCAGACAAAATTTTTGTCACAGACATTTTATTATGAGTTCGTGAGGAGTGTATAAAAAATATCCCACCGAGAAAGCTTCTTCTAGAGGATCAAGATATTCTCTTTTTTTTTATCCACCCATTCATGTTTATGGTATGGCGATTTATTTTTATCTACCATTCAAGTCATCTTTCTAGAATTGAAGAAGACAATAACGTGCAAAATAAAAATAAAAATGACCAAGGTCAGTTTTAGATGGAAAATATAACATTCTTCGTAATCCCTAAGTGTGATGAGAAGTAATATTTCTGACCTTTTTACCGCGTTGGAATGTTTCCAAGAAAGATAGAAAATTAATGAAAATAACTGGAAGGCATGTCTTACCTTGAACTTTTCTGCGGTAGTTTATCGCCATGTGTCATCGTTGGTATAAGAGAAAATAGCCCTGTACTATTGTTTGCAGACTACGTGGAGATTAGAAGAGAAGCTTTCATCCTGTCTCATATATTTTTCAGGTCAATCCCCTATTTTCTCAAAACAGAAATTAATAAAGTAGAAGAAGACATAAGAAAAACGGTAATGAAAATTTAAAAAACTCTTGAGCTTTTTTTTTTTGGTTTCAATCTACTTAAATTAATGTAATATTTTTTTTCTTGAGAAACATTATTCATCTTCAGAACACAACAATAAAGAAACTTCTGATTTTAAATGCGATACTCTATTCCACTGTGTGCTTAAAGATGATGATAAAAGATTTGAGCTTTAACGAGGTCACATTAACAAGCTTTAAGACTCAAGATAAAGTATAAATAGCAACAAAAAAGTACAGCTAAAGCAACTAATCGCTTATTACTAGTGTCAAGTATTTAAAATAATCTAAAGTATCCAATATGACGAGTTTAATCAGAAACTAATCTTGGAGGTTGTTTAGAGATACAGTGGGCAGAAAGCGTTAAAGCTCATTCGACTTGCGGCTGGAGTGGTGCAAGCAGAGAAAGATAGAAGGTAGGATGAAAGGATGAGAGAGAACTGTATAATGATAATAACTCGAGCAAACGTTGAAATTGCTTCACTTTCCATTAAATCACAGCCCGAAATAGTTTCTGGATACGAAGGTACTCGGCGCTAACACGGCATTACCGGCCCGGAGAAACACAGTGCGCGATTAACTGCGGCTAACGGTGCAGGCCCTCGAATTTCACCTCGTTACATGCTCTCAGCGCTTCCGACCTGTGCTTGCATCTACCAATGACTCCAGACTAACACACTCTACCCACCAACTCTATTACTTACACTGTACTCCTTTACCACTTTTCCTCTTAGGCTGTGACCTTTGTTATTCTACTCGAGTGATTAGATTCTAACTTTCAGTAATCTGTTACTTTTCCCAATACTGTTATTCAAAAACTCTAAGATAATATTTTTACAAATCATTTCATGGAAATTACAGTTTAAATGAACTTTATATTTAAATAAATACAATAGGTGTTGTAGTTGAAAAAAGAGTTGAGCTTTTTTTGTAAACACTGTTGAATCAAAATAATATGTTGATGATTGGAGTTTAAAACTATTTTAAAATTAGAATTGATCCTCATTTCACCACAAATACTGATATCAAAGTAAAACATTGTTATTATTATAATATAGGATTATTTAATCACATCAAGTTATTTACAACAAAATGGTATTGATGTTTATCGAATACAGTCATAGCAACGATAATTCAATAAATTAAAACCATTTTTAAGTGCTTATAACACATTTAAATTGTTATCAACAATAAATAATTGTTTAGAGTCATGTGAAGTCATTAACAACCATTTTGTATTAAAATTGATCTCAATTGTCAACAATATTAATTACTCAATAAATAGAATGGAAAATGAAAAAAAAAAAAACTGAAATACGTACGTACAATTGTCTATACGTATTGTACGTACGTACGTACGTACATTTATTTTTAAATTTTCTAATATGCTTTTAAATGTCTTGAAACGTAAAGAAATGGCGAAATTATAAATGAATGGATTCTATTACAATAACTTCTTAATAAGAAGTGAATGATGGATGAACAATTATTAATTACTTTCAATACTATCGAGAAATGATCAAATTAAATAAACCATTACCCTAGGACAAAAGACTGAAAAGTAATGAACAAATATAATTGTGATTGTATTGCTATACAGTTCTATACAGAAGCTCATGTATGTCCACATAAAGAACTCAATAACAGTTAATTATGTAATTATAGTATAAATAACATAAGCTATACGTTAGCTATGTATAGTTCATGTTGAAAAACATTAAGTAGATTTGAAATGATACAAATCAACAGACATTTTATTGATTGTTGAAGAAAAATTGAAAATATATTTTTTTTTATTCATATAATATTTTTATTTATAAATAAATGTAATTTTATTTTGTAGATAACTACTATATACATGATATTATTAATTTGCTGACAAGCTTTCATTGAAATTAATTTCAATTTCTGTTCGTATATATGCATCCATAATAAATTTATCAATATGATCAGGTTACATCTCTTCTATCAATCATATGCCATTGTTATTATATTTATTATCGCTATTATGATTATAATTAATATTATAATTGTTATGATTATTTTTAATATTTATTTTAAATACTTAATTAATATATTATCGATAGACAGGCAAAAAAATTCTCGACATATCATTAGCGATTATAAATGGAGATTGAATGGGAGTGAATACTCATCGATTAAATTGATAGATTTCGATGAGTCGACGGAAAAAAAAAAGTTTTATGACCTAGAGATTATTAAAGGTCGGTGAAAAGCTACTAAGCGAAAATCAATTTCATTATCACCTTACCAAATCCATTTGTGCCTTTCCTGAATGTTCAACTACACACTTTATATAGATATAGATAGATATCTTGCTGACCACCATGTTTTTTTCCATCTTTACTTAATGACTTGAAAGATTAAAAATTTTTATTCCAAAAAATTCTCCAGTTAATTCTCACGCATCTCTCACGTTTTTATAAAACGCATTACAAAAGCTTCCATGAATTTATGATTGGATTGTTTTGCACAAAGCTTTTTGGGGAGTTTTACTATGGAAATGTATATTTATTTCTTGTGAAAATTTTCTGGTTGTTTTGTTGTGTATGTGTAAAGGTATTATACATATTTTATTTGATGAAATATATATGTGTATAATAATTTTAGTTATTACAGAAATACTATGATACTCGACAATATAGAATATAGGTGAAAATAAAATAAGTAAAATCGTCGTTACTCAACTGTATTCAATGCAAACGAAAATTGGAATCAATGATATTGCCCGCACGTCTGCTTCTTCAAACGTTTATATCACTGCATCAAATTTTATAAAAATTCAATCCACTGAGTGGAAGGAATTTTTTCACATTTCAATAATCTTTTCGTGAGTAAAAATAGCTCGAATAAGTTTTTGATTTATTGTAGATTTACTGTTAATCGGAATCGATAGATAAGCTCCTTCGCTCGTAATTATTTACATTGTTTATAATTAAAATATATAACCACATAAATATATGAGAAAAATGATTTTGTTATACAAGAAAATGTTAATTTAACCCTACATTGCATCCAGTGACATATATGATGGTACAAACAATATTATTAAAAAAAACTCTAAAAAATGAAAAACACTAATGAATAAAATATCTATTCATTTACTGGATTTTTATTGTTTTATTATTTGTTTAGATGTCTAAGGTTTGTATAGAATAATATACATTTCCACACGAAAAAAATAGGCATTGTAGAGTTAATTAATAAAAATAATTATAAATAATTACAATGAAATATTGTTTCAATGAATTGTTTTTTTATTATTTAAAGTAATCATTAGAACTGAATCTGTTGAAACGTCAATTCTGATGAAATATTTTATTCCCGTATAAAAAAATTTTTACATAATAAAATTAATGGAATATATTGGCAAGAAACTGTAAGATATAAAAATGTGCATAACTTCTATGCTAATGGTGGTATGGGGTTGATTGAGGACTTAAATGAAAGATCTGAACGAGAGGGAGAAAGTCGATATAGTGCAAATCATAATTGTTGCAAAATTGATGCTAAAATTAAGGCAAGTTCCGGTTTTACGCCATTTTAGGAGTGAAAAAATTGACTTTTCATAAGTTTGACCCGATTCCGCATTTCTACGCTTCGAGACGAAGAGAATGAGTGGTCGATCATGAAAATCGGACAACTTTGATTTTTCGACCCAAAAAAATGGCAAGTGGTACCCCTTTCCATTTTTTTTGGCCAAAAAATATAAGTACTCCGATTTTCAAGTTCGACCACTCATTCTCTTCGTCTTGATGCGTAGAAATGCGGAATCCGGGCACCGTCCGGAAAAACTCACTTTAACACACTCAAAACGAGGGTAAAACTGGATACACATTGGAAATCATCATCTCCTTCACTTTAAACCATTATAACTCATGAACGGACGGTCCAATGACCGTTTTTAGGGACGTTTTAGAAGCAATAAAATCTAAGCTATCTGACGATATCCATAGATTCATTAAAAAAAATTTCTTTCACCCTTAAAATCGCTAAAATATAAAAAAAATCACATTTTTTTGGGAGTTCGCCAACTATTTTGGCGATTTTGAGGGTGAAATAAATTTTTTGAACGTTTTTTATGGATATGTATCTCTAGCTAAGATTCTGAAGTCTTCAAATAGCCCTGAAAAATCATCGTTCGATAATTTTTTCACGAGTTATAGAGGTCTAAAGTCAAAGTAAGGGTCATAAAATGATCTACTTTCGACTTTGGATCTTCATAACTCGTGAAAAAATCATCAGACGATGATTTTACAGGGCTATTTGAAAACTGCAGAATCTTAGCTAGAAATACATATCCATAAAAAACGTTCAAAAAATTTATTTCACCCTCAAAATCGCCAAAATAGTTGGCGAACTCCCAAAAAAATGTGATTTTTTTTATATTTTAGCGATTTTAAGGGTGAAAGAAATTTTTTTTAATGAATCTATGGATATCGTCAGATAGCTTAGATTTTATTGCTTCTAAAACGTCCCTAAAAACGGTCATTGGACCGTCCGTTCATGAGTTATAATGGTTTAAAGTGAAGGAGATGATGATTTCCAATGTGTATCCAGTTTTACCCTCGTTTTGAGTGTGTTAAAGTGAGTTTTTCCGGACGGTGCCCGGATTCCGCATTTCTACGCATCAAGACGAAGAGAATGAGTGGTCGAACTTGAAAATCGGAGTACTTTTATTTTTTGGTCAAAAAAAATGGAAAGGGGTACCACTTGCCATTTTTTTGGGTCGAAAAATCAAAGTTGTCCGATTTTGATGATCGACCACTCATTCTCTTCGTCTCAATGCGTAGAAATGCGGAATCGGGTCAAACTTATGAAAAGTCAATTTTTTCACTCCTAAAACGGCGTAAAACCGGAACTTGCCTTAATTTTAGCATCAATTTTGCAACAATTATGATTTGCACTATATCGACTTTCTCCCTCTCGTTCAGATCTTTCATTTAAGTCCTCAATCAACCCCATACCACCATTAGCATAGAAGTTATGCACATTTTTATATCTTACAGTTTTTCATACCATAATAAATTAACTCCAAATAGAAAAGGACTTCAATGTTTATCACAATCTATTCAATGCTTCTAAACTAATGATAATTAAAGATATAGGAATGTAATTATAATAAGAAATATTGTGAATACCGATATATAAAATATGTATAACAAATACAAACATATAAAAATTCAAATCAAAGTTAAATGTAATTGAAATATATCGATAGAATTTTATTTATCATAACCACTCGTTAAATAAAAAAAAATTTATCCATAGCTTTTGTATCGCATGAACACGTGGTTATAAAACCAATTTCAACAAACAGTAAAAAAGAAAAATCCCACGGTTTTTCATAAAACAGAGAAAAGACTGATAATCAAAGAGAGAAACACTGTGCAAGGTTTTGTTTTTTAATATGAGGTTGTTGAAATTAAAAATAAAAAAATAAACAGTGATATTGAGGCCACTCTAAAGGTTCATCTATCTTTTAACAATATTAAATTTTAAACAGTATTGGATTATATTAATAGCATCTATTCAATTTCTACATCATATAATATTATATCAAAAATGATATTCTATTTAGTGGGTAAAATAGTCTGATTAATTAAAAAAATTCATCAACCAACTATCGCTATAATAATAATCATAATAACCATCTGTTTTTTTTGGCAATGCTTTCTTTTAAGCTCCAATATCCTTGTTTATTATAAGCAAATATAAATAAATTGATGTAGAGATTTGACTAATGTTCAAATTGTTATGTATTTGAATCTCAATTATGTCAAAGTGAACAAACTAGTTGATTAAAAACAATTTTTAATCATTTATAAAACCTGTTACACACAAATATATCTGAAAAATTTCAATTTCGATTGTTGAACCCATTACTATAATTTTCCTATATTGGGTAGATGATAATTCTCAATCTGTTCACACAGAAATATTGGAACAATTTATTCCAGCATTTGAATTGATTCATACAAAATTTTTATTAAAAAAAAAAAAAAAATCATTGTGAGTTTCTACATTGATTTAACGGAAACACACTAGTTCAATGATCTCCAATTCTGATCTCCATTCATTCTACAGTTACGGTCATTATTCCATCTATATGACAGATGACAATTACCATTCTAATAGTCTTGTACGCATCATAATTAGTGTCAATAAAAATTAAACTTGTTTCGAGATAATTAATAAGATACATCCGGTCAGAAATTTCATTCTGAACAAAGCATCAATCTAACAGTCAAACACGAGAGTTAATCTAGAGGTTGAAAAAAGTGGTATAGACATTCAAAACATTTTTAGTTTTGCTCTCACGTTCGGAATCCACTACACTTTGGTCTTTAGCTGGCCAGACTTTCAATCTATTTTTAACGATAAGTGATAACATTTTACCAAATTTATTGTTGAGAGTAAATTACTTGCAAGTTACGGTTAAAGTGCACTATGGTCTTTTGCATTTAGTTTATCGACTATGTGATTACCATTTTATCGAAGCCCTGATTTGCGAGGCACTCAGTACCAAAAAGAAAGTGAGAAAGAGATTGGAGGTTTGCGACTTTAGAAGATATATTCATGTATACTTATCGACATCGTCGTTTGCATTTTTTATGTATTTCTCTTAGTAAGAACCTTTGATCAATTGATGCCAATTCTTTTCAAGTCCTTCATGTGCTCTATAAAATATTTGTATTCAACATTCACCTTCCACTGAAACGAGTTATTTTAAAATAAAATAATAACTTTATGAAGTGATTTTTCAAATGAAAAATATATAAAGTATGCTGTCTAACTTTGTTTAAAATGATAAGGATAATATTTAAAATATTTTTGATGTTAAAAAATAATGTCGCTGTTATTTTATTTGTTTTTAAATAATAAATAATCTACAGTATTAATTGGGTCAAACAATATTACGTAAACTCTATTTACGTTGTTTCTTTTTTTAAGTATAATCTATTTTTCCTGAATTCGTTATTTTTTTATGTACGATGCTATAATTTGTACGCGACCCCGTTAATAACTTCAACTTCAATAACGGGATCTACATGTAACTATTTTTACCAATCTCTATTTTTCATTAATCTTTTGAACAGTTTCTTTTATTTTAATTATTCTTACAAAAATCCTCCAACGTCGATCCAATCACATTTAATTTAATTAAATGCAACTAATATTTATAAGTTAAGTAAAACAAAAATTATTATTTATAAATTTACTTGCTCATTTATTTTTCATTCAAATCCAACTGCTAAAAGAAAAGGTCATGAAACTTAATCAATGTGAGAAATAATTGCTAATAGCCTTCTTGCGAACATTATGAATTAATTGACAGTTTTTTCCTCTACGATTATAAGTTATTTAAAGCCTCACTGAATTATTCATCCAATGCATAATTTATGTGACTCCGTAATATTAAAATGATCAAAGAAAGTGAAATATGCTGGTATTTATGAGACACACAGTAACTGGAAATTGATGTATCCTTCCGGGAAAATGTAAATCTGGTATTTAACTAATTTTGAATAAAGAGCTAAATGAAGCTGTAGATGAAGGGTCATATGGAACTATAGTAATGGGGAGGTAGATAACTGCATTAGGCCCCCTCTTGCAGTGTACCTCATGGAGAAGGGTCCTTTGAAGGGTGGAATCGTAGTTGAATACCAATCAGTTATGTCAATTGGCTTCAACAAAGTAATGAATGGTAATTGTCGTTAACTATAGTTTCACCCGTCGACCAACCTATTTAGTATTAGTAAACCCTTTAAAAATAAAATGAGTGAAATCACTACTAATATAAACAATGGTACACTTGTTACTCCAAATAAATAAATATCATCTGATTATTTTATTTTTACTCCACTTTAGTCTTTTTTTATTTTTTAACCATTTTTTCCTTTTTTATCGACAACTTTAAATGCTCACATAATATTGAAGGTTTTTTAAAATAAAAGTTTGAAAAATTTTCCATTTAATTCAATGGTTCTGAGAATATTTATTCAGATGATTTTTTACAGTCAATAAAAAAAATTAAAGTTATCTGTTATTTTTATTCTACATGATTCCATTACTTTAATACTTGTGATAAAAAATATAGTAATTTTTTTTCATCATAACAATTTCCAAGTTGAGTTGAAAAGTCATAAAAATATACTGAGAAAAAAATCCATTGTGAACATGTTATATTTTTTCAACTAATAAAATCAAAATCTTGTACAGTCGCAATGAATTTTTTTTGGAATTGACATGGTAATATTTTTATGGATTCAGTTATGATGGCTACTTGAAATAATAAAAAAAAAAAATTCTGTTAAATTCACAGTCAAATTCGCGGTTGTGTATTTGTTTACATTTTTGTATATTTGCAATGTCAAATGTATGTCTGTGTATGTGCATGGCTAAGAATTTAATCAGATTAATTTGATGAGACTCATGGAAGTCAATAAAGTTTCGTACGAGCACCTAAGCATATTTAGCAAACAAAATATATTTGCCATATTTATAATATATTATTTTTAATAAAATTTTTCTTTTTGTCATAGACTGCCCTTTGTTTTTTACTAAATTTAAGAATTTCATTGAAACAATACATCTTTATTGTGCTCGATTATTTTAAATATAATTATCTGAGTATTAATTTATTCTCATGTGTCATTGAATTGATTTTTTTTTTTAGACTGTAATATAATCACATGAAAAATTTTACTTAATTATTCGATACTTTACATTAAAATCACAATAGAACTACTTATGACAGATTTTTCCTAAAAACTTATTACACTTTGATAAAGCAAAGTCTAATTTCTCTTTAAAGGAAATTTTGACAAAGAGACATAAGCTGATCAGAATCTTTCATTTTTTTTACAATATCTCATGACAGTTCACAATAAAATATCCTCTGGTATATTCACGACTTATTTTTCCAAAAAGTAATCAATATGTCTCAAATGTTATTAATATTTAATCATAATATCTGCTATCGATAGCTATAAAATGTATGGCCTATATTAAAACTTATATTTTTATAATTTTAACGAATATCATATTTCAATATCTGCACATGTAGGGAAAAAGATGTTTATATTTAAAGAAAAAGTTCACAAGTAAATTTAATGAGTTCCTGTAGAAAATATAACATAATTATGTATCTATCTGTATAATATATTTATCTGTATATAACTAAAAGATCGATATTATAATACAGGTTTATATTCATCCATTTTCTCACTAGTAACACGTTTCACCACTTTAATGGTTCAACACTTACATCAAGTGTCGTCAAACTGTAGCATTTTTTATGATAAAGTTATAAACTTTTTAAGCAGATAAAAAAAAATAAAACTACATAAAATATCTACTTAATTTTATAAATGTTTTTAACTTTAGCACAGTTTATTGTTGATTTTTTCTCAATTTATCCCTCGCTTAGGGCTTAACTGTGGCATCAAATCAACTAAAATTTATAACTATACGGCAACACCATACTGAATTTAAAGCTTACATGCACGCAAAATGCCAGAGGAAAAAAAGAATTTGCGAATATACAAACAATAAAAGAAGGAATTTATCGAGTAATTTAGTTTACATTATTTATTGAAAATCGCTTCAGGTACAATAAAATTTAAATTATCAAGTAAATTTAAAACAATTCTTTCTGTCTATTGTTACAATTAAATTAACAAATAAATTCTGTTTTAATTTTCAATTATTCGTTTATTATTAATGAAAATATAATAGGCAATTTATTCAGAAATTTTTCATTGACAAAAACGAAGAGGAAATGAGTATATCCTTTATTTAATTATTTTATTAACCAGTATCTTTGTAAATGTTATATTTTATTTTTATTTAAAGAAGTAAAGGATCAGGAAATGTTTTAGTAGTAATATACGTTCAATTTCATCGACTGTTTCACAATGTATGAAGGTTGAATATAGAGTGAAGATGAAATGGGATGACAACGTTGGGAATGGGAATTACATTTTGTAGTTTGTGTCGACCAGAGAGTCGAAGCACAGTGTAAATCGGCGTTTGCACACATGGCACACAATTAGGTGGAGCAATATTTACTATTTGCCAATATGGTGATAGTTAACAGTCCGTGCCATGTGGCACGTTTCTGTTTCTACTCTTCTATTATTCAATCATTGTCAATACGTATACACATGTTAATGCGAAAATATCAAAGGGATATTTTCTTTTGAACTTATAAGTGAGTAAACATGAATATTCGAACTTCATCACGTTCAATAGTTGACCAGAAAAATGGTAGGGCGTGCTAGATTGTCATCAAGGCCATCAAGCGTGACAAGGGTGTCATATTGTGGTATTCAATACGATGTCTTGACCACAAAAATTCTCTTTTAGGGTAAACCATATTTTTCCAGATCTTCTTTAGATAAATCTGAATAAAAATATTTTTTAGGTCGACACATAAATAATGGGCTGACGACAATTCACTTGCGACAGTTCTTAGACTAATTCTTTAAGTCAAAACCAAAACAGATGCAATTCATTCCGTGGAATATTATAAATTAAAAATGTAGAGTTTAATTCATTTTATCATAATGATTTATTATTTATAAGATAATTTATTTCTTACAATTGCTTTTAATTTACCATAAAATGTAGTTTAAAAAGATGCATAATTGGAAAAGTATCCATATTTTTTTTTACAAAGAATTTAAATTTACCTTAGAATTTAATTTCACTTGATTTACCGTGGGGAAATGTTTTATTCAAATAGAAAATTATTTAAAAAATATACATAATTTATGAAACATAAAAATTTGTTTTTACAAATAAATTTAATTACTCTTTACATTTAATTCACGACAATCTTTTCAAAGTAACACCTTTTTTTCTTGATGTAATACATGTATAATTATTTCTATATATATTTATCAATCTGTATAAAGTTGATTAAGCACTGATTGGTAAGAAAGAACTGAAGCGTAGATGAAATCTTCAAACAATTATTAGAATCTCTTAACACGATCTCAATTACGAATGAATTCGAAACTCGTAATAAAGAGAGAGAGAGAGAACAAGTAAAGCTTGTCGACAAAATTCTTGGCAATTTTCCTTTGAAAGTACATACATAGGTAGCGAAAGAGGCACAAACCTTGAAAGCAATTTCAAGAGTCACTGATTTCGTTCCACAAGTACATCGCTAACGCTTCCTTTGACGCGGTCGTTGCTCGAGCTTGTAAGTTTGTACTTTCTCGTATCGCTCAGTGAAGAGATTCCGAACAAGAATTTCCTTTCTGTAATTTCTCACGAGACATCCTCGTTTTCTTGTAATATTACCAAATAAAACAGACAATGTATGACACCATGACAACCATAAGAATTAATGCTAACATCGTTCTCCTCTTACTTTATATTTCATGCACAGTCTTATTATCATTTTATGAGATACGTAGCGTTATGAAAATAATTCTGTATATTTTGTGGCTAGTATTATTTTCATCACGTGAGGAGGTTGGTAACAAATAAACATGGTAGACAATTTAATGTGTCGACGCGATGCGAATTTACCAAGTATTGATAATTCAAATAGAGCGATATTAAATGTGTAGATAGTAACTGGGGAGGTTAATTCGCCGATCAAGCAATAAACTCTCGATAACACAATGAAAGTAGTGTGGGTTATCCATGATCCAATGGGATTTTCATCCACTCGTCGGCTTTCCTCTTCGTTTAGTAATATCGAATCATATATTAGAAAAGTTATTGTTGTACCAAGTCTATATGCTTGAATTCACGTTATTTGAACAATATTTTTCTCATTTATTGGCCAATTAGTTACACAATATTCTACTAACAAGGATGTGATGTACTCGATTTTTCATCACATTCAAATTATCGTTATCAACTGGAAAAAAGTCTCTTCATTATTGTACGGTTTTTTTTTAACATGCAAATTTTTAATTAAATTAAATTTTACACTGATGAATACTTTCTGGATACCATTATTAATTTAATGAAATTTAGTATAACAAGTGGGCAAGTTTTGAGACCCACATAATCTATCATTGCTCTAGTCTTGTAAAAATGTGGAAACGATAACCCTGTAGGTAATGAGGTCGACGATTATCTATAAATTTACCTATAGGATTGATTTAATTATTGACATGTGAGGTCCCATGGCGAAAAAACAACTTCCCTAAACGGTTGATCGTCATTCGTGCACAGCCAGGAATAAAAATAAAGTATTTTAGGAATTTCAACATTTTATATTTTTATAAAAGGTGTTTATGACACTACACTAAATAGTATAATGTGTCTATACATGAGGAAATATTTTCTCTTAATGGATATGAATCTACCTCGATTCATCAATATAAATCACTAGTACGTTTTCTAGTTGAGTTGTTGAGATTTCTTTAGCATTTTATTGTCTTTACTCTATTTTCTGTTTCTTAAAAATATCATTATCTATGCTTTTCGATAAAAAATAAACATAAATAATATTGATCAAGAGAGTAATTATAAGTAATATTTAGGGCAATTGCTTAATAATGTTTCAACTAGTCAATTAATTAACCTTACAAAAGTCATCAAAATGATTCCATAATTGCAAGGTAATTAAATTATGTTTTGAATTCATAAATTAACTGTTACAATATTACATAGTTATTATTTTTATATTCATCAAATGTGGTATTGACTGTTTCAATAGAAAATAAATGAAATACTCGACAATACATTAATTGAAATTTTGTTTAATAGTAATATTGTCGTAATTAAATAATATCTTTTTATATTGTTTTATTTTATATTAGTTTTTTGGTTTATATTCACTTTCAATGAAAAAAAAAAAAATGAAAAAAGAATTTAATAATTTTAATATAAATTAATGAATGAAATTCTTCATTTATATTTGATTTTGAAATGCAATAAAACTTTCAAAGAGGACTTTTTCAATATTCTCACAGCAAAATTGGAACAAATATTTTTTCAAATATTCATATATTGTGTAATATTCATAAAAAATCTATATCGAGTATCAATATTTTTTTTGTATATTTTATTATTGTTTTCTTTTATTCATGGCAGGGCCAAGGATAGCTCGAATATTGATATACTACTTGAAAAATTCTTCTATCGAATTTTGTTTGTTACATCAAAGCTAAGCGAATAATTCAAAATTTATCATACTTTTTAAAGAAATATTTTAAGATCACCATTGGAACAAAAATATTTTTTTGAATGGCAAAAAAAAAAAAATCTAAGAAATTACAATATAAATGTAACATTTTAAGACATTCGATAAAAGGATTTGTAAGAGGATACTTTCAGCTTTTCAAAGACATCCGAGCTATTGTTAGACAATCATTTCTTACAGATCCACCAGAATCTAAAGACAAAAATGACTTTTTTATTCTACTGGATAGCTAACCTTCAGAAAAAAAGTGCAATAGTTTGAGAAAATTCTTTTTAGTGAACAAAATTGAAATGTTTTTTACTTCATAGTAAATTTTTAAGTTTTTAAAAATATAAAAACAATTTAAAATTGGTTTTTGATTTTGGACCAAGTGAGTTGATAACGTTTAATTTGTTATGATAATATTTTAATAATTTTTATTCAATAGATATTATTGTTGTTTTATACAAATCATATATTTTTACTTTTTCTATCAAAGATTCTTTCATCCCTGTATATTGGTCGAAAGGCTAGGACCAAAAAGATGAGTATAAAGTCTCTTAGGTTAAGCATATGATTTACATATTGACACTTCTAAAGAACAAAATTACATAACACTAAGTCAGCAAAGTAAGATAGGAAGTAAATCTGCATTTACTGATAAAAAAAATTCAATATTTAGCCATGATAGTGCAGGATATATTTTTTATTATAATTAATATTACACAAGATAACAAAATGCTGTGTTGTATGAGCAACTTTTGCCTCGTTAGAGCATCCGGGAGCTTAATTAACACCATGTACTTCATATCTGGATAGACATAGAGCTTTCTAAGCTACTGTACTCAAGTCATGAAGTTGACAGAAAAAAAATTGAATATGCAATGAGCTTAGATGACAGCAGACATGTTTTGTGCGTATATTCTTGTTTCTTTTTGTATATATTTCTTTCTTGACTTTATTACCTTTGGTGTCTGTTGCACAGGCCGGCATGAGAGTAGTTGAAGAATGTGCACTCAGCGTGATTGGTGCGCGTCAGAGCGTAGCAGTTGTCTTGCATGAGACGAACACGAGAATTTCTATTTGGTAATTTTTTTTTCTTATACTTTTTATTTGTATTCTTTCTTTTACACACTCAGTCATGATTGTACCTACCTTTAACATCTGAAAGTACTTTTACAGCTTTGTTCTTACACGTACAATCACCTATATGTATCACCCACTCTTCAATGCTTAACGATCCTAACTTCCTGAAAAGTCGGATCGATCGATTAATGTCCGTTCCGTGACCAGGATATCATTGCTGAACTTCTAAGATTTTAACTGAACAGTTGTGAGTGTTCATGTCTTTATTTTTATCGTCAAACTTATTAGAGAGTCATAGTATTTTATCATTTATTATCTACTCCTATAATTACTATTTTTGTTATTTACTGACAATGATCAGTGTAACGTAATGTTCGTGCCTTACAAATTAAAGCTGATGTATCAAGAGTAAAGTCTGTTGCTCGGGACAGTTTCTCTCTTTCTCACCTTTACTAATGTGATCAATACACTGTTCTTTCATAGAAAATTAATGAATGATTAAGAATTTATAATAAGATATTTTTTTTAGGATAGGAAGAAATGTATAAATGAAACTTGTTTTTGTTCTTCATCAAATTAGTTTATTTGAATCTATTTATTTCTATTGAATTTATTAGGTACTAATCATCATGAGCATTAAAATAAAAACATACATTTAACTATCGTAAAAATGGGAAAGATCCAAAGATCAATTATAATCAATCAAACTAAAACAACAGAAGCAGCACCTGGAAGTGTGATAGGATGAGTGCTCATAACAGTGTTTGGTTTAATATTGGAGCCAACACTTCCTGCGTAGACGTTTAATTTTTCAGGGATATTCATCCAAGCAGCAGCATCAACAGTTGAAGGTTTATCACTAAAATTGATGAGCAAAACAACTGGAGAAAGACCAGGCAATCTCCTGACGACACCAAGAACATTTTCTCCCACGAGGATAATCTGGGTGGAACCGTTTTGAACGACAGGGTTTCTCTTGAGTGCAATTAATTTCTTCGTAACAGAATAATGAGACAATGCGTCCATTTTTTGGGCTGCCAAGTTGAGAGTTTTGTAATTGGAGTGAACAGGAAGCCATGTTTTATTACTCGTAGAAAAACCAGCACTTGTGGTACTATCCCATTGGAATGGAGTTCTAGCAGGATCTCGTGATGTAATGTTATATCTGCTTGGTCCAGCATTACAACCTGCTGGATCTACCGTTTCTTTCCAGCTCATAGGTCGATCAATCATACCAATTTCATCACCGTTATATAAAACACCAATACCAGGCATTACACTAGCAATCATTGTCAGTTGATCTGCTCTTTTTTCCCCAAACCGCCATGCCACTCGGTGGTTATCATGATTTCCTACAACCCAGTTGGCAGAAAATCCAGGAGGAATGTTATTTAAATATTGATCCATAGTGAATTTAAAATCTAATGCACTAGAACGGTTGTTTAGAGTTGCTATATACATGAAGTTGAATGGTACATTTGATCCATATTGATAATACTTCATCAAATAATTCATACTGGTATAGGCTTCAGTCAAAAAGATTTTTTTCGATCCACCTGTAGCATCGAGAACTGCTCTCCATGATTTCAACACATCATAAGTCTCATTTTGGTCTGCTGTGTAGATATGTCTCAGAGTTCCAGGATCAGTATCTGGGAGACCAGTATTTGGAATTTTAGGTTCATCTAAAAATCTAGCGTCTTCAACTAAATTAGGTATTGTGTCAATTCTGAATCCATCAACTCCACGATTAAGCCAGAATCTCAAAACATTCTTCATCTCTTCATTCAGAGCAGCACTTCGATAATTGAGATCGGGTTGTCCAACAGCAAATTGATGAAGATAGTACTGTTTACGTTGTTCATTCCATTGCCAAGCTGATCCTTGAAAAATACTCAGCCAATTATTTGGTGGGTGTCTTGTTCCATTAATGATCTTAGCATCCTTCCATACATAATATTCATCGTAAGGTTTAATCCTTTGAACACTTTTTTGAAACCATACATGTTTGTCAGAACTGTGATTTGGTACAAAGTCAAGAACAACTTTAAGCCCGAGAGATTTAGCTTTTGATACGAGTTTCGTGAAGTCAGAAAGTGTGCCAAAAGTGGGATCGATATCAGTAAAGTTGGCAATGTCGTATCCAAAGTCTACCATAGGGCTGGTGTAGATTGGTGACAGCCATAATGCACTGATGTTCAAATCAGCAAGATGCTCAAGCTTGTTTGTAATTCCAATTAAGTCGCCAACTCCATCACCGTTACTATCTTTAAAACTTCGCGGATAAATTTGATAGACGAATGTATTCCTCCACCATTCGTCGGTCGCAGCTTGTGTGTCAGGAAAAGCTAGGTACTTCCCTAGCACTTGGAGAATGAGACACAGAAATACTGACGTACGTAACATCTTTCAAGTTACTATGACTTTTCACACTGACATTCGTCAGCTTATAAATTGATTTTATCTCGAATAAAATAAAAAAAAATACCACTTCAAGATTACCTACTTACTTCTAATCAATTAACGAGATTCACTAATCAATTGATTCCTGTAAAACAAGATAAGATAGTATAACTACAAGTTTAGAGTTTTTTTTTTGAAAATTAATGTTAATTATTACAAACACTTTGAAGAATTCTTTCTTTTACTATTAAAATCAGAATTAAATTAATGGATTTATTATATAAATATATTTGATCAAAAAGGAATACATTCTTATTATACTTCCTGTTTATTATTGATCATTGTAGAAATTAAAAGTGTTAATCTATTGTTGATAGAATACAATGTATTAATAAAAAATTGAAGGTCAAGATTTCAACTTTTATAGTTTCGATTATTATTTTTAAGTTTATGAAGACGATTGCTGTGCTAACTTTATATAATGCGCTCAGTTGTTAGTTTTATTTACTCAATAAACAAAATGTTTGTTCCGTAACAATTTTATAAAGTAATTATGTATAATTTTAGTTAATTATTGTAGATTTGTTTTTCTCATCTTGTCAAATCACATCTAACATTTTCTTTTATTTATGATTAATGATAAAAGATGAATTTATTATTAAACACATTAAATTAATTTAAATAATTTTTTACAGAATCAAAAGTGTTATCTTTAATTCCAATGACCACAAAGCCGTCAGTCTTCATTATGAGATGAATTCTGAGAGACATGGCGTTCTTGAAAACTGAGTAACGAGACAAGTTTCAAGTTTTTGTAAAACTAACTTGAGAGTCACATAATTAGGATTGACGTGGAGTTAGGTTTTGTGGCACATCGAGGAAGTTATTTTATTTCAGGTTCAGTTAGAAAATAAAAAAACATTCACTTATGTAATGCATATGTTTTTTTTATTGCGTCATTTTTCTACAGCAAGAGATAGTAACATAAATAACAATTAAGTTAAAATTACTGAGGCAGAGGCTGGTAAATTGAGTGCTGCAGTATCTAAATGAACTCCAAATGGAATGCCAGAACTATTACTAGCAACATAAACAGTCATATCTTGTGGAATATTCATCCAAGCACTTGCATCTACTTTAATTGGCTGGTCTAAGAAATTGATCAATAAAACAAGTGGTGATGCATTTGGTAGTCTGCGTACAACACCTAGAATATTTTCCGTGACTAAAATCACTTCTGTGCTTCCGCTTTTAGCAACTGGATGTTGTTTCAGTGCAATAAGTTTTTTATGAATATGATAATGAGATGTAGGTGACTGTACTCTTTTTTGTTCAGCTAGATTGAGTGTTTTATAATTTGGATTAACTGGTAGCCAGGTAGTTTTATTAGTTGAGAATCCAGCACTCAAGGTATTATCCCATTGATAAGGAGTTCTTTCAGGGTCACGTGTAACTGCCTTATATCTATCAGGTCCAGCGTAACAAGCTTGTGGATCAACTGTTTGGTCCCATGGGATATCAAGTCCTTCCATACCAATTTCATCTCCATTAAAAATCACACCGAGCCCCGGAAGAATTGCAGCAAGCATTGAAGTTTGATCAGCTCTTGCTGTTCCAAATCGAGTTGCAGTTCGTGGATTATCATGATTATCAACTACCCAATTAGCTATATAATCGCCTTTAGGAATACTATTAAGCCAGCCATCAATACTACGCTTGAAATCGATTGCTCTTGAGCGATTATTCAAGCCAGTCACAAACATGAAATTGAAGGGCACATTAGAACCATACTTATAATATTTCATTATATTAGGTAAAGATGTATAGGCTTCAGACATAATGATACGTTTTTCTCCACCAACAGAATCCAATAATTTTCTCCATGATAAAAGAAGATCGTATGTTTCATTCAAATCTTGTGTGTAAATATGACGAAGATTACCAGGATCGTCTGCTGGTTTTCCACTGTTTGGAATGACTGGCTCATCCCTGAATTGTGCATCTTCATACATAAATATTATTGAGTCAATACGATAGCCATCAGCCCCACGATTGACCCAGAATAATAAAGCTTCTTCCATTTCTTTCCTCAATGCTGGACTGCGGAAATTAAGGTCTGGTTGTTTAGGTGCAAACTGATGTAAATAGTACTGTTTACGTTCTTCATTCCATTCCCAAGCGGATCCTAAAAAGATGCTTAGCCAATTATTTGGTGGGTGCCGAGTACCATTGATTATTTTAGCATCCTTCCAGACGTAATATTCATCATAGGGTTTTATCCTTTTAACACTTTTTGCAAACCAAGGATGTTCATCAGAGCTATGATTTGGAACCCAATCGAGGATAACTTTAAGGCCACGTTTGTGAGCTTCTTCAGTCAATTTAGTAAAATCGTCAATTGTACCGAAAATTGGATCAATTTCCGTAAAGTTGGCAATGTCGTAACCAAAGTCTACCATTGGACTCTTGAAAATAGGTGAGAGCCAAAATGCACTTACATTTAGGTCAACGAAATGATCTAATTTACTGATGATACCTTTCAAGTCTCCAACTCCGTCACCATCGCTATCTTTGAAGCTTCTAGGGTAAATTTGATAGATAAATGAATCTCGCCACCATTCTCTAGCGATTTCGGATGGTTTTGATGGAGGACCAGGTGGTGCAGAAGGAGCAGCTGAGGCTCCATCCAAAATTGAAATCGCAAGGCACAAGAATATTGACTTACTTAACATTGTAAGCGTACTTAGAGTATTTATTGTTTGCCAGTCTTTTTATACTTATACCCACAATAGCTGAGAAAATGATGGATATGTAAGCACATCTGTGGATAGTCATGAATAATTCATTATTCTTCATTTTTCTTTCATATTCTTAGAAATATTTTTTTTTCCGTCATGCGAATAATATTTCAACGCTTTTCATAGAATTACTCACCCATTAATGCTCATGAAAAACTTTATGAAAATAAAAAAATTCTAATCTTGGTTTATACGAGAAAAAATTTGGATATTTTTTTTTTTTCATTATGACAAAAGAATTTTTAATTACGCTATTCAATTTCACGAGATACATTTCAGTTATTATATTTTATAGGTGGTTTTTTATGAATAGATTCAAAATTATTTTATTTAATTATCAACTTTTATTTTACATTGAATTCTTATTTACAAAAAAAGGCAAACATTCATTGACATTGAATTTCTTTATTAAAAATTTTTTATTATTACTTTCAATGTTCATTTATTCAATCATACAATCATAAAATTTTCTAACACAGATAAGTTTAAACAATTTAATATAAATAACACATGAGTTGTTTCTTTTACATTTATTTATTTAATTTTAGTAAATAAATCTGTTGATTGACAATAATTAACCATTTGATTGAAGAATAATACTACCAGATGGAGGTATATTGAAAAGTGTAGTATTTAATGTAGATCCTGGGGGAATCATCCATTCATGATTAGTAGTATAAATAGTCATGATTTCTGGCAAGTTCATCCATCCCGCAGCATAAACAGGTATTGTTAAATCTCTAAAGTTGATGAGCAATGCAGTTATAACATTACCCGATTTTCTACGTACTCCCAGGACATGTTCTCCAACAATAATCACCTCAGTAGATGCATTCTTTATTTTTGATGACATTTTTAAGTCAACAAGTCTTTTGAAAACACTGTAATGAGAGTATTTATCATTTAATTGAGCTGCTAAATTTAGTGTTTTATAATTAGGATTGACACGTAGCCATGTGGTCTTATTGGTAGAAAATCCAGCACTGGTGGAATTATTCCATTGCATTGGAGTTCTTTCAGGATCTCTCGAAGTAAGATAATATTTTTCAGGACCAGCATTACATCCTACTGGATCTACAGTTTCATTCCATGAGAGCCAAGTATCTTCCATACCAATTTCATTCCCATAATAGATGACACCAACGCCAGGTAGAATAGCAGCCAGCATGATTATTTGATCAGCTCTTTTTCTACCGAATCTAGTAGTTGCTCTATTATTATCATGATTATCCACGACCCAATTAGCTTGGTATCCAGCAGGAACGATATTTAACCAACCGTCGATTGCACGTTTGAAATCTAATGGCGTTGATCGATTGTTTAAATTTGATATGAGCATGAAATTGAAAGGAACATCAGCACCTGCGGTATAATATTTCATTGATGATGGCAATGTTTGTAATCCAGTATAGCTTTCTGTCATAAGAATTTTTTTGCCACCCGGACGAGAGTCTAAATGTTTTCTCCAATCATTCACTAATGTATAGGTTTCATTTTGATTTCTGGTATAAATATGATTAAGTGTCTCATAATGACCTACAGGAAGTCCAGTGTTAGGTATAGCAGGTTCATCTAAAAATCTAGCATCTTCAAAAACGTGAATAATGGCGTCAACACGAAAACCATCCACCCCTCGATCAGTCCAGAATGTTAAAACGTCTTTCATGGCTTGGTATAGTGCAGGGCTGCGGTAATTGAGATCAGGTTGTTGTGGGGTGAACTGATGGAAGTAATACTGTTTACGTTGTTCATTCCATGTCCATCCTGATCCATGGAAAACACTTAACCAGTTATTAGGTGGATGTCGTGTTCCATTAACCATCTTTGCGTCCCTCCAAACATAATAATCATCAAAGGGTTTGATCCTTTGAATACTCTTTTGAAACCAAGGGTGTTTGTCTGAACTGTGATTTGGCACGAAATCTAAAATTACTTTAAGATTCAATGACTTTGCTTTTGCTACAAGGGCACTGAAGTCCTTGAGAGTTCCAAAAGTTGGATCGATATCCGTAAAATTAGCTATGTCATAACCAAAGTCAACCATAGGACTTACAAATATTGGTGAAATCCAGAATCCACTGACATTTAGAGCTTTTAAATGCTCTAGTTTACTTGTTATACCGTTTAAATCACCAATTCCATCTCCGTTACTGTCTTTAAAACTCCGTGGATACACTTGATAAATAAATGTATCTTCCCACCAATTTACATTGGCTGAATATACTTGAATAATGGGCAGTAAAGCAACCAACAATACTAACTTTCTCGACATTTCGCTTTACTATGACTTACTTCTATAATTTCACTCATTTATATCTCCTGTCACGTAATGAGTTTATAAAAGTTTTTAATCAAAATCAAGTACTCGAAGGAATGCTCCCAGACTGATAAGACCAAGTTATCTTGATATTTATTATTTCATGGAATCTTTGCAGATTAAACAAAGGTAAAAAAACTCAAATAAAAATTTAAATTTGTAACCATAAATGAAATACTCTTGTATTATCGTTCAAAACCAAGTAATTATAGGTATAATCGTTGGTATTTGAAACTAAATTATACTTCTTGATAAGAACTCCACTAAAATGCATCAAACTTTCGAAGCAATCAAATATGGTCGTCAATCCAATATGATGAATTTACTCACAAGTTGAGAAATTCTCACACACTCAACTTGATAATAAAGGCTATTTGCAGAATACAAATAATTTTGTAACTAAACTTAGCGATGCAATTAACTTTTTTTTTCAAATTAAGATAAAGTTTTTGATATCAATGAGTAAATTATAAAAGTTATATCAAAACTATGTCATACTGCTTTTTATATGCAAAAAAATTTGTAGCAATAAATCGAATAAATAGTAATTTAAAAAACTTACTAAATAATTGTTGCACTGCAATTAACTTTTAGTTGAATTAAAATACCGTTTCTAGTGTCTATAAATTTATTCAACTTGTATAAGTTCTATAGAAGTAAAAAGTTAATATTCTCTACTGAAATAAAAAAAAAAATAACTTTATTATTAACAAAATTTTAAAATGATATTTTTTTTCACTTAAAAGAATTGTATTTCAAATAAAAACAATTTTAGCTGATCATATTTGTATTTTTATTATTATTATTCTGCCAATAAATATTTAATTATGCAATGCACACATTTTGGTATTAAACTCAATTCTATTTTTGATTTAATTAAAATTTCACCTTTTATCAATTAATTCAATTCAAAAGACCTTCGTGGAATTCAAATATCAATATCTGTTGGTTGAATGAAAAAATCAATGCTACTGGCCAGTACATGCATTGTTCTAAAAAATTTAATAATGCGTATCATAATAGATTGCTATTTCATCATAATCTATATCAGATTAAAATCCTATCAAATGTCTTGATAAATTCTTTTATAATAATGATATCCATGCATAATTCTAGGTTCAACATCATTTTATTTATTAACAGTGATAATCATTTTCTATTCTGCCAAATAATTATTGAAGTCATAAAAAATAATATTAATTGATTTAGGAAATGAAACGTTGATCAATTAATCATCATCTTTGATAAAAGCAATAATAAGATCGTAAATACAGTGGTAATGAATGATATAATTCTGGTAAATGGACATTCGTTCAATCAACACGTCAGTCAAAAGAAACGTCATAATAAATATTCAATATGTAGATAGTATATATTCCAACGTTCATCCATATGGCGACATTAATTGTGATAGGTGATTACTGAAATTAATCAAAAGAACAACTGGTATAAGATAGAATAGATGTATCGTAAACTACCAAGAATTATTGTCATATGATGCATGTATCAAGCATTTAACAATCTATTCTTTACATTTATTCTATTCTCCAATACTCAAATGTTTTATAAAAATGAAATTATGTGACGGGTTATTGCTTTTTTGATTCATTCAGTTTGAGCTTTTGTAGCATGAGAATTTATGAGAAGTTACATTTAGAATTATTTAAAGGAAATCTTGAATTTATATTATTGTTCAGTTGAAAAAAAAAAATTCCTACAATTCCTCGATCTACAATAATACTTTCTGTTCAGTACCATCCACACCGTCTGACTAGAAAATATAAAAGCATTTCTCATTCCAATTTTATTCCTTCTGTATCCAACCTGAAATACTTGTCAATATCAAATAGTTGGTTTGCACGTTTGGTGCCAAATCTTGATGTTATACACAACGATTATCATGATTTCCGTTGACCCAATTAGTTGACACGCATGTTGGCATGCTATTGATCCATCAGTCAAAGTACCATTTAAAGTTCTCCTCAAACTTGATCGATTGATGACTTTGCTGAAAATGGGAATCAACGTAAAGGACACATTTTATTGCTGATTTGATGCAGATATGTACTCAAGAATCAAAAGGCTGGAAATAATTTTCAAATGTGAATATCTTTAGATATAATTGATTATCGATAAAACTATCAAGATACATGAATTATTCATATTCATGATACTAAAATAGATGAAGTATTGAACTTATCAAGTTACATTTTTAAGATCCAAGCTAAAATTACAAGTGAATTAATTATTCTTTTCCATCATTTTGATCTATTAAATTCTAAAGATGACAATAACATTTAATTCATTTATTTTTATACTACTTGTAGAGAAATACTTTTAGAAATGAAAAAGAGAATAAATTCAACACAATTGGGTAAATAAAATGGAAAAATAAGGGAAATCAAATTGAATAAAACTACAAGTTGTTTACTACATAAAATAGAACAGTTCAGTAATCTTAAGCCTATTGACAGTCTGGTATCGATTCTGAAAAGAAAACAGAAGCATTTTCTTATCTTACCAACCACTCACTAGTAAACTTAGATATGAAATACATGAAAATAAACTGGAACTCATTGACATATTAAAGCTGACATACTTTATTAAAATTATATATCTTCATATATAAATGAATTTTATGAAAAAAAAAGCATCAAGTGTATCGAAATATGACTATTAAATCACCATCAATATCATCATTAGCATTAGACTAATGCTAAACTGCTTCATGTGGACAGATATTTCCTCTTAAAGATCAATTACCAGAGAATATTAAGTCTAGAATATTTCATCCTGGTTCTTATGTCGACTCTACCTAAGGATGTCACTGTAATACGTATTTTATTATTGAAAAAAAAATTAAGCAGTAGAGTATTAAAGAATTTCCCATTACTCTATTGACTGCCGCACTGCGGTAATTTGAGTCTGGTTGTGTCCTAGTGATGCAAACTGGTGAAGGCAATACTGTGCGTTGTCGATATTCATTCTACTCACTACTATGCAAAGCTTTCAAAACGACTAAAGCCAATTATCCGATGGTCATCGCGTGCCTCTAATAACCTTTCCATTTTTCGATCCCATGTAATTCTCTCATCATAAAGTATAAGTTTAATCTTATGGATATTTGGTGTAAGTGATACAATTTATTTAAAGTGTTCTGCTTTAATAAAAAAAATATCCAGAATGGTTTTGATGTCAAGTGATTTGATTATAAGAGATTCGGATACGCTAAACGACCGAATTTGCGATAACGTTTAAATCACTTAGCCCATCATCATGCTGCTGCTGCTATCTTTGAAACTTTTTAGATAAATTCGCTAGATAAGAGAATTTCTTCAATCTGAAGAAGTGAAAGTATCGAATGGGGCAGAAATTTTATAGATGTTATGTTGCCAAGAGGGAAGCAATTTGCTTTGCCTTTGGTTAGAAATTTACATGAATAGATAAGTCCAAATAAGTATGTACCAATAGCTAAAGAAGATATCACGTAGGAAAGAAAAGGAGAATAGTAGTCATATCAAATAATTACTTCCTTTGTTCTATTTCTTGATTTTTCAGAATATTATATTGAAAGATATAGAATTTATTTTAAATAAAATTCCCTTTAGATTTTTATTAAAGTTGAAGAAATGTTAAATGATTTTATCATTAACTAGAAACTTCTAAATGATTATTTAAATATTGAATGGTAAAGCAGAAAATGGAAATACGGAGAGAAACATTTTCTTAAGGTGAAACAATATTAAGATTAGTTTTAATATTTATTCATTCATTTCAATGAATTTTTTAAATTAATAGTGCTCGTAATTTAATTATTGTAAAACTTTGAAAACTTCCATCATATCAATCATTCATATATCATTAGAAAGTTGGAAATATTCCTTTTAAAATGATTCAATCGCATTTTTGATGAAAGAATGCTATATTACCTTTATTCTAAATGAATGTTTCTCTATTCGTAATATAATCAATAATCTTTAAAAGCACACGATAGACAATAAATAAAAAATATTGAATAAAATATGATACATTTTGATGAGAAATGGATGCTTTTTATTGTAATTTTCATATAAACTAAAAAATAGAATTTTAGAAATAGTACTAATAGGTTTATTTGATAATATTTTGAAGTATTTTTTATTAATATCAAGAATTGAATTAAATAATAGTATTATAGATAAATAATAGTATTTATTTATGGCAAAAATAGAGGTTGTATTGTGATTCTATCCATGCATTGTTCTACATTTTGAACTAAAAATAAATCTAGAGTAATAAATTTTATTAGTAGTAACGAGATAAAAAAATCATGGTCCAGAAAGAATAACTGAGGCTGCTCCAGGTAAATTAATTTCCGTCGTGTCCATTGTCACTTCAGATGGAATATTCGAGCCAACACTGGACGCATAAACGGTCAGTTGTTCGGGAATATTCATCCAAGTTCTTGCATCAACAACAACAGTTGTTTCTGAGAAGTTTATTAGTAAAACAACTGGAGGAATATCAGGTAATCTCCGGACTACACCAAGAACATTTTCTCCGACGAGAATCACTTCCATAGATCCTGTTTTCATGATAGGCATCTTCTTTAAAGCGACAAGTTTCTTGAAAAGTGAATAATGCGACACTGGTTCAGCCTTTTGAGCAGCTAAATTGAGTGTTTTATAATTTTCGTGAACAGGAAGCCAAGTTTTGTTAGCAGTTGAGAACCCAGCATTTGTTGAATTATCCCACTGAAATGGAGTTCTAACAGGATCTCTTGATTTTAAATGATATTTTTCAGGACCTAAATTACAACCTGCAGGATCCACAGTTTCATTCCAGGTCATGTTTCTATCCAACATCCCAATTTCATCACCGTAATAAATAATTCCAATTCCTGGTAATACTGCCGAGAGCATTGAAAGCTCGTCAGACCTTCGTACACCATATCTACTGCCAACTCGAGGGTTATCATGATTATCTACTACCCAATTTGCTACGTGACCTTTTGGTACCAAATTCATCCATGCATCAATGTTTCGTTTGAATTCCATCGTACTAGAGTATCTATTGAGAGGATCAATAAACATAAAATTCATTGGAACATCTGATCCAGCTTCATAATATTTTGTTATTTCTGACATACGAGTATAAGCTTCAGTAAGAATGATCTTAGGTTCACCTTTGGGTGCCTTTTTTCCATGAGTATCAATAAGTTTTCTCCAGGATTTTAATATAGTAAAAGTATCCGTAAGATCTTTCGTATAAATGTGTACAAGACCCTCGTAATCATCCTCATCAACTCCTGCATTTGATTTCCTGGGTTCATCAAGATACCTTGGATCCTCGAACATAAAATTGATGGCATCGATTCTAAATCCATCGACACCTTGGTCCAGCCAAAAAGTCAAGATCTTTTCCATCTCTGTATTAACTGCGGCACTTCGGTAGTTGAGATCTGGTTGACCAGCAGCAAACTGATGGAGGTAGTATTGATTACGCTCTTCATTAAATTCCCAAGCTGAGCCACCAAATACACTCAACCAATTATTGGGTGGCTCACTAGTACCATTTACTAATTTGCCGTCCATCCATATGTAGTAATCATCATAAGGTTTAATCTTCTTAACACTTTTTAGAAACCAAGGGTGCTTATTGGAAGTATGATTTGGCACGAAATCTAGCAAAACTTTTAATCCTAAAGCTTTAGCAGTTGCTGTTAAATTTGTAAAATCACTCATAGTACCAAAAATAGGATCAATCTTGGTAAAATTTGAAACATCATACCCAAAATCTACCATTGGACTTTCGAATATTGGCGACAACCATATTGCACTCACATTTAAGTCAATCAAATGTTGAAGTTTGCTCGTTATACCATTTAAATCGCCCACACCATCACCATTACTATCCATAAAACTTCGAGGATATATTTGGTAAATAAAACTGTCTTTCCACCATTCTTTTGTTGGTTTAGGTGCAGCATCAACTCTGATTGTTGTTGAGACCAAAATACATACTACGATCCAACGAAACATTTTGTTCAACTACTCTAGGTTAATCTGTTGCTAATACTTATATAGACCATACCAAGGCAAAGAGAAATAAACTCTTAGTAAACAAATACATTAAAAAAAAAACGCATGCGTACATAAGCATGAACTCAATCATTGTTTTTAGTGTTAAATTCAGTTATCTAGCAAATAATAGTGATGTAAGAGTCCTTGGGTAACTTTGAACATGCGAACACATTAGATAAATTTTAATTGGGTTATTATGAGTTAATTCAAGACAATTTAATCAATTAAAAAGACACATGTTTGTATTTTTAGTGAGAATATAAATTATTGTTAAATATTTTTTTTTATCACAAATTGAGATTTTCTGTCTTTATGAAATGTAGAGTAATCTTTCTTGTACAGATTAAAGATTATTTTGAACGCATTCAATCACTGTGCATTGAACGTTGAGGTACTTCTGGCACACTTGAAGTGTTCCTTAGATTCTTGACTTTTTTCTGACACGTTTAGCTCGAGTAACAAATATCTCTCCGATTCCTATTGGAAAAATCCTTTCAATCTCAAAATCACATTTTTCTGAGAAAATAGCGAGACTTAAATCTAACTTTTTTCCTCAGTAGAGAGAGAGTCGTTTTCTTTTACTTCTTTTTATTCTCTCACATCGTTTTCTAAACTAAACCAATACTCGTAGAGAAAATATTTTGGTTTCCTCTTTCGTTTTGCAATTAAGAAGCTTCAGTGAAATTTTTCCGTAATTAGATGTATGTATTAAACATGAAGGTAGAACGTCATGCATTTTGGTAGCATTCATGCATGTTAAGTGATCTAAGTAAATAAAATTAAAAGCTTATACTTATGCAAATAATTAATGCCTATATTATTTTTTATCTCATTTGCAAATTTTATTAAGAAAAAGTATATTATTTTAAAAATAATCTGCAATTTTAATTTCTAAGGTTTTCCAGAGATTCATTTAAGTTATTACCTACCAAGTTCTTGGCAATTTACGAGTATAATTAACTTCCTCTGTTATTAATCTTCATTATTCATTACAAGTTTCAAAATGTACTTGAATTTTGCAAAAACATTTTTATGTTATTCTACTTATTAGTGAATTAAAGTAAACATAAAATGAGAAATGTAAGGCAATTATTATTTCATTAATAGAAAAAGTATAATACTGTCGAAGTAATTAAACATGTAAATTATTCTTAATGGATTAAGATAGAAGACAATTCCAAATTGCTAATTTTATCTATAAATACAGCTTGATGATAATCACGATAATAATTTCAGTGTTCTTAAATCAGATAATGAAATTCAGTTATTGGAAAATTTTCGACCATCTTATAAATTTTTTTAAAACTTTCAATTCATTGAAATGCAAAAAATGTTAATGCAGAAAATTATTTCTTATTGCTCTTAATCATTAGCTGTATTATTTCATTTTAATGTCATTTTTTATTACTTTTCTTTTGGAACAATCATAATTATCCTCACTCTATAATTAGTATTAAAATTAGTTCGAGTGTTCATTTTAAATAATAACTGGACATTTAAAATTTATCCAACCGTTGAATTCAATTATTGATCCAACTTGAATATGAAGCTTCAATAAAAATCAAAACAAACATTTAATATTTATTTATTTAGTGTAAATAATTTCATTACTGCGACATCTTTAAATAAACTTCCTAAAAATAAAAAATTTATCCTTTATTGAGATGCAATAAATTTGAAATAATACTTAACATGATTGAAAAACGAAATTCGTATTCATGAAACGTGTACTCATATAAAAACTGGAAAGTTTCATTTTTTATAAAAGGTTTACGTTAAGTAGACCTCGTAAAAATGAAAGCATGATACGAACACGAGCTCTTTGAATGATCCTACAAACGGGAAAACTCGTTAAAAGCAGTTTTACCACAGTATGGTTCACAAAAGCATCCTTGACTATTTTTCAAGCAATCTAAAGAAAATCGGATATTACAACAGTAGTGATGATCTTAGAGTTACCTACCTCCAATGTTTATGTCACACGTATTTTTCCACCAAAGTATAGTTGTCTTTTGATAACTTTTATCTGAAGGTCTTTAGTCAAAACAATACGATAACTGCACATTTATTCCTTGGATTGATACATTATCAATTTATATGGAAAGACAAATAATGGAAAATTTGTAATGAGGGCAAAAAAAATTAATTATCAGTTTTATTATCGATATAAAAAATTTAAAAAATTATTCTCAAGAATATTACTAAACTGGAATTTACTATTAATCATACTAAGTGATAAATAACAGAGGAGTTAATGTTTAAATTACAATAATTTTATTTCAACTGAATAAGAGTTGTTTAATAATAATAAATAATATAGAGTTCATTTTTTTTTATTTATTGTGGACAAATATGAAAGTCATTAGCATAAAATTTATCACATTTTTCTCATTTTTCAGACCATTATAAATGAATATTTACTAAAATCAATTTAATTTAAATAATAAATGTTGAGAAAAAAAATTTTAAATGAAGTGAATATTCGCAGTGATTTGCACTGTTTTATTTTTTAAGAGTTATAAAAGCGAGTATTAGTGTAATTATTTCAATTATGTTTAATAATCTAGAATAGATTTACGCAAAATAATGCAACTCGCTTTAATCCTTAATCTCGTAATAACAATGTAATCTTTTGCTACTGGATTAATGGCTATTTTGAACAAACAATAATTAATCCTAGACTAAAAGAATTACCATAATTCTATTATCGATAATAAATACTCGAATAAACCATTAAACTTCATTATTACTGTAACAATTACAGTGTAACCTTGTTTTTGAAATCTAACGAGGCCATTTAAACTCTCGAAAAAGTTAGTTTGTCGAACGATTGTAAAACCTGACCAGAAAAGATTGATTAGTGAGTTCCATTTTTCACCTCTGAAAATTTAGGAAAAGTGGAACGAAACGCAGATAGTAGGCTGGGTAACAGGACTCGTTAGTAAATGTCACGCACGTGTCAAATAACGCAGAGATTGCTTCTGCTTGTTACATCTTCAAATTTTTATAAATTACTTTTAAATTTGATCACTCAGCCTTGTTTTATCTGGTATATTTATTTACCTTACTCATCAATATTCCTTATACTGATTGTGTTGACTTGCAATATCATCTCCATGTCCGTGGCTCTGAAAGAAAATCACTACCAGTTGTTAACACTGTAAACCTCGAATTTAAAAATGTTTTATTTCAATACATCAATAAAAATGTAGGAATGTGGCAAAAATATTTTTGTCGTTGCTACAGCATGATAACTTAGTTTTCTGCTGATAACGCAGGATCTATGAGGCCTGTACGGACAAATAAGCATATCGATGGATTCGTGAGAATGAGATCTTTTTATTGCAATAGTTAAAATTATGATTGGAGCATAATTGATGCTAAAATTAAAGCAAGTTCTGATTTTACCCCATTTTAGGGGTGAAAAAATTGACTTTTCATAAGTTTGACCCGATTCCGCATTTCTACGCTTTGAGACGAAGAGAATAAGTCCTCGATCATCAAAAACGGACAACTTTGATTTTTCGACCCAAAAAAATGGCAAGTGGTACCCCTTTCCATTTTTTTGGGTCAAAAAATAAAAGTACTCCGATTTTCAAGTTTGACCACTCATTCTCTTCGTCTTAATGCGTAGAAATGCGGAATCCAGGCACCGCCCGGAAAAATTTACTTTAACACCCTCAAAATGGGGTAAAACTGGATACACATTAAAACTCATCATCCCCTTCACTTTAAACCCTTATAACTTATGAACGGACGGTCCAATAATCATTTTTAGGGACGTTTTAAAAACCTAAAAATCTGAGCTATCTAACGATATCCATAGATTTACTGGAAAAAATTTCTTTCACCCTTAAAATCGCTAGAATATAAAAAAAAATCACATTTTTCTGAGAGTTTGCCAACTATTTTAGCAATTTTGAGGGTGAAATAAATTTTTTAAATCTTCTTTATGGATATGTATCTTTAACTTAGACTCGAAGTTTCTAAATACATCCTTAAAATCATCGTCTGATAATTTTTCCACGAGTTATGAAGATCCGAAGTCGAAAGTAGATCATTTTTTTACCCTTACTCCGACTTTAAATCCTTATAACTCTTATACAAGTTATCGAATGATGATTTTAAGGATGTATTTAGAAACTTCGAAATCTAAGTTAAAGATACATATCCATAAAGAAGATTTAAAAAATTTATTTCACCCTCAAAATTGCTAAAATAGTTGGCAAACTCTCAGAAAAATGTGATTTTTTTTTATATTCTAGCGATTTTAAGGGTGAAAGAAATTTTTTCCAGTAAATCTATGGATATCGTTAGATAGCTCAGATTTTTAGGTTTTTAAAACGTCCCTAAAAATGATTATTGGACCGTCCGTTCATAAGTTATAAGGGTTTAAAGTGAAGGGGATGATGAGTTTTAATGTGTATCCAGTTTTACCCCATTTTGAGGGTGTTAAAGTAAATTTTTCCGGGCGGTGCCTGGATTCCGCATTTCTACGCATTAAGACGAAGAGAATGAGTGGTCAAACTTGAAAATCGGAGTACTTTTATTTTTTGACCCAAAAAAATGGAAAGGGGTACCACTTGCCATTTTTTTGGGTCGAAAAATCAAAGTTGTCCGTTTTTGATGATCGAGGACTTATTCTCTTCGTCTCAAAGCGTAGAAATGCGGAATCGGGTCAAACTTATGAAAAGTCAATTTTTTCACCCCTAAAATGGGGTAAAATCAGAACTTGCTTTAATTTTAGCATCAATTATGCTCCAATCATAATTTTAACTATTGCAATAAAAAGATCTCATTCTCACGAATCCATCGATATGCTTATTTGTCCGTACAGGCCTCATAGATCCTGCGTTATCAGCAGAAAACTAAGTTATCATGCTGTAGCAAAGAAAAAAAATATTTTGTTCCCCATGGTCCCACGAAGGGAACGTCGGGGAACATTCGGGAGATGTTTGGAGAACGACCTTTATTCATGCGGGGACATATTAAAACACTCTCAATGCCTTAAAATGAAACACTACGATTTGCAGTAAAGATCTAACGTGTTTGTAAGCGCATTACTGCAATGGAATCCAACAGAGATTTTCCTCAGAATCATAGTGGCACTTCATTCTGAAGCTGTATCACTTGTGCCTAGGTTGTACTAATGCCAAGAGGATACCAAGAAGGGAATTAAGATACAGCAGTGATGACTAGACTGGTATAAAATTATGCTATTACGTTTGCTATTTATTCTACATACCTACTGGGTTGCTGGTACTTCCTTTTAAGACTTCTCTAGCACACATGCATTCAGAATACATGTGAATAAATGCTACATCTTACACTCTTCCTCATATTTCATATTCATAATACGTAAATAAACTGTGTAACTCAAGTCGATCAATATCTCCAATATTATTTCTTTCTAGATTTAATTAATCGTTAATAATTATCGAAATGGCATCACTAAATAAGATGCTTTGTCATTGACATTAAAGCTGACTGTATTGACGTTTTATTATTCTATTACTCAATTTCTTAACTGAAGCATAAGTAAATAATCAACCCCAAGAGTTAATGGAAGACTTAGAGAATATTTTATTGTTGATTATTATGAACAAGCTAACTTGTTACCTACAAGTTACCAATTGGGTATCCATCTACACCTAACTCCGATGTTAGCAACTTGTTTCTGGTAGAGTAGGATTGTGAGATATAATTGAAGAAATTGAACCAATTATTTAAAGCTCAAAAAATGGAATAAAAAAAAACACATCTCGTTATATAATTTTCTTGAATAAAATTAACTTATTTTTAGACATCTTAATTAAGCTACTGAATGTACGTAATAAAGAACAAAGTGATTATGTCAATATCTTTTAAGTAACTTTCAGTCATTAAAATCTCTTTTATAATACAATGATTGTAATTAAAAATGGTGTTTTTTATTGGATTTTCTATCTAAAGAGCTGTCAAGGGCGTCATTTAATAACTGAAACATTATTAAAAGCACGTAGATATTTTTTCTGATAATCCTTGCATTAATTGCATAAAACTGCAGCAGTAGAGACGATTTATTTTAGAGTCACATATAACTCTTTTCAGTTTCAAGCGTAAGTTGTTAAAATAATTAGTAAAAATAATCTTGTATGTAATGGCGTGCGACACTTGAAAGAGTTAGCAACGCAAATGGGTTGGGTTAGAGGGTTGGAGAATGAGGGAAAAGAAATAGAATGAGTGCTGGCGAGTGAAGCTATAATTAAAATGGGCCACCGGCTGGTTCTAAAACCTTATACCCTTTCTCCTATTTTCTCTCTTATTTGTACTAGTCTTGGTGCTTAGTCTACGCACGCATTTCTGTGGTTGCTTAGTATACATATTTTATTCGTACCAAAGTTAATGACTCGGATTTTTAGCTACTCTACGTGCAGCTATCCGCCTGAGCTTTTTACAGAAAGAATTCTCATATTATTATGTGAGATGCTTTTTCAGCTAAATAGGGTACACATCACGTATTTTTTCAATATAAAAAACTAACTACATTTTTACATGCCTTATCTACTATGATTAATTACATTCTACGTGGAATTTATCCTTTAAATTTTTTCCCCCCTGTAGAAATAATGTTTCTATTCCATTTTTTTTTTATTAATATGTTTTTATGCAGTTATTATACTCCAGTCCTCGTGCAAAAAAAAAGGGTCAATAAGTAATTTAGTTAATTAGGATTAAAAGAAATCAACTTTTGCTGATTTGAACCTGCACATTTTGCTTCATACCTCTTTAACGAAGTAAAATTCGCATATCTTTCAAAGGAACTAATTTGGTCTTTGAAGTATAGTAAAACTCTTGGTCGTTTCACTTTTTTGCAATTCAACCTATCATTTGAGATACCTATAATTGATTACCATGTGAGTTTATCGATATTACATTACTTTAAAGCATCAATATGACTATTATAATATTTTTATTCACAGAAAAAAAGTTTTAACATCAATAACACTCGTCAACTATCCTTTACATCCGCTTTTTCGCACTTAGATATTAAAAAAAAAATTTTTTTCATTTTCATCGTAAAAAAAATTAATGTCTGAGCCTCGAGTGAATATTAAAAACCAGGGGATATGAAATTGTTTATTTTAGTCTTACTTTATCTCGCTCATTTGTTGAGAAATAATTAGTTGGTTCGAGATGACAAAATTCTTTTGAGAGAGAATTAAAAGCTTATCAAACAATCTGAAAAATTTAGTTATATTCAATTGAATCTAAAAATAAAAAAAAAACACCCTGCATATGTAGGCGACTCGAAAGAATAGAAAAAATGGGGCAAGATTCCATTCAACGAATAGCAGAAATGCAAATTTTTTCTTTTGTCTTCTTTTTTTTTGTTGTTGTATAAAGAGTTTAGGTCGCTTTAGCAGCTAAGGTCATTAGCGACCACAGGATGCATTATGATATACAAAATATATGTTTGCAATTAAGTTTTAACAAAGTACAGTGCATTTGTGGAGATGAAGAAAATTTTCTAGGGAAATAAATTTATTTTCTGAACTGTATAACGTAATTTAATTTAACATTTAACGAATAAAAAATATTATAATTTACATGAAAAAATATAAATTAAACAAAAAGCAGTCAGATAATAAAAAGCTTTTTATATATAAATATATAAAAAAAAAAATAAAATACAAAAGCTTTGTAATGTGAAATGCATATTGCGTAAATGATACTCGTACTGCTTACCCATTCATAAAATACCTTGCTGAAATTTCAGATGTTTTATAAATCATGGGACTGTGTCCTAATTTTAATCCTAGAATTTTATTTGCATTTAGATCAGTATTTATCATCTATAAAAATTAAATTAAGGGTAAGGGAATGGATTTTAAATAATTTTTCATTAAAAAGGACCTTTCAGAAATTTTTTTAAGAAGATCAAACTATTAATAAAATTCTTTAAAAGTCTTAATTACTATTTTTTATCCAATAAAGATCAAATTAACTATTAAACCAATTCATTAAATCAAGTCAATTGGAAAGTTCGGTATTTCCAATGTATTAAAACGACTAGAACCTATTGAAGGATTGATATTTCAATGAATAAAGATTTCCTGAAAATAAAAGATTGAATGATAATAGTAAAAATATTGAGGGCAAGGATAATGAATATTCAATATAAAAATCGTAAAGAATATATGTTTAATATAAATGAAGTCTAGAACCGTAGTACAAGGGTCATAATCAACTCCCCTTTCACACTTTAACGGCTAACTGAAATCGATTCACCTCACAGTTAGATTGTCGTATTTTTAGGACTTGTCCCACAATCGTTTTTTAACTTTTTATTATTCTTTTTATTTCATGCACAGTCCTCTCTTTTAACGTTTACGTCGTCAACAGGCTTTACTAATACCCTCTCGTGTGAGATAGGTCGTTAACGTACAACGTACGATGCAGTGTCACTAACAACAACTATTTCGACGTTGCTGCATAGGATAGTTTTATTACTTTAACCAACAGTCTATCATTAAAGTTGAAAGCTTGTCCCAGCGCATATGATGGTTCGAACATGAGAGAAAAAAACACCACATTGATACAATGGCGTGGACATTACAGTTAATTAAAATAACGAGCATAACGAAAGCTAATGGGGTGATGTAAAATAAATTTGTTTTACGAAAAAAAATAAATAAATATCATAGTTATAGCTTTTGTAAATAAAATATTTGTTGTATTGATTTTTTTTATGTCAGTTTATTTTACTTAATCAGGTCATGGCATATCAACGCTCTGTTGAATTAAATAAAAAATATTTCATAAGTTCATTAATTAATATGTACCCTAAAAATGACCATGACGAAGGTGATTTTTATAGCTTTTACAACAATTAGCTCCTTAGATATAAAATTAAATTTTATGATTATTTATCGTTGGAATTAATTTATCATTTTTTATTTATTTGATATTGTTTAATATATTTTCAAGCAGTTAATTGTTGAAGAAATCTTCAATTGTAAACTCTCCTCTCAGCAGGATGAAGGAAAGCACATGGAGTCCACTCCTAGGAATCAGCTGATTCCTGATCCAACACTGTGTTAGTCCAAATCATTCATGTAGTCCAGTAAGAGTGCAATCTAATCAGCAAATCGAACCTCCTATTTTGGATTTATTAACATGATATCGAAAAATTCGATCATTATTCTTTTTCTCCTATATCGTAAATTCTGTATTGCCAATTAAAAACTTTTATTTAAAATTTTTTTTTCAGAATTTATCGATATTTACACATCTTTGTCTGTGAATGATTTTTCAGAATCCCCGTGTAATTTTACATTAAAAAAAACCTTGGTTCAAAATGGAAGGTTCAATTTTTTATTCCCCGATTTCTATTTGCCACCCTGACTGGACTAATGGTCTAATGTTAGACTCCATCTATTTTCATCCCCATCAAAAATATCTCAAACAAATTCTGGCAAAAATATCCTCAAAACTAATATTCGTAAAAAATTCATCTCCGCAAAAAAACTATTTGATTTACATTTTCTGCAAAAATTTGATTTTATTTTTCCAGGACACTTAATTCTGAATTTTTAGTTCCCCTCTTCACCTTTCATACCCTCTTGTCACTTTAATAATCTCCGAATAAATGTCACCTTACGTAAATTACGTTGAAAAATGCGTCGATTCGATCACGATATTCGTATTCGACGGGAATCCACAACACTTGATGCCTGCCAGGGTTGTTTCTTTCCCTAAAAAAAATATGAAAATATTAATAAAATAATATTCAAATTGATTTAAAACTTCTTTCCTATTTTTAATAATTTAAATAAATATTTTTTTATTTTGTATTTGCTATTCAGATTCTATCTCATGACTGCTCCGACTTCGATTATACGAAAAAGTTGGCAGAGAGAAAAGTTGTCGCTCATTTACGGTTGGGTGTATTTTCTGAAAGCGAAAAGGTTATAAAATAGCCGTAAAAAAGCTCCTTTACTGTTTTATTTTACAACCTACAATGTAGTCAAGTGACGTGAACGTAACCACGGGTTTTTGCTCATCCTACCTTTTGTCAGTCTCAAGTAGTAATGAAAATGAAATATAGAAGAGTTATAAGGCTGTCAGCTTACATATTTGATGAATATTTTTGATCATAAGTAGTATGACATGCAAAAAAAAAAAAATATAAAATAAAACAGCCAAGTATACTCTTGAAGCATTTTTTATCATAAAATTAAATGGAATAAATTTACTGGAAAATATTTTTAATGAAAAATTAAGTTTATCAATGCATCAAAAATTATTGATAAATAATGAATAGATACATCAATTCTAATTCCTGTATAGATAGGAAGCTAAAAGGTTATTTTTATTATTTTGTATGTGTCAATAATTTTTAACTTCAATTCGATGTTAAATTCATAGATGCTGATATTCTGTGAAAGTCTACCTAAATTAATTATCTTTGTAGTTAAATTAAGCAAATATATTATATTGCAAATATTTATTCAGTACCAACTGAATATAATTAGGAAAATATTTGCTAGGATTTTAAATATTTTCTACTGAAGTAATAAATTTTTTTAGGGAATGTTAATATTATATAAAAATGCCTTAAATAATAACTTTCCATCTATAATATTTGACTAAAACATGCTAAAACAGATAAGTAGATAAATAATTAAAAATTTTTCATAAATTTTAGTTATATTCAAAAAAAAAATTAGAAAAAAAATTATCTACAATATTGTGCCAAGTTCTGCTGTTTTTTAAAATATATATTTAACCACCCAAAGTATTTTAAAATAATAGCAGAAAGATTTTTGAAAAAGAAAAAAATTATTTTAAAAATTAGTCACGAAGGTAATAATAACAAACTAAACCGAAAATTCTGTGTAGAAGAATATTTGCAATCTCTCTTTTGCAATCATGGATTCAATTATTTTTTTACATAGGACACTTTGCATTCAATCTTGGAAAATATGTAGGAAATAAAAAGATGTACCTAAGGGTGTAATATCCTTCTTTTCTCCTCGAAAATACACTGAATTGATTCTGAAGAATGTCCAGAGAAGTTGGAAACTCGAATTCCATCAGTAGGGATTTTTTTTTTTTATTTGTGACCCAACGACTTTTCCTCACCTGTTATTTGTTCAATCCGCATGGGTATTTGGTGAGGAAATTCAATCGTTTTGAATTTTTTTATTTAGTTGATTGATTCAATAATTGACATTCTGAAATTCTAGAAGTACTAACTATCAAAATTTCTTTTGTTACATTATTACATTTTTTTTCATTACAATATTTTTTTTTTGTTACATTCAGCACAAACTTTCTCACTTGTAAAGAATACTAAAAGTAATTTATTAATTACTCTTTCATCCAGAACTTGCTCTAGCTGGCCACAAAACTTTTTTCACAATTCCACTTACTGTTCTGCATATAAATCATACTCATGATGCTTGGATCGCATATAAATCATGCTTTAACGTACCTACCTCTTAGTCAAGAAAGGTATAACGTTGATGCACATAAAATAAAAATATTTTTGTTTGTATTTTGATTGTTGTACTTTAAACAACATGGCAACCATCATATGGTTGTATGCAAGATTAGTCTTCTCCCTCTAGGGTAAAATAAAATACTTGTCAGAAAAAAATTTATAGCTTTTGAATTTTTTATTACTTTCATCTTTTATAGTAAATCCAAGACAGATTCTCATACAAAATAAAAAAAGATTGCCGGAAGTTGAATCATTTATGTATTTTTTCAAAATGCTTGCCATGTGGAAAAGCTTTTTAGCTTTATATGAAAAATTATAACATGCATTTAATAAATAAATAAATAGATAAATAATATTTAATAAGAATTTATATATTTTATTCATCAACGTTTTTTTTGGATATTCTTAGCTTCACTGACCCACTAGACTACTTCGTGGCTTCAAACGAAGAATTCCAATAGTTTGCAAGTCATCTCGAGGATTCAAAAGAAAGTTGTGCCGACGTTTTATTGCGTTTGTGCAAACATTTTCAAATTATCTAAAATTTTTTTTATTTCAACTTTATGGAATATTTTTTTCGTTATCTTCATTTTTATGTATCCCACAAAGTCTTCTTTGTAGTTCATAAAAGTCTAAGTAAGAAAAGAAACTTTTTTATTTAAAAAAAGAACGAAAAAAATAATCTATTTTTGAAGAAGAAAATGAGGAAAAATATTTTTTTATTTGAACATCCTTAAACAAATAATCTTATTATCTTTGTGTTAACAAAGTATACTAAATATGTTTTTTTCTTCAAGAAAATTGTAAACATCTAGAATCTCTTTAATCTTTTAATCAACTTTCGCAAACTTTCCAATAGTTTTGAAGTGTCATGAGTTTTATTATAAATTACAAAGCTACATTTCTTTTTTGTCTATCAAGTGTAATGAAATCGTTCGAATAGTTGTCGTCAAATAACATGATATTTATACCAAGAGATACAGCACAATATTCTCCAAAGAAGAATAGTTTGTATTTTCCGTCAGAGTTTTAATGAATGATGAATTATGACAAGAGGGAGATGTTCATTGTGAAAAATACAGAGATAAAGTTGTCGAGGGATTGTCAGATTTTAAAACGGCTCAGTGATCTGATACGCAATCGCTTCACGAACTTTTACATCAGCGAAAATGCAGCAAGTCGATAGAAAAGTTTCTTGATAATTGTATTGCACTTAAATGTTCGTTTTTTTTCTTTCTTTCTTCTTTTTTTTTGTTCAAAGTTTCGTGACAAAGATTCGTAGATAAGACGATGTCGAGCAAAATAAAAAGCTTAAATTCAAAGGAAGCGAAAAACGTAATAACGTTGGGCGACGAATTCTTAACCAAGACAATGTCCAACTTTAGTTCATTCAGAAAGATTGTCTTAAATTATAAGTTTCTTTTATTTTTCTTTTTAATTATCACAGCTTAACCTATGCTACTGTACTGAATATGTATGTACATTTATTCAAACCCACTAAAATCTTATCATGAATAAAATTAATTGAGTGTAAAAACAGAATGACATTATTGAAAAGAATGGCATGTGTATGTATAATATGCAAAGCGTTAATGGAGCTGAAGATTACCTATTTCTCCATAATTCTTCTGTAAGCTTATTCTGGTGTAATAAAAGATGAATCACTGGAAAAATGTGTTTTCAATCGTGCTATTTCTTTTGACCTTTTGCCCTACTCATGCCTTTTAAAAAATTCTCTTAAATAGCTTCCTTCTATTTAGATTTCAAATGCGATAAAGTACAACTTGTATACTCCACTGGCGGTTACTTTAGCAGTAATAGCTAATTTCTTTTTTACATTTCATGGTAATTTTTTCTCTGTTTCAACTAATGTAATGAACGGGAAACAATTTTATTTTTTAATTAAGATCTGAGCAAAGTAACATTAAATTTCAAATGTGATTGTAAATAATGGTGATAATAAAGTGCTTGTAAACATTAGATATTTTTTTTAATAGAATTTTTTATTACCCTTTAAATAGCTTCGTAAATACCAGATTTATTGATAGTGAAATCATTCTAAATTCCTTCTTTTCGCGATTGTAGTTTTTTTAAAGAGCTTTTTTAATTTTTACTTGAGTCAACTTGAAACTTTGTATGGATAATTAATATTATTTTTATACAACAAATATTTTAAGAACTTGTTGAACAATTAAACAGATAATTCCTTCGTTTAATTCTTATCTTACCATTTAAAATATTTGAAACTAACAAAAATTTTAATTCATCGTTTAAAATGTTTAATAATAAAATATTTATTAATACCTTGGTTATTAAGTTTTATTAATATTTATTTTAAAAAATGAGTGAAATAATTTTTTTCATCTCGTTCAAAAATAAAATAAATCTACATAGATCTTTTTTGGCATAGTTAGATCTACTTTATAGATGCATTAATTTTTTTATCATCAAGATCGACAAAGATCTCGTTGATGTACATTAATTTGTATAGATCATATCTATACACCGATCTACGCAAATCGAATTTTCTTTGGTTTATTACATTTAAGTAGATCTAAAAAATAACAAAAAATTATAGATCTCTGTAAATCTATTTAATTTTGTCCCTGAATACCCTATTAACAATCAGCACGCGTGCGTGTCAAGATTGATGTCATAGATATACACACTTCTACACTTTCGGAAGATAAACAAGACAAAACAAGCTTCGATATTTGTGTTAAAAATTGTCATTCTTGATTATCTAAAAACAATAATGCACGGTACTCATTGTAGAAAAAAACTTTAATCAAAAAAAGACAATTACTATCTGATTATTTTTTCAATCAATTTTTGTTGTCTCAGACGAAAAAAAAAAAGAAGTAAACAATTCCATTAAATTGCAATGAGTTGAAAAAAATTTATTAGTTTACGTACAAGTTCGTCACAGTATGAAGTTAGTGCTTACATAGAGGAGGATGCTGAGGGAATTGGGAGATAAAACTGACAAGTATAAAACTATAGGAAAGGTGGTCACATGTCTTCAGCTAAACTTTTGTTTCTTCTCTTCTTTGGTCTCATCCTACAACTCGGAGAGATATCGCTGTTGGCTTTTGGGAAAATTTATTGCCCCGATATAGTCCACAAATGCCGTTAACATCGACGAGAATTTCGAGCTAGAGCTGCAGAGTCCCGTATCGCACGAAAGGCACTTCCGCTTCCTCGCGCTTCCTGCTCGATTTCGTGTTGTCGGCATTACTCATTCTAATGTCGTTGACGTTCGGCAGCAACTGTCGGTTAGCATCTACATAAAATAAAGTAAGGCCAGGATAGTGAGAACAATATACAAGTTACTGAATGTGTACTAACTTCTCTAAAAGGACGAATAAAAATTTCAATCTACATTACATTCGTATATAAACCTTGAGGTTTTATAAAACTAAGTGTAGAAGCTTGCGTGAGAATAAGCTTGCGTGTCGACATACGTAAAAATGAGTCGATTCGCAAGAGTTCGAATTGAAGTAACTACAGTCGATTTAGAAAATTTTTTTCATCTAAAAAAATTCATTTGCTTGTTCTTTATATTATTTTCCAAAGGCTCATTTAAATATGAAAAGTAATGGTATATTTATTTAAATATGTATATTTGGTCGAAAAATATTTACACTGTAGATTCCTATTACTTTGACGGCAATAAAAGAACTGAAGCCTGATGATGCTTTTGTTCTACGTTATAGCACTCGCACAAAGCTTAAGTTGGCGTGCTGCCATTTGCATTCTCATTACCATCGTCGACCTTATTCAAATACCCAAGCAACAGCAGCCGGATGGCGGCACCTTCGAAGCTAGAAAATGCAAAGGTTTCTCTCCCCCTGCTTCACAACTTCAGGTCTCTTATGACTAAGACCTTCACACAAAAGAATGAAGAAAATTTACACAAAACTTCTTTCTAACGTTCTTTAAATTGGGGGTTTTAAAAATTTTTTTTAAATTTTTATACAAGTACATTTAATTAGTGGCACAGTGGTCAAACGTTTGTGGAAGACCAAGAACGATTTAATTCTCATGTGGCATAGTATGCTGTACTGCGCACTGTTACTGAGAAAATTGAATTGCGTTGTGGGTCTAGATAGTACAATGGAGCTTGTGACCAGCCGCCAATTGGATCGATATAGTTGCTTTGATTTACACCAAACCTCATATCCCCAATCGTTAAAGCATTTTGATCTAAATGCATTGGTGCTCCACGTGTGGAACTTTGTTGCATTAACTATCAAACCATGTACAGTGGATTTGCTCAGTATATGGTACCTGTGTCTCTCGATAGAGCATTAACTGAGCTATCAAGATTTAAGCTTCTCCTAACGCGAACGAGATTAAGTTCACATTCGACAGAATTAATGTAGCAGTCGAATGCGAATTTGGTACAACTGGTAAAAATATAACTTTACTGAAAATTTATTTGTTATGTATATTTATGGAACTATTTGTTATATACTTTGACCATTCACATCTTTACCAATCTAGTTATTTTAGTATAAATGCTTTTAATACCCTAGACTCGGTAATCCAATGGGATTTTTCCTAACGAGATTTCCATGTGTGTTTTAGATCCCTCGTGGGAAGGATAAATATCGAGGGAAGGATGCTACAATTGTGGACGAAAGCAATACGATGATGTGGATAACTTGGCCACGAACCAGACGAAAGTGGCGTGATCCTGGTGGACAATGGACAAATATCATTAGGATCATTTATTTAGTTATTTTAGCAGATCAGATGGTGCTACGAGAAGCTAAAGGTACTCAGTGTCCACCACCTGAGACAATACCAGGATGTCCATGTTATAATTTTGAAGATGGACTTTTCCTTGAATGTGCTGGTGCTACTGAAGATTCTTTGAGGCTTGCATTAAGTGGAGTTCTTAGTGTTGCTGGCTCCGAAGGTACGTAAAAAGTGAAAAATATATATATTTAATATCGATCAGACTTGGATAGTAGTCTTTAGAGACACATGAAAAGAGAATAAAGTTGAGAGAAAGAGAGAGAAGGTACATGATTGGCGAGTTCGTGACCTGCGAACGTGAAAGCTGATGACCTGGTCGCTAAAGTCGTCATTCAAGCTAAGTAAAAATAAAAGTTGACCTGGATTTAAGTAGTCGGTGACGTCACGTAACCCTAGCAAAGTGTGCTGCGGTGCGAGCTGCAGCGGAATGATTGATGTAATCTCGCTAGCGGCATATTTCAATTTCAATCTCGCACACTGTGCTTCTCTAAACTTAATTACCGTCATATCTTGAGGGATGTTCAGTATATCTATAACTACACACTCACACACACATACGCATACTCATTCACATCTATGTATATATTTGTACAATAAATAATTGGTCTGTATCGAATATATTTTCTCAATAGAAAAATAAACTCAAAAATATACATTTGATTATTTTTTTATTTATTCAGAAGCAGTGGTGCAGTCATTGAGCATCTACGAGCTGGATCGTAAAATAGAGGAGCTCAAGGCAACAGTATTTCCTTCTGGAACACAGATACGACATCTACAAATATCCCACTCAAGTATTCGTGAAATAAATGAGGATGCATTCGTGAAACTCAGCCAAAGTCTTGAATCACTTGGTCTCGTATCTGGACGACTTCAACAAGTGCCACAGAAAGCTCTTGCTGTGCTAACCCATCTTAATGCACTAGATCTCGAAGTCAATCACATTCACGAGCTCCCTAGTTACAGTTTTTTTGGCCTATCTTTGATCAAGCTAAACCTCAAGGGTAATCAAATAAGCAAGATATCAGAGTATGCATTCGCTGGACTAGAAGCTACTCTCACTGATCTTGATTTAGCTGAAAATAAAATTAGGATATTCCCAATGACAGCACTCAGGAGATTAGAACGTCTAACATCATTGCGGTTAGCTTGGAATGAAGTATCTCAATTACCTGAAGATGGATACTCACGTCTAGATGCGCTCAATTTTTTGGATTTAAGCAGTAATAACTTTGAAAAAATTCCATTAAATTGCTTTCGTTGTAGTCCAGCATTGAAGACTCTTTCCCTTTACTACAATGCTATTGAATCAGTGGATCCAGATGCTTTTATTTCACTGACTCACCTTGAATCCATTGACTTGAGTCATAATAAAATCGTCTTTTTAGACATTGCCATATTCCGTGCCAATAAGAAACTAAGATCAATTGATCTTAGTCATAATCATATACATTATATAAAAGGAGTTTTTGCAAATTTGCCTGAACTAAAAGAATTATTTCTAGCAGAAAATAATATTCTTGAAATACCAGCTGATACTTTTTCTGGAAGTATTAGCCTTTCAGTTGTGTATCTACAACAGAATGCTATTAGACGAATAGACTCACGTGGTCTAGCTACTCTTAGCCAGTTGGCCCAACTTCATCTTAGTGGGAATTACATCTCCAAGGTGCCTCGTGATTTTCTTGAGCATTGCGAAAACCTTTCAACTCTTTCATTGGACGGTAATAACATTCGCGAACTCGAGGTGGGTACTTTTGCCAAAGCGAAACAACTGAGAGAGCTACGTTTGCAGGACAATCAAATTACTGAGGTTCGACGAGGCGTGTTTGCGCCTCTACCTTCACTTCTGGAATTACATCTCCAGAATAATGCAATCACAGACATGGAGACGGGAGCTCTGAGATCACTTCACAGCTTGCAGCATGTCAATTTACAAGGCAACTTATTAGCAGTTCTCGGGGATGTGTTTCAAGTATCAAGTGATGTGGGACAAAATGGAGGAGTTGGTGGAAGTTCTCTTGTTTCCATTCAATTGGACAATAATGGACTTGGTGTACTTCATAATGATTCATTGCGCGGCCAAGCATCAGTCAGGATCATGTGGTTAGGTCATAACAGATTAACTAGACTTCAAGCGCCGCTATTTCGTGATTTACTTCTCGTTGAAAGACTATATCTCACGAACAATTCTATTTCACGCATTGAAGACACTGCATTTCAGCCAATGCAAGCACTTAAATTTCTCGAGTTGAGCATGAATCGATTAAGTCATGTCACAGTAAAGACCTTTTCTGAATTACATGAGCTTGAGGAACTCTACCTACAGGATAATGGTCTAAGGCGTTTTGATCCTTATGCTCTTACAGCCCTCAAGCGTCTTCGCATTCTCGACCTGGCAAATAATCACTTGAATATTCTCCATAATACTATCTTTCAAGAAGGACTACCTATACGGACATTGAACTTGAGAAATTGTACAGTTAGTGTGATTGAACAAGGAGCATTCAGAGGACTTAATAATCTTTATGAGCTTAATTTAGAATATAACCACTTAACAGCTACTGCATTAGACCGTCTTGATATTCCAGGATTACGAGTGCTCCGTATTTCCAACAATAATTTTAGCCAAATTAATAGTGAGTCGCTTGATGGTTTGCCATCACTCCAACAATTATCTATGGAGTCAGCTCAAATACATCGAATTCCTGGTGATATTTTCTCGAAAAATAAAAATCTTATAAAATTACTTCTTGGAAATAATTTATTACGCTCACTTCCCGGGATATTATTTTTGGGTTTGGAATCTTTACGAGAAGTCAAACTTGATGGTAATCGTTTTCAAGACATACCTTATGAAGTATTTATCAATGCAACTTCTATCGAATTTCTGTCATTGGCGAACAATGTTGTATTACATGTCGACGTTTCAAGACTAAGTGGATTGACAAATCTTCGTGAATTAGATCTTCGTGGAAACTTTATAATGTCTTTATCAGGATTTGCAGCAGCCAACTTCTCTAAATTATTATCCATCGATCTCAGTTACAATCATCTCACTGCCCTCCCTGCTAACTTCTTCGCTCATGCTACTCAACTGCGCAAGGTTGAATTAGCGGGAAACAAATTTCGCCAAATACCCAGTGTAGCATTATCTGCTCAAAATATTCCAAGTCTCGGATGGTTGAACATGACTGCCAATCCACTAACAAGAATCCACGAATTTAGTTCAGAGGCAAGGTATCCATCTCTCCAAGAGATTCATATATCTGGTACAAATTTGACTATTGTCACAAGTCAAGATTTTGAAGCTTTTCCAGCTCTTTTACATCTCTTCATGGGCAGAAATTTAATATCACGTATATCACCAAGTGCATTTCGTGGATTACCAAAATTGTTAACACTTGATCTAAGTGCCAATGCACTAGAGCTAGTGCCACAAGAAAGAATGAAGGGATTAGAACATTTGAAACTTTTGAATCTTACACACAATCGTTTGAAAGAGTTGGAAGATTTCCCAATGGACTTAAAGTCTCTTCAGATACTTGACCTTTCGTACAATCAAATAAGCACGATAGGAAAAAATACATTTCAGTACCTGGGCAATCTAGCTGAGCTTCACCTTTACGACAACAAGATATCGTCCATATCACCAGATGCATTCAAGCCTCTCAAGAAACTTCGTATACTCGATCTTAGTCGGAATTATTTGGCGAACTTGCCATTGAATGCATTTCGTCCCCTAGAGACACAAATTCGAAGTCTTCGAGCAGAAGGTGGGTAATAAAAGCTTTATTATCTTGAGATAAATGCAATAGTACATTCTCTATCTTTGCATTGGGACCGTCAACAAGCTTTTAAATGACTTTGTTAACAGAGAATCCTCTTCACTGCGGTTGTGAATCTCAGGAGCTCTGGGAATGGCTAAGAGACCACCAGAAACTTGTTGGTGGTGGTGTTGGACGTCATAGAAGCAGTGGGATGGGAGTCAATGATGTAGAGGGTGGACTATTGCGGTGTGAGCAACCCCCTGAGCTTCGTGGTCTCGTTTTCCTAGATCTCGACCCTCATGCCTTTTGTTCAACACCGCTTGTTCTAAAGCTGGCTATTCACGATATCCAACCGTTCTCCATGCTTGTATCTTGGCAAAGCCGCAATCATAGCGGGGTACATGGTTATAAAGTCGCTTATAAAACTCTAGACAACCCTGAAGAGGTTCGTATTTTCACACTTTGTTTCATGATTGTTTCTTAGAAAAAAATATGTTCAGTTAAATCCTTGGAGAATTGCTTCTTTGATAAGAATTTTTTTACTCCGTCGAGTCTTTTTTTTTGTGAGAGAATTTTTATTTGTGAAACATTATAAAAGTTTGAATATTTTAATACTTTTTAGTCTTCTGAGTTTTTTAAAAAAAGATTTTCTGTTAAAAAAAATGGAGAGACAAACGATAAATTTGATTATTTTAACCATAAAAAAGAGATACTTTTATAATTTTTTTTAAGCTTACTTCTTCAACAGTTAAAAAGATGTAAAATTAAAAAGAACTTTTTTACTGATGTCTCATTTCAGAAAATCATATGCTAATTGAGGAAAAATACTTTGAAAAAGCAAAAGAAATTAGCTTCAAAGTATTTTCTTCAAGTTAGTTAGTCATTTGCTTTTTATATTTCATAAATACTTTAAAAGTTGACTAATAATTTAAGGACTTTCTAATGATTTTTCATACGTTTTTATGAAAAAAAAATAATAAATGAATAATTTTTAAAAGTTAAATATAAAAAACTACAAACTAATAACTTCAAAATGCTTTCACGTTTATTAAAACTCAATTTTTTTTATCACAAAAAGATCAATACTTGAAAAATATTAGAATTTTTTACTTATCTTCTGCTTCAAACAAGTTATCGAGTTTATTTTTTCCATTATTAAAAGACATTATTTGATCTAAATATAAAATATTTTTCAACTATACAAATATCTCTGATATGACAACCAAAAAAAGTTTATTAATCTTCCTGAATCAATTTTTTTCATGCACTCTTTACCAAGTTAATAATATTTATCAACAAAGCACGTTATGAATTTTTTTTTCATTAAAAGAAGGAAGTGTGTTATACCACCCGTATGACTGCACTTTACTATCACCTGATATTGAACTAATTTATGATCTATATAATTCTCAAATAAGTTTCCTTCTATTCTCCTTCAAATCAGATGTCAGGTCACGCAACACTAAGGTGACATATTTCGTGCAGACCAAAATTGTGCTAGGCTTGATGATAGTAGACTTATAGTATGATATAAAGCATGACACTATCTATCCATTATTCCAGTCAATAATCAGAGCTCAATGTCATTGAATGCATTATGTTTCAGGCACTAGGATGGATATTGGGTCCAAATGCTCGATCGTTGAGGCTCACCAAGTTATTTTCCAATACGAGATACTTGATTTGCGTAGTGGGTTTGGGAAATTGGCTGACAAGTGTTGAGGAGAGTAACGTAATCAACCAATTGAATGCGTCGCGGGACGACGTATACGAAGCAACATCATTACCTGAGATGGTAGACTCAGCGACAAGTAGATGTGCTGAAGCGAAGACACTTGAAGTACCAAATGCAATAGTTGTTAGTAGTGATGGTGCTCCCATGAGTGATGCTAGCGGTGTAACAAATATTCTCACAAGGAGATTAGGCCTAATTGTTGGCTGTTGTATGGGTTTTGTTGTTTTCATACTCCTCGTTTCCGTTCTTGGCTATTTAAAAGTCAAGAAACAGAGAGAGGCGGTGAAACGCGATCAACAGCCTGTGCCTCCAGAATATATATCTTATCGACACTTTAGCATCCAAAGTGGTGAGGCCGGTAATGCAGCACGAGCTGCTGCTAATCAAGAAGCTCAACATCAAGGTTTTATTAACAACGTGCAGGGTAGTACGAACCTTAATGTATAGCGTCAAGTTAGTGGTTCTGGTGGTGACACGGCCAGCGCGATCACGAACGTTTAATTCACCAGAACCTCTATTATATACGCTGGAAAATCACGTTGCCCTCCACTTCCTTCTTTGGACAATACATGTGTAAAATGATTATCATATTAGACTCTGTGCAAATAAAACAAACACCTTAAGTGTGTGTCTATCTATTTGTGAATTATTTAATCTATTCACAAATATATTATTTGTTTAAGAGAAATAAAAACGATAAATTCATTATTGTGATTATAAAGTGAAAGAAGATAGGAGAAAATTGAACTTAAAAATTTTTTTAGAAATTTTTTACATATATTTTAAGTGCTAAAACTCGTCAGAGTTGATAATTTAGAAATGGTAATTATTTATTTTAACGGAAACAAGATAAGATTGAATGATAAATTAATCATTAGTTTTATTCAATTGTCTTTTAAAATAAATATTTAATAATCTTTTGGTAATTTTGTTCATTAACTAAACAACGGAAATTAAATAGTGAAATTTTAAATGCAAAATAGGATTTAACGCTCAACCATTAATTATGATGCTCAATTATTCAGTATATCGTCTGATACAATTTTTAAGCTAATTTATATTGTTAAAAATTCATTTATTTTCCTTTATGTGATGTATAATGCCAATAATCTCATGTAGATGTCAGATTAATTTGTTCAATAATTAAAGTACTTGTAATACTACCTGATTCAATCAAATTTTGGTATGCAACGTAAAAGAAAAATCAAATGTCTATTTAACTGGATTTAATTTCTTTCAAGTAATTTATCGTGATCATTTATCAGTTTTATTATGGTTTGCAAAGCCAATAGTAATCATGATTTCTTGCTTCCCTTATTGTAAACAATTACCCGAAAATTGAAACAATTGTAAATTATAACTCTTAGCAATTGTGGAAGACCACAACGACTGTTTGGCGGTGTGGTAATACCAGGTGTGTGATACATATTAAATTACAAAACCATCAGACAGGCTGCAAGCTCTACTGCTACATAATACCACGCATATGACCAGTAATTTTCGAGTATGATATCATGTACAATTTTACATATTTCCCCAGACCTGTACTATAACAAACATTACTAAGTCGGTAAATAGACTATCAATCGAATGTTCGTCAACTAACTTTGGTATTGGGGCTAAATTAATTCTAAACAGCGAATAAAACTGTATCACGAAAGCTACACATCGTGTATTATATTCACGTAGCACTGTAATAAAACTGCAATTCTTTTTTAATATAAATCTTTTTTTCTCTTCCTATTTTTATCCTGTCCAAAGTTCCATAAATTTTACTCCAGATGTTACTTATGTCATGTCGTTTTCAGAATTGAATGATAATTACAGAATAAATGACTAAAAATATCCTAAATAAATATAAAATGAATCAGCAAAAGCTGATGATGGAAACTTACCATGTCTTGAAGCTAAAATTTTTGACACGAAATCGATTCTCATTAAAATATCAATTTATCTGCGTTTTAAATTAATCACTCACTCTAAACATAACCATTGTTAAAATTCAATTCATCCATGTTTGTCAAATTTAATGTTCCATAGTTTATTTTAAAAAAAATATTTAAGGTTAATATAAAATCGAAATTTAGTGTAGAAAAAAATTAATTTCTGAAAACTAATTAATTAAAATATTTAACTGAAAATTAAAAAATTTTATTGAAAAAAAATACTGTCAATTAAAAAACAATCTTGATAATGAAATTTCATTTCATTGAAAATAAATCGTCTGAATATCACAGCTCATTTCTCTTGAATTCTCAACATTTTATTCTTGCCCAACTGAACTCTTGTAATGTTTGATAAAAATTCTGGTATAATGAAAACGAGTATTGCATATTTTATTATTCTCAACTATTTATGAAAAAATATGGGAAGTACTTTAACACCAATTACTGTTCGAATCGAATTTGTCCATCCAGTAATTGCACGCGGAAAATCGAAAAGGAATAATCTGCTGGACAGTGGAAGACAATAGAATCCAACGAACAACGATGCAATCAATGCGATTTAATCAACCAAAGGCACGATTTTCAACGGTACCCTCGTTGTGCGTGAGCATGCGCCATTGACAACCACTAGTTAGAGATACGAATCTGCATAATTGATGGGAAATTACTAACCTTCTTGTTAACTATCCCAAATAGAGGAAGAAATCACTCTACAGTCCTTAATTATACGGCTTAAAAAATCTTGCATTTATCATTGATTCAGTAACGTTATTTATTTTCTCAATCTTTTTATTTATGTTCTCAAGAACTCTACTACACTTTGCTCAGCATCTTTTCTTGTACTTTTGTAGAGTTAATTACAGGTGATAAGAATGCATAAATTTTTTTAACAACATCAAAGCTTTCCATCAGTGATAAATAATTGCTTTTTAATTAATTGTGATACTTTTTTTTACTTCCACTTATTTCTTGATAAATTAAAATCACTTTAAAATTAGTTATTATCATTAGAAATTCAGTGATTGAGGTTATGAAAGAAAGCTACTTAATTAAACTCTGAAAACAGCAATTTTTGATTCAGCTCCAGTTTCAACAGTTACCAATATTTTCTTCAAGTGCTGAACACATTTAAATTCTTGGCATATTTGAAATAAATTGAAGCTATCTAGTGAGCTTTTAATACTTATAGTTACATAAAGTAATTTAATTAATTTTTTCATAGAAAAGAAGATGTAATGAACTTTTAAATGTATTTTGAGTTCAATAAATATTACTTATCACATTGTTTCAAATGTTCCATAATAACATGAAAGTCAGCAGTGAGTTGATAATTGCCAGCAACGATAATCGATAATTCACAAAATGAATTACTCAATGGTGAAATGATAAAAATAAAATGAAAGTAGGAGGAGTAAGCAATTCATTGGAGTGACAAAAACGAGAGAAACGTTGCTAGCTCGTGGTAATGGAATGGTATAACGAGAGACGAAGGTTCGTAGTAGAAACAGGAACAAGAGGAAGAACAATGAGCTTGAAGGTATGAAATATGCATCATAGTATTGTAGCCATTGCTTTAACCACTTGAGAGAGGGGTGGAAGGGAAAGAGAGTGTTGGGTGCTCCAGGGATGTCGTGATAATAGAAGGGCGGCAAGGGTAATAATAAAGATATATTCTGTGCAGTAAATAATTTATACGAATTATTACAGAATCAAATGTTGTAACTTTTTATGAATAATGGGGCTAATTACGTCTGTAAATATGTTTGATAATTCTACTTTTAGTGATAAGATTTAAAAATAGTAATTATGTTTTTATGATTGATCGATATATTTGCTATATTTCATGAATTGTTTTGTTGGTTTGATGATCAAATTTTTTTTTGTAGCTGGAGTTATGAAACAATCTCATTGATGACAGTGGGTGGAGATCTATTAAGTATTGGATTACATCTTTGGTTATAAGTTCCAAGATTGACTGAATAATTGCAATTAAGAGGATTATTGCATGAACATGATATTGTTTATTTAGAATGAAATTGTTTTTGACGTGAAATCAATATTTTTTATAGCATAGTTTTTAAAGGAAAAACTGTAAAGAGATCTTGATGCATTTGATGAAACATTAGATGAGAGAATTATAATTGAAAATTAAAAGCTAAATTTCATTTAAATATTTAACTTACTCTGAATTTTTTAGTTGTTATTTTGTTTATTCATAATAAATCACTTAAGAAAAAGCTCCTGTGTACAAAAACAACATGGATTTATATTTAAATTTTATCTTGGAAAAAGTAGAAATTATAATAAATTAAATCACTCTCTTAAGAATATCATCTTATATTTAAAATAATATTTTCTCTTGGTGCATAATATTTAATTAATTCTTGGAAAAAACAAGTGGAATAAATAACAAGACAGCAAAATGAATATACATTTCCTGTTATACTTATTTATTATTTTGATTCAGAATTAATTTTCATTAATATTCAACATATCTGATACACTTTTGCCCCTATTTAAAAAAAAAAAAACTGGAGAAGTGCAATACTTAAGTGTAAATGTTGTTCTAAAAGCTCAAGCTTCGACAAGCTTGCACTTAATTTGAAATGTAAATAAGTAAAAAACAGTTTTAAAAATCTGTCACATTCAACTTAAGATTTTTTCGCCTCACGATTGCGACCCAAACAAATATTATCACTCGAACAGAGTATCAGTCTCTGGACGGGAGCAAGGTAGCATCAACCCTCACGGACTCTCGACTTTGTGACCTCTCCAAACTGGTGGCTTCCTAGTTAAAGAAGAAACTCAGTCAACTCTTTCGAATACAAAGGTATGTGCACTTAGAGTTGGCAAGCTGTCACGAATACCATAAAGTCGAGTAGACTCAGTCTGAAAGTTGTGAATTAAATCAATAACTCAACTCTGGAAGTCGTTTTCCAGAAGTTTCTTCTTCGTTGACGAAACACGCTGTGGATATTTAAGTACTTCTAAAACTCCTAAGTCTCCAGGCTTTTTCTCATCTTATTTTTTTTTATTTTAATCTCTCCTAACTCCCAACTTGACGTAGGATAGGTAAATTGTTTAGTCGTATTGCTGGAGGAAGTCTTTTCTGAATAATGAAAAGATACCACAGCAAATTCTCTTGCTATTAGTTATTCCTCAGGTGATTTATTTTGGAGTTATTAATTAGTGATCAGGAGTAATATAGAGTTAAGATGAGAAACCAGATACAGTTTATATTTTCACAGTTAATATGTAACTAAATATTTCAAAAAATATACATCAATAATTGTACAAGCTACCAAAGTGAATTATGTATTTACATTTTCATGTAAGAGCTTTAAATAAATAATGTTTAATAATCCTCTTTGGTAAGACTTTTTTAATATTCATGATTAGATCTACCTTTTATTAGGTATTATCTGTAATATAGTAATTTTTACTTATTTAGGGATAAATCATAAGGAAGGTGAGCAATATTTATTTCTGTTTTCTCAATTAGAGGTAAATAATAAAAAATAACTTGATTACGCTTCGATTTTATCGATGGTGAATAAATAATTGAAATAAATAAATATCAGTTAATTGACAAAATCACCAATTAGTCAATTAGCAACTGTTCAATAACAGTTGCATTAATTCTTGTTTAAATGTCATCAGGCCCAATTAAATCCAATGTTCTGCTCCATTTAAATTCCAATGAAAAATGATAAAACAAGTATCAACATGTTACCCTAATTTTGTTGTAAATAACGGGAATATTATGTTTTATATAACTACTATTTCATTGAGTTATGATTATTCAAACAATTATTCAATAAAACAAGAACAAATTATTTTTCTACAGTAATGTATGTGATTGGTAAAAATAGAGGAAAATTTTACTCTCTTGCTGATGGGTATCTATTGTTATTTAAATAAAAATAAATAAATAAATACCGCAGAATAATTGGTTTATTGATAATATTTAATATGAAAGCGGAATATTGTTTGGAATCGAATAGTGTGAATTATGAGAATTAGTCAATGGTAATAAATATTTCCCATACAAATGTTGCTCACTGGGAGTTGGTATAAAACAAAAACTAGACCGGTGAGGAGTTGTGAGTACTTGAATAATACGTAGCAATTTTTTGAATGCTAAAAATAGGTTGGTGCATTATCAGATAAACACACATATACAGAGATGACCAACGAGAGACCATGTCAGTAGCAATGTCGTAGAGGATGAGAGAAATAGCGAAGGTTCCAGTATGCAGCACGATGGAGAACACAAAAAAGTCAAAAAGCAACAAAGCAATTCGGTGTTACAGTTTGCTGTCTCTTTTGCGTGAATGCTCCCTTGTTATATTACAATACAGGAACGCAGTTTTACGGGGGGTTGGAATCCAGTTGTGGTACAGGAACTGATATTTCGCGAGAAAATGAATCACCCTTATACAAACCATCCCCACAACAGTAGTAACGGGATACAATGGTCGGACAATAGAACCTGGGTCGGTTGGCTGCACAGTGATTGTGTCTCTCTCCTTCCATATACCTTCCGTCCATCCGGTTGTGCTCACTCTCGGCGTCGGGTCGTGCGAGAAATTTTCGCGGTTCGGAGCCAGCACAAGGGACAGAGTGTGACCCAAGCTGTGTCCGTTGCCAACCACGACAAAATACACGACGATACGTCGTATATAGCTGTGGAATAACGTAAAAGCAACGGCGTTTATCCGCAAGTGTACACCGAGACTATTGCGTTGACCCACAAACATCAGGACCGACCGAAACGGCCATTAATTAAATGGGTTGCGTCCATTATACCCTTGACAAGCACAGCACGTCTTCTCCTCCCGTGTTCAATCAGCATCTAACGGATCATTATGCAAATTGTTACTCTGTCCGGATCCTCTACATTTATCCCCCAACTCTCAGATCAACATCCGCGTATTGATTACATCTCTGAGATTACTACAAAGAACTAGGAACAGCTGTTATTGGATTTCCATTTAGACATCAACTGCTGCTAAATCTCTCCCGTCTGTCAACGTTAACAAACGCCTGATCGGTAAAGAATATTATAAAGATCGTTACGATAGACGTGATCCATAGGCGCACCGTGACCAGGACGACCCCAGAATTTTTTCCAAGTGTCAAAATGTCTACGGCAGCTCTCCTGCTCTAAACGTTTTTCCTCCTGGAAAACAGATAACTTTCATTCTGATAAAAAACCCTCTAGACATTTGTTATTATCACTTACCAGAGCATTCTGTCGCTTTCGTTGAATCTGGTCAGACAGTGCCGTTATATATTCACGATTATCGTTCACAGATCTGAAACTGTTTAAAGTTTTGACTTGTTTTATTGTGTTATCATACTGTCATTATAATGTACTATTCTATTGCTAGGTCAGTCAACTGAAAATTTAAGCATGTCAAACTATACCTACACTCTTCCCCTTTTCTCCCCATTTATTATGCTTTTTGTGCTTATCTTTATAATTATCTAACAAAAATAATATTTTCCCAACATTTGATTGAGTACAATTTTATGTTAAATTTTTTTAGTTCATTTTCATGCAATCAGACATGTAATAAATATTGTCAAGTATTTATTTATAACATTTAATATAAATTAATTGAATTTAATCAAGATTAGATCAATAATCCTCTACCACTCCAACAATCAATTCTATTTACGAATTTACATGGATATGTAAAGTTAGCCAATAATCGAAATATCGAAAAGTGACTTTTTCCTCATTGGTTAAAAAATGCGAATTTTTATCCAATCATCGGTGTACACTCTGTGCGTGCAATAAATTCTAATTTAATTAATATAACATTGATTCTAAATTTATTCTAAATTTCTAAATTTATTATTTATTCTAAAATTCTAAATTTATTATTATAATAGATAAATATTAAATAAATATTATCTTTCGACAAATATTTTTAATTTAAAAAAAATTAATAATAATTATTATATTTAATAAAGATTAATTTTTAATATTTTTTTAAAATATAAAATAAAATTAGCTAAAATTAATAAAATTATTTTAAATAAAAATTTTAAAGATTCTAGTATTTTCTCAAGTTTTTTTTTTTAATTAAAAGAGCTTCTTTAAAGAAAAAAGAAAATAAGATAATGGCTTAATAAAAAGATAAAAGAGCTTATATAATTTTCATTACACACCAGAGTGATGATTAAATATTTGATTTAATTTTTACCTACTTAATAAGATACACAAAAGCCCTATAGCCTTGTCAACTAGTCACACATGAATGGACTATAAATAATGCAACACCTTTAACAGCATCAGGATCCTATGGAATATTCCATTAAACCCTATCAAAATGTCTCATTAAACGTCAGACTTCCAACACGTTAGCCATGTACTGATCATTATTACTCAGCTTCTTGGTTCATAAACCAAGATTAGAGACTTCGGAACAACATACGCATCGCCTGATTCGATTAATGTTGAGGAAATCGTAACCAAAGTCAACATTATCATAACATACGCTGGTCAATAAACTTTAATTCCAGTTTAGATGGAATTAAATTTCCAGCATTTTTAAAAAATCAATAAACTAAAGAAACCTCTTGAATTTTTTATTTTAAATAAAATTTTGAAGGAATTCTCTTGAGGAAATGATTATCAATTCAAGAACCAAAATTATTTTTCAGATCGAATGTTAATATTGATTCTAATTAATTTGTAACCCAGTCTTCTGCTATTTCGTACGATAATAATTCGTACTGAAATCGATACTACATGAATAAAACAATTCTATATTTATTTTCATTTATGACTTTTTAAAGGTATTCTATTCTATGTATATTTAAAGCAATGTAACTCTTAAAATGAATATCCTTTCGAGATAGTTGAAATAAAGATAAAGGAGAATGATTCGAGTTGAACTGGGGCACGGAAATTACTTCCCTGTGGAATGAAACCGAGACAGCTGAACTGACCGTGGTCGAACGCATTCAGATCAATGTGTTGATTACCAGTAATGTAGTTGTATCCCTCGAGTGCTATACTGACTCGAGGCAATTTGTCACAACAGAGGCATGCTTTGTTATATGCTATCGAATGTTCACGGCTAGGAGTAAAAAATCCTGAACGTATTGTCTACTCTCCAGGATATTAATTCTATACGACACATTTAAATTTATACACCTATGCTATTACTTGGAAATTTTAATTCGATACATGAAACAAAATTATTCACATTTTTTAACTAAGTGGACATTATTTTAAGCCTTTGTAGCCCAAGATCTTGACAAATAAATTATAGTGATAATTAAATAAGTTTAGACAGAAAAAATATGGATTTCTCAAAATTAAAAAATATTTAAATTAGTCAAAATGAATAATAATTAAAAATTAATTATTAATTTATTGTTATTACTATTTTTTATAATTATTGTTAAACAATAATAATATTATTGTTGTTTATTATTGTATTAATTATTAGAAGAAGAAAGGGTAAACTAGAACACTCGAGGAAATTTACTAATTTATTAAAATATGTTTAAAAACTCTTATTACGTTTTTTATTTATTAGATTTTTAATTTATTAATGCATTAAAAATTATTAACATTTATTAATATAATGGTTAATTTGTTGATTTACGTTTTTTCTCCGTGTTCCATTTTATCCCAATTTCCCCTACATTATTATTGTCAATAATTACTGTTATATAATAACAAAATTATCCAACAATTATTGTTAAACATTCATATAATTATTTGTTGATAAAATATAAATGAAAAAATTTATTATCATTTCGATAAATTAAATTCTTAATGCTTTACGTCGGATTAAAATTCGATAATACTACTTAAACTTTTTTTTTAGAATGAAAATTTTCGTGTTAACTTGAGAATTATTTAAATGATCGTATTTAAAAAACATTATTCACAATTACGGTTTCAACTTCACAGCACAATGGTTTCATGAGAAAATATTCAATGTTCGAATTAATTAAAGTAGCTTGACTTCTCACTATTTCATAATTACAAAAAGAAATTAAAAATTTAAAACCTTTGTCAGTTTGCAAGTTATTTAATTCTATTTCCAGTTTTTTTTATTTGTTGTAAATTTCATTTAAAACTTGAGAGAATAATAAATTTATAGTAATAAAAAAGAAAGATCAAGTTCTATAATTAGTAAACTTACTCGTCTATAGTGTATCCAGGGCGTGTAGCATCAGTAACAATATGCCTTATTGGATAAGAATAACATTTTCTGGTTGTCAGTAATGGTACAAGTTCAACTCCACCAGTCAGTTTATAAATTTGGGAATTTCCATTATTTATAAGATCATCTTTCTGCATCGAGGGATTTCGTTTTGAGGAAATCATATTTGATGTTATTTCTGGAAAAACATCGGATATTCAATCTGAAATAGTGTATTTTGTTGAAAAACATAAGATCATCAAAGTATCAGTATTACCAGGTTCCGGCTTATCATCGAAAAATCTGTTTGAATCAATCACAGCAAGTGGATTCATTTCCTTGCGGCGCAATCTTGAAATAAAGGAGCCAGTCGTCCAACCCTAAAAAATGATTTCCGGCAAATAAAACAGAGAAAGTTATAATTGGATAAAAAAATCAATATCAATTATAACGAAATACGTTAAGATAAATACGTATTTAAAACAATTCACAGAAATATTATATAACGATAATAAACATGGGTTAAATTTTGTGAACACAACGACATCAGAGTTAAGAGGATCATTCAATTATCTGAGCTTATGCATTTGGCATTAAACTCGCTATGTATATTCTCTTTATACCACTAACCCTCAGGCGGTCATTTGCGTAAAGTTAGTTATAATTAGAAATTAAAAGTGAAGCTAAGTTTAGAAACTCAAGATGTTTTGCCTAAATATTCATATTATTCCGTAATGACTAATTATTTTCATCACCATCATCATCATCATCATCATCAAGTGATAACTAGGCTAAATAAATAACCTAGCTTCCTACACAAGAATATATTATATATTTTAAAGCAATCATGTTACGCAAATTAAATGCGTACCATGGACTCCAGGAAGCGTATCCCCAGTAGCTTTGGATCTCGCCAAGGTACTCCACCAGGACCAGGACGACCCCAGGGTGAAGATTGATTTGCCTAAGCAATGTCACCATCATCACCACTTAATAAATATGTTTGCAAGAACCTGAGACTTTGTATAGTTTAACCAGTTATTTATTTATATCTAAATACTTATTTGTTGATAAAAAAAATAATAAGTTTACTGATGAATGCTTGGATGATTACTACCAAGTTATTGGAAACAATTAGTTGGTAGACCACAATTTCTGAGCATTAAAGTTTTCTTTTCAACATTCAAAGTTTCAGATTCTTTTTTTTTTAAACTAATTTTTTGTTGAAATAATAATTGTAAGAAGCATCTAACATGTTTCAAGAAAATAATTGTTTCGTTGAGCTATTGATTATTTTCTTACTCTAGAAAAATAGTTTAATCAAATATTTTTAATTTTTCCAATTAAAAAAAATAAACATAGCTTCAACAGCAACTTAAACAGTAAGAGAAAAGAAAACAGGAAGAATTAAATAGGCGTTATATTGACTGATTGTGAGGAACAAGAGACAAAAAGTTATCCAGTAAAAACATTCCAAACCAAATACAAGAATAAAAACCATTCAAAAATAATAGAGAAAAAGCTACATATTTAAAATTAATTGGAAATAATTTGAAAGCTGTACATTATTTCAACAAAGGTTGTTGCAATGTAGGCGGAAGTTATATAAGAGTGGGTTGCGTGTTCAAAATGTTTAAAATTAATGATTAATGAATAATAATTATTGTTAGCACATGTCGTAAAGATGATAAGTGGAGACATGATGACTTAAGTAAAGCAAAAGCCTTCCTGGAAAGATTTCCTCTTCTTCCAGTACAGGAAGGATGCAGTTGGATCTATATAGTGTATCTATGTATTTACATATTGATTCTGAACAATTCATTCTCATGAATGCTACATTGGAATGTTCCATGGTAACCCAATCCTTTCAGCCTATTTGGATGAGGTAGAGGGGTTCGTTGTCTCAAATAAATAAATCGATCATTCTCGTGGTCACGGACCACTGAAAATACATCCCAACTAGGTCGTGTAGCAATCACGCATATTAACGTTTGTCGAATAAATTGAAAAAAAAAATAAATTATTTTATCAATAAAACTCATTTTAATTCGAGTTAATCAATTTTTTGAAAATTTAATGTTCGTTAATTTTATTTACTAAAAAATTCTCAGTTAATACAGTTGTAAATTGAATTTTTTCTATTGATTGAATGTTTTGTTATTTATTTAAATATTTCTGTTTGTGAGTGAATATATTGTTTGAAAGTTTAAAAAATTATTTTGATGTTTTTTAAATTAATAATAGATTTAAGTGACTAAATATTTCATCTATTTGACTAAAAAAATTTTTGCTTTTTTAATTTTAATTAAAAGCATTTTTAAAAAAAAAAATTTTTTATAAATGTTAAAAATAATAAAAATAAAAAAAAATAGAATAATTATAAAAATGCCTGACAATTGATGCAACAATATTTTCTCTAAGTACATAAAAGTATCAATATCAAGCATCAATGGATATAGATACCCATCGGCTGATCCATTATGTCTACATGAAACATCCACGAAAAGCATGCGACCTTGGAATTGATGACAAGGGTGATTGGCAAGACCTTGTACTGTCTTATTATCATGATAAACATAATACGTGATGATAAAATATCTTTACCTGAGTACTGTGACTCCGTCGTGGCTCCAAAGGTTCAAGAAGAACATTTTTTTTCCTCAATGACTTTTCAAATGGTGCACCACCTCCTGGTTTTCCCCAAGGTGAATAATTTGCTTGCATCTGCCGTAGCTGTAAATACCGTGGAATATCGATTTCTATGCTAATACAATTTATCGGTATTATCACAGCATGCTCTTAATGCTTATCAAATCCAAGTCTCTGGTCCAGATTTACGAACTTGTGTAGGGTAGAAGCAGCAGCAAGAGCAAAAGCTGCCTCAGAAAATAGTTTTCGTAAGATTATGCAAATTGACCAGAGTCATGGTTATTATGTGCATTTGCGCACTAGACTTATAGGATTTAATCTCAAGACATTCTGGACAGAGAAATTGTTCACCGACATTGACAACAATAAGAGCATTGGGAAATAAATTGGACATTTAGTTTGGAAGAGAAGAAAAAGCAAAAAAAAAACACTGCCAGGTTTTGCTCAACAACCTTTTCTGATATATATTGGATATATCTAACCCAGAGAGTAAGTGTAAATGAAAAAGAAAGGTGGTGAAATGAGTTGTAAGGACAGTGACGTAAATTATTGTCGAGTAGTGTCAGTATATACCACATCCTAAGCACTATTACAACACATACTTCTCGCTGTTCACGATGCTTTTGACGTTGCAACTCCTCCTTTCGTCGTCTCCACATTTCTGTACCTTCCTGTACCACTCGACGATCTTGTTCTTTACGTACATACTCCTCTACATCCGGGTTATATGTTGTTTCTCTGTACTCCAAAGCCATTCTCAAACCTCTTCAGAGTGCCAATAAAATTCCAGAACAATGATAGTTTCAATCGCGATAACCGTCGTGGTGAACCCAACAACTTATCATCCACTTATCCTTGGTACAGCTAATCGTATATATACTAGTTTAGCTGGTGGTGAGTTGGATTTTATCGTCCAAGATAAGCACTATTTTGTCTTGTTTATCAGTCTTCTTTCTATTTATTTAACTACATTATTTATTGTTTGTTACTAGACAAATGTTAAGAAAATTAACCAGAATGAATAATAAATATTTGATAAAAGAGAATTCTTTCAGCTGAATTCCTGAACTATTCTACTTCACCTGAGAGGACGAAAACACGCGACTATTCCCCTTGAAAACTCTGTTCTAACTCAGCTGGGGGTTGTTCAGGGTATCCTCGTCATCCCCGATATTGCTTCTTCTACATATTGGTGTATACATACAATGCCAACTCAGTTGGTGTATTGTACACCCTCATCTTCTTGCTATATTTCATTTTATCTATTGTACATCAGCTGTCCTCTATATCATAACCTTCGAAAGTCTACTAGACATCACGCGAATCGAACTTAGTCAAGATAACATGCTATTTTTAATTATTTGAATTGTAGGTCATGCTGCCTAATCTTTTCACATTTAACTGGAGAGATTTTAGCTATTTATAAGCTCAAACTTTGACGTGACTTATCATAAATTAGCACAGAATTATTTATTTTAACAAACAAGAAGTTACGTTGAAGTTGGCTGTCAAAAAATTGGCAGAAAAAATGATAAATTGATGATTTTTTACTGTGATGAGATTAAACGTGGGTTTGAATAATGTACAGATGAACAGAACATGCGCAGTAGAATTTAAGCTAAAAAGTGTCAGTGCCACGCCATCAACATAACAACAATGGCGAGAATTCGTGAACACCGGCGAAGACGAGAAAAATATAATCAATATTCAGATATGTTACTTGTAACTGTGGTTGCATTTGTCTTCATTCTACTCCAAGATTGTCATTCATCATCATCTGCTGATTTAAGTTTAGTCAATGATGAAGAACTACTCCAATATATCAACACAGAAAAATATGTCGTTGTTCTTTTCAGTGAGTTTACATCCAAATTTATCATTAACAGCTGTTTGAATGCAAATAGTTGTATTATAAATTTTATTTTCTATTTAATTATTTAGTAATATATTTATTCTTTAATTAATAATAGTAACAATTTATATAATATTTTAATTCATTAACTGAATTATTGATAACTGAAGTTATATTATTTGTCTCTTTTAGCAAAAGACGATTGTCCAGAATGCAAAAAGTATGAAGATGAGCTCATTAATTTGAGAGAACATTTAGTTGATGCTCTATCAGCATGGATAGTTAAAGCATCCAATAGCTATCTACGTAAAATATATAGTCCAGCTAGTGAACCAGCTTTAGTATTCTTCAGAAATGGAATACCTCTTTTATATGATGGTAAGAATTTAAATGATTAGATTTGCAAACTGAATTGATATTCTTTTGCAAAGTTAAAACTGCATGTATTATCATAATTATACAAAATGTAGGATTTACTGTTGATATGGTAAAATTTAAGAGTTTAATCACTGTTTATTAAACTTTGAATTCATTTCTTTCACGTAAATTTATATTTGTTGAAATAATTATTCATCAGAAAATATTTTGTGAATATCATTTAAAGTAAATGAAATGAAAATTTAATTTCTTCTGCTGAAATGAACGTTAACTATACGATAATTAACGATCTAGTGTATTATTTATACCCATATTTGAAACTTTGTATTTAATGTAATTGATTTATAAATTTATTAAAGGGTAATGTATGTATATTATACACGGAAAATCATCAATATCTAATTAAAAACTTTCATCGTTTTCAGGACCTTTAGATGATGAAGAAATATCTCATACATTTATTAATAATAGAGAACCTTTGGTGAAAGAATTAATTGATGATAATTTCGAGCACTTAACTCAAGCTTCATCAGGTGCTACTACTGGAGACTGGTTTGTAATGTTGTAAGTATTAATTTCTTCAACAATTTAAGTTAACAGTATTTAATAATTACAGAAATCTAATATTTTATCAGTTTTAACGAACTCAAAGTTAGTTGGTTCATAATAAAAGTTTATATTGAATTTTGGAAGTATACATAACGTTGATAATTGTCAATTATTGTTTTAAACTTTTTATTTAATAACTCAATTACAAGTACATTAGATGAATAACGAAAATTTATTCACAAATTATTTTAAAATTGCCACAATTTTCAATAAAAATCTATCAATATAAATATTGATATAAGTATACAATACTACAATTTAATTTACAAGAATGGAATATTACAATGAATATAAATAATTATGATTAATGGAAAATTCATTTGATAAAATAAAATTAGTTGCACTTCACTAAAAATTAATCTGAAACAACATTATGTGAAACATATATACTACAATAGTGGTGTTTTAATTATTTTAAATTCGAGCATCTTGATAAATATATTTTATCAAATTAATATTTCTATTATTCTTATTATAAATATTACAATTTCAGTTATAGCAGTAATTGCGTGGAATGCCAAAGAATGGGAGCAAGGTGGGAAGCTGTTGCATCCAAATTAAAGCAAAGAATTAATGTAGCTCGAGTAAATAAACATACAACTGGAGCTTCTACCGCAAGAAGATTTAACATCTTTGAGGTCCCAGAATTCATATTGTTAGTTTTTATCGCTCTTATTATTTACAAATTAAATAATAGTAATTTTTGAAAAAAATTTTATAATTTAATATTTATAATTTTGTCTACCAGATTTCGTCAAGGCAAGATGTACAGATATCAAATTCCTAAATATGATATCAACTCATTTGTATCTTTTGCTAAAGAATGGTATAGAAATGCTCAAGGAGAGAAAGTTCCTGTACCACAAAGTCCATTGTAAGTATCGATAATCAATACTTAATTAAAAATCAAATGATCATTTAATTCTACATGATTTATACAATAATTGCAGTGACGATTTAACTTTAATGATTGCTAATTTCCTGAGAGAAAATCCATGGCTTATGAAATTAGGAAGCATAACTATTGGAGTGTTTGTAATAGTTTCAGTAGCATCTAAATTAAGACGTAAACCAGAACTTCCAGAGAAAAAAGAAAAATAATTTTAACAATCTATTTTTCAAATGTTTTATCCTTACTCATCTCTAATTTTGTAATAAATATTTTTTACTTCAATAAATAATTTATGCATTGTTTTTCTCACACAGCAAAATTATTTCATAAAACACATTCAACTAAATTATATGGAATGATACAGATGTTGTAACATAAAAAAAAATTGTCAAGCTGTCATACATAAAATTCATTTAAGTCTCTTTGTAATCTAAACTGAAAAAATTTGTACTAAATATTATCAACAGATACATTTATTCTAAATATCGTTGTTGGATTAGCTAAAGCAATGCGGATACTATTCTCAAACTTTTCTTGAATTGATGAGAACTCCATCATATTGCTAGGCTTAGACTGCATCCAAAGCCCGTCAAACTCATAAAATAAATAACTATAAAATTGATGAAAGGCACGAATACTTGGCAGTGTTTTTGATGAATTGTAGATATGAGTTTTAGCCGTACCATCACGTAAAAGCCTTAACGCCATGCTCGTAATATTAATTCCAACAATAGCAAAAGCATATCCATGTCGTGGATGTGTTGAATGCAATAAGACGTGTGCAGCAGCAACTGGATACTCTTCAGCAAAGTATACTAAATTTTTAAGTCCTAAAATTCCCATTCCTCTAAAGTCTGTTTTTGGATCGTCACCTTGGAAACCAATGTCCTGCCATTGTTTGGTTACTCTTGCCTCAAGAGCTTCTGTGGGTTTTAATAAATTCCACAATTTTAGCAATAATATTTCATGCTCCGGATCATCTGAATCATATGCCGTTTGCCTCAATTCTTCACAATCTGCGACCAGTTGACGGTATCCCCAAATTAATTCTACACATTTGCCAAATGACTTGGCAAAATCTGGATGTGCTGTAGGATTTATTTTCTTTATGAGTAAAACTGACCTTATGGATTCTTCTAAAATTTTACGTTCAGTTTTAATAGTTATCCCTTGTTGCTCAGCAATACCATCGAGATGTGCAACTAAGACTTTAATCTTTGCATTACGGGATTGTCTTAATGATTGCTCCACCCCCAACGCTCGTGACGCACCCGAGGGTTCACCATAACAAATCCTTTGAAGTTCACACATTTGGGTTGTGTGACGTAAAAACCATTTTACAAAAGGTCTAAAGTACCAACAAATCAATGTCCAGATATTAGTAAACATTTTTAATCTTTGAAGTCAATAACTTTCTCAAATATATCATATCTAAAGACAATGAGACTTATGATGAAAGGTTATAGATCTAAAGTATAAACATCTGCTTGTTTTTTATACTTATGACTGCACTTCATTAAAAAATTTTAATTAATATTTTTGTGTGATATTTTATGAAGTTTTGAAAACCCTAAATATTGACTTTTTTGTTTAATTTCACGTAAAAATCGTTAAAACGTTGGCCGGCAACTAAACACTAGATTGAACACACACACAACATTCAATGTCATTAATGTCACAAGCGTCACAAGTGACGCCATATTCCGTCATCAGTTATCAACAGTCGGTAATGAAGCAATCTGTTCAAAATTTTTAAATTCCATCATTTCTGCGGCAAATTCAATTTTTGTTTCATCAATGCTCGATTTTGTAGTAATCTAGGGTTGATTGTAATCAACTTAGGATGAATTCTGATCTTAGAAATTTAATATATTCAGCATATCATAGCTCGAATGTTCGATTCATCATTGAAATTAAATAAGAAGAAGATTAAATCATAATTAAATACTGAGATTTAACCTAAATTTAACATAACAATCAGTTATTAATGATGAAAAAGTATTGACCAAATTCTAGATGGAATTAATGTGTAATTGGAGATATTTGATGAATGAAAAAAGGAAGTGAAGAGTTGAGATAGATTTTCAAATTTATTTCCATTCAAGAATGTAACACCTTAATAAATATAAAATTAAAAATTACATTTAATTGTTGATAAATATAAGGTTTGATAGAATTATAGTGTCATAGGTAAATTAATTATTGTGTTATTGGTAATTTTCATTAAAAAGAAATACAAAACAACCAAAAAATAGATTGCAATGACGCCAGATTGCGCTGGTTTATCAAAAACACATGAATTTATTCTAAGTAGAGTATACCGACTTCGTTATATAGTGCGCGAAAACATTGCACGCATGTAGGTCAATCGCAAGGATATTTTTCTTCCCTCGCCATATTGCAAACGATCACTATACTGCCAGCTGGTCGCCATCGAATTCTTAATTAGTTTAGTAATTAATTCAAAGTACAAAATTTAGGAAATTAGATAAAATTTTTTGGGAATATTTTCAATATTTAATTAAATCAAAAATTGAAAGTTAATAAATATATAAAAAGTTAGTGAAATTTCTGATTATTTGGTTTTAGTGGGTGGATTCCCCGCGCGTTAAATTGCATTCGAAATCTACTGTGAAGGCAACAGGTGTCTGCTAAAATTGTTGCCTCATGTGTGTTTATTCTACGTATTGTTATAATATTTTGTTTCTATACATTGTTTGAATAACATTTTTATGATTTATATCCAACAAAGTAAATCTACTTGAATATTTGCATCAATCTATAGAATGGACTACGATTATCTTATCAAATTTTTGGCTCTTGGCGATTCCGGAGTAGGAAAAACAAGTTTTCTGTATCATTACACTGATGGAATATTTGATGCTCGGTTTGTGTCAACCGTAGGCATTGATTTCCGAGAGAAAAGAATCGTAAGTAATTTATTGGAATTTATTTAATAATATTCTAATCAATATTTGAAAAATAACGGGGGTTTTTTTTTGTCAGATATACAAGACGCAAGGTGGAAGATCTCAAAGAGTTCACTTGCAACTTTGGGATACAGCCGGTCAAGAAAGGTTTTAACTAAATAAAATTATTTTACAATTCGATTGAGAAAAAAACTATTTTTTTTTTTTTCAAATAAAGGAACAAATTTTAATAAACTATTTTTTCAACATATAGCTCCTTTGTTCTTTGGGCAAAAAATTTTTCAGTAGTTTTATTATAAAATTATTGAGTGAAATATAATAATAAAAGTTTTTATTTCTATAATAGATTTTTTTCTGACGAAAAAAATAATTTTTCTCTCATTTTGTTGATAAATATTATAAAAAGATGTCGAATTTTAACACTAAAACTAACCATTAACATAGATTCCGAAGTTTAACAACTGCATTTTACCGGGATTCTATGGGTTTTCTTTTATTGTTCGATCTAACAAATGAACAGTCTTTCCTTGAGGTACGAAATTGGTTGGAACAGCTCAAGGTATAATAAACAAAATGATAATTATTTTTTAATAATTATTTACTTACTTTACTGATAAAAATTTTGTAAATTGCAAAGAATTACTTTTGCCTCAATTAAAACACATCAATTCTTTATTTAGAATAAAATTAACACAAAAAATAGTTCTTTGCAAAAGTTCAAAAAATAATTACTATAAATAAGTTATTCCAATTATTCTACAGTTAACTTTTTATTTTCATGTAGACACATGCTTACTGCGAAGACCCAGACATAATTTTGTGTGGAAATAAAGCTGATCTTACATACAAGCGAGTAGTTAGTGAAAAAAAAGCTCGAGAATTAGCTAACAAACATGGGTAAGATTATTTTAAATGTGCTTAGAAAAGAAATTTTATAAGATAATTTGTAAAAAAGAATCCTTCATTATAAACAAGAATATGAGAGCTGAAATTGAAATTTATAGAATGATCTACATGGAGACTAGTGCAGCAACTGGCCAAAATGTATCACGAGCGATAGATGTATTGCTAGATCGAGTAATGCGTAGAATGGAAGCAACAATGGATTCATCGCCATTACCTCATCAACGAGTATTACGATGTCACGAACAAGATCCTGTGCCATCAAAAGCTGCCTGTTCTTGCTGACATTGCTATATAGCGTAGAGTAAGGTATTTATCTTACTCTGACGCAGATATACTAATCCGATTAACTTTTAATTACCAGCTGACAATTGCTTGGGAATACAGGGTTTAACTATCTTGTTGGATATTATCAAAACATGTTTTTGTGGTTGTGATGACTTATAAGGTTGATTAATTAACGGAGAATATCTTCAAGTCAATAACTCTAACTCAAATTTACTCATAACTGATTGCATCTAATAAAACCATAACATTATTTATTAATCCATTGTAAAAGTCATTCAAAGTTTTGAAAGATTTACGTTATCATTTTTATTAAAAATTCAATTATTTATTAAAATTTAAATCAATTTATTTATCATGTAAGTATGAAGATTTTTTAATATACAGTAGAATCGCTCAAAGGTCCGACAATTTGAGAGTGTAATAAATTTATATTAAAATACAGTATAAATTTGAGGTAATAATGTACTTAAACACTTTCAAGTAAGGATTAAAAATCGGACATTTGAAATATTCTACTGTATTTTGTTAATATGATATTATTAGATGCAGTCATAATAAATAATTGTGCTTTCATAAAATTCAAATAATGACAATCTATAAATTTGGCTGTATTACTAAAGGATTGTTCTATTTTCAAAATTTCTTAAACGTGATTCTCTAATGATAAGCCAAAAATCAACGATAGATATTTATACTATCAAAACAAAAATGTTTACAAATATATATGACTATATTCTATCGTTCAATTATTATTATATACGAATTCTAGAGTATTCAAAATGGTTTCAACAACTATTATATACAATGTAAATTATACATGCATTAAGGTATTATAAATATGTATGATACTGCCGCTAAAATATTGTTTTAAAATGTTTAAAGTTATTATTAAAAATGCTTTGATAAAGATTTTTCAGTATCTTTTTTCATATTTTAAAAAATGTTTTTTATATTTTAATATTTACTATCTATTTTCGATAAATAATTTTAATGAAAAAATTTACATTATTTACATTGTTATCACAAATTATATAATTCACTAACTCCTTCGTAAGAGTATTTCCAAGTCAGACACGCGATTTTTTCCATCTATATGTTCTATTTGAGTTCTTGGAGACAAATTGTTTATTTCACTAGTATTTTTCACCTGATTGATGTCTGTATGTCTTGTGGAAGCACTTAAAATAGTTTTTTTAACTTCAAACTTTTTTGAATTAAAAAATTTACCAATAAATTTCACCGAAAATAAATTGTTTTGAGCTGTTAACTTTTTTTTGCTTTTTTTCACATTCACTTGAACATCATTATTGTAGGTATTATGATAATTGTAATTGGTTGGATAAAAGTATTTTTTCTGCATCATTTCACCGTTTTCTTTATCTTCTGGTAACGTCAAATGCTTAATTTTATCATAAACTCTCGAATTTTCTGGCAAAGTCAAGTCATTTGTCTTCCTTGGAGAAGCTATCGTCTTCATAGCCTCTACAATTCTTCTTTTAATCCTTGAAATATTTTCCAAGGCATTTACTGCATGAAATGATTGATCTTCTCGATTTTGAAAGTTTTCCTTCCTAGAATCTTCAGTTACGTAAAGAATTCGTAAATGGGAATCAGCTTCTTTACTCAGTAATCTTGTAATAGCAACCTGAAGAAAGAAATAAGAAGACTTCAGTTTATAAGGATACAACTTGAGTTAATTTTTTTGTAGAACCAGAATGTGATAACATACCAAAGCAATGGTAACAATTAGCATCCCAATTGCTACTGCATACCACCTGTCGGTCATCCACTGCTGGAAACGAGCTAGACTGACGTCGGATAGCAAGAGTCTTCGTAGGGTTGCTAATGGACCAGTTGGATCCACCTACAGGTGATAACAATTAATATCAGTAATATATTGGGGAATGATAAGAGCGATGTTAACAATGGCCATACCTCTCGACATCGTTGGAAAATGTCACAGTATCCATTATAATCATTACAAGGAGTTCCTGGCTTTGACATCATGTTTGGAATTTCATATGGAGGTGAATTCCAATCGAACGATGAGCTTGAAACATTTTAAAACATTTCAAAAGTTTTGATAGATGTTAATAGAAAAATAAGAATCTGTATTATCTTAATAAGAAATTATTCATCTGAATTATCTTTTGTAATTATTAGAATAATTTCTTGATTTTTTTAATGATTTTAATAAATAAACTTGAAGCTTCAATTTTTAGGTCAAAGAAAATTTATAAAGGAAAACATGATGGATAATTGGTCAGCTCTGAACACTCTTTGTGCTGTGAATAGCGACATGTTGACGTTACTTGTCAGTATAAAAGTTTATTCTGAAAGATGTTTTTTATTTATGATTGAAAAATAATTGTTAGCTAAAATAAAAAATTTTTTCTTGAGAAAGTAGAAAAAAAAAGGTCTGAAAATTTTCTTATAAAACTTTACTAATAATAAAATTTTCTTTTCGAATTTATTCATTAAATCTTAAGAGCTGAATAAAAAAAGAAGTAATAAACTTTGTATTACTTTTAATTCTTTCAGCTAATATGCTAACAGATTTAAAAATGGTTTTAATTCAGGGGACTTACAGACACGGTTGGTTTTCTCCAGGCAATTTACAGCATAATTCACAACTTTTGGTTGGCGGGTCATTTGGTCCTGCGGTACACTGACATGACTCGAGACCGTAAGCTAGACAAATGCTGCCAGTGCATTCCTGAAAGAGAAATCGAGATTTATTTTTGAAGCTTTTACACTTATTTATTTTACACCAACCCGTGTAAAAAAATTTCGTTCCCCAAAGGTTTCCCGAATGTTCCCCAGTGGAGAAATTCCCCTCGTAAGACTATGGGGTACGTTTGGGGAACAAATTTTTTTTTTGATAATTTTTCAAAAACTGTGAAACATAAATATGTGCATAACTTCTATGATAATGGTGGTATGGGGTTGATTGAGGACTTAAATGGAAGATCTGGACGAGAGGAAAAAAGCCAATATGGTGGAAATCATAATTGTCGCGAAATTCATGCAAAAATTAGAGCAAGTTCCGGTTTTACCCCATTTTAGGAGTGAAAAAATTAATTTTTTACATGTTTGACCCGATTCCGCATTTCTACGCATCAAGACAAAGAGAATGAGTGGTCGATCATCAAAATCGGACAACTTTGATTTTTCGACCCAAAAAAATGGCAAGTGGTACCCCTTTCCATTTTTTTAGGCCAAAAAATAAAAGTACTCCGATTTTCAAGTTTGACCACTCATTCTCTTCGTCTTGATGCCTAGAAATGCGGAATCCGGGCACCGCTCGGAAAAACTCACTTTAACACCCTCAAAATGGGGTAAAACTGGATACACATTAAAACTCATCATCCCCTTCACTTTAAACCCTTATAACTTATGAACGGACGGTCCAATAATCATTTTTAGGGACGTTTTAGAAAGATTAAAATCTGAGCTATTCAACGATATCCATAAATTTATAGAAAAAAATTTCTTTCGCCCTTAAAATCACTAAAATATTAAAAAAAATCACATTTTGTTGTAAGTTTGCCAACTATTTTGGCGATTTTGAGGGTGAAAAAAATTTTTTAAACCTTTTTCATAGATATGTATCTTTAGCTTAGATTTTGAAGTTTTTAAATACATCCTTAAAATCATCATTCGATAACTCGTATAAGAGTTAGAGAGGTCCAAAGTCGAAGTAAGAGTCAAAAAATGATTTACTTTCGACTTTGGACCTCTCTAACTCTTATACGAGTTATCGAATGATGATTTTAAGGATGTATTTAAAAACTTCAAAATCTAAGCTAAAGATACATATCTATGAAAAAGGTTTAAAAAATTTTTTTCACCCTCAAAATCGCCAAAATAGTTGGCAAACTTACAACAAAATGTGATTTTTTTTAATATTTTAGTGATTTTAAGGGCGAAAGAAATTTTTTTCTATAAATTTATGGATATCGTTGAATAGCTCAGATTTTAATCTTTCTAAAACGTCCCTAAAAATGATTATTGGACCGTCCGTTCATAAGTTATAAGGGTTTAAAGTGAAGGGGATGATGAGTTTTAATGTGTATCCAGTTTTACCCCATTTTGAGGGTGTTAAAGTGAGTTTTTCCGAGCGGTGCCCGGATTCCGCATTTCTAGGCATCAAGACGAAGAGAATGAGTGGTCAAACTTGAAAATCGGAGTACTTTTATTTTTTGGCCTAAAAAAATGGAAAGGGGTACCACTTGCCATTTTTTTGGGTCGAAAAATCAAAGTTGTCCGATTTTGATGATCGACCACTCATTCTCTTCGTCTTGATGCGTAGAAATGCGGAATCGGGTCAAACATGTAAAAAATTAATTTTTTCACTCCTAAAATGGGGTAAAACCGGAACTTGCTCTAATTTTTGCATGAATTTCGCGACAATTATGATTTCCACCATATTGGCTTTTTTCCTCTCGTCCAGATCTTCCATTTAAGTCCTCAATCAACCCCATACCACCATTATCATAGAAGTTATGCACATATTTATGTTTCACAGTTTTTGAAAATTTTTTCATACGGGAAGTTACTATTCCTATCTCTGAATGGATTTATCTATTTTACTATGGTAAAATGCGGTTTGTTTGATGAAAATTTAAATGAACGAATATTCTATCCAATTGTATTGCAGTTTTTTATGTTTACAACATATCATACGATATTGTCTACACTTCTATCTTCATCTCTTTTCTATTCTCGTGTGTTCGTTTTAGATGATCGTAGGATTCGAGCATTTGCAAGTTAAATTTCCAACAACGCACACATGACTCCGGAACTTGGTAATCTGCCGTATGGAATTCCTAGTTGTGTTCTGGACGATGGACTTTGTGATATTATTTCCGTGTTCATAAAGTGCAGAATACATTTTCATAAACTTTCATAACAACTTTAAGCACAATTGTTCTCAAAATCCAAGAATAATTATCTTTATATGTAACAAGAACATAAAAGAGAGTATTTATGAAGACAAAAAACTCCACAGTACTAAAAATGATTTAAGTAATAATTTGTAATAGTAGAAATAATTTTTATCACATGAAAACGACCATCAATGGGTTAAAAAAAAAAATTTAATCATTCTTTATTTTTATTTGTAATAAGAATTTATTTCTATTGCTTTCAAATACTTATCCTACTTTCATAATAATTATTTTTTCCTTTCAAATGAGATTATGTTTTAAACTTTCATTTGAAAATAAATTTCTGTTATTATGATTTAAAGAAAATTTTCAGATATTCCAATTATTTAGAAACTTGTTATGAAACATAAATCCTGTACGATGAAAATGAATTTCAAGAATACCTTCCTAACGCGATAACGAATGAATTTTATAATTAATGTCTGTAATAATTGTTTCTTAGCTTCATTAATTTTTTTTAAGTGAAGAGAAATGTAGGAAAATCAAGAAATAATATTTCTATTAAATCGAGTAATATTAAAAAAGTACGGTCAAAGAAATATTCTAACAAAATTAACATCATTAAAATTATTTAATTGAATGATATTAATAAATGATGTTAAATCAATTTACTTATTAAAAGTATTTATTATTCATTCTGAAAATTCTGTGGATAATTCAATTTATTGAATTCCAATGAAATTAACTGATAAAACTCTTACGAATTTCCATCTTAATATGTGTGATAAAAAAAACCGTATTCCACTGACCTATATGACAAGTAGTACCTATTAAATACTTCCAACTTTTTGCTTCATAATAAAAAAGATTTGAAAAAGAGGAATTATTGAGAGAACCGTGGTGAAAATCGAAAATCAAGTTTTGATTAAATCTTTATGTTCCAGGGTCTCTACAATAGTCGTTATTTTAGATAGTTTTCAAAAGGTTATCTCTGTGTGAGCGTGTGTAGCTTGAATACGTAAATCTAGTAAAATTCTGACCAAAGATATCTCGAAAATAGCTCTGCGAAATTTGATCTAAAATTTTTTTTTCATTATGTAGATACGAAATAACTTGAAGTTGTTTTGATTTCATCTAAACCGATTATATCATCTCCAAGATAATGGAAAAATCAACTTCTAGTTCAAAAAATAATCCATGATGTTTTAAGTGAATTATGTTGAATCAAATTTCAAAGAACAATTGGTTTAATTTGACTCCACTGATTATACTGAGAAACTGAATTGTCATATTTTACGTAAAACTTGTTTATTGTTTTCCAACTTGCAATTGTTATTGCTCAGTATATGTAAATTTATGTGATTTGTATAATAATATTGAAATGCTTACTCCCATGTAGCAAACGAATTCCTCATTGCATATTGTCTTGTTGGGTTTGTTAACGGATGGTGGACACTGGGGACCTCGACCATCACAGAAACTTGCATCCCTGCATCCATTGTCTTCTCGACACTTTGTCCCACTACGTAACGAACATTCTGTCGTACAACAGGGACCCTAGAAATTGTTTTTGATCCTCCATTAATACAAATCGAATTGATTTATCAGTCATTAAAATCAAATTTATTCCCGAATATATTGACCTTCTACTTCAATAAGAATTTCACACCAGTGAGATTTATAGCTTTATCTAATCTACTTAGTATCTACTTTGTTGGTAATTCCATCCTTGTACTACTTGATACTGAATACTGTACAAAATGACACGTGTAATGCAATTAATTCACTTTGTAAACTAACTTTGGAAAATTCCCAGTAACTAATTATGGATATAAATAAATCCGTGTTCTCTGAATCGAACTGAAATTAGGCGGATAATTGTATAGTAGCTATAGCTAATTATATATTGTAATTACGTTAATTTTGCTTGTAGCATTTTTGATTTGTAAATAATTGTATCTACGGACAATGAATTTCAGATTTTAATCTCATTGTCTTTGAAACAAAAATTATTTAAAAAAGCACTGGCAATATATCAAGTATAAAATATAAATTACTTGATAAATCATGGAATAATAAATGTCATTTTTACTTGAAACTTTTAAATTTCACTACAATAGACTGAAATTGTAAATGAAAACTGTCTTCATTTTTAATTTTTCTCACTTGGAATAAACGTAACTAAATAAGAAGTCAAGTAAACGACTGAAAAAATCACAACGAAAGTAAGAGCACTTAAAATCTAAAATGCATAATGGACAGTATAAATGAGTCTAGACAATTGTTTGTATTAAGGAGAATTGTTGAAAGCTGAATGCAGTTCTGATTAAAAATTAAATTGCCATGAGAATAGCGAGTTTACTTGGCTAGGACTGCAAACTGCGTCTTCAGTTAAACGACAAGGTATTTCAAATGGAGCATGATGTAATCGTTGAGGATGGCAACACGGATCGTTGCAGTCTTCTTCCCATCCACAATCGCATTCTTCGCCTTCTTCTACTACTCCATTACCACAAATGGCCACTTGAAGTTCTGGAAAAAATTTAATGAATTAACAGTAATACTAGACAAATATTTGCTTTTTCATTCTTTTTGTTGTCCAGTCAAATTCTCATCTATTCTTTTCGTTCTCTCATTTCGTATTTAATCATGTAAACGTCACAGATAGGGCGGAAGTGGTAGGGAAGTGAAGAGGACTACCATCATAATACGTATTGCAATATCTATTCTGATACGTTATCACGAGTACGCATTAATTTCGAAACTGATTTCGCATGGAATCTGCCTACGATCAATGATAGCTTTCAGTTCTGTAATATCATTGGTATTACCATTGCTCCCATTATTTGACTCTTCAATAACGATACCGAAATTATCCTCTGGTGTACTGCTTGTTAATAATAAAAAAAATAACAATTATTTGATTTATAAAGAATTGTTATAAAGTCATGTAATATTTGATACCATGAATTATTAAATTTTCAAAAATAAAATATAAATATTATCTAAATAAACTTGAAAAAATATTTATCAAATTTAAATTACAATACATAATAGGTAACTTTAGGAATATTTAAATGTAAATAAAATTTACTCTGTATTAGAATCTTCACCTTCCCATTAGTAATCTCCTAATTCTAATTTACATTTACATGAACCAATCACACTTGATTCCCATGCAACCACCTGATACTAAACATCTGAAAATTTATCAGAAATTGTATGAGTGAGGATAATGAAGAACTTGTCAGCATGGTGTAAAGCTGGGATTAGTAACAGGAATCTAAAACTGTTTATCATGACTATTAATCTTAGTTGCCCATAAATGTGAAAATTGAATTTCTGAAGTTATTAAAGGAGAAAAATGACACTTAGACACTAGTTAAAAATTATCTCCAAGACAGTATAAAGTCAAAGTGATGATTGCTACGATTTTTCTTCAACGATTTCAAATAAATTAAAAAATTTCATTTCTTAGTAGTTTTTGATGAATGAGCACATTTAATATAATTTAAATTTAACACGTAACTAAAATAGTTTTTTGTATAAAAAATATGTTAAGTTATCAAAATTTAGATAAAAAAAATTAAAGCAATCTGATACTCAATGGCTTTATGGAGCATAAAGGACATTTTCTTAATTAAAATGTCAATCAAGTCTTCTAATTAATACGCTTGATATTTTCTAATAAAATAATAAGAAATTTCTGTTAGCAGAAAATAATGTGAAGCAAAATAAAGTATTAAGCTATTTAATTTTACAAAATTCGAATTGAAATTCCAGATAATAACGTATCTTTCATTGGCTCTTAATATCATAAAATCTGGCTCAGTCGGAAACCTAGATGGAAAATTGCAAGAAAATTGAATCATTGAGTTATCTGAGTCTAGACTCTTATCACGATTCACTGGAGAAGTTCAATCGACAAAGCTTTAGATACGGATTTACTGACACTAATTGAATGTACCGACGTGATGTCTAATTTGATTTGTTGAAGCCTCATTGACGTATGCTAGATTTCCTTTTATCTCGTACTTTCTTCAACCTTTGTTCATAAAAGTTTCATCATCCATACCTTCATATTTATGTGGCTTCCTTTTTTTATGTTCTATTTTATTCGTACAATTTTCAGATAAAGAGACTCACTTTCAGATTTATATTTATGATTATTCACTACAGAAAAAAATAGTGAATAAAGCTGTTTACCTGCAAAGCAACCCTTGGTAGACCTAGCCTTGATGTTCAATACAGGATTAATTGAGATAAGACTGCAAGGACTAAATCTATTGTTGTTTCTCTTATCTCCACTAGTCGCTCTTGCAAACATAATAAAGTTCCCATCTTCTCCTCCTGGAGAACATTCATCTGGGTCGTGCTATATTATTACAACAAAAAGAAAAAGTTAAAAATACAGATCAACATGGATTTAGAGAGATATATTTTTACATTCATGTTTTTCACAATGGAAATAAATGAGTATTTATAAAATATTCAGATTGCAGATATATTTGTACCAAACATTCACAGTGAATTTTAAGCTTTGAATTGTAATAATGGTTTATTCAGTTTAGTTGTTTTTTAATATTGTTTCTTAACAAGAAATTTGGGAAGTACCCAATGTTTTGATGTACAATGATGATAGTGTTGGAATAAATGAATTATAATTTAATCTATTGTTATATAAAATAACAATTAATAAATAATTTTTTTTTTAAATATAGATATTGTAGAATATTTTAAAATATTTTATAAAATATTACAACTAATATTTTAAAAGTGACTGACAGAGTAAATCACTTAAATTTCAAAAACCATAAAAGATAGTGTAGAAATATTTTAGAAAAATTTCAAAAATAGATGAGATTATTGGAGAATTGGAAAACCATTTTCTAGATTCGTTATACAATTTTGTATAGCAAGATTTGCTGTACGATTTGGGTGAATGGTCGCTTGAAATTCGTGCTAGCGAGACACAGGTGTTGGAACTGGTACATTAAAGCCACCTTCCGATAAGGAGTTTGAAGTAAAGTTTACCACAATGTTACTTTGTACAGTACACCAATATATTATCATACAAGTTTATCTATCTGTCATGAATCATGAAATTATGAAATAACATAGTTAAGAATTACTCACAGGAGATCCAAAATTATGTCCAATTTCGTGAGCTAAAGTGACGTGGGACACAGCAGGTGGTACATGTTTCCCATAGTTCAACAAGGTAATTATTCCTGTGTTTAATGATTTCATGCTTCCACGATAGTGCTATAAGTAGGAATATCAAATGAATAAGTTATTTAATTTATGGTTGTTCTTGAAGAAATTAACGATGTAAAAAAAGTGATAATTTTAATCTGCTACCTACTAAGTTTTAAACAGTTATTTAAATGTGCTTTAATAGAACACGTGAACTAAGGATCATAAAGACATGAGGGTATAAACGGGAAAAATCTCAGCGATATTGCCTTGTGATAGTCGTTAAAACTTACCCCATTCTTCTCGCAAACTCCCCCCGCATTCTTCAAGTCACCAGTCCAAGCTAGTCCAAGCGTTCCTTTCTCAAAATCACGGTAAGTGAACATATAAGACAGACAAAATGCGTCATAATTCTCCTCTGAAAACATTCATAAATTTTTTCAAATGAACGTTATAGAATTTTTATTCCTAAAAGCGAACGAATGAAAATAATACTTTGAATAGTAATATATATTAGATCAATGTCTTAAGAATTTTAGTTTACTCCAAATTGTACGCTACCAGTTAATTTTGTTGTGATTTTTTTTGGAAAAAAATCTCTGCTAACTAAAATTAAGAGATTTTCTTTTCTCTTTTACTTGAATTTTTTTTATGGAGCAAGAGAAGTACTAAAAAAAAAATTTATTGAAGAAATGAAAAAACTGGAAAGTACAAGCTTTTAAATGCACTCTCGTTTATCGAAATACAATTTGTTTAAAGGAAAATAGTTGGATTTTTAAAGTCAAAATAATTCTTTTAAATTTAATAACAATATAAACGTTGATTATTAATTTTTAGTACCACTTGAAGCAAATTATTTTCAATTACCAACAAACACAGTCGATTAGACTAATTGGAAATGGAATTGAAATTTTTTCGCAATCAGTAATAAAAAATAATATCTTGTAAATGAAATAAAAAACTTTTAATTCATTTAATGCATAATTTTCATGCATAATTATCTGCGAAGAGGATGATTACAAAGTTACCAGTAGCAAATTGTTAGGTCAATTTCCTCTTCATATTAGAATGAACAAAATGCCCGTTTTAAATTAAAACGAGTGGAAACTGATGAATGAGTTGAATAGTATGATAAAAAAAATTCATCTAGATCATTATCTTGAATGTCGGTAATTTTATTCTTTTTCATTTTTTATTATTCGTTCTTGTTATCACTAGATAGACTTAATTTTAAAATTAAATTACCGAACCCACTGGCGACTCATTTAACTCCGGAGTAAGAGAGCAGACGTAATTCAATTCACAGCGCGAAAATGACTGGAATAACGATCTAGATAACAAGGCAGTTGCTCGTTTATCACGTCTACCTATTGTATCTTTTTTCATACAATAGTGAAACTCTAAAAGGTTCTTCTTCTTTTGTTGAGATAATATCAAACCAAGTGAACACTCACGTAGATATTTTCAATACATACTAGTTGACTCGGTCAATATTTTGTGAATAGTGAAAAGGGTTCTTCTCAAACGTACCTGAAAATAACTCAAGGTACTCTTCAACTCCATACTTGCCAGTAAACCGATATGATGGGTCTTCAAGTGCTTTTGGCCCGTGAATTTTCACTCGTTTTATCATGAAACTAACATTGTCCTTTTGACCATCCTGGTTGAAGTCTAGAAAAATCATCAGATAATATTAAAAAACAAACATCCTTTGCTGTTTCATATTTCTATTCTCTAAGTAAACATCTTTGAAAATTTTTATCAAATTTCTAGCAAATAAACCGAAAGAAATATTTCTATGAATATCAAATACTATATCGATGACTGAAAAGTTAAAAAAAAAAATACAATACATGAATACTAGTGGAATAGAAATTTTTTATTTTATTTACATTGTGAATATTTCACTTCTCATTGTGATAGTTCATTTATTAATAATTAATTCTTTACGTCATAAGCCGTCGACTTTTAAAATAAAAAAAGCTTTATAATTTTTAACAACTACATGAAAAAGTTTTTCATTTGCCGAGATTATTTTTCACAAGTTTTTATTTTCTAGGAAAGAAGTTTAATCAAAACATAAATTATTTATTTAGAAAATTCTCATATTTGTAAATTTATTGCTAGAAGCAGTTGATAAATTTGTACCTTTTCATCAAATTACTCTATTGTTTAGATATCAAATTATATTGGGTTTAATTAAATCTGATCATTAATATCCTGTAAACATAAACTGGACTGAGTAAGTGAATGAATTATAATTATTTATCGAATTAAAAATTAAAAGTGTTCAAACAGGATTATCTAAATATGTGAAATACAATTTCTAATTTGGTATTAACATTTCATATTGATGTGATTATCATTTCATATTGGATTCAATATGTTTATTAAATCAATAGAAAATCTGTTTAATCATTGAAAATTTGTAAGAATTTTGAGAAGCAGTCTAAAAATAAAAATTGTTTCACTTCAAGCTCATTTAATGTGTAATTATTCATTAAAAATGGTTGATTAACTTTTTCCTTTCTCTTGAAACAGAAAAAAATTAATTCTAAAAGAAGAATGCTTGACTCAAGAAAGTAAATTATTAAAATTTTCCATGAAAACGATAAAATAAGTTGTTTATTCAAGCAAAGGTTTGTCTTATAACAGTGTATTTAAAGCAAAGAATTATAAAAATTAAATGAAAAAATAAATTGTTTCTTTTAAAAAATTAAATTAATTATTTTTTTACAACTTAGATTCTGAATGAGAATCAACGTTTTACGTTTCTTCTCATAAAAGAAAATGTGAGAGAATATCGATGTTCCTAACGTCTCCTGTAAATTCTCAATAGAATTTAATCTAATTATAGAACTAAATGTCATCACGCAATATCGTTAATTAGAATTTCTGATAAAACGGAATATACCAACTGCTGATTACCAGAACGTGCTTAACGATTACCAATGCGGATTCCGAATCGTTTTCGCCATAAAGATAAGACACGGATTGCAACGAATGCATTCAAAAGTAGGAATTACCAAGGGGTTTTCCGAGGATCGAAAGGTTTCGAGTGGCTTGATGGTTTGCATTGATATTTTAAAGACGTACCCGTATAACGGTAAATAGAATTGACCCGCTGCACGTGACGGGTCATGACCTCGATGCAAGCCTCTTCTGACTTATAGTGATCGAAAAAAGTGTGATCTGCTTGGAGATACAGCATACATGTTGTTTTGTTTGGGTCTATTGATGTGCGCTTCTTTACTATCCGTAAATATTTGTCACTATTTTGTCTGAAACATAAACCAATCAAATCATGAAATCAAAACCCATTAAAGAGATAAAAAATTCTAGCTATTGAATTAATTACGTCAATGGATTAAATAATTGATGAAAAGAATCCTTCTTGCTAGTATCTATGTTTAGTGTGAAGTGGAAACGACCAATTGGCTTTTATTGGAAATTTTATCAACTCCAACTTACCCTAAACTGTATCGATTGACCACTAAATGACTCAATTGCTTGGTTCGTTCCCAGAATATCATCAAACGAAGTTTTGTTTTATATGATAAGAGCTTTCGACAATGATACGTCGAAAATGAATAGAGCAATTTTGTTCAGTAAGATGTCGATCGTTAAGTACTGAAGTGGTCTAGGAGCTGATTCAATTTCCAGCCCAATTCATAAAGTCTTTTGAGAAAGAATCATTTAGAAAGACAATTTCAATTTCTATATTACAAAAAAATTACCTTTCTCTATTATTTCAAATGATATTAACTTTCTTAATGAAATAAAGTTATATGAAATTACAAATTACTTCTACTTATTAATAAAAATAAATTTCTGAATGATTTCGATTGATCCTGATTTAAAGTTTCTATTCATTTTTTAAGAAATATTTAAACATTTAGATCTTTAATTGTATTTATTTATCAAAAAAGAACATACTTATCAAGCTCCAGGTACTTATTTTTCTTCAACTCCTCCGGATAGTCTGATCCTAAATTTTTGTCAATGAAATCATGATGATAAAAGTCATCATCTCCATCAAACAGAATCGGATCATTGAACCTGTAAAAGCCAGAAATAAGATCAGTTAGTTTTTTTCATTAAAATTAAGTGGAAGAAAATATTCAAAATATATCTGTAATTAGTAATTATTTGAATTGCTGGCATAAAATAATTAATTAGTTTGTTAAAGAACAAAGAACATAGAAATAGAAATAACATGCACATGGTAATGCTACAATCGATTGTAAAACCCCTTTTAATTACCGAGCTACACGATGTGTAATTAATTGGCGAGGAGTTTCCATTGTCGACTGAACGTACGTACAATGCAAATGTTCCAAGTTGTAGTGCGTTACAAGTTCATACGCACTTGCTATTTTTGCATTACATTAACGATAGCATGTGATTTTATTTGTTGCTTTTCTAGTATCAATTGACAATAAACCATGCAAGATTAATCAGTTTTATTCACTGCAATAAATATATTCTCGAATTTAAATAAATTCTTCATATGATAAATCGAAAAACCTGTTTGCAATTTAGAGAAACATTTGATTGATTTCTATTGAATACATTTAATCGAAAACAAGGTTTTCTAAAAAACTAAATTAAAAAAAATCTTCATATTGGAACATAGAAGAAAGGATGTAAAATATTTTATATTTCATTAAAAAATTCAATTTACTTGTTAATATTAAAAAAATATAATACAAAAGCAAATAAAATTTTTGTATTACAGATTCTCGTTGACATTGGTATCAATTTGAGGTTCGATCATGAAACTTTAATGTTGATATTAAAAATAAAATGACAATATTTGAACTACATCACAGTTCATAAACCAAAGCTTAAAATAAAGCTGAAATTGATATAATACAATGACAATGATCGATTGGAAATAGATTGACTTACGCATCACTGCCATTGAAGGACTCGTTTTCAACTAGATTTTGGTTGTGGAAAGGTTGCGATAGAGTAAATGTTGGAGTAGCAACGTCACTTGAACGATATGCAATTGTGTGGTGGTTCATTTTATCCACTTCTGTTTGGACTAAACGTTTATATCGTTTTGTGGGTTCGAAATAAATTTCATCTGTAGTTGTAATTATAGTTCCATCAAACAAGCCATCTTCTGTAATGACTCCATGAACTAGGGATGATTCATCATCTGAAAAAGTATTTTTATAAAGTTAAAAGTTAGTTGAAGATTATCTAAATACAGTTGAGTAAATATTAAATGTAATCTTAATTATAATTTGCACAGAGGAATTACTTTACTGGGTTTGTAAGTTTATAATGATATTTAAGATTAAAATTTCTAGAGGAAAAATATTACATGATCATTGAAATTTTCTTATCAAATAATTGAAGAATTTATTTCAAATCTCATTAAATTAGTTTATTAATAAATACTTAAAATATTGAAAATTTTAATTTTCAACTCTATTTTCTTATCTAAAATTCTGACTAAGTTTTAATTTCTCCAGTAAAAAAACTTCCAAACTATCATTATTTTCAAGATGGTAAAAACATTATCCTCATCTACGTTTCAGCATACAAAAAACGTTATCCATCAGCCTTTATTTTCTATCAAGTTTCCCCAGATTAGTTTGAATTAACTGAATTAAATTAATTATTTATAAATTCACCTTAATGCCATTCAATATGAATCATTAAAAATGGATCCTTCATTGTTCAGAGGTAAAACTTCTTTTTTAAAAAAATCTGAGAGCCAAAAACATTAATTAATTTAAAAAAAGGCATTCAAAATGAAAGACTTCTTTACCAAGTATACTAATTGTATGAGTGAAGCCCAAAAAAGATACCCTTCTAATTATTCACATTTTTATCTCCAAGGAAATAATTGAATTAGGGTCATATCTACAATTTCTCTTCTACCTATAAACAAAGAATCTTTTTTCTTCACAATTGTATGAAACTGAACAGAAATAATTAGAGAAGTTTTTATTCATTTAATCATAACATTTCTTATATAGAAAACGTTAGTATATTTACATTTTCCCCAACTCATGCTTTGACTGAACTCTTAATTGAAGATCTGGGATGCGTGTGCTGCTGAGTTTATTTCAAACACCCGAGTTTCACCGTCACTATTCAACTATATATCTGTACATAGATCTTTTGCATATTCATCAAGCTAACGGAGAACCTCATTATCTAGGCCTTTAAGGCATCATCAAAATCTGACTGTATTCACATAAACATTCCTCTTTACTTAGCGAATATGTTTATAATCATTTTTTATGCATCAGAAATTATGTTTGCACTTTATCATGAATATATATATATTCAATGAAACAACTTCAAAAAAACTCAGTCAAAGGTGTAGACAAGCGATAAAAATCCAAATATATTTTTATCTGATTCTTTCAATCACATCAAAAATAGAAATAAAAGTCAGAGGTCCAACTTGCAACAAGTTGCAGGTGAATACGATGAATTATTCTCAAGGTAAACTTTTTCTTTTATGTTCGAGTGGAAATTTGGTCCTAGTGATTTCTTTGTATTGGACAGAAATAAAAGAAGTGTCTACTTGTTGACTCATCAATCAATTATTGAGGTTAAAAAATAAAAAGCAATGAATGTACTGCCTGGATTGGAATTTAAATTCATCTCTAATCTGAAGTCTTGAACATGACTCACTTAGTTGGCCTACATTACGTGACATAATTGGTGTCTTAGTTACAAAAGGTATAAAGAGAAATTGCATGAATAACCTCGAAAGAAAGTGAACAGCATTTATGTTGCATAATATAGACAAGAAAATAAGACCAATAGTAATAAAGTAGCTATAGGGTAGCTTCGAGCTTAATACATGAATGATTTATCTTTGAAGTGACTTGAGAAATTGAATTTCTTAAACAAAAGCCCTCTTTTACCCGAGACTTGTTTATTATTAAGTACCTAACACTGAGTACTTAAGCTCAAGTTCTGGAAATAAATTTAGCCAAGAGGTAAATGTACAGATGTGCTAAGTCGATTCATCTAATTACAGTCCGAAACTTCGAAGACAATCCGAGCACTTGGTCTAACACTAAAACGGTAGAAGATTTAATTGCCCGTTACCTGGTACGGTTCAACTATCTTTGTAATCTCTTGTGTTACATGAAATTCCAAAGACTGATTGAGAATGGAAGAATACGAGTATATTGAGATACATGAAATTGTACTGTAAGATTAAGTATTCTTAGTAATTGATTCTTCTAAATTCTTGTTACGATCCCTATTGGATTTTTAACTCTATCTCTATTTTATAAAGACTCAGAATACTCGAAGAATTTCAAAATTGAAGTAATTGCTACCATAAAATGAACAAAGACAAAAATTATTGATTATGTAAGTAGTACTACCCAAGTTTAGTCCGACATTTGTCTGCATCTATAATAAAGAATACTGAAAAATAATCACAGCTAATAATAATTTAAAGTTTACTAACAAAGAAAAAATTCAGCTTTCTTTGAAAATTAAATAACTTTTTTTCACCATCAGAATAATAACAATAATTGCATTATTATCCAACTATCATCAATGAAACAACTTCTTGGCAAAACTCCTTTGTAATTAAGAAGAGCAAATGAATAGAGAGAAGCTAGATCAAAAGTTCCTGTTTAACAAGCGTATATGTTTTTATTTTTCATTAACGGTTCTGCAACTTTGTTTTGAAGAATCTAAAACAATTCGAGCTTCCTTTATTTTTCCCATCTCAGTCAAGTTCCATTCAACTCTATTCGTAGTGTTATATGTTCGTACATACACTTCCATGATGTTTCCTACACCAGTCTCGCATTTCATCTTATATTTTGCTATTTTATAACACGACCATCCTTGGCTATTTTCTCTTTTGACAACTAAAGAAGAAAGCTCGACACAGGCATACAATATAACTCTTTTATGATATGGCTCTAAACAAGTATAAATGACGCAAATGTTTTAGTAACTTCAACGATTGTTATTTATCCACTTTGTAGATTAAGGTTTTCAATGGTTTTATTTACTAGACTTACACCAAGGCAATTTATTAGTACTGAAGGAATTTTATAGGATTCATAAAATGAGTCTCTTAAAGTTGGATTGATTTTTTGTAACATTTTTCCAACCTAACAAACAATGTAATTAATTGAAAGGAATTAATTCTATCAGAGTTTCGATTAGGAGACATAGTCAAAAATAAATTGTGCGGGGCTACATTAAAATAGTGAATTATTTGATTCAGGTCATATGTAGGAACTATTTAAAGTGAAATCTATGGACTGATCAAATAGCTTAACTGGTCTAGTAGCCAGCACGTAACTGGAAGGTCCCAGATTCGATTTCCGGTGTCAACAAAAAATATTTTTCGCTGCAAATCATCTTGGACTAGTTGTAGAATCTCTTATATATGTTAAAAAATTGGAAAAGTGGTGGTGTCCCCTAATTTGGACCTTTATCCATTTATTATTTAAAAAAAAATGAGTTGTCAATATTAATTACTTACTACAATTATTTCTGCCATTTTTGTTTCAAATACCAACGAATGCCTGATGACCTTTTCTTCGATATAAGTACCATACCAGGCAAGACGTCTTAAAAAATAAGTAGACCATGTTCAGGACTCCAGAATAAGAGCAGATTTAAATTGCTACTCGAGTTGTTGGGTTATTGACCATAGTCAGACAATGTATTACAACATACAATACACATGAAGGAAATTCATAAAATGTGGTAAGAGAAAAATTAAAGTGTTTTTTTTTCAGGCAAGATAAATTTTGTAAAAAGCTTTTACCACGATATTTCAATAACAATATATCGATTCTGAGAATGAAATTCATTACAATAGCTAGAATTCTCAAAAGAAAGACAACGAACCAACTACCATTCAGATTCTCTATAATTCAGGACTCAAATACAAAGCAGTAAATGATTTTGAAATGGAAATGAGAATACTCATAAATACAATTGCATACTAAACATGTAGCAATACCGTTGATGATGTAATATTGAAAAGTGAGCAAGTAATAGAAACTTTATCAAGTGACGTCAAATTTCATTGTTTCAAACGAACATTTGATCACATTTTCAAATTAATATTAATCCGTCACTAATGAAACACCTTTTGTAATTGATCTGACAAACCCTTTGACATTTAATCTATGACATTATTCAATGAATTAAATGAGAATGAACTGTTTCATAACTATTTTGTAAAAAAAAAAAAATAATTTTGGGATGTATCCAATTAATTCAATTTGAGTGTATCAAGAATTTAAAGAATACCGTCGTATTTCACAAATTTATAAGACATTCTTTAAAAGTAGAAAACATACAAGCTGACGTTTCTTTTTCACATCTTTTGTGTCATAACTTTTTCAATAAATTCTCTCACAACAGAGGTAAGTAAGGGTCAATTGTCCACAAACTTTGCGAGCGTTTATTTATTTTCATAATATATAATACCACCAATGAAATAATATTACGTTCATAATATTAAACCAAGCATAATAATCTATATTTCATTGAATCAGAATGAAAATAAAAAATGAATGTACACAAAGTCAGCAGTCGTAAAACCAAGTAGACCTTATTGCCACAAAAAATGCAGTGAGCTTCCCCGTAAAGACCAAGTTTAAACGACCAAGTGACTACGGGTGAGGAATCAAGAAGATTCTCTCACCCACCACATGGAAAAGTTCAAATTGAATTCGATAGAAATGGCACTGGAATAAAAAGTTTTGTGGTACATTCAAGTCCCTGATCTCATTAAACGATTCATCTTTTCACTTTTAGATTGATTGAATTTTTTATATCTTCTGCCATGATTAAAGTTTATTTTTATATGCATCATCATTGATGAAGACAATGTCGATGGATTGGAAATAGAAATGCAGAAAGTCAAAGACATTTAATTATATTTCGTCATTCCTATTCTTTTATTTCAGATAATGAATATCTTGAGTTTTAAATTAAAAACATTTGGAAAAGTTTACTATTATTTTTAATGATTTTAAATAATTATGTATTTAACAATATTGGATATTAGTAATGAAGCAAGTATTTTATTATTTATATCCTGAATAAAGATTAATTGATTATTTTATTAAAACTTTAGATGCTTAGTATTAATTTTTTTTACTGCATTAAAATAAAAGATTATGAGAAAATAAAATGTTTATTTAATAAAAAAAATCTCTAAAATAAACATTAAACTTTTTTCTGTTTTTTGAAGTAATAGAAGACAAATTAATCAACATGCAGAAAGCTAGTATGTATATTTAATACAAATTATTTATTTTATTTTATTTTTTTCATTTTATCTAATCTCACATACAGAAATCATGTTTTTACTTTAATTTTGAATGAAGCAGCTTTAGTACAAACTCTTTACTACTTAATTTGAAATTTTAACATATTAAAACAAATATGAAAAATAATTTAATAGGAATTATTTTTGTAATATTATGAATAAATGAAAAAATATAGTTAATTTTTCGATTTTCTAGAGCCGAAAAACGAGGAGACAGCTATAGTATAAAATTACCAAAAATATATTGAAAATTCACTGAAAAACTATCAATCTTACTAAAGCTTTAAGATTTAGCAGAATTGAAATATTTCAGGGAAATACATCTTTAGAAATACTGTCATTTTCCCAAATAACTTCTGAGCTCCAGACCCTAGTGAATTGAAAAAAATATAATAAATCTTATTGCAATTTTTGTATCATTGATTTTCTTTTTTAATATGGCATATTTTGAGAAAATCAGTTATCAATATGATGAATCGTTATGAATTGATGATGAATTTTTTTATTCTTACAACAAAATAAGCTTCTTCTGATTCAAATTCATTAGACAAAAGTCGCAATATCTTTCATTTCATTTATGGAAAAATGTAACTCAAGGAAATGAAAAAGGAAAAACGTGAAAGCAACGCAAATCCTCTTGGGAGATGTACTAGATAAAAGTATAGAGAGATATATATACGTAGAAAAGCAGCGTTGGAAGCATTTGGTTGATGCTATAAAGTCTACGTAGGAGATGACGAAAAAGGATAAAGCCACCCATTATTTCCTGGCAATTAAAAACTTTTCCAAGGGTTCTCGCATCTCCCAGCCACTTCACAACGGTTGAGTAGCACAATTAGAATTTATTACTCTCGGACTAACGAAATGCCACTCTGCTGTTAATTTATTCACCTCTCCTGCGATTTTTATCGCACAAACACGACAGTGAAATTTATTAATTCTTCATATGACTAAGCCACAGACATTAAAAAAGTGTGCTATTGTGTAGAAAAAATATTCACACATGAGATACAGTGGATAAACGTATTTTCAATTATGCTGGAAATCAGATTTCAACGGATTAGAAAAATAAAAGAGCTTCTCATAAATTGTTTGAATATGAATAAAACTTTATTGATGACAAATACCATGGTTCTAAAGGTAATCAAAGATTTACGGGTATTGGAAAAATTTATTTTTTATTTGCGATTTGATGGAATGAAAAATACGAAATAATACTGTTAACTAATTTTGATAGTTCAATTGGCTCCTGAAAATGATTGTTGACACACTTTTTCAGATAACACAATTGGCTTCTATAATGTCATCGATCTTTTTGTTCTTCTATTTTTAAAATAACTGTCATGCCAAAGCAAAAAAAATTTGATAAATTATATCACTTTTGCTAATTTTGTTTCGATCGAAAAAAAAGAAAGTTGTTTGTTATTTAAAAATAAAAATCATAACAATAATCCCGCAACAACAATTAACAAACAACAACAAATAAAAATAATTCATTATTAATATTTAACCTTTTTAATATTTTTTAATTTTGAAAAATACATGTTTTATTAATTAATTTTATTAGTTTAGGAATATATATGATAAATAAAATAATGAATAAATTGTTAAAAAATAAGTAAATAAAATAAAATCGATGTTTTTTCAAATCTTGGGCTACAATGAATTAAACATGATTTTTTTATCTTGAGAAAATAAAATGGTGGAAAATTAGTATACACACTTCTTGAAGCTTTACTCTATAAATAGGATGAAAAAGTTCAAATATGTTGTTCATTTTCAAGCGAGGTGTATCAAATGATTGAAAAGGTACATATTTGCACAGGAGAACTACATTTATGGTTGTAAAATGGAAACAAATTGTCGGAGGGAAATGTGTCACGAGTTAAACGGGCAGGAATATACAGTCATTTGATTACATATTGTGACAAATTTTTTTAAGTTTACGGAACACTCGACAAAAATACTTGCGAATGAGAAATTCCACTTTTCATGAAAATTTAAATATTTTTGGAAGAGTGGTTACTTTCAATTTAAAATTCCCCGATAACAGACAGCTACTCTAGAATATCGAACAAATTATCTCCATGGAAATATTTCAATCCGCTAATTTTTTTCATTACGTAAAAATATTTTTTTATCCAAGATTAAAAATACCAGATTAAAAAAATGGAATAATTTTCCTTGGAAAGCAGATTCTAAAAAAAAATAAATAAAAATGCAAGAATTTTTAATTTATTAATGACTCTTGATCTATAAGAGTAAAATAAAAAATTAATTTATGAATTCAGATAATCTCTTGACCATAAAAAGTCAATTAAAAATTCTCTTAAATTAATATTGATCATCAAACACCTATTATAGTTGTTCGTTCATTGATTTGTTTACTCTGGTTAACGAATAATAAATCAACAACATTATTTAAGGTAGTATCTATTTTTTCCTAAATTTTAAATAACATACCAAACATTATCTAAAATTACTGTAATTAATTACAATAGTACACTTCATAAAAACTGAAGTTTGAATAAAATAAATAATTATGGGAAACAATGCTTTCATTGACACAAAATGACTCAAATCCTAAAATAAAATTAGGCTGCAACTCCAGTGAAAATCGTACTGTTTTATTCCAATGCACTTGAAGTGTTTTAAAATAAACGTAAGTATTATACACTGAAAAAAAATAAATTGTAGTATTAAGTAAATATATAATTGCTGTGCGGTCTAGTGCTAAATAAATAATTTATTTAATAGATTATTAAATATTTGCTTTAATTAATTATTTCCTTAGCATGAGTGATTATTTATTTAATTCTACAACAATTACATATTTACTTGATATAAAAAAAAATTTTTTCAATGTATTTTAATTCGGAGTGTCAATGTAAACATTAAGATATTTAATAACTAATTGTTTATCTTTAATATAATAATAGACTGACTGTTCTGAGTTTATTTATAATTTTCGGCCATACTACTTTAATCAGAAAGCAATCGAAGATGCGAAGACAAAAGGGCAACAATATATCACAAAATATGCGCATACGATTGTCTCGAGTGTCAAAATTCTTAAGAATAAAAGGAAGTCATTATTATGCTAGACTGGGGTAGCGACATTTGCTCGTGTGTACAAGCACTAAATCGCATAGACGAGTAGAAAGGCGACAACATCTGGCTACTATAGAATGAAATACCGAGCTAGTGGTTTAAGAGAGATCGTGCGTCATCCCGCTGTCTCGTGACATTATTTTTATGCTTCTATTCTTTCTTTCCTACAACCATCCCTATCTTATATTTTTCTCTTCCAACGGTACCTAATGTTTTTTCCGATAATCTCATGTTCGACGGACAATTTATTTCGCCTGCAAGACACCTTTGTATTTTATTCAACCAAAGTAAGAGGTAAAAATCATAGTTGCATGTGCATTGTGCACGGTAATACGGCATTTGTTTATCCCCAACATACGAGCAACCATTGCACTGGGGAATAAAAATATGGGAGGAAGAAAAAAAATGTCAAGAGGTACCGTGGAAGTCAAGCGAAAAGATTTCCCCATGTCTAGACTCTAAAAGAGATAAAGATAAGAGTGGTAAATTCGGTGAAGCGTATTTTGTGGCCGGCCTGCACCAACTAGAACCTGCGACATGGAATTCTGCGAAGCGGTTTAATTTTCCGGCCACCTGGAAAACTCGACATGGTAACTTGCCAACTCATGTTGCGAATTCATTTATACTTTATATATAAAATCCATGTAAGGACATTTCGATTCTATATATAAAAGTTGGCATAAATTTTTCCACTCCTTTTAATTCATTTATATTTCTCTCTTTCTCTCTCTCTCTCGGTGACTGTACACTTCACATTTATGTGGTCGTGAAATCCATTTAACGTGCTCACGACTGTTCCATTATCTAAAAGGTTTGGAAAGGACGACAAAGCTTGTTTTCTACAAGCATACTATTCCACTACTGTCAGTTAGAAAGCAGCTTTCCAATTTCCACTCATTCCTCTAATAGCTGTACATTATTCCTTACTGGAATTTTATTAAACTACCAATTAAAATCATTTGTCAATGCATTCATGTGATTTATTAATATTCTGTTTACTCAATTTAATTCATTACAACTTGTGGATTTATTATGAATCTCCATTGAGCTCACAAAAGCTTATTCGAGATACTTACATTTAAGCTCTCAGTTGATTCATGATTTATTAAAATCTTCAAAAATATCTAGCTTCTATTCCTATTAATTCTCCAATAGAGCTTTTAATTTATGAACTATTAACAAAGTAAAAAATTAAAAACAATTTATTAATAGCTATTGCATTCAACTTATAAATTATTATTACAAATCATACACGCCAAACTAAGTTAATATGTAGAACAAAGTTGTATTAAATATAAATAAAGGATGATAATTACATTAAAAGTCACGTTAGTTTCCAACTTCGTTACCAAAGATCAGAGAAAATAATTTTTTCACTTGAAAGAACAAGAATTCATTACAAATTCCATACATTAACAAAGTTATATACTTTGATTGGAAATTCATTCAAACTTCGTTTATTTATTAAATATATTGAAATGAGAAAAACTTTTCAGATAATATTCTCTTAGAAAACAATTGCAAAAAAATTATTGAGTACTTTTAAATGAGTTTGAAATTTCTTTATTATTCATTAGATAAGAATATAGATGTTTGTTTAAAAAAATTGAAAGTAATGTCAAAGAGAATAACAGAATGTCAGCAGAAATATTAATGAAGGATAAAAAAAGGAAGTCTAACGTCCATTTATTACCAAAGTTATATAGTTTAATTAAAAATTAATTTAATAATAAAATAAAATTAATTTAAAGTTTGTTTATTTACGAGATGTATTAAAGTAATAGAATGAACTTCTTCATGTCAAAAACAATATCTTTAAAACTTTTTCAACAAACTTTAATGAGAAAAAAAAATTGTTTAAAGAATGAATTGGTTTTGACAGATTAAAGGTTTATATTAAGTAGAAGAAGAGAAAAAAAAATTCTTGGAAAAGTGGTGTGTCTAGACTCATGACTAGGACTGACGTTAAGGGTATTTTAGTTGCTCTTGAATCTTTTGGAGAGTTCCATGCGGAATTGTTCGTAGATGATTTTAAAGAGAAGGAGAAAGATAGAAGGAGAGGGAGAGAGAGAAATTGAACCACATTAGACAAGTTCTGTTCGCTAGCAACGATGTTGAGTGGATTTGGCTCTCTCAAATTTCCAGAGGTCCTTTTCGTCAGAGCAGCGTGAAAAGGAGGAACCTTCAGAGAATCGAGTTATGTCCTCATTTCACTATTGCCTCTTACATCTACCTCTATCCTTTCTACTCCACAAGACTCACTACCACCATCATCACTTAAACGACTCAACGATCGTAGGGTCTTTCATGAATCATGATTCAAGCCACAATCGAAAATTTAATTATCCTCTTACATGAAAACGGACCAAGCTTTTCACATTATTTGCACTGAAGGATATACTCAGGGATATCACAAACCACAAACAACCAGACAAATAAAAGAATCCATGCGTGATCTTATAAGTCGAGAGAACTTTAAAGCGACCAAGATCAAAGTCTAAGATGCTAGAAAATTGTTGACTTACCCTCCAGGCTACCAGTATAGACATGAGATGGATCAAAGGATATCGATCGGCCATTTGATGTTTCGAAGAGCACGTCTTTATGAAATACACTTGTATCTCTCACAAGCTTCATCTTGAAGACTCTGTAATTATTATTATCGTTATTATTAAAATTGAACTACAATTTTATTAGCAATTGTTTTTTCTTTTTTTATTATTAAAGGCTTTTGCATCAACAAAAATACGAAAAACATTCATATATATTTTAAATTTTATCCTTTATTGATGAGCTCTCAAAACCTTTTACTATTTTATCTCTAAAAATTTATTAATTAAAACTTTTGGAATTAAACATTAAACACACATGTCTACGATGAATATGAAATAACATTTTTTTTAAATAAAATGTTGAAATTGGTAAAGTTCCTTCAATATTTGTAATTACTTTTCCTTTATTATATTATTGTTCATTCAAAAGCCTTGTAAAACTTTGTAATTGTCTATTTTTCATTGATGTATTTATTATTTTACTAATTTAGAATATTTATAAAAATAAAATAATTAAATAAATACACTGACAAATTGATATAAATATTTTTCAATGAAGTTGTTATCAAAAATAATTATTTTTCATTTGTCAGTAAAATTATTTGATTTATTATTCTATGGGAATTCATCAATTCTGAAAAAAGGATCAGATAAACCTGATAAATATAATCTTTTATTCGTCTAACACATCCTATCTGTGATCCTTTCAATCAAATAGATTTTGATATTAATATCTGTTTAGTATAAATTTCTATCATAGATGAAATAATATTTGAATGGATATCTAAAAAAGAGGTATTAAAAAAATTGAAACTGATTAGTTGTAAGTATTGATATTTATTTAGTAACTCAACTTTAAACTTAAATTACATTCCCTCGACAATCTAGCAGCTAGCTAACATGATTAAAAAAAGTATTGGACCGATCAGCTTGAAATTTCAACTGCATGTTCAGAGAGAGGTCTTTTATCGACGACAGACTTTTTCGTTCAACTGGCATTTTTCAAAAAGAATTTGTTCTGCCAATTCATGAAATATACGAGTTAAATATTTAATTCGTCAATTTAAAAAAGAAAAAAATTACTTTCAGTGAAGTAAATAAAATCAATAATTAATTCAACAATATTTTAAAAAATAACAACTCTTATCAGTAACAGTATAAAATTATTTAAAAGTTATTGATGGCTTTCTACAAATGGAATTCCATTTAATTAATTTACCTAACGGTGATATCAATTTATTTTTAACCCTCTTTCATATTAATTGATGAATATTGACTCATTAAAAATGATCCCTGGTAAATATCCATGAGTTTCAGGAGCAATTTGAGTATAACAACCATATAAACAATTTATAAACACAAATTCAATGATTCTGTCACTTCCAAATAAAACTCAAGCCTATTTAAAATGAATGGAGTTTGTCAAATACAAATAAATGTACGAGTAAGTACACTGCTGTCAATATGATGAAGTCATTAATTTTCATAACCGTCAGTGTTATACCTATCATCTCTTGGTTATATATAAGACCAAGTAATCATCAATATAACACTTAATTCGCTATGATACATTATTCTGTTGACGTTAATCTCAACAATGAGTAGCTTCCTAAATTGTCCCATATATTCATGCTCGATACACACATGCACATCGTAACAATGCAAATTTGTCGATCACCACACAACACGCAGTCTCGTCATCATCATCATAAATCAACGTCGAGTTGCGAGAGAATCAGAATTATTTACTAAATCGATTCCGATTTGACCAAAAAATACATAAAAGAATCAGACGTTTCCTCATTAGATTATTGTTGTACAAAATTTTGTTGTCATTTTATATGTATTTAATATTTAATTTTGTTTTCGAATACACTGCTTCAAAGTTACTTTATCTTTTGTCTCTGATTTTTGGGGTAATTTTAAATCTGACAAAAAAAATTAGATTCATTTTTAGGTAATAGAAAAACTGAGTAAAAAGAAGATTTGACTTGTATTCTTTTTATGAAAAAAACACTTTAATTTAAACGAAGATGATATTATTTATCAGTTTTCAGAGTTCGATATAAATTTTAATATTTTTTATACGAAAACAAGTTTTTTTTTAACTCATCTATTTTTTTTAATCATCAGAAAGTTTGGATATAAGACTGATTAAGGGAAACTTCTGATTCAGAACAAATCTTTTTCACGTATTTACCTCAATTAGTGATCTATAAATTTTATTTACACTAGAGACTGTGCTTCCACTCTCTCTTACACGGAATCAGTGAAAACCACTGTGGATCAGTGGGTATTTACCGGATTTCAGTGCCAATGCAATCATTGAAAAAATCAATCCATATGAAAAATAATATATTTATTGTTAAAATATAAATATAATTGGATTGGCACTGATAATCAGTGAATCTTCACTGATTTTTTTAAGAGACTAGACCCCAAAAAGAAAAAAACCAACCCTGCATGGAGGTAATTATCAGTTTTCAACAACCATACAAATATATACTGAGGCTCTGCTCCTGGACCCCAACATCCTACTCTCGCCACAACTTCCTCTCCTCATTATTTACATTCAAATATCTATAAATAAATAGTTAGCTAAAATTGTTTGGAGATTTCGCATGTCCTCCCAACGTCAACAAATGTCCAAAGTTTCATTCGAATAAAGGGGGAGAGGGAGAGGTGTTTCTTAATCGAAAGTTTACCAAAGCCAACTAGATATATTAATGTTGATATTTTAATTTGTAAACTTGAATGATTAAAAATGACAAATCGTATTTATTTTATTGATTAAACCAATAAAAAGTACTGAGAATAAATAATTTCATATTTCCATCAACTTCTGCTTTTGATGAATTACTAAAAAAAACTACTTTGTAAAAAAATGTAATTTATTTTGATTCCATATGACTTGCTGATAGTAATTTCTTCATTTCTTCAATAAATTTTCCTCTACAACCATTAATAAACATACATTTACCAAGTTTGTAATTAAAAAAAAATATATTGCATTTGTTAGAATGTCAACAAAAGACTTTTCAAGTAATTGAAAACTACTATTTCAAGTTTATTTAAATTTTCAAATAAATGTCAATAGAATAGCTAATAGTGAATATTGATGAAATTTCCTTCATTTCCTTTATTGTCAGAACATTTTAAAAAACAAATTAAACAAATTCCTAACGACTCTAAATCTCTCTCAACTAAAAGCAGTAATCCAGCAGTCATTTTATCAAAATTCTTATGACTAATTGGTAAAAAATATAGAGTTATTAAACTATACATTGATTTCATGTCGGTCATTGATCACATTTAATTGGTTCTCATCGCTAAATGACCAAGTGCTACCATTCAGATTCCTTTGATGACCTTTCCACTATGATTTCCAGATTAAATGAAGCCTCATAAATACTAGACCTCTTTAATTGTGTAATTTGATGGTATTGATATCACGTTTATTACACCGGGTAAATGATGTTTGTCAGAACAAAGAGAAGAGCATCCTTAAAGAGAAGATCGATTACTAACAACTATTCTACTGGTCACGTAGCATCGATTCCTAGCATCAGATATTGAACGTAAAAGGACGACTAGTTGCTTGCTGTTGGTCTGGTCCAAAGTCAATATTTATACTAAAAGAGATTTTCACACCACCTGTGATACTATTTTCTACAGAGTCTCAAAATCTACTAACTCGCTCTATTTACTCCAATTTACTCAGTCCCTCCTAACTTGGTCTGTAGACATCTATACCTTTTGGTCAACGGCTTGGTTTGCTTACCAACTCCCATTAATCTAAGTCTACATGTATATACATCTTGTTGACGTTGACGTCTTACGACTTGATCGACTTACCTGTCGAACGCGTTGAGATGTAAATTCAAAGTAACACCATCTTCTTTTCCTATCGACAAAGAGTCACGACGTGATCGTGCTCGATGCTCCTTCAATGCCTCCGTGTCGTAAAAAGCTCCTGTATAGTGCCTGATATATGATCCTTTCTTGATTCCTAATTCAAAATAAAACCAACATTTTGTACTCAAGAATTCATGGAAAAAAACGTGACTTGCTAAAAGTTTAATTTTTCATTTTTAGTTGAATTAGAAGAATTTCTTTTTTTTTTTTTTAAATAACAATTTAATAAATATTAACTTTTTTTTTGTTTAAATTATATAATAAGATTTTTTAACATTTTTAACAACAAAGAGTATTGAGTTGAATAAAGTGATCGAATTTTTTATGAGCTTCAAGAGGATTAGTGTTTTCAAACTATTAACTATTCAAAAAGAGCTTTAAAAATTGAATTCAACTATAAACGAATTTTAAATTAATATTCAAACGTTCTATTAAGTACCTCTAAATTTATAAAATGATTTTTCATGCATCTATTTACGAGATGTACTTAGTCAAAATTAAATTAAATTCTTGAATATTTTTTAGACTTACTATTTGTGGGAATGAAAAAATTATTTTAAAAAATGTGCTTTAACAATAGATGGAGTCCAATCAATTGAGTCAACTTAAAGTTATTAAAAAAGAGAAAACAAACGATAATGTTCTAGTGGAAAAAATTAGTTTTATAAATTAAAAAAAAAAGTTTTTAATAGAAAAAAAAAATTCATTGAAGAGGAATCAAAAATTACTCAAGTTAAAATTTCTTGAAAACAAAATCAAACAAAATTTTTATTTTTTGCAAGTTTTGAGGTAAAGCGAAATAAATATTTCAAGTATGAGGTTCAACTCTTAAGCATTAGAGCATTTACGGTTTGTTTAATTTCTCTTTTAATTAAAAACTAAAAAAACTAAAACTTATTTTCATTGCATTTTTGTTATCTTAAAAAAAAACATCTCATAATCTCCATCCATCTCTTTATTTTTAGGAAATCGTTATAAAAATTCATATCTTCTAAAGAACATTATACACTTTTCACTCGTTTTTTAAAATTTTTTTCCAAAAATGAAATATCTAGATGATCAACGTATTTATAACTCCATTGAATATAGACAAAAAACAAAACCCGCTTAACGTAATAAATTCACCATTTATTTTCATTTTTTTCCAATCATATTGCGAAATGCATTTCTTCGTCTATACCGGAAATCCCAATAAGTGATGGCTAATTTTTTGCTAACTCACGTTATCCTTTGATGTAGTTTAAAACTCATTACTGTTTTTATCGTAAATGCTGAAGGTAAAAAACCACCATGCAAGTCAATGTGTTAAACAATAATGTACTAAAATGTAAAAATAAGAAAAAAATATTCCTGATCGACTACTCAACGTATAAAAGTATATGTATATGTTCGTAGACTGTAGGTAACTCTAACTTTGACAGGTTCAATTGTCATAAAAATTTCACATTCTCCACTTTGTTACAGAAAAGGAATACATGGAATTTTTTAACAAAAATGTTCACACAGTGTGTGTTAAAATTCAATTTTTATTTTTTTATCTACTTTTTTTCATTGGACTTTTTCGCGTTTCCTGCAACGATTTTTAGTCACCAAATAAATTTTAATGATTGGCGCGCCAATAGTAGCAAAACACAATTGTCAGCAGATAATCCAGTTAAAATAAAAAAAATATCTTTGATTTTTGGATTTTTTCATTTGCATGAGTAAACCACGTTGAAACGTCTGCCATTCTTTGACAATTTATTCTATGAAATGTTCACATTTTTTCGCTGAATTCAAGTGGTCCTATTGATAGCCAACACTTTAAGAATAGTGATATGTTATTTTACGTTCATGAATTAATAGACAGCGAAAAATATTATCCCTTAATTTTTATTTTTTGCTTCAAAAATTCCTAACTCAGCGAAAAATTGTCATAGAATGGTTTTCGAGATTGCATTTTAGAGGAATGAAAACAATTGTTGAAGTTATTCTGCTGAATTTGGCGGAAAGAATTTTTATCAGCTCTAGGAATTTCTAAAACGACAAAAATTGAATGAGCTTTTTACTACCTCAATGTTCGTTACAAACTTGTACAAGTATAAATAGGCTCATTGTTGATCAATATTATTTTATCACAAATTTTTAGAATGTATAGAATTTATGATTGATCCATTATTAATTTATAAAAGAGATTTCGTATTACTATGTTTAAAAAATTTTGACAAATTAGTAAAAATATAATTATATAATAAAAAAAATTAGTATGCACTCGTACAACACAACTACCAAATATTGTAAAGAACCCTCTTCCCAAACTCGAATCTTCTTCCTGTCAGATAATTCTATTCAAAATAATCGAACACAATAAGAGTTTATTTTTTGTGTGTGATTTTTTTTACTGTAAATAAATATTTTATCGAAGTGTTGGTTACAGCAAAATTACTTGTTTAATAGTAAATAATCTTCTTTTATCGTAAAGAAAAATTTTTTTACAGTAAAAAGATATTTTTTAACAATCTAAAAATGCGTTTTGCAGCACCATTGGATGTTACATTGATCAAATCCATATTAAAATATCAGCTGTATAAGTTAAATTATTTTTTTTAATAATTACAATAATTTATGACTAATAAAAAATATTCTTTGTACAATAACAAGCAGAGTATAATAATTAATATACGGTTGTTTAACTGTTAAAGAATATTATATAACAGAAAAAAATAATTCATTGCAACTATTTAAATTTTTTATTTTATTAATTACCAAAAAAATTGATCTATCTTTTAATCTTATATTTATTATCCCTTAAGTATGATAAAAAATTTTGAAAGTAAAAATGTTTTTTAATTCGAAATAACCTACATAAAAATTTCAAGATAATCTGTTGAATTTTTTCCTATCCAATTATTTTTTGTCAATCATATAATTACAAAGTTTGATGTAACACTAGAGTTTGCAGAATCCGAGAATTGTAAAGCGTTGGGTCATAAAATTTTGTGAAACGACTTGTTATATGGCTGTGTCAACACTCGAATAAGAGAAGAAGAGATGGATTTGTGTAGCATTCAACTACAAAAATGCTGACATCCGCTTGTGAAAAGTGCAAAACGACACGAGAAACACATCAATATAATTCTCCAACATGTGAGCATAAAACAGGATGAAAGAAATAAGTAAAAAGAGAAATCATAAAGTAAGTAGAAACTTATGAAGTTTTTCTTACGACACAGCACATAGAATTAAAAAAAAAAAATGAAAAATCCACTCACTGCAATCATTAAAAAAATATGTTGAAAAAACAAAACAAAAAAAAAATAAAAAATGCTAAAGGTTTTATTGTGCAATCTATTTTAACTGTACAGCAGTTTTATCTTTGATATTTCCATTGAAATAAAATTTTAATTTTCATTTGGGATCAAGTTAAAATAAGATTACTTTCCCTTTCATCTTTCAGAGTAATAATGGAAAATGATCAATTAATTAAATACATTCCCACATAGTAATAAATTATTTTTTATTTTCTATTTCAATAAAAGCATATTTTGTGTACCTTCGTCAGGCATTATGAATCGTGGATACAGTGGTGAGCCAGCAACAAGCCTTAGCCATGCAAGCAACATCACTCCAAACAACTTTGACTCCATTTCTGCTTCCGTGCTGGTGAGAAACTTTATAGCAACTTGAATGCTTCAACTCGTACTGAGTTTACCTGTTTGCCTAGACTACTCCTCCCTCCATTCAGTTAACTCTTTCTCTTGGATTTTTCTTCTATCAAAATTATACTTTCTTTCTACAAACCATCAATTAAATTCGTCTCATTTTTCTCTTTAAAATCATTTTTCTTCAGACTGTATTAGAATGTACAACAAGTGTTAGCTGTTTGATGAGTATAATAAAAAAAGTAACATTGAAAGAAAAAAACTGTGGTTCATTTGAACATAAGAAAAAATAACTGGTGTTGTTTTTTAATAAAAAAATAAAAATGTCGTCAAAACTTGAAGCGCAAAAGTCTTTTTTTTAAAGTTGAGTCAAAGTAAAATCCGTATTAACAGAAGGTGAGAAACACCAAGAGCATTACAAGCATAGTATTTTGTTGCCCCCAGCATTGGCTTCCATTATCCTGAATAAAAGGTTGTCAGGCAAAAGTTGGTCGTCGTTGTATCACGTTATACCTTGGAGGCTTTTGTTAAAGTTCTATCTCAGCTTCTTCACTTGTTAATGCCTGAAATTTTATTACATAAAAGTATAGTCAACTAAGCCAATAGATAGATGATGAAGTATTAATTGCAATGATTCTCATTACTTGAATGATTTTAATTACCTTAATTTTATTTCAATATTGAGAACTAATTGTCAGCCACCCCCTTCATTGGTATCCTACATTGTAGAACGTATTTTAAAGTTATTACGTTGGAACTATATTTAATTGCATATCATCATTTCGAACCAATTGAGTAAATTTTTAGAGTAGGAATTAACTTTGGTCTTGAAAAAAAACTCTACCATATTAGTAATAATAAAAACAACAATAATAATATTCATGTATGAGTATTGAAAATTTAATAAAATTATTTTTAGTACAAGAATTTTACAACAAGAATTTCTATTATTTAACAAATTAATGAAAGATTCTAGGGCAATTATTTGATTTGAATGCTTCATCAGAAATATTATTTCAAAAATTAAAGTCTCCATGGAAAAAGAGCGTAGCTGATAAAATGAATTTAGTTGTAAAAAAAAAATTAATTACAAGCGAAAATTGTAATATAATTTATTTTCTATTATTTAAGATTTAATATTATTAAAATTTTTGCACCAATATCTACATTTTATTTTTTCATAGGATGTTTTCAGGAGAATATAACAAATTAGGGGAAGAGAAGGTAAAGTGGAACTCTCGAGAAAATGTACTAACTTATTAATATACGTTTAAAACTCCTCATTGAGATTTTCGTTTATCAGGTTTTCAATTTATTAATGCATTAAAAATCGTTAACATTTGTTATTAAAAAAAAATCTGAAATTTGGTACGTTATCTTTATCAAATGTTAACCCTTTGTAGCCCAAGATCTTAAAAAAATAAATTATGTTGATGAGATAAGTTTAGGCATATAAAAAACCACGTATTTTTTAGACATTTAAAAATATTTAAATTGTTAAATATTGTCTATTAATAATTAATTAATTATTATTGCTATTATTGTTGGTGTTTAATTTGTTGTTATATTCATTACTATATTCTTATTGTTAATAATTATCATTATCCAACAATAATATTATTGTTACAAGATTATTGTTAGTTTGTTACAGAAATATTGGCTACAAAAGGTTAAGATGTGTGAGTATCTCTAGTAATTGAACTACACTTTCTATTTCATAAAAATAAATTTTTCTTTCAATTTAGAAGTGATACTAATTTTTCTAAAGATTGCAGAAAAAGACAATTCACCTTTGAAAGCTAGAAAACATTGCCAGGATTTCTAAAGATATTTTATTGCATTGCAACATGAAACCTCCAACAATAAACGATTTTTTCATTATTACAAAAATCCATTGATATAAATAAAAAGTTATTGTGTCACATAAAAAAATGGTGAATAGGAAAATAGCAATTTTTAACTTATTTTCCGTTCTTCTTTGAAAGAATCCCATTCATGACGGTGATAAATGGAAACGTAAATCCGTTCAATAGTAAGCTTAAGAAAATTTTAAATAAACTTTAATTGATTATCTCGAATTATTCAAATGCAATCTATATTTTATATTGATCCATTAACTTGAATTCTTTTTACATTTATTCATTCACTTAACATCATTTCAATAACGACATTTCATTAATTGTCCTTTTAATATTTAAAAAATGTTATCACAATAATTTTTTAAAGCTTTATTATTAATTTTAGTAAATCATATCTATAGTAGTTTCTATTATCATCTTCCGAATAATATGCTAGGATAATTCAACTGTTTATATGATTGTCATTATAATCATAGTAATGATATTATTTCAATGCTTTTATAGTATTCAAAATTAATTCAGGAAATTCGACGGGCTGCTATTGATGTTGTTTATTATAATTGTATACCCTATGTACATAATTGAATCATTAGTTATTTGCAGATAAATAATTACGACATTATGAAGTAATATTTTATGCAGTTTTGGTAAACTGGCCAAGAGAGGTTGATTTTATTGTCGAAAAATAACTGTTTGCATTCAATTAATTGTAAAAATCTACTCTTAAAATATAAATACGTATATAAATCATTCGTGTGGAAACTCTAATAAATATGTCTCAACGATTTAATAGGAAAAAATTTTAAAAACTTAGTGATAAATTAAAAATGTTTGAATGATTTATTTACTCTCTAGTTTGTTAACTATTTGTTTAAAGAAATTTTATTAGGTCTGCATTGAATAATATATTCTTCAATAATCGATAGAATCATAAACTATTTAGAAAAAACTGATACTCAGATAATTCTATTTAAAATAATCAAGCACAATAAAAATGTATTTTTTCAACGAATTACTTTTTGATTATTTCAAATTCCCCACCAGAACTAAATCTATAAAAATGTCTCTTTCAAAAAAAAAAATTCATTACAACTATTCAAAGTTTTGATTTCATTAATTCAAAAAAATATTACTTGTTCACTATAAATTTTGTTCTCATTGTAATATCAATACAAATATTTTTTAGTATTAATAAATGAAAAGCTCAAAAAAGCATATAATATCAATTTAACAGAAATATGTATAATATATATATGTATAATAAAAATAATTTTTTAGAATAATCTTATTTTACTCAACCATGCATGATATCGTGATAGATTTAAATTTAAATATTTTATTGAATTTATATTTTATTATCTGTTATCAAATTAAAATAAATGCATTCAATACTAAATAAATAATCTACGTTATTCAAAAAGTGTAGTTTACAATACTGATACTGATTTATTGAATTTTTTTTTTTAAATATTTTATTTTTTCAATCCTTTTAATAATAATTGTTTACCATGAATGATTTCTTATCAAACAAAATGATTTTATAAATAAAAATATTTTTACTCACCAAAATTAATTGAACATAATGTAGAATTGTTTATTCGATTGGTATGTAAATGAAGCACTAATTTCTACTGTCTACACTAAAGACTAAATATTATGAGTAAATACAAGCAAACTATCGAGAGCACGTGGTATTCGTCCGAGGGTAAAGTCTGTCTGATTCAAACACACCCTACTCGGTGGAGCGCGCTCGGCGCACTAGATAGTGGTGGTAAGACATCCTGAGTGGTGTGGCAGGTTGAGCAACCCCCTAAAGAGGGGATGCAAGCTGGGGATGGAGAGGGACAAGAAGAGAAAGAGTAGCGTGAACGAAAAATAAAAAAAAACACCAGAAGGATAAGAGCCATACGGAGCTGAGGGGATAGCGACGAATCTACGGCGCCGTGAAGCCGGATGTAAGTTGAAGAGAATTTTCGTTCATGTTCAGGCAATGAAAAAAAAAGAAACAATTACCCATGTGATGAAAAAATTAAACCACAGTGAGAAAACCGTTGCACTTGGCTTACATCATCCAGTTATATTTAATGAGAAGGGTTATTTTTTTTTTAAGTTAGTAAATTAATTGGGATAATTAATAATAATTTGGGATTTTTTAATTGTCACGTCATTTCACACTACACAGCCATGCGTTATTTATTTAAAATGTAAAATTATGAAATAGGTAATAATATGGAGTATTAATTATTTAATTTATTTTAAGAAATATTTTTTTACTATATTTAATTAATAAATATTGTATTTAACAATGCTTTAGAATTTTTTTAAATTAAATATTGATTTTATTTTAACCAATCAAAACGAATTTTTCATTTAAAAATGTAAAAAAAGGATGTTGATACTTGGTAGGAACAGCCAAAAATGTCCTTCAAGTGAAACTTGAGTTTAAATAATCAAATTATAAAGTTTAGAACAAAATTTTTTTTTTATAAAATATCACAAGTAAGTTGTTAAATATTTATCTTTATTATATTTCAAAGAATTTAAAATCTCGTGTTAATAATTAATTTTTGTATTATTTGAATTAAAATTTTGATTTATTATTAAATAAAATTTTGAATAGGCTCCCTAATACTTTTATTAAATATAAATAATCCTATTGATGTAATCCCATTGTATTTTATTTTTAAATTAAAGAATAATTTATTAATTATTTTAAATATATCATGCAACAATCTCTTACTCCATCCCAACTACCGCACTAGGTGTAGGCTAATAAAAGAAATAATTCATGACATCACAAAATTAAAAAAGACTACGGTTTGACCACAGTATTAACAAATTGGTGAGAAAAAAAAATTCGACATGAGTTAGCTGTTACTTTTTCCTAAGGTTTTCCTAACTAAACCTCAATCTAAAGCTTTTTTTCTCCATCTGTCAATTTCTTTGCTGATTTACAGAAAAATATAAAGCAGTGGTTTATCCTAGAATTTATATGATATGATTTTTGCATTTATAAGCTCAGGTAAGTAAATAAAAACAATGAAATGTTGATTATTGTTATAGCATTTGTCATTTAAATACGCTAAAAAGACGGTTGTAAATATTATCAAATACAGAATAAAAAATGTCAAGTGACATTTTTATTATTAAATAAAATATAATAGCAAAATCATTAAAATAATGATTATATTATCGTATTGAAATACAAACTTTCTTTATTATAAACTTGCTTTTCTCCCTCTTTTTTCATTTATAGCTGAATGAATAAAATATTAATTCAAAAGTTTTCCAACTTCCGAGAAAATAAATTTATTTAAGACGTTAAGTATTATTATCGAAGATTAAAAATAAATCTTAACAATGCAATAGTAGTCTTTGATATAATAGCGAAAAATAAATGTGAATCTTCCAACTTCAATTAAAGAAAAAATGAAGGAGTAAGTGTTATTATAATGGCTCGAACAATGATAAGATCTATGGATTATATAACTTTCAAGTTTATCTTTGATTTGAAGAAATTTACTCATCGGTCCCATCAGAGTTCTATTGATCTAATAAAAGAAACTTTATCTCAATGACTAAGATATCTTCTAATCGCCCATCCATTTGTAGATCAATTGAGTTTTGATAAATTTAGTAAATGGAAGGATAAGAATTGGGGTCCTACTTCAAATAAATTACCCAGCTTCTTTCCCCAGTTCTTACATGGAAAAAAGAGAACCATAAAATAGGATAGTGCTTAAAACACAACTATCTTGAGGTAGTAACTACCTTATTGCAAGTACAAGACACTGCCCTGGTACTCCAACAAGTCAAACCTTGTAGCAGGAATAAGACTATCCTGGAGCTGTAACAGGACTCGTCGTCTTGTTGAATTATAATGATATGTTAAGAACATTGCCATTGATTTTCATGTCTATTACTCGTTAAAAATGAAACAGTGAAAATCACTGGAAATCGTCAAGTGACAATTATTAATTGGAATGTCATTTTGAATGACATCCTGCTAACGAAGTCAGTTGGATTCTTCAACTCTTCATTATTCTATGGATTTAGAAATTGATCGTGGGGAATATTGGTTATTTTTACAACGTTGAGGATTTTTTTAGATTTAAAATGACATTTTAATTAGTAATCTTTGCTCTTCAATATATCTAAGGGAAAAAGTCCAATGGAGATTTAATATTTTTTTGAATTAATAAAATCGAAATTTTGAATAGTCACAATAAAATGTTTTTTTTTTTTTTTTTAAATTGACATGGTAACATTTTTATAAATTTAGTTCTGATAATTATTAGAACTAAATAATTAAAAAATAATTCATTGAAAAAAGACATTTTTCTGGTGCTCGATTATTTTGAGTAGAATAATCTGAGCATTGGTTTACTCCAGTGTTTTATTGAATTGATTATTTTTCTTCAAGATCCATGGTGTCTGATAAAGTAAGAATTATGCTTATGTTGCTTAACTCTACAATTCAGCCAATGATTTATGGTACAATGAATATTATTAAAAACAGTTTAGTCCTTCAATAAAATCATACATATTTTTTTCAGATTAAAAAAATCATGCATTGTTGCATAGGATTCATAATCTTGAACCACATACCAAAATCCTTTGTTTAAACAAAATTTCATGAAATTCAATAGAATATTCCATTAAAAATATTTCCAATTATTTTTATTAATTGAATTAACATTTCTTACTTGAAGTTGTTAATATTTAAAAGAAATACACAGGCATTATTTTCTTTTTTTTCGTACTTGTTATATTTTATTCATTGTAAATGCTATTGTATAAAAATTTTCCAGCATTCATTAACTTTTATTAATTAGACGAAATAAAAAAATTTAATTACATATCACTAAAATATAGTACATCACAAAAGCTGTATTTATAAGTTCATGTAATTAAAAAATGATGGTATTTTTAAATGTCAATAAAAAATTTAATATTAATTTTCGGATGCTGTGTAAACAAATATTCATATTAAAATAAAAATAGAAAATTCGTAAAATATGATTTCACTGATTCAACGGTATGTATTCAAATAATTATTATTATAATTTAATTTTCAAATACGCTTCAGTAATTTATATCTCCATCACTATTGTTTATTTTTAATTTATCGACAAGTAATTACACATTTGGAATAATAAATATTGTAAAAAATAACTTCGTAAAGGTATTACTGGGTTAATGAGAGTAATAAATGAAATAACATAATCATTCTCTCTAAAAAAATGAATGAAAAGATCTATAAAATGTTTAGCGAATGATATGAGAGAATTCTTAACTATTTTAAAATCGAATTAACATAAATTTTATGACATTAACTTGATTAACTTTAAATTAAAATAGCTATCAACTTAATTAGATAGTAAAATTAATTGAAATTGGTAGATAAAATAAAATGAAAATAAATCAAATAACTTTTATATCTACTAACATTCGAGTTATTACAGCTATTTATTAGGAAATATAAGAATTAATAACTACGGTAAATTATGAGACCAATAAAGTTGTATTTTGATTAAGAAATGTTTAAATTGGTCCATATTTGGCTTCAATGCTTTTATAAAAATTACTTCAATTTTAGTAAGTCTTCTCTACCATACGACATTCCATACAACACTAAAAATAACTTTCATTGCAAAGTTGAAACATTTAAAAAATTTTCTTCGTGAAGTTTCTCAATAAAAAGAATCGAATCAAAATTTTTCTTCTACTCTTTTTTTATTCTATTTATTGTAATGTAAAATAAACAACAGATTCTCCGTGACAACTCTTTGTCATTAAACTAAAAAGTTGAAACTGAAACCTGATATCACTAAAAATTTTCTTTCTATTAATATAATATTTCAGCTACAAAGTTTTGCCAATGATATTTTTTAAGCTATTTCGATTGGGATTAATTTTACCTTACTATTTTTTTTTACATTAGGATGAAAGGTTGTTAGAAAATCAAACGTATGTTTCAATAAAAAAAAAGAAACGAATTTCAAAGGGCCCTGGGTGTTTTTTTTCATATGGTCCGGAGCAATCGAAATACCTTAACAATAAATCCATTATTCTAGCGTACTTTCTCTACAATACAGCAAAATCATTTTTTAAAATATTAAACATACGAAAAAGATGGGAAATTTTTTGTATTAACTGAAAAGGTATAATTATTAATTTTTTAATATACTTGGACAAGATTTTTAGTCCATTTATTACTTATTTATTTCTCCTATTCGCTTCATTATTTAACGATTTTTTTCTTAGAAATATAAGCTTTCAAATTGTAACACATTTTTGTGATGCACTTATATTAATGATATTATTCTAATTGCACCAAAATAGTAACAAATATTCATTCAAGAGTCCCTCAAAAACTATAAATTATTTAATTTGTTAATAAAAAAAAGAGTATTCTTTTAAAACACTCCATTTGATACCCAATCTCCATATTTTATTCCTAAAAACCCCATAAATATTGTTTCCACAAAAATCCATGTAGACTTTAAACCAGAAACAAAAGAATTGAGCATATTGTATGCACAGCGTGTCAAATAAGATATTTATAAAAATTCTAATGCAGTAGAAGCATAAATTTTTCACCTTACGACAATTTAATATATTGTATATACAAGCCCTCACTTATTGTACGAGCTAGGGGGATTGCATTTGGAAAGCACCAGTTTATCCATGAAATAACCCCGGGAGATATCGAAATAAAGAAGTATTCTTTGAGATAAAATAGAACGAATAAACGAGAAATATAATGTGCTTAAAAGATTCGACGATCGAGATGCATCTGTAAAGAATAGCAATCGTCTTGGAGATCCTGGAAAAAAAAACTTTTTATACTGACGTTTTTCAGAAACAGTAAACTAAAATTATGTCACAACTATTTTAACTAAAAAAAAAAAAAATTATTTAAAACATTCATTTATTTAGAAAGTGTTTGGAACTGATTATAATATACTTTACAATTTACTTTAAGCCCGTGAGCTGCTCGTATCAACGTTAATTAGAGAAAGAAGCCACTGAGAACACAAGCAAACAAGCCAGAATAAGGGACTACAGAAAACGAAGTTTCAAATTACGCGATGAGAGGATGAGCTTTTGCTAAAAGTTTGTTACACATTTTGGTTTTCATGTATTTACTGATGTAACTTATTTACGTTTATATGTAACTTACTCTTGTCGTATTCTATGACTAGCCTTGCACACCAACGTAATGTGAGTTGTAATTTAGAGAGAAACGAGGCGTTTATTTGGTCGGTTAACAGTGTGATATTAAGTCCTACATCGTGTCCTCTACAACTTTTATACATACATGCCATAAAATACCCTTATTGAGTCGTTAAATAAACATACATTCTCGACTAATAACATTACTATGTTATAAAATTTACATTTAATGTAATAAATATTGTTTTTTGTTGTTTTAAGGTAATTTGGTATCGATAGGATCACAGTTGACAGCTTAATTGCTTGAGCTCTTGTGATGATTTTTATTTTATTTTACCGGAAGTTGATGGTTTGTTAACAATTGACACAGTCGATCCACAGTAGGGGAACACGGGGCAAGATGGTTTTTTGAATTTTGAAATGATTAATACACATAATAATGGCATTTGAGTAATAAACATATTTTCATAATTATTTTTCAGGCCCACAATACTCCTGATTTAAGCCCAAAAATATTTTTAAAACTTAAAAAAAAACTATAATAAAAAACTTATCATTGAATTAACTTCCATGTAACAAATTTACAGTTGTAATAATTTATTGTCATCATTGGTTTGAATTATGTTTACCAATATGTGGATGCCAAACAACCTTAATGTTTATGTTTTATTACAAGGAGAAGAATGAAAGATTTTATTAATGACACCATTTTTAACGAACAACTGTTGTTGTTCTGTAGGGAATTATATCTTTACATTTATTATTAACAAGGTTTTTCGATTCTGTGTTTGATTATTTGTCTGAAGACAAAAAAATTTTAAATAAACAAAAAAAAAAAAAGATCGCAGTCGTTAATTGATATTGATTTAAAAATTGGAAAACTCGTTACGAAATGTCTGGAAGCTTGTTTCTGTTCAAACAATAGATGTTTTTTCAAATTATCAGATGAATTTTTTTTCATCCTTCTATCAATTTCTGATACACAGGAAGAATATTGATTTTGCTTTTTTTAATTGTAAAATGAATTCTTTCAAGTATTTCTACACTTTTTTATGCAACACAACATAAAGCTATCGAAAATATTTTCATAATGAACATTAAATGAAAATAATAATAATCTTTTTATATTCATTCACCCAAAAATATTTAACTTAGTTTTTCTTTTATTTATTAAAATGCGAATATTCAGGCGTAATTTATCAGTTCTTCTTTTATTTTCGAGAAGACAAGATTTTTAGTGGCGAACACACAAATTTTAACGTTCTTTTTGTTCATGTAAGTGCTATGTTTTGAAATAGAATACATGGGTCTAATAATTTAACAACAAAATTAGAAATAATTTAAAAAAATCACAACTCCAGAAACCTTTTGGTAGAATCAAAATAATTCATAAAGGGTCATCCTTGTCATAAAAAATTGGGGTAATAAAATAAAAACTTCTTTATGCAGTTGTAATAAAATATTAATTAATTAATTAATTCCGGAAAAAAAATTTTTCTACGAATTTTCCAGACGTGCAAGCCATCGTATGAATATCCGAGTGCTCCATTATTCAAGGCAGGTTTGCATGACAATTACGCCTACGATTTTAGTATGAAACTCAGGCACCAAACGTGGTTGTACACTTTGTAAAAGGGCACTGGAATCTACGAATAAAAGTCTAGTTGCTATTTTCGCAAGCTCCAACTTCCAGCCCTTCGTTAACAACTTCAGAGAAATTTTTTTCCATTCCTTTCTTCCTTATTTTTGTCTCTCTCTCTTTTTTTTTCTAATTTTAGTGCATACCATTCTTTGCATTCTGGCCATTGTTTTTCATTCTTCATTCAACTTAGGTATCGAGTAATTCCCTTGAAAGTTGAACTGACGAAATGGCGTGATTGTACAATCGCCACTGCTTTCTTCTTTATCTTATTCTCCCTATCTGTGTTAAGAATCTGAATTCAAAGAAATAATATCTCATTGTCTTTGTATTACTTCTTTCAAATTGATGCAGAATATTTTTTCCCTTCGTAACAAGTGCATTCAAATAGTGCAGAATAATTTCGAGGGAAATGATCATAAATTGAATATGATAGAACACTTGTATTGATGTAAAATACTACCTTGAAATAAAATCCTTTGGTATTTTGTTCGATGAATATTAAATCGTTTTTTGTATAAGTAGTGGAGCTCGTTTGTCACTAGAAAATCTAAAAATAAAGGTTCTATATCATCGATTCTGGTGAGTATGTAATTTTTATTTTTAGTTTATTAATAATAAAAATTGACAAGAAAAGCTTTTTCAACATACTTCGAATAAAATACTATTGTTTTAAAATGATTATTTTTTTCGACTTCCAATTTTTTTTTTTCGCTATGAAAAAGATTTAAATTGAATAAACAAATTCCTGATGCGATTTTTTTATACAATAAAACGATAACTAATGCAATGACAATTAAGATATTAAGCTGTAATAGGTTTATTCAAAATCAATTATTTAGCTGATGAATTCAATAATTTTTTTTTTTTAAAAAAAAACTTTATAATCTTCTGAAGTTTTTTATTAGACTTTCAATCCATAAAAAAATTTTTTTTTTGTCTTTGAGCAAAAGTATGTCTGTATGTATGTCTATCAACATGTTATGTACATAGTCTATTTTTTCTGTACCAATTCTAGCGACAAAAAACATACCGACTTCATTGAAGGCCCAATCGAAGCATGTTTCTATCAATATAATCTGAAAAATATTATTGATTTTATTCCATCAATTTTTTTTTTAAATAAACAAGTAAAAACATATTGGAATCAAAATTTCATCGAAAACTGATTTATCTGATTTAGTTTGTTTCAATTAAAATTAACATTGGGAAATGTCAGTTATTTTTTAATAGCAAGCAATTGATTGTTTTTTGAAAAAACAAAAAAAATCGAATGATTTAAAAAATAATAAGTAGTAATAGACATATGCAATTAATTATCGGAGTAGTAATCAAATAAAATAAGGTATATTGACATTTATTTTCCTGTATAATAATTATTTTTATTTGTCACCGTCAGAAACAATTGAAAATCAAAACAATACTGTGTATTTTTAATGTCAATGAGCTCAATCGGATGTCTAATCAGCATAATTAATTTCGTCAAGCCTAATAGTAATTGTATTCACACTCTGAGAATGTCGCAATATAATTGTTAAATAAAACCAAGGTACGTTTCAGTATAATTCTTTACTCAGAAATGATTTGATTAATAAAAAATATAGTTAATAATTTTCTATGTCCACTACCTATTAGTTTAATTCACAACAGACAAGCTAACACAGTAGGGTGTTAAAATTAATTATGCAGACGAAGTCTCACCTATTCTATGGCTTTTTAATCTCCATTCTACTTTCGCATTTGACAAAAAAATTAATAAAATTCAAATGCCAACTATTTGTTGACTAAAAAAAATACTCTTGTGTCTCTAGAAGACACACAATCAAGAATCTTAAAAAAGGTCACTCCAACTATTTACATAAACAATTTAGAAACCAGTTGAAATTCGTTCGTAAAAAGTATTTCATATTGGAAGAATTCACCCGAATATTTTTTCATGTCAAATATATTTTTTCTTCCTTATTTTTCTATATGTAACAACACGACCGAAATCTCAGTGAGTCTCAGGGTTCATATGCAAATATTCAGTGCTTGCGTCTGTGAAATCTCACGTCGCAGTGCAAAAGAGGGTAAAAAAATGGAATAAAATCGGAAAAGAGTAGAGGGTTATATGGTGGAGGAACGCCCGTCGGGACCGTAAAGAACAAGTTGTGGATGAGAGAAGAAGTTGGGGAAAAGCAGAGTAGCATAGTAGGGAAGAACGAAGCGTGTTTGGCACTGCTAGCAAATACTCACCAGACAACCAAATGTGTTCCTGGCACAGAGGATTTTACATCGTCGATGAGAAGAGAGTGGAGAATTGGCAAGAGTCACATATGGGTTGAAAATAAGATGGTCATCCCACTTTTGTTTTTTCGCCATTCATGTTAGTACTTTTGTTTCTAATAATTCAATTAATAAAATAACTTACAAATGCTACAAAAAATTTCTACACATTTTCACTTCGATGTAAAATCAACACTTTATACGATTGCTTTTTTGCCAACCTCCTCCGGACGTACGAGATTATTTGAAAATATTTATTGAAGATAAAATTCATTTTCAGCCAACTCAATTTAATCCTCCTACTAATTTCTTATATTCTTCTCTACGAGCTTTTTTCATTAAGTTAGTTAAAGTAAAAACTTATTTATTTCCTTTGAATAGCTGTAATAAATATATGAAATATTGTATAGATCCTTTTATAAAGACAAAAAATAAAAACTCTAAGTTAGAAATAGCTTCTCTTTTTCTCCAAATGATTCATTTGATTTATTTAACGTTTTTGTCTTTTAATAAAATATTTTCTCTTAACTTTTTAAAAGTATAATAAATTCAACAATGGTCAACAATTATTAAGATAATTATTTCAATCTTAAATTATAATGATAAAAGTGTTAAAAACATTATTATTCAAATCCTCCGAACTTTGAATAATTATAGAAAAATATATTAACAGTTCTGATTGTTACAAAAAATTATATACATTGAAAAAAATTAACAGTTGTAGGAACAATACAGTACCCCTTTAGATTAACTACCATATTAGATATTGCTAATCAAATGACATTGATATCATAATTTTATAGGTAGAGATGAGATTATAAGCATGTAACGTCACTAGTCATCATCAACGATGTAGATAGCTATTATAGATACCCAGTATTGCTTTAACAGCGATTTATCTGTAAAGATACTTTAGGGAGTTTCTATAACTACAAATTTTTTTCAGTGTATAAATATAAAAATAAAGTTTGGCCCAGAAGCTCAGGTAAGTTTTCAATCGTAGTATTTTTTTCTTTATACTTCTAAATATCTCTGGAATGTTCACCTGGAATTTCAAGTCGGTCTAAAGCTCAAACTATTTGGATTGATTATTTTTAAATAATTAACAAATAGCTACCTTATATGATTGATATTTAACAACATTATCGAATGGTTAATTTGTTTTTACTCCAAAACTCTTTTGTCTTATTTTCTTTCTTTTTTTAAAACGATTGTAACTTCAGGTTCCTAACAAAATCAATCTCCAAAATGGAGTTATCTTGAAAATAATTAAAACCCAGTTCAAGTTGTCAACATTAATCGACTAAAATTCTGAGATATACACAAACTAATATCCAAACTCAAGAGACATAAGATTAGATCAATTTTAATTGATTAAATTAGATTTTGAGTGTCTTTAAAGTAATACTACTGTTCATGACGTATTTCCAATTAACAAAACAAACTACGATAAAGTTTGTTACTAATTTGGAACTTTGTATTTGAGGATACTGCTACCGATATATAAACCGATGAACAGTACGCGATGGTGCTATTGTACTTCATCTTAAACGAAATCTCATCGTAGAAACTGAGCCGCAAGGATCACGTCGAACTCTCTACGCCACCACAACCATAGAGAGATTAATGAGAAGCCACCAAGTTCTCAACCTTCCTACTTGCAAGGATTTACTATACTATGTCTATTTTCTCATGTTTCTCCACTAAGAAACTTTGCAAGCTCAAAAATTCTACCAAAGTCAACACTCAGAATCGATCTTAACTTCTCGATAAAGATAATAATAAAAAAAAAAAAAAAAACTTCTAGTATAACGAACCCATTTCATTTTCGCTGTAATTACAGAACAGTTCTAATTAAAATAGAAAAGTTTTTTTTTTTTTCTTTTTTATTTGGTAAAGATAACTTTTTTTATGTTAATGCTTGGTTCATTTGATAAATCAGTTGGTAGATAGAAGCAAATTTTTTTCCTACATTTTTTATGCAGCCTCAATATTTATTTTTACTGAGATTTTTAATTAAAGCTTTGATTGAAACGATGGATAATTAATTTTTAATATGGATTCTCATTTATGAAATTACCAATTTTGTAGAAATAATTTACTAAAATATTAATTTTTATATAAACATTAATAATTGACTGTTTAAATGTAAGTAGATTATTACTTTAAATTTATTATGACGAATTATTTATGCTAAAATGTTTAAATAAAAAAAAATGGTCCGAAGAAGTTTTAGAAGGACGTAAAAAAATATAAATTCACTGTTATGAATAATTTATGACATATAATAAAATAAGTGTCTTCAGCATTCAAATAAATTTAGCCCTTCTTTTTATAAATATATATATATACATATTTTTCTCAGCATCAAAAAAATGATGAACTACTATAAAATTTGTCAGATTAAAAATAAAAAAATGTAATTCTATCGAATTTACTGTGTAATTTCTTAAAAATTTATTGTATTTTTTGATATCTTTTAAAAAAAAATTTATAGCATAAAAATGTGATTCCTTATTTATATTATCTCACGAACTCGTTTTCTTCATGTACTTAAAAATTTTTTATGACTTTATTACATTTCATAGTGCACGTGAGATGTTAGAATGCGACATACATAAGAGTCCCCTGCTGTTTACTTTACTCGAACAAAGTATAAAATTTAATATTTTTAATTTTTTTTATATAACCCTTAGGATAGATTTTTTTTCGTTAATTTTATAACTTTTATCTCTACAGGAATACAATCCCACATTTATGTAATTTTAAATCCTCGCTAACTACAAATATTGTCTCTAATAAAAATGAAAAAATGAAATAACGTAATTCTTCTTTCAAATCTACAATAAAAACATTGAAAGATTAACGCGGAAATTCTTGGCACACACAATAAAAACCTCTATTTAACAAAAAAAGTAGTATTACTTGATTTTAGTCGGACAAACCACATATATTTGTGTTTTGGGGTAATAATTAATATTGAGAAAAAATAATTTTACTGCAATTTTATTAATTATATGAAGCTTGAAAAATAATTCAAGATGCTAGTAGTTTTTTTTTATAATAATATCATCATTTAACTATAAAGTGTGATAAAAAAGGAAATCAGTTTCAAAAATTTGAGGATAACAGGTACTCAAGAAGACTTGAGAAGGAGAACTAAATGGTTGAAAAAGGTAGTTTAGAAAAGAGGCAATGACGACAAAGTGATGATTGTTCCACATACTGAAGAGGCTATGCCCGGCACTTCCAGCAGTGACATCTTCAGAAGCTCGTTTCCTGGCTAACAAATAGAGTCTAAAATCCTTTTTTTATTTGTTTTTTTCTAATTAACGTTAACAAGACAATTAGAATGTCTATGAGTATTTCGATTTCTTTAAATAACTATTATATATATTTTAATAATAAAAACCTTGAATAAAATATATTTTACATATGGTAAATTTTCTAAAACTTCAGATAACCTACAATAATATCAATTTAAATTTGCAAAGAATTTTTGTTTAAAAATTATTATCTATAAAGTTTATAAATCAATTCATTCATTGACAGCTTTTTTCTAAAGTAAACAATTCATAAGCTTGATAAGCTGTAAACATGTTTGATCCTACAAATTCACATCAGCAACTTTCAATTTTATTTTATTAATAATTTCAAATATTTTTTCAGTGCACTTTTTTTTATAAAAAAGAAATATCATTGTTGAAAAACCAAACTAAGTATTCATTTTAGTAATAATATTATTCAAATAAAAATTTTTCTTAATAAAATAAAGAAAAATAAATCATATAAAAAATCCTAATTGTTTTTTTTACTAAAAAAGGAAAAATAACCGTTATAAATTACATGATTTGATTGGACTTACAAATTACGAAGCATCGGCTTGATGATTCCAGACATATTATCGAGAATATTCGATTACTATAGGGTAGTGTCTTGACATTTGACACACGTGACTTGGGGGCTTTCAGTATCACTAATGCTCATCAGTTGATTACCCGTAGTTACGTCGTTACGGATGTTGAAATAGCAACCACTTAGTTTGCCGACACGATAGTATCTATTCGGAAATAATACGAGATCCCTTGACAATTTAACTCGTTAAATTCCATCAGGCTCTGATGTCTCTATGTATCACTGGTCAATAAATTTTCACTTTAGTTTGTCTCACTTCCTCTATATTTCTCTCTAATAATCAATGTTCCTTATTAAAGCATCACATTAACCACATCGTCACTTAGTAACAATAAAAATCTCATTATTTATTGTTCAAATTATTCTCCATGATTTATTACATTAATCAACTGATAAAATTCTATTAAAAGATATATCTAACGAAATAAAATTATTTTATTCCCAAAAAAGAAAAAAAGAAAAAAGGAATTCATCAGACCAGTATATGCTTAGCTGCTGCGCCACTTAAGTAGATAAGCCCCGTTTGGACAGACACATGTCTGACTCACTTAGCAGAGTAGAGACGGAGACACGTAAAATTCTAATGCCTAAGTGATATTAAAGGACGTAATATATTCGTCCTAGAGTTCGATAAAAAGAATAAAAACTGATATTGAATTGATAGCAAAGCTTTACCATATACAAAGATCATTTTACGCTATGATCTATATTTCAAAGTACTACCTATTCACAAAATTTTTCAACCTTTGTAATTTATTTCCATGGAGCTTTGAAGGTATTGAACTTGATTGTACTTTATGAGTTTTTCATCGAACTTAATTAAAAAACGGAATTTTCTTGCTTTCAATTAATTTCAGAATTAAATTGATATAGCAGAGACTTTTGAAATGATTTGTAAAGAAATAGTTACAAAGTTAAAAATATTAAGTTTGTTAATATTTTCGAAGAATCAATTTATGAGATAGGTTTTTACTTCAAGTAGAAAACTGAAGGAAAAAAAAAGATAAATATTGATATTTCATTTATGAAGATTTTTAACATCTCAGATATTCAATTATTGGCTCTATTTGTTTTTTTATAATCATGTCTCTTATAAGAACCAAAATATTAAAATCTCTGATAAATGGAATGTTAATATTTACATCATAATAATTTCTGCTTTGATCTTCTTTTTTTTTTCATTGATTTCAATTTTTCATCAAGATATTAATTCAAGTATCGACAAAGCATTAAAAAGTAATTTTCAAGTTATAATTAATGCATACAGTATTCACCATGATAGTAATTACATTTTAAAACAACTTTTTGAAAAATCTAAATCATTAAATCTGCCAGTTGATGTTGTTGAACTCAAACTTGGTACGAAAATATCATAAACAACCATCAATTATCAAACTTTTAAAAACCATTCCTACCACTGTATCACGAGAAATTAATTTTTAGATATAAAGCCATGTCCAGCATTACATTATCCTAGAATATTCAATAAATAAAAATTTGATCCATGAAAAATCAATTGATGGAATTGAATATCAATCACAATTCAATCTTTAAATACCAACGAAACTAGAACTCGTTAAATATACAACTCTTTAAATGCTTTAAAGTCCAACAATTTAAAAAAAAAAAATACTCAACATTCTTCTGTATGCAGATATTTGCGAAGCTCTTTAAAAATAGAAACCTTAAAGCGGATAAAATTTTTTATTCAAAAGTTATATTCCTATTCTAAGTGGTTAAAATGTACCTTCTAGAGTTAGCTCAGTCATTAAGTGAAGCCATTGTTTAGTGTTTAATTTTTTAAGTACGTCAAGTTGAAGGTAAATAGGAATACGAAATATTTGAAGTAAACACAGCCTTGACATCTCTAGAGGTGTTTTGGATAGAGGAAAGTGCCTCTTGTATCACTCAGACATACTCCCTTATTCTAGCAAATATACACAACTGTATGCTTGGATATGCATTTAAATTCAAACGAGAGTATTTCGAAGCTGTTAATTGAGTTTATGATTTATTGCAGTGAGCGAAATCCGAATGGTCATGTTACTGTTCCAAGCTATGTTCGGATGTTTGAATTTATTTCTCCAACAAAGCTGTTATTCTAGAAAGAGTAGAATATCACAGGGTGCCCAGGGAAATCCTCTGAACAGAATATAGATGGAGAGAGGCGGATGCTGTTATCCTACCTGCAGCTGCTATAGTGTGACTGGCGTCAGCTTGCTCAGACGTTACCTCATTTAAGGGCGTTCGTATCTTGAAATCATACAGATACTGTCATTCTCATGCTTCAAAGGCTCGAGGATCTTTTGAAAATATTTATCAATGCAAACATTCTACCCGTTGGGAAACAATTCGTCCTGAGAAGATCTTTGTGTTTGTTATGGAAGAAGTATCATTTATTTATGATAAAATACTTGGATTCTGTTTCCTACATATTTTATTATTATGATGTCGCTGTAACATTTTGTAAAAAAAAAAATGGATCCAGGCACACTTTGTGCTTTGACGACGAACTTTACATTTATTTGTAAATTTGTTTTTTTTTATAAAAAATTGCTAGTGTTATAAATAATATAAAATTGTTTATTCACATAAAATTAGTTATAATAATAATTTATTAATATTTATCGAATAGAATCATAGTCAAAATAATTGACTAAATTTCAAATATCTTCTTTACTTAACTTATTTTACAGTCTTTTTATTATAAATAAAAAACTACTGGACTGAATCTGGTTAAAGTCCTTTCCAATCATCTTCATTAAATTATCTTTCAAATGAAATTTGTTCGGAATCAATTTCTTCAGTGGTTCTCGAGATATCGAAAAACGTGGCATATGTACGTACATACACAAATTTTTAAACCCTCTAATGTGCTTTAAGATGTCTTAAAATGTAAAGATATAAAAAAATTACGAATATTAAAAATCGACCCCATTATAATAACTTAATGGGAAAGTTGATATTCATTTTAACGATCAATTTGCTGCTTCAGGGGGAATTTTTTAAAAAATATTTCAATAAAATTTCAACACCTTGACACGTTCACTGGTATGCAGTTGATATTTAATTGGTTCTTTATTGAAATAAAAATATTTTAATATTGAATGAATTTTATTACTCTTGTGGAAGTACTCGAAGTTTCCTTTCCAATGATATTTTATTAAGATAGAAAAATACCTTGTAAAAGTAAAAGAACTGATTTTTCATCATAAAAAATTTTCTCTGAGCATAAAATAAATCCTTTATTCTGATGAAAAATAATCAGAGCATCACAGTAAATCCCAATAAAATTGATATTGAACTAATAATCTATTATCAGAAGTGTGATTTTCACTAAATCCTAAACATAATATTTTCTTTAATTTCGAATAAATTAATATATAAAAATATATATTGTGATCATGAAAGAAAATTAATATTAATAAAAATTGCACATAAAGCAATATATATTTCATTGAAAAAAATTATTGGCAGTTAGAGAGGTTTAATTCACCGTAACAAAGGAAACGGAGCATGGCATATTTGGAATGATATTGATAGTTTGGAATATCGTATTCACTATCACTATATCTATAACATTGATTCCACTTAATTCTAAACTTCATCAACTAATAGAGTTAGCAACTCTCCAGACAATGACAACTGTCAATCAGATCCTATTTCAATGATTCAGATTTGAACTGTACTGTCTAATTATGACTACTTGGATATCAAATATTATGTCAAATTATCTGAATAATTTTACTGATTATTTAGAAAGTGTTAAATGAAGGTCTTCAGTATTTTCTTCATCTTCAGCTAATAACTTTTATTACTGTTGTAGCAAACGTTAATCCAAATATGCTTTTACTTCTTCTATTGAATCCATACTTAAATTACTTTTTTCATTTATTTTATTTTATTTTTTTTTTTTGCTCTTTCTTACTTTCACACCATCTTTTAAAGACCATTTTATTGCTTCAAATAACGTTTCCAAGTCTCAAGAATTACCACTCAGCCAGTTCTAACACTTTTCTACAATTACAACCTTGTCATCAAATGGCTAAATGATTTTTGGTGCTCTCGAGTGTGACGTGTTAATGATTCTAATTTAGTGAAATGTATGTATCATTATGGCCAATTTTCATTCCGTTAAGTAGGATGAAAAATTATGCAGTGGTACTTAAGGTATGCACATCAGTTAAATAGAAAATAATTGCTAGAAATTCTATCATCAAAATGATATTCAACATTTTTATTAGATAAAAAAAAATGATTGTTAAAAAATAAAATAATTAAAATATCGTCAAATAATTTGATAAAAGTTTTTTTTTATATTTGCTTCATTTTTTTTTTATTTATTTATGATATGTGTCATATTTCTACAAACTTTTTTTTATATACCTAGATAAATTTTTTTATTCGTTCAACCTTTTTTTTTTAGATACTTTTTTCTATGTACGATGATCTACTTTCTATAAAATCTCAATATATTTTTTTTCTAAAACTCATACGCAAAGTTTTCTTTATAACTTGGCATATATATATTTATCCCCATGAGTATACTGTCAATTTATCCTTCAATCCAATTAATCTTTTAAAACAATTTCGAAATTTTTAAATTTAATATTCTTCCCTTCTAGAGTCTCACACAGAGAATAAATTATAATAATTTCCACAAAATTTCACATTAAATTCAAAACAGAAACTAGGATATAATCATCTTCTTCATAAATTTTTTTCCTTATTTCCCACTTTCTTTGCAAATTTTTTCAATGGTATTAAAAATATTCCTCCAGGTAAATATATGTAACAAAAATCAATATCCTTACATTTTCATCTTTCACGTGCTATTGATTATTTATAAACACTTAAATGAACAACATTTGCGTTAATATTTATTGTAATACTCTCGACTTCCTTTTAGTCGGAATACAGTTATTATTTATAAAAGTAAAAAAGACATTCAAAATAATACCTCTTTAGACTGAAGTATACATTAATTTTAAAAATTACTTACCAAACTTTTATGATCATTGACTCAAATAAAAACGGAAAAAATAATATTCTACTGAGTTACATAATTGTGTGTTTTTATGTACACTGAGAAAATGAAAACAAAATTCTTCAATTTAAAAATTTTTTTTGGCTCATTATCATTCCATAATAATTTCTTTTTTTTAATTTTGAAATTACCATCTGTTTATTAACAATAAGTAATTTCGTTGGCTTGTGTTAAGTGACTTCAATTCCATATTAAGTAAAATAAAGAAAGTATAAATATAAATAAATATTTGGAATAAGAAAAATGACATTGAAAATTTATTATTGAAAATCTGCGATCAATATATTTATAATTCAATACTCCAAATGTCTCTTCTAAATTTTATATAATCAAAAGTAAGCAGATAAAATGCTTAAATTGTGAACATTATTGTTATTACTTTTGTTTGGAAATTATAGTTATTTATTTTTGATTCAAGAAAAACAAATTCTTGGCAGTATTTAAGGCATAAAATAGCATAAATCAAGAATTTTCTGTATGATTTTTGGAATTGTTTTTTTCAGTATAATATATTATAAAAAAAGGTACTTTAACTATCTTTCATAGCAAACTTTATTCAAATAATGTCGATGCAGTGCTAACGTCAGAGAATATTTGTGAGGATTCAGAGGAAGCGAATTACCAAGCTAACCACTTCCACGAAAATACCGAATACCATTCCCTATATTACAAGCTTTTCATGTATACATACTTAGACTCTATTACACGAGAATTCTATATTTTACGAAAATACGAAATTTCTCTGCTTTGCACATTCTATGAATGCTTTCAAGTGTTTCGTACACTAGTTGTTAAATTTATTTTGTTTATGTCTAGCTAAACATGTACTAGTGACAGTCTTCTGCGAAATACCTCAAATAAAATTACTCTATATAATTAAAGCTGCCTTTAGCACAAGTATTATGTTAATTTTATGATTATTTTTAACTACATATGTTGATGTAAACAATTTAACACAAACTAGAGTAAATTTATTCGTAAATAAAATTCATCAAAATTCCGATGGAAAGACATGGTAACGTAATAAAGTTGAAATGTATCCATCATTCAAATATGCGTCAGCTCGTAATGTTGAGTGAATGAAAGTTGCGATGAAGACTCTTATATATATATATGCATCGTACATGTCATGCATGCATTGCAAATGTAGGCTCCCTCATCGTGCTATAATGCAGTTCACGAACACTTCGAGAGTAGTAATTCACTTACTCCGATATGTATACTGGTAAACGTTGGCTAGAGTTTCATGTAAATCTTATCACCAATTGAAAACTAAAATAAAAAATTCCCCAGATATTTACACGCTACTTTCGTGCCTGGTGGCGAATATGTTTAAATTATCTATCGTCGGTCTCTCGTAAATACATTCTTTACATTGTTTCTTTTATTAAACGAATGTTTATTCTTTTCGAACAAAACAAGGTGCTTTTGCTAATAAATTTGAATTTTTACAGGAACTGGACCTTATTCGATGAATATAATAAATATGTACCAGTTACGTTACATAAGCAGTTTATTATTAACAAAATTATAAAATTCAATTGAAGGGGTAAGTGTAAAAAGGATTTAATTCGAGTAATTTAGCTTTAAATATCCATTTTAAAAATTTCATATTTTGTCTGTGATTGGTACCAAAACAGGTCCTGACTGCCGATATGTGAATGGATATAGCTCTTAAATGTGACTTATTAGAAATTAAATACCACAAACACTTCTAGAAACAAACAATTCGGACTAATCGTTGAAAAGCTATGACTGATCAAATGAAAAATTGCTCAACTAGCTCCGTTTTACCCTACTAAAATATCAATGTCTAAATTGTGCTATAAAATATTATGGTTGAAATTTATAGCTACTTCAGTTGAATATTGCAAAAAATTGTCCTTAATATTCTGTCATTTAGTGAGATATTTTATTTATACAAAATAGATAGAAAAAAAAATAATCGCGTACGAAAAAAAGAAGAGTTTAATAAAAAAAAAAATTTACAGAATGGAAAACACCAGGATGTTCTGCGTATCAGTGTGATCCAGACCGTTGGGATTACTGTGAAATCGACTAGAGAGGCATAAGCGTTGATATCCGGATGGTAGACGATTTTACTGATTGGTCGTAAAATATATTTTACATCCGCTATAGAGCTTGAAGTTAATTTTATACTTTGATATACATTTTAATTTAATATATTTTATTTAAAACTATCATGTTTCTAAAACGTGTACATGAGAATTCACTCAAGTTAAAGCAAATTTATATTTAAGTGAAAAGAGAGATCAAGTATGCAAGAAATTTGCTAAGCGGTGACGTGTTGACGTGAAATAATAGTTGTGTGACAGAATTTCTTGGAAAAGTAATCCATAAGAGCGTAAACTTCTTTACAGTTAGGAAAAGCGGTAAAAGGGAAGAGTACAGAGAACAAACGCCCCATGGAGGAGTCCCCTAGGAGACATATAGGATAGCGATTTATGTCCACAGTTTGCGACCAAAGCTCGACAGTCATCATTTACCAGTTGGCAACATTTTCCGTACTTTAAAAATATTTCGTACAAAACAATAGATAATACAGTACAATATTACTATACAATGAAAGTGTAATTTATTAAAATGTTTTGAATAAGTTTCTTCTTGACTACCGAGCTGTTCGTATATTTTTGTGCTTGAACTAAATTCTATTCTATTCAATGATTAGTGGTTTTTCAACTTGAAAAATAAAATTTTTAATGAATAACTCGAGAATTTTCTGAAAAAAACTCTATAATTTTGACTATTCAGACTTTTTGAATTTAAAACAGAGGAATTTTTCACATTACTAGTTCAAAGTATGAAAGTATTTTATTAAATAAATAAATTTGTGCTATTAAAATATAAATAAACAATAGCCAGAGAAAAATTTACTTTAACGAAAATTGTTGTGAAAATAGCTAAAAATAATTTGAAACAAAAATCTCATGAGAAAGTATTTATAAAAAATCATGATATTTGTATAAAAAATATTCAATATTAAAAATACTAAAATAGAGTAGAGTAATAGAGATAAAAAATATTTTCAAAAATAATGTAAACAATTCAACTGAGATTTTTAAGTAAAAAATATTTTTTAAATAATGAAATTAAACTTAGCATTATGCTATATAATAAATTAAAAATTAATTAATCATCCTTTGTATACAGTAGAGGATTACAAACTTTGTGGAAACCAAATACATTTATTTAACTCTCAAAGCAGCTTTAAAACAGTGATTACATCATACTGAAATTCTTTTAACAAAAACCATTAATTTCTCAGTTATTAACAACAACAAATTCTCCTCTGTCCATTAAAATCATTTAATTCAAGTCAAATAATTAAAGGTATAAAAGGTCACAGTAATTACACTTGGTTGTTAATTCGAGAATAATCAATAATTTTAGAGCCAGCAAATTATGTTTATGGTTTACTGTCAAGTGCTTATAAACATTCTGCATCCACTAATAACTTAGGCACTGTTGGGCTGAAAGTGACCTACATATTAAATTACATTACATAAACAGAAAATTATCATGACAATAATGACAATGATTTCAACAGTCTAAAGCCACCAAACTCAACTCCAGTTATATTTGAACCTCATCTTTCAAAAAAATCAAATTAATGCTAAATGAAATTCACATTTGACGATGAAATAAAATAAAAGCTATCAAGAAGCCACAAATCAATCACGAATTCTAGAGCTTAACAAGAAAAAAGAAATAATTCCAAATGTTTGAAAACAATTTCTACCACAAACATTCATGAAATAATTGAACTTAGCGAAGAGATTAAATGAATAGTCTACTTGGAGTATAAATGTGGATGGTAAGTTTCTCATACTAGTACTAGTATTTAATTCCTCTTGATATCTGTATTGTGACAGTATAAAGCTTATTAAATGTATTGTTCGCATTACATAATCGTCATTTTAATAGTACTAATTATGAATATACTCCATCAATATAGACAAAATGATGATAGTTTGAGCGTCATGCCGAAAATGACAGGGTAATTATTCAGAGCTTTCAATCCCTCGTTGTATTTAAACGCTTTTCCATTTGTCTGGGTGATGATAGTGGTTGTAACTACAGCTACTAGTTTAGCTCGTGCAGCAGTGAATGGATCTAGGTATATAATAGCAAGCTGACTGCTTTCGAAACCGATGCTACAGTCTATAACATAAGCGTCATGTGGTGACCATGTTGGGATGCATAAATTCAAGTTTTGCACTAGGAAAATACTCTCTAGAGTGCTTCGATACCAAATGCGTAAATCACATATTACTTAAGTGAAAACAAATATTTATTCTGCTTTGGATGCCAAGACATACTTTGGTGAGCTGAACTTTTCCAAAATTAAAATATTCTCCATACATCATTGTTTCATTGAACAAAAAAAAAAAAAAACTGAAAGAAAAGGTAATTTTTTAGCATGAAAAAAACATGATGGATTGATGAAAAAAAAAAAAATTAAAGTCGATTAAAATCCCAAAGATTAGCCTTTTTGCTACCATTTCAACTATATCTTCGTTCTAGAAAAGCTCCAGAGCTTATCCGCGAGTAGAGATTTTTTTTATTCACTTTTCCACCAATTTTCTTTCCTCTTAACCAGCTCCAAGCTGCAGCAGAGGCTCAAGAAAAAAGACTAAAAGCCTAATAACTGTTGTCTTTTTTTCATTTAGCCTTCTTTTTTTAACTTTTCGTTGGAGATTGCTCTGTCGATACAAAGTCCATTGGCTGGTATTGAACATTACCGGTACTTAGTCTGAAAAATGTTGAGAGACCATGTAGAGACTCAAGCGTTTGCTCGTAAAGTACCAAGGTATGCCAATGAATTTATCGCGTTTTTCGTCGTACTCCACCGCGATGGTCCTCGTTTCTCTTTACAAAAGCCCAACTACAGTCGTAAATTTCAATTTATTTGTCGACCGACGAAATAGATGCTTTACTACAAGCTTTAATCCTATCTATAGTTATATCATCAATAGCAGTAGCTATCAGGCAACTTGGAGAGTATGTTTTGGAATCAAATCCATTCCGAATTCATTCATTGATAATTAATTACAACAATTAAATATGATTTATATGTAACGAGGACATGGAGTAGAGGAATTATTATTCGTTATGGACACACAAGTGTATGGCACTGACATGGGATTTATTACTTTCACTGTGACAGATTTTACTCGATCCGTCTGTGACGGCCACTCAATGTATATATACCCAATGTATTATGTCATATATATATTTATTTATGTCTATGTATATAAACAGAAGTACGTAGAAATATATTTTCTATGTTTATCCAATGTTGAGCCAATCGATTGAGGTCACCAGTGATGCGAAAAAATGTATCAAATGCAGTATAGGATCGTGACTAGTCGATGAATTTATATCGTTGGGAACAACATGCTGCATCAACGCGTACGTGTGAAACCCATCAACCAGACCGTGTAATTGTTTAATTGAATATATACGAATTTTGTCAATTTTTTGTTCTTCTCAAAAATGTGATAAAAATTTAAAAAATAGAATAAAATAGAATGGTGTAAAAGAAAAAAAAAAAGATCAAAGAGCATTTATTAAACTTTTTCTATATGTCTTGCGAAAGTTTTGCTTTAGCTCATTCTCCTTGCGGAGGTGTGCGGTGACGATTAATGGAAGATCCATGTCAATGGCCCGCATGAGTTCTTAATCGTTTCTCTTTTGTCCGCAAAAAAATCGTAAATCCCGTTACTGGCGTTTGCAGAAATTTTTTTTTTTTTTATTTCATTTTTATTTTATTTTTCCACCTACGCATATAAACAAGAACCATTTATCGTCAGCTGGCGTACGCCCCGACGATTCAACGGCTTTTATCGCGTTCGCACGTTGAATCATTCTCTTTTTCTCTTTCCCGAAGAGAAAAACCTAAATTTTACTTTTTTGTTTATTTTTTTATTTTTTTATTTTTTTTTCGCATTCAAGTCTGCACTAACTTCAAGAGCTCTATATACTGTAAATGAAGAATTGTTCAGTGAAGACTAAAATAATAAAAGACCGAAAAAAAATCTTGTTTTATGATAAATCAGTTTAAGGTAATTCACTTTCAAGCTTCAGATTTTTTAAATTCAAAAATTTTTGTAACAAAAAATATTTTTTATTCTATAGAAAAATTTTATTAATTAAATTATTCTTTCAGGTTGCCTGATCAAAACAATTTTATACTACTTGAATGTTGAAATGATTATTTATCCAACAATAATCAAGAGTCACTCAATAATCAACTTCAAAATTCAATTAATTTCATGTAAAAAAAATCAATTAATTAAAAAAAAATATTTACAAATTTCCACAGGCATCTATTTCAAATTTATCCAACCTGTAAATCCTATTAATCAATAATAAATCTCAATATACAATTATTTTTACTGTACGCATTGTTAATTAAATAATTGATTAAAAAATAATAACAGTTGACATTTAATATCTTTTCACATTCCAATTACAATTCAAGAGATTGGTGATTACTTTTAATCAATATTCACCGATTGTCACTGGTTTTTACTGATTCAGTTCGAGAGAATTTTAAGTATCAAAAAAATCTAATGAACTAGATCATCAACTGAGGATCAATCAATTGTCATTTATTTCAACTTGAATCAAATAAATTATCTGCTAGTAATGTTTCAATTGTTATTATACTATTTCAATAATTTTTATTAAACAGATTTTGTTATTATCTTTATATAAATCACACATTTTTATTTTTTTAGCATATCATTCACATACTGACACCTTTAAAAAGCAAAGCTACATAACATTGAATTTAATTAAAAATTTATATTCAACCATTCACTCGAAAATAAATGAAAATAATGATTATTGAAGTTTTTCGAAGGATTTATTTTTCTCCAATGAATTCCAAAGCTAAAATTTAACGATAAAATTTACACTCTAGAATAATATGATATTAAAAATAATTAATCACGTGCCTTTCTTTGTTCATTTATCTAGAGAAAAGCATAAAAAGTAATAGTGGTTGTTTTTTATTTATCTAAACCTGCAACATAGCTGTGTCAAGAGCTCTATTTTGCACACGACGAATGAGAGAAGGCGTGTTGGCTTACGGGTGAATACTTTACTTCATTTATATTTCTACTGCAATTTACGTGATTCAGAACGCCCCTATGACAATATACTAGAGATTTGTAAAGTTGATTTCCAATATCACATTCTCAATATTGCGAAAATGATTGAAATTCTGAAATATTTCTTTCACAAATGCCGTTAAGGAAAAATTCAATACAAAAGATGAAGCTTACGATTTCTGGATTCCGTCGAATAATGGGGAGGTGATGGGAGCATTGTCGTTGAGATTTCGGATATTGTGATAGGTAGATTATAGAGATGATTAGAGTAAAATACGTTGAGAGCCGCTGGTTGGGCATCGATCGGTCTCATCTCTACTTCGTAAACGGGTCAAATGCACTAACTCAAGGGAAAGTGTTACATCTTTCGACGTGTGCTACAGATAACTCGTAGAGAAGACGCCATCCTGGAACGGAAGATGGATATCTTGGCCGGTGGGCACGCTGTTAGAACGATTGATTGAAACATGTCGGAATCGTTCGGCTGCACACTGATTTATCATGATCTAACTTCCTATTAATCCTTTAGAAAATTGACTATTGATTTTTTTTCACCTTTCTCTTCTCTTTTCTCCGGCAATGAAAAAAAGTCCATTGTAAGAAGAAGAAAAAAAAATTAAACGATATAATTTATTTTTTTAAGTCTGAAATAATACTTTAGTTGTTTTATTCAATAACTAAGCGATTCTAATTGAAGTACTCTTGGCATATAAACATGGGATATAGAGACTATATGAACTAGAAAAGAGGCGGGCACCACGGAAAGATCTATCTCTCGACAATTAATTATGTCTGCACCGAAAGCTACTACACTCGTTTGACATGACTAATTACTGAAAAAGACTAACAAACATTTACATTGGATATTTATAAGCTTATTATTAAAATTTCTTAATTAATTGCTTGAATAAAATGGCTCTCTTGAACTTTTATTTTATGAATATTTTAAAATTATGTAATAAAAAAAAATATATATAAAATAAAATAATTTTTTTTTTTTTTTTTATTAACTAATTTTGAAATATTCATAACAGAGTAGAAAAAATTGTAATTTAAAATATGCGGTATTTGAAATATTCTTTTTTGACTAGAGTTTTTTTAAAATTATTAATTTTTTTTAATGTTTTAAAAAAATAAAAAATAACATTAAAAAAAAAAGCGTTGATCCAGGAAGTCAATGGTTAACAAAAGAAATATAATTATGGTTAATTGGATTTTTTTTGACATCAAAATGGCTGTAATATTAGTTTGTTTTAATTACAAATGATTTCATGCGTACAAGCTTTTAATGTTAAAGCTAATTTTAGTTATTCTAATATTCGTACCAGAATATTCACAAGCATTTATTTATTGCGGTTCACATTTCAGCTGATTCTATTTAGGAGTATTTTTATTGTCAACTAGCGTAGTTCACATAAATAATTGTTAAAAAAAAACATAATTTAATGAGCTATAAAATAACAATAATTTATTTTAAACGATCTATATTTCAATTACGGTCAACTCAAGTTACTTTAACCACCCCAGCTTTGAAAATTAATTTATGCAAATCGACGTGAGCGAAAAAAATGAAAAATTATGGATAATAAAAAATATATGAATAAAGTTACTTCAAATACTTTCATCAAGTCAACCAAAAAGTTTTTTAGTAGTATTGTAAATTATTTTTATAATACATAATAAATCAAAATTAGTTCATTATTGTTAGACATAATAAAATTTACGTTTGTATAGTCGATCTCAAAATGCATGCTTGTTTACATTTTCTTACATTTATAATGTTTATTTAATCAATAAAAACATTTGCAATAAAATATTTTATTCAATTTAACGGAATGTATTTCGATACTTTGTTAAAGATTTTAATAAGTTTAAATACAAGTGGCATTTAATTAATTCCTACTACCTGAAACACCATGGATCTTAAAAAAAAATAAAACATTTGAATAAACCAATACTCAAATTATTCTATTCAAAATAATCGAGTACAATAAATATGTATTTTTTTAATAAATTACTTCAAGTGACCATCATAACTGAATCTATAAAAATATTACCATGTCAATTCCAAAACAATTATTTAAAATTTTGATTTTATTAGTTGCAATAAATATTACCTATTCACACGAAATTTTACATTGGCCTTTGTCTTTTACCAAAGCTAAAAATTATAAATGAGAATAAAAAAAAGTGTTGATTAAAAAAAACTAACAACTCTGATTCTCCAATAGTTAAAAACCACAGTGAGCTATAAAGTATTTATTGTCTTAATGAACGATTTATTTTTCTAAAAATAGTGGCATGAATCCTTCATCCTATTTCGAAGAGTAACCGGAAATTTATCTACATTCTATCCTCCTGAGTACAATACAAAATTGTTTTAGATGTTATTTGAACATCACTTTTTCAATGTCTTTATATACCCCGATGACATTCCATGGGTATTTCAATTTTCATACACTTCTTCAGTTTTGAACTCACTGAACAATATTGAATTTCCTCAGTTGGCTTTCAAGAAGCTTTTCCTGTACCACACTGTGTGTATGTAGTGGTTGAGGAAAACAAAAGCAACCACGTAGACAGGTAGTAGTCGAGGTTATAGAGAGGAATCCTAGCGTCACGTACACAGGAATCTAGAGAGAAGAAAGGATGAAAGAGGGTAGAGGGAAAAATAAAAAAGGAGGAAAGAGCTCAATCGAAGTAAAGCCGCGCGACTTGAACCTTCAATCGTTCCTGCCAATTTTTCCACTTCAATAGCAGTTGGAGAAAATCCATTGGACAATTCGCAACGCTTTTTGATTACTCGTCTCTCTATAACTCACTAAACAAAAAAATTCATCGACTTTATGTCCTGTGCAATTCCTGATGAATACTATGCCATATACAGCTTTTAATCTTTCAATTTATTCTATCAAGCTACTAATTTCCGATAATTTAAAAGACTACAAAAAGTCCATTTTCTCTCCGGAAAACCTCTACTACTATGAACTCGCTTTAATTTAATTTATTATAAGAGAGTAAGTCTTTGAATTGTCAATCCTTGAAATTACGGAAATCTTTGAAAAATATATCATCTTAAAATATTCTACCAAGTGGAATGATATCTCGCTAAATTCATTACGTACTTTTAACACAAGAATAAATCACGGAATTTTAACTACATTTAAATCAAATAAAAGGTCGATTGATTGGAGAAAATTAATTGATTGAATATCCTAGATTAGATCAATTGTGTTAAATACCAGAGAATGTATTCACAATTCATTGGATAAGACAATTGTAATGAAATAGAATTACTTTTTTATTTAAGTACCACACTCACTTTAGCTATTAGCTAAAACCGAATGTAATTAGTATAATAACATATAATTAACGTAAGAAAATGTAATTAACATAGGAACGTGTATTTTAAAGCTTAGTAGGACACGTAAACCTGATTTAGAGTAAATAGGCCAATTGATGGACGATTATTTCAAACTAAGAGATAAAAACATTTTTGAGTAACTTCAAAAATTGTTTAACAAATTATAAAAATTGTTTAAATCGTAGAATTATTGAAACAAATCTCATTTATTTAAAAATTAGAATTAATAGAACACAGAGTCTTAGAGTAAGCTTAAAAGCTCATTTACATGTAGCAGAATGAATATTAAAATCAATTTAAAATGAAATTTCTATTATAAAAACGATTGTTAAAATGATAAAGTTATTTTTAATAAGTAATTATAATAATATTATTGAAATCGTCTAAAAATTGCGAAGCAATTAGTGTGAAAAGTTTATGTCAAAGAGTTTTATTCAAAAACAGATCTGATAACAATGAAGAGCCTTTTGATTAACTCTTATTGGTTCTATTTTTTTTTTTTTGCTACTTTGTTGTTGATAATAATTATTATAAATTCATAATACAACAAAGAACCACTATTTAAAATATTTTTCAAAAAATATGCATTCAATATGTCTATGATGATTTCACAATTTCCCTTGGAAGATCCAAGTAGCATATAATAGCTTGTTTTTTCAAAATTAAAAAAAAAGAAAACTTTTTTATCCTCTAAATTAAAATCATATTAAAGAGGATAAGTAATAATCTATCTATACTCTAGAGAGCGTATTGTTGATGAAAATTTCTTTTAGAGATTACTAATAACCAGAGATGTTTTTATGAACATGAAACAAAAATATTATTTATATTTAAATGAGGATCTGCTCATCAATTTCCATGGTTTATATACCCACATTACCGCGTAAGATCATCCCTTATAGCACAGTACATGACTAGCGTAACATAAATTCATGTCGTCGGGTATCCTGTCAAATTAGGATAAGGCTTTACATTAAAGCAACACCGTCCCCATACATACATGTTATGAATTATAATCTTGTCGATATGGATATCTCTATGTAATTACGGTACATACATGCCTCATTGAAATTTAAGTTTCAAAATGAATGTATATAATTTATTTTCTAAAATCCTTCACCGACAATCTTTTTTTTACTAGTGCACTTGACAGTATAAGTCATTTAGGATTCAAGCCACTTCTCACCCTTCTAACGTTAAATAAAAAGCTTCCAGAAGAAATAGTTCTATATACTCTGTTCGTACACAGGAAATAGTGTATATAGACATTTCCAGATTCGATGGAGAAGTAGATTGTCGATGCAGAGTTAATGTTACAATCATCTTTTTAGTGCGATAAAAAAAGAATATTTTATTTATCGAAAATGTTTATTCTAGACGAAAGCAAATTGTAATAATTTAAGTACTTTAATGGAAAAGATATAATGTTCTAAATTTATTACATACCGAATTTTATATTCGAAAAATTGAACGATAAAATAAGACTTCTTGTACAGATGATAAATTTTTTTTACGATAGCCAATGATTGACTTGAATATTCGCCATTAAAAAATTTGATTGCTCAAGAACTTTTAGGTCTTGAAAAAAATTGTAATTTTATGGTTGATAAAAAAAGAACTGTCGAGTCTTCAAACCTCAATTCATTTTTCATCCTCAAATATTTATTTTAAATTATATTGAAAATCCGAGACTTTTCGTTTGTATAAAATAAATATTAATTTCACAATGTAAAAATATAAAAGATCATTTAACTTTCTAACCACTACCACTTATTTTTAATTTCTAGATTTTAAGCTCTTCGATAATTACTTTATTCAATAACAATAAAAAAATAAATAAAACATAGTTTATTAAAAAGTTACAAATATCGTGCATTAATTATATAAATATAAAATTCATTAAAATCAAGGAAGATGTAGTCCTTAATAGGAAATGTTGGAATAATTTGTTAGAAAATAAAAGTATGTATCTGAGGACGTTAGTATTTATTTTAAAATTATCAATTTGTTTGATAGAAATTTAAATACGGGTAAATTTGTTACTACATCATGTTATTAGCGAATGATTTAAAAATTGTTAATACTTTTGATTAATTACTCAATAAGAATATAAACACAATCCAAAATATATAAATAATTTTTTTAGTTACGGCATTATTGACTATACAAGATTCGATTAAATAATTATTCAATGATTGTTTTCGATTTTTTTTCGTGATATTCCTTAATATATTCACTACAAAGTATAAATGCGGAATTTTTTGAAAAATAATTTTGTTAATTTTCTTACCTGCATAAGAATAATTTGGCTGTTATTAGTTTGATTTAATATGAATGCTAAAGATGATAAATTTATTCTATCATGAAATACCATTTGTCTTGCGTAAATTGCATACTTAGCACTTTTCCAAACATTCACTTTGCTGGCTGCATTATTTGCAGCATCAGCATCTTTGATATATATATATATATATATATATATATGTATATATCTAGATTCAGTCGATTTGCAAGTAAAGAAATTAATAAAAAATTTGCCTGGCAACTGTAGCTCTATTACCTCTATCAGCATTCTTCAAATGTTTAGCAAATGTTTTTTAAATTTTAAAAATCATTTCAATATTCTTTTCAAACACATGGCTCAACATAGTTCCCTGGAAATAGTCCAGTTATGCCATCCATTACTCCTTCCCACCAGCCATCGTCATTTTTTTTCAATACGTAAATCACACAACTCTCCTGAAAACTCAGTTCATCCTCTTTGTCAGCATAATAGTCGTATATTGCAACAACTGCAAAAAATGGATTTATCAATCATCAGCACTTTTTCAGATTTAAGATATATGTTTTTACCTTTTTCAATGTAATTTTTAGGCACCCATCCAGGAAGATCTTCTTCATCGGGAACAATGGGCATGATGGCACTGCTCGATTGAGGTGGTCTACCAAACTGAGGATGCTCTTCATGTTCAGGAGGTGGTGGAGGCGGTAATGGAGGACTACTTGCACCACTACTGCGACTCAACTGATGGGACAATCTATGAGGAAGTGTATGATGTCCTGTATACTCACCCATTTCTCCAATTCCAACTAATGGAGATGGTGGTGCTGTAATAAAAAAAAACAATAATAACAAAATTATTTTTCAAACACAAAAAGCCATAAATTTTTATTTTACTGCTTGATACTTACGAGGCATATGCACTTCTTGAATATATGCAGAGGTTCCAGTCACACTAGGTGGTGCTGGAGGAGGCAGCTGCGGATGGCTTTGAAGTGGATGAACTGTACCAATTTGTGGCGTTGGCGTATGTTGAGTGTTAGAATTATTGTGAGAGTTATTGTGTGAATTGTGATTGAGTGTGTGATTAGAATGTTGAGTTGTGTGGGCATGGAGAGGTAGTGTGCTATATCCTGGGCCTCTTTCACGGCGAGGATGACCAAGAGGATAATTAGGTGCATAATGGCTCGGAACTTGGGGCGGTGCTACGGCAGGCGGTGTTCGATATTCTCTAGAACCTTTGCTGAGTGTTCCAGTTCTTGCGGCTTGTGGTGGAGTTGGTGGTTTTGTTGTCGGTGCAGGGCCAACCATTGCTCCCGCAAGTCCAGAACTTGACGAGGCTCCTCCTAAACTTTGAACACTACCTTGACTGCCACCACGTTGTTTACTCCGGGGAGTTCCACTACCTCGAACACCATGACCAATATCATCAAGAATAGTGTAATCAATACTCTTCCTTACGTATTTGATAGGTTTCTCTGGGTTTGCTGGTGCAATTATTTTGTACTGTCTTGTGGTCATTTTATTAGCGGTTAAGACTCCTATTTCACGTCTTGCTACTTTCTCCTTGTGAATCATAACTGTTTGTGCAATGTGATTCATTTGACTCTCCATCTCAGCTAATTGCGAACTTTGAAGATCGAGTAATTGTAGAAAATTATAAGCTAAAGTATTTATTTGATATGCCACACTAGCAAGAGACTGCGTTGTAAAATTTTTTGTTTCTTCTAATGCTATTCTTTTATTTTCTGCTTGGAAATAATTTGCCTCACAGTATTCTGCTACTCTTTCGAGATTCGTATGACTATCGGCTAAATTACTCCTTCCCTCGGGAATATCCTGCCGTAGAAGTGCCGCAAGTTCAGCCATTATTTTTTTATAAAATTTCCTCTGTTAAAAAATCCGACTGTTTTTCCTGAAATCGTTCAAGAATAATGTTAGCCATCATCTTTCTTACTCACTTACTTAGCAATCTATCAAACGAATTAACAATATTAGTTGTCAGTTGTAAAGCTTCAATAAAACATAACATTGATTTAATTAGAGCGATTTAATAACATAAAAAAGTACCGTAAATAGGGAGGCGTCAAACCTTGTATTGACACAAGATGGAGTCGCAGATAAAAAAAGAGTATTTGTAAAAATAAAAAACTAATGGTCCTGTTTCTTAATTGTATATTATTGCAAAAAGAAGCTTTACATCTTTAAACTTTTAGCAATACTTCACTTACCTGATTTAACAAAATTTTTAATAAAAACGATTAAATTATTCTCTAAACTTTACTATTCCACGCCTATTCGACAAATTACGACTACTATTACACAAATATCTGGCGAACTATAGCACATTTATAAAAAGTTAACTTTCCCACCGTTGAGGGCGTTGTAGTTGAATTTTTAATTTTACCATCAGCGACATCTACAATCTTTTTTAAATCATGTCGCGATTTTATCAAAACATTTCTAAATTTTTTTTTCAATATGTTTAACAATTATCAATTCCATTATATACAGTAGTAATAGATTTTAAGTTCTACTAAAAAAAATTAAAAACTTAAATAACTGAATAACTTTAAAAATAACAACAATGATAGTTTATTACTATTATTTTTACAATCATTGTAATTGCAAATGGTTATTAAAAAGAAAGCTAGTTTTTTTACATAAAAGTATTTACTATATACAGAATATAATTATTTTTTACTTTATAAGTACGATAATCTAAATACATTTTTGAATATACTTTGTGATTTACGTATGACAAATAAATGACTACCGATGATAATTCATTTATAATTTGATGACATCTGAACATTTAGGTGGTAACATTTACAAATGCATATTTGCGCGTCCATGATAAGTTTTTCTCTCAAAAAAAAATGTTTCTTACAATCTCTTAATTTCAGCTGAGGAATGCTTGATACATGCAGCTATTTAGTACGATTTACAATTTTTAATAAAAGAGAAAATAAGGTCTTGAGATAAATTTTCGTTTTTAAAAAAAAAACATCTATGTAAGCTGATATTTATAATTTAAAGTGATCACTGATTCGATTGATATGCTGCATACATAGGACTGGCTTTCTTTTTCGCCATATCGGTAGCTTTCTTTGCAGCATCTTTCATCTTTTCAGCTTTGTCGTGCAATGAATGTTGTAAGTCTTCAGCTGCATGAGATAATTTAATCATTGATGGTTCAGGTTCTGACGAAATGGCATTAATATCAAATCCCATTTGTGCTAAAGTAGGGCTCATGTGTAAAGCTGTTTCAGGAAACATATGAGCCAAGACATAATTAAATCCTCCAGTCATTTTCGAGCAGTTTTTCTTAAATCTTTCCAAGCCAAATGCTTGTATTGCTCGACTGAAACCAAACACTGAGCTATCAATCCATGCTGACCTTTTAGCTACTGTCCATTCAGGATTCTCATCAGATACTGTGTAAACAACTTTTTCGACAACACTCTAGAAAGACAAGAAAATTATTTTATCTACTGAATAAATTTTTTTACCAAAATTAAATTGATGTAATAAATATTTTGCACTTACCATCACTTTCGTATATCCAAGATTTTGAGTATACGTAACAAAAGTTTTCCCTTTTGGATCAACAATCGTTTCTTCAATAATTTTGACAACATTTTTGCTCACAAATCTTTCGCCCCATTTAGGAAGCCTATTTGTTTTGGTTAATAATCTTTTAGAGTATAATTTTCCATCTTTAACTTCTCTAGATATTGTATCTTCAGTGAGTACGTGTGTGCTGAAGGATAATTTTTAAATTATAACATAAGACCTCAAACATAAGTCTTCAATGACTCGATTACTTAATCATCTTTTATTTAATTTATTTTATATTTACCTATGAGGATTAGGATATCTCTTCCAAAAACCTTGAGCTACTTGATTCCAATTAAATTGAAAAATAGTAGATGATTCGAAATACTTGACCATTTTTAAAGTTCAATGATGTTTTTTTCATTGAATATCTCGACAATAATCCATTCACTTTTTTGACTGTAAACAAAGAAATCTGATTAGAAAGTTTATTGACATCAAAACATAAATAATCACAAAAGTGAACTTTAACTTGAAAAAAAAATGTAAATAAACGAATGAATACTTTCACTATTTGATTAATAATTATTTTCAGTCAAGACTTGTTCTTAGTATTATAAATTAAAATTATGTAACTTTATAAATTGTTAATGTGTAGTAGTAAAATCAATACAAGAATTGACCGACTTACAGAATAACCTCTGCAAAATCTGATAATAATTAAAAAACTGCAGATTAAATGGAGTACTTACCGGAATTGCTGAACACTTACAGACGAGATTTTCACTCACTTCCAACACTTAGAAGATACTGTTGTTATTTCATAAAATTTTGATTTTTCTCGAGCTTTCAAAGCATGCACCAGGTAATGGCAAATCTTTATCAGAGCGAAACTACGCGAAAACTATATATGCAACCATTTAGGTAATCGGTACCATTGATTGTAGCGCCATGTTCAATTCTTTTCTGCACAATAATGCACGGTTCACCACATGGTTTTTCGCGGCTCTACAATACCGATGCGTAGAAGAAACCAATCGATAGTTTCGAAACAAATGAATTGAAAAGACGGCGTTGCTAGGAATACGACTTGCAGAGAGTATTCTAACCTTTCTGTTTAGAAGAGAATTGGAGCATCCATTGGAAGTTTTTCATTAGGTCGACTCACATTTCATATTAAAAATGGTAAGCAATTTTGGATTTACTTCAATAATCATTTTCTTAAAAATATTATCGTTATGTTTATTACAAAGTCAGTGACAGTGTTTAATTAATTATTTTTAACTTGACTAAAATAGATTTCTATAACGAATTGTCAACGCGTGATGACAAACCGGCGTGGTTTATTTTATTTTTTTTTATTATTTAACGTAAAAAATGTGTTAGTATGCTTATCCAATATTTCAAAATTGAATTAAAATATCAAAAAACCGAACAATTCATCCATATAGATTATTCTATGAATATGAAAGAAATTCTCATGGGAGTGAGCTTATAACCTTATAAGGAAATATCTATAGATCACTATAACTATAGCAAATGGGTTTTTAATAAATTTTCGTATTTTTTAATAATTCGAAATAATGATTAGATTAATCATACTATTGATTTAAATTTATTTCTTTACAGCAACCACAAATAATTTTGTTGAAAGAAGGGACTGACTCAAGTCAAGGAAAACCTCAATTAATATCCAACATCAATGCCTGTCAAAATGTCGTTGATGCAGTACGAACAACTCTTGGTCCACGAGGGATGGATAAACTGATTGTTGATGCAAATGGCAAGAGCACTATTTCTAATGACGGAGCAACGATTTTAAAGATGCTTGATATTATTCATCCTGCTGCTAAAACTCTAGTGGACATTGCTAAATCTCAAGATTCTGAGGTAAAACTATAAGTCAAGTAAAATAAAGTGATCTCCATTTTTTAATGGTAGTAATAACGAAGAAATTATTCTATCATTAATAAATAAATGAGGAGTAGAGAAAATATAAACATAAAAGACTAGCAATTGTAATAAGTCTATTAAAAATTGCTTCAATTTAGTTTAAACAAGTCTATAGTTGCTTACGAAAATTATGAATTAAAAATTATTGATAATATTAATGAAAGATTTGTTTTTTTAGATTGGTGATGGTACAACTAGTGTTGTTTTATTAGCTGGTGAATTTTTGAGACAAATTAAACCATTCGTTGAAGAAGGTGTACATCCGCGCATCATTATCAAAGCATTCAGACGTGCTACACAAATAGCTATTGATAAAATTCAAGAACTAAGTATCAAAATTGATAAGTCTTCGATTGAAGAAAAACGCAGCCTTTTGCAGAAATGTGCAGCAACTGCATTGAGTTCAAAATTGATTCATCAACAACAAGAACATTTCAGTAATATGGTTGTAAATGCAGTATCATTACTTGATGATTTATTACCACTCAATATGATTGGTATTAAAAAAGTATCTGGCGGAGCTTTAGAAGATTCAATTCTAGTCGCTGGTGTTGCTTTCAAAAAAACCTTTTCTTATGCTGGATTTGAAATGCAGCCGAAAAAATACTCTCCTTGTAAAATTGCAATGCTAAACATCGAGCTGGAGCTCAAAGCAGAACGCGACAATGCAGAAATTCGTGTTGACAGTGTTGTAGAATATCAAAAAATTGTTGATGCCGAATGGCAAATATTATACCAAAAGCTTGAAAAAATTTGGAAAAGTGGAGCTAATGTTGTTCTTTCCAAGTTACCTATTGGAGATGTTGCAACTCAATATTTCGCTGATAGAGATATGTTTTGTGCTGGTCGAGTAGTAGACGAAGATTTAAAAAGAACCATGAAAGCCTGTGGAGGAGCTATTGTCACTACCGTGAATGACATTAACGATTCTGTATTGGGAAAATGCGAGGAATTCGAAGAACGACAAATTGGTGGAGAAAGGTATATTAAAAAATTTTAGCCAAGATTTATCAATGTGTTTATAAAGCAAAAAAATAATTTCTAATATGTTCTAAGGTTCAACATCTTCACTGGCTGTCCCAATGCTAAAACCTGTACGTTAATTCTACGCGGAGGTGCTGAACAGTTCCTTGAAGAGACAGAAAGATCTTTACATGATGCTATCATGATTGTCAGACGTATGATTAAGAATGATGCTGTTGTTGCTGGTGGAGGAGCAATTGAGATTGAGCTTTCCCGTACTCTTCGTGATTATTCACGAACAATTGCTGGTAAAGAACAATTGTTGATTGGAGCAATAGCGCGTGCTCTCGAAATCATTCCAAGGTATATTCAATTATATTTTTAATCAGTCAATAAATTTTATACATTATTTACTGATATTTTTTCTATTCTGATAGACAACTTTGTGACAATGCTGGTTTTGATGCAACAACTATTCTAAATAAATTACGACAAAAACATCACCAAGGAAAATGTTGGTATGGAGTTGACATAATGGCTGAAGATGTTGCTGATAACATGGAGGCTTGTGTTTGGGAACCTGCTATTGTTAAGATAAACGCCTTAACTGCAGCCAGCGAAGCAGCTTGTCTTATTTTGTCTGTTGATGAGACAATTAAGAATCCTAAAAGCGGTGATGGCGCACCACAAATGCCTAGAGGTCGTGGAATGGGTAGACCCATGTAATTCTTTTGCATTTCGATCAATTCGATTATATATTTTAAAACATTATTATTGACTCACTCAATGATACTTTCATCTGCTACTTACAATCGTTAAGCTTCATTTTTTTCACTATTTTTCTCTATAAAATCAATGCTAAAGGTTTATAAAATTTATGTTAAACAATTTTGCCGTTTGATACAACAATAAAGATCATTTTTAAATATACCACTAAAAGTTGTCTATTTATTATAAAAAATATCTTATTACATTGAAGTTCAAGGTCTTCTGGTGGCTTTTATTTATAATAAAATAAAAATTAGGTAATCGATAAAGTAAGTTTGATCGAAAAAACAGACAACAATACAGAAAATTAATACCTTAAGACAATCGCTGCTTTATATAAGGATCAAATTATTCAATTCCTCAAGGTTTTAATGCTCATTGCAATCCAGTTTTATATTTTATTTATAGTTACAGTTATGTGAAATAATAATTTTTTATCAATCCAATGATGTAGAAAATAAATAAAATTATTCATATAATTATATATTATGTAAAATTGTTAAAAATATTTCTTGAAAGAGTTGTGTAGCTAACTTCATGATTGAGTTTCCAATTAAAATAAATAACCTGAATTTATTTTTTTTAAACACGTGTAATTAAATATCATACTTAAAATTGAGTGAATCAGTATCATTTTACGAAACCTTTTGAAAAAACCAATTTCTTCATTTTGGTAAATAAAATTTATGTCATAATCATCGTCAAATGTTTTTTGGTCGTGTTTTATCATTCAGCTCAAAATTAATCATCAAATCTCGTGAATCATCAATTTTAATAAGGTAAAAATTATATTTTTGTATAATGTATAACATAAACATACGTTTCCAATAGTTTCAAACATTAGAAAAAAAATGTTCATTGATTAAAACTTTTTTACCATAATACCACGAGGAGCATGTAAAAATTATAATCCATATTATGCATATACTCATGAAACTGAGGTCACGAATAAAAAAAGAGGGAATAGTGTTAAAAAAACTGAATCAGCTGACTATGACTAATATTCTATACATTTATTATTACATTATACTCATACTTTACTAGATTATTGTGCTGTAAAAGTTTATGAGATCATTCGTGTGAATAGTAACATATTATTGTGGGTAACATAGTTATTTGATTCAAACGACTCATTGATACTATTCGATTAGTCAATTCTTGAGTTCTAATGAAGTAAAATTACTAGAAAGTTTTTAGAAAAATTATTTGTAATATTTTATGTGAATTAAAAAACAAAAAAAAAGTCATTTGAGTGTAAAGACGTTGAAAAATATCAGAATTATCATATAACATTATTTTAGCTTTGTGGTTTGAATTATAAAATGTCAAGGTGATACATTTTAACAGCAACGTCACGTTATCCTTATTTATTCAATCAACATAATAGTGTCATATTATAACAATAATTCACTCGAGTATTATCCTTTTTCGATTGCTTTTAAAAAGAATGAAAAATTGTTCTGAATAAATAAATAAATAAATAGTTTAAAAATTATTTTACAAAATGACTTCATTAGGTGAAAATCTCGAAATTTCATCAAATTCAACATCTCCTACATTGTAAGTTTTATTATATTTTCCAGAAGGTTTGAGTAGTTTAAATAACTTAATTTTATGTGCAGTGGATAAAAAAATAATATATTAAACTGTAATTTTTGCAGATATTCTTCAATGGAATGTGGAGTACCTAAAGTCATGGACAATGAAGGTTTGATTAAAAAGCGATATGAAGACATAAAAAAATCGCCGAATGATAATAGATTATATCGAGGATTGATCCTTAAAAATGACATGAAAGTATTGTTAATAAGTGATTCGACGACAGATAAAAGTGCTGCTGCATTAAATGTCAATGTTGGTGAGTTATCAAAGATGGATGTTTCAGTGGTTAGAATGAGAATAAGCCAATTAATGGCTATAACGCAGCAAATTTTATTATTCCTATTAATATTTTATTTCATTTAAATAGGTTATTTCTGTGATCCTGAGGATCTTCCTGGACTAGCTCACTTTTGTGAGCATATGCTATTTCTTGGAACTGAAAAGTATCCAAGTACTAGTGAATACACCTCTTTCTTATCCCAACATGGAGGTGGATGTAATGCTTCAACTCTATTAGATTACACAAATTACTATTTTGATGTTACACCAGAGAGCTTAGAAGGAGCTTTGGACAGATTTTCTCAATTTTTTTTGAAACCTTTGTTTACTGAATCTTCAACAGAGTTAGAAGTGAATGCTGTAGATTCAGAACATGAGAAAAATTTAGCTAATGATACTTGGCGAATAGAACAGATAGATAGATCATCAGCAAACCCAAATCATCCCTACGCTAAGTTTGGAACTGGTAATAAGGAAACTTTGGATACCATTCCTAAAGAAAAAGGGACAAATGTACGTGATGCATTGTTGAAATTTCATGAAGATTGGTATTCAGCAAATATTATGGCTTTGAGTGTTCTTGGAAAAGAAAATTTAGATGATCTAGAGAAATTAGTAGTAAAAATGTTTTCAGAAGTAAAAAATAAAGAAATTGAAGCACCAGAATGGCCTGAACATCCTTTTAATGAAGATCAGTTTCAACATAAATGGTTTATAGTACCAATAAAAGATGTAAGAAAATTGAAAATGATGTTTCCATTGCCGGATTTACGTGAAAATTTCCGTTCAAGTCCAGCGAATTATATATCTCATCTTATTGGTCATGAAGGTGATGGATCTTTACTGTCAGCTCTAAAACGAGCTGGCTGGAGTAATTCTCTTGTTGCAGGGATGTATACACTTGCTCGAGGGGGATGTAATTTTTTCAACATTGCTGTTGATTTAACAGAAGAAGGTATTCAGCATGTTGATGATATAATAACTCTGACATTTCAGTATATAAATATGCTGCGTCAGGCAGGGCCTATAGAGTGGATTTTCGAAGAATATAAACAAATTGCTCAAATGGAGTTCAATTTTAGAGAAAAATCATCACCACAGGCATATGTCAATAAAACAGTTCGTGCTTTACAACATTACCCTATGGAAGAAATACTCAGTGGATCATGTCTTCCCACTGAATGGCGTCCGGATCTTATTAATTTAGTTATGGACTACTTGAAACCTCAGAATATTCGAGTTCACATTGTGGGAAAAGCTTTCGAGGAGAAAGAAAATGAAAAAGAGTTTTGGTATGGGACGTCATTCTGTCGAGAAAAAATCCCTGATGATGTTATTGAAAGATGGAGTAATCCTGGTTTGTGTGATGAACTTAAACTTCCAGCTAAAAATGAATTTATTCCCACATGTTTTGATATTAAATACAATGAAAGTATTAAGGTTGAGAAATTCCCAGTCATCATTGAAGATACTCCACTAATGCGGGTGTGGTTCAAACAAGACGATGAATTTCTTCTTCCAAAACTTAATTCAACATTCTATTTCATAAGCCCACTAAGTGCTCTTGATCCTATCAACTGCAATTTAACATACATGTATACGCAATTATTCAAAGACTCTATGAATGAATATGCTTACAATGCAGGTCTTGCAGGTCTTAGTTGGGAATTAATTCCTAATAAATATGGTATTACTTTATCTATTGGTGGATATCACGATAAACATCGTATTCTCCTTACAAAAATTATGGACAAGATGATCAACTTCACTTTTGATAAAAAACGATTTGATATTTTAAAAGAACACTATATCAGAAGTTTAAAAAATTTTGAAACAGAACAGCCATACCAACATGCTGTTTATTACCTTGCAGTTCTACTAGCTGATCAAGTTTGGACAAAAGAAGAATTACTAGAAGCTACAACTTATTTAACTGTTGAACGACTTGAAGAATTCGTTCCTCAACTGCTGTCTAAGCTTCATATTGAATGCTTGGTTCATGGTAATATTACTGAAGCTGAAGCTTTGGAAACTGTCAAGTTAGTTGAGTCTGAACTCACTGGAGATTCGCAGAATGACAAAAAAAGCAGGATTATGGTTCCACTATTACCCCAACAACTCTTATTACGACGTGAAATAAGTTTAGAAAATGGTAAGATCTTTTTTAAATATTTAATTTAACACTTAATAAAATATTAATTGTTCACTTATAGGAGCCAACTTTTTGTATAAAATTGAAAATAAATTGCATAAGTCATCATGTACAGAAGTATACTATCAGAGTGGATTGCAGTCAACTGAATCAAATATGCATTTAGAATTACTAGCACAAATAATGTCAGAACCATGTTTCAACATTTTAAGAACTAAAGAACAATTGGGTTATATTGTATATAGTGGTATTAGGAAGAGTAATGGTGCACAAGGCTTGAGAATCATAGTACAAAGTGATAGACATCCTTCATACGTTGAACATAGAATTGAGACTTTTATTGAGTCAATGCTGGTAAGTTTTTTAGAGACTAATTGTTTTTTATTGTCTATTATCTCTAATAAAAATTATTTCATTTAAGGATCGTCTAGTAAACATGTCAGATGAGGAATTCAATCGACATAAAACATCCTTAGCAACTCGACGTTTGGAAAAACCAAAAATGATGAGTATACTGTCTGGTATGTTTTGGAGTGAAATTATAAGTAGGCAATATAATTTCGATCGTGATAATATTGAAGTTGCATATCTTATGACAATCAATAAAAATCAAATCATCCAATTTTTCAAGGTTTGTTATTTAATGATTATTATTGGATATAAAATTTGATTTTTCATGATTTAAGAATAATGAAAATGATTCATTTTAGGAATTAATTTATCAAAAATCTCCGATGAGACGTAAATTAACAATTCATGTAGTTTCTACAGCAGAAGGTGGTGCAGGATTGAGTGACAGTATGGCAAATGAAATTGAAGAATCGGTTGAAAGTAATATTGCAAATGGTGCAAAATTAATTACTGATATTATTGAATTCAAATCCAGCCAATCTTTGTTCCCTTTGCTAAAGCCGTTTAACAATATACCACGCAAAGATCAACAATCGAAACTTTAAATAAATCAATTAGTTTTTAGATCATATACAATTAAAAAAAAATGGAGTATATTTTATATCCAAATCTCATGATACTTAAAACTCAATTTTGAGTAAAAAATACTAATTAGTTGCTAGATAATTGTATTCTTGTAAATCAACTAGTATGTAGATTATTGTTTGTATAAAATCCTGTCTTTCTATTATTTTTTTTATACTCACGATTGCATAATAAAATAAAACAGCATAATTTTCGTATGTAAAATTAGGAAAAATAATCATGATAGATGGTAACTAAAAGTTATGAAATTTTGTGCCTTCACTTACCAATTGCTATTTTGTTTCTTGAAGAATGCAAGTAATCCAAGTAACTTTTAATTTAGTTTTTTAATTTATGTTACATTAAGTTTTAAATTTAATCCCACATTGCACTTCAAAAGTTTCTGTACACTTTTTTTTATTATTATTCACAAATCACTATCAATAAAAATACATCACTCACTTCTAAACAAGTAACCACATTTATTTCTTCGTCCGCAAAATTATTACGTATTTTATTTTCAAAAACAATATAATAATTGTTACTATTTTGATTATTTAATCGCAAAGATTATAGAATTATATAAATTAATATTATATAAAACATTACAATAAATAGTTATTAATAATTTAAAAGAGAAATTTATAATTTTTTATCATGTAACAACAAAAACACTTTGTCGAAAACTTAAAATAATTGAACGGTCGAAGTTTTCTTGGAAATGCAAACCGACGCGGTCAATTCGCGGAATGAAGTTCCGCTCGGTCGATAACTTATTTTTTGCCGGTAAGTCAGAAAGTTTATTCGCCACCATTATTGACATTTTTTAAACAAAGAGGTCGATTAGAAAGAGACAGACAATAGAGAATTAAGAAAAATGGTTGAAAGTGTGACAGTAGTGTTATAACTGACGTAAACGATGGAAAATTGTAAATATATCGCTGTAATTATAACAGCTGATAATAAGTTATTTTGCGTATGATATCCTAGATAAAAAAATTTACTAAAAAATTATAGTGATAAGTAAACAAATAAATGATTGAAATTTCCTATGATATTCTTCCAAGCATATTATTGAACTGTGTACTAATGTATTCTTGGAAATGATGTTAATAAAATAGTCAAGAATTCTTACAAGTATTATATCTAAGCTTTATCAAGAATGCAGAACAGCTTTAATAATTTTGATACATAGTTATTAAAATTAATGAACATAGAAATGGATAGTAATACATGTCATATGATTGACAATATTGTATCAACATCGTGTCCTGACATGTCCAAAGGACTATTGCCTACTAATGACAATGTTAATTGCAACATTAAATCATCAAACATAGGTATGAATATTTTACTAGATTTTTTATAATTAATTTTAACTACATTCACCGGAAAAAAATAATTTTTAAAAATATTGATCTATTAAATTTATTGATGATGTTTACAGATGATTTTACTGAAAAAATGGATGTTGCTGCCTTAAAAACTTGCCAAGCAATAGAAAGCAATGTTTCGCCTTTGGTTGAAGAAAACTTTAATCAAAATACAATGCAACTAGTGATAAAACCAAGTATTACATTAGAATCTTCCAGTATGGATACCTCTACTGATTATAAAACAATGGCAAATTTGCCTGCTGTAAATAATTCGATAGAGTCATCTGTCAGTAATGGCCAAGAACAAAATAAAATTTTTGAACAGCCAACATTAAATGACCAAAATAAATTTGTCAAATTTTCGCTGCCATCAAATTCGATTAATTTAATACAGTCTAGTACACCTTTTATAAATAAAAGCAAACATTTATTTAATCTTATCACTGAAAAGTCTACAAACATCATGGAAAGAACTTTATTACCACAGTATTTAGTTGTACGAAATGATTTAAACGATAAAAAGAGACTAGAATACACAGTTACAGCAAACTCAATGAAAAGTTCAGAAGAAAAAGTTCAAGAATCTAACCCAATGAGATCAAGTGTTAATATGAATGAAAAGAATCAAATAGCTCAACATGAACAGCATCACAACATGGAAAATGGTAGTATTAATGAATCAAATGATATAAATAAGAAATTATTGAATACTGAAATTACGAACAGTATTGAAAACGATAAAGATAATTTAAATAGTAAAGATAAAGTTTTTTCTCAAATAATTCATGAAGATAAAATCAAGCCAATTGATGAAGTTGATTTAACAAAGCAAACAACGGACGAAATTTTGAATATGGATTATACAGAATTGTTAAAAGAATATAAACGTATGCGAGACGAAAAATTGATGTTGGAGGTAAAAGTAAAACGATTGGAAAGCTGTACGTCTAAGGTGAATAATGGTGAAGAAGAGGTAAGTAATATTGATGATCGTGAAAAGACGATAGAAAGACTTACAAATGAGTTACGAACTGCACTAACACATCAGGATGAAATGCAAAAAGAATTAGCTATGGCTAATAGGGAAAAAGAAAGTATGGTAATGAAATATGTAGGAAGTGAGAAACAATTATTGGACAATCAGAAAGCTAAAAATCTGGCAGAAAAGAAAATAAAGGATTTAGCTAGAGATTATGAAATGCTTGAATGTAAGTGGAAACATGCTCATAATGAACGTATAAGAATTAGTAACATACTTGATGCGAGAAGTAAAGAGTTATTGGAATTACAAAAAGAAGTTGATAAATTGAAAGAAGATATAGATGTTAGAGAAGTTAAGCTCAAGTGGACTCAGACAAAATTAAAAAGTGAAATGGAAATGCACAAGGAAACTCATGAAAAATTAGACAAAGCTTTGATTCAAATAAATCAAATGAAAGAAGAGTTTGAAAGAATTCGAAAAGAGTCTCATGATACTATAAAGAAATTCCAACAATCAGAAGAAAACAAAGCTGTAACTTTAGACCACCAACTGAAGGAGCAGCATGCACAGCTTATTTTAGAACGGCATGTAACTGAAGATAAAGAAATGTTAAGATTACAATTAGTCAAAGAAGTTGAAACGTTAAAAAATCGACAACATATTCTAATGGAAGAGAATAATACTTTAAGTCTAAAAATTGAAGAGCTAGAAAAAAATAAACTTGATTATGAAAATAATATCAGTAATTTGAAGGCTATTTCGGATCAAAGACAAAAGGAAATAATTGAATTAACTGAGAAGCTTTGTAATTTAAACAAATTAAAATTAGAATTAATCAATAAAGAAGAATGTCTTGTTGCAACTCAAGCTGAATTAAATAAATTGAAATCAGCGAATAAAGAATTGCAAGTAGATATGGAATGTTGTTTACAAAGAGAGTCAAATATGTTAGAATTTACTCAAAAATTAACAGATAAAAATGTTCAACTACAATCAGAATTTTCTGCCATTGAAGCAAAAGCTAATCAACTTCAAGTGGAACAGGGCCCATTGCATGAAACCATAGTTCAATTGAAGGCCAAAGTGAAGACACTTCAAGATAATTTGACAGCAGAGAAAAATAAAAGGATTGAAGAGTGCGAAATTTTAGCTAGACATGTTGCAGAGCAAACACAGTTAGCTCAAAATCTTACGCAAATGCTTGAAGATAGTCGAGGAGAAAATACTGTCTTAAAACGGAAACATCAGATGTCTATAAAAGAATTGACCCGAGAGTTACAGCAACTACGTAAAAAACTTGAAGCATTTGAAGCCAAATCTTCTAACGCATTGAGTACTCAAGGTGACGGTATTTCTAGAGCAGCGTCGAGTACATCACTTAATGCTGGTAATATTAAATGATTTTTAATTCAATTTATCATTTTTTTATATGTATATAAATATTGTATGTTGAAAATATCGCGTGATAATGTTTTTAATTAATTAATTTAATTTGTTATAGAAAACGTATCGCAGAATGGTACTCCATCATTTGATACTATAGGAAACAATGAAATATTATCCTACAACAATCTTGATAAAAATGCTTTGATAGATAGAATAATAAAACTGCAACGCACCAATGTTAAACGCGCGGAAAAATTGGACTTTTTAGAGGAACATACAAGAGCATTGGTTGCAGAGTTGCAAAAAAAAACAAAAATTATTCAAAACTATATATTGACCGAAAATTTCGATGCGATGGGAAGCAATGAAAGAGATAAATATAAGGTAATCTATCTTTTTTTTTCTAAAACTCTTTAGTAGTAGAAGTAGTGTAATAATTAATCTAAAAATAAGCTCCTTAATTACTAATATCACTCTATTAATTAATAATATACAATACTTATTTTTGTTATTGCTAACAAAAGAATTTGAAGAGTCATCGAGATGCTGTAAGTAAATCAATGCATAGAAGAAAATGATTTTTTTTTTAAGTTTTCTAGTTATTTATTATTGTTAATGGATAATTATTTATTGGCAAATTATCATTTATCATTTTCTCTATTAGGCTGAATTGATAAAACATGGAGGAATTATGGCTTCAGTATATCACCAACGAGTGTCTGATGATAACATGACGCTTGAATTATCCTTGGAAATAAATCAAAAGCTTCAAACAGTTTTAGAAGATGCTTTGCTGAAAAATATTACTTTAAAGGTATTTTATCTTCAGCTATAGAGATAATTTTTTTATATTTGATTCTATTAACTACAATAATTTATTCGACAGGATAATATTGATACTCTTGGTGAAGAAATTGCCAGGTTAACGATCCAAAACCAACAAAAGACAACGAAATGATAAAGATAAAAAATATTCATTGAAATTTATTTTAATTTTCACGGGTATCTATCATAATTTTAAATACTAAACAATTATCCAGTAACTTATAAATTTTTTGTTATTGTTTTTTTTTATTTTATGCATAAATGTTTATTTTATTCTAAAACTCGAAAATATAAAAATTTCCAAAATCAGTAGCATATGTATATATAACAATAGTCATCAATGGACATATAAGTACCAAAATAATATTGATAAAACATGTATATTGAAAAATAATAAATAATTTATGTGAACTTACTTTTATGAAGTAAAATTGTTATTCTTCTATTCAACAGAACCTATTCAATTTTTAATATGAAAACAATATTTCTAGAAGGAAATTTAAAGTAATAAAAATTGATTACTGCGATAAAATATTTGATAATTCGTTGCTGATGCATTTTTTATTTTATTTTAATCATGAGCATATAATCATATGACATCTTTAATTTTCTAACAACTATATGAAGATATTGCTTTTTGTACACTGCTTTTAATATACATTTACACTTTTACACATACACACATTCATAATTAAAAATTTTATTATTCATCTTTTTTTTTTCCTATTTTATTAAACATTTTGTGAAAAGCACTTTTAGCTATAATCCTATTCTTTTTTTCTTATCAAACTATTTTATTATCAGTATCAATATTATTTGTTTCATTACTTTTATCATCTTTGATTAATCCTTCACCGTAAATAATTTATCATCATTAGCTGTATTTGAATGCTATGTAAATGATGTTCTTTTAGCAATCATATGAATTATACGCAAGTTTTATTTAATCTTTTTGGGATGAAACATTGAAAGAGCATGTCATTACCGTTTCATAAATAGGATTAGGTATAATGATCAATTATTGACAATAAAAAAAAGAAATGAACAATGAGATTAATAAAATATTGTTTGGCATCGTTACATTTATGTTTAAATATCTAGATATTATAATTTGGAAATTATTGAATCACGTTCAAAAGAATATTGTTAAGTATTTTTTTTTATCACAAAACTAAAGAAAATATACTGATTTTTTTTATGAATAATCAATTTTTTTAATAATTTCATTTTATGAGTGTGACAATAACAATTATAATAAAATAAAGCATTAATTATTATAAAAAATAATAATAATTACAATGATGATTATATTACACTAATGTTAAATGTTATAACAATACTAATTATTACAAAAAAAAAAAAACGAATTGATTACATATCTTACAATCTAAGTAAAGAAAGATCTTGTATTTAATTGTTTTCCAATCAAATTTACAGATACAAATATTGTCGAATAATTGAAACTAAATCTAACAGCGATATAACTATGATGTATGATGTAAGCAATTGTTTGAAAAATAATGAACAAACCTAACAAAAAAAATTAATCAAAAATAACTTAGTATGATACTTATTACAAAAATGATGAGATAGAAAATGGCTAGTAGTCTTTTAAGTGACGAGAGTGAATGACAGTCAATATTAGAATTATTTTGATTTTCATTTTTCTTTTAATTCGAGTGAACATTTTTATTATGTTCACATTATTTCACTCGTTATTGTTATTTTTTCAAATACCAAGATTAATCAACAATTATTATTGGTTTACGGGCATACTAAAAAGCACCATTTGGATTAAAAAAAAATATGAATCAACATAAAAATAAAATATAAATAGAAGAGCATGTATTACTAAATTTTCTATATAAAAATTACTAATTATTAAGTAGGCGTATGAAAATTTTTTTATAACATCCTATTGATCTTTTTCTTTCTTAGATCATATATCCTGAAAATTGTAGTTTCATGGAGATTACATAAAAATTGTTAAATTCTTTCGGATATCGATAATTACCGACTTAAAGCTTCTTATTATATTTGAATCACGCGAATATGAAAAATTTAACACAGTAACTTTGAAAATTTTATCACTAAGTTCTTAGTAAAGCCAATACTTATGTATTATGAAAAAATAACATTTTATACTAATACAGAGTGCACTTCTATCAATTTTATGAGATTATATTAATTAACATATTTTTCATATTAAATTTCAGTAGACAATTAAATACAACAAGTCGGCGAAATATTGTAGAAATATGTTAATCAAAATTACATACACATATTAATCATGAATGATTATTATTAATAAATTACACTGAATTGTTTTTAAATAAAATGGTATTGAGAGACGAAATATTTTTAAGCTGAGTAAAAATCAAAATTATTTTTTAAACAATTGCACATCATAATATTTGTTATGTATCGCCTAATTTACCACATTCGTTTCTTTAGTTTTAGTTATAATAATAATTATAATAATTATAATGAAAAACAAATATTTATAACCAACTTTATACATAATGAAAATATATCACAGTATCGTCAATTGCAGCCACGGTTTAACAAAATATTATGATAATTATTTTTTAGTTAATTCATTGCTAGATGAATCAACTATTTTTAATACTCATTGCTTGAAAATACTTGTCCCTCATCAGTGTTTCTTTCAATTTTTTTTAATTCTAATTTTTTTTCACATTTACGTTTAGTAATAAAATTATTTGCATTGTAATTTCTACATAAATCTACGTATTGTTATTAATCAACAGAAAAAAACCATTGTTTAAAAAAATGATATGTAGATTGTATACTTTAAATGGTCATTAATGATCACTATTGTATTAAATTAGCAACAACTATTTTCAACTATTTAGTGGTAGTGACAATTAATTGAAAAAATGGTAATAAACATTCCTAATCAGCCAGATTAATTTATTTACGTATATGTGTTTGTACCATTTAATGTCTAAGTATTTTATTCATTCTTTTGGTATAGACATTTTGTTTATTTCATGTATATTTGTTGAATATGCCACTTATATTTGTCACCATATTTAACAATAATATGGCAAAGGCACCCGGAAGAGAAACAACGTAGACAGTTTTAATAATTAAAAATAATAATAATAATAAAATAAAAAATTTCATTATTTTACAAAGCGGCCATCATTCAAAAGAAATTATTAGTTAATACTAATTTTATTGAAATGATTACTTTTAATGTACAAAAAATAAAACAAAAATTACTAATTTATGCTAATTAACAAATTTAGTTTCATTAGAGGTAGATAAATGTGAAATAAAAATTGCGTTATGAGTTCTTTTTGTTATTATTTACTTTTGATTATACTTGATAAAATTATTTAGAAATGTAAAGTTAAGAATAGAAATGTTAAAAAAATATTTTTTATTTTCTTAATGGAATAAATTAATTTTTTCTATTATTTCGGCTTTTTTTTCTTCAAAATAGATGGCCTAAGGTGTCACGCATTCTCATTAAGAGTGTCAATAATATAAAATTCATAATACGTATTGTATTATTAATGTTATCCAGTTTACAAAGCAAATTATTGAAATACTAATGCTGAGGAAAATTCACAGCTATAAATGATATTCATATATACATTCATTCAATTAATTCACATATTCACAAACATACAATCCTATTTGGTAGTATTACCTGTATTTATCATATGAACGTAGATATTTATGTACAAATGACAAGTGGAAAAAATAAAATGGGCTTTTCAGGGTTCTTGAAAGCTGAATTTTATAAAATAATTCCAACTACCAATTTATTATTATTCCTAACTAAAAAAATTTTTTTCCTAAATAACAAACAACTAAAATCAATTAACCATTTTTTTTTCTTTTTGTAATTCAATTCAACTAAATATCATAACATACTTTTTAAAGAAATTATTTGTTAAATTTGTTTCTAGTAATGGAAAAATGCAAAACGAGATTAAACAAAGGTGATGAATTTTTCAAATATAATCGACGTTTTACGATTGAAAACGGACGGAGGAATGATGTGATGGTGATCGATAAACCGCATGAATTAGCACATACCAAGAGCAGGAAAATAGGCACCCGTAATCTCGATGATTGCTAGCGTTAAAGAATATTTAGAATCCTAGGTCAATCATTAGTTGTGCCACTATTACCGAAGTAATCCCCTGCATCTCCACGACAAATTGGGCAAGTTCTATTTGACTGAAATTTAATAAAAAAATAATTAATTGAATGATTTAGAAACAAAAAATTTTTTTATTTTTAATTGTAAAATATTCAATAATGCTTACTTTTAACCATTTATCAATACATTTCGCGTGGAATTCGTGTGAACAAGGCAATACTCTCAATGATTGTGGCTGTTCAAAATCGCACATACAAACAACGCAATTTGTTTGATCTCCTTGATGTGTATCAGGGTTGAATTTGTACGAAGGTAACTGCTCCACCTCGGCCCGTGTTAATCCCCGAGGCTTAGCTTCACCTAATCTTTCAGCAAGCGATAGTAATGCTTCGTAATTTTCTGTTTCAGCAGATTCGGGTGAAGATAACTCCGCTTGACTATACGGTGATAATGGTGGATTGCTAAACATTGCTCTGAAAAAAAAATATAAATAAATTACACAATATCTTTTATATTCAAATTTTTAAATATTCACCATATTAAACATTCAAAGTTGAAATTATTCATTAACCTTACTAACTTCAAACAAGTTAAACTAGATAGAAAAAAAATTCTTCAGTTTTTAACTAGATTGAAAAGTATAAAAAAACTTACAAGAAATGTAATAAAAGTCCAGGATAGCCGGTAGGAGGTAGAGGTGGTGTTCCTCGCCATCTATTTGCTCGTTGACGTCGTACATTAGATGCAGCACGTCGAGATCGTGACTGAAGAAGTTCTAGTTGATTATTGCGTGTTTCAGATAAAAATAGTGGTGGTGGTGTTGGTACTTGAGCAAGAGCTGGAGGTGAGTATGAGTGTGGTAGAGCAAGTGGTGGACCACCATTGCCCACTCGATGATGGAGGTGAGGTCCGTCTATTAATTCTAATTCTACCTCTCGCTGAAAAATAATATTAATATATTTTTATAACAGTTATTAAACACTAATGTAATATTACTGAAGCTAGTAATTCATAAAATTCTCAAATAAATGAAGTTTTACCCTAATAAAGTGGATAAAATAATTACCTGTTGAGATAATTGGTGGTGAGCTGGATAATGAGTAGTATGAACAGGTGGAGGTGGTGGATGAGGATGAGGATGTGGATGAAGAGCAGCAACGGGTCCACCTGGTGGTGTTGGATATCCTCTTGGTGTTGTATTAATTAAACTATGTCCAGGGTGTCCTGGATGTCCGGGTGGATAATGCCCATGATGATGATGATGCGTCACCTAAAATACAAAAGAAAATTTAATTTAATTTCAATAAATGAATTAACTTTTTTTTCAATAACACGAAATTTTTATTCTCAATGATAGTGACACATTTATTTCCTATGAGTAATCAATGACTCAAATTACTAGATTTTATTTTAACAATTAGGTTGCTAAACGGAAAGTCCATTTAGTGTAATAGATGCCAATTTAGCATTAAAATAGAATAATTCAATAAATATATAATTTTACCTGACAGGAGTGAGCAAATGCATGAGCACCAGTTGGAGCATAAATTCCATGAAGTTGGCATGGAATACGATAGCCAGTAGCTTGCGGATGCCAAAGTGGTTCACCACTGACAGTAACTCCTAAACCTGATACACCAACTTGGCCGACTTCAACAACAACAGGACCGTTAGATCCTTGAGTAGGATGATGTCCAGTACCAACAGGATGATGAGAATGATTTTGGTGTCCATTATGAATGTTGTGATGAGAATTGTGGATACTATGATGAGAATTATGAATATTATGATGGGAGTTGTGAATATTGTGGTGTCCACCATGGATTGAGTGATGAGAATTATGGATTGTTGGATGAGAATTATGCATTCCAGGTATAAATGGATACGAAAGAGTAAATGAATCAGTATAACGAGGATAACGATTTCTGATTGGCGGACTACCACGAGTACTCATATGATTACGTGGCGATCGCCTTTGTGGCACTTGAGTTAGCTCCCATGGTGCTTGATTTGTATGTAATGGCGGTGTTTGAACTGATGACGTCGGCTCAGGAACTTCCAAACCAGGCACAGAACCATTTCGAGATATCCTTCGTCGTTTTCTCGAAGGTGATTCACTTTTTCTTCCATCATCTTGATTACTTTGTCTATAATATGCCGGTGATGTTTGCAATTGGACAGGACTATGAGCAAGTTGATTAGTGGCTTGAGATGAGCGTCTATATTCTATGTCCACTCCATTGCCATTTAAGTTGGGACTTAAATTCATCAAAGGCCCTCTCATGGTATTTTCCTAGAAACAATTCACAATCTAATAAGTAAATTATATAATTATATTTAAAATTGTGTTTAAATTATTTCATCATCATCTTACTTGACCACAAATATTGATCCTAAGTGGAGGTGAATTTGGCTGATGACCACCTTGATCCTGACTAAAGTGAGAAGAAGGTGGCTGTATCGATGCAGTTGGGGGTGTAGGTTGTGCAGGTCCACGTGACGATAGATTGTGCTGCTGAGAACTTGCTTTGTATCCTACATTGGCCCCGCCTGGAGTACTGTGATAGGAAACCTCCTTACCCGTAGGAGCCGAGGACGTACTAACCCCAGGACAATCCCTAAAACAACAAAGTCATATTATTTTCATCTGCAGCCTTAAATGAACCCCTATTTATCTTAATGTTAGCATCTGAAAAAACTTTTTACTCAGAAAATTATTTACAGTAATAAAAGAATATTTGATGAAAACTCATTGCTGAGAAAGTAATAATTTAGAAAAAAAAAAAAATATTATATAAAAGATTACTGTTCTTTATAAAATATTATTCCTGAAAAAAATGGTATTATTTTAAAATTGAATATATATAAATAGTAATAATAATAATATTAATAGGCACATTCTCAAAACATGAAATAGAAAACACACAAAGGATTTAAAACATTCTAAGGCAATTTTAAAAAAGTGCACGTGCGTAAACCATACAACATATTTAATAATACCATCAATTATTGGTATATTAAATATAACAAATAATTAGTTGATAGAAAGAAGTAACAGAAATGAAAAAAAAAGATACTTCTGCTTCAATTATTCATACACGATCGTGATCTATGACGTTGGTTTTTTTTTATTATTGACGATTAAATTTAAATTGAATAAATATAATAAATGTTTAAATAATATTATAACAGAGAGTTGATAGGGAAGAAATACCCATTGTGATATCGTGCTGACGATCCTTGACGATAGGGGTACTCCTTGTACTGTGAGTTAAGCTGGTTGTGTTGGGAATGCTGATTGAGTGAATGCCAGCTGGAACGGCTGTGGGTCGGTGCAGAACGAGCCAACGGCCCTGATGCTGAGCCTCCCCCGACAACGTTCCTATATCGGCCCTGCATACTTAAGCCCCGATGTTGATGATTACCCGGACCATTCATTTTCTCCTGACTCTACTTCTCTCTTATATTCTTAAGATATATCAGGGCTAGTCTGTATGGCCCTTGATTCGCTGCGGTATGTCTCACTTAATCGTTGGAGTCGTGGTAACAACCCCGATGTTATAGTTGAGTCTTACGTTGCCCTCTCACTCAATTCTCTGATTCAGCTGCTGCCGAGGGCCAACAGCAACCTGGCGAATCATTGATAGACTGAATTATCAAACGGGCATTCAGACTCATCATTCACTATTTTATATCATCAAACATCTCTTTGTTTTGTTATTATTTTTTTTTAAATATGTTTGTCAATGTTAATATATTGTTGTATATTTTGTGTGATTTAATGTTTGTTATTTAGAGTTAAAATTCAGCCAATATCCTAAAGACTATAAATAGACAATAAAAAAATTCCTTATAAATTTTATGGATATTTTTCTACCTCAACTATTTCGCTTTGCCCAATTTCCTCTGCGAAATTATTTAGTAAATTCATCTCTTAATATTAATGCACGTGGAAGTAAATAATGATCAAAGCAATTTTCCTATAAAATTCAGTTATTTTCTTAAAGTCACTCTCAAATGATTTCCTCTTCTTTATGTATCGATTGTGCAAATAAAAGTGAAAAGTAGAAATAAAAAAAGGTCTAAAGAATATTATTATAGCAATCTATAAAATGGTGACAATTCAATAATAATACTTGATGTTCACTGACTTGATATTATATTATATATAGCAAAATGGAAACCGGCTTGAAAGATTTAGTTGGTGAGACCGAAATCCGAGAAAACGATTAAGTGGACCGGAATTTAGGCCTCGTACCGTTGCTTTCCAACAGCGGTATTCGTCCACGGTCCTACTATACAAATTTACCGGGTGCTAGTCGCTTTCAAACGCGAACCTGACATTGTCATATACATTTCAGGTTTAAATTAAGATAAAAAAAAATGATTCATAATTTATTTCTACATTAATAATATTCTAATGTGATTTGTTAATGAGATTTTTAAAATTCTTTTATCCATGTTCCAACATCAACATCACCATAATGAATGTTCACCTAAAGATTTTATTTATTTATTGTAGAAAAAAAAATGTAACAATTGAACCGTATCTTCAGTCACACATGTATCAAAGAAGCATAGACAGAAGATTAAAAAGAAATTCAGTGGAATATAAGTTCCTTTCTATCTTTTACCATACGACTGGATCCCAGAATAATAAAGATCCCCATGCACATTTAAGAAGCAACAATAGTCCTTTCTGACCCAGGTATAACACATTTTACCCAAGGGAATTTCCTTGGAGTATTTCCACAAAATTCCAATATTTTATATTATATGCATCAGGTATAATTTGAACACATGTACTCGAAATGGAAGAAGTTTATCCATCCTTCACTGATCACCTATCATTACCTTTACCTACTTTCATTTGTTTCATTCAAGATCATCAGTATTAAGGAATTCAAGTAAGTATTATACAATAAATGGGAAAATTTTAAGTAAACATTTCCAACATTAATATTTCAACCTAATCGTCTTTAAGGAGCCTGGGAAAATTGAAATTTCAAAATTTAAATGACTTCTGTGAGACATCATAAGGGCTTTGTTTTTTTTCTTCCCCTCCGTCTATCAAAATGTTTTTTAAGTTGAAGAATAATACAGGTTTATGATCTCATGTAGATCAAGCAAGAGCATGGATACCACCTGCTGCCTTTTACCCACGCGGTATCGCTTTATTTCTCCAATCAGACGGTTTTGTACCATATAAGTGCTCCAACTGTGATAACCATGTGTACGAAGCATCAAAGGAAAAATAAAAAAAAAATTTTTTTCAAAGAATGTAAAAAATTATCTTTCAAACTTATGTACTTTTAACAAAAGAAATGATGAAAAAATAATACACTAGTGCCTGCTAAATAAATATCTATCAATTGGAAAGTCTAACAGATTGTTTTATTGACTAATTTTTCTTGAGAAAAATTTTTCCTAAAAAGCTGATAAGAAAGAAACTTGAACTAATTTCCACTGAATTGACTAGAAAAAAACCTGATAGTGAAGGTTACAATCATCACCAGAAATATTGAATAAATAATAAGAACATGCTTTAGAAATAATTTGTGAATAAATGCAAGAAGAGAAAAAGAAATAATAATGAAATCTTTGAGTATTTACCGTAGAGGATAATAATCCTGAGTTGATAACATTTTATCCAAAGGTGGGAATTGGAGTAACAAAGAAACAGATGCTCAGTTAAACACAAGAAAGTGCACAATATGATGAAATTTACACATTAAAAAAGGTGAAAACAGAATAAATAACTTGGTCTTATATCGACGAAATAGCCCAACACTCCACGCACGACGGACCAAAGTAAACTGAAACTGACTGAGCAGGCGGTAGATCGTATTTGAACCGAAGAGCCCAACATACGTAGACAGTAGTAGACATCTAGGAAAGTAGAGGGACGGACAAACACATGGACGGTATGGATGCACGACCAGCACGACCAGATTGTGCAGTAAAGAAGGGGATTTACTCACTCGCGTATTCGTTCTTTGAGTGGGCCCATTTTTTCTTCATCTCTCAAGTCATTTAAAAAATTTTTTCTCAAGACTTATTTCATGAACCTTCATATAACTATGTCCTCGTCTATTCTGTTTTTTTTTTTTTATTATTTTATTGGAAAATTACATTCGATACTACGTGCACTATGAATATGGAAAAAGGACATTTTTACAATGCGATTGTATTTATAAATTGATTTGAAAAAAATATTACTGCCAATAAATAATTTTTTGAGTTCCCACGAACTTTGGCAATTACTCTATTATATATTCAATAACTAAATTTGCCACTTTAGATCGTTTATTAAATTTTAAAGTTTACAATGTCATTGTATTCTTTAAAAACTAATCATTTTCTCTAACTTTATTTCAAACTACCAAAAATAATATTTATATACAAATTTTTACAAATACAAAATTGTACCAAGTTGTTGCAAAAATTGGAGCAGACTATTACACAACAATAGAATTAATTCAATAAATTGGTTGTCAATTATTAATCAAGCACCCTGACCAACATCTATTCAGTAGGAATCAAAATGAACGATAAATAAAAAAAAAATATTTATACCAAAGTCTTGTGTAATGTCTCCATTAAATAAAATGACAAAAGAAAACATTTATTTATTGTTTTCAATTTAAAATGATTGAAGTGTAAATGTAATTAAATATTTAAATGTAAAAAAGTCTAAAATAAAAATTAATCAGCACAGTCGTTACAGTAGTTAGAGGCTCACTGTGTCATGGAGTTTCCCACAAGACGATTTGGTTGTGCACGTCTTGAAATTGTTTGTCGGGAAAGTGAGTTTCGGTACGTGACTGTTTAATTTTACGTAATTTAACTGACTCGTGAATTATTCCAATAGAATAAAAGAACTATTGTAGAGTTTTGAATAAAATAATTAATTGGCAGGTCGATTTTAAAACTCAATTTTACGACCTTTCAAAGCATATCCTTTTACAATTACATCCTATTTCATTATCATATATACCATGAGAGGTAAATAAACAGAAACTCATAGAGAGGAAAAACCATTTACAGAAACAAACGTTATTTCTACTTTTTCTACTCAAGATATCATCAGCAAATTATTACAAAAGTCTCTGTAGATTTTCATCACAATTATTTTATTTACATTTATTATATTCTTTATTTACCGTCAATTATTAAATATTTATGCTAATAATTATAATTAGTACATCCATCACAAAGAACTAAAATCAACAAAACAATATAAAATAAAATTTACAACAAATATTTGCACAATAATCTTTTTTTAAGATCATAGCAATTTTAGCAACAACTTAGTACGTATCTTATTGACTTGGTTAATAATAAAAATGATAAAAAACTAACTTATTGTTAAAAATACAAAGTATTTATTAATTCAAAACCATTTAACCTTCTTCATTATAGATAGTTAATATATTTTTAATAGCTATGGATGGTGTGAACCCAAATTAAAAATTAATCATCCAAAAGTAATTTAATATCTAAGTATTGAAACAACAACACAATAAATGTACATGAAGTTTTATGTAAGAAATATATTTATTTATACAAGTAATAGAATAAAACACATCAATGAGAGACAACAGATATAAGGGGATGCAGTGATAATATATATGTATATGTGTACGTATATGTATATCATTAAAGTATTGATAATTAAAGAGATGTACTAGAGTTGAGGAGAAAAAGCTTTAGCGTGACATGCGCGAGACGTAACGCGTGCGACAAAGGAGATGTAGATTCTAGAATAGCTAGTTTATCAAAACGAGAGAATGATAAAGCTTTGCGCATGAATAATAAAACGCAGTAAATGTAGTAAATGTAAAAGCTTGTACTTCTTAAATTTTTATTATCATTAAATGTTACTGATAATTATATTATTAAATTAAGTATTATACCACAAGAAAGGTAACTAATAATAATAGTATCAACTATAATATCTAGATATATATAAAAATACAAATATGTAACGTACCAATTGATGAGTAAGTTCAGAGCGACGTCATGTTGCTGAAAAGTGAGACAAACACCCCCGCGTTGTGTAGAGCAATGATGGCTACGATTGCTGTGTTTCTCTGGTGAATGCTTGTGAACGAAAACACGAAGTAGAGGGACCGTTTTGCGTCTCTCTACGTCTCTCACTTGTGTTCACTTGGTATAACTGCTCGAATCGTAGCGGCCCCACCCATAGTGGGATCTTTTTAAGTCCAAATGTTCGATTAAAATCACGTTTTTTTATTCAACGTTTTCTTATTTCAACACCTTGATTACTGCAAAAAAATCATCAGTAAAAAATAGATTCAGAAAAGATTAATGAAAAAAAAAAATACCAACTTTCAGTTTTAACCAACTTATATACATTCAGAAACCTTTTCTTCTCACTCTCACTTGAATATCCTGCTGTCAGTTGAGCTGATGGTACGCGTTTGATAGATGTTTACTCAACGACATTATCAACAATACATTTCTTTAATAAATTTTTTCAATAACTTGGTACATATATGTACATGTAGATATATATCTTGATGACATTAGAACGTGAGTTCTCAAGTCAGCCAATGCTAATGAGTCGATAAATACTATGTAGAAATTGAAAGCATTGACATGAAATGCGAATCTTTGTTCCACACCAATACTGATCCATCCATTAGCGATTGTTTGATTAGTGTTTCTATTATTAATGATACTTTTTTTAAATTGTATACATAACACTAATTTAATACCAACAATAACGATAATCAAACTAATTGTAGTAATTTATGTACAGATTGTTCACGATTAATTAATTATTCAGCGAATTATAATATATTTTTCATTGTATTGATGATAAAGAAAAAATTAAAAATAAAAACAATGCGAAACATCACTATGAACTGAGAAGAGCAGAAGCAGAACAGAGTTTAATCATGGCAGAAAATTCATCCTATGCCAGCGATGACGACGAATTAATTTGGAACTAATCGAAGTTCTGGCTTTCACTCTGGAGGCAGCATCATACAATAACATCTATCCAGATAATTCTAAATGATTAATTCATTTCGAATATTACATTTTAATTAATAATCATTAATTAATTTATTAAATAATCAATTTAAAAATGTTTAAATAAACGATTTGAGGACATTCCCACAATTTACCATAACTCGATAACTTGTTACCGACGGTCACATTGTACAGTCGATCATATCGGTGTTGACTTATTTATTACCAACAGATCTCTGATGATAATTTTATTACTTTTCGCGGGGAAACCAAGCATCAATGAAGTCGAGTGTACAAATAATTAATAAATATAATTAGGAAGAATATTTATTCATAAAATGAAGAAATTGAATCTGATTAAGCTTTTTCTATACCCCATATGATAAATTCAACTATTAATGAGGTATATTTACATAAGAAACTCCATCATGTCTATTTGTTGTTCAATTTTTTGAAATAATATTTGGAGATTTGTCTAATACTGTGTATGTTCCCAGGAATTTATGATGACAAATAAAATAAACAATTTAATTATTTTTACCAATGATCCGAAGATAATGAACGAATACTAAGCATTTGTTTTGACATCTGTTAAACTATATGACCTGTGTCAGTAGTATCGTCACACTAGAACATTTTGGAGTAAAGTTTGAAGTATGTAGTGTTTAATGTAGTTTTTATTACAATAATAATAGAATATTGTTTTAGGCATTGTTCAGTTCATTATTGGTATCAAAATTGTTTAAAGGTCATATTTAATGTTAGAGGCTCTTTAGAGTGACTGTATTGTGTCGTACGTTTATGTGCTTGTGTCCCCACATTTAGGGTGAACAGACCCTTCGTTTTATCATTACCGTCAATTTGATAGTATTAAACACACCTATATGTAGATATATTATACATATAAAGGTATACATGTAATACGTATTCGTATCTCATTATCGAACAAAACTATATTGTAGAGGTTATGTAGCGACAGAAAAATGGCTACTAAAATCAATAAATGCTCTATAGAGGAAAGAAATTTGTTACGAAATGCTTTTAAAGACGAGAACAAGTTAGTGCAGTAGGATGGAGTAGTTTTCAGTTAACGTAGTAATTTCTAAAAATAAAAAAAATTATATAAACCGATTATGTTTATGATAAGTGTATGTTTCTTACGATCAATGAAGTTTACCAAAAACAATTTTTAGTGATTATTATTTAAAGGGATATGTGTATATGTATCTTAGTTGTTTGGTAAATGTCCTATTACTATGGACTTTTTTTTAATGCTCATTTTGGCTGTGATTATATTTACATGTGGAATAATATGTACGTTGGCTGTGGAATTTTATATTTTGAAAAAATACCTCGAGGGTGCTCCAAAAGCAAAACCTCCTGGGAAAATTCCATCTTATGGGAAAGCAGTATTACCTGACGAATTATTAAAAAGTCTCAATGACGAGAAAAACAAATTTACTAGTAATTTATCTAGAAGTCATCAAAACTTTTCACAAGGAAATGAAAACTTAGCTATTAATTTAACGCTGCAGTTTTTATTTAATGAGTTAAAGCATGCTGAACGTGTGAGATTATGGCTATATAGGAAATTAAATAATGAATTTAAAGAATTATTAACACAAACAACAACTGGTAGATTGTTTGATAGCGTACAGGTAATTAATATTTAAAAAGTTTACTTCTCTTGTCATTTGTTTTTAATAATTAAAAATATTTGTTAAAAAATTATTCAATAGTTAAGAGAATTGAATCTCGGTACTCAATTTCCAACAATCAAAGGACTTGAAGTAGCAGATTCGGTTATTGATCGAGACACTGGATTACTGGAAACATTGGATTTATCATTGGATCTCCATTACTCAGGAAATTTTCAACTCTCTATTGATGTTAAAATGTTATTAGGAAAAACAGCATATCTCTCATTACAAGGTAAATAACTTAAAAGACAATTATTTATAAATATAGGAAGAAACAATTGTTGTGAATAATTTTTTTTACTGTTTTTCTTTCTAGTAAAACGTATCACAGGAAAGGCCAGACTGCAATTCACAAGAATTCCATATACTCATTGGTCACTTAGCTTTTATTCTGAACCTATCTTAGAATTGGAGGTTCAATCGCAATTTCAAGGACGTCAATTACAACCACAAATAGTTTCATTAATTACTGGACAAATTAGGCGAGCTATTAGACGGAAGCATACATTGCCACGATATAAAATGCGATACAAGCCATTTTTCCGCAGATTAAATGATGAAGATATCGATTTATCTGAGGTAATTGGTCAATTTTATTCCATTTTGTTGTATTTAATTAAGTTACTCACAAAGTTTATTATATGCACTATTAGTCATGCGTCACAATTCTTATTTTTACTTTGAATAACAGATACAATCGTTATCCTTAACTAAAAAGAATTAAAGCACCGGAATTAAATTTTGTTCAATTTTTATTTTTAATTACAAAATAAATAAATTAATGACAATAACACATGTCAGTATTTCTAAAATAAAATAAATCTTGTAATAATTAATATCATTTACTTTATAGGTTGTGAGTACTCAGCTAACCCCAGGCTTATTAGAAGTCGTACTAGTGGAAGTAGAACGTTTAAATTTAGGTCAAAGCAATTTGCCATTAGAGGACTCATCACTTGTTGAAATTTATTGCACAATCAGTGTAGATTCAACCCCATGGGTGTATTTAACTCAATATGGCGGAGTTCCTTACATGGTTTTGGATCTGATCATCAGTAAGCCCAGCTCTCATCAACTAGGGGTAGTTTTTAAGCAAGAAGTTGTTCCAGAAATAGGACAAAATTGTGTCCTTGTTGAAACTATTGTTACTGGAAGTCCTGCCGCTATTGCTGAAATGAGGAAAGGAGATATTTTAGTTTCAGTTGATGGCAAAAAAATATCTAATATGAACCAAGTTGGTAAAATAGTTAAAAATGCAGCCCAGAGACGTTTTATTATCAGGGTTGAGAGAAAATATAGTAATAAAGCTGATTTCGATAGATGCAGTAATATTATTAAATCCAATGAATTTGATGATCATGTAAAAATAAAACATGAACCTATGATTAAATTTTCTGATCTCAAAGAGCATAGTGATAGTGAATTACTGGACAAAGCAGATTCGGGAATAAAATTGTTTAGACGTCGAAAAAGTAGCATCCAAGTATCATATGATGATTTTCAGTCATCAGAACCACTATCACGAAGAATCTCGACTATATCTAACGTATCAACTGCATCGAGTAGTGGTACTACAGCTTTTAGTGATGATTATTTATCGCCAAGCTTAACAGATTTATATATAACAACGAAAGAAAAACCCTTCGCTTCATCAATATCATTTGAAGAAACAAGAACATTCCAAATCGATTCGGAACTTCAATATTTAAATATCGGCGTTTGGGCTCGATATAGAGGTGGAGATGTGCCTCCAAAAATATTAGGTTACATTAATGCACCGATAAAACTTATACTAGCGCAATGTTCCACTTCTACAACCGGTCATTATCTGAAATGCCATCCACTTTTACCTCCGGATACAGGTATTTTCTTCGATAAAAATTTTTTTCATTGCTATTCTCATTTTTCATTTTACATTTGGATAAAAGTGAAATTTTATATTTATTTTTCAAGCTTCTTTCGCAAGTCTTAATTCTAAATTACAAGGATACTCAGGATTTGATCCAAGTCTATGTTATGGAGATATACTGCTGTCTTATAGATGGATTTCCACTAATATAAATCGACGAATTATTAGTAGTGATTTTAGCAAACGAGAAATAGAGACAGTAAAAAGCATTCCAGTTGTTAATAATGATGTTGTTGACAAAAAGTCTCATGATTTTATACGAACTCATTTTCATCGAGCAACTCATTGTGATTTTTGTTCAAAAAAGGTTAGTAATATTTAAAAAATTTACTATAAAACTTTGGAAACAGTTCTTCTAAAATTACACTTTTGATTTGATTATTAGATTTGGTTGAAAGATGCAGTTCAATGCCGAGACTGCGGTATGGTATGTCATAAAAAATGTGAAGCTCGTTGCCAAACATCCGGAGCATGTGGAGCAGAAAATCTGACGAATATGGCATTTGAAGTTGATGAAATGGAATCAAATGTAATCGTAGGAGAAGTGAATCCTGAGATTTCCCTTACAAGTTGTGAAGAACAAGTTCAGGTATTGAACACATAGTACAAACTTCCATTTATTTTAAAACTTTGAATGGGATTGATTTATTATTTATACATATTTACATCTTATACAAATGTATATATATATATATATATATTTCTTTATTATTTATTTATTTATTTATTTAATTATTTATCGAGTATAAGAATTTTGAGTTTTGTAATTTTTTATTTAGTACAATAATTACTCAGTAATCAAGATTCCTGCATTTATATAAATAAAAAAATTGTTAAAAACTTGCCTCAAGGATGGGTTATCCTCTTAAATACATATAGTAAATTATTACGAAATATTAATAGTAGAAATGATCGTTTTAATTATAGTAATATTAATATTAATGGTTAATACATTTAAAAATAATAATTATTACTAGATTGAGAGAAGTAAAACTGTATGAAAATATTCATAATTCTACTACATTGCCGTTCGAATGAATTTAATATAATTATTTGTAAAAAAAAGAATAAAATGTTTAACATGACGATAGAGTTATTTGTAGACATTTGCCTCGATCCTGGAACAACTAGGATAATTATATATGTCTGTTAAATATTTTTTATGTACATACTCATTTGATATCATATCGTGAGGGAATATTAAAAAACATAGACAACATTAATCGCTTAATTAGGGTATGATGGCTGTGAAGGCTAGTATAGCAAATACTCTTCTGGGCCTCAAGAAAGCTGGAAGTACGAGTTGTCTGGCTCCCCCATCGTCTACTGGTGGTTTAACATCTAGAAGTCTTCCACCAAGTCCATGTTCTTCGCGCAAGGTAGAATTTAATAATCTTTTCATATTAGAAGCAATAAATACAAATAGTCTGCACAATATTTTTTTTAATCAACTATTTTAGCTAATAGTAACCACTGCTTTTTATTTATACTTGTGAAACGATGAATTTAATTAGCATTTATAAAATTTAGAATTCACTCGTTGGAGGATTAGGCATAAGTCCTGACTTATTGGAAGGAGCAGAACCAAGTGTTGCTACCCCATTGATTGCTGGAGAATTGAATGATGGTCTCATGTCTCATGCCAAAGATACAGGAAGATTTTTATTCAATAATTTAGAGCCTGAGGAACGAGTCGATAAGATAAATTTAATGGTAATTGATTTTTAATTAATTTTTTTTTACTCGTTCAACATTTAATTTACTGTTTAGTTTATTGATTGGTAAACACTTTATTGATTTAAAATTTGATTGTAAATAGATGGGAAAACTGAAGGCAGCATTGGACTTTGAAACTACCTCAAGATTAGATCTATCACAAAGTAATGATGAAGAAAGTGCTAAATTAATAGCACAAAGTGACCTACGAGTACAAGCACTGAGTGTTTTATTATTGCATTATTGTGCAGGCCTGCAACATGCTCAGGAGATTTTAGACCGGACTAAAAAACAAAATTCTAATGTTAATGAATAAGAATTTAATGCATTTTAACTGTCGTAAAATTCTCCATCAGCTCGCTTTCTTACGATTAACAATTAGAATTCAAGTGTTGTGAAACAGTCAATATTACATACGTATAAAAAATATTACAGTACTAGCGGAAAAAATGTCGATGTTATTTAACATTTAGCTATTTTTTAGCTAACAGCACTATACGTTATACGTAATGATTTCGTATTTTCATTTCATGCACTAATTAATGTTTTAAAAGTAATTGAATGTATAAAATTAACGAAAAAATATTGAAACATCAAAACACCAATGCAAAAGACTCATATCTACAAGTTCAAATAGATTCAACATTTAATCAAATATTTGTCTATTATATTTATTGGATTGATGCAGGATTTTTGCTGACTGAATTATACTAATGACTGAGTATATTTACAATATTTTTCTTTAATAAATAATCAATAATGCTAACATTAAAAATATTTTGCTCATAAAATTAACTCAGTTAAAAATAAAGAGATTCATTTAATCAAACATATGAAGAATAATGCAAACACTTGCATTAATCCAGTGAAATTTTTTGAAAATACTTTTAGCCAGCATCAATATAAAAATAGCTATAAATAAAAAAACTAATACTGCACTCAGTGCTTGTTATTCCATCCATTTATTCACATTAATGGATAACTAATAATGATGATAATTATAGTTATATTTATTAATTATAATATAAAGTTTAAAATATATAAGTGTACAAAAAAAAAACAATATAAAATGAAGAAAAAAAAGAAAAATGTATAATAAATAAAATGTTTCGAATGAATTTATGGATATGTTAAGTTCCAAGAAAATGTGAAAATAAATAAAATGTCAAAGACGTAGAATTAGTCGAAATACAAAGAGCCAACGAACAGACATAAAAAAATGCCTCACTACGTATCTTTTTGTAGTTGGATGACGATATGAGCATAGCCAGCCAAGGTTTTCCAATTTCAAAACGGAAATTTGCTCTCGCACGTCATTTCGTATTTTTCTGTGTACGTTTGTCTACAGATAAACAAGATCGTACATATACTTTCATGTTCTTTATCACCGGTAGAACGGCGCGAAAGCCAAGATGAAGAAGCAAAAGTCATGGGGGATTTTGCTCGACAATCTATTTTTATCGTGAAAATACACGCGCAGTATTTTCTGGCTCATCTCCAAGTGTATACCGTCAAGTACATAAACATTTTGTCCCTGTTAGGTATAGATTCAAACATGTGCAACTAGTGCAACTGTTGAATATGTTATATATCACCTGTTTTCAATCAATCAACAACATTTATATTTTATTTTATGCTTTACTACATTTTAACGTTTTACGACTAATAATGATGTTCAATTGATAAAAGCTTAACTGTGTATCCACGTGGAAGTGACATGCAGTCTGCCGTTGTTTTCAAACAAAGAGGAAGCCAAGACAAAGTCAGCTGATCCAAGGTGCTTGTCCGGTGGGAGATTGCGAGAAAGCTTAAATAGCACTGTGCCTTCTGATGCAGACCAGTGCCAACGAGTGATTCTTTACATAAACAACAAAGTTTCAGCCTTTTTCCATTATAATCCGCTTGAGTTCAGTGTTGATATAATGCGTGTTCATTTGCTGCAGTGAAAGTACTGGAAATCAACGGATTATCTCGTGGGAAATGCTCGTCTTCTACACATGATAGATGCGGAAGAGCTCGTGATTACGCATTCATTTAATTTATTACAACCATTAAATTTTATACCTCTACCTTTTTTTTATTAAATTAATACTGTACACAAAAAGTAGGAAAAAATAATACTAATAAAATGAAACCACCATCATATAATTCAGAAGCAGTTCGACAAATCTCTCAAGAAGAGGGTGAAAGAAATGTTGCAACTGCAGTGTGTGTACAATTGGCAGGTAGAGCTATCATCAGAGTCGTTTCACGCTGTGAGGAAGCTCAGGACAATTGCAATCTAGGTGAGCCGGAGATAAATATATTGATAAGATAACAATCGCTATTCTATTATTAATTTAATGTTACAGTACTGCGTGACGCATCAGTCACACAAAAGAACCAAGCATAGAAAAATCATGATTAAAATTACAGGTGATGAGGATACCAGTGATAATGCAAATAATGATTTTCAACTTGACCATTAACTTAATTAGAATTTCTACTTAATTCTATACCATTTTCTAATAATTACTTTTACTACACATTTTTCTCTTCTTTCAACTTTTTTTTTTTAAAGCCTAATTAAAATTCAATTACAAAAATTGTATTGTTATTTATGCACTCTTTATTTAAATTTTTTCTAATATTATAAAAAATTTTGCAATTATACTATCTAAAGTATTTACTTAAAATCAACCAAAGGCCGTAGTATATAATAATAAACAATAATAAAAACTAGTGATGAAATACAATATTGATCAAATGATCATTAAAGTCCAGCCTTGAATGATCTGTTTAGAGCTATCTTTTCTTTGGATTACTGCCCAATGCCATTACATTGCATTTCCTCGTACAGAAAATATCACGTTTATCTATTGGTGATTCACACTGGAAGATTGATTAGTTTGATTTACTATTAGATAATAACAAAGTTTCAATTCAAATTTAAAACTCGCAGTACTTTGACGTAGTATTTCCGGTTTGTTGGTCTTTCTATAACGTACAGATTATTTTTACTGATTCCAAAATAACAACGGGTATAACTAGAATATAGTGTAAAGATTCCCAGCAGAGAATAGTAAAGTGGTAGCCAAGATGGCTAATGCAGTCACGAGAGTAATTTGTCGTTGTGAAGAGGCACAAAAGAACAATAATCTTGGTATCAAAAGCAATTATTAATCATCATTATAATAAATTTTTTATTACCCTGATAATTTAATAATTTAAATCTTGAATGCCTAATATATAGTAGTCAGATAGATAAAAACTTTTACTCTTTGTTTATAATGTACTGTGCCTTAATTGTAGTTCCGGAATGGAAATCGAGAGCAGGAGAAAGCGTAAACTTATGTGTAGATTTTACATTAATTATGTTCTTTTCATTCAAGGAATGCTATATTATTAGAATTTTAGTATTTTTAGGATCATTTATATGTTAATACAGATGTTATTCAGAGATACTTTTTTAAATATGATAATTTTTATAATATTTAATAATTCATTTTCAGATTTGTCTGAGTGCCAATTAATGCAAGTACCTGATGCAGTTTATCATTTAATGCGACATACAGAATTAAAATCATGTGATTTGTCAAGTAATGTTATTACAAAAATTCCTGCTAAATTTGCAGTCAAGTTCTCCTTAATTACTGGTTAGTAGTAAAAATTAATTTTAATAATTATTAATAATAATTTTCATTCACATGGTCTTTTCATTTTTCTTAGAACTCAATTTGAGTCACAATCAAATGAGTAAATTACCCGAAGAGCTTGCAGAACTTCAAGAGCTTGAAAGGCTTGATATTTCACACAATTCGTTCATTGCACTTCCGCCAGTTACATATCGAATGCCACAATTAAAACGGCTTCTTGCTAATAATAATTCAATTATTGGTAAATTATTTTTTATTGTTTATAAAAAACTTGGTGTTGTTATTTCTAAAAATATCTTTAAATTAAGCTATTTTTGACAGACATTGATGTTGAAAGACTTAAACGAGCACCAGCACTGGAATTTATAGATCTCCGAGAAAACACAATACCTCCAAGGATCCATGATCTTCTTGGGAATTTAAAGTCAATACAAGTTGAACTGACACCTCGGCAAGTTGAAGATTGGGAAGATCTTACTGTCTGAGATTATAGTTAACGAGTTAGTAAAGATCAAATTTTACGAGAATTATTTATAAACAAGTTGGCTAAATTTGCGAAATTAAATAAGCAAAGTAACAACAAACAAAGAAATTATAAAAACAGAATAGGAGTAAGATAACTTGCTCAATTGTTGAGTCAATGCATTTAAATTGTGTTGACAAATATTACATTTATTACACTAATAATTGTATTGATTTAAAGCTAAAAGCTCCTGCTTAATAAGCGCATAGATATGTACTTAAATACTTAATATAATTAATAAAAAAGAACTTATGATGATCGATTTAATTAATCGATCATTAATCTGCTGTGATTTACACTGGATATGACTGCCAATGTCAAATGATAGCTTCTGGTATTAAGTAGAAAAGTGTGATATTTTTTTTATCTCACATTATAAAAAGTAAATACTACTGTTAATTGAAAAAATACATCAATTAAAAACAAAGAATGCTTAATGATGATGAATAATAATAATGACGATGTATCACAGGGATGTAAAATTAAATCTGATTATGATAATGTTTTATAGATATCTTTCTATACTTATAATCTAGTCAATAATATGTATAAAATATTACACGATATTTAGCAAATGTAATCCTCATGAATTTATTTGTTATATCAATTTAAGTGTTGCAATTTAATTTTTTTTTTATATAACAATACTAACATTCGTTAATTATTTATTTAGTTAACGAAGGAAGAGAACAGAGTTTTCGATATTTTATAGGTGAATTCAGTCAATAATTCATATTGGTTTAGTACCTGTATTTTATATATAGTATATGTATCTCAGATAATAATAATAATAATCGTAATTAATTATAATGAAAAGAATAATTATTACAATAAATCGTATAATGAGTCACAAAGTTAATTATCTACAATACTTATCAGTTGATAAAAAAAAAAATCACAAAATATACAGATTAAACATACATTTGTCTCGAAAGAAATAAAACAGTATTTTACGTAAAGTGATTAGATTATTTCCAACTGTATGTAATCTTGTGATGCGCAGTTCACGAGGATCAAATTACTCAAGGTACATTATTAACGAGAATAGTTGTAATCAAACTCGTCCCGGTTGTAAAAAATATACAATGGGACATTACATTAGCTAATAATGAATTAAATGTTGTCACAATTATTTCGGGGTTTGATGCTTATATTGCTAAATTGATACGCGCACATTCATTAACTAATTTATTACTTCAAGTATACCCTTTACCCAATCAACACTATATACATCAATGTATTTTGTTTCATTTCTTGGATTCACAAAGCAATAATGAAAGCCAAGATTTATAGCTTAACGGAGTGACAATGAAGCACCTTTTTCGCGTCATGTATTTTTTTACATCCATTGTCCACCGATTATTATTTTATCAGATTGCCATATAAATATTTAAAATTTTTTTTGTTCATGAATTAAAATGTTTTCATTTTAAATGAGATATACATATATATATATTTTTTTTCATGAGAACTTTAAATAACTTTCTGAGCGATATTTTGATAGAGATCAGTCTCTTTCAATTTTTAAATTATTATTTTTTTTTGTTATTTTTATTTTTTCAAGACGTATATGAATGATTATACATGGGCCAGCCCCTCAATTTAAACGTTTAGCATAACGTGAAAAAGTGTAATTCAAAGCATATACATCATTCTCCAGTACCCATAATTATAACGAGTCCTAAGTAGCATACATACACATACATTTTTTGCATACATCCATTCATACTTCAATTGCTAATTTTATTAGTAATTTACGCTCGTGAAAGCGCAAATGATTACGATAAAATTGCACGAATCTTGATCGCGAATATATATATCTAGAATATGACTGATTTACATAATTTTAATTATTTGATTTCTTAAAATATTCTTATGAAAATTTCTATGTTATAATCAATGAATAATGTCCCAAAGATATCCATTCTTTCTACATTATTCAATAAATGTCATCTCGGCGAAATAACTCTCGCAATAGTTGAGTATTTTCATATTAGTATTTTTATTGACTAACCTGAAAGACTCATTTTTCGCGAGTCGAAGCTCATTTTGAGTCAGATTCGTCAGTATTATTAGTAGAAAATTGTTATGTGTTGTAAAGTTGATATTCTATATACGATGTTGGAACAAATCCCTCTATAGGTTGCGACATTCTACGTACTCTTGTCCATCCATCACCTTGATCCAATTCAATCATGTAAAGCTCCTCACCATCATACATAGGTATTGATCCTTCACTTGTGGCTGAAGAACAGAATTTAATTATCATTTTTGAATTTGGTTCAATACATTAACGAGATTAAAAATAAATTTTATTGTAAATACTGACATTCTTTTAGAATTGAGGATTTTATATGTATTTCATGAACTTATTATCAAGAAAATAAATACAAACTTGGAAAAAAAAATTACAAAGGATTTAAAATATTCGGATTGAGAAGAACTATGATTCATTCAAGTAATTTACGTGCGTTTAAAATGAAGTCAATTAGATTTCATTCATTTTTGTTCGTTCTATTTTAATAACGAATCGTATTATTTATAACAATTATCTCAAAGATTTGTTGATAACCGTTACCAAGAGATTACTCTACTACGTAATAGTCAAATAAAGATTATTCGATAAAAGTTACCCAAATGCTTTCATCATAAATAAATTCAATAATCGTAAGTACAATCTTTGTGTTTGAACTTCTATTTTTAGAATATTTCTAACAAAACGTTTTTTATAATAGCCTTTAAAAAGAATCATTAATCGCAAATAAATATATTTTATATAGAAATAAAATTAATGTTTTTAATTCAAGTTATTTTTGTATTATCAAAGAATTTCATTTGATTACGAATTATAAATAAATCAACGTTTTTTTTCCCTGTAAGTAACAATATTCATTAAATTAAAGTGTACTTTGTTAGATATATAAAATATTTTTCTTTGAAGAATTCATCAACACTCAATTAGAGTTCTGAATAAAACATATTTCTTTGAAAAAAATCATTAAATCTGATAGTAATACTGACTTAATCAGTATTTATAGCAAACCTACTTAGATTCACTGATGAATTCATAAAATAAAATATACAAAAATCAAAGAGAAATTTTTTTGCAAAAAAAATAAACTTACCATCAAAGGGATAGAGAGCTCGACAAGTACCAAGGGGTGGTTGAGCATCCAATTCATCAACATAATATTCTTCACCTCCGCTGCCAGGTAATGACGTTCGTGAAGCACCAAGACCAGATTCCGGGCTATTCGTGGAACTGTGCATGAGTACGGTAAAACAAATACCATCTCTATTTGCCTAATATTACTATTCTAACGTACAATCATTTATTTGACAAGTCAAATAATTGATAAAAAAAATAAACTGCTAGCTATGTGAGTTATTTAAAGAATAGAGAGGGTGGAAAGAGAAATTTCAGATCAACTTACTCATGCGTTGGTTGAGGCGTGCCTGGTGTACTTTTCTTATGTGCTGGTTGACTTGTGTTAGCATTAGTGACGCTTGAATCTGAAGCAGATCGAGATAAACTCTCCTCACCGCCTGAATGGCTGGATCTCCGTGAATTAACAGACCTCGTTGTTGAACCGTTGCTTGTAGGCTTTCGTGGAGCTTGACTTGGACTAAAAATGATCAATTATTAATAAATATTAATTGACTAAAGATATTTCTAATTAAATTTATGCTATTTTATTTTCTAGAAGCCATTTAGAATTTATGATTACCTCGAAAGACCAACACCAGCTTTTATAGCATCATCTAAATATCCCTGGAATTTGGTCAATTCAGCACCTAACTTATCTAGTTTATGACTGGATTGATTCAATTGACCTTCTATGCTCATAGGATCTCCTAGAGCTGGATTCTGTTCGTAAACACCTTTCATTTTCATCAGTGCGTCTCGCGCAGCTGTTTCTTGTTGAATTTTAGCTTGAATCTCATCTAATCTCTGCTGTAGTCTTTTCTTCCTCTGGTTTGGAGGTAAATCACTGCAATCCTCCTTTGCGCCATCACCATATCCAGGTACATTGTTCTAAAAAATTTAATTAATTAATTTAAGATGATATTTAATTATTTATGATTACACAAACAATCACAACGCTGAACATTTATCGAATCTATCGAAAAACAAATTTAAAAAAAAAGGGAATGATTCATCAATGGCAGAAAAAAAAATAAAAATACAGACTTTATTAGTGAAAAGAATGCATATGTTAAATAAGACAGACCTTTAAAGCTATGCACACCTCGATCAACTTCTGCCGTTTGCATGGAACATATTAAATAATAAAAGCGAATCATTCAATATGGAAATGAAGATTCTGATGATGAAAGCATTAAAAATAATAAATAATTAATGTATTAAATGAATGAGCGTGCACTTATTAGAGAAATCTTTGTCGGTGGGGGTGTTGAATAAGTGTAATATAGCATTGTTAATATAATGAATAATCCTGCTTGTTGAATTGTGTTTGAAGCCAACAAAAATTCATTCGTGTAAACCTAGTACTTACTAAATAGTAAATAAATCCAAAATTGTAGATCATAAGTGTTGGAAAAAAAATTGTACATTTGTAGGTAGATTGAACCAACCGCCAATTTGGATAAAAGAGAAAAAAATTATTCATATTCTAAATTAATATAATAATACATTTGATTTCATTGAAATAATATATATACTAATAATGATTTCATGCTAAATTCTACTTAATTTTATGCCAAGCAACAATTAGTAAATGGTATTAAAATGCATTGTTGATATTTGAATATGATTATAAATGATACTGTGCTATATAAAATATTCTTGTGATAAATGTAAAGAGTATTTCATAAACCTCATACCTTATTGCTGCTGAAAATTCCGAAGATGCCAACTCTCTTCTTTATCTTTCCTCCTGAAACGGTACCTTTTACTGTGAGGTGATTGTGAATTGGCTGCATCGTTGTAGTTGACAATTGAGTATTACTATCATACGATTTTGCAGCTGATAAATCTTCAAAAGGAAAATCACCAGGTGGAGTAAACCCACTTTTATATCGTTCGATTACTAAAAGAGTATCTTCTTTTTCATTAATTTCATTGGCCGCTTTTTCGATACCATCTAAACACTGAGAAATAATTGGTGCTACCGATCGTTCTATTTCTACTGATTTTAACATATAATTTCTCATATTTTTTATTCTCTTTTCATCTAATTCCTATAAATTATAAACAATAATTATTATTTTGTCTCCATAAACATTTGACGCATTTTCCTATCATTATAATTCTTAATTGTCTGATTTATTTACTTGTAAATGTTGAAAAACTTGTGGCATTGCTGTGTGATAATGTAAAGTTTGCATCTCGTTAGTCTTTTGCAATTGATTAGCATATTCTGTTTTAGCTTCTTCACTCTGTTGTGTTTTTAACGTCATATTCATACGTTGTTTTTCGACCTATCAAATAAAAAAAAACAAAGAACTTGTTGATATCAATGTAACAATTAAAAGAATTCAAACAACTTTCAATCTATATTTTAAAAAAAAATACCTCTGCTCTTGATAAATTGAGATCAGCGTCAGCACGTTGGTAATTTTCAAGAGCTCTCTCTGCTTCGCGATATGCTTTTTCATATGCTTTTCTAGCACGTTCTAAACTACCAATTTGCGTAGCTAGCGTAGCCATTAGCCTAGCACCTTCTTGTAGATGCTTCTTTCTATCTTCTTTAAAGTCCTTGACAAGTAAATTCAGTTCACGAAGTACATTTGCTTGGAGATTTTCAGCAATCACCTCTCTTTGACCGGCTTGATCATTAACTTCATTTAGTTCCATTTTAAATGCACGACATGGACTATACCTTAAAGAAACAAATTAAATAGAAAATTAAATATCTATTAGTTTATCACTGAATTTCACTTCAACCTCTTTCTATCAGGTTTATTTTTAGACAACTATCATACTTACTGATAATCTTCTTCCTCTTTTTTTTTCGGTAGATAATTTTTCACTAGCCTTCTGCAATATCAATAACAATTAAAGATTTCATTAACTAATTTACTTGACCATTAAATAAAATAATAAAAGTCTTTGCAAGTCGCTTGAGAAAATAAACGTGATTTATTGATTCAGTCGTTGAAATTCCAACTTTTTGTCCACCATTAAATGAACATTTCAAATGATAATCGACATTACATCGATATCAATAAATTATATATCAATAAGAATCAAATGAAATAAATAAGTTTCATCCTGCAAAGACTTCTTTAAGGATGTTTATTAATGATATCATTAATTTTAATTAATTTTTTACCTAAGATTGCCGGCATATTCAACTTCAATTTTACATCGATCCCTTATAAAGTGTCCATATCTCTCAAGAAAATCTATCCCTTTCTGCGTGTGTAGGGACAGATTGTCGTACTGATCCTGTTGAATGACAAAAACAAAATTCTTTGAATATCTTAACGTGATTATGATGATTATAATGAAAAATAACTTTGATGTAGTGCATCGCGTGGTGGTATTATTTGTTAAAACCGGTTTTAGCCGAATATGGAGACACCACGAATGAGCCATCTATACGAAAGAAGGCCTTCAGACTCGAAGAACTGCATAGCCGTGGTTTCTCCATAAAAGTTCAATGCCTGATAGTAATACAGGACACCGGATTTTGTATGACAAGTCTATCTTGTACTGCGTGATAATGAATTTCACTGATCTTGCCATTGAATGAGAGCATGTGACATAAAAAAGGCATCCTACAAAGGATCGAGGGAAAAAAAATGTTTTTTTTTTTTAAACTTGCTCTCTTAACTAATGAATATAACGTGTGTTTAGTCGAGTATCAAGTGCACTATGAGTCATATAAACGAGTTGGGGGCGCCTCACCCTCATTGTATATATTGACCCTAGTGTAGGAACTTCTTTGTATGTACTTGTATGAATGAGTAATATTTTATACAACATTAATCTACCATTAATCACTGGATTAAGTGTTTTAAATAGTTATCATAACAAAAATTTCTTAATGAAAATAATTAAAGTGCTAAAAGTCATACATGACAACAAACAAAGTCTTTTAGTCATTTATATAGCTGAAGCTTATCTTTAGTAGGCTAGCAAGTTAAATTACATCTTTCACGATATGTATTAGTCACTAAATGTGTGCCTATCGGCGTATCTATTATCAGCGGAGAAAAAGAAAGAAATAGTGGAAAAGACGACGAGGTCAAACTGGAAAGGAATAAATTGAATCGCGGCTTTCATTCGTGGGGAAACAAGTATATTGAGCAAGTGGTTGGGGACACAGGAGTAATGTCAAAATCACATAAGAATTGAAATTCATTACAATCAATCGTCTTGAATAACTAGAAAATGAAACGATGTATGAGTCATGTAGGAAAATCGAGCTTATATGTTTTGGTGATAAAAAAAAAAACATAAAAGAACGCAAAACTCTCAGATTGCACCAGGTATGTTGGTAGTGATAATAAGTGGAGGCCATAGCATACGACTTACCCAAAGTTCACTACCCCAACTCATTATTGCGCCCGGGAAAACCAGTCGCTAAAAATTTTTTACAACACTTTACATGTAGCACTTGAAAAAGTCACTTGCGTAACTGAGAAATGTATTTGCGACTATAAAAACCAATGAAAACGCATGAATATCATGCGTCAGATCACCGCGCACATTGACGAAAATACATTTACAACATGTCCGCCTATAATTGTAACCACTGACTGGTTGAACCCACACCCAACATCCAGTACTTCACCGCATTTGTGTGAGACTGGTTTATCGATGTTTCAGAATTGATTGTCAGCGCTCTCCGACGGAGAAATTGTAAAGTACTATCTCGCTTTTTTGAATCGTGGCGCTGCATGTAACTACTCGACAACTTTAAAATTTCCAAAAAATCAATAAGAAAAACGATTTTTTTGCACCGAATATTTATAGAAATCTTTAAAAAATTATTAAAAAATGTTAAACATATATTATAGAATAAATTTTATATTCTCAATATTATTTCGAATAATCTAAAAATTAACACAATCACAATAGATAGCAGTCTATTATAATCGAATCAAACGGTTTTAGAAAATCAATACAGAATATTGTAAGAATTCAGAAATTTTTAAATTAATTTTTTTTTCATAGAATATGTTCTTAAAAAACAAAAAATTAAATATATTTATATTTACGAACCATTGAAAAATAAAGTTTATAACATTCCATATTGAATTTTTAGTTGAAGGGGGCGCAAGTGTTCAAGGATGAAAAACAGAAGACAGTAATGGTACATTCAGCACAAATGGCACTGGATGACTCGAATGAAGTGTCAAAGGTCGATTATATTCTTTGAATTTTTATTTTATTTTATCCATGACATTTACTAAGTGTCAGTACACTCAAAACTTCAATAATATTCTGACAAGAACGTGATCTGTTACATTAGAGACAAAACGATTTGTATACGATTTTACATGGAACGATAATGATCACCGATGGTAGCAGCTATGGAAGTAAATTGAACAAATAAATTACTCATTATTACTATTTTATTCTTTTATTTATCTTGCAATTTGTTTTAAATTTATTTTACAAAATTAGCATATCAAAATAAAGTAATTGAATTGACTTGTTTTTATTGTAAAAATAATTACAGATGTTTTATAAAAATATTACAAAGCTTCTAGAAAACATATTTACATATTTAAATATCTACACTTCTGATTGACTTTAATTGATTGATAAATTAAATAATGACAATATGTTTTTTTTCAGGTTATAGAGCTCTTTAGTCGATTAAATGAGAGTTTGGATTCCTACAGCCTATCAACATGGATTGGTCCTTTGTTAGATGAATACCAAATATCCTTGAGAACTGTTATTTTTATCTGTCTCGTAGCTTTAACACTTTTATGTACAATTTTATTACTTTTTTTACGAAAATGGAAAAACAAAGAGTTTCTTCCGGAAATGAAAGAACTCGTAGGAGTAGGAAAACCACGATTCCGCAAACGCGACAAAGTGTTATTTTACGGGCGGAAAATGCTGAGGAAAGTCAAATCGATCAGTGGACAAGTCCATGGCACTGGACAAGGAAAAAAACGTAGAGCAGTTATGAGGTTCGCCAAAAGGCTTTTACAATTAAAAAAAGAGACTGCTCCTCAACAACTAAAGGTTAATTTTTATGTTTCTTTATCATGTATATAGATATTTAACTACTTAATAATTTACTTCATCCGTGTACAACATGCTTTTTCAAGTATGAACAAGTTTACAAAAGTAAAATAACATCTATGTATGTTTTATGACCGTTTAAAGCCGGTTTACATCATTATTATGTTAATGTTTATTCTACATTTAATAATGAATCAGTTAAACGTGTAGAAATTTCACATTAAAAAAATAATCGAGAAATTAATATGATAAGATAACTGACAAAAATATTTAACGACTACATAGAATTTTTAGCAATGTATGTAATTTTATACTCATGTGTCAGGGTCAAGTTCTAGTTTTGAAGTAATAATAACACTTTAATGTATATGTATTGGTTATTATTAAAACAATGAGTTTATTTTTTATGCGTTTATGATAACTCCATAGATACTTTAAAACTTAAAAACAACTTTGTGAAATATTTATAAATCAATATTTAATTTGTAGTTTGAATTATTCATAATGTTCATCATAAGTAAGGTTTATGTTTTTTTGTAGGTGCTAGAGCCTCCTGCAGAGTACTTGGAAGAAGATTTTGGTCCTGGTGATCGTGTACCACCCGATGCTTTATATATTCTTCAAAGCATTAGGGTATTTGGACACTTTGAAAAGCCGGTATTCCTGAAATTATGTAAACATACAGAAATAATAAATTTACCTGCTGGAACATTACTATTTAGAATCGGGGATCCCGACGAAAATGTATTTATAGTTCAGCAGGGATTAGTTAACGTTTATATCACTGGACCAGATGGTAGTCAAGTCCCACTAAAATTAGTGAAAACAGGAGAATCTGTAACAAGTCTACTCAGTTTTACTGACGTACTCACAGGTCATACTAGCACTTATAAAACTGTCTCAGCTAGAACTGTAGAAGATTCTGTGGTTGTAAAGTTACCTATGAATGCTTTCCAAGAAGTTTTTCAAGACCATCCAGATGCATTTATTCGAGTTATCCAGGTCATTATGGTACGGCTTCAACGAGTCACATTTACAGCTTTGCATCAATACCTTGGATTATCAGCAGAATTAGTTAACCAAGGATCACACAAAAAAAAACACAGCCCTTTTTCTGGATCACCTGTACGATCGAGAACTCGTGAAAATTTTCCACAAATTCCAGATAATGCACCTGTGTCGGCAGGAGAAATTTCAGATCCTTCTGATACTCCTCAAGATTTACTTAGTTCTCAACCTGTAACAATAAATAGACAAAGAAAGCATCCTGATTGGAAGCAGCCTAATCAAACAACACCAGACATGGTTCCAGAATGTGATGCACATTGGTCTAGCTCACCTTTAACAGGCATTAATCAACTTCACAGTGGTATAGCTGATATCGTACACTCAAGTGGAGGTAGTTCTTCATTCAGAAAACGATCTGTGATTGAACCTCCTCCTCAACATGATGAAGCTTACCTTGTTCAATTAGCAACTGAAGCGTTTGTTAAAGAACTTGGATTAGAGGATGATACAATTTTAAAAGACGGTAAAGTTCAGATACGTGAAGTACCAGCAGGAACTTATCTCATGAAAGAAGAGTCTCACAAAGACGTCGCTTTAGTCTACGTTATCTCAGGATCATTAATAGTAAGCCAGAAAGTAACAGAAGGTCGAGATTCTAATGAGGAAGTTCACATGTTTAGTGCTCATCAAGGAGAAATTGTTGGAGGATTAGCAGTCCTCACTGGAGAGCCATCATTTTATACAATTCGTGCTAAACATCCAAGTCGAATTGCTCTTTTATCGAAACAAACATTCTTTGCTATTATGCGAGAACAACCAACTGTTGTTTTGCACGTAGCTCATACAGTTGTACGAAGATTAAGTCCATTTGTTAGACAAGTTGACTTTGCTCTGGATTGGCTATTTCTGGAAAGTGGACGAGCAGTTTATCGTCAAGGAGATGAGTCTGACTCCACATTTATTGTACTAAGTGGTCGATTGAGATCAGTTATTACACATAAAAATGGAAAGAAAGAATTAGTTGCAGAATATGGTAAAGGAGATCTAGTTGGCATTGTAGAAATGGTTACCCAGACACAAAGATCAACTACAGTGATGGCTGTGAGAGACTCGGAGCTTGCAAAGTTACCAGAAGGATTATTCAATGTTATCAAGCTTAGATATCCTATTGTAGTGACTAGATTAATTAATCTTCTAGGTCATCGAATTTTAGGGACATGGCAACAAGCTAGCAGTAGACCAACGACAAAAGGTCAACATCGAACTACTGCTGCTACATTTGATGCACGACCAGCCCAAGTAAATTTCTCTACAGTTGCTATTGTTCCTGTATCTGATGATGTGCCACTCACTGCATTTACCTACGAACTTTATCATTCTCTTTGTGCCATTGGTCCTTGTTTAAGGCTTACTTCTGACGTAGTGAAGAAAACTTTAGGTACCAGTATTATGGAAGCACCCAATGAATATCGATTAACTTCATGGCTTGCTCAACAAGAAGATCAACATAGGATTTCTTTGTACCAATGTGATTCAGCATATACTGCTTGGACACAACGATGTGTTAGGCAAGCTGATTGTATTCTAATCGTTGGTCTTGGAGATAAACCACCTTCTTTGGGACGTACAGAAAGAGAAGTGGAACGGTTAGCAATGAGAACACAAAAAGAATTGGTATTATTACATAAAGAGCAGAGTGGTCAACGTCCTTCTAATACTGTCGAATGGCTAAATATGCGAAGTTGGGTTTCTAGCCATCATCATATACAATGTCCTAAGAGAATGTTCACTCGAAGATCACAGTATCGAATTGTACGTTTTTTATTCAACTATTTCCAATGATTGTAAATTAATGTTTAATTAAATATTTTCAGAATGAGCTTTACTCCAAAGTCCTCATGTCAGAGCCAAATGTACATAGTGATTTCAGCAGATTAGCCAGGTGGTTAACTGGAACTTCAGTGGGACTTGTACTAGGAGGTGGTGGAGCTAGAGGAGCAGCACATATAGGGATGTTGAAAGCAATTCTTGAAGCAGGAATTCCTATTGACATGGTTGGAGGTGTAAGCATTGGATCCTTCATGGGAGCTTTATGGTGCATGGAAAAGAATATTACAACAACTACGCAGAAAGCTCGAGAATGGTCTAAAGTAAAATCATTAATCAATTGATCAATTAATTAGATTATAATCTTTTCCTTAATATGAATCATTTATTAATCTTCTGAATGATTTCATTGGAATTTCTAGAAAATGACACAGTGGTGGCGTCAAATTTTAGACTTGACATACCCTATGACATCAATGTTCTCAGGAAAAGATTTCAATAAAACCATCCAAGCTACGTTTGGAGATACTTACATTGAAGATTTATGGCTACCTTTTTTCATAATAACCACTGACATCACAGCTTCTTGTATGCGCACGCACACACATGGTCTGTATAACAATTTTTTACTACTAATAGCATACATATCTCAACTGATTTCTTTTGCTCCCGTACTACACTTTCAAAATATTCCAAATATTCTTTTTGTATCTGTTTGTTCTGTACCTACATATCTGTATCTAGATTTTCACAGTAGAGTAGTTGCAAAATGAAGTACGCTTTGATAATTCTATTATTTCTCATATAAAAGTTTAATCTCGCACTCGTTAATAATTGCAGTAATGCATATTATTTATTAAAATGACGGGAGCGAGTTTTATAAATTATTATTGTTGACGTACTCACCGTTGTAGGTGCTATTATTAAACGTGTATATATCAAGAAATTAACTTATTTTTTATTGATTAAAATTACCGTGAGCTTTTATTGTAAATATTTGTTGAAAAGAAATTTAAATAAATAACTCCAGCTTGATTGGTATTGTCGATTGTCATGTAAAAATATTGTAAATATTATTATTATTTTGGAATCATAAGTGCAGTAGAAGATCTATAATCTTGAAAATGCATAATGATTCATCGTGTTTAGGATCGCTGTGGCGGTACATTCGGAGTTCGATGTCATTGTCTGGTTATATGCCGCCGTTGTGCGACCCAGTTGACGGCCACCTACTCCTCGACGGCGGGTATGTCAATAATCTCCCAGGTAATTTTATTCCTACGAACGCATTTAAATTTTATCTATTTGTAATTCATGTTGATAAATATTCAATGTCTGTACCCATTTTTACTCGCTCCCGTCGATAAAAGATGCATCATTGAATGCAATGCAAATCGAACAGTTTAATTATACCCAGGCCCGCTATGGACGTATGTTCGAGCTAGTATGACTGTTGCTGGTGTTTTCCCACCAATTTGTGATCCACTCGATGGGCATCTTTTGGTCGACGGGTGTTATGTTAACAATGTCCCAGGTATAACGCTTTATTTATTATCAATTAATAAAATTTGCAAAAAAATTTTAATCAGCTCACTTGCTTTTTTTGTCAAATGGAACAATAAAATAGGGTATTTGTATTGTTTATGTTTGCTTAAAAACATTAATCAACAGTAACTTTCCAAAAATTTATATAAAAATAATTGATCTATATTAATCAAAACAAATTTGGAGTTTTATTTAATAAGACCTTTTATTATTATAACAGTAAACTAATAGATCATCTTTTTATCTGAAAGCTGACATAATGCTGAGGCAAGGAGCCCATCATATTTTAGCCATCGATGTAGGTTCTCAAGATGACACGGATTTAACAAATTATGGAGATTCATTATCAGGATGGTGGTTGCTTTGGAAACGATGGAATCCTTTTGCTACACCTGTTAAAGTCCCTAATTTGCCTGACATTCAATCGAGACTGGCATATGTAAGCTGTGTACGACAATTAGAAGAAGTGAAGTCTTCAGATTACTGTGAATATATTAGACCGCCAATCGATAAATATAAAACCCTACAGTTTGCTAATTTTGATGAAATTAAAGATGTTGGTTATCATCATGGTAAAAATCTAATTCTATTCTATGAACTTAATTGAAATTGATTATCATTTTAATTTTCTACCACATTTTTATTTTTCAGGTAAAACATATTTTGAAGGACAGCTTAAAGCAGGAGTATTGCCTCGATTTAATGCAGATCGAGAGCATGCGAAAGCTTTAAGAACCAAAAATCAAGCCTCACAACAAGATTCTTTCCCTTCATATACATTTACGGATTTAGCGCAAATGGTTTGTAAGGTTTCTCGTGGAAATAAGTACGATCTGGATATCGATTCCGAGTCTGAATTTGAAGAATATGAAGCAGATTTGGAAGAAGATGCGCAAGAAGTAGGCTATGCATCAGAACCCACTGCTGGAATTTTAGACCAGGTAATTAATATATTTTTTGCATACGAAAAATTTAATAAATAAATTTTTAATTTTAATATTATGTTTTTCAGAGCCCTGATGACAACCGATTAAGACGTCGACCCGGAGTCTCTTTGAGTTTATCCGATACTGAAGCTGAATCAGAATTAGAGTACCATCCAAAGCTATTTTAAGTTGTAAAAATATTTTTACTTAATCACGTAAAGTACAGTAAGTCTCAAAAAATTTTATTAGTTGATCGTACAAAGAGTAACCGCGTAAGATGTATATATGATGTGAAAGTACAAATTTGGTTATTTTAGAAATTTTGTTAAACGAGATTAGAGCTTACGCCTCTTTATTACAATTTACAATGCAATGTATCATTTTGATACTCGTACTGAATTTATAATGCAGTGATAGTTATAACTAACGTTATATAAAAAAAAAAATAAATAATGAAAATATTTAAAAAAGATTTTTGTTTATTCAATTTTACATAAATATTTCTTTGTAAATTTTTTTATCCTTTAAATTAATTTATACAACATCAACAAAAAAAATTTAACAATCAGTTTACAATTATTTACATAAATTAATTTTTTTTCAATAGTTGATTTTTATCAAAATATAGCTAAAAATATATAAAAATTTTTATAAATTCATAGAATATTTTTAGCTTCAATATTTTGTAGTCATCGATAAATTTGGATCTATTACGGTAAAAATAGCTCCAACTAAATGTAAAGAACCAGTTATTAACAGCTGAACTTTATTATCAGTTCTACAATCCTGTAAGTTATAATCACAGTTAATTTTTTTTAAAGCATCACTAACAGATGGCAAACAAACTCCTTTTTCTCCCCAGAACTGACAATTCTGCATACAACGATTCATCATTTCAGATTCATTAGTATACCGATATTCTGTATCCAAACAGTTACTTATACCAGCAACATTGGGTACAAAAAAAGCTTGATCAAATTCAAGAGGTTGAAGTAGTTTCAAGAGAACAGTAGCATCTCTATTACCAGTCATATTGAACATTAAAATTTTTTTGTTACCAGTATTTTTTACATGCCCTTTAAACCAATTTACACATGTTTTCATACTTTCCACAGTATGTGCACCATCCAAATAGAAATCTATACATTTTCCTCGCAATATTTGAGTCCTTCCCGGCCATTTACAGTTTAATAAAGCTTTTTCTGTTTTATGAATATCAAGTTCTGTACTTTTCAAACAATTATTGTTATTAACATTACTTTTATTTTTCTTCATTGAACTTTTCAACCATTCAGTAACAAGTTCAATAGCTAATGAAGCATTGTAATATTGAACGTCTGCTGCCATCCCAAGAAGAGGAGGATTTCTTTTAAATGAATACTTTGAAATATCAGCCACAATATGAAAGGGACAATTCTTTTCTTCAGCTCTTTTTTCTAGAACTTCCATTGCTTCTGGCAATTGTGGAGTCACAAATGCTGGTACATTTGTTTTAAAAATTCCTGACTTCTGATAAGCTATAGCTGCCATTGTATTTCCAAGTAATGATGTATGATCCATATCTAACGTAGTAATTCCAACACATATTGGTGAAGGAACGACATTAGTACAATCAAATTCACCACCAATCCCAACTTCAACAACCGCTACATCAACAGAGGCTTTTAGAAAGACATGGAACATCATTATAGTCAAGAACTTGAAATAAGGTGGCATATCATTCTCGTGCTCCTTTTTTTCTGCTAAATTATTATATAATTTCCAAAATTCAGTCGTAAAAAAAGCTTCGTCTATTAATTTGCCATTTATTTTTATGCGCTCTCTAACTGATACCAGATGAGGAGAAGTATACAATCCTGTCTTGTATCCATGTTCTCTAAGAATAGCTTCAACAAATGCACAAGTTGATCCTTTTCCTTTGGTTCCTGCTACATGAATTACTGACAGGTTATTTAATTGTTCTTGAGTGATTCCTGATCTAAAAAATATGGTTGTGAATTATTTTATATCACAAGCTTAATGCTATCTGTACAAGATTTGTATTTATGTATATACTAATTTAAGACTGTAGATGTTGAAGTTATTATTATTTATAATAGCTTACTTAGATATTAAGTGATGGAATAGATAATGACAAAATACGGTTAATGATAATATTTAAACATAATGAATAGTAGAACTATTAGAAATATTTTGTCATCAGAAAATTTATCAAATGTAACTCATTTATCCGTCATTATTTTAAGCAGTTAACTCAAGTTATAATTTATGGTATAGATTATAATTACTCAAGTACAGTTAAATAACAATTAAATAGTTGAATTACCTTAATAGATATTTTATTGTATCCTTGAGAGAATTATTATGTGCATCATGTTTCGGAGCTGTCCGTAGATAAGCTGCATTGGATTGTAAGTTATTTAATGTATTTATAGCATCCTAAAAGAAAGTAAATAATCACTGAGATAAGTAAATGATAAAAGACAACTTGGGCGCCAAGAAATTTAAATTCACCTGGTAAGTAGGTATTTTGCCAACGCTAAGAAACTTTATCACATGCTGCACCATTTTCTTTGGTATAATCGTGAATATTCCTGAAGAATGCATTATGTAATTGATATGCGTAGTTATTGATATTTTTTTTAATTTGTCATATTAGAAATTTCATTAATGTTAGTAAATAAATGATGATATATTTATGTAAAGTAAACATGCTATCTGAATGACCACGTGGGAGAACAGAGGTTGGAGTAGTATTACGTCATAGATGTGAGAAATTGCACGCTCTGATTTATCATGATTAGTTAAAGCGCGAATTTTGAATTACTATTTACAAAAATATTTTTAGAAAGTGTAATATTATTTTATAAAAAATTTTTATGAATAAATTATAATAAATAGAATTTAAAAAACTTACTGAAAAATAACAAAATTGACAGATATTTGTGATGTGTAGGTTTATTTTTTTAGGTTTCTATCCAAGTCAAGTTTTTGATAAAGACGAAACAAATCAGAAGTTATTTTTATTTGAGATAAATATCGATGAGTAAATATTTTGGAGTGGGAATATGTTTTATTGAGGACAGATGTATCATTATAACAAATTTTTCAAGTACATAATACAATAAATTTGAAACAATTCGAGAATATTATCTACTGATATAAATAGTATCTAACTTATCACAGTAAGTAATAAAGATTCTTGATTAGCCGATAAAATAGTTACCGACATATAATGTCGGCAGTTTTTCATCATTATTGGACGGTAGATGGAGCAAAGTGTCATGTCTTCTTAGTTGAAATTATACTCTAACTGTTTATACAATAATTGATGTTTTTTAGTTTGAAAAACAAACTGTTGTCGTCAACAAATTGATGCCGATAAATTGTGAGTAATAAATTTTTATAATGCTACATTTTTTTCCTAGGCAAACCAATATAATGCTCATTTTTATTTATAAGTTGATGAGTTTGAAAATTTAGAACATTATTCACAATGTTCAAGGGATGCAAAAAAATTATTCATCATTCGATGATTTTCATTTTTTCTTAGTATATTTAGAAAGACACAATTTAAGGTATAAATTTACTCTTGAATAATATGGAAAACACAGTTGTCACAAATGCAAAACCTACTTCGAACTTGGGCCTTATTCTACTTGCATTTACTGTTTTCGTATTCCTTGTAAATGTCTTAACATATAGTTGTTCATGGTACGGTAGAAAACCAATGACCCCTGAAGAGCTAGCAGGTGATAAAGAGAAATATTTTGAAGATAAAAAACCGTGGAATACTGCAGTATTTTATTTATTAGGAGCATCTACTTTTGCAACATTTGTTCAAATGATAATTATAATGTGGCAAGCATGGGGCATACATAAAACTTCAAAAGCAGAAATTTTGAAAAAGAATCAATTACAAGAATCATCGAACTTCGTTTAAACTAAAATATTTAATTTATTATTCTAAAAGGGAAAAATATGTTTTTGAAAATTTTATCATATATTTAGTACCACATTTATCCTACCATTGAGACAAATTAAAAATTATTAACAATTGCTAATGGATAAAAAATCGATTCATTATGGATTATTTATCATATTCATGATAGTCAGCTTGACTATTTTAATTGTCAATGTGATTTTAGCTGTTTATAATGCTCATTATAAAGAGAAATTTGATGAATATTGGAGTGGAGAGGAAGCTGACAATTTGAGAACAAGCTATAATAATATTTTCGACGTATGTCTAACAATATCTTCAATATCAGCGGCATTAGGATTCATAATTGCAGGAATTAGATATTTACTTGGAGATAGTGATGGTAGTCTTTCGAAAACTTCATCTGAAGGTGATATTGTTTTATTCGAACGTCCCAAGTTCATAGATACTAGTATGGTATCAACTCCCATGACACCTCAACCTGGTCCATCCTATGCTTAAGAATTATTTGATGATATTCGCGAAATAATTATATTTTACTCCAAATATTTAACATAAAGATTAATATTGAAATGAATCGATCTTCGAAATGACAAATTTTTTGATGAATTATTAATTAATATTTGATGAACAAATAAATAGATGGTATTAAATAATATATAAAAGGAAGGTGGTTTGGAATAGAAGTCATGGATATGTTTTATAGAAAAAATGTGTATTAATGAACATAAGATTTTTTACATTATATTTTATAATTTTGCACATTTTATTGACATACGTTCTTATCTACTACTTTAATACATAATTGAAAATTTGGTTCCTGTACATAGTAAAGTGATGTTAATGAAGAATTTTCATTGAAAATTTCAAGACAATCGATGAAAGAATTATTTCAATAAATTTATCAACGTATAAAAAAATTTATAAATGACACAAAAATTTTTCTTATTCTATTTGCAATTGATCCTCGTCAAATATATCTTTCTTTGCTTGAAATTATAAACATATTTTATTGAGTAAAATAGAATTGTGATATGAATTAAGCTCGTTTCTATACAAATGGGATGCCCGCCCGAATAATGTACAAGCATTATAATTCTATTAAACTTACTATAATTCTATAACAATTCTATTTTTCAATAATAAGGCCTCAGTTTCTTACAATTAACTATTAGGAAACGAGGCTATTGCATTTTTAAATTATTCTATTATTCATCCTTCATTAGCTTTATACACATATCATCTCTCATTTCTATATTATTTATTTTACAAAGAAAATAAAAATAATTGTCGACTACAACTTTACTGCAAAAGTATTCGAAGAATTATTTGCTACTGTACGTCAATACAATCATAATAATAAGCGCATTGAGTTTTTTTAATTGTACTAGAAATTTTTCTTTAAATTTTAATTAATTACAGCTCTATATACAAAAGTCAACTTTTTGCATTTTTCTTCATCCTTAATTCAAAGTAAGAAGTATAATATTTGTTTTTCTTTCATATTTTTGCACTATCAAAACGTGATTGTTTTGTTTTCAAAACTATACTGTACACGTTTACATATTATTAACACTATTTTTACAATGTTTCTATTTACAATCCTAGTCTTTTCAAATTAGCGCGTGAAATAAGACTAGTTCTTGACTTTTCACCTTGCCAACTTTTACTTTTGCTACGGAATTTACGTAAGTCAGCTTCATGATCTGGGTGTGTCATTGATCTATATCCCTGTGGAGTGCAAAGTTCTTTCTGTGCACGATAAAATTGTTGATATCCTCCATGGAGAAGATAAATTTCAGGATAATGTAAAGCTGGATAATGCTCTTTGTTGAGCTTTCTGTCGATATTTCTCAAGTAACGTGATAGATTAGGTCCACGTTCCCAGGAAAATTCACAGTGAAATACTAGAATTCTCCTTTTATTTGTATCAGGTTGAATTTCTGGAGTATGAGTGATTGGATTCATCAAATATTCTTCGATTAAATCTCTAGTATAGAGATTTATAGCGCCTTTGATATGGCCAGCTTCAAATTCATAAGGATAACGGCAGTCAACAATTTTAAATGAATCTACTGAATCCTTAAATTCACCACGAATTAAAGCGGCCAAAGTATCAGTTGAAATGGACTTTAAATCCTCATGATGTCCTTCAGCTAACGGTAAAATACAAGGTTTGCTAAAATCTCCAGTTAGATCAGAGTCAGTAGTACTACGATGAATAGCAGATTTAATATGAGCATGAGCTTCTGGTTCTGAATGATATTTAGGAAAAGAACTTTTATGTTCTTCAACAGGAGTTTCTTGAAATTCGCGTAAACTTGAAGACTTCTTGCATCGTTTCACGAGAACTGGGCTTGCGTCAGTCGGTGGATCAGGTCTTTTAAACGACTTAAAAGGTACAGCTGGAGATTCAGGCGATGAGAAGATAGTAGATCTTGGTTTGTTGTCATTGTAAGCTAATTTAGAGGCTGATGATGTAGCATTAGGTGAACGAAATAAACAAGAACGTACTTTAGATATTGGCGGGGTTCCACTTTCAGAATCATGCTTCATACGATCATTTTGGAGTGACAATGATCGTCTTACACCGGTTGGTCTGGTTCGAGGGAATTCTGGGGTTGTAGAGGCATCTAATTCCATAGGATTTTCACTCATCGAAAATATTTCTCCTGATATTAAATCATTCAGACCATTAGGCATTTCGGGATTATCCATGAAATTTTCAGCATCAAGAAGCTCATTAAAACCATCATCCATACCTTCACCCTCAGATGAGAGTCTATTTAAAAATGGAATACGGCGTTTTCCTGGAAATGAACGAACTGGTGATTCTTGAGGACTTCGCGAATCCATAGACATTCGTCGAGGAGCCACTCCCGAGGGTTCAACGAACCGGAAACCTTCTTCGGGTTCTTGATAACCTGCACCATATCCACTATCTTGGCTATTGGGATCGAAATCTTCGAGCGGGCATCTCGATTTTGGTGTTTTGGATTTCACACTCTGCACAAAAAAAATTAATCAAATCATTAGACACAATACTTAAGGAATGATTAAATATATTGATGATGAATTTAAAAATGATAAATTAAATTATTATAATTGAAGATTTTTGAATTTATCTTACCGTAAGAGGGCTCAATTTCATAGCCAGTGGACTGCAGGGTGCGCTGCCGTTTTCTTTATTGATTGTAAGATGAACCAAGTCAGGACTGGACAGGTGTCGTGATGCCATGGTCATCATTCTCCTAGCTTTCAATTTGGATTTTACAATACCTTCAGGAGTTCCTTTAATTTTAAAGACGTTTTTGAAAAGTCTGGAATTAAAAAAAAAAAATACATTACAAATTTATTTCAACTAGCTACAAGACAGTTTTCAACTTAAGTATAACCTAACTTTATATCTTAGAAAACCAATAATTTCTAAAAAATTCAACTATCAAACTAATTATATTTATTAACTTCCTGATAGATTAAAGTTCATGAAATAAAAAGCAATTAATAATTATCATCATTTGACATAAATTCCGTAAAATAATTTCATGTTAAAAAAAGCGCGGGATTTTGCTTTAGCTACTCCAAAATATTATATCATAAATTATGATTTGATATCACATATGTGACATCTTTTTTATTAATTCTCATACCATTCTTCGTAAGTTTTGTTATAAAGGTGCGTCTGGTAAATATTTCATCATAAAATACACTCGCATTATTTTTTACGAATAAACAATATCGCCACGTGCGTTCTTGGTGGAAGTTGGCGCGCGACTAACATGACCTTCATCAAAATTAGTTGAAATTCATCACTGAAGGGGGATCTACAAATGTTTTAGTTATTTCATACTCCAAAAAGATTTGGAGTATTTGAATGAATTAAAAATAATTTATCCACTATTTTTTTAACAACTATAAATCAGATGGCTCGTGATCAATATTTTAGCACTATCTTCCGCGAATTTAAATCAGATGGCTCGTGATCAATATTTTAGCACTATCTTCCGCGAATTTAAATCAGATGGCTCGTGATCAATATTTTAGCACTATCTTCCGCGAATTTAAATCAGATGGCTCGTGATCAATATTTTAGCACTATCTTTCGCGAATTTAAATCAGATGGCTCGTGATTAATATTTTAGCATTTATCTTCCGCGAATTTAAATCAGGTGGCTCGTGATCAATATTTTAGCACTATCTTTCGCGAATTTAAATCAGATGGCTCGTGATCAATATTTTTGCACTTATCTTTCGCGAACTTTATTTTAGTATATCAGAAAAAATGTTTAAAAAATTATATACAGTATAAAATTGTAAGTTTTTGATTTAAAATCAGCAAAAAGTGTGGAAACAACCCAGGTATGAGTTAAAAATTTAATTTCTTTTTAAATTAGACAAGTCATTAGAAAAATTGAATAAATGAATAAATGATGATGAGAATTTTAGAAGAAATTGATTGAAAAATGAAATGAATGAATTTGATGGGAACAATATGAAATAAAATGATTGAAAATTGATTTATACCTTGTACATTGACACACATCACATGAATCAGTAACACTTTCCCACAACATCTTAAAAACTCCAAAATCACTAATTACAGAAAGTTTTTGTCACTAAATAACAACTGTAATAAACCACAAATATAAATCCAATAATTTGAAATGCAGCAGTGAGACCGGAATCAACTGATACTCAAGATATAGTAAATAGCACAAGTAGATGTTCACTCCACAGGCACTGGGTTGTTAATGTGGCTCCGCTAGGGTGAACCCCGGTTTTATGAACGAGGGAGACTATAGTGGGGATGAAGTTACAACCAATGAACATTGGGCCTAAGTCCCGCCTGAATATTAAGAACATTGAGTCGGCCCTCAATGCTAAGACAGCAGACTTGACTATGTGGGGGGGCCGGCAATTTCAACGTTGGGGTCTCCTTTCTGCAGATTTTTTGGAACACCCTTCTGATATAGTCTACTTGTAGAATATTATTTTCTTTCTCCTCCTTATTTTCCCACTTCTTTCTTTCGCGTATCAATACTACCAATCAGACTTGAGAAAGTCTATTGAATAACTGACAAGTGCAAAATTAGCTGCTACATATCCAACATACTACTACACATGAACAATCATTCCTAGGGAAAAATATTTTATTTTGCTTTCAATTCAAATGATGATGATAATCATAAGATGATAACTATTGGCAAAATTTAATTAAAATATTTTTTAAAACTACTTTAGAAACGTCTTGGATTCAATTCATTATTAGTTAGCATAAATAGTCTATTTATTTATGGACTTATAATATTAAGATAAGTGTTAGAATAGTAATAATTATTGTTATTATGTTCTGCACTTAATAGTCAATTTAATAGGATTATCTATCATATTTTCATTTAACATACACCACCAAGTCATCATTCCTCATTACAATATGAATGAAATCATATTGAAATTTAATTTACTTCAGCATTCTTCATGTAAGAGTCTCTAATCAACTTCATGATACATCCATTAAGGTATTTCGATTGAGATTAATTTTTTTTACGGCATTAGAATTACAGATTATTAGAAATAAAAGGTTTATTTTAATAAAAAAAAATTGTTTAATTGTTTAGAACTCGAGTTAATAAACTAATGATAATTAACTAAAATACAAAGTTTTTTATCATTCAATGAAAAACACTTCTTCAAATTTTCGTAAAAAAAATTAAACGTAGGTCACAACATAAATTTTGTCGTACGAAAAACAGTAATGAGCAACTCTTAAGTTAGGGGTAGATTTAAATACATCAGTGTAAATGCATTATTATTAAAAATATTTGTTGTTAATAAAAATAAAAACAGTTGGATTGAATACAAGCTGCAAAAATTAAACTCTACTTCTGATAGATTTTAAAATGTATTATATTGAAGTCATTATTTGTTGGTCTTATTTTATTATTGTCTCCCATCGACAGCTTTTCAAGTTTTCAAAAAACTATTTTCTCATGTTTCATATTATAATGATATAATTTTTCTGAGAATAAACAATGAACACTTTCTCTAATTCTTCACTTTTAAAAAGCTCCAATCAGTATGATATGACCTAACTTAGTCAGAGAATGCAGGTAAAAAAAAACTGCGGCATTTTCTTTTTATTTATTTTTCTTCCTTCTCATCTTGTTTAGTTCCTTATTTAGTGATGCGATACAAACAGTGCCTTATTTCTTGAAGATTCCACACAATACTTCACCTGATCAAAAGAACTCCTCCACATTTTCTAAGGATTTTCACGTGTCAGGTATTAGACGTGAGTTTATATAAGTCATTCATACATAAATGTGTATCTACATTTTGAATACACATACAGACATACTGATTCCAACCATTTTCCTGATCTCGTTTACACATTCTTGCATCTAAAGTTCGCCAAAAAGCCTTCCAATGCCATCAACAATAGAATCCTGCAAGTCTATCCCATAGAATCGATTGGAATGTGTTCTATGTAATGGTTCTAACCCTTAGAATAATAGAATCTCTAGGTTAGAGGGTCATTTATAACGTTTCGTTTTCTTTTACCGTCTTTGAAGGTCACGAAATTTCAACATCTAGGTTGGAGATGCTGGTACAATACTCATATTTTATTCTTAATCATAAGTCGATGTCAACAGCTATTCTTTTTCGTTTAAGCTTAAAATATTTTCACACTATTTTAGAATTATTTAATGATGAATACAATACAACATATTTATTTCCTTGTGTTGATAGATAATTAATAATAATTTCTTAATTAAATATAAAGATAAAGTTTTTAAATAGATTGATAAATTGAAAGGAAATCATCAATTTTTATTTGAAAAAATAGAATTTATGGTTTAGAAAAATGTAGTCCACTTGAAATATTTATAACTAAAATCCTTCATAGCTTATTACCCTCCCTAACAGCCAGACTAACGTTTTCCCTCTGCTTATTTATTGTCGTTACTGAATGACATTGGATTTTTAGTTTTCCCTCCAATTTGGAGCTTTTAAAAATTAGATAGAATAGTGTGATATAAGGGAATATAAATATAGAACTGAAATAAAAACGTGTTTGTGTTAAAATTAAACATTCATAATTTGTAAAAGGACTTTAGATGTTAGGTGATGCATGATGTATGGGATTTTTAAAATCAAGTCTAGACTTTTTATTATATAAACACTATAGAATTTATTATAAAAATTATCAAGACAAACTGTATTTAAAACAAGAAATCAGATATAAAAAAAAACTAGTTTTTATTCTCAACGAATGAGTGAATGACCCATGGGAATTTATTTACTGTCAGATACACCCAACCGGTTGGCGAAAAAGCTAATGTCTGATTTTGGCAAATATTTTATTGTAGGCTAAGAACTGCTTTATACATGTATGTATCTTAGGACAGGATAATTATCATATATCTATAGAACTGTTTAATAAATTTATCATCAATACCTTCTCAATGAGCTAGAATATTTTTTAAAATATAACGGATAAAAAAATTGTATCATATGGAATACATTTAGACTCTAAAACGTTTTCTGATCACTTTTCTACTCCATTTAATTTAAAAATTCAGGGAAGTTCAGTAATATTGGAAATAACTTCAATTGACAGCAAATAAGAACAATGGATTGCTGATATTTTTTCAATTTATTATAAAAGCTACAGTATACAGATACAGATTTTTGATGATCAAACTCATCAAGAGTTGCTACAAAATCTGCTCTTTTCTAAATCACATGTGGCTTGGTAATTAAAATGGTGCACTGAAAAAAATTGTTCCTAAAATGATAAATTTTTTTCAATGTGAAATGCAAACAGACATTAGTAAAAAGATGAGATTCTAATAGAATGTTTAAGTCGATATTTATGATAAATTATCTCAATATTGACTTAAAAAAAAAAAACGTTTCGATATTTGGAATGACGTGAAATTGATTAATAACTAACGAAAACGCGAGAAAAATTGCGTGACCAATGGGGTCCAACGTACGTTGACTTATGTCCTGCGGCCTTGGACCCCATATGAGTTGGAATCAGCTGTCGTTTGACTTAATCGGACCCCAATGTACTTTCGTTAGGACCCCACGACATTGAGGGGTATGAGCACGTGATTGTGCGGTGGTGGTTTCTTCGCGCCATGCTCAATTGTACCTTCAAGAGGGTGTGCATAACTCCTACTATACGCATTTAAAGGAGAAACCAAAATACCCCCTCTGAAGGTAGAGTATGAGTTATTTCATGTACTAAAAGAAGGGGAGTTCTTCAGAGTGAGGCGCTCGACGTCTCGTCGAAATATTGGCTCTAAGGGGCCAACAAACTCAGCTGCCTCTCTTAAATATCCTATGTAATACGTTCTCCCTAATGCTTAAGATCAATAAGATTCACATCTGGCGCAATCTCTATCATGTCCTACCGCAATTTTTACCTCTATTCTCATGTGAATATCTTGGATTTATATGTATCAATTATCATATGTGAGAAATTAGTTTTATTGACGACAGATTGTCAAGACGATGAATTGGAGATGCTAATGGAGATGTTTAAAGCCTTAGAATAAAATTAAAAAACTATCTATTTTTTCTCTATTCATTTAATTATGTTAAAGAGTAAAATAATAAATTAAATAATTACATTGGACTCAGATGAAAAGATATAAAATTTGTATTCAATATTTTTAAAGTTATCTTATAACTTAAAGCTTGGTATAATTTTAGATAATATGAAATACATCTATTTGTTATTTTTGTCGACATTCCAATGGTGTCTAAAATGATGTCAAAAAAAAGCAAAAACATCCTTTCGTCATTTCTGACATCCTATATTTTTTTTAGACATTTTTGTATTTATCTAAAAATTTATCTATATCGATATCCTTCAGATAAATTTCTAACTTCCAAAAGGTGTCATATAAACATAAAAAAACTTTTTTTTTCTAGTTCGACTGTGATAAAAAATAATTATTAAATAAATTTGTGAAAAAGAAGTCTTAATAAAGCAATAAATATTTTTATAAATTAATATTCAAGATATTTTATTGTTGGAAATATTTGATTTAAAAATAAACTAAACTGAATGATAAAATTTTTAAATGTTAGGATAGATTTATTTTAAAAGAGTGAATATTTTTTTGCGAATCGAGACAAACCGTTTGCTTATATTTTATAAAAGGGGTAAGAAGAAATGAACAATTATATCGTGGAGGTTGCAAAAATTTACGCTAAAAAGCAACCCCTAAGGTTCGGTCCCAGTTTCTTCTGGGCCTATGATTTTTACAGTGAGAAAGAGCCGCAGATGGTCGAGGGGAGAATTGTGGATAGGGTGGCGCGTGCCCTACGTCGCCGGTGCGCTCACCCCATATATAAGTTCCATCGACAATACTGTCTATGTGCACATGTGTTGAGGGTTACGCGCTTCATCGTTCTTTTCAATTTAATACTTGTGTGCCCATCAGGTATTTTCTTGCGCACGCGCTACATATCATAGTGAATTATTGCAGGTAGATATGTACAGGTAGATACATACACATTAATGTGCGAAATAAAGATGATAATTATACTTTTTTTTAACATCGAGATTTTTATTAATTGTTTTCATCAACACTTGGAAAAAGTTTTTTCATCATTAATCCAACTGTTTATTTATTTTTATAAACAATAAAATTTTTAATAATAATATTAATCATTTTTAACTTCATCAAAAAATAAACGAACATTTTATTTTCTATTAATCTTCAATTCTCATGCAGTAAAAAAGATAAAAAACAATTAAACATTTTTTTTTTTTATGATTTCTTTTACTTTCTTCACGTCTAGTTGATCAGTCATATTCAACAATACCAATATAAACGATTGCATGATTCAAAAAAAAATATAATGGCATGCAAATAGTAAATTTACATTTAAGAAGCAATTTCTCAAAGAATATAATGACATGATATTTTTTCTTATCGAGGAATAATTTACATGGCATTGTCTATTACATAAGTGAGCCGGGGTATTCTTTTGGTCGTATGACCTCGTAACCGTGAATCCCTACATCTCGTCTTGGCAACTTTTAAAACGGGATCATCATCTGTTCCTACGGGACACCTTCCATCCCTATGCCATCATGACATTGGGAGAGAAACAACCCTCACCGTTTTTGCCATTATTTTCGTTACGCAGCCGTCGCAGATGCATCTCACCGAGGCGTTGAAGAATCTGCGATACACCAGAATCAGAGACCAGTATGAAAGCACTGTCGAGACGTTTAAAAGAGAGATGCAACGAAAAAATTATCTCACCCTTCGCAACTTCTACTAGTAGACGGATAAATTGATCATTTCATGGGAAAGATTAATCATGAATTTTTTTTTTTAATTTTTCAATTTTAAACTCTAAGTATATCATCTGAATAAATCAATAACTTTATTGATTTTATTGAAAAAAAAAAATTATCATTCAATTCATTATAATTAATTGTCAAACTCGATAGAAAATGGCGCTGATGAAAATTTTTTCTGACGACAAATAATGTTCATATTACCACATTATATTAGCAGACTCTTGATGAGTTTTTGATAAAAAAAAAAATCATCAACTCTTCTATAAGAGTTGTACCAAGTTTAAAATAACTAAGAAAAGCTGAGTATAATTTTTTAAAGATATTTATCGTTCATTGAACTTCTTTCAAAGTTAAATGACTTTGATTTCCAACGTTTACCTTCTATTAGTAGACCTATATGTTCCCTCAATCTTCTTGGTAAACTTTATAATAAATAAAAGTGTGCAAACGACAGTCAAGATTACCTCATAGAAAAGGAACTTAACTCATGGGGTAGTTTGACGTTTACCGTTGAAATGCATCTGCATCGTTCAATGCGAGATAGTAAACCACTGGCGTTTGGTTTTTCAACACACATTAAGCACCCTCTAAATTTCACCCTTGGATAAATTCAGTCTACCAGACGACTGCAGTCACTTCGATACAGTTGCACCAGGTTCTCGTAAATTTTCAGTTCGTTCGGGGTCATACCATCTAATTTTGTCGATCGATACTATCGATTATTTGGAGAACTAATATTTATTCAAAGAAAACATCAACGAAATTTTTCCTTTAATTTTAGTACTTTATTTATGTAGCACTTTTAATTTTCTTTTGATAATTTTTTCTATTTACGTATAAACATTACCCAGATGCTGTGGTATTTTTTATATCAAAGCAATGGTATACGTTACATTTAAAACCATGCTCCACTTATATTATGCATCTGCCAATGATCAATAATGCTTCCTCTTGAGTTTATCGAATTTTCCCACATTTTATCTGATAAAATCTGAACCATTTTCTTTCATGTTCATTCTAATAATAATTACAGAAAAACTGTAACATATTTTTACATAACAAATATAAAAGATCATAAAACTTGGAATGGTTCATAAAAAAGAAATTTTGAAAATTACAAAATACCCTAATCCCCTAAACATTCCTTTATCTTCATCAAAAAATTAAAACTCTAATCTCCTTAAAAATAATAAATCTTTTTAAAATCACGTACTAGAGAAGAAACGTTATATTTTATTTATCGTTATTTGCACCGAAAATGCGTGCAGTTAAGAGGTTAGTGGAGATAAATCTTGAGCTTGAGCCATAAATGAAACAATGCAGTAAAGAAATAAATAAGCTGGTGGAATTTCCCAATTTTACAAACCGTCCGCCGACTTGTGTAGTCATTCACTCTTACCTGCAGCAACTGAACAAAAGACCTGACGTGTTGGAAACCGACAATTGACAGCAAATTCATCAAAATGGTTTTATTTTTGCTCGTCTCGTTAGTCTACTTTAATGATACATTCAATACGAGTACATTTAGGTCGAAAAGCTCTTCATTTATGAACAGCAATAAACCCACTTACAAAATGGTCAAGACAGTCGTGCTGCGAAATTTTGGGTCGCATGCCAAGGAATAAATCTGTCGAAGTCTAGCAAAATGAGGTACCGTGATGATACCTTGACAGTTTAATTTGAAAACTCAAGCTAATATGTTATATAGTAAAGAAGAAGACATGGGCAGCTGTTAAAATGGCATACCTTTTCAGTCTAGTTGCTAGAAGAGACAGAAAAAGGCATTGGGTTTTCATGGCTCTTACCTTTCCCAAACAAATTACACAAATTACATTGTGAAATCATTGACTACAGACCTGCAACAGCTGTGGATAATCCTCTAAGTTACCATTACAATCCACTTGAATATTTGCAGAAATTCCAACCGTGGGGTCCTCCACAATGTTAGTAAATAATAAACCTAACCATGCAATAACCTCAGCTACTAGAAGCATGAAAATTGTTCAAAACTTTCTAATAAGCTATATCTACCAGTTGAGCATACAGGTAGTAGAAACACTTGGGCTCTTTTGACTCGAATATCTAGCTTAGTTTCAAAATCAAAATCAATGCGGGTCTGAAATAAAGAGTTTATGGTTGATCGGTCAGCATTCAACCACCTTGGGTTTGACCATTGAATTTTTAATCCGCACGGCATTCTCCCAGGATCTCTTGAAGTAAATGAAATTTAGAAATGCCAAATAAATCAACCATGCTCTCTGTGGCACTTAATCTTTGGCGTGTGACTTCGAACACTACTTGAAGATAAAATAAAGTACATGAACGTGCTTTTAGCACGAGAACATTTACTGGTCACCAAGCTAATACCTACCTAATGTTCATTTCCAATAAATTATTCTAACAATGGGAATTTTTTGCACTAAACACTTCTAGAACGAGGTATCAACTAATTGATTCAATTACTTAAGTTCCAAAATTGAATTAAAAATAACCATCAAGCTTTATTCTTACTCCAATATTTAGGAATAGTCATTCTGATCATTTTGGAGTAATTCTATAATAATCTTATTCAGCAATGTTGTCAAAATATTCAATAGTTGGTAATATGCAATGTAAATATTAGGTTGTTACTTCATCATTACCAGACAAAATTAAAAGCTTTTGTTAAATTATATGTATCAATAGACTTCATCACATTTTCACATAATACCTACAGGTTCGTTAAAATCCCTACGATGATTTTCATTTCAAGCTAAGATTGAAGATTACAGATTTCTTCTTTGAATGTGCCGTATAATTATCATAGGTCATCAATTTCTAACAAAATTCTTCCTCTCTTATTATTCATCAATAATATATATGCTAAAAACGTCTCTTAAGTGGAGAGTTATAAGTAAAAAAAGCATTCTTTTGTTAAAGTCATTAAAATAAATGATGCAGTTCATAAAGATGTCTTGGTAAATAAAAATTATAAACAGGATAATTACTACTAATTATTAAATAATAATTACTACTATTATTTAATAATTTTAAATAATAAACTATGAGAAAAATTGCCTCTAAGGAGGAAGAATAGATAAGTCAAGTAGTTTTGAATAACAAAAAAATAAATCATTGAAATTTTGGGATATTTCTGGTATCATATTGATTATTCTGCCTTGCCACCCCTTTCACAAAGTCGTTATCGATTACTCGTCTGTAGTAAACCCCATGCCAACGATGCCCTAACATCTGCGCACCCGTATGACCCCGAAGAGCTGTTAAACAATATATACTATGCGCTTTGACCAGCTATCGCGCCCATGGGGGCGTTGATACCCATTCGCTTCTGGACGATATTTCAATAGTAATGCATTGATATCATAACGGTCGGTACTCAGATGATGACTCAATTAACGTTCATGACATTGGTTATTCATTCCAACTCTGGAACACTGTTCAGTTGATTTATTAACTAAATAAATCAAACTTTCGACACATTTTGAAGGGCCCAGAGGCTTGGTGAGTTCACTCAACAAAGAGTTACATGACTTCTTGGTGGACCTAATGCTGTCTAAGTGACCAATAGTTGAAGACTTTTGGCTTCATTTTATCATGGAAATAGTTGCCTTCAATTAAAGATACTTTGGTACAATTACCAATATTCTGTTTTGATGATGGAGATGTGATAATTCATTAGCAAGCTTTGATGAAATAAACAATGATTATTTAACTAATGGAGTCAATTAGAAAAGTTAGCTTGCTTAAATTGTATCAAGTTATGTATTTCAATAAAAGATGATTTAAAAATTGAAATAGATTCATATCCATATCTCTCCTAACGAGTAAAAAAAAGACTTAAAGGCTTGGGACCACTTGGAAGGTTCAGAATGCCTCTCCCTTCTGGTGGTTCTCATGCGTTGGTGCTCTCCCTTCCCTCTGTACAGCGGGAATTTAAATCTCAACCGTCACGTTGCTGAGTGGGAGAAAAGTTGGCAAGAAAAATAAAACACACATGAAAGCAAACAGGGGATTCCTTCGAGGAGAAGGTGAAGTAAAAGAAGTAAAAAAACATATGTAAAGGGTCTGAGAACGCGGTCTGTATTTGTAAACAGAGAAGCATGAAGAAGTTGGTATTTTGCAATGGTAGGTATCAATGGCCATTATATAGTACATTGGCTCTCGAAATTTTTATTTTTTTACTTTTTTGAAAACTTCTCTCGTCGGTACTGTAATTCTCATAAATTTGTAACAGCTTCTGAACCCCATACTATTATCTTGATAGCGTGGTTGAAATTTCGGTTCTTTTCTCTTTAGTCAGTTAAAAACAAAAAGAAATAAACAAGTGCTTTGAGAAAAAAATAATACCGTAAAATTGGCGGGAAAACAATCTTGATGTATTTTGTTTGCCACACCCTTTCAGCTTACAATAATCAGCAGCCAAGAATGTAAGATTGTTTCAACTTCTTGAAATAAAGAAAAAAAAATACTCAAATGTATTTAAAGTCCACTCAGCAAGTGATTTAATACGTTTCAAGAATTTTCAATTAGACCGATAAATGACTGTTATTTAATATCCCAATAACTTCCGCTAGATTTTCAAGCGCCACCAACAAGTAAAGAATGAAAAACATAAACATAAAAACATAAATCTAATAGTAATTTTAAAGAAATCTTGACGTAATAAAAGTCTCTGGGTAAATCTATATTGCACTTGTATTTCTTTTTGTTCTTTTTCTTTTCTGAAAAAAATGTACCCCGCCCACCGCCACGTGAGTTGGCCTTTCGCCGAACTTTAAGAGGGTTAGGGTCTACCTTCTCCCTTAGACTTTTACCTTGTATCTTACCCGATTCTCACTGTCTTCTTCTTGGTCTTATTTAGTTATTTCTTTTTCTTGTTCCCCTGCGGCCAGCGGCGAGGATCGAAGGGCGCGCCAACTCCGGCGGTCTGGCCTTTAAATTCCTTCGTGTAAACAGTCTCGCCAATCTCATATTCACCCACAATAACTGATTGTATTAGTTAATATTTGTTATTTATTAGCTCACATGTGTTTTTATATTTAATCTTGAATGAGCTTGCGATTATAAGTATCTTTGTTTTCTGGTCAAAATGATTATGATATTGGATAATGTGATTGGCATATCCGTTACAGAAAAAAAAACATCAACTTGATGGAACTATTTTGTATCATTTCACAGAACAGTCTACAGTTGATGTTGATAAACAGAAGATTACCATTTAAATTTTAGATTTACTCCAAAAAAATAGTTTTAGAAACTTTGCTGGGAAAAGGGTAATTTTTACTTTCTGAAACACCATGGATCTTTAAAATAAATGTCAAATGAGCATAATAATGGTTTTTTTCAGCGGATTATTTTAAATAATCATCAGGAATGTTACCATATCAATTCGTATCAATACCTGTTCGCATGTAGATGCTGATTAGACTATTCTTCTCACCAGACCAAGTATGAATTATATGAAATGATGATTAGCTAATACCTGGACTACAATTTTGTTCAATCTACTCTCAGGAGATATAAAAAGCTATCTCGACTCCAAATTGACATTGAGGCATCAAGATTAACAACATTGTTGTTGTTTATTTCTAAGAATTTTTGTATAATTAGATTGAACGATTTATGAATTAAAAATATGTTGAATATATCAGATTTATTTGTAAGTTAAAATGAATTGCTGAATGATCTGTTTTCTGGTTGAAATGTATTTCCCGCCAAAAGTGTTTCTATCCTCACCTCGACAGAGATTACTCTTGGTATTTATAATACACGCCCAATGCGATTCTTCCACAGTTTAGTTGTCAATGATCCTGTGAATTTAGTTACCGAGCACGCAGTAGCGGTACATTAACCGTCTCCACTCTTGGAATTTCTTTCTTTTCCTCCTCTTCCTCCTGTCCCTGAATGTGCTTGGACGTATATTTCAGTTGCCGCGAATCCAAAGAGTCTTCTTTCGTTTCTGTTCTCCACATATTCTTCTCTTTTAAGCTCCTTCAAATCTTATTTCTCTTTTATTTACACTTTTTTTTTGCCATCATGCTCTTTCTTGGTCTTCACCTTCAATTTCTCAGAACCATTCCCGCCAAATCATAATAATAAAGTAATCATATCATAACAAAAATAGTATCAAAATGATAATAATGAAGACTAATCTGGATTAACATTAATTGGAAAATGAATTATTACAGCTACCGATTTTTCAAACTCAAGGGTTAAAGTCACCTTCAGAAGGAAATATGCACGAATAAACAATACCATATGGCGATTGTACAGGTGTAATTGTACGGAAAACCTGTGCGGAAGTTAAATGCGCCCATGCTTATCTCCTTGAGGAAGGTAAGTAGAAGCTTAAAAAAAATAAAAACATGAACCAATAATTGTAGTCTATTATGTACTAAAAAGTAGTACCAACATTTTTATTTATCTTCCAACAGTAGACATTGACTTTTCCTCTTTTTAGGCAGTTAAGGTAGTTTCATAACTTAGTTATAAAAAATTAATTTCAACCTTGATAAACTTCTGTCAATAAAAAATATATTAAGGTAGTTTGGCATCCACATATTGGCAATCAAAGTAGTAATGTTTTTTTTCTACATCTATCTTGAATTTATTTATAATTGTTATAAACAATAAAATCAATTAATGTTTTATTTTCACCCTTGGTAATTAATGGGTTAAAAAAAAAGGTTGTCAAATGTGAGCCTGCCAATACTAAACTACTTCAAAATAGTTTTATAACTTAATTATCAAAAAAATATATTGAATAATCAAATGAAATGTCTCCATTCAAAAATCATCATAATGAAGAATAAAATAAATTTATCAACAAATTCATTTTTTTTTAAAGGAATAAATAATTAAATTTGTTTTGTATAATTGATGCTGAATATTTTAATAACATCAAAACTTGCTGATATCATTGGTTTAATTGGACTTGTATTTTTTCAGACGAGAAATACTGTTTCGTAATGCTGAGAGCAACGTTTGCTGAGAGAGCGATAAGAGAAATCTATCGGAGGGCCACTTGGAGAGTTCTCGCGAACTTTAAATGAAGAAGAAGAGGAGGGTCATGTTATTGTCGAGGCGTTGAAGAAACCGTTGCTGTTGCGAGGCAGAACCTCAGCGCCACCCTGGGAGACTGAAGAAGAGAGTGAACATTCACGTCAGTTTATAAGTTGCCATACGTGTCCTGAGAGCTTGAGAGTTGCGGTGTTAGAGATTTAAAGGGAGAGAAAGGGAAGAGAATGAGAAGAAGATAAAAATGATGATGGTGAGGAGGAGTAGGAGGAGAAAGAGGCACAGAGGAAGTTACGCAATTTCTAACCGTCCCCGGACCACCACATTATTTAAATTGATGAATTTTTTTTCTTTAACACCATTTTATGAATGATATAGCTTTTTTCTTCTTTGACATCATTATATGACATGATTCCATAATTGTAACAATTATTCCATTATCAATTTTGGTAAGTTTTAACAACTTTTATCTTTCCATTAATTATCTTTCCATAGAAACATATTTAAATGTCTGATCAGTTAACCTTTTTTTAGTCTCTATCAATTTATCCATAATCATCGTGAAATCATTCATTTTCCAGTTTGAAATATTTTTTTAAGCCAAGTATTTTTCTACGAAATCTTTACAAATCTAAATGATATCTAATTTTCAGGTTGAAGTAATTATCAAGTCTCTAGAGATATTTGGTGTATTCACAAATCATGGTTGCTCTCTGTATGTGATATCACACTCGAAATATTAAAACATGTTAGGCATATAAATTGTCGCTTGAAAGAAGATAAAAAAATTCACCCTATCACTGCCAGGAACCTGGTCAGCATGTGAATGTATTCTTGAGTTATTTATTATTTATCATTTAAGGATAAAGAGAAGAAAATGGAGTAGGATGATATGATGAAAACGAGGTCGAAGAAAAGTAATAAATACTAAAGAAGTTGAGCAGGTGGATACATCTAATTGTAAGTGAAATGCAAACTGGAATTAAAAAATTAGTTCACCATAAAAAGGTTTAAGTGAAAGATGTTTCTGTTATTTGATTATAAAAAGACATTTTTTTTATTGAAAGTGAAATTTAACTTTTCAGTTAATTGCATAATAATAAATTTTATCTCCAAAATAATTAGCACTGGAAAAGAAATAAATGTAACAGAAACATTGTATATTTGATGAAGAAGAAAAGTTTGATGGATTATATTTAAATAGAATTTAAACTTTCTCATGCTCCAAAAAAAATATTTAAAGTCATTGGGATGAGTTATTTACAAATAGTAATTAATAATGTTCAAACTAAAACAAACTACATGAGACCTATGACATGAGATATGACATTCCTCAAATTAGAAACAAATGTTAAACATTTCTTTTGAAGAAAGATTTCTTTTCCGAACCACCATTTGATTTAATGACCACTCATGGGCCACCAGTTTTTCCAAGATAATACAAAACTTTCAAGTGCAATATTTTTTACCATTGATTCTTCGATTTTTATGTAACTTTGTTACTAAACATTCACATCAGAAATGAAGGAAAAAACAAGTGTGGAAAAGTTGAGGAATGTAGAAGTGATAATAAAACTGAAGAAAAGTTAAAAAGAACCTCATAGGAAATTGACTTTTACTTTTTTTCACACCAACATTAGAAAGAATACAAGCTAGCTATTAAAGAAATTTCCACCACACCCATGAACCTGACAAGTGTATATAGGAGCAATAATGTGTTAGAAGCTTCTTGGAAAACGATGGCCATGGTGGCACTGGGTAGATGTTGTTGAAAAGTAACCGAAAATTCTTCTGCTCGAGGTCTAATGTCTAAACCAAGTAAGTCTTTGTGCAAAATGAATGTCCTGTCTGTGAGGTCAAGAATGAAATTCGAGTATCTGAGAAAAGGAGAGTTCATTTAAAAAAATATTCCTGATGCTTTCCTAACATCCTCAAGAGATGCCGACTTTAAAGTTAAGTCAAATAGAAAGATAAATCCTAGTTAAAAAACAATAAGTCTAACGATCTAGCAATGTGTGTCAAGAGCACAAAAAAAAATAAAAAAAACATCTTTGCACAAAATATTTTAGCGGGAAAGTACACAATGATGATGAAGGATTAAACACGTCAGTTGAGAAACCCTGAGCAAGACCGGTTTATTCGTCTCCTTAAAGATATCAGCAACATGCCAAGAAGACGTTAGTACATCCCTAAGCAAGATTGTTGGAGGGTTTAGAACTAAATCACGCCCTCAACTCTGCTGATTTTTTTCAAATGATAAAAATACTCTAATTAAAATCCCACCCAGCTGTTAATCTCAGACATGGAAGAGTCAAATCGTTTTTTAAAGAGGATTACTTAGGGTATCTTTTCTTTTACTGGTGTAAAGTAGTGAATGATGATGAATTTTGCACCTTCAGGAGGGCGGAACCGTATCTAAATGAGTCTGAAGTCAAAAATAAAAAAAAACAGATAAAATAGCTTGTCATTATGCATCTTATAATATTTCTGTGAATACTTAATGATATACTAAACAAGAAAGAAAAAATAGTTAACTAAATCTCAGCTGAGCAGACTCTGAAACCTTAAGATTTTGGCGGCAAACGATAGACGACGGCCATTTTTAAATCCCTTTGAGCAGCGATTTAAAGAGCAATGTCTTGTTTTCTCTCTCTTCGTCTTCTACTCTTCAAGGCCTGAGATTTCTTTCATCTCCCTTTAGGTCTGTCGGATCTTTAGAAATCTTATGGGATCCAAAAGGGACAGAGCTACGAGGAGAACGTTTATAAAAACTTGATCTCACACGGCGCCGATCCCACACTCAGTACCGAGTGAGATAACCCATGATATAAAATGAGAAGCCAACGAAAACATCTCATGAAACATCAAAGAAAGATCTTTACTCTGAAAATATTTTCTGATGACGTTTGTATTATTTGAGTATTCTTTTACATTTAATAATTCTGAATACTTTGGTTAATGAATTTATAAAAATATTGTACCAATTAACACATTTTTGTTGTAGATAAAGATAATTAATTCATTTATTCATATTAAATGAAAATGTTAGGATTTTATTCAGCAAGATATCTTTGGAGTTGATAAAAATGACTATTATAAAATGTTGTCTTTTGATAACTACTCAAGTAGAAGTGAGCCTGAATGAACTGGATGGTAAATAAAAAATGAGGAATATAAACCAGATTCATTGATAAATTGTAAACATAAATAACATGAAAATTACCAGGAACGTCATTGCAAAGTTCTTGATAGTAAATTGACAGAAGAAGAAAAAATGTAGGTTGCTAGGTATGTGAATTGATCTATCACATTGTCTGTTACGATCTTGAGCCTTAGTACACAAGAAAAGAAGGAAAAAAAGAGAAAAAAGAAGGATATTGTACAACAGGTACTATACATAGAAGTAATAGAATACAAGAGGGAAGAAGAAAGACAAAGAATATGCGGGTTTCCTTGTCTAAGTGGTGGTGTCGTACATTTTGCAGGTAGTAACCTCTTAGAGAAAGCACAGGTACCACACAAAGTGGCTAGTCTTCCCACACCAATCTATATATATATGTATGTGCTGGAGAAAGAAAAAAGCTTTTTGTTAATCTTCCAACATTTACGATTGAGATCAGAACCACCCCCAGAGACTCCTGAGACTTGATATGAGAGGAAGTGACATCAATGCCTCTTGTACTTTTTTCTCTATGGTATTTTTATTGAACAACTATCTTTTGAGTCTTGCATGCTCCGCCTTCTTCCTCTTCAGTCAAACCACGATTTGCGACAATTTAGCATGCCTCAGGCCAACTAAGTTTACCTTTGTGTTCAGGTAAAGAATGCAAATGGGACTTTGACTTTGATAAAATTACTAGTAATGACTTTTTGATTTTATAAGTAAATGCAAATTTTATTGTTGTCTTTAAACCATTAATATTCATCAACAATTATAATATTGAAAGTTAATATTTAATTTAACTTGAAATGGATCATTTTAATTCATCAATTAGCTTGATGTCTTCAATAACTGATGTAAGTTCAATAAAAAAATTAATAATGACTAGTTATTAGCTTTTTTTTTGTTATAAATAAATAATATTGGTTAAAATTGATAATATAATGATGCTAAATGTTTTTAAAACAATTAGATCAGCTGTTAGAAACGTGATGAATATTTTGGCGGGAACCGTTGATAGACCGGTTCATCTGGAGTCAGAAAAAAAACAAGAAAAGAACAGTAAAGAGCCTGAGGATGTAAAACGAAAAAATCAACATGTTTCTTGGAACGACTGCGATCATTTGCATTCATAGGACACGACAACTTGAATCATTTCGTAACGAAGAAATGTCTGGAGATATACTGTGCCTTGTTCAAATGTTATTTCTCAACGATTTTCTTTTCAAAATCACAATTTTTCACCTCTTTAGGATTTTCTTTTGGAACTTTGTCCTTAGTTTTCTTTAAGCCTCACGCCTTATTTATATATAAAAGATTCAAGAGTATTCACAAGACATTTTCTTTTTAAAAGAAAATAGCATGACCATTGGAATAGTAAAAAATAAAGCTAGAGATACTTGACTTCTATTCTCATCCTTACTTTCTTCTTCTTCTTTATATCTTTTATTTGTACATACTCGACTTCTTCTGTTGCTATTTGATCTACCAGTCTTATCTTATCATCATTTAACCAGAATAAATTCTTGCCTGAAGATGCTAAATGCTTCACCTTTGGCAGAAACTATTTAAAAAATGATAAATAAATTCAAGGTGCTAGATCCATTACATATATCTCATTCAGATTAAAGTTAATTTTAAATAACTTGAGTATTAAAAAGTGTTTACATATCTTCTTAAATCTTAAGCTTTTTACGATATGTTGTTTCAGAAATTTGTTCTCTTATTTCAAGATCAAGTGTTACACACATTTTTGTCTTTCCAAGACCCTATACTTTTCTCGTCAAGGATCACTTAAGAAAAATCACATTGTTTTTTTTCAAGATGCGGTCACTACTCCAAAAAAAACTTTCGGAAATGACCGCATTTTCAAAATTTTTCAGTGGCTTTATTTATCTTTGGACCATTTCCTCTTCTTTCTTTAACCAAAAAAGGACTTTTCTAGAAATATTCTATCAGACAATTAGATCGCAAAGAGTCATTATTTATATGTGTTACAAGATTACAAAAGATTCATGGTCTTAACGTGAGAAAATAATACTAATGAAATGAAGATAATTCAAGTGATTGATATCTTGAATACTTAGAAAACCCGGCCTTCAAATTAATGACGATCTTTTGTTTTTTGCTTTAGATCACCCCAAGACAAGGATCAAAGTTTCCTCAAACCTCTCTGAATGTATCAAATAATATATGTAAGATGATGAAGCCTAATTGAAGGATGGCAATTATTAGGCCTTTCTCATACTCATTCAGAAAATGCCAGTTAAGAATTCAGAATGTCTATAACATCCAATGGAATATTTAATTTTACCGACAACCAGAAGATTTGTCGTTATGTAAGCAATAAAATGCAAGGTAAGTACTGTTGAATAAAGTTTTATATTTTAAGTAGTTACCGCAGTTCTTTTAACCGTCACGGCTACACAACGAGTCAGCTCTTTATTGGCAGGAACAGAAGAGGTAGAAGGAGATGAACTGGGACCAAAGAAACCTAAAAGATCGTTAGAATGCCCAGGGTCAAACAAAATAAAAACAAAAAGAATACATCCAGAGGTGCTCAATAATTCTGGTACTTTTTTTCAAGATCAAAGATTGAAAATAACTTTTCATCAGTTAGAATCTTTATGCAATAATTAAGATGTCGTTAGTTGAAGATTGAATGTTTGATTATAGGCTTAAAAAATGTCCGTTAAAGTGGAAAATAAGCCTAAATTCCTAGGTGACGAGAATTAAGAATAGATTTGAGAGAAAACTTGGAAAAGACGTTAAAAGTGAATGCACCGACAAGCAAGTAAAAAAAAGAACGGTCGTCTAGAGAATTCTATGAATGAGAGGCCAGAAGTTTGAATGACGGCAAGTCGTATAGGTCGGGATTTGACTGGTGTAGAAATCTATATCTGTACATGGATAGATCAATAATGTGGGTGTAGTGGAAATCGTGGCACTAGGGCGGTGCGTTGGAACTCTTCTATTTCCATTCCCTTGATATTTATTTAAGAAAGGGCGGGTTGTTAAAGCCTCCTTGGTACTTCAGGTGTAGTATAGATGTTGGAGACGGTTTAAAAGCCACCACACTACTAGATAAAGTCTCACAGTTTGTAGTTATTGTCAAAGGGCACGAGGCACAATGAACCTACATCCGTTTATACGCCACCTACGAAGTGGAAGAAGATTGAAATCTTCTCAGAATTTTGCTATTGTGATGTTGCATTTTTTTTGATGAAAAATGCTTTAGACTTTATAACTACATATTCTCATGGACTGTTTTGGTTAAAAATTGTTGCATTCATCAAACCCACTACTGTCTGAAGAAAAATAGAAGATATGTTCAGCACATTTTTCATTATATGTTTGAAGGAATGAATGAAATGAACCATCCAAGTTGATTTAAAGCTTTTAATCAAGTAATAACTTTGGTAAATTTGATTGTTACAAGAGTTGGAAACAATTACTTCAAATCAATATGTCCAATGCTGAATTAATGATGAAAGAATCTTGGTTCCTAATAGGGTTAACAATAGCAAAAATTTATAATCCGGTAAATCTTGCGAATCATTAGCCACATTAGAGGATAAAAGACAATTTTACCCTTGAAATTGGTTTCCACAAATTTTTTTCAGTATTTATTAAACTAGAAGTATCTCTGTATTGACTTATATTTCAAAAGATCGTGGGAATTTTCATTTTTAATTCAGTAATATTCATAATATAACATCTGAACTCATTGAAAACCATTCTCAGAATTGTGCCCTGCACTGAGGAGCTTAATGAAAAAGGAAGAAAGTGGAAAGCATTTGGTGGATAATCACAGCGCGAAAGGTTGCCCGCCTGGGGTGGTAGAATGCAGACACTATGTGTCGGATGAATTGTTTTTTAAAAGCTAAACGATGGGAAATATTCTCAGGTTGTTTACTTGATCAAGAATGTGATGCTGATCATGACATGAAATAAACTGTTCTTTTTTTCTAGGGATTTTGGAAATTATCAATGTTATCATGATGGAGTGATCAAGATCTTGATGAATGCTAATCTTATGCATGAAAGGACCAGTTAAGTAAAGGGGATATCATTTTGGAGTAATAAGCTCTTAAGACATCATTGAACGGAAACGATGCCATAAAGGAGTTCAAGTAAAAGCCGCAAAATCTTTTAGACAAGTGTCAGAGCAAAGTCACTGGATAAAGAATAGGATGATTGAATAGCCAGATGATGATGGATTCGTGTGAGAAAAAGGGTTGATTCATTTAGCATCCGGTCTTCAGCCTCCTTTAAGAGAGATTTTAAACTATTTTTTTTTTATTTGAATGAATGTACCGGAACACTTTGATTATTCATTATTTTATTCAAAATAGAACCACCCATCGTAAAAAGTGAATTATAAAGAAATAACTGAAGTGTAAAATTCAGCCAAAATGTTCATGAAACGTTTTTGGTTGAGATATGATTTGCGGTTTTGCAAAGCGTTGCAAACCAATTTTGTAAGCCTGGGTTCACCAATATGACCAAAAAAAATGCTACATAATCAAAGTTGAATGAAGGCAAGAGGTACATGATGATGTTGAACATTCAGAAAAGAAGATAAGTAGTAATGAATTATTTTAGCATCCTTGGAGAGCATTGTTCGATAAATCTGTTGTGAAAATAGAAGAAAATCAGTGATAATATAAAAGTTCTTTTGCATCCAGAGAAATTCACAAACCACAAAGAACTTCCGCGATAATATTGGACCTTTTTTTTCTCTCTTTTTTCCATCTTCTTCATTTTTAGTTTCTTGGTCCTGTCTTAATGGTCTTCTCGGCTCCTTTTTCTCATTCTCATATATGTATTCATTGATGAAAGAACATCCGACCATAGCTTCTCTAAAACGAAGAACTCCAGACTTTGAATGCCTTAAAGCTTAATTCATATGACTTTTGAAGAAGGTCAGGTGAAAATTGCCAAAAGAAGATGGATTAGATCTGAATATGAATAATAACAAGAACTAATTATGTAATAGAAAAATAAAATTCAAGTGGACAAAGTATAAGTTGACCAGTAATCAATGATGTGTCCAAATGACACCTGGGTGATCCTAGCTCCTTGGACACTTCAAGTAACTTGAGTCAAGTTGTCCTCTTTAGCGGGAGGTCTGAGATTTCTCTCCTTTTTTTCTGGACACTTTAAAGCCGTAAAAACGTATTAAGGTCCAAATTGTTCGTAGCCTCTTGGTCCTAACATCCTAGACAATCTTCGTACCTGTTACTTGCTTGAGCCCTTGTGTTTTGTAAACTCACCGACATTTTCTTTAAGCGATTCATGGGAATGTGAATCCATCAGCTTCATTGTACCTTTTTGTCAGTACGTATGCACTTGGCCGTTTTTCCTTCTACGATTGAAGAGATTTCCGTTGGTCTTGGGCACATTCCACGTGACTATAATAAAGATCCTTTGCCACGGGCCGGTTCATCTTACAGGAGGCTCTTTATTTCGCGATCGGTATATGCTTCTGAGAATTAAGGAAACGGTTGGAATACATCAACAGTAATATAACGTCAGGATAAAAAAGATTTGCTTTTAGCTTTCGCGGCGCCATGCATGTCAGCAGGATTATATATCTGTTCCAATAATATTCTATTGGAGATTCAAGTCTTTTTAAGATTCCACTGATTTCACATAACAACGCGCATATGAGTACCGATTTCTATAAGGAAATTCATGGGAAAATGTGGGAGGTATGAATCGCACGTTTGTATACCTCTACACCGTTACACATTCCATCGTCTTCGCTTACAAAGTACACTACCAAAGTTGTCAATGAATTTCTTAAAATCAACCTTTCAACCTGAACTACATTTCCCATTTTTTGCCTCACAGCAAACACTCAATCAATTTTTTATGTCTTTTTTCCTAGTAAATATACGCAGTAGAACTTTTATGTTCACATTTTTATTCAATAAAAACGGTTGGGAATACTTTCTTTTCCAGTAAATTATTTTAATGTATTTATACATCATTTTAACTTTGATTCTTATTGTATAACAGATTCGATTTATGCTCATGATGTATTGATTTTCTGTCAATAGATTAAAAATTTTCAATAGCCTAAAAAGTAACGTTTGTGGCTTTTTTTGAATTTAATTAATTGACCAATGAAATTTTTCAATAAAACTTTAATCAGATTCTCCCTTTATATCATTATATACCAATAAATATACTCACTCACCGTTTTTCATCTTCAACGTCGTACTTTCCCAGCAATTTACTCTGAACGATATCTGCAACAAAAAAATTTTAATCAATTTATAGAATAGAAACTAAGGCTACTTTTAGAGCAAAAAAATACCTTGACTTTCAAAGTTGGAGTAAAATCTACTCCAAAAAGCATAAAGCTCATTTAGAGTAATTTTTACTCCAAAAGTGATTTGTCTATCACTCAATAATTTAATTTATAAAATGACTACTACAAGAAGCTTGATAAATTTAAAACGTAACAATGATGAGGATTTCACATGTAATGATGATATGAGTGGATTTTCACAACAGTTATTCCAATGTCTATGTTCCCCTCCACGTTACCAGCACCCTCAATCGAAATATATTCACATCGTTTCGTGCCCAGTAATACTAGTGTGATGATAGAGTGTGCAGGGTAGAGTAAGAGAAGACCATGTATGAATCATACGACCAGCTGCAAGCATATCTACCCTATCAGTAGTTCCCATATGATACAAAACCCCCCTGATGATGATGGACGCTTGCACTGAAGTCCGATTAAAGTAATCCAGCTCACGAAACAAAAATATTTTTCTCAACAAGAAAATTCTATTCTATGGACCTGTCTTATCACCTTCAGGTTCTATTGAAGACGAACAAAAATTGTTGAGAATTCTCAGAAAACCCAAAGACCGGTCTCAGGTTCAATCTAATACTACACAATAGTCCCTTCACGAGCGAAAAAACCTGCAAAAGCGTAGAAATTTTCTTAGCAGGAGATCGTCAATGCATATGTGAAGCACATGGAAGTTTTTAAAGTGTTCTTCCTGTTTTAAGAATAAAGGGAGTTAAAACATGTGGACATCAACTTGTCTAATATATATTCTTAACATTATATAGAGTAACCACGTTATTTTTTATCGTCTAAATTTCTTGGTAAAAAATGACACAATGAAATGGTCTCGGTTTTCTTATTATAAATGAGGGCAGGATTTCCAACTAAAATCAATTTCGTGCGCTTTTCAACGTGATTATCACAGACATTGTTGAGAAGTGCATTCAAAACATTGACTCTATTAACAAGCATTAAAGGAAAAATGACAAAAAAACGTCCGTTTTTTCTCCTCAAAGAAGAATATGGTCATTTCCAACCTCCCAGTATTTGGAGACCACCCTATGTGGGTATACTCTGTCCCTGGTAAATATCTTTTCCATTCACAATTTTATCTACTACTTTTTATCTATTATATCACTATTAATTCATTTTTTATTTTTATAGAGTGTCACGAATAGCATGGCTTGCTTGAGATTAATAACAGTGGAGCATATATCTCTCTACACATATGCCATCATCATATGGTTGAAGGGCACCAACGATCAAGTCTTCGTGGGAAGTAAACATATGACTAATTAATCAACCGCAGCTTGCTTCCACTCTCTCGAGTTTTATAGCCAGCAACTGCTTTACATTAACTCTAAATATTTGTACGTACTTTCTTCAACTCACCAAGATATTCAATCTCAGCTAACTCTTTTTCTGAATCACAAATGACCTTCTTATACCTTTACAACAGTTGGCAATTGAATTTAACTTAATATTCTTCCAGATAATATAAATAAAGGTCATCCCAGACCTCTACATCTCCATGGACCAGGTCTCCCAACGTTCCTCTTACCGACAGGGATAGAATCTTTAGTTGATAAAGTTGGATTTCAAATGTTGAAAAAAAGAAACAAATTATAATGTAATGTTAGACATGTTGTCAAGATAATTGACCTAAATTTCAGAGTACATATGTCCACATGACTGTGAAATTGAATATGTTTATAAGAAAACATTAGAGGACATTGAATTGTCAAGGGTAGATAACACATGCTGAAGAAAAAGAAACACAGACGTGCGCCAAGTTTCTAACTTTAACCCCTCAGATGTGCTCCCTTCTTATTTTTATTTATTTTTTACTATTTTTCTTTCTTTTCCTGCTTAATTCGGGAATTTGACTTCCGCAGGAAGTTCAGCGCATCAGCCGTGAACAACTGGAACTTTTACACATATGTTGACTGTCTTTTCAACACATCTTACGCACTAGTGATATCAAGGAGTATCCCAACAACATAATACGGTTACAAATAAATTATCCATTTAATTAGTCCTAATTACTCAACTATCTAATCTAACTTGTAAAACATATTTAATTGTTAATCAACTGTCTTACTGTAACTATCATTGCTTTGTTGATATCAAAATCATGATCATCACTTTCAAATGATCATTTTATGCCAGTTTATTTCAAATCTATTTTTATGATGATTTAGAAGTTGATAATTGATTGTACAAATGAAAAAATGGTAATAACTTTGGTAAAAATATATTGAGAAACTAGTAGGTATAAAAATAGAAGTGAATTAAATGTATCTATAGATAAACTGTTCATGAATAAGTCAAATAAATAACAGAAGTAGTAAGAGAAAAGATAATCGGAGGTTAAAGAGAAGGAAACGCCTTCAGCTGTGATTCCTTCCTCTCCAATACCGACCTTTACGACTAAATTCCAACGACTATCTTCATCCTGTGCCACGCCAAGCACACGCGACTAAGAAGCCTTATCCATGTATATAAAATATCTGCTTCCGGAAGACACGAAATCTACTCCTTACACATCCATATAACAAGTTCAGAGAGCAAAACGTACGTTGTAATATTTATTCTACTCTTGTGCCAAAGACTCGTTCTATCATTTCATTTGAATTTCATTTCAGACATATATTCTTCGCTAATTTATTCAGTGAATCTGACAAGAAGTGTTCCATGTCTTCAATAGGGAAAAACCAGTTTCATGAAGTTTTGTGGAACACGTGGCAACGTATATTCCAACTAAACATAAATACTTAAGATATTTAGTACCAAATTACTGAGTAAAACAAATCCAGAGAGAGGGTGGAGATGTTATTTGAGTTATTTGTATATACATAAATACATCCAGCCGTTCATTCACTCACTCAAACACCTTGAGCTCAAATATACTAATTCAATCTACGGAAGTAATGTATTTGTAGCTGCAGGGATTCAATCTAGAAGGTCATTGCACTCTGCAGGATATCCTAAAATGTGGAAGCTTAGGCCTTCAACTATTGATCCGCATCAAATTACCATAGCAATGAATTAGTAAGCAATTCAACTTTCTAGGAAGATCAAATGTTGATGGTTGAAATAATAAACCAATAACTGCTAAAAATTATTCTATCAACATAGTTAGGTTTTAATTATTCCTAATAAAGATATCAACTGAAAAATCAAATGATTTATTAATGATATTATTTTAATTTTAGAATTCAAATAGAAAAAAGTATCCAATAAATAACCTGGATCATCAATCAAACCATATTACATTCATGTTACATATGCATCACCAACGCCCACATGATTTTATGAAAAGTTTGAATATCTAAGATCGAAATGAAGAGAGACAGAAGATAAGCAAAAGAAAAAGATGGTAAAGAAAGTTGGGGTTAGTTACCTTTCCCTCTTTTTCATTTTATTTATTGAAGAACCGTGACAATATATAGCGGCACGAGCCAAGTCCAAGGGGGTTGTTAGCTCGCAATGATGCGTGTGGGTATAGTGGTATTCGTGTATTCAAACTGGAAGTCGACGAGGGGTGAATAGCATGTATACATACATAAAAACGAAGGGAATACCATATATATACATAGAAACTTATGCCAGATGGTAAAACGTCGTTTTATGTATGCTCATATGGTAGGTTATAAGTGTAAGATTCAACGAGGTGGTGAACTCACACATATGTCTAAAGAGTATTGCAGATTACAAGAGCAACCTCATGCTGCGATTCGCAACTGAAATTAACCGACTTTAAATTGTTAAAAAAAGGCTAATTAAATTTTACTTTACTGCTACAATGCAAATAAATATAGCTAAGTGTTCAATTGTTAATTTTACTATTCTGCTATTGCCCTATAAGAATGTTATAATATGAAAATACTTCTTCAATGAATCAACAGCATGCTAGAGATCATATTGTAACGGCACGTGCCACCGTTACAACTCTCTTCTACAACTAAAAAAACACCTCAATCATTTATCAACACTTCTGTCATAATGACTGTTAATCACTCACTTAGAGTATTTAAATAAAATAATGTTGCAAGTGTTAATGAGCATTTGATATTAAAATTGATTGAATTAATTTTTTTGAATTAATTATTATTGATCCTTGATCATTTTAAACTATCAAATGTCGTTGACCCTGATGACTAGTATACTGGTATAGGTAGAGCTTTTCATGATATTAGAAACAGTAGACAGTCAGTTGGATAAATAAATGACGGTAGGAACACCATGTGTCGTGTTCATTAGTGAAACGAAACAGGTGAAAACTACCCCACCGTAACGAAAAGTGCACCAGGTATTTTACTTAACGCATGATACGTTTCTAAGATGTAGGAACTCTTGAATGCACATTTTCTAACATACTATCGACTTTTCCGAGATGTCTTGCAAGATGCAACAGATGTTGATTTAAACTCACCCTAGCACGTGCCGTCCAAAGAAAACTGTCCTATATAATTAAATTTTTTTTTGAGGTCTTATTAATCCTTACTTCAGACTGGATGTCAGTGGATAATTTATTTATAATAAATATTTAATATTTTACATTATTATTTTAAATAAAATAAATTTTTTTGCGATTGATAAATTAAATTGCAATAATAATAATTTATTTTAAATGTTAAGAAAAAAAATTAATTATTTTAATAAAAGTAATTAATCCAATAAAAATGTTTCTGATTAATTTAACAATAAATTACCCTGTCGGTACGATAATTCAAGTACTCTAATGATGCAGAGAGACCGCATTTAACTCCTACATCCTAACGGATTGAAAGAGGAACTTATCAATTAGGGAGCATCATTTGAAGGGTTCTAACCCCTGGGTTAGATATTGGAAAGAACAAAATGATTCACCAATACGTGCTACAATGCATTAATGTTCGTGATCGCAACGTATACTCGCCACTTCACCCTAACTTTCATGAGGTATTACACATACATATCACACACAAAATCAAATCTCCCCTATAGTTTAGCTCTTTTCCAACTTGAATGAAAGCCAGGCGCTAACGAGTCATTGTTATTTACCTCTTATTTCCTTTCTACTCTCTCGTAATCGTCGAGAACTCCTCGTTTGTCATAAACTGAATGTCACATGGATCCAGGTGCAATCTATCTACTTCATACCACTCAATGTGATTTTTGACATTGAATCAAATTCCTTGTCAATTTTTTTCAATCTTATACTGTATTTTAAACTCATTCAACAAGCATGTGCTTTTTTTTTAAATCTATTAATAGTGACCTATTTTGGCTCGTGTGCATCACTCACAATTAAATGCATATAGTTTATAATCATGCCACATGGTACTTCTTGATCCCTCTTTAATAGAGTGACGGGTGTGTTGTGATCACCTATCCGAAACTATCAGACATCATGACCTTTCGTGTTTTAGATACTACATATTTCTTTCAATTTCTTTATCTACTTATATTTATCTAAAGAATTCAAGATCTGTATGGAAATATCCCAGTTAAAAGAGCAAAGCTATCTAGAATGTTTAAAGTAGAAATTAGCAAAAGATCTAAAGTTGATGCAGGTTTAAATTAATACATTGGTCCAACTCAGACTGATATCACCAACCTTCATTCTCATTTTAACTAATATTGACATTCAGACCTAAAGCTATGTTTGCTGATGATAACACAAGCCAGCACCTGATTCCAAACTTGATTACATGTAAAATTCATTTAATTAATTGGCATAATAATGAATAAATAAATTACTGTTGGTCATTTTGGCAGTAAAAAATTGCCATTTGAATTTCTAGTTACTTTTTAAATATTATCAAAGTCATCTACAACTCTAGTCTCATTGTAACGACACTTGAATACAATTTAGTGAATCATACACCTAAAAAAAGACTAATATCTATTTTAATTATCTCCAATTTAAATATTCATAAAGTTTCTAAGCATTGGCACCTTGCGCGGGCGGATACTGTTGCTCATTTCAAGATTAAGTTTCCGATTTCTTTATTTGCACTTTACTAGTCAAGTGTCATGAATGTATACGTCTTGAGGTATGTATTAAGGTTCATTGGTGTACATAGAACACTTCAAGTTTAACAGTACACTTTACTTCTTCCTGCTTCAAGTATCAAGTATCACAGATCGATAGTCACAATTGGTGACACATTCAGAACCAACGGCAGACAGACGGGGTTTTCGGTAGACTGGGGGTTGTTTTACTCGGCTGGTCTGTGGCATTATCGTGCCAGAAACCGAGGGGTGAGTCGCAGCCGGCACGCGCCCAACGAATTTTTCACCTAACGGATATATGCATCCATGAAAATTACGTTTATACACTTTTTCTACTCATATAATTATCATTCATTTTTTCACCTCATTTTGAACTTCCTGAATCTGGTAAATTGGTTTGAATGAACCCAATACATTTTACTTCAAAAATTTGTGCTGAATAATTTTTAAATAAATAAAATATTTTATCTATCATTTATAAATCAATTAAAAATAAACATTTAGATAGTTCTGCAGATGTGCAGCTTCATCAAGATGATAAAATTAAAAATGAACTGTCAGTATTGATGAACAGCATTTGGTATCCAAAGCTCAATGTTCTAGTTTCATCAAACTGCTCAGAATATGTTGGAAGTATTGGAACTGGGATTTAAATTATTGTTCAACTGCACCAAAGTTATGAACAGAATAAATCAAACAGAATGTTTATAGATAATCTGTTATTGATAAAAAATAATTTTCAGTTATTGTTCAGCATAATTTTTGATCAGTAGAGCTAAACTAAATTAGAATCAATTCTACCTTTTTTGATAAATGAAAGAAATAAAAGAATGAAAGTTGATACAAGTTATAAAGACAGTGATAGAATAAAAAAACAGTTGATTAGTAATTCGTTCGGTGACCGTTGAAGGGTTCCGTAGACATCTAAAATGTTGTCACGACCTGCCTTACTGGCCTTTTACTAAAAAACATATGCAAATATCAGCCAAATCATCTCTAGTTGTCGAGCCCCTAACTTATACAGTGCAATTCAGGGTATTTTTTGCTTCTGTTCAACTATATGCACCTTCTAATCATTTAAATTTAAAATCCGAATGGTAAAATCATTTACCTAATATATGGATATGTACTCATATCCATACCTAGAGGTATAGGTATACATATATTACAAATATTAAAATCCTAGTGAAAGGCTTTGATAAATTTTCAACGAATTATGATCATGATGATCAGTTGATTTGATGAACAATAATTATTAAACTTTCAGCAAATGTTTATTCATTGTATAAGAAATGATAGGATCATGATTCGTTATGTGGTAGCATCTCGTTTGCAAAACGATCACAAGACAACTATGTACTTGAATGTACTTTGAATAATAAAAAAGGAGAAAAGTAAAATAGTCGATTCTTCACAACACCATAAAGTACCTACTCCGGTTTCTTTTCAATGATTCTAAACCCCGGGACTAGTCTGGCATACTTTGAGAGAGTACCAGGATGGTTTCGTGTATGACCGGATCATGGAGATTGGAATACAACTGGTAGAAAATCCATGAATTCGCCAACCGACTTCATGTCTTTCTAATTTTATATTCAATTGTAATTACTTCTGATGTTCAACATTAACATAAATACAATTTAAACCATGACAATTATTTATAAATTATTTTTTTTCATTAACAGTTATTGTTAGCATTCATATTTAAGATGGAAAAGCTTGATTCGACTGAGGAAATATTTTTAGAATAATTAACCAATTTTTTTGAACCAGGAAAAGCTTCCAGGTTGTTGAATTTAGATCAAATGGAGATAAAAAGCAACGGGACTGATCAAAAAAATTAAAAAAATAGGATATAAATATATTTTTTCTAGTCCTTGATTCAAGTATAGATTCAAGATTAGATCTAGAACTGTGGTGTTTCCGTCGCTGCATAAGAACAGGTGAATAAACGGGACCATAAGGCATTTCCACCTTATCCGTATGTAGTAACGTGTGGCACGTGTTTTCCGTTGGCTACAAATTTACTCATCCAAGCGAAACTCTCTTTTCTAGCTTCAATTTTCAGTCATTCAATTAAGCTTATTAAATCCACTTTATTCAAATGTGATAAATGAAACAAAGGTGACTAGAAATACTGGTATTTTTTTTAGAGAGATGAGATTTTTTTTTTAAATACTCTAACAACAGTTTATAAATTATTACTTCCTTTTAAAGTTTAAATGTCCGGCTCTTTAAATTTGCAAATGACCAGTACCGACACTAGAGCAGCTAAAGAACCGAAAGAGAAAAGGAAAAAAGGTAGAACCCAAATTTGTAACAGTTAAATGATTTTCTAGTAGATGTGATGCTCTTAGAAAACAGATCCTTTTGCCACCCTGAAGCTTAACAGTATTGACCAGTAAATTTGAAACTTGAGTTAAGGACCTTTGAGAAATACTTTTTTGTCATTTTGTTCACTTATGGACATAAATAACCGTGAAACATTTTTGGTTTTGAATGTATAAATACAATTCAATGATAATCATTATGAAATAATTTTTTTAAACATTAAAATTAACTTGTTGCAAAATAAACTAATAAATCATCTCAATTAATAATAATTATTCCTCAAATAATATTATCTACTTTTTAATTACTTATTTAAATATTTTAATAGAATTGTTCCATCTTAAATATAAATCATTAAAAAAAAAATTAAATAAAATCTCCAACGAATTTTATGTATGATAATAAAGTTCAAAAAAATATCATTAAAATTACAAGTAAAATAAATAAATTCATGTCAGTAAAGAGAAAGTAATATAAAAACTGATAATAATGAAAAAGATTTAAATAGAAATATTATAAAAAAGAACCAGCTGATTATAACGTAACGGTCTCTTGCCAAAACGGGGGTAGGTCAGTGCCCCAAGAGAGTAAAGATTTTGCATGTACCCACAGATGCACGCCCTTACAGATGTTGGCACGAGGCTTTTTAGGTTTCTACCTACCATTCTTGCAAAATAGTTTCGTAAGTGTGTAGGTTTCCTGCGGCCTGGCAAAAGGGGCGCCAGAGCTACTCGGTAAGGGGCAGGTGGGCACCTGGTCCATCTCCCGACCAACACCAAGTAGCACGAGCTACTTGCCTTTAGGTAGAACCCCAAAAGGTTCTCAATATTTCTGTTTATACCTCATTCAAATTTACAAACCATGTGCAAATGAGCAAATCATACAAAAGACAGTCATTAATTTTCGATAACCCTTTTCAAGATTTTTAGATTAATCCCTATAATTTGTTTTACCTACAGATAGTCTTTAATATTTTTCCTCTGACCAATTACTAAATTACCCATCTAATCTTCTCACATTTGCACAAGTTTTATCATTCACCAACATTCATTCTTTATATTACTCCTTTTATTCGATAAAAGAAAAGATTTTTTTTGAATGATTTATGAAGTTGATCCTGTTATTAAATAGCATAAATGAAGAGAAAATTTAAAATTTCAGTTTTTCTTGATAGAAAATATTGATTGGTGAAGAATTTTTATGTATTGTAAATCAAAGTGTATCTCTATATATTCATGGAGCACGATTAAACATCTGAGAACCACTGAACACGACTACAGAATGCGAGAATATATAGCAGAGTTTCTTCAAGGCCGGGGAATCCCCTCACGATCCGAGTTCTATTGAGTTCAACCCATACTATCTAATTTTGTCTACATCACACCGTTTAGTTTATTCCAAGTTATAAATTTGTCTGATTCTGTTTTAGATTTAATTTCATATAAAACTAAACACAAAAAATATTTCGAATGAATTCCAATTACCTGTCAAAAAATAATAATATTCATTTTCATGAACATGTCACTGTCAAATTAAATGTCTATCTAAAATATTTATAAATAAATACATACAGAAAATCAATTGAGTGTAAAATAGGAATAACCAAAATATTAGACTTACCTGACTTCAAGATAATATCTTCAACGCATCGTTGTTTACTTTGCTTCGGAGTGTCACCAGACGATAGATTTGATTTATCAAGATCACGAGTGAGTTGAGAAACCGGTGAGAATATTGGAGTTGGTGATAAGCTATCACGAAAAGCTTCATTCTCTATTTCAATAATCTTCTGTAGCCCCTTAAAATTGTCTATATTTTGCATTTTCGTTTTTTTTTTAATCAAAACGTTTCACAACTTCTTCAGAGTCAGAGGAAATATTTTTTTCTCTATTCTTCAGTTTCTAAACCTTTGAATTAGAACGTCTGCCACCTTATGTACGGTTCAAATCTGAAAAAGAAAATATAATTTTAGCAATTAATTAAATAATTTTAATTATTAACTTATTTAAAACTTAAATATACGGTATTTAAATTGTTAATAGAAGCAGAAAAATCATTCAAACAAAATTTACGACTAGAAATAAAATGTAATATGGTAATAATAAAACAGCAAATTGAACTGAGGAATAAAATTGTAATATTTAACCTTTAGACATTCATGAGATGAAAATAAAATGCAAAATCGCCAACGGTAACTCACTAGGCAAGACAGCGATAAATTCAACTTCCTATCTCTTATCAACCGTCCATACAACGATTTTTCTATGGATATGTATGAACATAAGCTATATGTAGCTTTTATGTGGAGGTAGCATTTGACAGTTGGTTACCAACACAAATGTTTTGAAAGTATCTGAGGTTAATAGAGTGACTAAATACATTTGTTGTATGTACTCGAAGGAAAAGAATAGATAAAAAAAAAGAGAGCAATATTATATACAGATTATAAAATGAAATACAAACCACGAGGTCAGAATGAATGAAACATCCGTTGACAAAGTCATAGTTAATCTCTGAGAATATCGCTTGCACTTTATTGATTACTTAATCAAACATCAAACCAAATCAAAATATCTAATCTTCAACTCTAAAACTATTACCACTAAAAAATAAGAAGAATATTTGAGAACTGTTTTATAAACAAAAGAATTGTTATGCAGTATTTAATAAAAAAATTTGATATACTAAAGAATCGACAATTAAATTCTTTTAGGGCCGAGCTTCTAGGAATTTTTTAAAATAAGCACATACTACTGTAAGAACTCGATATTAAATCATTCAAAAATAAACAGTACTTGAGGTACTTGGATTCACTAACGTTTTCCTGGTGGATATTTTTTCATTAATTATATAAATGAATAATTTAGTTAAAAAAATTTTAATATCGAGATGAACTCGTCAATGTAGTCATATAACACGTATGACATTAAGTACACTGGTGGTTAATGTTTCCAACCGTCGTTAGATATTTAACCCGCCTTCTCAGTCTCTTGATTGTGCCTTGTGTATGTACCAAACCAACACATTCCACTCCTCTATTTAGTCTAGACTGTTGTGTCTTTCGCGCGCACACCACATCCTCATGTGAATCTGTTGGTCCCTGGTGTCATCTCTTTTGTCTCGTCACCAAGATCACCAATTTTAGCCTTGAATTTTACTTAATATCTCACATTACCCGCAGCATTAAATGAATACTTCCTTCCTATGGATTATTCGGCGACAGTTGTTATGCGGACATTTTAATCAGGATTAAGACAGTAGAAATTTGATACTAAAATGCCTGGACCACCCATTCATTAAATTATTTATTGGCATAAAGAGATGAAAAAAAGAATTATGTTTACTACTGATACTAAAAAGAAGCTTTTCGAAATAATTTCAACGAGAAATCTTGGAGTAAAATTTGCATTAAAAAAATGCATTATTATAGAAAAATGAAATAAAAATAATGTTAAACTTCAAAATGAATATTTATCGAACTAAATTATTTATTGAATTACCTAGGGTTATATTGAGACACTTACCTCGGAATAAAGTGTATGAAGTAGTAATATCAATAGATAAACAACAAAGATGAAAACAAAAAACGACTCAACGGATTGTAAGATACAGATAAAAAAAATTAACACAAATAATCCATCCGTATTTATAACGGATTGGAAAGTTAAACTTATAAAAATTGATTGTTTGTTAATTTTAGTAAAATTAATTTATTCGCGACTTAACAAATTAATGAAAAACACAAGAATCGGTTGAAAGACTAACTCTTTCAAATGACAAACACATCACTTGAATAACGTCTTTATTACTGACCGTTAAAAGCGCTAGTATCGCCTACAATTTGCAAATTTTCATTGGTTCAAAAGATTACAAATCTATTTAAAGAAATAAGATTTGTTTTTTATTTAATTGTTAATAAATAATATAAGCATTTATACAATATTTAAAAAAATTTTTTTAATAATATCCATTTTCCTGTTATATTATTTAAACTTATGACATGTTGTTTTGTATAATTCTATTGTTTTTCATATAATCAATTTTTTTATTATTACTTATCTTAAAATACTTGAACAAATCATCACGATGACAATAATTAATATTATAAAATAACTTATTCATTTCCATTAATTTTCTATTCTTTCTCTTCTATGATTGGACATTTTACAATTTAATTGATTATAAAAGTTAGTATTTAATGAACAAAATATGTAATACTATCTTCTTTCTTTTTTTTCATTTCATCACATTCAGTCAAAAGTCAGTTGTCTAAAATATATATCGCTACATATATTTATGTATATATCAATTTGTTTATTTATCTAAAATGACTTTACATAGGAATAATTTAAATTATTATGTTATGTAGAAAATTTGTTAAAAAGAAGTTTCTAGTAAAATAGTCTTTTACTAATTATATAAAAATAATTTTATATTAATTGACAGCTTTAAATAGGCAAGACAAAATTATTTTGTATTTTATAAATATATATAAATATTTCTCGATTTCAGACAACTATCCGTTTACGTTTAGAAAATTAATTTTCTAACTATTTTTATATAAATTTTTCTCTCATGTTAAGCTCCGTATTTGATTTAGTTACCATTTTATTAATTATGATATAGACCAGCCTTATTTGGGCGTCTGTTTATTCTCAGAGGAAGACATTGGAAGAGCATATTTCAAATCAATTAGTAAAAGTATAAAAAAATATGAGGAATTATATAACTAGAAAATATTATTATTTGTACGAGATTCAGTAGTTAATTGTGTGGATCTCAAAATTGGTTTTGTGGAAAGAACTTGGCTGGGTTTCAAAGCATTTGATAGCAACCCTTTAGGTTTAGGCGGAAGAGGTGGAGGCTTTAATAATTTTGTAGGCGAAAGACTGGTTGAAGACGATGAATGAGATGGCGATGATTCCAAACTCTTTGAGGGCGATATGTTACCATTTTCGATAATTGTTTTATCTCCATCTTCAAGGGTGACATCAAGACTACCCGAACACTCCGAATTTTTATTAACATCTGCTGCGTTGATATTTTTGTCTAACTCTTCAATGTTATTATTGCATTTACTCTCTTCAAATTTGGCAGTATGAGTTGTATAGTTTTGTTTTTTCTTATCGTCATTTAATGACATTGATGCATCGTAAAACTTAGATGTGCTATCGCAATTTGCTGATACCGTTAAACGTGCCCTTCTTATTTTTTTTTCCTCCGTATGTTTATTGTTTTCTTTATTCTGTTATATGAAAGAAAACAATAATAATTAATTATCTGCTACTAACTATCAAAATGCCTCAATATTTTCTACTATAATACTAGATGATTGTAATTATAGATTTTTATCGTGATAAAATTTATTTAATAGTAAAGATAACTTGAGTGTAATAAATGAAAAAGATAAATTGCATTACTAATTGATGGCAACAAAATATTTTTAAATAGGAAATTAAATTCAATTTACCTTCAAAAAATCTGGAAGCTCGAAATTAATTTCCGTTCCTCTTTGGTCTTCAAGTCTGGATCTTTGAGCTCTTTTTATTCCTTCCAATAATTCTAAAAATGATAAGAAGATTTAAATATTGATATTGGAATAAATAAAAATAAATATCAACTCAGAAAAATTAAGTGTAACATGGTATAAAACTGAATCTCACCATCACTATCGAGTTTACCAGGCAACTGAAGTTTGACTCCATTCCTCCATTTCGCAATTAAAGGTGCATGTGGTCGACTTGAATGTGAACTTTCTTCTCCAGTACAATCAGAGGTACTTTTATCACTCATATTACTGCCCTTATTTTTAGATCTCTTCTTTCCTAGGACTGTTGAATCACGTAGGAAAAACTTATTTGATAAAATTGATGATCCTTCGGAGCGTTGATCGTCAGACTGTAATTGTTCAAAATAGTTAAAAATAACATCCATATTAATGTAAAAGTATTTTTAAATTATGAGGCATTATAGGAAAGCAGAAAAAAATATATATTTACCTTACATGAACCTTCACTTTGATATTTATTATTACTTTTTCCAACTAGAAGTTCTTCAAATACTTTATTTGTTATTTCATCGAGTGTTGATTGCCCTTGAGGAACACTATCAGGACATTTGAAGACATCTTTTTGAAAATCTATAAGGAAGTATATTGTCATCAATATTTACAATCGAAAAAAAACAATATTTAAAACAACAATAAAAAGACAAAATGTTAAAACAGCTAGTAAAAATATACCTTCATGATTAGAGGTTAAAACAAGACGAGAGGGTGCATTGATGGCAGGAATGTCCAATGATACTGGATGTCCATCACCCCAAATGGTAATCAGTTCCAACTTAAATCCATATTTATTCAATAAAGGTCGTAAAACATCTTTTAGTTTACGACCTTTATGTGCTACCACAGTCAATATCCTTCGAGATGGCAAATCAACTTTTAAAACTTTGGCTGGAACCACTTCTACCTCTTGTCCAGCTAACACTGATGAAGAATATTTCAGATTGACCAGCTGAAATCATTATTACAGTTAATTAATAATTAGATTGAAACTTTTTGAGGTAACAAGCATAATAGACAAAATTCAAAAAACAAAATAATTAAAGCATATCCAAATAAAACAATTCCCACTGACATGAAAAATATACTCATGCAATTTTAGTATTACAAAATATAAATATATTATTTAGTAGCTTTAGAATACCAAAACAATTAGGATACAAGCTTTTGATTGATTTTGTTAGTTGAACTTTAAAACGCATTTATAATTTTTATAATAAAAAAAAAAGAATATTCGATTCATAATATTAAAAACGTGGTAATTTTTATATGTAGTAATACTAAAACTTAGATACACTGTATCTCAATTTCAGAATGAACATAGCAATGTTCAATTTTTGTTTAGCTAACACTTATTATATCTTTTGAATAAATGTAAGTGCATTAACAAATTTCAAGAACAAACCTCATCCGTGGCTAGTATGAGAACATCATAATTAGAGTATTTTAATGCTCGCTTATCAAGCAGACGAGTTACGATGTCTTTAATGCACTCCGATTGATTCGTAGGAACAACAGTCGTGGATCCATCAGGTAATATCACACGACACAGTCCAGTACATTTGGAACGAGCTTCTTTTTTTTCAGATTGCCCCTCATAAGATGCCACAGACTATAATTTATTAATAAACTTTCTCAAAACACACGCACACGCACATTCTCTTTGATGATTGGTTATACTTATCAATCTATTCTTGTTTATAGATAGTTAAGGATTAATACCAATTTAGTAAAATATCAATTTTACTATTGGTTTTTTTAAAATTAAGAAGTTTAATTAATGTTATTTGAAATTTATGCTAGCTACCGTCAATATACTTTATTATGGTTATAAAAAAAAAATAACAAAAGCTATTTAATTAAATCAGAATAGATCATAAAAAATCACAAAAAACCAATTAAAGATCGTTTCAACTGCAAAATGCCAATTTTTTTAAAACTGAATTATTTATGAATAATAAACTTACATGTTTACTGAATGATTGCCTTAATGCTAGATCCCAAGATGCTAATGATGATCTACTGCTTGAAATAGAAATATTGTCATCATTGGAATTTCCTTCATTATCACGTTTCATTGTTGTAAAGCTTTTGTAAATTATTTCATTACGACTCGGTGTTTTATTATATTCAGATTCTCCACGATCTTTAGATTTTGATCTATAACAAATTGACATTTACAATGATTAGATTTAATTAATTTATTGATTAAAGAAAATTAGTTTCAACTATGATCGAGTAAATTCTGTATATATTACTCTTAGTATGAATTTAAACTTGAAAACTCTTCCACAATTAAGTACATCATTTTTACTTGAGTATTCATGTTTTCAGTCAATTTATTTTACCTGTTTTTCCTGTTCCATGGTAAAATCGATTTTCTACACCGGTCTTCAGCATCGGAATGGCTTTTTTTTAATTTCACACTCGGAGAATTGGTTAGTGCTAAATCACAGTCTTCTGTACTCACAACATTGCTACTTCCTGTTTCTAAACAATGACGATAGAGATCTGATCGTAAAAATCGTGGATAACTATCGAATTTCATGAGATTAAAAATCTGTTTTTGTGCCTGTAAAAAAAAAGATATAATAAATAAGTATATAGGAATAAAAATATTTTGAAAGGAATAAATGAGATAAATACCTGTAAAAATAGATCAACAGGAGCATGATTAAGAAGTTCCTGTGTAATTTGTCCTGTAGCATGACTGTCAACATTAACTGGCTCCACAGCAGTCGCTGATAAATGACGTTGATAAATTTTCCATGCTAATGCACGTCTGTCAGACACATCTTCAGTATTTTTATATCGTTCACAAGCTGCCCAGAAATAAATATTCTCATGGCTAAACTCTTTCTTCAAGAATTCCTGAAAAATTCAAACAATTATATTTTCTGATGATTATAGACTACATCCATCACTCCAGGAAGTTATATCAATCATCATGTTACTTACAGCAAATGTCTCTAGACCTTTAGGATCTTTTAAAAGTTTTTCAAAGCCTGAAGCCCACGTATGAATTCCAGAGTTGCTATCTAGTTTATCGCATGAATCTGTGCTGTCATACAACTGTAAATAATAAAAATAATTATTCCAATTAATAATAAAAATATTTCACTGATTTAATTAGACGTAAATTGCATAGAAAATAATTATTTTTTGTAATTAAGTATTAACATTGTTCTAGGAATGTAATTACATGCACTATAATGTATAATAATAGTTATCGAGAATTAAATTAATTTAATGTATACTTGATAACCAACACAGTTGTGTAGTAAAATGTACAAGTCGTTGTTCTATTGTAATTACAATTCATTCTACCTGAAAGTTAGCTCAGGTGTTGCTTTATGAAAGCAATAAAAATTTATTTATTATGTTCTAAAAATAAATTATGTGTATAATATTATTTTTATCATTAACTTTAAGTAAATTATAAACAATGTTGTAAGCAATAATTAACTGATTTTAGATAAAAATAAATTTCATTGCACACATAGAAATTATTTTGATTAAATGAATATTGCTTACATATCCAAAATAACTATTTAATAGTGAATTACTAATAATAATCATCGAATAAAATTGTCCTTTATATTGAGCTCATTAATTAATAATATCTGGTCAACTTAGTAATTAAATTCTTAGATCTGAATCATCCAAGACCAATTATAAATTCTATTATTTGAACAAAAAGTCTCTAAATGTAAATTATCATGAAATTATGTTTACACGAATAAATCGGAGTAATGTCGATATAAATTAGACAGGAAAAAAATTGGTGTAATACGTTGCAGAAAAAATATTAAGTATGTCAGTGCTGAGCGAACACTTATATCTTGAGCATGTCTTGAGAACTCGTTCATTCAACACGTGAAACGAGCTGTAACAATATCCCCCCCGCTCTCCCCCCCCCCCTTCCTGTTTCCCTTCCTGTTCGCTTCTCCCGGAGGTCCCCTTTTTTTTCCGTCCCTCCTTCCACCGCTGCGTTCCCCACCGCTTTGCCTCCTTCTGCCTTTCCTTCTCTGCCGCCCCTCCCTTGTTTGTTTGTTTCCTCGCCCCTCTCTCTCCCCCCTTTTTTCCCCCTCTTTCCCCCGCTTGCTCCTCCCCCCCCCTTTTTTCCCCTCCCCGGTCTCCCTCCTGGGGCCCCCCTTTCGCCTCTTTCTTGCCCGTGCGGTCCCTTTCTCCCTTCATGCCCGCCTCCTTGCCCTGCCCCTTCTCTCCCTCTGGGGTCGTCGGCTCTTCCCTTCTCTTCCATGCTTTCCCTTTGCTTCGCTCCCCTTTCTCCCTCCCCTTCCCCCCGCCATGCCCCTCCCTTTTCTTCCCCTCCGCTTCTTCCTGCCTGTCCCCCCCGTCCCCCTCCGCTTCTCGCCTCTCTTTTTTTCTCTTGTCCATCGATTTCCCTGCTCCCCCCCACTATCTTCCCCCCCGGCCTACCATCCCTATTCCCTTTGTCCGCCCCCTTGGCGTCCCCCTCCTAATCTCCTTGGCTTGTCCGTACGTTCCCTGACTTGACAAATAAATCCATATTTGCATCGATAAAGCAGCCCATAGTTAAATAAACCCATTTATTTTTAATGTCATCTACAGACACTACACTATAAGTAAAAAAACTAGCTATAAAAGCCACAAAAAACTTGTTTTCGATCACTAATTAATCGGCAATATATTTAAATTTAAAAAACTAAAAAAAAACCACGATGACAAATAAATAAAAAATGGGCGCCGCCCAAAATGACAAGATTAATTCTTTGAACGTGTACCCGGTTGACAGCGTGCACGTTAACTACAAGCAATGACACGTCATGGCGTTCATGAAGCTGAATTTTCTCTTTCTCTCTTTTTTACTACAATATTATCTTTCTTTTTTGCTCTTGAATAAATTTTCTAGCTCTTTGTATCATGGTATATAGACACAGAATGCTCCCACTCTGACACTCTGCTCTTATAGTCTACTCCACTGTATTGCTCATACGATCTCTCTAATAACACGAATTCATAAGCTATGTTGCCGTATTCGTCACTGAATTCTCTTCGCTCTTCTACTATGTACTACCAGCCGTTCTCTTGGCTGATCTAAAATCCCGACAGGAAATTATGGCGCTGCGACCTTATTGCAGTCAAAAGGAGTGCAATATCTGCTTCATTTACCTGAATTTTTTATCATCATTATAAAAATTTAGCAACACAACTGAAAAATAAAAACCAATTATTTTTTACGTTAAAAATTATTTCTAATTTTTTCCCTTAAACCTGTACAATAATATATTAATGTTTTTTTTGCAGGTATATAAATCAAATTATTTTATACTACTCAACTGTGTTGGTTATTAAAAAAATGTGCTGAATATTATATACATAATAATAAAGCGTGTTTTAAAATGTTTTGTTTAATTTAAAATTATAATATTCAATTAATTAATAAAAAAAGTTAATAATAGTTACCCCTGTCTCAGTTTTAAATTGATCAACATTTCGTATTTCTTGTAAACTAGTCCAAAGTCTTTGTTCATTACTTTTACCGGCAAATGAATTCAATAAAGCTGAGAATTGTTCATCATCTTGCTTAAGGTTCTCTAAACTATGCACTAATGATTTTGAAACATTAAAAACTTTTGGACTAAGTTTATTGCACATTTCAATATCACTTTTATCGTAATCATTTTGTTTAATACTATCCATTAATTCAGACATATCGGAGCGTTTAGTATGAGTTTGAGAGAAGAACCAAGTACCGACTGGCTCGATGAGTTTTGTTACAGCAGATGTTTTAGGGCAGGTGTTGGAGTCCCCACTACATTGGGTTTCATTTTGCCCTTCGTTATGACAACTGATCGTTTCACCCTCTGTTAATGTATTTTCATTATTTTTTGTTTTTTCAAAACTCTCAGTTAAAAATTCAACACGAGAGTCATCAGTCCAAGGATCCAAACTCATCCGAGTTTCTATACGCATTTTTGCAGACTCATTTGAAATATTTTGTCCAAGTAATGATGGTTCTGAAGCTCCTAAATGATGATTTGGATGAAAATATCGCTTTAGAGGCGAGTCAATATTTATATTGCGATCAGATTGGCTTCCATATTCATCTTTGAATCCAATTCCAGAATCTGAATTGCTAGAATGTGCTGTAGACGTGCTAATATTACTTGGTTGTGGTGAAACAGTATCTAAATTTCTACGAGTTTCTAGAAACCCACAACCACTTGGATCATTTCCGTTTTCATTTGAGTTTGAAATGTAAAGTGTTTGAATGGCACCAATTAGACTATTACAGCTATCAGGAAATTCTTGGCACACATTTAGTTCAGAAGTTTTAGTACAAATAAACCCAAAAATATTAGATGTACTTAAATGTACAGCATGATCAATTAACTTATAATAAATTGTAAAAACATGACAAGAATTAGACACAATATTATATGCATCTTTAGCAGATTTTGTTAAAATTCCGAAATATTGTTGATCTTGTTCCGAAAATGAATTACAAAAAATAATTCTATGCGATGGATATTCAGCAATAATATTATTCTCTGAATTAGTTAATTTAATATTGGCAACATGAATTGTAAGTAACACAGTCGTAGGATTCCTTTTTTCAGCTTTCAGCCTTTTAATACACTTTTTTAAAACTTGCATCATAATCGATGGATGCAATTGATTAGGAATATCGATAGTTCCAAGATAACCAACAACTGTTCTATGAACAATTTTTTCGGTATCTCTTTTATTAGAATGAGGTGGTGGAGGTGGTGGTGGTAATGCTAATGAATTAGTGATATTCCAACGATGGCACATACCATTTTGACTACATTGCATTTTACTTTGAGGTAAAATTCGTTGATTGTCATAGCTGGATTTAAACATTGCGCCAGTCTGTAAATCCTGAACTACTTTATCAACAGTGTACTGGAGTTGAGATACAGAGTCATTAACATTACTGCTACGAGTAGTTTTATGAGAATATTTTGGCTTAGATCGAGCTGTAGCAAGTCCTTCTTCATCAGAAGAATCTGAATAATAGTTCTCAGCAATTTGAAGTCTTAAAATACCCTTTGAATTTCCTATTAATCTGACAACATCATCATGCGGTGCTTTACCAACATTGTAACCATTGACAGCAACAAGATAGTCTCCAGCACGTAATCCAGCAGTTTCAGCTGGACTTCCAGGAACAATACAACTTAAAATACAAGGTTGTTGACCTGATATTGTAAATCCGTATCCTTTTGAACCCTTTACTATCTCTACTACTCTTACTCCGTAATTAATACGCTTTTTCTTCCTTCTGTTATGATGCATGATGTCAAATATATCCTTTCACAAACACGTTTTCTATAAAACTTTTAAAACTATAGGCACAAATCACATAAACTTGAAAACTAAATCACATTAATACATTAATAAAACTATAAAAGAAATTTTATGCTTTTAGCATCACAAAAAACATTAAATTAACATCACACGTCCAGTTATTTTCCATTGCAGAAACGCGTGAATATACGGGGGTGGAAAATCTACAGGTTGTTGAATGCGTTTTCAGAAATTACATACAGAGACATCTATATTCAAATATTTTCAAATTATTTGACTGCTAACGAACCTAGTGAACATCGGAAGAAACGAATGGTGGGAGGATTTTTCAGTTTTTTGAAAAGAATTATAAAGGAATGTTATTTAAAATGATTAATTGATTTTTGAAGAATAGAATTAGCAAGCTAACCTCGATGATTTATTAGGAATAAAATTTCTAGGCTTTACAAACTAATGTGTTTTCCCATCGGTTTGAATTGTTTTAACATGAAGTAGCATGATTCAAGAATACCAAAATTTTGTCGATATTGTTTTTTTTGAAGATATTTTCAGATTAAATATTTAAAAAATAAATGAATGTGGTATTGTAGATAATATTTTGGTGATAGAAAATCAAAAATATTTACTGTCACTGATAGCTCTGAGTAACTTTTTGAAGACACAATTTTTAAATTGAATATTTTTTTTATTAAACATAAGAATTAAAGTTAATATAACATTGATAAATTTTAATCTGAACTATTTTGATTTTTTTAATCTTCAATTATGGTAGAGATATCAAAAATTCCATCTTCTTTTAATAAGATGGATGTAAAATCTAAGTCTAAAGTTAAACCATCTCATCCACCAACTTCAAAAATGGTTGAAACAGCAATTTTTTCTCTAAAAGATCGTCGTGGTTCTTCATTACAAGCTATAAAAAAATATATTGTAACCAATTATAATTTAAATTCTGAAAAAATTGCACCTTTAGTCAGGAGATACATTAAATTTGCTATCTCTAAAGGAAAACTAATTCAAACTAAAGGCAAAGGAGCTTCAGGATCATTCAAGCTACCATCAGCAAATCAAAAAGTTCAAAATAAAACAAGTAAAACTTCAATCACAGATATAGATTTAAAAAAAAAATCTAAAGTGAGTTCTACTAGAATTAATAAATCTGTTGCCACTACAAAATCCAATATTTCGATTAAAAAATCGATTACCAAAGTTTCCAAATTATCAAATAAACAAAAAATAGAACAAACAAATAAAAAGGAACGAAAAACACACGATATCCAAAGAAATTCACCAAAAGATGCTAAAAAAAATAAAATATCTAGTACAGCATTGAAAGCGTCAAAGTCTAAAAGAAATTTACGATCTAAAACTTTATCTAAAGCAAAATAAATAAAATATTATTTATATATATTTACTTTTTTTTAAGTTTAATTATTTCCATGTTCAAGATCTTCCCAATTATTTTAAAACCATCATTTATTTATCACATTCATTCATGTCAATTATACTAAAGTAATTATGTTATACGAAAATAGTCTTAATAAATAAATATTGCTGAAAAAAATATTAATTTCGTTATCTCTTAAATATTTTATTAATATTTATGTAGTAAATATCAATTCAATCATTGAATAGTGTATAAATGGCAGAATAATAATTTAATAATAAAAAATCAGATATACGATTAAGTTAAAAATTCGTAAAACTAAATACTAAAAAAAATTACATAATTGAACTGAAATTAAAATGAAATCGCAATTTCAGAAGAATTACTATTGCTGTTCTTACTAGTAGTTGAGGAATGTCTACTCATTTGTGGCATTACAAAATGCCATTTATCATCATCACTTTGGCAATTCGAGAGCGGAGGCCTAGCTTTTATTCCTATTGTCGTGGGCCTTCTTTCTGGATTTTCATCTAGCATCATTGTCAATAAATTGTACTAGAAAGAAATCCAATGATTAGACTTATTACTTCAAGTCATGAATACACTAGTAATATATAGAAATAAAATTTTACCTCTTTTGAATATTTTGTTTCAAAGTCTTTTGGAAAAACAGACTTTTTGATATTTCTTAATGCATCCACTCTTTCCATTTCAGTTACAAAAGGTACTAGAAGTTCAAATAGAATAATTCCTAATGAATAAATGTCGACTTTATAATCATAAATCACTCCATTTATCTGCTCTGGTGACATGTATAAATGAGTACCCACATTAGCGGTGTGTTTTTTAATTTTTTTATTCTTATCATAGTTTTGTTCATCATTGTTTTCATCGCTATTCAATGAATCTTCAGCAATAGCTGTGACTAATCCAAAATCTCCAATTTTTACTTTATCGTCGTATGCAAATAAAATGTTTGATGGTTTTAAGTCCCTGTGAATTAATCCTTGCAAATGTACATATTCAACGGCATCAACTATTTGTTTGAAAATATTGATAATTTCTTCACTATTTCTATTTTCCGATTGCTGTTTCAACCAGTCTCGTAGACTTAATCGCCGACACAATTGCATTTGTATGTACAAAAACATTTTTGGACATTTTTTATGTTCTGTTTTATCAATTAATTTTTTATCGGTAGATTTAGTGGAATGAGATTTTTTACTATGTTCGAAAACTATTGATTCCGAATCATCATCATACATATATTTTTGTTTACTACTGGCAGAAATATTAGAACTGCTATCTGACTCTGGTGAATCACTATCATCAGTTTCTTCAGTAGAAGTTGAATTTGTCGAATGAGAAGCTTCGAAAACGATGAATGATGATGAGTCTTGTTTATTTTGGTTAATCTTAAATTCCTGAACTTCTACAGCACTTTCTATTGAACAGTGATCACTTGAAGGAACGTCAATACAAACAGAGTTACTTGCTCTCGTGGTCGTATAATTATTTGTTGTTAATTCCGCAGGGGAAAATTGTCTGTTAATATATCTGTCATCATGTTCTTTTTGCCAGCCAGCAGGAGGACATTCAAACCAAGCATGAAAATATCTAACGATATTCTGATGATCTAACTTAGCAAGTGCTTTAACTTCTCGCATTACACGTTCGCGAGAATTCTTATTGTTTGGCAATTCTATTCGTTTTATAGCATAATGACAATCATCTATTTTCTTTTTAGCCTCAAACACCACTCCAAAGCCACCTTTTCCAAGACAATCAATTGGTTCATAATCTGACAAATACTGTGATTTAAAATCTTGAGAATTATCAATATTTAGAATTTGTTTGTCATCTGATTCCTTCTGATCACTGTATTTTTCTACGATTATTGGTTCCGGAAATCCGTCCTTAATTTCTTTTCTACTTGTGAGCATATGCTGTGTTAAAAAAATATTTACCATAAGTGTCGCAATTAATATAGATAAAATTTCTTTCCACCAACTCCAAACAGATCCAATAATAATTTGCATAGAAGAGTCTTCTAAACTCTCATTATGTTTGAGAACATGAATTTTTGATTCATTATTATTTAAAGTATCATCTTGAGTATTGTTACAACTATTTAACTGCTCTTTTTTGTAAAGGTAATATCCATTTCCGTCAATATATCCTGAATTATATAATACTGAAAGAGCAGTTATTTCTGGATTGTTTTGTAAAAAATCAACTTTATCATGATTATTTTCCAGTAGATTTGTTTCAGATTCTTTTGATAACACTGCATTACTATTAGCTGGATAGGGTTGCCAAGGAAATATTTTAGTTTTGTATGGAGAAGGAAGTTCTAAAGATTCTTTCGAATCTGAGTTCTCTTGAATATAAACTTGGCGATCAAACATTCCAATGTAGATTTCAGGACTTTTTGAATGTTCACTGTTCCAAGCTGATTGAGCGTTATCAAAAAGATTCAACTCTTTCAATGTATTAACATTGTAATTAACGTTATTATAATCGATCCCGTTTTCTCTCCATACTGATACAATCGGTGAATCAAATTTATATTTCCAGAGTATTTTGTTAGGTGCTTTTTTGTTTACTGCCCAGATTATACCTTCAGGAATAATCACTTTTAATTCAATGTCATTTAATTCATCAAAATTTTTGCATGGGTTCTTTTCTTGAGGCATTAAAATCAACTCATGTTGACCAACACTATAATTCCATTTTTCTATACCCGTTCGGGCCTCTAGAGCTCTTACAGTTTGTTGAAATCGTTGAACTACTAAAACATCTTTTTGCTCCAAAAATGTGTCCCCTTCAGTTTTATTGGTACAACCATCGATGTCACATTGATATAAAATTTCACCTGTAGAGCTTGAAATTCCATAAGACCGAGTCTCTTTTCCCCCAGAAAAAACTAAATTTTCAGAGTATCGAAAAGACGATCTTAATAATTGTTCCGTTGTTATGGGGATTTGCTCTAAACTTTCCCCATCGAATTTGTATAATCCACCATTCAGGGACGGAATTAATTTTACCCAGTGTCCATCATTATTAAGCTAAATAAACATTATTATATTTATTTACTTATTTTCATTGAATTAAAACAAATTCTATAATTATTCACTTGAATTAAAATTTCTTACTTCTTTTTTATGGATATTAGATGAAAGTAATGGGCTATTGTCAAAGTCTACTGTCCATTTTTTCTCTCCACTATTATTTAAATCCAAAGCAGATAGTCGTCCATCTAATGTACTTACATAAACAAGACTGTAAAAAAATGGAATAAATCAATTATTGTAAACTCTGAAAACTATTTAATGACACTAAGTTTGATTATTACCTATTAATTGATTCTTCATTTGCAGATGTACCACCAACACTCAAATTATCAGTATTTTCACTTACAACTGTTGAAAGTGTAACAATACACAAGATTATTTTGAAAATATTTTGTTTCATACATTGCCATCGGAGCATGTTTGAAAATTTAACTATAAAAATAATGTGCTTTGTTTATTGTTTTGTAGATTAATATTAACATCACTGATTTACACAAAAAATACTTTTTAATTGGTAGTCATGAAGATATCATCAGTAATAAAGTTGATTATATCAAACAACTTGTGTTAATTTATTTGTGAAGTAACTGAAGTGGGCCGCTTGATATGTCTTGCTCCAATTGGTATTATGAAACAGAATTTACTGTATTTCAAACAAAATAAAATGAACTTTATATTTTAAAATAAATTATAATTCAAACCCAATACATCAAGATGTCATCAAAATTATTTACATATTCTTCATTATATTTTCATCAATTGTTGACGTCACATAGAGTGAGTTGGCCTTCAGTTTAACAGTTTTTTGATACATTATCTCTGGATTACTAACATGATTTCAATTATTTTTCGACATTCTCAATGATAATGGCATAATTGATTGTTAAAAACCAATTACTTTTCACAGAATTATATCCGTTTTTACCGGAATTTCTATTAACAGCATCGAGTTTTAAACAAAGCACTCCAAAACTCGTTAGATACAGCTCACTGAAGTTTTCTATTGGTTAAAGGAGCCAGCTCTAGTCGTTGGCGCTCACGGTTCACCGTGTATTTGCCGTATGTGCCGCTCTCTCTGAAGTTGTCTAGCATCGACCAATATCAATTTGAAAAATATTTTACCATCAAAAGTTTTTTAATTTAATCATAATTTATCGGTGTCTAATATGACGTTTCTTCAACTATAAATTTAACAATAATTTTTTTCTTTCAGCGATGAATTATTAGAGTAAATCATGGAAATATTACACATATAGAGTAGGCAAGCCCATCAAAAATGTGATCTCCCAATAGAAAGAAACAGAAAATAAATGTAATGTCTTTATCTTTTTTTTATTTCGAGCATGCGCTGAGTCGAGTAAACATAATGGTCAAATTCTTCTGTAATTTTTTTACTTTTTAATTTTCATTCTTTATATCGTGGCTATTTTTTTTCAATAATCGGTACAGTATTTTTAACCGAAATCAAGCTGAACATGTGTTTAGTTAGAGATTTGATTTATTTTAGAAGAAAAAAAAATTTCTTAGAGTAAATTACCTTGAATATTGCGTATCCCGCTGGGGTTTGATATAAAACCAACATTTTTTGAAAAAACCCGAAATTTGAAATTTGCGGGGTTTAGTTTCATATTTCACCGTCAGTGGCGCTGTTGAAATTATACTAGAGGTCTCTGGCTGCTTGAAACAGTAGAGGAAAAATGTCAGCTGTTGAGTGCGTGCATAGTTAATAAATAAACAATTGTTAGTGTTTTAGTTATAAACAAAATTTATTTTTGTATCATTAAACCGATTATTTATTTAGAAATAAGTTTAGTGGTTATTTAACAAAAATAAATTTCATATGTGATAAAAAGTTCGAAATTATTGTTTCAAACGTACAGTACATTTTCAAACACACTATAACCGTTTTTGAGGCGTGTGCACACTAAATAGAAGAGATAATGAGAAGACTTGAATTAATAGGTTAAAATAGATTATATTATTTTAATCAATAATGGAAGACTTCAATAATGGAGTTGATGGAAAACTCGCGTCTAGGATGCGTCGAGTTAATCCGGAACAATTTTTTACTTTGGTCAGAATGCATTTGTCGTTCGAGTTGGATATAAATACAGAAGAGTAAGTCACATGTAACAGTTGCAAAAATTATCATTATTACATAAAAAGTGCATTTTTTAAATATTAAAATATTTTTCAGCAATGAGCTTATAGCTGATAAAGCTAAATTAAAAAAATGGGGCCTTATAAATTTTTCAAAAAAACCGAAGTCCACTATGAATCTTCAACATAAAGAATCGGAAATGGGTTCTTTGACAACAGAAGGAATTAATCAAGTTAAACAATTAATTGAATATTTATCTAGAGATGAATGTAAGCACTATTTTCATTATTTATATTTGTAATAGTCATTTATTTGCAAATTAATCAATCAAAATGAAAATTCTATGAAGGAAGTGATTATTGTTTTAATTCAGGATAATTATTTTAATCTTGCTTTCTCAATTAGGTTTGAATCAAGAAGGTATATTCAGAAGAACTGGTAAATTAACCAGACAACAAGAGTTGAAAAATTCATTATATCAAGGTCTTCCATTAAATTTAAATGAGGGAATTTATAGCGTCCATGACTGTGCGTCTGTGTTAAAAGGTTTTTTAGCTGATTTACCTGAGCCTTTATTGACTGAATTACACTATCCTGCTCATTGCCAAATTGCCGGTAAGATACTAACAACTAATTCTCATGTATTTTATTACACTTAATATATTGTTGCACGAAATTGATGAAATGATAAAAATTTCAGAACTTTGCAGTATAGATTCTAATGCCAATGAATCAAGACTCTTAGGATCTATGCAATTGCTATTATTATTACTTCCTCCAGTTAATAGAATATTACTTAAATATCTATTAAATCTCTTGAATAAAACGGCAGCGCTTGAAAGTAGCAATAAAATGAATTGTGATACATTAGCAACACTTTTTACACCACATCTAATGTGTCCACGAAAGTTATCGCCTGAAGCACTACATATAAATTCACAAAATCTTTCTGGTTTAGTGTCATTTATGATCAGAAAAGATCAAGAGTTGTTTGACATTCCTACTAAATTAGCCACCGATATCAGAGCTTATTGGGTTGACAAAGAAAGGAAGCTTTTAAGTCCTAATAAAAAAGATGTAAGTATTTTCTTGAATTTATTAAAATAACGTTATTTTATTTTACTTTATGATGGATATTTATTTTCAGCTAAATGAATCTATTTCTGATACAACTGGTACAGCCCATACAGTTTATAGTTTTGTAGATCACAAATTAACAGCCAAAGCTAATTCTACTGAAGACACTCAGGCAGCATTAGCGCAGCTTTATGCTCACATTCAAGCAATGCCAGAATCAGCAAAAAAACGAAGGCTAGTGAAACAATTTAATAAAGAAAATGGTCAAGGAACTCCACGTCATATTAAACAAGTTCGGACCAAGAGTCTTGGAGATTCAATAAAAAAGCATATTTTCCAGAAAAAAATTCTTAGCAATAAGAAATTAGTTGATATCAATATTTGCAGTACAATGAATAGATCTAGTAGTGAAGAAAATTTGCAAGCTGAGGTAATTTATTTTTTATCACAACTGCTATTCTTTTATCAAATTAATTATATATGCATCGAACTAACGCAATTTCTTTACTAATCTGCTTTTTTGCATGGCTTTATAGAAATTCAAAAAGGCTTCACTGTCGTCGAAAAAGTTATTTAGTAAATCTGATGATGAACTCAGCATGGATAGTTTCGGATCATTTGAAAATGGAAATTTAATTAATTCAAAACATATTAGTAATAGTACTGGAAGTATTAATAGTCCAATTGGTGGACAAAAAGAAAAGAAGAAGATATTAATGAACTTTATTGATAGATATAAAGATAGAGACTCCGATACCAGTGGTAAGTCTCCAAAAAAGAAATCATCCACTCCTAAAAATAGTTCTATTGGATCGTCTAAGAGTCCTAAAAAAGTTAGTTCTAAGTCAATTGAAAAAAATAAAACAGTTGAATCGAATAAATTGAGTCTATCTGACATAACTAATCAAGTCCGAAGATATAATAGTGAATCGGCTGAAATGTATTCTTCACCAAATTCACCAAGTACCATTGAGGAAGACGAATCTGTAGATCAAGAATCAGGTTCTTATGTTCGTGGAACAATCGCACCTAATTTCAAAATAATTTTTACACCATCAAAATCATTGCATGACACCGGATCAGGTCCATCAAGAATAAAAGCATTAAAAGGCTCGTCTCCATCGACAGTAAATAAGCCTTGGTACGTACGTGGTGGGACTCATACATCAACACCATCTGATCTACTGCGCCGCAATCTAGCTAGTAATGAATATGGGCTTACGCCAATAGCAAACAGTGATAAAAGCATGAGTCCAATTACTCAGAGTACTTCCAAAATGACCAAAGCTATGCAGGTATGGATGCATGAATCTTTACAAAATTCAGTTTATCTGAATGTTTAAATATAATTAATTCAAAAAGTATCAATATAACTAGGGAAATTTATAATTATGTTTTATTTTCACAGGAAACCATGATGACTCCGAGATCAAGGAAACCCGTAATGATGGTTTCGGGTACTAATCTATGTAATCTTGCTTCTTTAAAGAATGGTAATAATGGTGAAAATCACAATCGATTTAAAGTGGTCAATATCAATATTGATGAAGATGAAAAAAGCCACACGATTACGCTATCACCACCAAAATCACAGAAAAAAAGCGACAAACGATCACCTAGTAATTCAGAATCAAGAATGAAAAATCGGGAGGATCAAAATCAACCTTTGAGCAATCGTCATTTAGCTTCTTCAATTGAAGACGATGGTGCAACATTACAACCTAGTTGTATGTCTATCACAAGTACCTTCAAAGAATACCTCCTTTCGAGAAGTGTTTTGACAGCGAGTCCAGTGGACTTAAGCTTTACGTCGCGAACTGGTGATGATTTTGAACAGTCAGAATCTGAAATGAATGATTTAGAAGAAGAGGAAGGCATAACAGATAGTTTATTACGTTGCTTAGATGGAAATAATCCAAGTTCCGATACTTCAGGAATTGCTTCTGGTAGTACAAATAGTGCTGATAACTCTGCAGAAAAAATAGACGATGTGTATCCATCACCGCGAAAACGCGGAACGAATTTGCAGCGCAATGACTCCAAAAGATCAGCCAAAAATAGCTCGAAATATAATAAATCAAGAGAAGGTAATGTGATAAAACGTCAAGGAAGCGAATCAACTTCAGACTCAGAAAATACAAAAGACACTTTCCAAGAAACTTCATTTTAGTTTTAGAGTTTAACGAAGGACTTATATGAACATACTTATTTTTAAGTAAACGAATCAAATTATGCAATTGACAATCGAAAATAAATTACGTTGTATTGAGTATAATGTAAACTTTATTTTATTTAAGCACTAGTATTAATTAAACAATAATTAGGAATATAGATTTATAAATAAAAAAATCTTCATCAACTGTATAGTAAATTTTTATATGAATTTCTATATTGAATTGGATATGAACATAGAAATTCGTTAAAACGTATCAGTAAATTTACAAAATTAATTGAAAATTTATAGAAAGTAATAAGCAAACATTAAAGAAAGTATACAAACAGGTTAGAACATATCGTCATGGCCTAAGTCAGGAATATATGACAAGCCTCTTTCTTTTAATGCTTTATTCATCAGTCGTTCTTGGTCTTGTTTTAATTCTTGTTCTCTTCTTTGAGCGTCTAAAATGTCGTCAACAGAAACTTCTGATAATGGTAAATCTTTTTCTTTATCCCTGTCCTAAAAAAAAAAAAAATAAATATAAACCATGTTCGTATTTGGATATTTTTCGACTTGTTATCATTCAGTAGACAACAATTATTATTTTGTAAGATTTACATAAATAAATTTACTCACAATTTCTCCTAAAAGGACTACATTTTCTCCACGAATAATAAAAACACCTCTTGGAATGTCTCCATATTCTTTGCCTACATGAATTCTTTCAATTGTCCTATGCAAAACAAGATTTGCAAACTGATCCACACTTCTGAGATAGCCAATGAGAGTTCGACCATCTCTCAATAAGACCATCAATTTTTCTAAATTAAAATCATAGTATAATCATGGTTGTTTAGGTTAAAACATAAAGTAATAATATCACTATTATTCTTCAACAATTAAAAATAGAAAAAAAAACATACTATCAAGTTCATCAAGAAGTGATGCAGTTCCTGGAATAACGTCCATTTTTATATTTGCTTTGATATAACAATGTTTTTATTTTGAGTATATGTTACATTAAATTCTAACACTCACAAGTTTTTTATAGAATAACAATATTATGTTAAAAAATAAGTAATAATATTTTACTCAATAGTATAGGTTAGGTAACTTAAACTGTCAGAGGTAATTACACTCTAAACTACAGTGCGCAATATTTTTACGCCGAAATTGTTGTACGTCTGCGTCGTATCAGACGCGCAAAGTATAGATTTTTTAAATGCCTCTTTTTAAGTGAAAATAATTCTAATTATCATGTAATGCAATTTTACTACGATTATCTTATTGATAACCTATAATTTATGAACATTCAATCAATAAAACCAATTAGACTATAATTATATTTAACTCGTTACAATTTTCAATAGTATAATGAATTTTACAATTAACTATTCAAGTTACATGAAATTACTTTTTCCTATAAACAAAATAAACAATGCCTACTATTCTGCAAATTAATTACCAGCAAATTATATAACAGTCAATTGACAACAAATGTTCGTTTCGAATTGATCATTGTTCTTGGAACGAATGACTTTTATTTATAAGATTACATTCAGCTTATTATAGTGCTTCTCATATTGTTATACATATGTACACGTATATATACGTAATATACCTATTGTATTATTTATATTCATCATACAAAATAAAGATCTCATCGTCTATTGCACGTAACATAGTAATGAGCAGAAGAAAGAGAAGGAGTAAAAGGCAGATATAGAGGAGGAGACAAAATATACTTAAGTATCTTCTACAGAGTTCGTTCTTTTCACTTTCACTTCACTCATCTTATTATTCCAAGTCTTTATCCATTTCTAAGTTGATTGTGTGTCAAGCATTTTAAAATTTCTGAAGAAACAATCTGTTTACATGATGTTTTCAAGTATTACCTGGATGTTATTTGTTTTCTTCAGTGTAGTTCACGGTCAGGAAGTCTTCGTAAGTATAATTATGACGTAATAACATTTAAAATGGGTGGACAGTGACTAATTTTATTTACAGAATACTCTACCTCCACCAGTGATGACAAGTTTCACTTGTAAGGGTAGAGAGACCGGTTTCTATGCTGATATTGAGACTAATTGCCGAGTTTATCATACTTGTGATGATCATGGTAATAAATTTACTTATCACTGCCCACAAGATACAGCTTTTCGTCAAGATTCACTGGTCTGTGATCATGCATATCGAGTTGACTGTCAAAAATCTGCTGAATTAATTCTCCAACGATCAATCCAAGACTCTCAAACTGAGCCTGATAATGTTCAAGACTTTAAGACATTCTCAAGAAGCTATCAGATTGCACCAAAACCTTCAGTTCATCTTTTAGCACCTAAAGAAAGTGATCAAAAGCCTACGACATTTGTGATGAGGTCTACTATGTTCTTTCGAGATCAGTCAAACTCCAGGAATGACAATCGACAGTCCAAGAGTCAAAAATTGATCAAAGAAAATTTTTCTACCTCTTCAACACCTCCACCATCTACTACCAAACAGTCTTTTTCACAATTTCAATTTAAAAACTCGATAAAACCATTTGCAGTTTTGGAAAAACCAAAGAATTCTCTTTCTGACAATGAATCAAGTGCAGAAAACTTTCAACATAATCGACAAAATCCTTTTAATAGAACGACACGAATTTTAAATAATAACAACTTTCCTTATATTGAAACCTTGAAATCTATGCAGAATTATAGAAATAAGGAGAATTATTTCTCAACTACTGTCAGGACTACAACTGCTGGAACCGAATTTCCCATTCCTAAGTTCAGTAATGCTTTAAGTGGATTTAATTCTGAAGATCCATACTATCCTCGAAGTTCTAGTACAGAGAAGGTTTACAGTTTATCTACAAAAAATAAACAAAAGTTTCCGGCTTTTACAACTCCAAACTATCAAGCAAGTAGTAAAGAATTGAAGATACCTGATTTTCTACCCGATCTCAATTCTGTGGAAGATCTTGTTGATCGTAGGAAGCTCTTCTTTATTCCATCAGCAAGAAAGAATTGAAAATTGATGGATAATTGTGTAATCAAAGAGTGTGTAATCATTGATAAATTATAACTCATTGTAGGTGATTATATTATACAATAATACCCAGACAAGGAAGGCCGTTTGCTCGAGGTTGAAAGATACAATAGATATTTATATTTGTATATGTTTTTATATGAATTTTTATATTTTATTATAAATATGAAAATAAAGTTTAGTATAAATAATGAACTAAATCAATCGATTAATTTGTAACGTATCATAATAAATATTTTTACTGTTTAATTTATTACTAAAATTAAATAAACTATTTATGTAATAGTTTTTACACAAATTTATAAGCTGGAAAAGTTATTTTCAATGGCTCTGATATATATCCATTTGTGGCAACAGAATATAAAGTAAGTTCTGTTGGTTTTGTCAAGTCAAGAGATGATAAAATTGCTTGAGATCTTGTTGCTGATCTCACACGAGTCGTTACGACCCTATGAATTTATTATATTGTCTTATAAATGCATTTTTTAATGATATTCAAATTTTACCTACCCATTAACAAGAACCTCATACCCACGGATATTACTCAACTCTTTAGGAAGGTCCCAGGCTATATGTAATGATTGTAAAATAAGCTTGACGACCCTGAAGTTCCTTGGCGCCGGAACTGAATCATGCTGACTCAATTTTTCTTCACTAGGAGGTTTCTAGGGTAAAATAAAGAAATATTTAGATGCTAGATATTTAACTGAAAAATATTTCAAGTCTTGACCAGAATATTTTTATTTTCTTTGTATAACTGACTTATTCAAAAATTATTTGTTAAAATTCATTAACATAATAGTTTCCTAGAATACTTTTAATACCGAGACTGATACAACTACAATTAGAAAAAAATAAATAAAAATTCTAATAACCTGCTGTTTTAAAAATTTGTAAAGTAGTGATCGATCAAAATCAATGTCAGTTTTAGGGAGATCAGTGGTAAGATTTTCAGCAACCACATCAACATCATTTAAATTTATTAATCTTTGTGCAAGAACTGCTATAAGTTCATCCTTGACTTGACATTTCATCTGGAGAAGCTCAATAGTGGTCATCAATCCTATTAGAGTATTTTTTATAAGACACATGAAGAATAGTTTTTCCTTTATTGGATTTAATAGAGTATTATATTCAAACCAGAGTCATTATATTTATCCAGTGAAAGTTCAGGTATAACTTTTAAACAATCTCCTGGGATATAGTTAACGCTGTTACAACATCGTCTGTAAGAAAAAAATAAGATAATATGCATGATCATGAAATTTATATCCATTTATATTTAATGCCAATCAAGCCACCTCTTCAATTTTTAATTGCAGAGTATGCTATCTTACTTCATTTTAAAAAAAAAAAATTGCAGTTATTAAAGATTGTCCAAGAAATTAAAACTCATACTGAGATTTATTATTTTTCTTTTTAATACCTTTTTAATTATTAATAATATTTCTATTTTAAGTGCTCACCCGATTGGTAATGTTTCATTAGAATTTTGGTCTACATCATCGATAATTTCAAACATTTGTCCACAACCACAAATACATTTTCGGAGTTCGCCTCGTGTTATGTACTTACAACCACAAGGACACGTTGATCCAGTTTTGGAATTAATTATTTTTCTTTCATCATTTTTCTTCACTTCTTTAACTTCATCTTCATTTATTCCCCTTTCGTCATTATCACTATGCTTTGAGAAATGAAATGAAGTTTTTATTAAGCTTAATGAAATTGAGACTAAATATACAACCATAAAGTTAACGATCAGGTATATAAATCATTTTTAACTTATTGCATTTGCGTAACTTCATCCGTTATGAAAAAATAACTTCACGAATTATCTGAAGTAAACGATAAAAATGAAATTGATTACTTAATTAAATTTTTAATTATTTTCTCATCAATTATTTAGACTTATGATGCATGCATATGCCTTTTAAATAACCAATTAATTTTTACTTCACACAATTAACAGAATCAGAATAACGGTACAAGACTCTTTATGCCTTTATATTACACAATTCAATTGATATGATAATGAAAGCAACATCACCTCCATTTTAGCATCATCTAGTGAAGAAGTAAACGTTTGTGAATGACTCTTCGTAACATTTGCTATTTCTCCTCGTGATTCTGTAGCTGGGTCATCTTTTGAACTTGTCTCAATATCAGTTGCAATGAAGCTTCCATTCCCTTTCACTTCTGAAGAAAGGCAATTGTATTTACAAGGCAAATAACTATGTCCATATTTACCTTCACCCAGTGAATTAACTTCGACTTCATTAAGGTTACAATTCCAACAATTATCAACAGATCTAATACTTGGATCTTTGGGAATATTTGGAATAGTTGCCCAATCAAGTTTATCACATTGACATTGATTTCTACAACTGCAAACCCATTCACCTTCAGAAGTTATTGAATCTGGACCCCACACCTGACAATTGCACCTCAAATGTGATGGTATTGCCTACAAATATCAAGCTTATCATGTTATTTATAATATTTACGTGAATGAAAAATATTTTTTGCAGTAAATGAATATTCATAAAGTGAAATTTATCAATTTCGTAATTTATGTGAATGAATTTATTGTTATCGAACATACTTAAATGTATTTGAAACCAATTAAAAAAAAGTTAACCTATATTCTCTAGGATCGTTATTCTCTAATTAATTTATTATTCAAGTAGCCATGAAATTGATAACATTTGTGCATAATTACTTTGTGAGTGGAACTGGAATTGCATGGAAATTTCAAATCTTTTAGTGAATCAACTGTATCTTTAATTGGTTCTACTAGTGTATCGAGGCCAAATTTCTAGAAAATAATTACAGTAGTTAGTCGGAATTGTAACTTATAAATTAAATACATCAAATTCCTTTTACCAGAGCTTTTTTTTGAAGAGATTCAAACTCTTTTGCAATATTAGTCAAACTGGATTGGCTATTACTTTTGTAACATGGCTGTAAATTTTCAACATTTTTCTTTCCAGTAGAATGTCTGGAATGATTTTGAATAGGATAAGAAAGAGTTTTTTGCGGAAGGTAATCGGTTTCATCAATCAGATTTGATAGAACTTGACCCATTATAAAAAATAATATTCATACAGGTAATTTTGTTTTAATTTTAGCATTACTAATTAGCAACTCTATATCATAAAGTCTAAATTTAATTGAAAAAAACATACTGAACATAGCAGATGAAAAAATTTCAATTCATAGCTAAGTTCAAACAATTAAAGTATCGATCGATTGTAGACATTTATAGATAAATGAAGGAATCAAGTATTGGGTAAGGAATTATAATAATATTTAACAAATATTTCACTAGGTACAGTGTTTCTTTAATAAAACATATTAATAACGCATTGATAAATATATTGTTTATATTACAATAATTATTATTCGCAATAAAAAGATTAAAATCTAGAGTTAAATGTTATTACTTATAGGCGGGCCAAACCAACGATTACAGATCAGAAGCACGAATTAAAAAAGACGTCTCTTGTCCATATCATTTCGTTACTCCATAATCTTAACTAATACAACTAAACATAAAACTTGGACTAGAAGTTACCTGAATCTTAACTAAATTTTTGTACACTCATCAACAGATCCCCCGACTAATTTTTGACAATAATTACAATAAAATTGTCAAAAAAAAACCTCTAACTACTTATGAAGTAAATAAATACAAGAACGCACGTCGATATTTGAATAAAATGATAACAAAATAATTTATGAAACATACAAAACAAACAAAACCTTACTTGTAATCAATTACTTCAACAACTTTCTATTCGTCGTTATATTCAAGTCGGATACATTTGTGGTCGTTTTTTTTTAACGAAAACTATTTGATGGCGTTGAGTAATTTTACACAGTAACTGGAGTTTAAGATTGTATGATGCAGCTTTTAATGCAAGATGTAATACGCAATAATTTGTATCATAGAGAGGAAGAAAGAGAGAGAGACAAATTTTATAAATATATCAAAAATGTGATGATGTTCATTTGTGGTTTAGAAATGCTGATTAGAGGTGCCTTCGTTTGCGCGGTAGGACGTACCATTCCTGGTCGTCACTTGGGCATACCAAGCAGCGCCAGCAGTATTGTCCTGAAATTAAAAAATCATAATTTCAAAACATGTTCTATTTGATAAAATCACGTGCGATGAATATAAAACGTAAGTTTGCTAATCAACAGTCACACCCGAATGTAGTTTTGTTTTATTGCTCAAACTTAAATTTTATAGTTACTCCAAAAAGTGATCCAATCAATTATAAAATCAAATGAGAAGCTATAAGTATTCGTTCTAATTGTTCTTCATAAATTTTCAATTAATTTATCATAACATACCTTACTGATAGAATTAATAATGCAGTGCCCTCAACATGAGTGAGGTGTTATGCTGGTCATGCGAGAAGCTTCTGCTGCAAGAGTCAAGCCACTATTTTGTGAAAATATTACCGCAACGAAGAAATAATAAATCCTTCACCTCCAACGAAAGTAGATGATCTGCTAGAAACAACCAACAAATTAATTAGTTGAGATAATTAATAAACACAACAGATTTAATTTTAATAAATTATTTAATACAATCAACTGAAACTAAGTTTAGTTTCATTTTTGCAGTTGAGACAAATGAAATATTTTTAAGTAATGAGAGAAACATTCAAATAACGAACTAAAGTAAATAGATAAAAATTACTGTACAATCATTCAATTATAATGATAAATTGGAAAAATAATCAATAGAGCAACATAACCACCACCTTAAGCGCCACGACTAATTATTACTTGATATGTGTGAAGGAGTGTGCACGAGACAGATAAACCACCCTCTCAAACAAATTTAACGCCACATTACCATTCGCCCTTTCTATTCGATAGTTGATAAATAAATGCGATAATTCAAATAAACTACACTACTCAGTTTTCAGCATTAGATCGACGAACCGCAATAAAAAGCCGTCGTTTCTAGTTTAATTAATTACAATAATGAAATCTATGAAATATAACAAAAGTCACATATTCTCCATCAAAACGATTGCTTTTCTATCTTGTAGGTGAAATAAAGATGAGCAGGCTAGGCGAGTCATAGTTGATTAGTTTTTTTTTTTACTTTTTTGTTGATAACACAGTAAAAAATTCTGGGCATCCAATAAAGTTTTAAAATAAATATATTATTGAATTATGTAAATATTACTTCAATGATTGTTATGCATGAATTTAATGATATATTAATTTGATAATGAATGTTACAAGCTTTTTAGTGTTAACATTTATTAAAAAATATTAATCACATTCACAAATTTAAATGGTTTTTCTTGGAGATTTATTTAACAATATATCTTGAAGTAGCACAAAATTTTTTACTGCATGATATCATTTGTTTAGACTGACCTTAGGCCAGTCTCGAGCCAGCCATTAAGTGAAATGAGATTGTATCTCATCATCCATTTCTCCAAGGTACATATTCATACCCTGTTTTATTTCCCTCTGTCGACTTGCATGTCCGAGACATCATCTCTTCGAGCTTCCGTTGAACCGTTAGTAAATTGATCCATATTATTATTTTACACTTCTGCCCCTTTATGATTATTATTCATCAATCATGATTATTTTATTACTTTTGTTTTTAACACAGTTCAGCTCCGCCATCATTCATATCGACATTTTTGAAGATTGTACACTCGGAAGGATGAAAATATGTTTAGAAAGAATGATAGTTTACGCGGTACGGCTGATTAATCATCTACACAAAATGATGTTACTAACTCTACACGCATATCTCTTGATAGAGCACGAGTTCATGAAGACCAACAATTGATTTAACCAAGTTGCTGCTATTATTCGCGTTCCACACTCTCAACGCCCAACCGTCGCACTCCCTACGCCTATTTCGTCCTTTTCTAACCTTCTCTTTAGCCTCTGACTTGTTTATTGACACAAAAGCATCCACTGGATTTTCTTTAGATTGTAAGTGAACACGAGACACTGAGCCTGATGCTCTTTCTTCCTCATGCTCCTCGCGAGTTTCTTCTACAAATTCCGCGATTACATCTTCTGAAGGATTACGAAGTACATTCTCCTGTAAACAAATGGTTTTTTTTATCTTTAATTGATTCCCTCTTAATTCAGTCACCTTTAATTGGCACTCTTTAAAATTTTTTTTATTTAGCTAAATAAATGATCAATTTTTCTTTAATGTTTTTCACTCTTATTATGATAAAATTGTTAAAGAATTTTTTACAAACTAATAAAAAAATTAATTGAAGTCAATGTATCAATTAATTGCATTTTTAATTATCATAATTAAGAGAAAGTAATTGAGCTCGAAAAAAAAAATCTTATTTAATAAAATAATTATATTTAATGAACTTGTTTTAATAAGATTCATGGAAAAAATTATTCTGATGTAACAATAAAATATTTTATACTCTAGGAATGATTGAAAAAAAATTTTTTAATTAAATGCCATTAAAGGATTATAATGTAATACAGAGTTTAGCTGAATTGAATAGCTTTTGAAATACTTACCAAACCATCACAATCAGTCTGTTGAAATTTTTCAGTCTGTGTAAATCGATTGATTACAGATTTTTTGAATTCATTATCGACTTCCATTGGTTCATCAGTTTGGTTGATTTTATCTGAAGTATGGAGAACTGTAAAAGCTTTTGAAGTATCAAATGCATGGCCCATGTCAATTTCGTCATTGTGACGCGAAATATCGCAACAGGAGTGATTTTTTATACAATCCTCAAGCTCAAAAATTCTTCCTATCATCTTCTGGTTAATAGCATTTTTCTCTGTCAGATCTCGTTCAATCTTCGCCAACTTAGCAGTTTGATCATTTTCCAGCTGAGACCACGTCATATCCACTTGCTGAAGAGTCTTTGCAAATGCTCTCTCTTTACATTCTAAGTCAATCATCTGCCGCCGTAGACAACATTCAGCTCTTGCCAACTGTTGAATCTTTTCATCATAATCTTGTCTTATTGCTTCACACTGAGAGCACTCGTTCATAGAATTGTTACTTTTGTAAAGTTCAGTAGCTATTCCAAATCCATTGAAATTCTTTTTAGATGAAATCGACTGTTTAGTTTCATCAAGATTAACTAGAGCTTCGTGGAAAATATTTTGACATCGTGAAAACGATAGAGAGTCATTACATGGCATACTTCTATACTCTGTAATAATGTCATCGGTGGATGTTGAAGAATTTCGAGTGTTCGAATTTTTTGTCATGGTTCTTACATCGACTTGAGATTTTTGAATTGCATTTTCTAACCAGTAAACCTTTTCAGCAAGTCGATAATTCTCATCCAACAAGTCTTCTTCTCTCTGCTTTGCAATCAAGTGTTCCTGTAACCTTTTTTTCTCCGCTTCTTCGTATACTTCAAGTCGTTCTTCGAGTTCTCGAATCCTCTCTTTGTATGACGTCAATCGATTCTCCTCTCCAGTGTCAGAAATGTCCATTGGAACCGGTACTTTCGCCGCTCTCTCCTGAATCCTTTCACGGAGTTCCTGCAATCTCTGGACTTCTTGAAGAAGTTCACCGGCATGTGTTTCTGTTTGAGTACCACAAGTAGTAAGCTCGACTTCATGTTCCGTCTCTTCTTCGTCAAAGATTCCACTTTCTTGAAGAGACGATGGTGGTTTCTGTACTAGAATAGGTGACATTGATTGACTATACGAATTATAAGGAATTACTGTCGCGACGACTCGATCTCTTTGCTTATTTACTTGATCTTTGAACAATTGAGTTGGCTCTGGCGAAACAATTCCACTGTCTGCAGTATCTGGACTCTCTCTTGGTCCAGCTTCTTCCAATTCTAAAACTCTAAACTCCAATAATTCATTCTGCTCTCGAAGTTCTGACATTTCTGCTATCAATCCCGCTTCTCTCTCTTCAGCTTCTTTAAGTTTATCACTAAGAGCCCGACGACTGTTCTGACTTCCTCTAGTTTCTTGAAGAAGAGCTTTCTCTAGTTCTCTTACTTGACTTTTTGCATGAACTAATTCCTGCTGTTCTTCTAGATATTTCGTCTGAAGTTCATCAACTTCAAGTATCAGAGCCTCATAAGCTTCTCTTGTGATTCCTCCATTCGTCTGCCATCCACCTGGTTGTGGAGATAAAGATGAGGGTGCACTAGACAATGCACTATCACCTTCCTCATGTTCTTCTTCGTCATCGACTTCAGCGACAGGCTCTAATTCTAACCACTGCTTATAAAATTCTTCTTTTCTCTTTTTATTCGATAACTGGTCAAGCTTCCGCTCCCGTTCTTTTAATGCTTGACGTAAATATTCAATCACCTCCTGCTGTTCCATTGCAAGTTCACGAAGTCTTTCGACTTCGTCCTCGTATTCTCCTTTGCAGAGGCCCATCTAAAGATCCAATCATTTTGTCGTTAATTCAACCTATCCTACGTTAATTATAATAAATTAAACTGCTAAATGGTATTATACTTACAGTATTTTCTGATGGAACCTTGTTCTCGATCCTCGGTGTTAAACGAATCTGCTGGCCTCTCTCATTCTCCCGTAATTTTCTCATCTGTGAAAATAAATAATTATTCAAATTAAACTCATCACATTCTACTTTTATGAACTATAATCAAATGTTACTCAACTGCACAGTATAATTTCAAATCATTCAACGCCTATTTAGTTGAGAATTAATTTTAAAAAATTTCTTAATTATTACTTTAAAATTTCTACTGAAAAAATTATTCGAGACAGTGAATGATAAATTCTTTTTTTTCATTTTATTGTACCGTTGCATTATGCATCTACGTATATAATTATTTCTGGGTCATTAGAGAAGTCGATTTATAGGTGTTCAAAAAGACTTTTTCAACGATAAAATAAAAAGATTTACAGTTAACAAAATATGAAAAAAACTACTTTTTAATGAAATAAAATTTCTAAAATCATTTTTATCTGTTATTATAATAATAACAATCATTTCCCTGTGGATATTTATTTAAAAATATACTAAAAGATGTATTGGAATTTTTTTAGACAGATTATATAGTATATCTAACTTCCGTATTACTTTGAAAACTATTTTTCCAATAAAAACGATAAAAAAAACTTCTTTTCATGCTCAAGTAGTGAAAGTGGGCTCTCGACCCTCATCATCTTTCGATATTTACATTTTATCTAACCTTATAAATTATATTTAATACGTGATTGATTTATTTTATTAAAAAAAAATATATTTATAATCACTAGAATATTCCAATAAATCTTTCATGACAAAGCATAATGTTAGATTCCTTTATGTATGACTTTAATAACTGTAACTGGAAAAACATTTATGAATTATTTCTTTTTGTGTTGCAAAGCCACGACAAGAATCCCAAGACTCATGCTCTAGATATTACGATTTTTTTTTCAGAAAAAAAATCTATTGTCATCTGAGCTATGAAAGGTATTCAAAAGGCTAGGATATATTTTGTTTGCTGAATGATGTAATTACTTTGATGGTATAAAATTCAACTTTTTTGCACCACTTGAAGAAGTGAAAAGAAAAGGTACAAGTATCCTTAGAGTCTACTAGTTACCTCGTTAATGCAATAACTACCTAACAAGTGTGTTGTTGCCTGATTACTTGCCAATAAATTTGTTTGGACACCTGGAATCTTGTTCATTATACTACCTACTTGCTTCAAGGAGCTATCTGTACAGTAGAGCTCAAATTATTTTTTTACAATAATATCATAAAAGTCAAGCATCATATTGCTTTATCTTTGTGTTCTTCAAGTAATAAATGTTGATTTATTTTTTGATCTCCAACATACTAATTATTTTATCATTTGATTTATTTAAAACTCATAAGTTAAAACAATAACTTTCGTGACATCTTTATCAAAAATAAATTTATTCAAACGGAAAACTTTTTAACTTAATTGTTTTTTGAAAGTGAAGTAGAATTAAACAAATCCCCAGTGAAACTATTTCAACTTATTGTAGAACATGTTTGAAACAGTTAAAATAAATTTGTTTTTGTTTTATTGTTGAGTCTAAAACTGGTCTAAAATTCAACTTAAACGTAATAGCTATGAATAAATCATCATTTGCTTTCTTCTCTCACTGTTGAATGCAATAAAAGCAGGAAAAATGTCAGACGGTTGATGCATGACATGTAATTAGCAAACATATCAAGAGAACATGGACCAATTAGACATCTCTCAAGTGAATTACAAACAACATCCAGGAAGTTTCACGCAAGCGTTGGATTTGTTACGATTCCATCATTCCATTGTAAAGTCTAGTTCTTAGTTTAATCTCAGTTAAGACTCTATTAAACCACATAATAATGCAAGCTATGTATACGACTACCAAACAATTTCACTTTACTTGATATAACGGTACTTCTTGATTGGTATTAGATTAAATAAATTACTTATTGTCCTCAAGAGCATGCGGTAGTCTTGTGTGTGTGTGTTTAAAACCTGCATAACTAAGAACAGCTATCGGCACAGTTTTTGAACTTAAGAATTAAAAAGAGCTGATAGTTACCAGTTATTTATTTCATTCAAACGATTCTTCAAATCATCACTCTTGGTGATTATCATCAACTTTATTTGAGATATAACATAATAAAAGAATTGAAACTTTTCATTTAGTTAGATTCAGCTGATTGACTGAAACGAAGATCAATTGAAGAAGACTTGCTAAGAGATACAAGATGGTCCGGCGTTAAGAGACTGAAACCGTTACGTTGGCCCCCTGACACACAGCTGACTGGTCCTCTTGGTTTTTTTTATCTCTCTTTTTATGCCTCAGGTGAAAAACAACCTGTGCTTTACGGGTCAGGTGTTCGACCGGTCAATCTGGCCGTCTTGAATGATAATAAATGATCACTAGATAAAGTCATGATGAAATGTCCTTTTTTATTTCATCTTATATTACTGTCATTTGCGTTGATATGTATAGCACTGTCATCAGCATAAAATTATTATCAAAGTCCTTTTTATTGCAAAACATGATAATGAAGTATTGACCCCAGATGACAATTGTTTGACAAGAGTCTGGGATGACTTTTTTAAAGCCTAGTGTACATAAACTTTCTCTTGAGTTGATTGATTTTTTTCGGGCACTCCAGTACTTGTGAATTATATGAAAGATTTCTCTCGACAGTTACATCCTCGATTTCTCCTCTATTAGAAGTTTTGTATCCTTGGTATCGATACAAATTTTATTGTCACTAAAGCGTAATTATATCTAGCATGACTTCACGCTATAATTTAATAAAAAAACCAATCAGCAAAAAGCATGTTGCAGAGTCAAGAAAAGTAGGTGATAAGAAAGTATGCTAAAAATTCATACAGCGTGTAGGTGTTGTACTCGACTGGGTTTCCTGATCAGTTTACTTTCGATGTTCTTTCATTATCGATTTTCTTGATACTATTATAATTACAAGTACTCTATATCACTCTTGATGAAAAAAAAATTTTATTGACCCACTTTTTAAGAAAAAAAAAAATTAATATTAAAAATATCAGAATCATGTGAATAACGATATAATTTCAGTAAAATATTAGCATATCACTTACAGCTTTTTTATTGCCACTTTGCAATCTTTTTTAGAGGTTAGTTTCAATGTACAATTTCTTGAGTAAAAAAACAACTCCATTTATGACTTTCTTTATGCAATCTTTTAACCTAATTAATCTTAAGTAATTATGTTACTTTAAATGGGAAAATCACTACTAAAAATAAATTTGATAATTGTACTTTAATTTTCTCTTGAAAACATAACAAAGTTTAAAAGTATTTAAAAAAAAAAAAAATGTATCCTACTTTTGGATTTACATCTTAAGTAATCATTATCTTTATTTTTAAATACTATTTTTACTTAAGAATCTTAGAAAAAAACTTTCTATACACTTGTATAAAATAACAATTATTTATGATGGAAAGTATTTTCACAGGAATAATATTTCTACTTGTCGCTTGGAAATGAATAAAAAAATGAAAATGTTTAGTTAATGATTAAAGTATGTATAGATGTAAGTGAGAGACTAATTAGTCAACATGGAAGAGTTGAATTTTAGTTGAAAAAAAAAAAAAGAATTTAATTTAAAATAACGTAATCCTTTTCCCAAACTCTTATCGACTACATCCGGTTTTCGTATAATCGATCTTTGCGACAGGTGAACTGAATACGCAGTATTACCGTTATCTTTATGTCTCTCTTCAACATTATATTCTCCTTCTGCTGTTTCATTTGCAGAAGAATCTTTGATATCTCTTATTCTCAGTCTTCCTTCTTCCTTTCATCTAGCAACAGAATAATCTTTTTTTCTTGGGTCAAATTCTCACCAGTATAATGTCTTGCAATAGATTCTTTCGTCTACTGCGTAGGAAGAAGTACGACTTGTTCCTTCTAATTTCCTTGTCGTAGGCGATGTACCTACTATCTTTTAAGATTGTTTGTCACTTCCTATCTTCATACTGAATGAGTAAGTACACTCCTTACGCAGTCTATTAATAATGTACAGGCTTTCTAATAAATTATATGCAAGAATATTTCATGAAATATTTTTGTCTACTCAAAGACTTGCATGCATTGAAATTTTTTTTTTCTACAAAAATGAATAATGTAATTGAGTCCTTTATTCATTATCTACATATGGAAACTGCTAGATTTACATCTTTCCGCCAAATATGTCATGTCCCACTAATCAAATACTTGATTAGAATATTACTTATTATTTTTTTTGTTTGTTTCCTGTAATAGACAGACGTTACTTTGATATTTATTCAGTAATAAGATTTAAATTTGATAAAATTTTAATTAACATTATCCTGTGAAAGTGTTTTTCATGGGTTAGTTCATCAGTTATATGACATGTGATTGTCAAATTAATTATTAATTGATCTCAATAAATTAAATGACGATTTATACATAATTGAGCATAATAACTTAATAGAAGTAAGGTTGGATTTTAAGCTATAATAGTTTCTTCTTAAATAGAAATAAGATGAAGATTTTTCTAATGGTAAGAAAGTGTTTGATACTTTCATTATTTTTATAAAGAAATTTTTCTACACATGACAGAATAAAAATAATGTGTTTCAAATGATTTCTAGATCATAATTAATAAATGAATATATTAGTAATGCAAGGCGTTAAACAATCAATAAGCTTTCTCATAGTAAAGACAATAGAATATATAATTGAAACTGTTTTAAATAACAGAAAATTAAAGCCTCCATTGTGATCCTATTAAGGACTAAAATAAATAACGTGATCGAGGCCTCAATTTCCTCTTGAATGTACGAAAAAGGTGTCTCTGGTATTTAACGGCACGTGCCATGTCCAATTGAAATTAAATAAATTGACCTTTTCTTTAGTATGTTGCAGAATAAAATAAATTTATTACAGCAGGTATTCTTTGTGCCGAAGAATCACGTGCGCTTGCTATCCACCTTCTTCTGGGACATTTACGCTGGTTTGTAAATCGTGACTTTGCTTCATTCTTCTCTTCTCTTTCTAAAACCACTCTCCAGCCTCACTTGTCCCACTTTTTCCTGCCTCTTACCCCATCTCCATCCACTTGAGTTGGATATAGCAATTTAAATGAGGGAGTTAAGGTGCGACGAACCTCGATTATTCCTCCTCCATACACTTCTCGTTAAAAGGAATAGAAATTCATCCTTAATAGATGCATCAAAGGAGTAAAAGGTATAACACTTTGTATCATACTTTTTTTTTTGTTCATTCTTTTTTGTATTACACCTGATAGAGAGGCTAATTTTGTTCAAGTCATTTGATTTATGAGCTTTAAATGTACATGAAAAACCTTATTGTTGATCACTTAGAATACTTATCATTAATGATAATGATGTCGATGACTTCAAGTAATATTTATGAATAAAAATATTCATTTCATTAACTCCCAAAGTGGGTGAAGTTGAATTCTTTTTTATTTCAAAAGTGTTTTTATTAAACAACATTGCAACAATTACTTAATCATAAAATGATAACAGTTCACAGACAATTAATTCATTTAGATTATTATCTGAGTACTAATTAAGTATTTAAAGAACATTTTTCTTGTTTTAGATTGTGATAGTCTTACAGTAAATAAACAGTTCATGCATGTCTGTATAATTTTTTAATGTGGGAATAATTTGATCATAAATGTAATAGAATAGTTTGAATAATTTTATTTTCAGTTGAATAAAATAACTGGCTCTAAAGTGAGATAATATATTAATTATTAAAAAAAAAACAGTATTGTAAGAATGATTTTATTGTTCAAATTGAAATTTTTTTCCCAACAAAGAGAAATTTGAAAAAACAATCCTATTGAAGTTAATGATTTGCATTGGAAATAAAATAAAAAAAGGTTTTTGAAAAGAATAAATAATATCAGTCATAAAGTTTCTTTACTTAACAGTAATTTGTTAATAAAAGAAACTGTGTTTTTTATCTTAAAAGTATGAGTTTAAGATAAATATTCATTTTTTCTTAGAATTCAAGTGTCTCTTTTTCACCTACATTAATTTTTTTTCAGAATTATTTGTTGATTTTGATTAATTTCAACTCATTATATAAATAATTTAAATTCTTATAATTGAGCAATTATCGAATAAATAATTTAACTTTCCTTTCGTTTTTTTTTTCTAATTAAAATGGTTTTTTATTTCTTCATCATTTGCACGTAATATTAATGTCATTAGATTTTTATAACTAGAAAGAAATTTCGAACTAATTTTCCATTAATCTCTCTATCAATCCTCTCACTTCCCTTGACATAAAAGGTAGAAAAAAAACCTTCTAAAGAGTAGAAATTCTTGAATGAAGAAACAGAAAGCGGAAATGGATGTTATTCGTAGTCTAGACGTTGTCTTTGATTTCTTGCAGACTCGTAGTATGAAGTCAAACAACCGCTAGTCTCTCACCGAGGCCTCACCTTATGTGATTTTTATTTTTTTTTCTTCCTCTTATCTACTACACCCTGTCCAGTTTTACCTAACGTTCCCACGAGACCATATGACTATTTGATTCTCAATTCGTATTACAATGACAGACTAGCAATACCGCAAACAATGATCCATGTAATCTCAATTGACTTTCTGTATGTTTAATATTTTTTTTTGAGTTCTTATATACAACGAAGTAATATAAGGATATAAGATTTCCATATAAATTTTGTGATGACAGATAACTTTAAATATAATGAAAATTAAATAAAAATGGTTGGAATGAAAGTTGTTCCTTTTAGAATAAGGAAAATTTTGGAGCTTCATTTTACAAATATTATATACAGCTCTTATTATTGGTCTATGGCCAACCTCACATGTGTATATTGGTGTACATATAATAACCAATTTGGAATTGAAACGGTTATTGACCACGTTTGTGCTCCGTTATCGAAATGCAAGGATTAATGAGAACTTTAGAGGAAGGGTAATGAAAGAGATGGTGTCTCGATTTTAATGAAATACTGAGCTGGTTAATTTTAAAGAGAGTGAGATATGATCTGACAATCATTATAGGTTGAATGTTACCTTTCTTAGAATAATCATTGTGAATCTGAAAAATAACTAAATATTTTAATTATTTTTTACAGAAATTATCCAACTTAAGGTAACAATTATTTAAGAAATAATTAAATTATTAAAAAAAAAAAAATTAATTGATCATTTGTGAAGAAAAAAAGAATAATATTAAACTAAATATATTTAAATTATCATACTTATTGGCCGTAAAATATTTTTATTAGTAATAAAATAGATATCCTCAATTTTTTTTACTACTTATAAAAAAAAAAATTTATTTATTAGTTTTAAAACTTATGTAATAGTAATAAAAAAGCTCTGTTCATAACTTAATGAAATCAACTCAATCGATATTGATGCATTCACTATTTCATAATGAATTAATAAAGAATATCTAAAGTTTGAAAGTAGTGTTTTCATAAAGACATCAGAGTAAAATCTGGCACAAAGAGAAAATCACTGAAAATCGGAGAAGTGTTTCAAAAAATACAATTGTATTATGGAGCATAAGAGAAACTATTGCATGAAGAACTACTATCCCACATACGCCAGTCATTTGAAGCCAGAAACATACACTCCAAGCAACTCTTCAGCAAGCATAAATCGGCAGAGGCTCATGGTATGCACATAATGTTACAGGCATCACAAAGTTGAAGAATAAGTAAAAAGAGAAACAGAGATAAGCAAAAGAGACCCATAGGGTGCTTTCGAATATATAGAGGAGATATTGTATATAACACACTGGACGACCAATATATACTTTAACCATACAATTCACGGTGCTCTGAACACGTTGAGTTCCGCCTTCAACACTAGCTAGCTGTTTACCATAACCACCGGACGTTCCTCGATGAATGGAGCCAACCTCGAGATAACATCGACATCTCTAGCTTACTGGAACGCCGAACATTTTTGTTCAATCTTTATTCCACCATTTTAAATTAATTTTAATTGTTGTTCATTTCTTTAGCATAATAAATGTGATTACCTGATGTTTGACAAATGGACATGTTTTTTTTTTCTTCAATCATTTGCTTTGTCATTTTTTACCTGTGTCTTCAGGTCAGATATCAAAAATGATGATGACAACGATGACTGTACTATTAGTGAAAGGAATAACTATTGGTTTGAGAGACTAAGGTATATCGTGTATGAGAAAGACTTATCTTGAATTGTCATACATACACTAGTGGATAAAGTTTCAAGAGATACTTTTGAGATAAAAATTACCTGAGCTTGCAGTGCATCACGCTCAACCTACAATCTACAACTCATTCCTCTGCAGTTCCGTTGATTATTCAGCAACCGAACGAGTGATAGCCAGAAGCCGCAACAATTTTTCTGAATTTTCTACGTGATTTTCAAATAGTGGAGTTCCTTTTTAATATCAAGATTGACCTCAAGATCAATGCATTTTTCAATTATTTTATTTAAAAATACACATATTTATGTTTCCTAAACCTCAAACTAAATTGTTAAATAAATAAAGAATAAATTGAAATTCATTTTTGTTAAAAGAATTCAATACAAACATTATGTTTTTGATTATTAACAAATTTTTCATTGAATTCAAAATTCATTCTTCCAATATAAGCGGTTTTTAATCTCAGAAAAATATTCAAATATACTTCTGATTTTCAATAGAGTCAATAAAATACGTATCACAAGTAGCTGACCATCTTTGTGAAATTAATCGTCTTTTCAAAGAAAGCAAAACAGGAAAATGAAATCCAATGTTTTTGTTGTGAAAACACTTCTGTCAATAATAAAAAAATAAAGAGAAAAAGTGAGATAGGAATTATAAACCAATAAAGCCACAATCTTGGGGGATGTCAAGGGGTTAATTTCACGTCATTCGAGTTATGATATAGGAATGACTATACTACGCAAATGTATGCGTAAGTTTCATAAAGGAAATTTTCTCCCACGCGTAATCTTCAATCGTTGACCACAAGTCTCTCCCGACTATGAAGAAGAAGAAGTTTCCTGGAGCGTGACATATATATATATATATATATATATATACATACATGCACCTATATAGGTAAATATATATAAGTATACTTATAAGTGCAAGGTCTCACTCTAGGCGAGGCTCACAAGATGCATCACCGCACTTGAATGCATTTGTCGACCTTCTGATCCTTTATATATTTTTATCATCACTTGCTTCATATAAATCTACATTGATATGCGTGAGAAGATAATTAATCTCTGATGTATTTTATTATGAAATTTATTGCAATTTTCATTTTTTATTATAATAAGTTAATAAATTAATTTATATTCATTTGTGCAGTATCAATTGAGCTAACTTTAGCTAAGCAGAATATCATGACATGAACCTAAAATATCTAGAGTTTTGTATAAGTTTCGATTTTACTTTTAATTTTTTAATACAAATCAACAATTGTTGCTTTTAAATTGCTGATTGCTGTGTTTTTTTTGTGAGTTGATGTGCATTCATTGAGAAGAAAAGAATTAATTTCTGTCGAAAGAAATTTTTTTTTTTATTTTCAGAAGCTGATAAATGCAAAATTTGATTATAACAGTAGAGTATACTCATTAAAAGTCAGACATCGTGTTATTGCCAACAAGGACATCGAACTGAACAAATTCATCACACAAAGTGTCTTTGAACCCTGACAATATCTTCATTAAAAATTAAACATGGTTCATAATAAATTATAAAAATTTATCTCAGGATAATCAGACGCGTCGACACAATAGAGTGCAATTAGTAATCCCATCATCAACATGCTATGTTGAGTGTTGAACTTACCTATTCCTTTCCTCATTGTGACTCATAAAAAGATCTGTATACAGTTAAAATTATAAAAAGAATAAAAGTCAAGTGAGAAGAAGAATCAACACTTGACCATCTTTACAATTTATCATTGATTACTCATCATCAGCAATATATATTTTCATATCTACATATTTTTTTCTGCATGCGTGGGATAAAAATTAATTTGCCATGCAATTAGGATATCTACATATGCTTAGATTGTTTGAAAAATATATTCAATGTTAGTTACAATGATAATAATAATAATGGCCATAATAAAAGTCATACATAATTAGGTTGCAAAGCGAATTCTACTCTTTGCTAAAGAATTTTCCCACGAGTAGGCGATTATAGTGGTCAGCGAGAGTTGGATATGAAAACAAATCAAGTCAAGTATAGGTCCGGGTGTATGAAGAACGGGAGTCACGTGCTTTCACGCCCTGGCTACTACCGTCCTCGTCCTCGTCAGTGTTCGCTTGCTACAGTACTAATCAAAAATCTAACTCAATTATTCAATTGTTATGTGAGATAAATACTCTCATTGTTCATGTTAAAATATAAAAAATTCTTTCCAAGAATAATTGTGACATTTTTAATTACATTTTCCAGTTGCTGATCCACATAATTCTTTGAAATCTTAAATGTCAAATTTTTCTATTTATTATTTCATATCAAACCAACCATTTTCTCTTGTTCCACACTTTTGTATTAGCAAATAAATAATTATTATAATACTTTAAAGCCATGTGAAATTATTTCACACAAATAAGTAGATGTAACCAATTTAAATTCAGGAAAATTCAAGTGTTTAGTAATAAAACATTTAAAGTGTCTATGGCTGTCTTTTACTAATCTCAAATTATCTCACAGCTTTTTTCGCCAAGCTGGATATTTTTTATTCGTTTTTTTTTATGTAAAAAATATTTAGAAAAGTGGTATACATTTCGGAAAACAAAGATTGATAGTATAAGTACAATAATAATTGCATAATAAAGTATTTTTTATTTGAGGTGATTCGAGGTTAAGTAAAGCCTAGCCTCAATAATAAAACACCGAAGTGTTTAGTTTCTAAACACTTGGATTTGCAGTGTTATAGTAATTGTTATTTAGCATGATAATTCATTTTATAAGAATGAAAGAAAAAATTTTAATCGTTTTAAATCTTACATAAACGAGGAATTTTTTCAAAGAAATTTTATTATTTACTATAAAAAAAAACTAGGCCCACAATTATTTCCCAAGGAATTTTAATCCAACGTTTATGAATGAATTTGCTTTTTCCTATTGTCAACTTTTGTATTGAGACCCTCGTATGCTTGACAGATTGTTGGAATGCTTTTCGTCAATAAGTAACATAAATCCAATAAAAAGTATTACATAAAATAAAAACCGTGATTCCTTTGATAAATCGAAAACTATCATTCTAACAATCAAAATGGATATTTCTTCTATAAAATTAACTGTTTCCAACAATTTCTAAATAATCCTAAACTCAATAAAAACAATAAATTTTCACAAGAAAAAAAAAGTCAATGCACAGTTTAACAATGAACACACAAGTGACTTCCATATGTATTTGAAGTAATAGATATTTTTTTTCATCATAACTATATGTGTTGTCAGATATTCTATCATTGTAGAAGCATAAATGTAAGACAGTAGAGGCACGCGTTTAAAACACTACATGTCTTAGAGCATGGTAATACGACAGAGAATAGCCGTGACACCGAATAAAATTTATATGCACGGCGATTAAATATCAAACTCCAGGAGTTTATGTCAGGATTAGCCTTCATGAAATATATCTTTTCATTCCTTTATTCTTCTTGAAGTACACCGCTTTAAACTTTTCTTCTCTTTTTTATCTCAACTTATATCGATTTTTTATTTCATTTTTTTTTTCAGTAGTAATCGTTTGATCAACTTTTTACGGCTCTAAAACTTATACGATATTCTTTAGTTGACGTTTCGTGGTTTTTGTATAGCGATGAAAAGTACTTACGCAATCCGGAAGCCTCAATAGAATAATATTAAAACCATGAATTTTTTTTTTTTCGATGGTAGTGGTAATAATACGACAGAAATCTGGTGGAATATTTTATAATTTACAGATACTGTTATCACTTTGAACTCAATAAGTTGCTTTATTGTGAGATAATCCACTTTCGTTAGACAGGTGTGTAGTGATGGGCTTTAAATTCTGACAGCTTTGCATAATTTTATTAATTTTTGCATAAAAAGTTGACTATTTTATCTTCTAAGAAAAAATTTTTATCTAAAAGTTCATTCAGTTTTTCTTTTTTTTTTTAATTATCATTTTTAATTAATAATTTCCGAAGCAATACTTGGTAATTAAATTGTCTAGACTATTTCTCAATATTCTACAAGACTCATAAGCTTCTAACGAAATAATTATTTCGAAAAATTCTCTGCCTAATCTACTAATTTATTTATTTTGTAATTTAAACAATTAATGTTTCGACAAAATAAACTATTAATTTTGTTTCGGTTTATGATGAAAAGTTAATTGTCTGTCAATGCTCAAGGGTAGAAAGAGTAACAGTTTCAACAATTCTATTATTTATAATAATTAAAAATATCTAAATTTAAAAAAAAAAAAAAATTAATCACTAAGCAATTAAATACTAAACAATAAATTATAGCATGTCGTTAATGTTTTTAATTGTTAGAAAAAAATAATTTTATTTTTTTGTTATTTACAATATAATATTTATTATTATATTTTTATAATAATAAAATATTAATTTTGGTTTTATTAATTATAATTATTTATACATATTATTCATCATCATAATTGTATTGGTATCATTTTAATTTAATTGATTATTATTATTATTAAAATAAATTAATTTTATTTTTAATATAGAAATATTTGAGACTTTGATTTTTTATTATAAATCAATTTACCTACATTTATTTCAATAAATGTATCAAAAATACTAACGACATGCCATAATAAACCTCTTTTAGTAGATTGCAAATATAATTTTTTAAATTTATTTTTAATCTTAATTAACAGAATTAAACTTGAAACAGTGTATTCACGGAATGATGGAAGCAAATCGATGGAATAAAAAGATAATTATTCATACCTCGTGTTGTGCGAATCCCATTAGAAAAGTATAAATTTAAATGACACACATAACAATAATAATAAAAATAATAATAATAAATCACAAATAAAAATGAAAAGTAAGTTAAATCATTGAGAGTGTATTCACTAAGACTGGACTCCAAAAGTAAAACGTGAATGAACACGAAAGAGAGGGGCTCCAAAGAAGTAACGATGCGTGCGTACACGGCAAATGTCTAGACAAGACTGAAGTTCAGTCTTTCTGAGCCTTCCACAAACTTCTTTGCAGGCACATCCTTACCTTTCCTTCTACCTTTGTATCGCTCTTGTATATGAACGTCATAACATTCACGGCAGTTTGAGCGCGTGCGAGGATAAATTAATAATAAAATCATCATTTCGTTCTACTATTACATATCTATGGTAATTTTTCACTCATTCTAAATAATAATTATAAATCTTTCTATCCATTAATTAATTACTCTCTTAAATTAATATTTTTTTGTCATTATGTAACGCATGAAAGTTCATTTCCCCCCGGAATTAATACGCAATTGACGGCAAATCAAAATTGCTAAGTGAAGAGTTCGGTAATAACACATGTTCGGGAAGTAGATTAATACAAGCTTTTACACATTTTTCCATTTCATTGTATTTAATGTGCATGACTCGATGTAGATGTTCGTATATTAATGAAGTAATGTGTCATATAATTGCCTTCTAAACAAGCTATTAAACTTATTTATTTCAATATTCTCATACCGGGTCATATGAGGCTCACATATAAACATATCATCTAGCTTAAGAAAAACAACAAGTACACGGAGAAATATTCTCTTTCTCAAGTCTTTTTTCTATTACTTTTCTAACGGTCTGCAAACGGTACGTCCCGCAATTCACCTCATGACATCATGCCTGAGATGCGTAATAATTGTACCAAACAATGATGAAATACGAATAATTATAATCATCATAATAATCACAATGGTGATGAATGTTCCATTGAAAATATATTTATAAAGGTGAATCAACTCGAGGAATGATTTGGAAATCATTTTTCTCGCTTTTTTAAAGTAAAATGTAAGTATGTATGGAACTGGAAAAATTTTATCAGTCGTCAGAAGAATGAAAATCAAAGCCCACAAAAATGTCACATGGAGCTTCATTTTATAAAAATTGTATACAGATCTTATGGCAAGTTTTATGAATAAAATATTTAAATAAAATTTGTCATAAAAAATACAGCTTGGATTAATAGAGTTGATTAGCAATAAAAAAAAAGAGTCAATAAACTAATAAAATGTATCTATAATTTTGTTGTAAAATAACTGTTTGGTCAAAACATGTAATTAATCTCCACCGTGAAGAAAGGGGAAATTATGAAAGTGTCGCTTGGGTTGGAAAAGAGCACAATAAAATATTCATTTCCGTATAAATGTGATCATTATAATAAATACATTTTTTTTAATTATTATATAATCCCTCTAAAAAAATTGATAGACAAACTGTTTGAAAGGTAATTAATAATGTTATGTTTAATTAATTGAAAGTGTTCCAAAAATGTATGAAATGTTGATGTTTTTATTTCCAATGTTTATTCTTTGTGGTCCTTAGATTAAAATAACGAAAAATCCCAGCATTTTAGTGTGCATAAGGATTGACCGTTATGAAGTTGAGAGATCACACCTTGATGTCTATTATCACGCGCGAGAAAAAGTTTTATTTAGAAGGAAATATCAACTTTGGAAGTTCGCCGACAACGAACGGCATGGACCTCACAGACTGATGACTTCTGGGTGTCCAGAGGCCTCCCGCCAGCTCGTCCGGAATCGAAAAAATGTGTCGCCTGTGTGATAAACCGACTAGTCGGCGCGAGCCTTCCTCAATAAAGATATATACGAGTAACTCAAGAGTTCAGAAGGTAAAAAAAAAACGATTAAACGCTTCCACGTACTCGTCATTAGCGTTCTCGAGTGCTAACGATTATATTCCCAAAAGAATCCGGAGGTGATTCTTACAAACAAACACACACGAGTTTATTTTATTCTCTTCTGTTAGTAATGAGTGGAAGCTATATGCAGCAAACGATACGGTGTCACATATAATGGAGCGGTGTCTTGTGAAAGCAAACATCAATAATATTCTTGATATCACTAGGTGATAGAAGACAAGCAGCCTTTTAAAAAGTAAATGCGTCACCCAGACGTAGAGACACACGTGCGACAAAACCAAGTACTTGTTATCATTTGGTAAAAAACCACTATCAACTTAAGTACATTACATCCCGAACAACTTTGTTCTGAGATGCTTTTATAGAACCTGCACTCTCCTATCTTTTACTTTATATTTTTCATCACTTATATATTTTTTTTCTTTTTTTTTTTGAAAAACAATTAATGATAAAGTAAATGGAAAATTAGTATCTTTGATTACTCATCACTTTTCACGATAAATCCAAATATTTTAAACAGTTAGGCATTCACCAATTAACTAAATCAAAAATATTTGAATGAAAATAAATGAATGGTTTATTTCTTTTTTTTAAATCTACCTTTCCTTAAATATTTTATAAAATTAAAAATAGTGGAATAATAATATTTCTTTTCTTTCTTCACATATTGAGAATTATTTTTTAACTTGAAAAAATAGTCAATGAGTTCATGCTTATTATTTTTACACTTAACCCTTTATAGCCCTCCCCCCCCCTAACTCTTATTTAAAATAAATTATGTCTTAGAAATTTAACAATATTAAACTTGTTAAATATTAATAATAAATAATAATTTATTATTAATTAATTGTTGTTACTATTGTTAATTGTTGTATTATTGTTTGTTTGTTATAGAAAAATCATGTGGATACCAAAAACAATGAATAAATTAATTTTTCAAAATTTCTATTAAATAATTGTCCTTCAAAAACTCTAAGATAATCAGTTGAATACATATGAGTTATTTATTTATCATAAAATTCATATTATATTCAAATAAACATATAAATTTTGCTGTCTAAATCGAGAATATTTCAATTCAAATATCCAGCTGTGTCAATTATTATTTTCAGTAAATCTAACATTTCCATATAATTTATTGAATCTATTACAACTTTTAGTTGGTTTTTATTTTAATCTAAAAATTAGTCAGCAAAAAACAAAGTAAACAAAGCTCACCATACCAATTTATTTTCTTTGTCCTTCAGTTTCCGCTTTGTAAGTTTCTCCAACTTTTCAATCTCCCTGTCTTTCGCTCGTATCTCGTCCATCTGAAAAATGTAATGCATTAAAAGAGTTAGATGTGATAATAGATAAGCACATGGAAGGTACGCGAAATAAAACAATGCTCAAAAATAAGAGAGGGGAAGAAGATTGATTTGATGAATGTTCCAGCCCAAAAACCGACTTTCTCCGTAAAGTCAATTCATTTTTTTTTTCGGTAGATCTGACGGTAACCTTACATCTGCGTGAGACCTCCGGTGTACCTGAAAGAACACCCAAGAGAGAGAAAAGGTAACTGGGAAGAAACGTTTTACTTTGATCTCTTGCTCTTTTTTGTATTTTTTCCAATAACATAAAAATGAAATCGAAAGAAAATTATGTCTTCCTTCATATCTTTCCCTTTTTAGCTTTAAAGTCCATTCACCTTCATTTCTAAAATGTAAACTGAGCCATGAGTAGTTTTCCGGAAATGGTGCGAAAAGTGACCAACAATGATAGCTTATGTGGTCATTTAACTCTTGATAATTATCATTTTTTTCAAAATCTTCTTTTTTTTAGTTTAATGTTTCTTTCCCTCAAGAAAAAAAACCAACTGGTTATTTCTCTTGCTCACACGCAGCTCCTGGCTTTCACTCAATACTTTAAATTATTTATCAATCGCTAGTGGCGATATGCTGCAAAGAGAAAGGTTTTGCATTTTTGTCTCCATTCTCCTTCCAAGTGTAACAGCAACCTTCTTGAATAATAAGTATCATTCATTTTATTATTGTTTGTTAATCTCATTGACATCAAGATCAAATTTAACCATTATTTTTCTCAGCAAAAAATAAACATGGTTTTGAATAACCAAGTTTATGAATAAATTAAATGTATAATTTTTAAAGAATCGTCATGATTAAAAACATTTAATAAAAAATATTAAAATAAATCTGGGAACACTTTACATTTATTAAAATCCACAACTCTGTCATCTTTGAGTTTTTTTTATTTATAACAAATTTAAATCGACCCCATTACAATGACTTCCTAATAGGAAGTTAAAAATTCGATTTTAGTTTTGGAGTAAATTGTAAATTATTTCCTTTATTTTTTCGCTAATTAATAATAATTGATTAAACAATAATATCTAAAAAAAAAATATATTGCATGTTGATAAAAAATTATTATTCATGGATTAAACCAACAATTACTGCAAATTAAAACTCAATTTAGCTAGAAAAAATTTGCAAACATTAATTTAATGTGATATTCAACAAAACAGTGAATGATGCCATCGAAAAGATCCGTAGGAAACGGCTGTGTACACGCAAGGTCTTTTAGAAACACGGAAAAAGACTCTGCAGGCATCCGGTTTTGCAATAAGTGTCTCTGTATATAGTTCGTATTCACATATGATACAAGATGCAACACAAAGTATTGTGTTTTTTTTTTATTCAATTTTCTCGGACACAAAAGGAATGATAAATAATAGTCGTTAATCAAATCGATGTATTTGAATGTTCAGTATGATAATGAGTTCAACTTGAATGAGAGAGAGAGAGGAAGAAAGGAGATGTTATCACAATGTTATCCTTGAACGATTGGCCTTTCTCTTTTTAAGGACTTGTTATAACTAAGTCAATAATTTTCCACTAACAAGTCTAATTTTCATTCAAACTAAATGAAATAATATAAAAGAACATCAAGGTGTGGATAATGACAAAGTGAGAGAGATAAAACATCTTCCCACGGTCTAGGTCATCGTTAAGAAACTCGTTTGATTACCACCAAAATTCACACGCTCAGCATCAGCAGGTCTACTTACAAATTCATTAAGCCTGAGGATAAAATTCTACACTGCACTTTACATGTGCAGAATCAAAAGGACGATGGGTAAGGATGCATTAGGATGGATACTCGTCAAAGCGCGAGCACGCGAGTCTATATATTAGCTGAACAAAATAAGAAGAACCCCTCGAGTCACGTTTCTAAGAGGTTCTCACTTGTACTCAACAACATGAAATTTTTCTCTCTTTTTCTCAGTCCAAGGGCCAAACCACTGAGCGTGCGAACACGTTGGTTATTGTTGTGCGTCCAACAAGTAAATACGATACTTTTTACATGTATATATACTAGCACGAGAAAGGTATACTTGACGTATGATCACCTTCCCAGAGTATAAATTTCCTTTTCCATTTCCCAAATTGTCTTTTTACCTTCTTTTCTTTCTCTTCTTCATTTCATCTATCTATTCTTCATCACAGTACTACGTGATGTTGTTGAATTATACATAAGCAGTAAGAAAGCTAAAATGATCTTCATTTTCTTAGAAGGTAATAAGAAATGACCATTCTAACAAAAGAAAATGGTGATTATAAAATTATTTCCAGTTATTGATTAATTATTATTCGTGTTATTTAATTTTCTATCTAAATAACTCACTTTAATAGCTTTTTAGCTATCATAAATAATAACTTAGATTGGCTCATAAAAATCATTGAACTTTCCTCATTAATTTTTTTCCATTTCTAATGAAAGATCTTTTTAGCACACATAGTTGTTTATCATTGAAGACAGTTGTTGGCCTACTTAGATTGCTCGTAACTAGTGAAAATAATCGTTTAGAAGCATTTGAAAGTATCCATTTAAGTTGTGAAAAGTATGATCGTTTAAAAGTAATAGTTGTCACTTTAATTTCATTATATTCGTTCAAGTTTTTCTTTCATATGTTAGCAAGAAATTAATAATGTAATTAGTTTATCGTGAATAAAATATCCATTATTTTCTAGTTGATTGTCTATCAAGTATTTGCCTTTGATCAATTTTTTGCATGAGTATTAATAAATCTTCTTATCAACACCAATATCAACAAAAGAATGTCCATTTGGTTGGCAGTGATAAAAAGCTGGTCTTAAATCAGTTCTTCTTATCAGACCTTAGCATCAACTTTTGGCCAAGCCTCAATCCTTCATCAGAATTTTTAAAACTGGTCTAACACTGAATTATCAATGGGTATCAACCTGGAACCATCAGCTGTAGAAAAACATTCATTGATTCATGAATGTTTGAACATTCGATTGAATAAATAAAATTTAATTGTTTTATTATTTACGTATGTATATTTGTCAAATGCATGAAGAACTAAAACAAAAAAATATATGTTGAGAATCGATTAGTGAAGACAGAGCGAAGCACGCAAAAATATTGCAAATAGTGTGGGAAAATATTTAACGTAATTACATGTTCTGGGGTTCCTACCATAGTGGTATGGTAGGTATTTCCTTGAGATGATAAACTATTGTCCAACTAAATGGTACAACTCATAAGAGGATCAACAGAACAAAGATTATTCAGCAACTCTACAGATTCGAAGGGCCTAATTTTTAATAACTATACCTTCTGCTTTAGCTGTGGGAGTATCTCGCGTGCCATAGGGTTTTAAACGTATCCCTTCAGGGCACATGTCCGCAAAATCATTCTGAAGAAGCATGGGGGAGCAGGAAAAATATCCACTAAACGCATTTTTTGTTTCTCTTTGCTCGGTTGTACGAACAAAGAATGCAGAGTCGATAAACTCAAACTGACTCACCATCTTGATCATGTCGCTACGGAGTGCTTTCTTCAGGGCACTCATCTCGGCTTCGTGCTTCTCGTGTTGGACTCTCAGTTCAACTGCACGACATCTCTCCGCCTCCGTGACGGTCTAGAAACATTGTAACAAGTTTATAATTGCTATACATCAATGGAATAATGTTATTAATACTTATACATAAATAATTTAATTGAGCAAGCTTAAATCTAGGTCAGTTCTACTTGACGATTAAATACCAACTCATTCCTGTCAATACAAAAAATACCACGGGCGGTACTAAGCACTCATTATCAATATCTAATCGCTTCTAGCTCGTCAAGGATAAGTTGAAGCTCGTTTTCTATTAATTCATTTCATAGAAATTACAGCATTAATATAAAGAAATTGTCACACTTGATCAAAATAAACTGTTCATTAAATCCAAATGTTTTGCATTCATTTTCAATTCATGAAGTAATCAACATTTTAATTGGATTCTATATTTGTATAATATTATCTTGACAAATTATAATTCCTTCTTATAATATAAGTTATAAACAATATTTTTAATTTAAAAAATTCAAATAAATTTTGTTTTTTAATAATTATTGATTAAAATTTCCCCTTATCTTTGTAGCTACTCAAATTTCATGAGAAAAAATTTATCATCACGTGCTGTTCAAGATGCTGTAAAGAGGATTTGTGTTTATAAGTTAAGAGCACGTCGACGCTTGGTCAACAGCCACAGGCAAGTTTCGTGCACCAAAGGAACATGAAAAAAGTATCTCGTGCTTACGCGTGAACTAAAAACAAGTTGCGGAAGAAACCGCTTTCTATATCTTTCATTCATATTACTCGTGTAGAAATCGATGTCGATGGTGGAGTAAAAAGAGAGTATAATAGCTACAAGATGAAGTTAAAAAAATCGGCATCAATTGCACACCCTAAGACCTTAATCAACCATTTTTATTATGTATTTTTATAATAATGCTAATTACTATTCATTAATCCAATTTTCTATTTAGTTTACTTATTTTCAAAGTTTGTCAAACAACTCACTAGAAGTTTTTCATCGAGTCTCTTGTTCGCCTCTCGTAAGTTTCGAATTTCGCACTCCATTCTACGTAGTTCAGTATCATCCAAGCATTTAATTCGTTTTTTTCTTGGATCACCTGGATCTAATGAGTTCGATTTGAGTTTTCGTATCGTTTCATCAGCTTCAGATAGGCGTTTTTTTGCCACAGATAACTCGCGTTTGTGATTCATTTCTTTTAAAAGTTCTGCTTTCGCATTAGCAGAAAATTCATTCGATACTCGTGAAGGGGATTGTGAGAGTAATCTAAAATGAAAAAAGATATATATAATTAATTAGCAAATAAACTACAAAAAAAAATCAAACATAAAATATGCAAAATAATTACCTTGTTTTTAATTCGGCAATAATTCTTTGATGTTTAACTGCTTCTTGAAGTTTAGCTTCTTTAATTGCTACTTCAAATTCCCTTTTTGCTATCCTGAAAGCCTTTCTCTCTTCATGAAGCTCCATTCGAACATCAGCAAGATCTTGTCTTAATCTTCTAGCATTTTCTTCAAGCCACTGGACTGTTTTTCTTAGTCTTTTAGTGTCATCTCGTCGATTAACATCTATCAACTGCTTGCTAGGCGCATCAGGATGCATTGGTGGTTTCTTCAATAGTTTACAATCTCGTCGATTGCCGTCAGAGTCAATTGCAATGTTCTCTTGAAAAACATTCTCTGATGACATATTTTTTCTGTTACTCGAGATATCATCTTCCCTTATTTCAAGTATATTATGTGTCAAATCAGGGTCATTGGCATTCTCACAACCTCGACGAGGTGTTTTTGGAGTCTTCGACAAAAGCTGCTCTGTCATTCGTCGTTTTCTTGCCACAGAGTTCGATTCTGTCTGTGGTGAAGCTTTGACAGTGCAGCAGCTGTCATCATCATCATCATAATTTTGTAGCGTCATTGATGTAGTGGAATTTCGCTTCGTTGTTGTGACGGTGTCTCTCTCAATAGAGTTCATCATCATTCATTCTAAAACAGTTCAAGAACAAACATAAAAGTGAATTATAGAAGTAAATAATAGACATAATAAAAAAGTTAAAAAAATAAATCTTTGAATGAACAGAATTTCTTTCAATAACTCGAGTCAACATATTGAAGAATATGATTACGTGTAGGGCGGAGGCATTTAGGTATTTGGATCTAACATAAGTGGGCACAACCATTGTAACTTGGTGATATTAAAACCATCATGATTTCTCTCTCATTCTCTCAATATCTTCATCTCTTTTTTCCTCTTGTGCTTGAGGCTTAACTGTGACACGACATCACAGTGCTATTCATAGCCAGAGCCAATTGGCCGCACCCTCCGGTGGTTCCCAACTCCAAGGACCAAGTGAAAAATTTACTCAATGTTTGATTCAATAAGAAATAATAAGAAATCATGACAAATGAAAAAGAGATAAATATAAAATGATGATTAGACTACATAACATATAGATCATCTTATGAAGTACCAAGTAATATTGAATATTGAAGAGCATTCACAAACAGGTTTTGAAGGCGGAGCAGAATAGCATATTGTTTGTAATGACAGTTAGCACGTGGGTGTGTGCTCCAAGAGTGCCTCTGATTTTTTCTTGTCACACTATTGTCATTTACGTATTTCGAAAACATTTGGTATTGTTTATTTTTATGCTAGATTGAACAATCCATGGCTGTCAGTACATTCAATTATTATCTTCAATGTTTTAAAATTAACATAGTAGATGAAAATGCCTGAGTTTCTTAATATTATTCTAGAATTCATCATCAAAAAAATAGTCATTAAATTATCTACTTTATTAAGACAGATGTAAGATAAATAATCAATTACTATGTAAAAATCATTTGTTGGTGGCTATTTAAAAATAACTTTCAGCGAATAGAAAGTATCTTTGATTTCAAAGCAATTTATTATATTGATATAAGTATACTTATAAAAGCAATCAAGTTCATTAATTAGAATATATTTGCATAAAAATAGAAAAATTAGAATGGTGATGTAGAGCTTCTAATCTAATCATTCAAGATAGGTATTGAAACAATCTGAAGTATTACCAATCAAAATCATAGGTCTTTGAAATTGAACAAATTAAAATATTTATTATGAGTAATATGTTGCATATCATTATCAAGCTTAGCAACACGCAAAGAAAGAAAGTAGATCAGATTAAAATCGAACAAGAGAATAGCAGAGAAAGAGGGAGAGTAATCTAGTCAAAAATAGCTATAGATTCCGTGCCAATTTATACACGGAAGTAAATTAATTTTAGTCTATTATTTAACGAATAAGATCATCTAATCAATCAGCTAATATTATATGATCATCTTACCAATTTCGTGATGAAGTTTGTTAATTTATTGTCTTGCTTATTAACTGTTACTACCCTCTTCTTTAATAATTTCTATTCTTGTCTCCACTTTTAGCAACCTCTTCTGCTTCACGAGAGACACCGTCACTAACTAAAACTCTAACTAAACTGCTAGCTCACGATGAGAGTGCTGATGAGAGAAGAGCTTCATTGTATACGCGGCTACACGCGTGTAGAGTGTACCAGTGTGCACTACAAGATCTCATAAATATCATTTTCCAAGAGTTGTATATGTTTTGTTGCATTTCTTGCTTTTTAGAGGATCAGAGTTTATGGTACTCATCCACGACATATAATACTTTCATATTATATTATATAAACTTTTCAAATTAGCTGTATTATCATATTTGCGATCATGTCAATAAACTCATTTATTTTATACGCGCAAACTTGTTAATTAAAAAGCTATTTTTTGTATAACTCTTTGGAGTTAAATAGCTGACTGTTCTAGCACCATGCTAACTATCGATAAAAGTTGCATGAGAAATTTTTTTTTACTTATTATATTATAACATTGTATCTCGTTTAATAATTTTCTGTGATCATAATCAACAATATCGATTATTAAAAAAAAGTATGATACAATACTGAACCATTTTTTAGCTTTAAAATATATATTAATATTTTTAAAATGCTTTTGATGCATTTCATAGTTGAGCTTTTTTGGCATATGTGATGATATTCTAGTTTTGGTTGCCAAGATGATGCCTATGTTGAGCCCAATATCATTCTTGACTGCCACAATATATTTCCAAATGGAAAATTCACTGAATAGACAAGTTTTTAATACATTAACATAAGAACTGATAAAATACATTATGAATTTATATTTTTCTGAATAAATTTTTGTTTAAAAATATTAAAAGTTCATTGACATTATTTTTTTTTAATAAAAGTGTAGGTGATGTTTATAAATGGATGAACAGATTTTTCCTCAACGATAACTTGCGATTAAAGTAAGAGGTTAATTTCCGACTGACAGAATTCGAGATGCATTAATGTCAACATGGTTCAACTTAAATTTGATCAAAATCAGTGCAGTCATTTTTTGTTTAATAGAACAAAAAAATTGTAACTTTTCTTTAAAATTGTCAACCATTACACAAATCAACAAAAAAAATGTTTGTAAAAACTCTTCAAACTAATTAACCTAAATCTTATGTATTTTTGGGTGATGAAATTGTATTTGATACCATTTTTTTTTATTACCCACAATTCTCTGACAATCTGACATCAATTATATATTTTAAAAAATAGTGAAAATTTGAAAAATAAAAATTCAGTCTTTAATTAGGTTATAATTTACATTCTACTTAATAAGTTAACAAAAAAAACTTATTAACAATATATTGTTAATAAATTTATAATTATTCTTTATAAAGAACAATAATTGATATGATCTTTGTTGTGAATTATTTCTATCGAACTACTTGACAAAAAATGTAACAAAAAACTACTAAAACCAAATCGGTATTGATAGAAATTACCAACAAAAGCTGCATAGCATAAAGAAATCTTCAATAAGAAATTTTGCCTGAAATAACCTATTCCTTGATGACAAGAGAGTGAATAAGCTGAAGAAGAATACAGAGAGAAAAAAAATAAGAACACTAGACAAGGAAGAATGTTTCGCGTGTGTCCTCCCTCGCCCCTATCGATCGACGCCTGTGCAGTAAAGACTCTCTGCACAGCAACCCCATATACCGGAAACAATCGCCATTCATCCACAGCCAGTGTGTCGCAACATTTTCGTGTTCTCTCCAACTTAGTCTTGAGTTACAGGCCATTCCACCCTTGACAAGGTATTACAGTAATTATCACTAGGTCATTGAATAAGTTTCATGTGTATGCGTGTGTATCTTATTATTATTTTTACTATCCATTCAATTAATTGCAATTTTACATTCCTTTATATCACTTTTTTCGTATAAATTTAATTTCATTCAATGAATTGTTTAAAAAAAAAATCTACACTGTATAAATTTATTCTTATTTTAATGTGTGGTTTATTTTTTGTGTTTTAGTTATTTATTGTGAGCTGAATACAATGATATACACTGGTGTATTCACCATTTGTTTTTATTTCTTTCAACGTTTTCATCGGTGTTATGATAATAGAAAAAAATTATACCATTGAAGGAAATAATTGCATAACCTTAAATAAAACAGTTAAAAAGATTAATAAGATGGAATGATTAAACCGGTAATTTGGTATCTTCATGAACGCAATTTTTTGCGTCGGAAAGAACAGCGAGTGTTCATAGTTAAGTGATCGTGATGCTGCAACACGTATGGTCAATGAATAATTCACCGATCAGTTGAACGATATGTATACGCTTGTGGGATACTTCTTTTTTTTTGCATTGAAATTGTAAAGTAGAAATGAGGTACAAAGCTCTGCTATTGAATGTAGAACAATGAGGGGTTAAAAACTTGGGTTATATACTGTTGGACTATATAACCTTGAGATAGAATTATAATAAATTAATAAATACATTGTCTATGAAAACAGCTTATAACAATCGATAATAACTTATTACTATACTGACAACCTTTTATATATATATACATTTAATTAAATTGTTGGTATTTTGATCTTCCAAGTATTACATAAAAATTCCTGAGAATTCAATTTATTAAATTAGAAAAGTTTTAATAACAATAATAGTGATATAATCACTTAGGAATTAAAATGTAGTTATTTTGAGTAAAAAAAAAGAATTATGTATAATTTTTATATCAGTATGACTATGAAAACTAATGATTTAAAATTTATTTTTTTACACAAACTTTTATGGAGATTACTTGATACCTTGCTAAATTTGAATTGATTTAGTTTTACTAAAATATTATGAATTATGAAAGAGTTTTTGACATTTTCTAGTAAGCTGAACTTGAATATTGATAAATAGCAGATCATATGAACGAATTTTTAGATTGATACCATCAAATTCTTCTTTTTAGTATTGATATTTTATATTAATAAATATTTTTTTTGAAGTTGATGATGACTTGGATATCTGGACAGATTTCGATTATTTAAATATTTGATTTGAGTTATTATTCATAGCTTTGGGATTATTAAACTTTTTCAATACTTCTCCATTTCAGTTGGAAATTTCAGATTATTAAACGTGACAAAAATGGATGAATAGATATTAATTTTAAATAATCGATCAATTCTGTCAAAAGAATGATAAATAGAATTTCTTTATTTATTAATATTCTTTTAAAAAAACTAGTTGCACAAATTATTGTTAAAATATTCCAACATTTAAACATTTTAAGATATGTAACATAACAACAATTATTTTAAAAATTGGAGCAAAGCTGAACACGTTTTTTTAAATGGTAGAAAAAATTACCTAACATCAAGATAAAAGCATTCTGTAGAAAAATGGGCTGTACTTTCATAAAAGGAATAAAAAGTTTCTTCTTTGGTATAATTTTTTCCAGTGCAAAATAATGTTTTTTCAATTTACAAATAATTCAAACTCATTCTAAATTACAAAGTAAATTGCATTCACATGTACGATATGCAGTTTCATTAATACGTCGATAATTAATTCACTTCTGTAAAAATTAGCCAGCTGTTGTTAATCTATCTATTCCAAGCTTGAAGTCATTTCACCTGTTAAACACTATTTAGTCTTAGTTGCATGAAGCTTAGCCACAGAGAATTGGAGGATTTCTGTCAGAGTTTATTAACAAATGAGTGCCTCAGATACCTATATCGAAGCTCATATTCTAACAATAGTCATTTAGTAACGCCTAATTAATTCATATAATTTTTTAAATAAGACGTAAATCAAAATAAAATGAGTACATGGGAAATTGGTTGACTTAATGATACTTGAATAAAATAGTGGATGATTTTGAATACTTATAACGTTTCAGTTGTTTCAGATATTGCTAATCGAGACAGAATATGAGCTCCGTAATAAGGTACATATTTCCTAATTAATATAAATAAATGAACTATTTAAATAAACTATTCAAGCTTAATCATGACAGCAAAAAAATGTTTCTTTTATCATAGAATTAAAGTGAAATTTAGTAAAAGCCAGGAATTTTATTTGTTCACAAGAATAAGTGAAATATATTTCTCAGCTTTCAAAAATACTTGATGAAAAATAGTTCAATTAATCTACAAGACAATTTAAATTCAACATTTTTTGTATATCATTTAAAGCAGATAATCTAGAATATTTTATCCTGATGTTTTTATTAAGTAATATTTTCTAATTTTCGTGAAATATGATTTAATAAGAATAATTAATAATAAGCATTGTGAAAGTGATTAAACAATTCTAAAAAAAATTGAATCACTTTTTTTTTAAATTCAATCTCTACTTAACAGAAAGAATCAACTAGATAATGCTCATAATGTCATTAAGAACCCATGAGCACGTTTTTATACTACAACATATAATTGGTTCGTGATCTGGAATAACTATTCTTCTTTTTTTTTTAGGAAAAATAAGATCAGCAAAAGTAAAGAAACTGATGGTAAAATGATGTCTAAAGTAATCTGTTAACGACAGTCTGATCATCGTAAAGTATATTGATCTAAATAAAATCTACTAAAAGTATCTCTATTCAAAATGGAATTATACTTACCTAATGCTGCAATAATCGAAGACGTCATCAGATCCAATTAGTCTTTTGTTGGACAAAAGATAAGATTTCATCTTGATTGTTATACTATCTGTGGTCTATTGATTTTGTGCAACCTGTGAAGGATTAAAATTTTGTTTATAATATCAAGTTAAAGTGACATTAAGTTATTTATTTTACATGACTTAAGTGAGAAATGATTATCAAGTAAAGTTGGTTTGATAGTATTATCATAAGAATATTTATAAAGATAATAATAATAAACAAAGAAGGAAAGACAATTAAATAAAAAGAAATGTCAGAAGCAGAAGCTAAACCAGCATCACCAGTACCTTCGGCAGGCTGCACTCTAGTCACCCAACCTCCTGTTGGTCGAATGCTTCGATCGCCAAGTCATGAAAGTGTCACAACAGATTTATCTCTATTCACTGTGTCATCGATAGCAAGTGATACGAAAAGTAATAATCGCCAGCCCTTTAAATCTTTTAGTGATGCTCAGCTGGCCATTCGTGAACCGTCACCAAATCCAGATACTCGTATTAATCAGGGCCAAAGGTAAGTTTCATTTATTCTACTTTTTTGCATGATATAGGCTATTTAATTATCTTTAAAGATGTATCGATCGATCGACATGCATTCTCTGGTCATCTAAACTCACTTTACTTGAAAATAGTGAATACGATGGCTAATTAGTTAGGAGTAATTTAATAATCGTACAATATATCGAAGTGTCCTTTCATGATAATAGAGTTTAAGTCTAACTCGATGATAGTTGATGCAAAGTTTTAGGCTGAAGTATGTTATTATTGACTTGAGACAAGAAACTAATAATAATTTATGATAAATACTATTAAACTTTTAATTTTAAATCAATAATAACTTTAATAATGATAATATTTGTATATTCTATTCAATAACATCCGCGGAATGTATATGCTTATAACATAATAGTCATTCTAACAATACCTGGGATATCAGGCCTGCCGACATTCCAGAGAGCCTGTGGTTTGAAGACGAAACGGAACTCATCCGTAGTTGTGGTGCTCTCTCATCAGCCCTTGGTCTTCAGAAAAGCTTTAGCACAAGCGACGTATTCCAATTATCTAGTCCGGAAGCCTCATTTCCGCAGACAGTCCGATCTGCAGTCTCTGTGCTGGCTTTAGATTCAGCTGATCGCCATGGTTTACTTTTGGAGCAAACAAGACTTGATCACGCTTCTAGAACATGTAGCACCTGGGTTGCGGTTGGTGATATTGCAAGCACATCACAATTGCCTAGTCCTCATGGAGGAACCACACATCAAACACCTTCTTCTGCCGATCTTGTGCGGTCTGTCAACAAAAAAATTCGTCAAAATTACATTCAACGCAGGTAACTTATTATATTGATAGCATGCACTTGAAAATAAAATAATATTCCAATTTTTTAATAAAGAAAATAATTAAAATCTCAGCTAAAGTAGTTTATTTAAATAGATAGAAAAATATTGATGTCAATTAAATGTTCATTAAAGATTGTAATTATTCAACAGGTTGCTAACAACTTACCGAGCTCTAGAAAGGCTTTCGCAAAGTGAGTTTAACTTGGATAGACTTGAAGCAGCAGCCTCCGCAGCTCAAACAACGCCTGGAGCTACGCTTGTAGTACCTGGAACAGTACCAAACATAGCTGGACCATCAATAGTTGGTCATAAGGCGAAAGATCATTTGCTTACAGTTCGAGATGTTGAACGTGAACGTGGTAAACAATTGACCAAGTATGAAAGAAATATGATGATATTTAATTGGTTGCACAATGTTGATGATGAACCTGATGAAAGTCTTCAGGCGGAAATGAGCGGACCTTGTTTAAAAGTTTCAATTGAAACAGATTCAACTTAATAAATGGAAGAAAATTGTTCTAACTATAATAATCATATAGAAATCAATTTATTTTTATTCAAAAATTGAATTTTAACGAGTCAGTTGCTTTAGAAAAAGGCAATTTAATTTATTATTTTTATTACGTAACTCCAATTGAATTTGATTGAATCAAAAATTTTAGCTACGAGATCAAATCATCAATGAATAATTAGAATGAAATTATTTGATGATTGATTTATAGATTCAATAGCTGTTAGTGGCACTTATGATTTGTAATAGACATTCTATTAATATTGATTCCTTTTGACTCACGAGTCATGAACTTCTATTTTTACTGCATTATCTGATCTGTATGCTCAGATATATCATTCCATCGATGCTTGTGATGTTTCTTGAGGGCAAAACATGATATAAATATAAATTTACGTTCACTTTCAATTGTCAATTAGAGCTGGTTCTCTTCATAGTATCGACAATAACTGCAAGGTCATAAATTGAATTTATTTTTCATAATAAAACTACTAGTTATTTGATTGTGTTACATACCTTTTTACACTATAATTTACAGGATGTTCAAATTGAAATTTTATTTAACATAATTCAATATGAGTTAATTATATGTTTAATGAATTCACTAAACATGCTGAACAGTTGTAGATTATTTCAATGATAAAATAATTTATGGATTAAGTAACTAAACAAAATGAAGAAATAAACTAAAAATATAAAAGGATGGAAAATAAGCAGTGGTTTTCGATTAAGTGTTAATGGAATTAAAAACATAACCGGTTTTAAGTGTCTAGTTTCCAATGCTATTTTTTTATGCTTTATCCACTTTTTTTTGGCTTCTGTATGCCATAACAAAATAAAAAAAAACCCCAACAAAAGATCCGTCCCATTGTGTATAATGTACTTCCAGATAGCCCTAACTTCGCTGAACATATCTCTCTTTGAATTACTCTATTGAGTTGATGCAAAAATGCTTGCATTACTCAAACATTTCTGTGATTAAATTTTTACTTTTACTTTTTATATTAATCTTTTTTAATATTTTTTTAAGAGAATAAAAATTTTAAAAAATATTTCTATATTTATACATATATATCTAATCTTTTCAAAAATTTATTTGCAACCATTATTGCATCAAGTTAATTCTAAATAACGTGAGTAATAAAGGAATGATTATTAATTAAACATGTTGACTGTTTTAGATATTATTGTATGATAATAAAATAATGAATAAAAGTTTGGACCTGAGGTTTATCCTGTATGAGAAAACATTTTAATATAAAATTTCCGTAAAAAAAAAAAGTTGAAAAAAATAATTATTTATAAATTCATACATATTTAAAAGCGCTATTAATTATAATTACTAGTTATCATTGTGAAAGTTAAATGGATTATCTTGATAATTGAGCTAAACAATGAAGTTTAATATTTATATATTGTAACTAAATAAGTGATATAATGATGATACAAGATTACTTATATAAAATTAAGATTTAAATAAATTATTATCAAACATTCATTAATGTTCCTATCAGAGTCATTGATGTATCATCAAAAATAAAAATTTAACTGAAATAAAAATACAAAAAAATTTTTTTTCTTATCACATATATTTTATTGATTCTTACAATGTTATAATTTTATTCAATTACTTAACTAACAAATTCAATAACAACTATACACTCTAATCAAAATGATATAAAAATCTATCACACTGAATTCTGGATCAATGTGTATATTACAATTTTTATACAAATTATATCCAAGAGAATTTTGTAGAAAATTAATATAATTTTCTAAGTAATGATATTTTTATGACATCTTTATTACAAAGTTAAAATGAATGATCACAATATATTTCATTGGAATATAATATGTTGACTGTGTGACAAAATAAAACTAACATAAGCCTTAATTTATTTAACTGTTATTTTTATTTTGTTTTTATTTAAAAAATTATTATCTCTCGAATATAAAGTCATGTTAATTTATTCTGAATCTGATCCTGAGCTGCCTTCAGATTCATATTCTCCAACATTAAGTGTAAATTTGTACTCTTGATCGCAACCAAGATAAGCATCACTCATGAAATACAGAGTATAAGAGTGCTGTCCGGCAGCGGGAGCTACAAAGTCCAGTTTAACTTTGGCTTTTTGTTGGAGTGTTAGCCTCTTGATGGAAAGCAGTGAGTTGGTTTTAGGATCTCCGATAACAACCCACCAACCTTCTTCTCTTTTTTGTGGGAAGAATGGTGCTACGACAGGTCCAATCACTTCATCTTCTCTTTCCAATTGAACAATGACATTAACAGTACCACCACTGTGAAGTTTATCTTTATCTTGAATTTCATAAGACATTTCAATATTTGGATATCGGTTACAAAATTTAGCAACATCAACCATTTGGGCATCAGTTAATTGTAAAAGTCTATTTCGGTCTTCATCATCTAACTCCATAACATCAAAAACAGTTTCAACACCCTTTTCAGTACATCGCTTAATAGTTTCACTAGTAAAGTGCGGCAATTGTTTCAAATATGAATCTTTAGACCACATTGCTTGCGTTACCATTTGTGCTAGTTCCATAGCAGCTACAGCAGGTGCTAACCAACCAGAAGAACTCAAGACGTCTACACAAGCTTGAATGAGCCTTATAGCCTTATTTAAAACCAGTTCTGTATCTTTTTGTAATTCTGGACCAAGTTGGATCCGAGATAAATGAGCTTGGAGAAGTAATTGTGCTTTAACATGAGGATCTGCCATCCTTGTAGCTTGTGGGGCATGTGGTAACCTTTGTGCTAAACTTCTTAATAAGTTCTCTTCACGTTGTCTAACGGGAACTGTTTCATATTCCGCAGCAGCCGAGATAATTTCCAAAAGTCCTCGTATTTTTGTTTTACTGTTAAGTGAAAGACTAAATAACTCTATCGTTGCATAATTGATATAATAGTAAGCAGCAATCATTCCAAGATTTAGAGGAAGTGTATCCATTTCATCTTCAACTGCAACACATTTAGCTTGTTCTAGATCACTAAGAGTTCTTTCAACTAATTCAGAAAGATGATCAGATAGATGACGATGAGTGACACCTTGTAAGCCATAATAATTAGGATTTTGTGTCAGCCTTCGATATAAGAATGTCCAAGTTAAATAATCAACAGCATCTTGTTTGTTCTCAATAGTTTTTGTAACAATTTCAGCATTGAAGTGATCATGAAGACGATGATCTAGATGGCTTTCTACTGGTAGAGGTTCTTTTAAAAATTTCTTGAAAAAGTCTTTCTTTGAACTTTGACACAATAAGACACATTTAGCATCATGATCCTCTAAAGGTCTATTAGCACGTGCTACCATTTGCAACACATCTGTAATGGGATAATCTTCGTATGCATGTGTTTTACCATTATAACACTGTGTATCCATAATAACAACTAGATGAGAATTGATCGAAAGTCCCCAGCATAAATCTCGAGTAACAACAGCTACTTGGATAGCTCCACTATCAAATAATCTCTCAACTAAGTGGCGATCATCTACTGATAGTCCTTCGTGAAGATATGCTACACCTTGAGAGAGTGTTTCTCGTAAAGTTTTATCACTCATCCTGTCTAAGAATGGTTTTATGTCAGATTCTTCAGCATGGAAAAATTTTGAAGGTTGACCTTCTGCTGCAGCAAAAGTGAGGAGGTCAATGGCAGTCAATCGTGCTTGTCGTCGAGTTGGTACGAAGATGATGATGGGTTTATGAGGAGCATATCTGAGGATAGCATTGTATACTGGCTTTGCCATAGCAGCTAGTCTAGAGGCATTATGAGTAATATTTATTCCTTGAACATGAAGGTCAAGGGTAACTGGTCTCACCGATGGATGGAAATTAAATGTAGCTGCAGCGGGTGCTCCAAGCCATTGTGCAGCATCTTTGGCATCAGCTAGAGATGCAGATAAGGCAACAATTCTTGTTGGTTTATCTAACTGTGATGAAATATACCTTGCTCTCGAGCATGCTACTTCTAGAACTGGCCCATCCTCTCCACCAATTAACTGCAACTCATCAACAATAAAAAGCTGGATGTTTTGCACATTTTTACGTTGCTTCCAACGACGTGAAAGTACATCCCACTTATCTGCAGTTGTTATAATAATCTGTCCTTTGGCAAGAAGTTTCAGATCTGTGCCAGTTTCTCCAGTAAGAAGCACGACTTTCCTACCAAGCTGGTGATTAAATTTTACCAGCCAATCTGAGTACACCAACTCTGCTAATGGCTCTTTACTGACCATATATACACATCTACCTTCAGAGTTTTGTGTTAATAATCGTAACACTGCAAACTCTGCTATTGTAGTTTTTCCCGAACCAGTTGGAGCACCAATAAATACGTTGTCATCAGAATTATAAACGGCATTGAATACTTGAGTTTGAATTGGATTAAACTGAGGAAATTTATCCATGTAAAGACTTTGGAACTTGGGATTTCGTAATGCTGTTATAGGTAATGGTTGTAAATCAAGAAGTTCCGTCGGTGGTAAATTTTTTTCTGGTAAAATCAAATGACGAAAACTTACAGGTAATTGTGATTCCGCTCCAATCCATCTATCAGACACAACTCGTAGAAAATATTGCGGTGGTAATGGTTCAAATACTGGCACAAAAAATTTGATAAGATGTTCATCTGTAGAATATTTAGCTTTGAGTAAAAAGTATTCATGATGAAGAATGACTTCAGAGTCTACATCTTCAACGAGAATCCAAAAGGCTTCGGATGTACCATGGACTTTCTCGTCCCATTGAAAGTCTGGAGTGATTGTTAACTCCACTCGTAAGGTAGAACGAGTAATTGGTTGGATGTGTGTTGATAATTCGAGTTTAGGAAATTGATGAATGTATTTGTGTATCATTTTACCTAATTTAGGTACTCGAATTAATTCTCCTATTTCATTAGGACCAAGATCATAAAGTCTTTCCCATGGGAAATTTTTTTTCTCAATTTTTTTCACTATTTCTTCTGGCATCTTACGAAATTGCCTTAGTGGAGACATAGATTGCCAAATTCTTCTATCAATCATTTTGCAGAGAGACAGACACTTATCTGCCAATTGAGCCCAACCTCGATATAATACGATTTCAAAAATAGCTCGCATTAATCTTGATGCTGATTGTGTAACAAAAACCATGTCTGACATTAATGCAAATCCTTCAAGTTTCAATTGTGATATAAAAGCTTGTAAAAGAACATTAACTTTAGCACTAGCTTCTTCCATACTTTCTTTAATCGGTATAGGAACCCTTTCCATCAATTTTTGTAATTCTAATTTTTCTTCTTCACGTACATTAATGTTTTTAAATTCACTAGATAAAGAAAAAACTCTGAATAGTTCTATCTCACTTAAAGTTCTTTTCAATAGTTGATTATAAGTTGACATTGTTTCATGAGTACAATAGTAATGTGATGCAATTCTTCCAAGTTCAGTTGCTTGGAAGTTTCCAGATTTACGATCATATTTAATCAATCCACTTCTATCCAAAGAAAGTGCTGCTGAATGAATAAGGTCAGCTCTATGAAGTTCTAAAAGTGGATCTTCTTTAAGTTTATCTTGACTGATACCATAGAGATGAGGACATCGAAGCATTCTGATATATAAATAAGTATATCCAAGCCACAGTACAGCATCTCGGATATTTTGAATTGTTCCAAGAACAATCTCAGCATTTAGCATGTCAGGCATTTTACTTATCAATTGTGATTCAATAGGAAGCTGCTGATTTAAAAGTGATAAATAATATTGTAATTCACTATGATTAGTAATTAAAATACCCTCTCCTTTAGTATCATATTGAGGCCGACCAGCTCGCCCTAACATCTGAAGTACATCTAAAGCTCCAAGCTCAACCCAACGGCCTTTTTCTGGATTGTAAATCTGTGTACCTTTGATGATTACAGTATGGGCTGGAAGATTTACACCCCAAGCTAACGTAGCAGTAGATACCAACACTTGAATATGTCTATCAGCAAATAAATCTTCAACTAGAGTACGATCTACTCTTGTCATGCCTGCATGATGAATTGCAAATCCGTAGGGAAGGAGATCTTTTAACTCTTGATTTTTTACTTGTTCAGCTTCAGTCCTAAGTACTTCCATCGATGCAGAACCTTCTCGTAAAAATTGACCCAAAGTATCTTTCTCTAAACACATATCTCTAATAGCTCTGGCTGTCTTTCCAGTTTCTTTCCTTGAATGAACAAAAATTAAAACTTGATTTCGTCCTGCATGTTCCATAGTTTTCTCATAAACGATTTCATTCATAACTTGGAATCGTTTTAAAGCTTTCTTTTCAGTAATTCCTATATACTGTTGCTCTAAAGAGACTGGTCGGAAACTGTTGTCGAAATAAAATAGCCCTGTTTCTGGCTTAATTCTTAGAAATCGTGCAACATCTTGGTAGTTTGGTAAAGTAGCAGATAATCCAACTAAACGAACATCTTCTTGTGTTGTTTCTATATTTCTAATAGTTCGAGCTACTAGAGATTCAAGAACAGGACCTCGTTCATCATGTAGTAAGTGTATTTCATCAATGATAATTAACCGTACTAAATTGGTAAATGTTTTTTCACCACCTTTTCTTGTTATAATATCCCATTTTTCCGGAGTACATACTATCACCTGAGTTGCAGCTATTTGTTCTCGATTTAATTGATGATCTCCTGTCAACTCGGAAACAGTTAAATTATAACTTGCCAAACGTTTTCCAAAATTTCCTACCATTTCCTGTACCAGTGAACGCATTGGAGCGACATAGATGATTTTAAACTGATCAGCTTCGATGGTTCCATCAGAATTAATATGCTTGCCAATTTCTCGCATCATACAAAGTAAAGCTACATTAGTTTTACCAGCACCAGTTGGAGCGCATAACAGTAGGTTTTCATCACTTTCAAGTGCTGTATGATGAAGTCTACTTTGGATTCTGTTCAATGTTTTAAATCCTTCAAATGCCGGTTGAACATACTTTGGGAGTTGATCAATTGGCTGTAATTTTTCATTTTCGCCAAAAGGCTTAGGTTTTAATGCTGGAACATGGACTTCTTCATATCCCTTTCTTTGCTTTCTAAAGCTTCCATCAGGAAGTTGGCATCGTTTATTAGCCATAAAGTGAGATCCTTGTGCAAAAGTAAGATCTTCAAGATCGATAATATTCCTTGTTCCTTGAACTTGACCTGCTGGACCACCAGTATCTTCATTTTCTTCGATTCTTTTTCTTTGTGTTCTTGCTTCCATAGTCTCGTCAGCATCTTCTTCACCTTTACCTGTATCCAATTGTCGAAGAATTTTTGCTAGAGTTGGATTATCGTTCATTTTATTTCGTATTGTTTGACGCTCTGATTCAGACTGAGATGATGCTAACATTGTACAATAAGCAATCATATGACGGTGCTTTTTTAATTGCTTAACAAAATTGAAACAATCATACCCAAGAAGAAGAACTAGTTGATTTTCACAATCACGATCATCTCCTGCATCTCTTAAGACTGCCAATACTTCAGCGGCTTTTGCTTGAGATACCATAGCATCATTGTATATTTCTTTGAGCCTTCTTTGCAACCAATATGCATCAATATCAAGAGGATGAAGAGTTTTTTCTTTTTTTGTTTCTTCATTTCCACCGAGATTTTCTGCATGGATTGCACGGTTAACGTTTGCTTCTTCACCTTCCTCTCCATCATCATCAATTTCTCTTACTTCACCATGTACATCTTCATCATCTTCTTCACTACTTTCTTCAAATTGAACATTAATACCGTAAGTCTCATCAATATTTTCTTCACTCGCAACTGTCTTTTCTTCATTACCAAAGTCTGTTATTTTTTTTCCTAAATTCACCAATAATGCAAATCTTTCTTCCGCTAAGGAACCCAACAGAAGTTCTGTTTCTTTCTTCTTCTCTTTCTCTTTCAAACGATCATTTTTCAATACTGCCAAAACCTCATCAGCAGCACCACAAAGAATGTCACGAGGTTGATCACCTATAGCTTCTTGGATAAAACTAAGTAATACCTCATATGTTTGACGAGTTTCTTGAGTTTTTGGACGATAAACTATGCCCACCATTTCATCCATACCTTCCGAAAGTAAAGTTGCTCCTTTCATTCTCGCAAAATCATACTGAGCTTCATCTCTCTTCTGACGTCTGCAAAAGAATAATCACCATTAATTACTTCAAGAAAATTATCAAATAAAACTTGTGAAACAGAATTTAATAGTATGTTATTAGGAGCATATAGGAGCATAAGTCAGGTGTCATTGTCTCGGACCGATAGTGTCAGTTGAGGCGGGCGGCACATGCGCACGAGCCGAATACGCCGCACGCCTTGACTGACGCTACCGGTTCGAGGCAACAATACCCCATGTCAACTCCTAGATGCATAATATACTAATAATAGAAAAATATAAAAAAAAATCAACATACTAATGATCAATAGAAAAATACTTACTTGACTTTACGTTCTTCAACTTTGCCGGGTCTAGTTCTCTTAGCACGATCACCCATTCTTGTGCCGTCCAATTTCCCAACAAGGGACATAACTTCACCGGTAGCTTCATCACGACTACGTCGTTCAATTAATCGAACATCGGCTTGTAGAACAAGATTAGAATTCTGAAATATTACAAATACAAATTTATTAGAACATGTTTATACAAACGTAACTTTACGATTACAGTCAACATAACCTAAACATCAAACGTTTTAAGAATAGCAGTAGAAAAAATGAATAAAATATAAAAAAAAATACTCAAATAAAAAAACTATTATTTTTGCGTCTTGTTAATTATAAAATATGATAATTATGATTGATATAATACTTACAGCTTTATATTCGTACTGCAATTGACGAGCCGCTGCGTCCGCCATTGTTGCGTTTCAGATATAAACTGACTGATGAGTCTTGTGGGCGTCCTAGTTCTAATAGTTCTGATCAGTGGCCGGCAGGCGGCGCATCAAGTTTATTCCAGAAACCGGAAAGAGAGCAGATAATATACGGTACCGGACATAAATGCTGTATAATTTTTGAAAGTTATACATGCGATTTTCCCATATCCACAAAACTTTCTCAAAAAGTGATAAGCTGTTTACTTTTATTTATAAAAGTTGGAATTTTTTGAAGATAAAATATCATAGTTGGACACGAGATCTATGAGTTTTTTTCCAACGGAACCTGACTTTTCGATAGATGAATAATTTTTCATGAAGAAGTTTCTACTTTATCTCATGTCTTCCCCCACCAATTGTTGCACATTCCACACCAAGCATCAAAAGATGCGATATCTCGACACATAAACAAATCGTCTGTGAAAGAAGCAACACGTACATAGAGTAGGGCAGAATAATTATTGATGTGTTCACCAAGTTTATAGAGTTGTACAGATTTGTTATTCAGTGTTTACAATTATAGACATTAGTCTTTATTTCTTTCCAATATTTACCGGAGTGACTATTCATTCAAGCTCAACCAAAAATTTGATTTGGATGTTTGGAACCATGAGAGAAAGAGAAGAATTTTCAAGTCTGCCACCAATTCCATCCACTGAGGCTCCATTGTCTCGAGCTTTAGGTCTAGAAGCTTTGCACAATGTTTGTAAAGAAATTTATCCAGATCAAAGCAATCCTTTGACTGTAACAGCAATTATAAAATATTGGTAAAGATGTTAATTTTAATAATAATCACTATTTTGTAGCACATCAAATGAATGTAAGGAATGGTATATGATGAAAAAAAAATTATTTGCAGGTTGGGTGGTCCAGATCCTTTAGATTATATTAGTATGTATGAAAACCCTGGATGTCCAGAACTTGGAGTTCCACCTCATTGGCACTACATTAGGTAATTATTTTCTGTTAATTACGAGAAAAAAACTTTTAAAATCTCGTCTGAATAAAATACAAAGACTTTTTAATAATGTGGCTACTGACTTTACAGCAATCATTCTCAAAGTTTAACAATGTTTTTAGTGAACAAATGTTTTATAATAAAAGGTAAATCTCTTAGAAACGTATTAAATAAAAAAACATTTATAAACATGATTTCGTTAAAATTAAATTAATTTAACAAAATAATATACATTAATATTTGCTAAATTGGATAATATTTTTACAATTGACTTTATAACAGAAAAATAAAGTTGAATACCGCGTTCATTATGCATAATTCGTTAGGTATGCTTTAAGGTATTTATAAAGTAAGGGATGTTGGATAAATTTAGCTGCGACTCATCAATGTCTAGAGAATGTCAGGCGAAAGGAATTGAAAGTGAAAACGGAAATAAAAAGGGAAGGAAATTATTTTTAACCATAATTTTAAAAGGCTGACATGAACTTATTTTCTTTTTTATCACAGTTTTTTAAACCATTTCCTCTTTGACTTAATTTTTTTGTCATTTAAGTTTGGGGCTTTCGGATTTACATGGAGATGGAAGACTTCATCCGAAAAGTAGTCCAGGACAGCCGAGTGGATTTGGATTTGAATTAACATTTAGACTAGTTCGAGAGTCTGGTGAAACATCTCCACCAACCTGGCCAGCAAATGTGATGCAGCAATTGGCAAAATATGTATTTAACTCAGGGAATATGTTACTTCCGGGTGATCATGTATCATGGCATTCTCCTTTAGGTAAAGAAAATGGAAGAATTACACAAATTTTAATGGGAAAGGATGCTCAATTTCTGGATTCTATTTCTACTCCACATGGAGAGGTAATAATAAATATATCTCTTATGATAGTTGAATAATATTAAAATAAAATTATTAAATAAACAATAATTGGATGTAATTAATTTTTTTTTTTATGTTAGAGTTTCATCTTACAAAAAATTATTTTAGGTATCATTTGTTCAAATAATCGGAGTAACTTCCGAAGAGCTTCAAGCGGCACAGCATTGGAATGGCTTAGGAGTCATAAATCTTTTAAAAACAACACAAGACTGTGGCCCGTGGCTCGTGACAAACATCAATCGATCACACTCCGCTATGGAACAAGATCCAACAGTTGCTGAAAAAATACAAACTGGGATTGAAAGGGAAGGGTCTAACTTAAGTGGAGTTTCAGCCAAGTGTTGGTGGGTTCAGATGACGAATAATATTAGTCCGGAAAAATACAGAGAAAAGACTAAAGATGTTTCGGATGATGAAGAAGATGATGTAGAAAAAGAAGAAAATGATGATAGTATTGAAAATTGTCCACCTAGAACCTCTATTAAATCTGATAAATTATCATCGGATCGCACAGATCCATCCATTCTCAATGATAATTTTACTGCTAAACCATTAACCGGACTTCATTTAACATTTAATTTAGAAGCTGGCAGCCTTCTTCCTCTTGCAATCAAGTGAGCAATGATTTTTTTTAATATCAAACTGTGAAATAAAAATTGAATCTTTTTCATCAAAAAATGTATTTCTAGGGGAAGAATAATGCATGGACGACATTTTACATTCAAATCAGTGCTATCACATTCAGCAATAACTGTCGTAGCATCATCAGTCACGGGAACTTTAGTTTCCTCAGAAAAACCCTATGTAGTTCAAGGGCCTTGGCTTCAAGTACTCATTCCTGATGCTTTAGCTGTGAAAATGGCCGAAGAATTTCAAGTTTTCAGTCTTCCAAATGTAAGTTGATAACTTTTATTTTTTCAGAGCTAATTATTTTTATATTATTACATAATAATTATTGCTTGAAAAATAATAGATTCAATTACCACGTACTTTCTCATGGCCTGAATATAATCTTGCGATAACGATCGTTACTGATTGACAGACGAATAAGAGTGAGTATAAATAGAACAGAAAGACAAAAAAAAATAATTGAGAAGAATGCGAGATTTATTTAATGAAAAATAATAGTCAATAGAAATAATAACACGGCAACGAAAGGTAAAACATATAATCTAACATAACACAGAATATAATTTATTTTTACTGATTAATGATAAATAGGTGATATAGATAAATGCCATCAATTTTTTGTGGCTAATATATATATATTTTTATATATATATATATATATATATATATATATATATATATATAATGTATATATAATGCGGATATGAATAAACGAGATTTTTACACATTGTTGATATAATGAAAATTAAAATTTATGAACATTTATTTATTTTTAGAATATTTTGTAACAATTTTTCTTTATATTAATCATATCAAAACTTTGTAGTATTGCGTTTCTTACGTATTCCATGAGTTTTCTTTCGTGAAATTGTTTTTACCCATAAGCCGTTTTGAACAGATGAAACAGAATCAAGTTTCTCTTTTCTCCAAGAAAATACATTCAGTAGCCTTAGTGGATTATATGGACCATAGTTCTATTATTAAGTAAGAAAATCAAAATTACAATGGATCAGATAATAAAGGAAATTTTTTTTTACTTTGTTGATTGTGCCAAACAAGAACCGTCCAACGCCAATCCAGAGAATTACAACTAAACAAGCTGATGCAAAGTCTTCTACGTCTTCAGTATTAATGGAACTAACAACGTTAACAATCCCACGAAATACATTCGCAAATGTTTGCATTGCTTCTATACATAAATCCCTCAAGAAACATACAACTTGAAATAATAGATTGAAGATGACTATTGCGAGATCTAGTGATCTTACTAAAAATTCTAGCATTATATCAGCTAAAAGTTCTGATGTATCCCAAAACCACAGGCTAGTTCCATGGAAGACGTAAGCCAATTGATCATAAATATTTTGCGCTCGACTAGGCATTTTTATAACAATTTTTTTGTACTACCGTTAATGCTACTAATTTTTTTGTATAATTCAAAAACCGTTAATTTTTGTTATTTCACTAAACATTTAACTGAGTAAAACACTTTTAGTCAACTTGAAATTTATGAATAAATCATTGGTTATATTGTAAAAAAACAAACATTTAGTCGTACGGTCTGAATATGACGGGAAATCATAAGATAAAAAATAATATTTCAGACAGCTGATTGTTTCATTATGATTTTTAATCAATTAATTTATTTTGTACATACATAATGTTTTATTTATATCGCTATAATAATTAAGATAATTTCTTTTATTAGTTATTATACGTAATTATGAAAAGTTTTATTGCACATGTCAATATTTAAAGCGGTAGACTGATGGATATTTGATAAGGCAGTGCAGATTTGTCATTTTTAAGATTATTGATGAAAGCATAATATTATTATTGTACATATAAATAGAGATAAAAATAAATTGGCATTAATTGGTACACTATTATTACAAGCATCTGTATCACTGCACGATTGAACACAACCTCTTACATATCTAAAATAATATATAATATTTAATTATGATTAGTAATTACAATTTTATCTATAATAAAATACTCATTTTTATTATTACTTATCACCAAAGTAAAATCCTCCACAGTGAGACATTCTAATTAATTCTGAATCTGTTGTAAGAGTTCCACTGTCTAGAGCACAACTTCTCACAGTGATGGTTACTCCTGTATCATCTATAAGTTATATAAATTAATTATTATAATTATTTTATTATATTAAGTGAATAATAGAAATATTTGATATTAAAATATTATAGATAAGAAATTGTAAAAGCAAAATGATATTCGTACAATACACTCCTGCAAGTTTGATACATGCAGTGGCAGGAAAGAGTCCATCTCTTCCTTTACGTCCACCTTGACAAGGTGACTCCAAAAACTGAATGGAACCATTGTTATGGAATGGATCATCACATTCCTTGTTATCACCTCCAATAGAGACACATTTGAAGCAATCAATTGCACAACCTGACCAATTAAAAAAATGAATAATAATAACATGACTATTATTAAAATAATCTTAACATCATCAATATCAATATGATATCGTTACAATAATCTATGTTATTTATAAATGTCTTTGAGTCAAACTATTATTACCATCAATTAATTATTTATTTAATTAGACTTCCCGCTCTTTTTATCAATACATGAGTTTTATATTTATTACTTTGATATTAAACTGATTATTATAACTTACCTTTATCAAAAACATTCAAAATCATACAAACAAAAATTAGGGAAGTTATAATTATACTATTATCCATAATTTCACACTTAATTTTGCCCTTATTGTTAAGTACTCAGTTTCCCCCATTGTCAATCATTCACGACAATACAGTTTACTTAATGTTGGCCTATATTTGTTTTGTTGTGTTTTCTGTAACCAGGGTAACTCACTGATTCGTTTATCTATTTTAATCAGTCGTTAAAAATAAAAAAAAAATAAACATTATTTTATCTTTATCCACAACGTTTTACTCATAGTTTCAAATAATCATTAACGTTTGTTATTTATGTATTAATATTAGTTACTCCAAAAAATTGTCTCTTTATTAAAATTTAATTATCCTCAAGTCTTCTTACAATCAATAGGTAAGTTTTTAAGTCTTTCAAATCAATACTAAAATTGAATAATTATCATAATCTTGTGATTAATTATTAAGTCATGGCAACGTTTGCTTTAATTTTGAAAATTTTATTTTAAATTAATATCAATAAAAAATTTTTGAATGTTCGCGCGTCGCCCTTAATCACCTGATACGCTCCAATCAGAGCCCACCATGAGTGATAGTACTATAGATGACATGTGAATTAGTAAAAATAGACGATATTGTATAGACCGTCCATTCCCGTTGTCATTAGACTGCGGTCATTGACAATGTAATTTTGTTTTATTTTGTTATTGTTGTTTATTTTAGTTTGCATAAAAGTAGTTTATAAATGTAAAAGACTGTGTTTATTGATCAGAGTACTATGAGATTAAACAACTGTTTATGACCTGATAAATTTCACCTAAGGCCAACACTTTTGGTCCTTTGCTTCTACCACACACGAGATGGGTCAATCATCAAGTAATACCGGTCACAGTGGTAAGTTTGATTTTTTGTATCATTTATTATTTTTATCTTTATTCGATCTCTACTGAATCAACCAGAAAATCAGTTGTCATTAAATGTATGAGACGTGAGAACAAGTTCTCCTGTATTATTTGTTCATCCTTCAAGTATAATGTTTAATATAATCCTTGACAATTCAATAGTTATTTTAATATATTTTATTAAAAATTACAATCACTGACTATGTAAAGAAATTTGTATAAAATTTCTTAGAACAAAAAGGGTCTTGATTTCTAGGTTAAAATATTATCCTGTAGATAATCAAGTATAAATGTGTATAAGTATATAGTCATATGTGATATGCTTGATTGTGTGAGTAATGTAGGCTCTATATGTGTGAACAAAAAATTATAAGCAATTTTTTTATCAGTTTAGATTGCTTCTAGCTAATTTGCAACCATTTATACCTAATTATACTCCAATTTTGATACCTTGTCAAGTAAAATTCTATTCACCCATATGATGAAATGAATCAGTCTTTTGATAATAAAGGGTTTGCTGGCTCCTGGTGAACTATTTATTTAAAGGGTATGTTTGAAGGGTTTCTTGTTATTTTAGAAGAAATAATATTTGACAAATATCACTGAACTAAGATAAATGTGTTATTTCAGGTTATTGTCCTTTTCGTGATTTAACTAAATAAATATAGGTATTTTTAGGATTTTTTTTTCATCATTCCTGATCATTATATAGAATTATGACATAGTTTTAGAGTTGTGAATTTTGTTCTTCGATATATCTATGTTGTCCAACCTCTTTCTTAGTAATAAATTATCCTTTTTTGAAGATTCTAGAATTTTATACCAATTTATTTGGCCAACTTTTAGGAACTCATACAACTTTTGATCTAATATAGCTTGCTTTAGACTTTAATCTTTATTTAGATTTCTGATGAATAAAATAAGTTATTTTTATACCAACTTATTTTGTCAATGGAATAGTCTTTTTAAAATTCTTGACAATAAATCAGAGTTGAAATTGTTTATCTCAATTTATATTCAAGTTATGCTATTGATATCTTTTTTGCATCAAGTATTTATTCTTTTTTAAACTTCTTCAATTTTAATAATCAAAAATATGATATGTATCAGTAAAGGTGAAAGATTCTGTGAGTTTTTCATTCATCTACTGAACTCAATTACTATTATTCAATCTTATCATTTTATCTAACAGCATTCTTAAAGACACTCTGTTTACAAGTATTCTTGAAAAGAAAACTCAAATTGACATTAATTACACAGATCTTCAGAACAAATCTTATCTATGATTTAGAAGATGAGTAGATGAGTCTTTCAAGTGTTGATTATGTCCAAAATACTAACAAGGTTCTATCAAAGCCATTAATGTTCTACAAAAAATAGTTTAGATAAAACATTTAAATATTATGTAATTAAAAAAAAAACATTTCTGAATTTTTACCACCTAAATGAATATTTTTATAAAAACAATTGTTCAATATGATGGAAAAAAAACAGCTAGGAAATGGAAACATTTTATGGAATACAATAGAAGTGAAAAAAATTTCTAGATAATTAACAGAGCGTGGTTACGAAACTCTGTTATTCTTAATCAGTACAAGAAAAAATCAGCAAACGTTCAAATTAGCCTAAGCAATGACGTCAATTGGAAAAGGTTCTCGGCATTAAGCCGAACTATTTCTTTTATTATCTTACACATCTACTAAATCAGCCATCCTTGAGGTCAGTACCTTATCTGTATACCATATCGATCAATCAGATTTATTTAAAGTTCACAACCAAATTTAAATTAAAAAATAAATAAATAAATATGTATGAGCTGAAGATTATTTAACACTCTGGATAATGATAAAAATTAAGGAGAATAAAATGGAAATGTATTATATTAAAAAGAGAAAACAAAAAGAACAAGAAGTCCAATGACTTGCCACCTGCCAGCAGTCGTATACGCAGATGCGACTCGAATTCTCCACATCCTAAAGTTCTAAAGTAAAATTTCGCTTAATTTTAGCGTTTCCACACATATTATAGCTTATAATAAAATGGAGAAAATTGGAGGAAAAAATGAGTCGAGTCACGAAAATGATTTATAGTTGAAAATGAAGCAAAGCAGAAGAGTTGGGGGTCAAATGAAATGACCAGTGGTGGATTGTCATAAGCTGTTACCATGCGGCGGCGGTCTCCGATCTCAGAATTATTATACCTCCGTTGGACATGTGTAGAAGAGGGAAGGAACTGTATACTATCCTAACAGATGTTGGCGACTCGGGTGGCTGCAAGATGGAGCGAGAAAGAGATGGAGAGATTAAAGAAGGTGGCGCGTGGCAGGCTGTTTGCCTACCCCTTAATTTCTTTGAAGTATATATAATATAGGGATAATCGCGTCGAGCGTAAGCTTAAAAAGAACGTTTTCGTCTTCTTCGTAAATTACTTTTACGACTCATTAAAAATTATGCATACTAAGAAAATTCATTTGCGGGAAAAACAAATAAACACTTTGTCTATTTTTGTATTTTTAGTCTTCATCTATTTTTAAATTCGTTATTTTTTTGGCGTTAATTCATTTATATTTAAAAATATATTTAATTCAACTTAGATAAATAAAAATAATTATTATTTATAGAAATAGTGTGTTTTTAAGTACTTTTTATCAGAAAAAATTAATTTTCATCTCCATATTTGGAAAAAAATGTTTATTTAATTGTGATTAATTTAAAAATTTTGATTTTATTAGTTGAAAAAAATATGACTTGTTAACAGTAAATTTTTTCCTGAGTGCATCAAGACGATAGTCAAGGAGGTCTAAATATTTTAATAAATCTTATCCAAGTGCTTAGATAAAATAATGTCACAATGTGGTATAATGTTCTCTGGACAAAATTAAATACAGATAAGACAGTATTTTTCTATAACATTAATTTTTTTATCATCATACAGAAAATTAATATAATTATTTTATTAAATTTATTTTTATAAAATATACTTTATTCAATTGTTTAAAATACAAATCCCAGTAAAAAATATTCAACAATTGATTTTATATTCAATATTTCAAATAAATTTCTAAGATTTTTCTATTCATCCATTAAAAAACAAAAATTCCTTTCCAGTACAATAATTTTTGACACGCTTTAAGACGTTGATTTCTCAAGACTACGACAATGTAATCGGTCGTTCACCTGATTATTTTCAATGAAAAACCACACGCACCCTCTTGAAAATAAGAATGAGTCTTTTCTACTCCTGAAAAAAAAATCATTCTTAACATTGCCATAAAAAATACTTTTCCTTTTTCTTCATTTCCGAAAAATCAATTCATGCATCCCATTATCAAATGAAGGTCCTATATGTGTATAAAATGTCATCAGGATCAGGATACATTAGTCAGTTCACCAATACAAAGAAATTCTCAAAACTTGGAGCATTAATGTCAAAATTATTAGCTCTCGTGCCTCTGAACTGGACAAATATTCTAACGAGCCTTTAGAAAAAAAAATGATATAAAGGGAAGGAGGGAGGTGTATTTTATAGGTATAATATCGAAGACCAAGTGTATTGCAACTCTCTCGCAATAGTCATCCGACGATCTGGCGTGCAGCTGTGAGTTTTAAAATCAATGGAGACCCATTGAAGCCATCGGGTTCTCCTGGATTGTCCGAAATCAGCAGCGGCGTGGCAGTAAAGGTCCCTCATGCACCTGGAATTTGCCACAGGATAACCATGAAGTTCATACCTCTGTCATAGCTAAGAACCTAAAAGCCAAACGAAGAACCACTACCACCATGTGTTGAAGAGCAAAATTTTCAATTGAGTTTCTCACCTGGGTACCACATGTTTAGTTGTTAGTTGTAAATATCAAGATGCTTCAACACTTAAATATATTTTTTTTTATGGCAAACATATTGTCAAATGTGACTACATATTTAAAGATAATAGTCTGTTATTATATTTCCATTGGGGAAAATTTTGCTTGTTCAGGGAAGGATTTTCCATAAAATCTTAGCATGAAAAATTGTTTTTGTGACAAAAAAAATATTTTTTCTATTAAATCCTATTTAAAATATACTCTATCATTTATTTTTAACCCTACAGTAGCTTCAGAAGCCACCAAAATATGATATTTCACACTGAATTTAGATATTTAAATTGTATTTCAAAAAATTGTTGTTACCTATCTTCATTCATTTGTATTGATGGAATAGCTGTATCTTAAATGTGTGCTACAATCCAACTAGAAAAAAAACGTTTCATGCCTACATGATGTTCTTTTGAAGTTAAAAAGATATCGATAAGGATTAATTTTTCAATAAATAGAATCAAAATGTGAATAAAATAGTTGTACTGCAATGTTGGTAACTAGTTTTAAGTCATGATCTCACTTTACCAAGCAATGTTTATATTTTTATGAGACTATGTATTTCCTTGGGATAGGTTTCATGAGCCTTATAAGTATTATTAATAGTTAATAATAATAAAAAAACTGTATTTACTCATAAAATAATTGGAACAAAAGTTTTTGCTGAACATTTGAATATAAAATTGCTGGTAATGTTGTGTTTTTAGGTCAACTTTAATTTCAAGAGGTAGCAAGTGAATTTCAATGAGACAATTAACGATTGAACACCAAAGGAAAATAAAAGTTAAAATAAATTAAACTGTTATAAACATTTAGTAATGAATTCAAAGCTTGCTTTTTTTATTTTTAATAATCAATATTATTTAATTAAAAATAAATTCTGCATAAAATCCAAATATTTTTTGCTTCAAAAAAATGTTTTTTATAAATTAATTCATTTTAAAATCCATTCAAATATTTATTTATTTCGTTTATGAATAGATTTAAATAAATAAGCTTTATTTAATATATAAAAGCATTCAATATATGCAGATGTTAAAAAAGACTAGTGTTCAACAACAAATATTTATTTTTTATTTTCTACATTTTTTTTTGATGAATATTTATCGTCAATAAAATTTTATATATTTTTAATTTCTATATTTGTTTTGTTTAAATACAAAAAGTTTCTTGTTGATTTAAAAATAAATGAAATGAAATAAAAGAAAAAATAATGATCACTTGGCATTATTTTGCAAATGATATTTTTATATTCAAAAGTAAAGTTCTTTTGAATGTATTGACATCAATGAAACTCAATTAACATTTTAATTAATTCTGTAAAAGTCTAAGCCTATACGTTCAAGTAAAAGTGTGTGTCTCATTCATAATATAACATCCGGAACAAAAAGTTGATGAAATAAAAAAGATGCTGCCAAAAATAAAGTATAGGTATCTGCACTATTACGATAGCTGTATTGTCTTGGCAGCTGTTCCTGTGCTAAAAAGACTTAAAAACACGTGGTCAAGACCAATTTAAGTTTCATATCAATTCACTCGTTATCTTTCTCAATTAAACATACCCCTTCTAATAACCAAATAATCCAAATCAATGAACATTTAATAATTTCCTTTAATTTTTTTCATTAAAAATTTATTTATAAATAAAGAAAAATATATCAATTGGTAGCTGTTTTTTTTTTAAATGTTCTACTTTTACATTATTAAAACACATTCATCTCATCGTATATAAGTAAGCTGAAATACCATCCAGGCTAAAGACGAAATCGCTTTCTGCCGAGGGGACTGAACGTTCCCCATTGGCTGTTGGCACGCGTACGCTGGCACCTGCCTCTTTTTCTTTGTCGTCGAAACAGCTTTACTACCTTATAAGGAGGAAATTGTCTTGACATTAATTAAAAACATTTTTTTAAATAATTATTCTTTTTTTTTATTATTCAATATAAAATTAATTTTCATTTTATTTTTACAAGTAATAAAATTTGAAAATCAAACTTTTTAAACACATGGTGTGATTTTGGAAAATTTTTAAATACTAAAAGTCGTCGGCTTTTTAAAGGGACCTGATCTTATTTACCAGGTAGATGTTTTTTCTGTCGTCTTCTTTCCTTTTTTTTTCTCTTTCTTCATGGTGCTTTGTAACGAACAAATGAAAAGTTGGGATGATTTCTTAGGTTTTACCTGCTGGTAGAGATTTAAAGTCCCTGGCAGGTAGCATAACGATAGTTTTGTACATGTTACGCCATGAACCCTACATGAAGCGTAACCCAAAAAGACCTTGGCTTGAGTTCACACATGGTGTGCATACGGAAAAGATGCTTTGAAAATACTGAAGAATGGAAAATGAAAGGTGGCTTCTATTCGTATTTTATATACGCAGGTAGACCACTTGGTGACGTTATTCATCATATTACGTACGTTGGATACAACACCACTATGCTGATGATGCTGAAAGACGTCACAGAAATTTGGCGATTCACAAACAAACCCAGTGTAGCTTTCTGTTTGGAGAAAAACCCAATTTAACTGCTTGGTTGATGGAAAATACTGTGAAACTGAATTCAAACTTTTGGAGTCACATAAGTCAGTGGGAATTACTCGAGATAATGAAGCATAGAGAGTAAGAAGGAAGGAAGTGTTGATTGTTGAATTGATGTGATTTGGTTTTATACTTAAAAATTCGAGGGTTTAATTTTAGAATGTGCACTTTTGTGGATTAAAAAGGATATTCTGAACATTAAATAGAAGTAATGATTTTTGTAAATAAAAATATTAACTTATTTTTATTAGAAAAAAAATTTTATTCTCTTGTTAACGATTTCGAAATATTTTTTTTTTTTCTATAAAATACATTTTTTTAAAGAAATAAAAATGGACAATTAGAATCTTTAATGAGAAGAAGAAAAAAAAATTATAAAGCAATAAAATCTGAAACTATAGTTATAAGCTATTCAAATGCAATTAGCATTTTAAATCCAGTGGATTTAAAATGATTAAAAGTACACTGAGATAAAAAAATGTGCTCAAGCAATAAAAAAATATGTTTCAAAAATTCTCTTAGAAATTAACTTGAAATATTGAATATAAAATCAATTGTTGAATATTTTTTACTGGGATTTGTATTTTAAACAATTGAATAAAGTATATTTTATAAAAATAAATTTAACAAAATAATTATATTAATTTTCTGTATGATGATAAAAAAATTAATGTTATAGAAAAATACTGTCTTATCTGTATTTAATTTTGTCCAGAGAACATTATACCACATTGTGACATTATTTTATCTAAGCACTTGGATAAGATTTATTAAAATATTTAGATCTCCTTGACTATAGTCTTGATGCACTCAGGAAAAAATTTACTGTTAACAATTCATATTTTTGTCAACTAAATTTGAAAATACACTTTTCAAGCAAAATTTCATTAAATTTAATAAAATATTTCTAATTATTTTTAACAATTAAATAAACATTTTTTCGTCTAACAAAAATTTTTTTCTTAATATAGAAATATTGTATAACATACAGTAGTTAGAATCTTCATACCTACTGATAACAAAAAATGACATGTTGATTATCTTTTATGGTTTGTTATAATTAGATATCACCTTATATCAACTTCCACAAAGCATGCAGAATTATTAATGCACACATAATCTCATTATGTCATTGCTTAACAATGACTACATAGCTACATACACCTATTTTTATATTAAATTATAGCTTTTATCACACATTTAAGTAGCTGTGTACATACATTTTAAGGAAAGTAAAAGCCAGACTTTTTGCATGTTCTTAGCACAACTCCTCCACCATACCAGTACATGAACAGCTATATGTAATACGAGTAGGGTTTCCATGAGTACAAAAGCCAAGCTTAAGCATAGCATTTCTGTATATTGTTTTCTTTCTCATACATTTTATTTCTGCTAAGGAAGCCGAAATGAGCAGACAGTCGATGCAACACTACCACTAGTATTGCCATCATTTGAGTATTATGAAGCCATACAATATATGTACATCTAACCGTACTTGTGTAGAGACGCACGCGCCAGTCTCTTCGACTTCCTGCCATCCGTCTTACTTCCGCTACTTCAATATTATGTATTATCCGTTAATACGTGACTCGAATTGCTTTTTCTATAGACATCTAATGTGCTTGAATCATATTATTACAATGTCAATAAAATGCTTTTGTTGATAACCAAAAAATGATATGCTCCCTACATGAATGAATGAAAAATATTCTTGTTACGAACTTCATTTAAATTTTTGACAGTTAAACCACAATTATATTATGCTCTTTCTTGTTTTGGCATTTTCATCTTTACAATGTTGCTGATCTCGTTATGTTGACGAGTTAGAACTCTTCTAAAAGTCAATGAACGCTGAGTTATTTTAGACAATTTTTATCTCAATTCCTTTTTTTGCGAACAATAACTAATGAATCTTCAAGATATATATTTTTCCCTTGACTTCAAAAGAAGATATAAATTTTTTTTAATTAATTTCATAATTATTCTACATTGTGCTAATTTTTTTTTTATTAAATAAATTTTAATAATTTCTTTCTTCTTTTGTCAGTGAAGTTAGGAAAGAAATATTCAAGAGAAATGAATAATTCAATGAATTTAAAAAATAAATTGTGATAACAAATAGTTTTTTGTTTCTTTCTTCTATGTTTGTTGCGTTCGGGTGTACTAAATAAAAATCACACTAATTTGTAAAAGAAACACGTCCGAAAACGTTGTATTCACTGTTTCGAACGTTCAATGAACGTTTTTATCTAGATAATTGGAGAGATATCTTAACCATCCATTATTTTAATTAAACAAACTATCGCAAAATTTTTTTTTAAGAAAATTTGTTTTCTACTGCTGCTGGGTCACTATTAATATTGCACTACACTGTATCTTCTCATCTATTCATTTATTTTTCTGTTTTTTGTTATTACTCATTAATACATAAGACAAAATATTTTGTAATTCAAATTGAAACAGATTTTTTGAAAAAAGAATTACTTTATTCAATAGAGTTATTATTATCATCAGCAACAGATGAGTAAAAAGTAGCCATAGAACTATAGAGGATATAATTACAACCCCTGAACTTTTTTGTTGACTTCATGTCTATAATTTTCTAGAATTACTCAGCTTTCCTTAAAAAATAAACTCTGAGCTTTGCCCATATTCAGATAAAATTAAGTAAAATATTTTCCAACAGATATGAATCCCTATAAAAATGTGCATATCTGAGATCGGTGTTGAGCACAGAAAATAAGCGAACCATGTATCCGTTTCCTCAAGTAAACAGGGGGCCTCCATCCCGGATTCTTAGAAATTATTCACGAGGTCAAGTTTTGTCTACATGTTACCTCTAGTTTCATTCATATTCATCAGAAATGAATGGATTACGATAAATGTTGTTTTGATAGTTATCGAAATATTGATGGCAATGATTAAAGAAGAGATGAAAAGTATCAAGTTATGGAAATTGAAATTTTCCGCACTGACATCATCTTATGAAAATAATGGAAAATGCTCATACCATCAGATCATATAACTTGGAGAAACAAGATATAATCTTATGCAAGATGCGTAGTAGTTCATCAGGAGGAAACAACTTCCACGGTACTATGAGCATATTTCTCACTGGGCGTATCATTCCGTTTGTGTATCAAGCCAGTAAGGTAACTTTACTTCTATTCGTATCCCGTATACGACGTAGAATATTTGGAACGCAGGATCGATACACAATGCCTACGTAAATGTATAGAAATCATGCCAAGGAAAAACATTTTTAGAGTTGTCTATTTTTTTTTCTATCTAGACACACTAGGGTTTTTATTTAGAATGTTGTGTTGCATTGTAGGTGAAAAATCTATCGCACTGAATTCGTAATTCCATGCAAGTGATTATTTATGGATTTTATTTTCCCTCTGTAAACCTCAAGTGCAAGTGCACTTTGGGGTACTCCAATATTCATTCATTGGAAAATTTTTTTTTAACAAGTTGAAATAATCCTGCAACAATGATAATACAATAAATAGTCCAACAACAATTAATAAACAATAAAAAACAACAATAATTAACAATAATAGTAACAATGATTATTTTATAATTAATTTATATATGATATCAAAAAATAATAATAATTAATTATTATTTTTTCAATTTATTTTTATTATTATTGTTTATATAATTTTTTATATAATTATATGAATTATATAAATAAAAATGAATATAATTATTACTAATAATTAAAAATTTTAATATTTTTTAATTTCTTGGGCTGCAAAATGATGAAAAAAAATTCATATTAAAATTAACATAAAAATTGAATAATGAAAAAGTATTTTTATAATCTGGCATAAATTAAGAAGGATATAAATAGAAAATTGCCATTTTAATGCATAAAATTTGGGAGGAATAAAATCAAGTTGACATCATGAAATAAAAAATAACAATATAAACCTTGCCCTACTTCTCTTGAAAATAGTGAATTTCAATATCTCAGAATAAAAATGATCCAACTTTTCAAATAAAATCCCAGATAAAATGATAATATTTTATCGATGAATAATCTTGATAATAAAAAGATCTCAAGATATGGAATAATTGATTGAAAAATGAATTGGAATGTTAATGAAAGAAGTAGTGATATGATTGGATGGATTCATAGACAATCGAGTGAAACGGGTGGTAAGCAGATGAGGACCACGAGAACTAGTCTAGGCTAGAGATTCTCAAGATCCAAAAGGGAGAGAATTGCAGCCCCTCGTCCAAGTTGCCATGCAGCAGGCTCCAAGCCCGGTGCACAAGCCGTCTACCAGGTAAAAGCAGCTGTCCACCAGGTGCCTCTTTTCCTCCCTTAACCCCTCGAATTCTCTTTTCCAGCTCCGTTCATCGACGCCTTTACTTTCCTGCACACATACATCAGCGCGTGCGCATTTGTCGCTCGCTGGTAGGGGTAAAAGAAGTATTTTTCTCGTCACTCATTGGCTAATGGCTCGCGCGCGGCTCTTAGATACTCAGACGTTCGCCCACGAAATCTTCAGTCGACTCTAGCCGCTCGAGGAGCAATCAGGCGTTCCGCATCGCGTTCATCATCGTCACAGACTATCGCCGTGTGTACACGTGCGATTGGTGACAATAGTCGTATTCTAATCTTCAATTCAATCACTTTGTTACCAAGGGGTTGAATGAAAATCATCCAAAAGTGTGCAGTGAATAAATTACTTCGATTAATAACAAGTAAAAATCGGTGACGTTTTATTCTTTCAAGAGTTGAATTGATATTTATCAAAGGTGAATACGGAAAGAGGTTCTTTTTCCGTTGCTATCTCATCGAAATAGCTTTAACACCCGTCACATTTATGGGGGTGGTAGGCGGAGAGTGCGCGGTCAAAGGTACCGGCGGTAAAAGCCATCCCTGTCACTGTTGCCGCAGTCCGCGAGTTTCTAGTGCTGGCCCAAACGCTGTATCTCTTGTTCAAAATAATCAAAATCGACATCGTTCTAAACATCATCTTGAAGCTGAAATACCCATTTGTGTACCAAATAGTCCTTCGTCCACGGATAGTAACATCTTGGCACCACTACGAAGCAAAATGAAAGTGCTCAAGAAACTCAAACGAAAGATGGGTTTAGGTGAGCTCAAGTGTTTTATTTTTTTTCTTTCTATTTTCTTTCGAATTTTCTCTATTCATATAGGTGGCTTATTTTCACACACTCGACGCAGCCAATATTGATCGTCCATTCCCTTTGCGCGCTTGCACACCCGGAAACACCAACATCGATGTCCATTTCTAAACCTATATTCTAACAAGCTTTATACCATTTACATATACATCATATTTATTCATTTTTCATTGGAGATCATTAATTGTTACGTCATTTTTAAAAGTTTTTTCATTGATGGTATTTTCCAAATAGTTTTGTTTTATTGACCACTTTGAATACGTGATAATAAACCACCTTCAAAGTGTTGAAAAACATTTCCCAGAGTACCTCTTAAAAGTAAACATCAGTCAACTTTGAATGACTGTTTCATAGCTGACTATTGAATCATTCATGATGATCCATGGACCAGTCATAAGAAGTGTATGCAATTTTTTTTTAAAAGGTTGATGAAATAACGTTGGCTCTTTTTATTAATTTTCGCATGCTAAATCCAAGTATGTAAATGATTTGTTCCTAAAATGGTACATTTAAAATTTATAAACAGTTTAATTGTTTAAATACATTTTTTAGCTAAACTATGGGAAATAAAGAAAAGCTAGACCATGGGAAATAGTTGTTATGTTTTAATGCTACTCACTATCACTTTTTAATTATCAATCATCTTATTTTAAAAATAATTAAAGCCTCAAGATAATTACAATTGTTGTTAATTAAAGTTTTCACTGATTAAAGTTACTTAATTGCTAGATTTGAAATCAAGTACGAGGTTGATTGATAAAAAAAAAGGTACATCTGTTGGATGATGAAGTACTTTTATAGAAAAAGCTTGTGCTAGATTTTGGTAGTTGATTTTGAGTTGAGTAAAAAATGTTGGTTTGTTGGAAAGGAAAAGAAAAAACAAGAGGATATCCGGAAGATGGCAGATGGTCTGACGAAAGATTGTTGATCACGTTTTGGAAACGCATTAGATTCTAAATCAAATGGGATTAATTGATGTAATGTAGCTATTTCTGAGGCTGCATGAAAGTTATTGTAGGAAAAAAGAGAATGAGAACTCGATGCCCAGTCTTCCGTGACGTCACACGCGCCCGCGAATAACCCGTCTTTGTTCCCACAGGCGCCGTTTCACAAACCGGTTTATCCCGCGTTTCCCTACTACTATCAGCTGTGAAACACCGTTGAATCATCAAAAGGTGAAACAAAAAAAGGAATTGTTTTTGTATGAATAAGCTTTTGGTTGTAGTAAATATTGGAAATTATTATAAGTAAAAGAACATGAGTTTATAAATATTAAGTTGCTATGGTAGACTTGAGTAATTAGCACCCTCGTGTAGCTTCAAACGCGTCCTCTTGTTGCTGGCTGAGAGGAACGTCGAGGGCAGTTTAAAATAGAAGAGAAGGCAGTCGAGAGGTTGTAGGAAATAGGCCACTCTCATCTACTTCCTCTTGCATTCGACGACACTAAATTTTATGTAAATGAATCCATGCAAGTTTTTTTGTTTGCTTTTTCCTTAGTGTGTCTTCCACATTTGTTTGTTAATTCATGATAACTTGATTGATTAGTATCATCATCATCAACTCTTCCCAATGACCAACTTTATTTTTGTTTTTCAACCCAAAGAATGTTTCTAGTATTTAAAGAATTCAACAACAAAGCAAATATTGGTGAATAATTGAATAATTAAATGATAAAGAAGGCATAAATAAATAGAAATGGTGACCTGTTGAGCTTAAAAAATCTAATTTTGATAAAAAAAAAAATTTAATTCCAAGATCAAGTTTGGAATTGAAAGTAACTTATTTTTATTCTGGCATTCACTGAACTTTGACCGCAATGAATGAACGGAAGAGACAATTTCTTAGTTCATAATGTTAGTGGCATCTTGGAGATAAGAATAAAAAATTCAATGCCCACGTACAATTTAGTTATATTTTATTCTCTGTTATTGAGTCTCATCTTGTTGAGTGTAAGTGAGTGACTGAAATGAGAAGATGATTCAATTACGAACAAGTCTAGAGGGTCAATGTATAATATAATACATATAAGAACGTGTCGTGGCACTTGTTTCAACACCTACGACATTTTTGCACTACTTTCAACCCATTGTAAAGTTAGTGAACCAACACTTGTGATGAGCAAACACTTCATCTATTATATATTTTCATTTCATTACTCGGATTCTTTATTTATCCATTCTATCCTTTCTCTCTCTCGCATTCTATGAAAGTTTAATTGTTAACCATAAAACCATTGTGTTCAAATACTTGATAAGAATTTTATGCTGACATGAAAAAAAATATTGATGATTAAGCTTTTTAAACTTTAATTGTTTTAATTTTAACTTCAATGATATCAACAAGTTGTTAGCAATATTTTTATAATGGTAATTATTTTATTTAATTAATTTAATTCAAAAAAATATATTATATAAAAATATATTCATTAAAATGGATGTGGATATTTTTTTTTATCACGAATTGGTATTTTTATACACAATATACCATTGTTTAATAACATAAAATTATTTATAACAATATTTAATTTTTTTTTGAAACTATTTTGTTACTTTTTATTAAATTAAATAGTGTAGAAATTAGATATTAAAAGAGGAAAAAAATGTGTTGTATAAATTGTACAAATTCAAAAGAGCAAAAAAAAGGGGGAAATTTTTTTTTTGTTTGTGAACTAACAGTAGAAGAATAGATGAGAAAAATTGTTTTAGATGAAATAAAATAGTTATAGTAAGGAAGTGGCAGTAACTTTGAACATTTTGAGATTTTAAAACCAGGTGGTGTACGACCGTTGCTTTTTTGGAGTAGAGAGGGGCGGTTCTTTGGCGTATGTATATATGTATATGTATGTACATCATCCCCTTTTCCGTTCATCATCCGAAAAAGACCCCAGTCATCCCAACCATACATAACGACAGCTGTTCCTATCGTCCTCATACTTTTCCTACGACTCCCAGTAATTCTTAATGTACTCCAAAGCTTTGTTCAAATTTCTACCTATATCTATTTAGTGAATTGCGAAATTCTAGTATCCCATTTTATATCAATTCCTCGACAAATACATAAAAAAAAAGTCATTTTTCATTTTAATAAAAATTGGGGGATTTTTAGGTTTGATTTATTCATTCACAGTAGGCTGAATAAATATTATCATTATCGTGAGAATTTTTCTTCAATTCAATAAAAAATAAATTTATGGAAAAATTGAATAAATAATAGACTTCTAGATGATCGTTTGACAAGGGTTGGAATTAAACTATTTTATTTATCATGCTCCAAAAGCTTATCACGTCATATTTTTCTAGATACATATTCCATCCTCAATTTATTTATTTATAATTATAATATCTAAAAAAAAAAATTTGAATTTTTCTATCTTTTCAAATAATTATTATTCTTCGTGACGTAAAGCTTTTCTTTTGAAAAACTACCATTTTTTCTTTCATTTCTGTAAAAACATTTTATTCTAAACACACCGTCCATCAGTATGTGGAATTATAGTGATAATCCGTCATGCGAAGAAAAAAAAACGTATACGGGTTTCTATAATGGCGTGTTGCTCCACTGTGTAACAGCTAGTAACATACAATACTTGGGTTGCTCGACGGGGCGACTTGTATTGGGGCGGTGGCGAGAGCGAGTGGCGTGCCTGCAGCAGCAGCTGCCTTTGCCACCGGCATTGGGCCCAAGTTTGTTCTGCAACGTCAGTCGTTATACTGGCGTCAAACGAGCGTCACGTAAAAACTCATTTCCTTTTATATTTTTATCAGATTCTTCAATCAGTTTTTTTTTAATCAAAGTTCTGGTCATTTGAGTTTCTGAGCTATAAATGACCGTTAATTAACTGCAAAGTGTACTTGATAACTGGTAAACAACATAAACAATGTCTTCATAACGCGGGAAAGCTTGAAAGTTGAATTTACGCATTAGCTATTACATCAGGCCCAGAATGTCTTTGTCCTATCAGAGACATGGAAGGACACCCTTGACAGTAAGGAGAGCTACTAGAGTGGCTAGAATACGTCTTTCTAATGCTAATGGTGAGTTTTAGAATCGTAATAGGTTGATATATTCATCAAAAGAAAAAATGTAAATAACTTGAAAGATTTTGACAGTTAAACTTTTCTCGCATGATGATCATCATTTTCAAGAGGTCAGTGAAATTTAGGACGCTATTTGAAACATTTCCCTTTCTCTTATATTTCTTTTCTATAATGTTACCCCCTACTTGAGCTTAGTCGTGTGAGACGACAGATGTGCCCTCCACAGAGACGCTTTACCCTGTGGAATTGCCAAGCTATACTAGTCTTGATGACTAATTCAATTGTTCTTGAAAGTGATTGGGACGAAAAAAAAATATATTCCTCAAGTGACGTTTTCTCATGAGGATATACGCATTCACTTGGGAAAAATCGCATTTTCTTTGTTGACGAACACATTTGATGGGGAGTTCTTTGTTTAGGTTGCCGGGCTCGGTCGGTAAGTCTGTAGTATCTATCATGTTTATGAACAGTCAAGTTGGTAGTAGGGATATTGCATAAGATTTAGATGAAGTGAATGAGGAGAAAAGAGGGAAAATACATAGGATAACTGGGATAAGGAATAGAGCGGTGAGAGGGGAAAATAGAGAGGTAGTAAAGGAAAAGAGGAGCGGCTCAATCTTGGGTTAGGTTGCGAGTTAAACAGCAAAGATCACGGCTGCGGGCGTGGGAAAGTACTTGATGCGATTCACTTGATGTTAGGATGCACACTGGAAAATGGATACTTCCGTATTATTTATAATTAATCATTTGTTATTCATAAAACGGCTCTTTATGGTTAGAAAATATTCATTATCTAAGAAAATTATTGGAGATGTTTCTTTAATCTTATTCATCATCAACAACAATTAAGAATATTCATTGAGTGTATTTTATTTTAACTCTTTTTTTCTCTGTAGGAAAATTATATTCTGAAACAAAAAGTTATCAAAAACTTCCCACACACACTTTCTGACCTAAATACTGTTATTGATGGAGACGCATCATGATATTACGGATCTAACTATCACATGTGTCGAAGTGAAGGCCAGTGTTCTAAGATGAGGTCAATTACTCTTGGTCCATTGCACTAAGCAATTGGTATATCTTATAAAAAGATATTTTAAACAAAGAAACCTTATTTACCGCTACATGAAATACTCCTAAAGAAAATCTAACTTAGTCATTCTTATTCATTCCATGAACATTAATCAAAAAAAAAAAATGCCATTGCTGTCGATGGGCAATCAACCGAAACACTCCTGTCACCTATCATGATAGTGAATACCATCAAGTACTGGTTTATATGCCTGTATAATTCTGTCAATGATCAACTCCCGCGGATATTATTTTCGCTTGTCGTTATGCCTCTACACCCGCAGCAATACTAGAAGCAACAACATTTGGAGCGTGATTGCTTTAAGCCACCGGGGCAACAGAGAAACAAGTATGACTTTGGTATATTTACAAACACGCTACTAGAAACTTGGGTGTTGAGGAGTCAATGTGATTCTACTTCTCGCTAGCTTCATCGTACCGTGGGAAAGTCGAGACTTACCGTTGCAGATATTTCTCTTGATTTCTGCGCAATTCACAATACATAAAAAGTATGAATATTAGTCAGCAACAAGTTCCAGGTTCCTCAAAAGGATTTTTTTTCCATTAATTACTCAAACCTGCATCAGAAATCTTGGTTTAATCATTCTATATTACTTCTCTAGTCATCTACTTCATGAAAATCAAATTACGTGCAGTTACTTTCAATTAGATTATTTTTTATTTGATCACATCAATTTAAATTAATATGATTGTAGATGAAACTAGTTCCCATAATTATATTTTTAAACAAATCTTCATCACCTGCATTTAATCAGATGTTGTATATCAAGTATTAAGCATTGTTTATATAAATAACTCCGTTTCTCACTAGTACGTGACAATAATTTTAAAGAACTATTATTATTATTCATCACAAGGTTTGCCTGAAAGATTCATGGTACCACTTATCGCCAGATAAAGCATATCAAAAAGTGTATTGACACTTTAATAACTGCTAAATTGACTCTTTCCATCAGTTCTTTGTCACTCATACAATTCCTGACGGAACTCAATTGTTTGCGCTAAGTTTCGTGTAACTTCCGTTGGAGAAGAAGAGCGTATCGCCTTGGAAGCCAACTCCACCGTTATGTAGAACGGCCTTTCATACTTCCGTCACGGAGAATGCGGTTTCCGGTTGTAAAAACCGAAGATACTTGCACCCTACCATCAAAATCACTCCTCCACGCTTCCTTGCTTGTCGATATTACTAGTGAGAACTTAAGTCTTCGGATCACTGGTTTTAAATTACCAATGGCTTTGGATATTGAATTCACCTTAAGAAATCACTTTTCGTCTTTTATAATAATTTCTTATTCTTCAGGTAGCATTTTTTTAATGGCAACATTTTTTTTTTTATGTTACAGCACCAAGATCATCAAATACAGGAACAAATAATCTTCCACCATTGACATTTCATCAAGTACATGGAGACAATATCAGACTTTGCAATGGAGGAACGATTGCACGAAGACGCGAAAGTTTTTGTAAAGGAATTACATTCAGTGCAAGGCCAGTTCGTGTTGGAGAAAAGGTAAATTAACATTTATACTATTAATAAAATAATGTCTGTTTTCAATATTTGATAAATAATTTATACTTTCATAATGATATAATATTTTAAGAGGAGTATATTGAATTTTTTAAAATTAATATCCTAGTTCATTATGTTATATCTCATCATGTCCAACATAGCCTTGAAATAACTCCTCCGTTTGACTATTATATCATGATGTTCATTCACAAAATTTCACCTCGAAGTCGTTTTTAGTATCCACAAAAGGATTCCTCAAATCTTTTAATTTATTTCGCAACACTCCTCATTTTTATATTAAATTAATTAATTTTTCTTTTCTCTTTCAAAAGGTTTGTGTTAAATTCCTGGAAATGTCCAACAACTGGAGTGGTGTCATAAGATTTGGATTCACAAGCAATGACCCGATCCATTTGAGAAATGGATTACCTCGATATGCATGTCCAGATTTGACGAATAAACCTGGATATTGGGCAAAAGCTTTAGCTGAAAGATTTGCCGGACTTGATACCGTTCTCTTCTATTATGTCACAGCAGCAGGTGACGTACATTTTGGTGTAAATGGAGAAGAGAAGGGAGTTTTTTTTAGTGGAGTTGAAACACGAGGACCTTTGTGGACGGTTATTGATGTCTATGGCAATAGTACTGCCATTGAATTTCTTGATCCAAATCGACAGCATTTCAACAACATTCGACGAGGTGTAGAACACTCTAACGAAGATAATGCACAACCCAGTAGACATACTGCTATGGATGATGCCAGTAATGCTGGAAGGGATGTTGTTGAAAGAATTATTGTTCCTTCTATGCAAAATGTCTGTATTCATCATGAACCTGACGTTGAATTACCTGGACTAAGGTTTCAACAACCCGGAATTTTATTTGCACCACTTCCTTTTCATCCGTAAGTTGAAATTACTATTTGTATTATTATAAGTTTATCATTACTAAACATTTCCGTGAATATCAGCTTATGTATGGTTATCTTTTTTTACAGAGTCCGAGGCAGGAACATCCGTTTTAGTAATCAACAATGTGTTGCTACTCGAAGCGATACTGAATTCTGCCACGGTTACGCCTTTACAAGCCGCCCATTGATGCTTGGAGAACGTCTAGTCGTCCAGGTTTTATCTACAGAACCTTTATATGTTGGTGCTCTTGCTTTAGGACTAACATCTTGTGATCCCGCTCGACTCTCCGCTGAAGATCTTCCCGATGATAGTGATTTATTACTTGATAGACCTGAATATTGGGTTGTATCGAAAGATGTGGCATCTTCTCCTCAACCCGGTGACGAAATAGCATTTGTTGTTACTCATTCCGGTGAAGTACAGATGAGTAAAAATGGCGGACCACCAAATATTGTCATGCATGTGGATCAGAGTTTAGTACTTTGGGCATTTGTCGATGTTTATGGTAGCACTCAAAGAGTCCGTATGTTGGCCAGTAGACCTCCATCACCACCAAGACAACGTCAATGCTCGACTTCAACACCAGCCCCACCATCGACTACGCAATGTACGTCAACTCCAGCTCACACTAATCCAGTTCAAGGATCAAATGAGCTCACTAGATTTTCTGATATGGTTCAATTTAAACCAACAGTCGGAGGAGGTACAGTATTAGTGGTAAATTTACCTCCTCAACCAGGATATTCATCTCCGTCACCACCCCAACCAATTTATGGCTCTGCAGCACCTACAGCTGTCAGAAATTCTGGCTTCTATCCGGCTTCAGGAACGGCTTTATCAGCTCCAGTGTCTTCTGTCACCCCTGTGGTTGCATCACCAGCACCATTGTCACCAGTTTCAGCTCATTCAGGACCACGAGCATCACCGCCGCTCACCGGAACAATGAGTAGCACTGGATCATCAACTTATGTCGATCCAGTTTCTTACCAAAGCGTGGATGCTACTTTAACTTTCCAAGGCAGCCATCTTCAACAGTGGAGTGAAAGACTTCAACCCACACCGGGCCAACCTAGCGAATGTTCTATTTGTTACGAAAGAAATATCGATAGTGTTCTTTATATGTGTGGACACATGTGTATGTGCTATCCATGTGCTATTCAGCAATGGAGAGGCAAAGGCGGTGGTCAATGTCCACTTTGTAGAGCGCAAATTAGGGATGTAATTAGAATTTATAGGTCTTGAACTGCTTCATGTCTTCCTAACTGATAATTGTTGATGGAATCAACTTTAGATCAGTCCCATGGTGTATTTTTTCAATGTTATTAATATTAGGATTTAATCCTAATTTTAGTATCATGCTAATTCCCGATTTTTTACTTGATAAACTGCCAAATACGATGATAACTTCAGTCTCAAGGCCATTGATATTTACTAATGGTATCTCAGTGGGATCAAAAATGTTTATCCCCATGTCATCGATTGTTTTATTAAACTCAGACTGAGTCCCGAGCTTTTGACTGAATGAAAGCATCATTGATATCTGCAAAATATTTATTTTCTTTGTCAGAATTTCGTACTAAAAATGTTGAGAGGACTCTTGATTCTTAAATCATTCAAAAAATTATCTATCTGTTTTCATAATCAATGATTGTTCTTCGTCGGCATTGATTGTATTCATATTGTGCACTAGTTTTTACATCACTACCAAAGAAATTTTCTCATATCCGCGTCACTCTGTAAGTGTCTTCATGGTAGACAACGAGCCGATCGTTATACTGGAGAAATATAAATGTCAATTTTTCCATTTAAGAACAAAAAAATAATCGTCATTATTTAGTGAATTTTTCATGACCTTTCGAAATGAACTGTCTCATTGACTAAAAAAAAAATTTATTTTTAATTGGAAATAAAATGTATTAGTTCATAGTGATATTTTTTTATTAAAATATATCAATGTAGAAGTTCATTTGGGAGATTGAAATAATTAACCAATCATATTTAATTTTTGATAAACATAATTTGATTTTTTTCATTGTTGTAAACTCCATTGGGTGCCTTGAACTTTGGTAATCGAGTATAACGCGTTAATAAAAATGTTAATTAATGAAAAACAAAATAAAATGAAACGGGCAGTATAAGAATAAAAAAAAAATATTCACATTGTTCGACGAAGCGACTATAGATTATATTAGTTAGAATTTTTGAATACATTTTACGATCATAACATTTACGGAGTAGGAAGCGTCAGATAAATTTTGATAATAGATCTCATGACAATTCTAATAAAAAAAAAATAACACTATTTTAACCGCACAATGACTTTTCATTGATTATACTTTTTAAATTTATAATCAATAATAATGATAGTAATTATTCATAAAGAAACATTAATAATGACTAAAACAATAAGAGAAAAAAAAAATATTGAAATAAATTTTTATCGTGCGTTATGCTTGGAAAGACTCAGGTTTTGTATTTTCTTTTTATTTAAATATATTATTATAGACACACTTTAGATTATAAAATGAAAATAATTCACTATATTAATATATTTAAATTTGAAGACCATAATAAAAAAAAAACAATTATCAAGGTATTAAGTTAGGTTTTCTTAATTAAAAGAAAAAGTAAGAACGAGAAGCTAAGAAAAAAAGTGTAAATTAGATAAAATTGAAATTTTTTGTGTTAAAAAACGATAGGCATGCAGATAATGCAGTAGTGAAATCTCTAGTCCAGCAAAATGGCAACTTTTCTGCCAGTTTATAAAAAAAAATTACGAGAGAAAATTTAAAAAAATAATTTTATTAATTATTTAACGAAATAAAAACAAATAAAATAAATCGTTTATCAAAAAATCTATTATCCTTTAATATTTAATCGGCTTGTAATATTTCGGATTAATCATGTATTGACAAAAAAATCAATTATTCTAGAGTGAAAGGATAAATAATAATATTATAAGTGAGACCGAAAGTGAGAGAACGAAAGAATGAACGGAATGAAAAGAATAAATAATTGATAAGTTGATTAATTAAATGCGTGCATAATAGAAATTAAGGATTAAAAGTGAATTTTAAAGTAAATAAAGGTGAATAAGCTAAGGCATCGATCAATTGCTAGTGACGTAATTTAAGGATTTTGATATTCCAAAAAATTAATTTAATTAAATTTAATGATAAGTGTAAAAAATTAATAAATTATAATTGTTTAATATTTATGTGATTATTGTTAATATTTAATTAACTCTTTACCCATTTTATTAAAATATAATACTAAGTCTACTCTCGAAACAACACAACTTTTCTCTTTGCTGTTTCTAAAAGATCAGTAAATATTAATCTGTTAAATAATTTAAACAATATTTTAATAATAAATTTGAATAATAAGAAATATGATCAGACATAATCGTTATTTGAAATTTAATAAATAATTTGATAAAATCTCATTGTTATTATTCTTGAAGCGAAGAATCATTTAATTTATTTCATTAAAAAATGAAAACGTAAACAATGCTTTTTTATGCCATAATTACGTTAAACAAGATTAATTCATTAAATTCTTAACAAGAAATTACTATACTCAATTTGATAATCGGACTTCTCACCTGTCGTTATATTGTCAAAATACATCCTCAGTTGCTTCATGCGTATACCTGAGCATTTTTAACTTCCCATTAGGAAATTATTGTAATGGGGTCGATTTTTAAAATTCGTAATTTTATCATATCTCGAGAACTACTGAAGATATCGACTTCGGAGAAATTTCATTTTAAAGATAATATAATGAAGAAGATCTGAAAGAAGTTTAAACAAATTCGGTCCAGCTGTTTTTTTTATAACAAAAAGAGTGTGAAATAAGTTGAATAAAAAAGACATTTGAAATTGATTCTACTTATTAGATGATTAACATTATTGACAACTGAGGTCAATATACTATGGTTGTTAATAACTTCATATGACTCTAGACAATTATTTATTTAATTTGTTATAAACAATGAAAAATGGTTTTAATTTATTAAATTATCATTACTATGATTATATTCAATAAATATCAATAAAATATTGTTATAAATAACTTTATATGATTAAACAGTGGTATATTGTTTATAATAATAGTAATTTTTTATAAACAAAAAAAAGATGACAAAGTACGGATTTCAATTAATGGGAAGTTCGTCGTCAGGGCACAAACTAAGCCCAGACCCATTTTTTTCATATTTTTAAGCTTACGTACAATAAGTTACGTACTTTAGGTTATGTATAGTTAGGTAGGATTTAGTCAAACTATCGAAAGGATGTATACTATGAGTAGTCTAGATTCCGTAATATATGCAGTGAGTAGTATATAATACACTGAGCTCTCTCATGTTAGATCATCGTTGGTTTCCCGCGTTTAATTTACGTTCTTTTTTTACGTTCATTAACTTCACTGTAAAATAGTTTAATAATGGATTTAGCTGACTTACAAACTCATCAAAATCGCGTGAAAGATGAAATCGGAGTTCAGTGTCAAAAATTATTCCAAACTTTCCTTGAAGAGTATGTTTTTAATTTATTTTTATCATAAGTTTTCTGCATGATTCAAAGTATTTTGTTTCTAAGTCTAGCTATATACTTACACGATTTTTTATTTACAATTTTATTTATTTATTTTTTTCAATAATCAATTATTTATGTTGAAATAAACTTTAGTAATAATAACATTTAACTATTTTAGATTTAAAGAAGATAATGAAATCAAATATTTAGAAGCTGCAAAGGAACTGGTTACTCCAGATCGAAGTACTCTAACTGTGTCTTTTGAGGATATTGAAAAATATAATCAAGTATTATCAACCACAATTATTGAAGAATATTACAGGTAATAATAAGAATGATTACAATTGAAAAAAAAATGAATTTTATTTACAAATATTATTTGTATGAATTTATTTTTATAGAATTTATCCATATCTATGCCAAGCTGTTTGTAATTTCGTCAAGGATACTGGTAATGACAAAAAGGATAAACATTGTTATGTGAGTCTTGTAGATGTACCAACTAGACACAAATTAAGAGAGTTAACTACACCTAAAATTGGTACCCTTATTAGAATTTCTGGACAAGTTGTCAGAACTCATCCAGTACATCCAGAGTTAGTTCTTGGGACATTTTTATGTGTTGATTGTAATGCAGTTATCAAAAATATTGAACAACAATTTAAATTTACAAATCCAACAATTTGTTATAATCCAGTATGCTCAAACAGACGAAGATTTGTATTAGACATTGATAATTCAACTTTTGTTGACTTTCAAAAAATCAGAATTCAAGAAACTCAATCAGAATTACCTCGAGGATGTATTCCAAGATCATTAGAAGTCATTTTGAGAGCAGAAATCGTGGAAACTGTTCAAGCTGGTGACAAATATGATTTTACTGGGACTTTAATAGTCGTTCCTGACGTTGGAGCATTAGCTTTACCAGGAACAAAAACTGAAATCGGATCTAGACATAAAGCAGGTGAACAATCAGAAGGTGTTCGAGGATTGAAAGCTCTTGGAGTCAGGGATTTAAATTATAGATTAGCTTTCTTGGCCTGCAGTGTTACTGCAACGAGTCTCCGGTTTGGTGGTACGGAAATGGCCATGGAAGATATTTCCCAAGAAACTATGAAACGACAGATGACTGAAGCTGAGTGGAATAAGGTCTATGAGATGAGTAGAGACAAAAATCTCTATCAGAATTTAGTTTCAAGTTTATTTCCATCAATCCATGGTAATGAAGAGGTGAAAAAAGGTGTCACACTTATGTTATTTGGTGGAGTTCCTAAAACAACAATGGAAGGTACGACATTGCGTGGTGACATTAATTGTTGTATAGTTGGTGATCCAAGTACAGCCAAATCTCAGATATTAAAGCAAATTGCGGATATTTCACCTCGAGCTGTTTACACCTCAGGAAAAGCATCCAGTGCTGCTGGGTTAACAGCAGCTGTAGTCCGTGATGAAGAATCCGCTGATTTTGTTATAGAAGCAGGTGCTTTGATGCTTGCTGATAATGGTATTTGTTGCATTGATGAATTCGATAAGATGGATCCTAAAGATCAAGTAGCCATTCATGAAGCTATGGAACAGCAAACAATATCAATTGCTAAAGCAGGAGTTCGAGCAACATTAAATGCCAGAACATCCATTTTAGCTGCAGCTAATCCAATAGGAAGTCGTTACGATCGATCTAAATCTCTTCAACAAAATGTAATGATGACTGCTCCTATTATGAGTAGATTCGATTTGTTTTTCATTCTTGTTGATGAATGTAATGAAGTAATCGATAATGCTATAGCTAAAAAAATAGTCGATCTTCATAGTAACAACATTGTAAGCATTGAAACTGTATACGAGCAACACGAAATTCTTAGATATATTAATTTTGCTAAACACTTTAAACCTGTCATAAATGTGGATGCTGCAGAGCTTCTAGTGGAAAGTTATACAACTCTCAGGCAAAGGGAAGGAATTGGCTCTAACAAGTCAACCTGGAGAGTAACTGTCAGACAACTGGAGAGTTTAGTACGACTTTCAGAAGCATTGGCGAAACTTGAATGCGGGGACAGAGTTACTGTTAAGCATGTTGCAGAAGCTAGACGATTATTAAGTAAAAGTATTGTACGCGTGGAACAACCAGATATTGATCTTGATGAAGATACAAATGAAGAGACTGGAATGGAACTCGCAGATGCTCCACCACTAATGGAGGCTTTCAATGCAATAGGAAACGGTGATTCACAATCACAGGAACTTTCTAACACCCATGATCAAACTCAACCCAAAAAGAAGTTGACTATGTCTTTCGAAGAATACAAAAATTTGTCAAATATGTTAGTACTGTATATGAGAAATCAGGAAGAAAAATTAGAGGCTGAAGAAAAAGAAGGAATCAGAAAGTCTGAACTTGTTGCATGGTATCTAGATCAAATACAAGATCAAATTGATTCTGAAGAAGAATTACTTGAAAGAAAAGCACTCGTAGAGAAAATTATCGATAGATTGATGTATCATGATCAAATTATAATTCCTCTAACAACGGGAAGGCTGGATAGAAAAGATGATGAAGAAGAAGATCCTATGCTTGTTGTTCATCCGAATTATATTGTAGATGTCTAATTGTAAATTAAATCCAATAATGATGATTTTAATTTTTAGATATAAAATACGAAACATAACAAAAAATATTTTTCTATTTCACATGTTTTTAATAAGCATTTTAAAAATGATAAAAAGTGTTATCAACGAGGCTTGAGCTGCGTGATTTAATCAGCAAATTAAATGAATTTATAAAGATAAAAGGGCAAATATAATTAAATAAAATAAAAGGAGGATTAATGAATTGTAATCAATTATTAAATGATAAATCTTAATTTATGTGAATAACTTATTATTTTATTTTTATCATTAACAGGTGAATAAGCTTTTTTGTAAAGTTGACAATTGTCAATTATAAAATGTAGAAGTTGAAATGAATTTTTGTACCAAAACTTTTATGAATAAAAAATGAAAGTTTCCAGACAGTAATTATCATAAATTATTAAAACAAAGCAATTATATTACATTACTGATTGTTTATTTCATTCTTGCAATCTCTTCTGTTATTCTTACTAGTTTAGTTCATTACCATTGATGACTCAGAGGTAGTGAGTGAAGGTTTAGCTGTCAAGAAGTAGAAAATTTAACAGTGTCATATTTTTTTAAATTATCTCAAATAAATATTAAATTATTTTTTATATTATTCTCTACTTATTTATCTTTATGATTGTGGATAATTTTAAATAATCATGGAACAACCACGAGTGGTTTGTATGGGAGATTTTGCACTATTAAGAGACACTATATCTCGAAAAAAAACGACCTTCTTCTGGGTTCTTGTTGGAATGATTGATTCCATTTTACGAGGAACTAGTCAAGTAGGTATTATCAAATTAACTCTGAATACTGTTTCAATTTTTACTATTATTATGTTACAGGTAATATTAGCTAATAATACTATCAGTGGGGTTCTAATATTAATCGCTTTAGCTTCTACATCCCCTGGAATTTTTATTTCCGGTTTTCTTGCTGGATTCACGGGTTTAATAGTTTCTATGGTGAATTATTTACCACAAAAATGAACTATTTTTCATTTATTTTTATCATTCATATTTGAATTATTTAATGGTATTTTTTAGTTAATTCAAGATCCACTGACAGATATCGAAAATGGGTTGACAGTTTATAATCCTATGCTCATTGGATGCATAACTTATTCACTTTCATTTAATATTTATGGATCATTAGACTCTTTTTTAATACTTCTCACATTAATTGCAGTAATATTGAGGTAAATTATAATTAAAAATAAAATATAAAATAAAAAAAATAAGGAAAAATGATTTTTTTAATTTTTTACAGTGTTTATTTGACTCGAGCACTATCAAATGAGAGATTTCCTTGTGTAACTATTCCGTTTAATATTGTAGAATTGATTCTAATTTTTGTTTTAGTCATACAGAAAAATTTAACAGAAGAAAATTTATTGAATGAAAATATTGATGATGTAAGATATGAAATGTTAAAATAATAATTAAGATTGCTTAGCAAGGTGTAAATTGCTCTCGTTCATTTGGGTCAAAGTTAATAGAATCTAATTTACAGGTGAATATAACAACAGTGAACATCTTAAAAATAAATGATAATGAAACATTAGAAAAAAATGATACTCCTCATCTTGATTGGGGAATGGTAACAAAACATAAGAGAGTAATTTCAATTGAACTAATAAATTTGGTTTATCAATAATTTTTCATTTTCAATTAAAGGTTTTTCGGGGAATCGTTACTTCATCATCACAAGTATTTGCTGTCAATGATGTCGCAGCTGGATCTATTATATACCTTGCTATTTTAATTTATTCTCCTATTACTGCTGTTTTTTCATTACTTGGAGCAGTCATTGGTTGTTTCGCAAGTTCGTTCTAACTTTAGCTAAAAAAAAATCACAGTATCAAGTGCGAAAATAATATGATTAAAAATAGAACTTTTATTATTAAAGTATCAACTAAATATTTTTGAATCAGTGATTTTTGTTTTGAAAATGTTTTTTATATTTTTAGGTCTCGGGTTAGACGTTCCGTATGATTCAATTTATTCTGGTGCGTGGGGATATAACAGTCTTTTATCGAGCTCAGCATTTGGTGGATTATTTATAATTTTTAATCAACAATCTGTTCCTCTAGCTTTTGCTACTTCAATTTTTGCTGTTTTATTACAGTACATACTTCAGCCAATTTTTCTCAAAGTAAATATTCAAAAAAAAAAAAAAATCGGTTTCATATGAGTATAAAAAATTATCATGATCTTTTTTTCAGGCACAACTTCCAATATTAACGGTCCCATTTGTGATAACATTTACTCTTTTTTTGGGGCTTCGAGAATCATCAGACGTATTTAATAAACCACAAGTAATAACTTTCCCAGAAGAACATCGATTAAATTATCTAACGAGTCAACGAAGTCAAGATTCAACTGCAGAATGATGATAATAATTAGTATTCTTAAATATTACGTTGCATTAAATAAATAAATATTAATTTTTTTGAAGAACAGAATTATATAGTTTTCACGAAAAAACTGTTTTATTAATTTTCAATTATCTAATTTTAATTATAATTAAAGATTGTATTTAATACTAAACACACTGTCGAAACTTTGTTAACTTGTGTAAATAAAGAACGTGAATATATATTATAGACTCAAATATTTAAATTCATGAAAAAAAAGAAAAAAAACGAATTAGTTTAAGATATACAATGTTTTATTTTAATTCTTCAAAGCTAATTTTTCATTTAAACATTATAATACCCGTACGAAAAAATATAGATATATTTAAAAAATATTTGCAACATATATTGTATACATTCCAGTAAAATACATAAATGAAAAACATTTTTATGTGTCTACTTTAAACCTTACTTCATCACTTATTTTCAATACATTTTAAATTATTTCGATGTATGTACAATTACGTGAAACATATCACGGAATTTTTTTTTATATCAATGTATATCAAAGACTTATTTTCAAAAACGAAGTAAATATTACTGAAGCATGCTTTGTTTATATATATTTACCAATGAATGTATACAATATATGTTATTTATATTTATTCATATATTTTTTCGTATAGATGGTCAATGATGTTACTTGAACACGCGTTCATTCCTCATGAACAGTCTCGTGAGCTCTGCAGTCTGAACTTCCAATCCTCCATTTCCTTTCTTGTGTTATCATTATTAATAATATTAATAATTAATAATCATTGTATTATTTATTCAATCATCAAGGTTTTGAGATAGTAAAAAATTAGCTGCAAGGTTTTCATTCTTATCACATGCAAAGTACGCCTGGAGAACCAGATGTTCTGGAAAACCTAATGCTTTCAACCTTTCAATAGCTTCTCTATCTTGTTGTGAAACAGGAATTACTCCAGTTGCACCACCATTGCCACCTCTACCACTTGGATTAGATGCTGGTAAAGATCCTGCTTGTGCTGTACTTCCTCCAGTTGATCCTACTAATAAATCAATTTCAAAATTAATTTAAGATTTAAAGGAAACGATGGAAGGTTGATAATCTTTTCTTACCTGGTTCATTCATCATACGAACAAAGGCTTCTCGATTTTGGGAAATTAATTGCAATAGTGCAGGATTAGATTGTCCGATTTGTTGAAGAACTGCATTTAAAAGTTGTGGGTTATGGCGAATTACTTGACGCATTTGTTGGAATTGAGGTTGACTCCGTAAAAATGCTAATGGATCTTGGTCATTTATTGCTGGAACATTAATACCAGCTTGTGATTCTGAGGAATCTTCGGGCATGTCGTCGAATAATTGAGCTGGAATTCCAGTCAACAAGTACTCAACAGCTCTATCTGGATTGTTAAAACTTGCACGGAGTGCTTGTTCCACTTGCTCACGTTCATAACTAAAAATTAATTTATAATAATTATGAACCCAATAGTTTAGAATCGTAGATAATCTTATCTAGACTCACGTACCCCATGTCCATAATATTATTAACCATTGTGTTGTATTCTTCACCCATTAGTAAAGCACTTTCTGGTTGTTCTCGTGTTTCAATAGCTGCTGCTAATGGTTGTTCTGGGACTGGTGTGGGTCTAGGTCTAGCTGGGGCTACGGCTGGTGCTGTTGGATCATTAATTGATATAGGGTTCCTAAAAATTACCAACTATCATTTACATTTTTGTTGAAAAAATACCAGAAAAAAGTTTCTATACTTTACTGGTAAAAACTTTCATTGTTTATAAAAAGATAGACAAAAGTAATGGATCTCTGGATTCATAAAAAACTTTACGATTGAAAAAGCAATTAGCCATAAAGATCTTATGCGATCTTAAAGATTCTACCTGGCATGACCGATTGTAAAGTCATTTTTGCATTTCAATAAGAAGAGATTTATAACTACACTTGATAGCAGTGATTTATTTAGATTCATCATAAAGTTTTGTATACCTTGGTAACGTTGGTTCATCAATTTGTCCTTCAGTGCTAGTTGAGCCGGCTACTGGTTTAGGTTTGGTAACCATCACAACAATAAATTTTTTTTCATCGATATTATACTCTGTCAATGGCTGATCATCAACTAAAATTTTACCTAAACCCCAAAAGTATAATTCAAATGAATTGTTGTTATTTTTAATATTTTAAAAATATACTTTTCATACTAAACTAAAATGAGTATTTGTGAAATATCTCAATTGAAATGAATAAAACTATTAGACAGCAAAATTGAATCAAATGAAGAGGTTAGATCCAATAATTTACCAGCATATATTAATTTCTGATGTTGAGCAGCAAAACCTTTCTCTTTTTCAATTTTATCTTTGAGGTCTTTCACCTGAAAATATGAAATATTTTAAAACATAAGTCAATGAATAATTGTATGTAAATTATCATTTTTAAAACATTAAATACCGTCTTAGATGGATCAATTTCTATAGTGAACGTTTGTTGCTGTAAATTTTTTAATGTAATAATCATTTTGAATTATTTCAGGTTATATTGCAAATTTTTAACACCCGGTATTCCAATAATCTCACTGCTCCAAAACGAAAAAGAATATTTTTGAAAACTAAATGTATTAATATTCGAACGGGCAAAATTTTAATAATAAAAAAAGATTGTTGCAATGAGTCGGCACTGAAAAAACTATAGCAGTCTGTCGTAAAGTGTGAATTTTGGCATCAATTCCTTATTTTTTAATCGCAATTCAAGCTGGATTGTGAATATTTCCAACGATGCATAAATTCCTAACGTTTGTGGGGTTGGTACTGGAATCAACGAATGTATAACAGGAATAAATAGACTGCTTATAAAATTATTTAAAATATAAATACAGCTTTAAGAAGAAGTAAATTAATTAATTTATATCTTGAAATAATTTTTTATTAATTAACTACTGATTAATCTAACATATAAATCTAACAATAATAAAATAAATTCATTTTATCTACAAATAAAACCGTTCAAGAATTGCGATACCAACCTAATTTAATTTTAGTTTAGTTATTGCCCTTCTTTATAGAGGGCACCTCTATTCTTTCGATATCTCGAATTTTTCGATTTTCACATATCGAGCGCCATTTTGATTACTTCTTGTACACTATACCAGAGAATAGGGAAGTCTCTTCATCTCACACATCTCACACATCTCACACATCTCTATTCTCTGACTATACGTATTGTACATTTGGTGTTTACTTGTATGCGTACTGTGTATTGTCATACGAGTGTTACTGTCAGAAAACATTAATTATTTGAATATTTTTCATAAAACAATTTACAAATCGTCAATATAAGTTATTCATAATCATCATAATCATGGATGATTTACAAAATTATAAACTGCAGCTTCAACAGGTAAAGTTAAATTGTTTGCTAATCTTGCGCACATAACCTCAAAACTTGATGCAAATAAAACCAAGTAGTTGAAAATACACTACGAGTATTAAATTTATCTTGTATCCATATATTAATATGTTTTATCTTTATAATAGGTTGAAGCTGCTTTAACAACAGATCCTTCAAATGAAGAACTGTTGAAATTGAAAATAGATTTAGAAGAAGTCATTGAGCTCACTCATGATTTAATCAAGTCTCAACAACAAGAAAAACGGCAAGCCAATGGCATGGATCCTAAAGATCCAATCTTACTTGCTGTATTAGCTAATAAATGGAAAGTTGGAGATCAATGTATGGCTCCCTGGAGCGAGGATGGAAAGTGAGTAACTCAATTCAATTTAACTTATTCCAATCTATCTACTTACTATTTTATCATTAATTATTCTTTTAATATTAGTTTTAATTATTATTAATCACATTATTGTTTCAAATTTCAGATATTATGAAGCAACAATTGATGCGATAAATGAAGATGGAGTCGTTAATGTTACTTTTAACGAGTTCAAAAATACTGATGTTACGATGCTTAATCAATTAAAATCAGTTGCTAAGAGGCCAGCATCTGATTGGGCTGATCAAAAATCAAAGTAAGTTTGTTAATTTATTATTTCTTATTATAAATTATTCTGAAATTAATAATTAGGATTGACTATAATTTATAATTAATGTTATTTCTTTTAATAACAAAATAATATCCTATCCAACACTTATTAATCCTAAACATTTTTTTCTTCTTCGTCCATTGTCTTCTGTTGCATCGAATTCAACGGTTGTAACGGTACAATTTTTTTAAAACCCATCATTGTCCTTGAATACCATCAAAATAATCATAAAGAAAGAGGTAAATCTAATTTCATAAGTTATTTACAGCACAAAATAATTGTAATCACATTTATTGTATGTTGTCTTAGATAAAATTATTTATATGCGCCCATATTTTTTCAATATAAATAATACATATTAGTATAAAGAAATTAAATCATTTTCCAGAAAAATGCAAGCAGCAGCAGCTGGTGCCGATCCAAATAAACAACGCGAATATTTAAAAAAGAAAAAACAAAGAAAATTGCAACGGTTTAAAGAGCTAGAAGAAGAACGTGAACAAGAAAAAAATAAATGGCTCGCATTTACTACAAAGGTAAAAAAATTTTCTTAATTATTTATTATTATAATTGAATAATTAATATTAACATAGAATATATTTATTTCAGTCTGCCAAAAAGGGGGTTACGAAAAAAAGTATTTTTGCTACACCAGAAAATGTAAATGGTCGAGTAGGAATTGGAACTTGTGGAGTTAGTGGACGAGAAATGACTAAATTTAGTAACGGAGAAAAATGGAGACGTGGAGCTTAACTATTGTAAATATACGGATAAAATACTATAAATCAATAACAGATTACAAATTATTGCATTAATAATAATTGTTATATATAAGCACATTATTTGTGCTAAAGACTTTTTGTTGAGATATTTAAGAGCTAAATATCGTAAACAAATCCTAAATAGCTCTTTCTTATAATGTAAACTATTGTTAGCTACAATCATTCGTGGCCAGTAGCCACTTAGATTATCAAATTGTAGAGTAGTCAATCCATTTCATTTGCCACAAAAATGATGATTAAACCCATTTTGGGTTCCTGTATAAAAAATATTAATGAGTTAACGATTTTTTTAGATTAAATTATATGATTGTGAATGTTTGATGTATTGGATGTAAGAGTGAAGTGTAAACTGTATAATTAATTCGATTTAAATTTATTTGTATTTACTAGTCTAGATGACTTATTGGTATCAATAAATATTTCTATTTTAAACGTTAATTATTTTTTTTTTACCTCTTAAATTCTCATTTATTTATTTTTCGTTATTTATCTTTCGTTCTGATACTTTCTAGTATTTTTCTTATACTTTATCACTAAAAAATGACAATTTTAATAAATGAAAACATCATTATTTCATAAATGTATGAATAAAAATATGGAATACACTCACTATACCCATATGTGTGTATATTTACTCACGTAACAGTAAATTCAATATGACTGTGACGAGATGACAATTCAAATAAAATGCGTAAGTCTTAATTTTGACATTTATTTATCATCAAACACGTAGCATAATCTGAATGTGCAAGTATCATCTTCAATGGACAACTGTAAAAATAAAAAAAATACAGATTATCAGTGATATACATGCAATCTAATATTTTTCTAACCTACAATTGATTCTAAATATTAAAAGTATTTTTCTTTATTATTGAACTGTTTATTAATATTCACATTATCCACAGCAGCAATAATTTTTTTTAATCATTAACTTTTTAATGACGTGAATAATTTTAAAAAAATGAGTTCAAATCAAGAAGATGTTCGAGTGAGAAATGGTGTTGAAAGAAGAGAAGTTGATTGGACTGGATATGGTTTAGGAAATCATGATAATCCTAGACATACACAAAGAGATGATGTAAATAATTGTAATGATTTTGTATCTAATATATATCCATCTGGAGCTAATGAGTTATATGCACAAGAATATGTAAGTAATTCTCTCATTATTAACTTATGGTACATCAAAAAAAATCTTGATAGCATTAAAAAACTATTAATGATGCCTATTATACAATATGTATCATGTTTCTTAATAATTTTCGCTATAGAATGCTGATCCTTGGTGGAAATCTAATTTTTTTATTTCCCAACCAGTACTTTTTGGTACATGGGACGGAGTATTTACTTCTTGTCTTATCAATATTTTTGGAGTTATTGTTTTCTTACGATCTGGATGGATTGTTGGGCAAGCAGGTGCTTTAAATGCTGTTGTAATTATTTTATCTACTGGTAAATAATTTAAATAAATTATTTATTTTCTTCATTATCAATTTGAATTATAATGCTAATTAATTTTTTTTTAACTGTAGTATGTGTAGCATTAGTAACAGTTCTTTCTGCAGTTGGAATATGCGAAAGATGTAGAGTAGAAAGCGGAGGCGTATATTTTTTACTTTCACATGTTCTTGGATCTAGATTTGGTGGATCTATTGGATTATTATACTGTTTCGGTCAGGTAAAGTCTTCACACTATTCGATTGTTATTGATTCATAAAATTATGATTTTAATCTCAATTATTTTTTAAATATATATTCAGGCGGTTGGGTGTGCACTAAATGTCTTAGGATTTGGTGAATCCATGGCTGGATTGGTTGGTTTAGAAACTGCTTGGGCTCAAAGAGGATTCGCTTCAGCCGCAGTTATTCTTTTGTCTGTCATTAATATTGCTGGTGTAAAATGGGTTATAAAACTGCAATTTATTCTCCTATTAATATTATTACTTGCTGGCGCTGATTTTATCATTGGAAGTTTCACTCACGTCGATCCTGGTAATAATGATCATTATTTATTTAATTGTTATACAATTATGACAATTATTGTTGCCGAGCTATTTTTATATAGTTTTTACGTAAAGTTAAATAATGATTCTATATTTTCTTTTGTTCATTTAGATGCTGGTTTTAAAGGATGGCTGTCGGAAAATTTGAAAAATAATACATTTCCAGCATATCAAGACAAATACGGTTGGTTTGAGGTTTTTGGAGTATTTTTTCCGACAGTAACTGGAGTACTGGCTGGCATAAATATGAGCGGTGACTTACGTCATCCCTCAAAGGACATTCCCAATGGAACTTTGGCTGCCCTGGGAACTGGGTAAACTTTGATACAAATTCAAATATATCAGAGAAACTTTTAAAAATATTTATTCATAAAAATATTACTTATCACTTTTCAGAGCTATTCTTTACCTTATATTCTCCCTGTTTCTTGCTGCCACATGTACGAGAGCTGCATTACTAAATAATTTCATGATCGCATCAACTGTTTCTGCATTTTCTGTATTACTTCTTGCTGGTCTCTACGTTTCATCATTCAGCAGTTGCTTAGGTGCGATGTATGGTACTCCACGGGTATTGCAATCGATCGCAGGTCAAAATGTAATTCCTGGAATAAGTTGTTTACAACGAGGTAGAGGACCGAATAAAGTACCTATTTATGCGATGATTGTTGTTGCAACTGTTACATTAACGTTTATTTTCATTGGAAAAATCAATACACTTGCTCCTATTGTTACTATGCCATTTTTATTAACATATGCTTGTATGGATTATGCGTATTTTGCTCTTGCACAAACTTTTGATCTTCAGCATACAAGAGAACAAAGATTTAGAACTCAAACACCTACCTTTGAACGTAATTATGGCTCTGCTGGAAATAATGATAGCATCTGTGATGTTGATAATGATTTAGATTCTCTCTTTCCCGAAAGAACAAGACATAAACAACTAATGGTAAGATATTTAATGATACAAAAGACTGAAAAAAATTTTTTTCATTCATGCATTAATATTTTTTGAAACGTAAAAATAATTAAGGATAATTAATTATTAAAGATCTATATTATAGATGATTGCTGAAATATTTATTAAACGATCAATTAATATTAATGCTTGTAATAGTTCTCCAATAACTAGAATTAAGAAAAAGAAAAATTGAATTGTGAAGAATAAAAATTTTATAGAGAAATTCGAGCATATCAGATAGTACCGGAAATGCTGATTCATCGCCTAGTATTGAAGAAAATGGAAGTATTGACGGAGCAATAAAGAAGCCACATATCCATGGGAAATTAGGAAATTGGTATAGTCCTCTTTGCAATCGATGGTTTTCACTATTGGGGGTAAGTCGAAGCTCCTATTAATTTCTTATCCTTTATCTTTTTTTATTATAAATTTACAACAATGATTAATTGATAAGTTTATCATATCGATTTTGTTTATGTTGACTATTTTATCAGGCTCTAGTAAAGCTGTTGATAATGTTTTTGGTCCATTGGGGCTATGCGATAGCAAACATAGTGGTAGTATTTCTTGTCTGGAGTTACGTAGGTCATGCGAATCCTGCCGTAAAACCAGGAGTATCAGCTGAGTTTAAACTCTTTGAATGGCTAAGAAATGTTATTCTTAAACTTATGGGACGTAAAGTTTATAATTATGAACAAATTGTTGTAACACCGATTCCACCTGGAGTCGAAACATCATCATCCCAATTAAATGAAGAAAATGAAGACTTTGCCGGACGTAGAAGATATCATCAAACTGCCACTGTGACAGGTCAATATGTCAATGTTGACTGAAATTTATAGTGAAGAAATATTTTAAAAAATTACAAATAATGATAAATCAGAAAATTACAATTATGTATAATTTTAATGAGATTACTTCATGGTTGCACTCAGACTGATAAATGCATTAACTTAATTAACATTTTTTACCATTTTACTAAGGAATAACAGAGTCATACAACTCATGAATAATCAATAGTTATACCTGATAGTAATATAATAATTTATAATATTTAATGGAATATAAAAATGGGAAATATTTATTGTCTTTAATTTATTTAATATACTTGATTAAAAAAAATCATTAAATTCAGAATAAAAAGCCTATGTGGATCAAATAATATTTAAAATATTACAATTTATATCAATAAATGTTTTGTAAATAATATTTATCATTCTCGTGTACTTTTCATATCATTTTAATTTTCAGTACATTATCAACCATTGTTTATTTTTGCTATAAAGACAAAATAATATAAATTATTCATTACAAAAAAAAAAACATTGTAACATAACAATAATTACTGATTCAATATTAGCGATTTAAAAACTTGGACATGTTACTAATAAAATGTTAACAAAGATTTTATCTGTCATTATAATAGTTTATAATTTTATAACAATTTAAACAAGGAAATAAATTTTTTTTACTTAAAAATGAATTTGTTTGATATCCAGTTGATTAGATTAGTCGTATTATTGTTGTCATTTTATCGCATTGTCTCAGCTCATCTCAGGGTCTATTTACAGACTAATGTAGTGGTATATGATAAAATATCTTTTATTTGTTTTATATAAAACGAGCGCTTGCGCGTATATACAAATATATCTATATATATAAAGAAGGGTAAACCGCTCTGGTTAACCACGAGATCACCACCTTTGCCACTGGCACCAAACTACCTCACTATCTATTATTCTCCTTGAAGGAGTTTCGTCTCAAGTTTGGATATTTTTTTAAACATTTATCCAATATAATCTATCATTTTTTAAAACTTTAATTAAATTTTATGAAGAAACATTTAATACTTATTTTTTTTTAATTTCTATATTTAGTTTCAATTTCATAAATAAATGTTTTTTTAATTTAATTATCCATTTATTTCTACTGATAATACAAGTTAACAACATCATGATATTTCTCAAATATTTACTCTATTTAAATTTATAAATTTCTCATCAGTTTCTATTTTTTGTCATCAAACTGATTAAATTTTATTTTTCTTTAATTACTTTTTCCATTTCAATAAATTATCTATGACAACTGTATAGAACAACAATAAATTGCAAAAAACGATTATTTTAATGAATTGCAATGTTCAATGTTGATTTTAATTTCACATAAAAGTTTCTTATTTATATTTAATTTCTGTATGTGATTTTGATACCATCAGTTATTGATATTTAACAACAAGCTTCCTTCAAAATAATGAAAAAATATTTCTACTCAAGTAGTAGAGAAAAAAGAATGAAATTTTGATATCAATGAAAGATACGTAGTCATGAATATTTATTGCAAGTTATTGATGATACAGTTTAGGGATAGGGATAGGTCGGTGGCTGGTGATGGTTTTTGAGAGAGGAAGAGCGAATGAGCGTACGACAGAGGATTGAGGTGATGCGGAGCTACTAGTGGTGGTAGATACAGGGATGGTTGTATCAAGTGCTGGTGGGGTTGATGGTCCAAGCTTTCGTGGCGAAACTTCAGTGCGCGACCAGCCATCGACGTGCGTTCATGACCGGAGCTCCAGCGGAGGCTGCGAGAGCTGAAAGTGTTGGTGAGAGAAAAAAATAATTTTTTCTTTGTTTTTTTTTTTTAAATTATTTTTATCAATTATATCCATTATTGACTGTATCTATAATAAAAAATATTTATTTATTAACTAATAATAATGATATTTTAATTGAAAAATAGTAATAAAATAAAATAGTGTGAGATGAAATAATTCAAGTTCATAGTTGTAAAAGGAAAAAAAAAATTAATATTATTTTTCCTGTGATAGACGTTGCAATTTCCCACGTGGCAAGTCAATTGGTGGAGTTTGAGTATTAGTAAGTTGTGAAAGTTGAGATTATGAAGTTTTCTTGTAAAGTTGTAAAACAAATACCGGCTTCTTCTACTTCTACACGAATGTGTTGATTGGATAATCGTACCCAAGTTACTTAACAATTTATTGCATGATTTTTTGAAATTTTTTGCATCAGAAAAATATGTGGAAAAAATATTCTTTATACAAACAAGTGTCGTGAAGTTTTTTTTATTAAACTTTTTTTTTTATTTTTGGAACAAAAAATTTCATATGCTTTTCAATCAATCACTCTCTTCACAGTTTAAAACCATCTTTATTATTCTTTAGAAAATCATTAATTCATATTTTGAAAATGTTTTATTTAAATAAAAATACAGAGAGATCAAACTAAACAATGAATAAATAAATACAATAAATATAAAATTTCCTCGATAATAACTTAAGAAAAATAAAAATTTTTTTTAACAACAAATACAATCAATTAATGATTTTTATCACTTTATTTATTATTAAAATTAAATTGTCCCTTTAAAACAAAAACTTTTCAGATCAATGATTCTGTCAAAATAATAGAAAAAAAAGCTGAATCTATCAAAATGAGTTTCATTTATTTGAGTATTCAACGAAAGGATAATACATCCATCAAAAAGCTATTTTATTAAACGAAAAATTTTCACAGAGGTTTCGAGCTTTATCAAAGTGTATATACAGTTGCTAATGGATGTAATTTGATTCATAGATATCATTAAAATTGATAGAATAATTGAAAAAAAATGTAAAATTGTAGTTAAGTGATTGCTACCTGATGAGATGAACGAAAACTTTATAATAACACTCGAGTAAAATAGTAGTAGGAGGTTGAACTGAGTAGTACTAGCAGTATACCGTGTCTGGTGGGTTCATGAATGAACGACCACTTTCTACTCTCTCGCGTTGGCCACTAATGGGCTTCCTTTCTCACGTAGAATCATTTATTTTTCCAACCACTTGCCAACCACTGTAATTTATCCGTGAATTTTTTATTTCTGCATCAAAAATTCGCCACTCATATACATATTGAGACATTATTTCATTTTTCAGCTTCTCAAAGGATACTTTTGAGTAACACACGAAACCTCACACATATAAAGATAGATATTTTATAACGATTGTAGGCAACTTTTACTCATCATAAAAATTCAATTGTGAATAGTTTGAGCTTTCATTTCTCTTCGCTCACCTAACATTAACGACTTTCCACTGGCAAAAAGAAAGCATTCATTCGGTAATTCAAGAAAAGGGGTTCTTTCTTTTACGGCTTTGTCTAATTTCGCTTTTTTGTAAAGCAAATTATTTGATCAGATATTTAGATTGACCAAAAAATCTTTTCTATTAGAATTTAATTGATTTCATTCACTCACTAGATTATATTTTAATTATTTTCCAAAGTTTTCTTAATTTTATGACAATTTGAATTGAAAAATATTGATGTAGAAATGGATGATAAAAATTTTTTCTCTGAATATATTTGAAGGTTTAAATGATTTTATCGACTTTTTGTGTACATAAATTAACCAGTTTTTTTTTATCACAGTTGTTTAAGAATTTATGTATAAAAGTACAGACTGTGATATTCGTTTTTGGGATTAAACGTGGAGCTTTTATCGACCAATATCTTTAAAACGTGACATGATATAATATTTTTACTACCTCTTTCATTCTCAGCATATCCAAATATATTTCATATCGATTGTATAACGAATTCTTGCTAAATAATGATTGTTGTTTTTTTTTAAAAAAAAAAAAAAGGAAAAAAGCAAACAAACGAAATGCAAATTTTTGACAGCACAATAAGAGATGAATTTTTTTAGTTGAATAATTAAAGTAGTAAATTTTTATTTTATTTTTGGAGTATTTATGGAGGAGAATTTAATTAAAACTGGAAAATAAATGTTGATATTTCATTTATTTTTCACACTTGGATAAGACGAAAAATCTTGATTTACCTTCGGGAAAGTAAGAAAAATAAAAAGGCTGATCTCGTCTACAGCAATTAACGTGGCTGCACATATAACGTTAAGGGGTAGATTTACAGTGAGGTCATAGGGTCATCTGTCTCTCTTTACTTTTCCTGTCGACTCTTCACCCTGTTGACAGCCTTCCGGCCTAACTTCACCCGCTTTTCCGTTGATTAAAAGTGTTTGGGTGTAAAAGTTGGCGTATCTGAAAGCAATTCAAGCTATCTCTTCGTTATCTCAAGCTTCTACTCTATTTAATGTTCATGGAATACTTGGGTTTACGGAGCTATTCCCTCTGGATCTTGTTCGTTTTAGCATTTAGACAGATCAAGTACATCGTCATTAAGGCCAATAATTAAACTTGATATTATACCTTCGATTTTTATGATAATGAATTTCTGTTACGCTACTGTTTATTCGCTCTAAAATTTTCGGTTTTTATTGAAGCTTTAAAATTGTTACGCTCGGCTTTAATGAGTTTAATCAACATTTTTAGGATCAATAAAATTGGCTATAAAATTCGTATTTCTATTTTCGTAGCTTTCCAATTGCCTATTTGATAACCGAAAAAATTTCATTTTCATCATTTTTAAATTATTAATTAATGTTGTAAATAATTAAAATATTTTAATTAGCTTTAATTTTGTTGTTATTTTTTTTTAAAAAAAAAGGTTTTTAAAAAAATGATTATGTAGTGTGCTTTTAATTGGCTTTTGACTTTAATTAATACATTGGCAATGAAAAAATTAATTACAGTGAATGAGTTTATGAGAATATTTCAAATTTTAAAAGTCATTTGAGAAAGATTTACATATTAATAGACTAAAAAAAAAATTTACTGTAAACGAGTGATATTCTTTTTAACTCACATAATCAAAGTTGAATAGTCACATTAAAAATTTTTTTATTGGTTACTTAAAATAATAAAAAAATAATTTATTAAAAAAATACATTTTTAATATGCTCGATTATTTTGAATATAATTATCTGAGTATTAATTTATTCCAGTGTTTCATTTAATTGATCTTTTTTTTCCAAGATCCATAGTGTCTCACTGCAAATCCTAAGATTTCACAAACGTGTTAAAATAACACGCAAGTTTCAATTAAATAACAAATAATATTTAAATTTCTGTAATTAATCTTTCACATTTCTATAGCTTTTGATTAATTCTGAAAGCAAACGTTTTTTTCTTTAAAGGAATTTACTCCAGGAAAAATAATTCAATAAATACATAAAATATAATAGATAATTTAAAAAGGAGTTGGAAAACATTCAAATTTCCTCCACAACATTTAATTTCCTTTCAAATGTGTCTACATGAATTCTATAAAGGCTCGTGTGAAGTTTCAGACATACATGTCACGTAGGTAAAAGCTAAAGGAAATAAGCAACACTGCTTTGGTAAATATTTAAATAATTCTGTCGCATTCAAGTCTTTAAATGTGCGGCAAATAAATAGAGTGTAGCTTCAAAAGAAGAGGTAGACAAAGAGGGAGTAAAAAAATCGGTTGTGCTTAGTGTGTCTAATCTAGTTAGCCAAGCCTTATTAATTGGCGGGATTAATCGAGAATGCTTGATGGGAAACTGGTAGGTGGGGTGGTGATTAAAAGCGAAAAAGATTGCATCGGTCAGCATGATTTTATCAGGTTTGCCATGAATAGAACCTCGGCTTTATAGGAAAAAGAATAAAAAAATGGATAAAAAAAAATTAAGTAATTTTTTGAATTTATTGGATCTCCAACATATCTCACCTTTCTACTTCTTAAATGAGATTATCATCAACATTTTAGTAATTACTGGGAATGAAAGTAAAAATGTTAATTGTTTAATTGAGATTGTTACAAATAAAAAAAACCGCATTTTAAAGCCAATTATTCTAATATGAATCACATGAAAATTGTTACTTGCATCTTTAACCTTTGATTGTGGTAGAAAATGGTATTGAAAGGTTAAAATTTTTATCGACTCAACTTGTTCCAAGAGTAGCAAACTTTTTCCAGTATCCATTATGTAACTTCTATTGGTGTATTTTTACACTACAACCTAGAATATATGCTGGTAAACACGCATAAAAGGTGTTTAATGTTAAATACAAAAACACTTGAGAGTATTCTATTTTAATATACTTGGACTTGAGCTATATTTTCAGCAAACTTTTCCACTTAATATTCTCACTCTATTTCGAATAATTATAAAGACTATTTTAATTAAAAATGATTGTATAAAAAAATGATGTTGATGAATAAATGAATAGATTTGTCATTTCTGATTAAAATATGATTGTTAGAAGATAATGATAGAAATCAAAAGAGATTGGTTTGGTCAGTTTCATGAAGGATACCATGAATAGAATTCCTGTTGTGGGGTGGTAGGAGAGAATGGATGGATGATGGTAATAAGGACACTTATAAACATGAGTAAGCAATAATTGAAGCTTATATGGGTTGGTTGTTGAACCTTCTGTATATGTTCATTGCTCTTGATGATATTCGTTGGATGTGGGAAATTCTGTATAGCATACCAGAGAGATCAAGTGTCTCTTTGCCATCTCTTCACCCTCATACACCCTAGTCTGTCATGGATTTAGAGCGTTTGCGCGATCCGTTTGCCCACTCTCTCACTCGGTATATTACGTACATATAGACTCTTCGAAGAGATTTGGCGTCTCCATTCGAAGCGTGAAATCGTCCGGCGCTGCATTTTTCTACTTCCATCTTTCTTCTTCTTCCTTCCTCTTTACTTCCTGGATTACTTTATTTTACGACCGTCCGCTAAGGCTTTAAGAATCTTCTTGGATAGAAAAAAAAAAAGAAGATGAAACTTATAGAAATGTCGAAGAGACAGATTGCGTAAGATCGAAGGAATTCACATTAATGGGGTATTGATGTCTCCAGAATTATGCACCCTTGCCAGCGATTTGCACAGATTGTGCCAAGATGAAAGAGCAACTTTTGATGATTTTATAGATTCAAGTGTGATTATATAGCCATTTTTTTCAAAAGCTATTACGACAAAAAAGCTATAAAAATTTATTAACTTCCTGATTTATAGTCCAGTAAAGGTGTAATTTAATTAGAAAATCGACTCTTTTGTTTTGTATCAAGATTTTTTTTATGTAAAATGACACAATGGTAACGAAAAAACTATTTGCAGATTAAAAAAAGTGTACGCGTCATTGTTTTTTTTCTATAATAAATAATTTTTGCCTGTCAAAGTCCGCATATTTTAATCAATGAAATTTTTAATACACAATGGAAAAGTTAAAAATTAAAAGAAATGTTTCGGTAAAACTGACAGGAACTAGTTAAATCTGTAGTGAAATTACTTACATAATTCAATTTAGATGAAAACACGTCCACGTTTAATGAAAACTTCTAAAGACTGATCTAGATTAAAGCAAAAAGAAAAAAAAGGTGCAAGTGAGATGTGGTGTCTCATGAATTTAAATAGCTTGAATCATTGAGTTGGATTTACTCAAGGTACACGAAGAAAATAATTGGTAAATCGAAAAGGAATTACAGAACAAATTTTACCTTTGAATTCTATCATAGAAAATAAGAAATAGAGAATAATGAAAATAATGTGTATTAAAAAAGTGCATTACTGTATATAGAGAGAACTTATTGTTGGCAGTGCTTGAAAAAAAAAAAGAAACTAGAAAAAACTGATTGACGGTGGAAATCTGTGTTGCATTTGCTTTGAAAACGCACTTTCATACATGGATATAGTAAATGAATGGTACTTTATTATTTGGATGGCGTCATTTTAGTATAAAAAAAAAATATGTCAGCTATAGTAGTAGGCTTGTTGTAAAATAATACAAAGAGGAGAGCAAACATAAGTGTCGCGTGTCTGTTCAAACAGTTGCTTCTGTCTATACTATATCTTCTACGCTCTTCTCGTCGACGTGCCGGTCCCGAGTGCGAGTCACAAGGGGTCCACAGTCGAGAGAACCACTCGAGCTTCGATGCATAATACATAGAAACAGTGAATCTACCTCGACATATTTGATTCTTGCGATTCAACATTTTACAATGAGAATATCTTTAAAATCATTTCTCGATTTAAATGTAGGGGAAAAAAAAAAATCATTATCACGTATAGATATATTAATACATCTGTAGTTTCGACCATTTCATTAAACCACAAATTTGATTTCGTGTGAATACGATTTGAGTCTTCAGTAATCCCGTTATTCCTCTCTCATCCTCTTTCCCACCCACTCGATCCCGAGAATTTACTTCCTCCCACTTTGCTCTATACCTTTTCCTCTGACGTCTGCATTTATCATTTTATTTCACGTCCGTTTCATTTTTTCACTTCCGTTCTGGCTTCGAACTTGCAGCGCTTCTGATTCTCGGCAAGTAAATAAAATTTGCTTGTTATATTTTTATATCTCTCTTCATGTCTTTTTTTTTTTTCGTGTCAATTAAAGATAACTAGCTAGATCCTATGATGAAATTAAAAATTCAATTGTATCAATGTGATAATTGATCAAGAAGGACTGAAGAGAGGAAAATGGGAAAATAAATGATAGATATTTTGCCATTTAAGGTATTTCGATAAAAAAAAAAAGATTCAGGTCGTTTTTAAATAAAGTTATGATTTTTTTTTATTAAAAATCCATACTACTTTCCTGCATGTTGATTAATTTGTCTTTTATTACTTTGAAAAACTAACTTTACTTTAAAATTTTATTTTTATTAAATCCGAACATACCTGATACTTTGATTAAACATGTTTAATAGATGATTATATATTATTTTTATTATTTTTATCTATTATATCAACTTTCACACCGAGTTGAAAACTTGACAAAGATAAGAGAGAGAGTTGTCAGCAATATACTGTACCCTGAGGCTAAGTACGTTCTGCCCACTAATCAAGGGTTTATTTTCTCTCCCTTTTTCTACTCGTCAACCCTTTTATTCTTTTCCTAATTATTTCTTTCTCTCGACATTTTTTAATTGCATTAAATCCACTGTATTCTATTTCGCCACGAACAAAAAATCCAACAAAAAAATTTCATTAAATAATTAAATGAAAATGCTATTCAATATAAATACACTAATTTATTATTTTTTTTTGTTCATAATCCTATCAAATCATAAAAGTGTGGCTTTACAAAGCTGCTTTGAACAAAAGTCACAAGCTTATTGGACTCTTTGATAGTAACAGCAAATCGAGAATAGCAGTTGGTATCAAATGTCAGTGGCAAGAAGCCTAGAGAAATGAAGCTCCTCCCTAAAACCGCATGGCCCCAGGTGCTTAATTAAATTCAATCGAATCAATCATCGTTTGCTCCTTAGATTTCAAGTATTTTCCCCCTCTCCCCAGATGTCATGATTTTGAAGTAACAATTTAAAAGACATTAATTTATAAAATAAAATCGTAAGGTAAAGAGACTGATGAAAAAAAAAGATTACTTGGGAGAAATAAAATGTTGAGGGTAAGTTGAAAAACGAATGAACTGAAATGTAAGGGACTGGAATTCTTGAATCTCACGATGGCTTTTATATATACCAAGACTGCTGTCTGCTGTTGGCGCACTGAATTAAATTTTTTAACGAGCTACCTTGTCTGTGACCTCACCACGTCCACTTTTAACTCCAAAGAGAAGTGACAGAGAAATCAGAGAGATTTATGAAGGGGTCAACTGTCGAATAATAGATATCTCGACATTGGTAATTACAGTCAATAGACTAAACTCACTTCTTTAACAAAAAAAAGTACTGTAACTATTATGGCTGGCTATTTACTGGAGAGTTGGATACCAGCAATAACAAGGTTGATAAAAATAGCCATGGAAAATGGACAAAACCACCCTAACTAATGATTTCTCCAACTTTTAGACCTCCTTCACTCCTTGAGACAAACTTTCTGCTCGTTATTTACCACGAAACTATTTTGCAATTTAATGTCTTCTCTATCTTCATTTCCATTGGAAAATTTCTAGAAATAACATCTAGAAAAAAACACTGTATCCACCCTTAATTCATTGTAACTCATCGAATATTTATTAAATATTTTTCAACACCTATTCAAAAAAAAAAAAAACTGGGTCTGAACTTAGTTTGTGCCTTGACAACGAACTTCACATTAATTAAAATCCGTAATTTTTTCATCTTGTAATTATTTTGTTTATAAAAAGTTGCTATTGTTATAAACTATATAAAATATCATCCATTCGTTTTCCTTTTTGAATGATAAATAATATTGAAAATTGAATCAATGTACAAGTAAATTTATACATCATTTTAATTTATTTATTTTAATGCATTTTTTATATCAATTGGACTCTACAAGATAATCGTAACAAAGATTGTATCTTCTTATACACAAATAAATAATCGAAAGACATTGTTTTAATTTCCAATCATTAAAGTATGAAATTAAACTCACTTTAATATTGAACAGAAGACTTATCTTTCAATTATTATTCGGAAAACAAAACTTTTATTTTTAAATAACTCTTTTAATTTAGTTGAATTGTTATTTTAATATTATTTAATTATTTTGCAAGAAAGTTATAGACAGTTTTATTGAAATATTTAATCACAAAATCTTAAGCTGATAATCAAAAGAATATTTTGTTTTTAATTTAATTAATCGTAAATAATTACTTACTGTTTTCTAATACAGATAATACTTTTGTATTCTTCATCGTCGTTGTCGTAAAATTCATGAAAGTACTCAGTTTTATTATCCATTAATATCAACTTTTATTAGATAATTAAAATATCTTATAATTTAATATTCCGGTACTTTCTCTATTGTCATACGGGAATTGGAAAAAAAAGGTAAATAATGATACCAGGAGGTGAAATTCGTCTCAACTTTCAATTCTGCTTTGTTCTTTATGAATAACATTTAATTCTGAATGCGGGTCGTTGATGAAACACTAGTTTGTACTCGTTTTGTGATGAGAAGATAATTATAACCCGACTAAGAGATACAAAAAATTCGGTTGAATATATAGAAAAATAAACATGAAAATACATCAAGTGGATTAATTGAAAAATGGAAAAAGATTAAAACATTTGTATACTGGATTTCGAGGAATACTTTCATGCTTTGTTATAAAAAAAATTCCGGTTATCATGCAGCCTTTTCTTCATTATTTACAAAGCTCGATTTAAAATGATGCGTATGCCTGTGTGTGTGTGTGGTGTGTGTGTGTGTGTGTGTGTGTGTGTATAAATAGAGAGTGAGAGGGAAATAATAAATGGTTGTGAAAATAAATAAGCACAGAAAAATTGGGAGTTTAAAAAAATAATAAAAAAACTAAAAATATTTTTTTTTAGAGTTTTAAATTGTTTTAAAACGCTAAAATGACTTTTAGTATTTTGATGTTAAGGGTGTAGAGAATTGCATGTATAATCTCAAAAAAAACTGAAAAAATTGGACACCATTTTAACACACCTCAGATTAACACTGTACCGAGAATAAACGTGGCTAACATCATATTCAGTCGTTTGTTAATTGATGCACAGACAATGACATATATTTATTTAACTATATATAAAATATTTGAAACAATATACCATAAAATGCATGTAATACTTGGTTTGTTATTAATAGACATATTAATTTATTCGACTCATTAATTCCTTCAAATTTCCTGTAATTTGTGATTTACAAAATTTCTATTTGTATTTGTATATGAAAGTAGCCGGGTAAAATGTATCCATAGAGATACATTTATTTAAACTCGAGGGAATGATTATCAATCCTTCGTAATTGCGTGGGACTGGAGTTTGGCTGTTGTGAATTACATGAATGCGAGTCGTTTCGACGCAAACTCACCATACTACCACAGTCATTTAAATAATTACATTTACTGCCCGTTAATTTTGAGGTACACCACGATATATGTCGAACCAATGATGGATTCTAAACTTTTTTTGCTCCTTCTATATCATGCTGTCGAAATAACCTTTATCTATACTACTGTACAGTTGAACTACTTCAACGTCTGACTAAATTTACACCTTTCTACTAGCTTTACTATTTATCTATTTATTCTTCTAGAATATTCAAAATATTCCCACAAAATTTCCTTTTGTTTATTAAAAAGCTCCTTTTACAGTAATTTATCAATTATGATTTAAACAAAATAATTTAAAAAAAAATTTATCTTCAATACATTTAATTAAATATTAATTATTTGATTTATTTCAGCGAATTTTTAAAATGAAAAAAATAAATAAATTCAATGTTTACTTTTGGAATAAAAATAAGTTTAATTAACTGACATCAATAAAATAATATAAAGTATTCGAAATAAGTAATTAAATGATTGCTATCAGCTTTAATTGATCGCCACAGCTATTATTGGTAGTTGGAACATAATCAACTGGGAATCGGGGTGCTATAGATTCTCGTTTTATCGTGGTTCTCTCAGGGCAGACCGCGCATATAATGTGTCGGGTATAACGTGGGTAACGAGCCGCGACCGATAGCTATGTGGTCCTTGCTGTGTAGAAGGTGTACTCCTCTTGCCTACCATAATGCCAGTTTAAACCGAGTGCCAGCATGATTGAGAGTCTCTTTACTTTCTCTTGCATGTTAAACATGTAACCCTCCACTGTTTTTACCCTAAAGCATCTAAATTACTTGCCATCAAGTCAGTCGTCAACATTGTTACATTTCGTATGTGACGTCAATTCGCTGATTTGAATCAAAGAGAAATCATGCTAATCATTTTGCTCATACAGGCATAAGGGTTCAAAGTAGTATAACTCAATGTAACAACATTTTTCAACAGTCTGATACAAAAAGATCATTTTATACGATGTAATTTTAGCAAATTTTATGGAAGATAAATAGGGGAAGAAAATGTTAATAATTTTTAATGCGTTGATAAATTACAACAATTAATAAATAAAAAGCGCCATAAGTGTTTTTAAGCTTATTTCAATAAATTGGTAAAGAAATTGGTTATAGTTAACAAATGGCATTCTTAAATATGCCGAAATAAATATTGGGTAACTAGAAATAAATCATACATTTGAGATTTTGAGTTGAGACAAATTTTTATTTCCAATGATAAAAGAGTGAATTATAATTTAGCAACATTTATTTACAGCAACCAAATCTATTTACATCAATACATACTTTGACTCAACAGATCTGAGTTTAATGAGCTACGACTATACTTGTTAATATTTACTAAAATTTATTATTAATTAATAAACATTGTTCCGACGGACACAAATTCAATACATTCAATTCTTGATAAGCGAATTAAAGTAGTCTTAACACAAAATAATATTTTTATCTTTTTATATTTTTAAAAAAATATTTATCAAATTTATATATACAACGGATGCACATGTTGGATGTCTATAATTCTCTGTTCTTATGTTCACGAAATGTACTAAAAACCATTTAACAGAATATGTCAAACAATGTTGTTTCACGAATGTTTATTTAAGTGGAACATAAAAAAGTGTTTGTCAAAAGGATGAACAAAAGAATGAGTTATATCAAGAGTTATTGGACATTTGTAAATTATAAATTATTATGCAAACTTGGGGAAATCGAAGCGAGTGCTTAATGCAGCTGACAAACAGGTGAATGCGAGAATTACTAATAAATTTCAAGCGATACCCAGTGTACGAGGTGGAAATGGTTGAATGTCGACGCGTATCGCATGAATCGATTCAAACCGTCGATACAAAATATATATCTCTATATGGCATGAATATAAACAAACGTTGTATGCTCGTACATCTTTACTTTACTGTTTCCGCGTTGGTAAACTTTTTCATACAATATATCTGTATACTCTTTAACATTATCACTGCTACATAAATAACTGAATAATCATTCTTTTCGACTTCGCTTAATAGAAACATTTTAAAAATACTCGAAATATGTTACTACTTGTTAAAATATAGATGTAACATTTTCGATTACAAATAAATTGGAGCTTCTCTACTTTTTATCGTGATTTATTTATTTATTGGATAGATGTAACAGCTTCAACCAATTCTAGGATCAGACAGGTTTCATAGGTGATTGAATAATGTCCTGTATAAAAAAAAATTCGTTCTCCACAGGTTCCCTAGTGAGACAGTTCCCCAACGTTCCCTTCGTGGGACTGTGGGAAACGTTTAGAAAACGAGATTTGCTAAAATTAGAGCAATATCCAGTTTTACCCCATTTTAGGAGGGAAATAATTAATTTTTCTAGGCGGTGCCCCGATTCCGCATTTCTACGCATCGAGACGAAGAAAATGAGTCCTCGATCATCGAAATCGGACAACTTTGATTTTTCGACCCAAAAAAATGGCAAGTGGTACCCCTTTCCATTTTTTTAGGCCAAAAAATAAAAGTACTCCGATTTTCAAGTTTGACCACTCATTCTCTTCGTCTTGATGCGTAGAAATGCGGAATCCAGACACCGCCTAGAAAAATGCACTTTAACACCCTCAAAATGGGGTAAAACTGGATACAAATTACAAATCATCATCTCCTTGACTTTAAACTCCTATAACTCATGAACGGATGGTCTAATGACCGTTTTTAGGGACGTTTTAGGAGCATTAAAATCTAAGCTATCTGACGATATCCATATATTCATTTTAAAAAAATTTCTTCACCCTTAAAATCGCTAAAATATAAAAAAAAATCACATTTTCTTGGGAGTATGCCAACTATTTTGGCAATTTTGAGGGTGAAATAAATTTTTTAAACGTTTTTTATGAATATGTATCTTTAGCTTAGATTCTAAAGTTTCCAAATACTCCTCAAAAATCATCATCTGATAATTTTTCCACGAGTTATAAAGGTCCAAAGTCGAAAGTAGATGACTTTTTTACCCTGACTTCGACTTTGGACCTTTATAACTCGTGGAAGAATTATCAGATGATGATTTTTGAGGAGTATTTGGAAACTTTAGAATCTAAGCTAAAGATACATATTCATAAAAAACGTTTAAAAAATTTATTTCACCCTCAAAATTGCCAAAATAGTTGGCATACTCCCAAGAAAATGTGATTTTTTTTTATATTTTAGCGATTTTAAGGGTGAAGAAATTTTTTTAAAATGAATATATGGATATCGTCAGATAGCTTAGATTTTAATGCTCCTAAAACGTCCCTAAAAACGGTCATTAGACCATCCGTTCATGAGTTATAGGAGTTTAAAGTCAAGGAGATGATGATTTGTAATTTGTATCCAGTTTTACCCCATTTTGAGGGTGTTAAAGTGCATTTTTCTAGGCGGTGTCTGGATTCCGCATTTCTACGCATCAAGACGAAGAGAATGAGTGGTCAAACTTGAAAATCGGAGTACTTTTATTTTTTGGCCAAAAAAAATGGAAAGGGGTACCACTTGCCATTTTTTTGGGTCGAAAAATCAAAGTTGTCCGATTTCGATGATCGACCACTCATTCTCTTCGTCTCGATGCGTAGAAATGCGGAATCGGGGCACCGCCTGGAAAAATTAATTATTTCACTCCTAAAATGGGGTAAAACGTTTCTGAAACTTCATTAATTCAAAATTATTACTGCCAGACTAAATATTGACTATTCTTCTGAATTTCACTGAAATGAGTAACAATAAAGATTCTAAATATTTTCAATGTAAACATTGACTTGTGTTATCGAATTGAGAGCAATAAATAAATGAATGAATGAATAGAGTTCAAAATAATTGTCATTTTTATTGAATTTAATTGGAACATCATTGCCAAATACTTTGATACCATTGAAATATCGAAATCCATATAAATAAAATTCGACATTTTATTTCAGAATTATGTGTAAAATTATTAATAAAAAAATTTTTTTCACAATAAAGATCAAATATCAATTTTTTCATCAAAGCTTTCAATTTTATTTATTCTATGAGGACTATAAATTATGATTATAGTTAATATATTTTTAATAATATTATTTATTATTTATTACCTCTCCGGTATTTATGAAATTTATTTCAATTTTTTTTCTGCTGCATTGATAATTAACCATGCTATGGATCAATAATTTGCACATTAAATGCTATACGGTGCTTTAATAGCTAATAGATCCATTCATTTATTTGCATATGTCAGGGGCTGACTAAATATTTGTTATTCTACTTATCCAAACTTACCCTCTTCAAATACAAAAAAATTAAATATTTCTATATCACGCGAATGATAAATATTGTTTTTACACTTGAACACTGTCGAATAAATAATATCGGAATGATAAAAAATTTTTTATTAAGAATGAAAGGATATCAAATAGGACACAACATAATCAGAGTTCTTGGAATAACTAAATACGCGACGATCTCTTGAAATGAAAAATATTTACTCCTTTTTTTTTATATGATTTTCTCATTTTTAGTAATTCAAATTCTTCATTTATACGGTATTCTTAATATGAACTATTCTGAAACATATTAAAAATTTAAGCCGTTTCTGAGAAAATACTCGATTCGAAAAAGAAATATTTATATCTTGAATCTTTTGAACCAACATTCCGTGCTTTATCATCATCATTCTTCTATTTCAAATCATTTTACTTTATTTCTTCTACTCAATAACAAAGAAAAAAAAAAACTTTTTAATCACTGATGTTAACTTTTGATTTTTAAAAATAAAAAACTTTTTTTTTTTATAACTTTAAGAACATTTTTTAACATAAAACTGAAATTTGTGCAAATTTTTTTACGACTTTAATTAAATTAAATTACCAGTTTGACCGACAATGAAAGTTACAATGCTGAATAGTTATTAAATTTTTCTCTAGTTTCAAAAAAGTAGTAATTTTGAAATAAAAATAATTTGTTACAATATTTTATTTTGTACAGACATAAAAATAGGTCTTGACATGGATAGAGCAGTAGAACATCTCAAAGGGAGATTTGTTACTCATGAGAAAAGATTGAGAAAAAATTTCCACTAGATATCTGTGAGGTTAGAGAAATGAGTGAGATGGACTAATATATAGATAGGAATTCCTTTTGGTGAGTGTAGAATTTCCATCGGGGTCTGTTAAGTCTTTAAGCTGCTTACGATTATTCTATTCTATCTATATAAATGCAGAGAGGCTCGTGTCCGTCCGTCCGATGTGTTGCGGCTTCTCAATTCGATATGAAATTTTCTTCTTTTTTTTCGTTCTAAATCTCTTCCTTATCAAGTAGCCATTGGACGTAGCTGAGGCGTAATCAACTAAAAATAAAATTTTTGAATAATTTTTTTATTGCAGTTTCTATAGATTCATTGCAAATCCAAGTGTTCAGAAACTAAATCAAAGGCTTTTTTTTTAAATAAAGTATATTATAGCTATTTTTAACACAGGTGATTGATATTTTTTAAATATATTATTTGCAAATGAGCATTTTATTTGATGATTTAACCATTTATTCTATCCATCTAAATATTTATAAATTTATTTCATTTTTCTACTTTAAGGCGATTTTAAACTTGTGGCCGGCAGTGTATATACGATGACGATTATCAAGCAAATAAAAATAAGCTTGAGCAAACAAGAATAATTTTTCAAGGTTGATTTTTGCGTGTTTAAACACTCGTGACAGAGTAATGACAACGGGAGTTGCCACTGCGTTTACGCTTAACCTAGCGTATATTTGGCCATTGGCCACCCATACTCCTGTGATACACTGCGGGTATATGTAAGCGAGAATCCTGTAGCCTGTAGGCTATAGACCAGATGCTGAATATAGTGGATATGACATTATGAATGTATTTCTACCAAGCACCGACAGGAATATATATCTGTCTATGACATGTTCTTAATGCATATCGATATGGAATTTGATACTATATACATCCTACTGTTTTTTGTTGTATTTTGTTATCCTAAAATCTTCCATTTATCGTAATACATATACATACTTGTATTTTCTTTTAATATAAAATAGAATGTCTGACCAAACAATTTTTTACTACTTTTTTTGTACGTTGGCTTTTTTTTCAAGCAAATATGAAACTTTTAACGAATAGATGGAGTATATGGTCGGTAAAATTGGTCAAGTTCTTTCGGAATATCATGAATAATAGGCTAATTATATAGCAGAACTTCATCATCTCCAATTTCAATGGCAACAACATACCCTACGCGACATGAATGCCGTCCGATTTTGTTAGTTTTTTTTTTAGGTTATGCATGCAATTCCCTATACTTTCCTATAATTCAAATAACTCAAATTAAGGCCGTAAGAGGGACGGCGGAAAGCCACGATAAATGCAACTATGAGAAATAAGAAATACCGCACTAGTGCAGAAAAGCTTAATTATTAAACGGTAAATCGATAAATATCGAATTCATTTGAATTTAAAAACCTTCTTATCACAATTTGCTTTCAAGTTTTGTAATTCCTGTTCAGGTATTGATTCTGCTATTTGATATAAAGTTATTTTCGAATAATTTTTAATCATACATGTTTTCAATGTAAAGAAACATGTAGAACTCGAGTAATGTCATCTACCTCGCCTATTCTCATGTTAAACATACATGGAATCTATATCGACGATACTTGTACATCTATTTAAATGAACAAAATATCAACTATACTAGGCATGCTTTGTTCTGATGATGAAAAGGTCTTTCATAGTGTGATTGCGAAATCACTGATCAGACGTGTTCATTTGGAGACTGATCGGGTACACAACTTTGTTTATCTGGTATTTTTTGTACAATCAATATTTGGTTCAACATTTTCTGAATAAATCGAGGAATTACTGGAGATTAAATCGCTTTTTTTTATACTAAAGAAGCACTATTTTATCTGTCTTCTTTTTTACTTTGTTTTTATCTCGATCAAATTTTTTTCATGGATTTATTTCATTACAGAACTTTCATTAATTTTATTGATTATCAGGAAAGATTTTAATTTATTTTTAAGTATAATCATTTTTTCTTTTATTCTTTTTCGATATTTTTGTTTTTTGGTCTGCATATCAGGAAGGAAATGATAGAAATAAATAACCGAATGAAGAATTTATTTTATATAACAAATTTTTTCATATTCAAAGATAAAACGAGGAATATTTTTATTTACTATTGAAATGAAAAGCCGATAGAATAGCAAAACAAAAGGGATAATAGATATTTTTTCAATGAAATATAAAAAAAATATTTTTATCGTTCGTATTGGTGATTGAGTAGGATTTATGAGGATGGTATTTTCTCGAGAGATTGTTATTTGCATGAAGAGGCATTGTGATTTCAATTCTTCATGACAAATCAAAACTCGACATAGCGATGAGTACATCAACGTCAAGACGTAAAGTTGAAAGGCAGCGTCACTGAGACTAGACCCCTGGGGAAATCGTTAGAGCGTAATGCAGTCAAATGTCATATAGGTAGCTATCGTAATTCAGTGTACGAATGGTGATGCCATCAAATGCGAGGACATTATATAGTGTCGAGTAGCAGACCAGCAGGATGAATGGTGAGGTACGTTGAGAGTAGCACAGTAGGTTGGGAGAGAAATAGGGTAGCAATCGTCATTTATGTATCGTCAGGTTGGAAAGTGAGTGGCTGCAGGTCTCAATGCATGCACATGGACCAGAGTTAAGCTGATGGAGAGGATGAATGTATCCATGAACATGGATGGTACGATACTGTCATTGATGCTGGAGAGGGTTGGTCCATCAGATGCACACGCACATATGAGTGAGCCCACACACGAATCAAGTGTGTGCTAGACCTAACTCGAACATCCTGGAGGCTGGACACACCATAGACACAAACACCACCCGATGTAAATACAAGCACAGGTTTGTGCATTTGTGGTGTGACGCCCAAGCCAGTGTGTGTCGTTCTACGTAATGAATAGGACATAAATCTCTTGAGGCTCCAACAAAACCGACCTACCCAGTGGTGCTCAGTCACGTAATGTGGAATTTACATGAACATGCAAAATCCGTGTAATTAATATTTTAAATATAATGATACAGTACTCAAAATTAATTGAATCAGTTGTTTATTCATTAACTCGCATAGATTATTTGCCGAAAGGTTCATGAATCATGTGGTGCAGAGAACTATGCACATTAAATAAGAGCCTTTCAACAATTCACCAAGTTTCATACTTTTCAAAAATTCACTTTCTTGCTCCACGACTTTTTCTTTTTTATTATTAATCAGTACTATTTTATTTACATGGTAACATTCTGGGGTTATTCTAAGCTTGTTTTATCAATGGAGAAAGATTATATTTTCTTCTTTGGATACTTAATCCTGAACAGGTGCTGATAACATGTTCCACCATGATTTTTTCTCCATTCCTACGAGCAAATAGTTTTATTAGTAAAATAACTTTTATTTAATCAATTTTTATAAAGCTCCATGATGCTTGAATAGTTTATCAAAACCTGAGTTACTATTTTAAATCAAGTGAAGTATAAAAAAAAAAGTTAGCTCTGCAGAATTCATTCAAGAATTTGAGATATTTTAAATTATTAAAAAATTCAACTTAATTAACGTATGGAGTATCATATTGAATCAGGGAATATTGGCTAAAATAAAGCATGCCAAAAAAACTTGAATATTAATTCAAATATTTCTAAATCAAAATAATGAATGACTTGGAATAGTACAGCAATTTAAAATCGACTCATCATCTAGAGTCTTGACCATGATTCTTTCAATTTTTGAAACGACTCTAAACTAGAGTCATTGAATTATTATTGTTTCTGATCTGGGCCAATAAGAAAATACTGTAATACAGTAGACTGTAAAAAACCATAATCAGACCTATATATCACCATATATTATTACCTGAATTAATTAGCTATATTATAATATAAGAAAAGAAGTAAAACAATTTATTGATCTATCAACTGATAATGGTAAAGAGAGAGAGAGAGAGAGAGATAAAGAGAGAATGGCTTTAAATTGGAAAATAATAGCACGAGTTTCACCCAACAAACATGAATATGTAAAATTCTTTTATCAGTTTCAATAAATTTATGTTTCATAAAGTTGAGAATAGATCAAATCATTTAATTATTGTTGTAATAAATATTGTTAATATTATGAATAACAAATATTTTAATGTATATTCGAGTTAATTGTTTATTTTTTTATCATGAATAATTGAATGTATTGTAATGTGAAATGTTTGTTGTAAAATGTATCATTTTTATAAATGTTCATAACAAACTTTATCATCTGGCTAAAATGAAAATGATTTATATTCATTGTATCATACATTTTTAAACTGCTTTATGAGACACATTCAGCATATTTATTGAGACTGTACACACTGTAATGGAGCTCGTTATACTTTTATGCACAATCATGAAAGTTTGTTAGAAAAGAAATTCAAGTTTAGGAATAGCATTTTGATTCTTATAAATATTTTTTTAATTATTTACACAAATGACTCTGCGACCTTCTGCCAGTCTCCTTACAGCAAATTCAGCAATCTCTAGAAGTATAATCCACGTATGAGTCCGAAAGATAATGAGATCTATCCAACCGGAAATTAAAGTCCACGTTTAGTTCATTCACTTCAACTCGATCCTTCATTTCCGTATCGTTCTAAGCTCCATGACCTCTTGATTCATCAGGACAATATTAATTGAATATAAATCCAGAAAATTCGCTGCTTTTCGTGAATTATTTTACGTTGAATCAAATTTAATTCAGGGTATTTTAATTCAGATAATGAAAAGTACTATAATGAGTATTGTTATTGAATTCTTTACTTTTTTCTTCCACTGGAAAAATCTAAAGAACATTCAGTAGTAACTATTTGGATACATCCTTTTGCTAATTAGCACTCCGGTAAGATAACTCTGATGAAAGAGAAAAATCTTCGAAAGGAGATAGACAATGGTGCCCCATTGTTGGTAACTATGACAAACCGAAAACATTCTCAGACTTTGAAGACATTCAGACATTGAACGGAAGATTAAAGAAAAGAAATATAAAAAAAAAGAATCAAAGTATTCTTTGTAATTTTTTATGATTTAGGAAAAACATCTTTAATTTACGACAAAAAATTCATTAGAAATTTTAACAACCATTGTTCCATTTATTTGTTTATTGTAATTAAGAATTAATTATATATTTACAGAATTATTGAGTGTACAATCAGAAATAAAAATTTTTTATACAAAAAAATGTTTATTTAATCAATAAAAAGATTAAATAAAATATTTAATTGTGAATATTAATCATTTTTATTTTTTTAATTTAAATAAAGCTGCAATGCAATATTTTGATAATAATATTATAAATTATATTAATGTAGAAAAAAAATTATTGATAAAAATTTTTACACTTTACTGATTAAAATAATTCATAAGATGAATAATATTTTATCTAGAAATTTTTAAAATAAACTTTTCTCATAAAGGAACAAATTTCAGCATAGATAAAAAATAATTTTCCCTCGAGCTGCAACTGTTTAACTTTTAAAACCTAAGGGAAAATTTTAATAAAGTAGTCAGGCATGTTTCTTATTAAAATATTAAGGTATTCTAAAAGCCAAAACTCAGTTGTAGGGTAAAACGTCAACTGTCATAATATAAAAAGGATCTTTTGACATCGACTGACAGTTAGCTTGAACTTACTTGGCCTGTATATTATGTAGCACCATCCCTTCTTATGAGCATAACTCATCATTCTCTTTCTCGTTTCATTTCTGAATTAATTTTGTACTCTTTAGTACTTGACGTTCCCTAAGGTTCTTACGTAGAATCTAGTTAATCTTTTGCAGCTTCGTTTCTTATTCCATTTTTTTCTTCCTTTTTATTCATGAAAAATGTATTTTAGATACTAAATCTAACATCTAGCTATTATCAGCTTTTTTCATTAACTTTTAATCATGTTTTATTATATTTGGAAGTAAAATGTCTTAGTTGCTCCTAGACAAACACGAAAAAAAAAACAGATAATTAGATTATATCGATTAGACTAATACCCGAGATATAGAATCGTTATTTTTGTTTTTGCACTGTAAATCCCAAGATTTCATAAACGTCTTAAAATAATACGCATAAAGTGTGTTCAATGTAAAATAAAAATTATACAGCATTTATAATAATAAAGGAATAAATTAAATAAATTTTCGTCATTTTTATTGATAAACTCTTTATATTTTTTTCTCTCAGTCAAAGTATTGTATAAATAAAAAAAAAATTAATATTTCTCTATTTTTTATCTTTCAAGTAGATATCGAGATAACAATTGGCAAAAAACGTGACTAGATTTGTCTGTGGGTCATTGTCTCCAGGTTGTCTTTGATGCCAATATCTGTTGAGTCGTATCAACTCTCGAATCGATTTTGTAAGTTACCGATACTCGTCATTCTACTCTCTGCCGTCTTATACCAACCAATCTAATTCCAAATGAGACTTAAATGTACTCGAGATAGTTCTAGAGATGACAGAATAGATCATAGCAATTGAATTTTACTGAAATGAAAAGAAAAAAAATAATACCAAGCTGTATGCTAATTTGATTCTTTGATAGGTATGATATTATTTGCCGATTTTTCTGACGATGAAAAAAGAAGGATGGAGATGAAAATCCTAGAAAAATCGTCCTGACAAGAATTTTTGAGGAATTATGGGTTTAGATGCTTAAAATGATTTTTGTTTCGTCTAATTGAACCATTACGGATTAATTCATCTATTCGGGTCAGCGACTCGTCCGGTTGCATCGGAGCTCAACAAACGTTGCCAGGGGTGAAACAGAGAGAGAGAGAAGAGTAATCGATCGAGTTGCGCGTCCACCACGATACGCCAGAGAGCGGATCAGACTAATTTTGGATGAACGACGGTAGCCGCACCAACTATCTACGTCATCCCCGGAAAATAGTGTTTATATCATTGTCATACGAACTTCGACATTTTTGCAGTAAAAAATATAGAATTGAATGAAAAACGATATTTTTAGATTTTTATAGCAATCGTAATTAAAAATTTTATTCCACCTGAAGTATCATCAAAGTAGCCTTGAATTTCGAATTTTGTCATTTATTCAAATTAATTTATTTAAAATAAAAGTAAATAAAATAATTTCATTTACATACTAGGATCTCTTAGAGATAACATTCAATCATTTTTAACTCCCATGATTGTATTTAAAATAAAATTTTATCGAGTTAATAAAAATTTAATTAAGAATTCGAAGTTTTTAATTATCATTTTTCTTTTTTTATCTTTACAAGACAAATATTTTTCTAATTGAATAGAACTCAATAGAATTTTTTAAAAATAAAAATTGAATTAACGAAAAATATATTAGCTGGAGTAATTAATTTTTGTAGATTGAAAAAAAAAATTTTTTTTATTCTTAAAAATAAAAATTCCAACGATTTTACAACGATTTATGATTATTTATTTTTCGTTTCGCTTAGTTGCGTGATAAAGTAGTAGAGTAGTTATTAAACTCGTACACAATACGTAATAAAAATGAGTACACATTTAAAAATGATGCTAACAAAGGGTTAAAAAGTGCACAAAGTATAAAAGCTCATTTACCCTTTCTCCATTCAATATCTCATTCGCACAGGTGCTATGTGCTATGATGGCAAAGTAAAAACTAGACTATCCAAGTGCACGACGAAAGTAGAAGCTCCGTAACGTCCCAGGGGTAACATTAACCTCAAGAGTGAGGCCCTAACTCTCGATAGCCTCCACTCGAGACGAGTATTCTCAAGATCAAAAACGCCTTTTCCTTGTGCACTTGCATTTGTATTCATGAATACTGGATTATATCGTTGTGCACATCGTTTTGCAAGTGACGCGTTGCATTGTAATACAAGTCACGTGAATAAGGGCCTTGTTGAATAATATTATAGGAAATGCGTCAATAGTTTTACGTGCAGTTGGAAGTTGAGCAACAAGTGATGTTATTAGATAGGTGAGCAAGTAAATGGTGAATCATAATGCATAACTCTTGGTCCTTTCCTTGTCTTACTTCAGTAGTGGAGCCAAGTTCTCATTCCACAACCACCACTCCCTCCGTCTTTTCGCGCCACTTTCCTCTTGGCTTCAACTCACTTTATTCTTTTATATATTCAAAACACATCCATAAATTATTTTCAATCTAGACTTATTTATTTTCTCTTTATCCTCGCGGTTATTAATTCGCAAATTTACCACCACTATCACACTTTTCATATATTATGTTTCATGTCGAGAAAATACGATTCAGTGAAACACTTTTTTTTTCTAAAATCTTGTGTCATTTTCTTTTTATTGTTGATTTATAAATATAAAACTTCATTTGAACTACAGTGAAATGAAGTTACTCTAAATTTTTTATTTTACATACAGAAAAACAACTTTTTTGTACAACAAAAAATTTAATTTAATGGATAAAAACAAATTTCAAGTATTCGTAATAAAATATTTTATTGAATTCAAACAAATGCAGATAATCTTTCTTTAATTAATTCATTACTGCTATTTTTTTTTAAAAAGCGTATTTTTATTGTTATATGGTCTTCAATTCTGACAAAAAAATTCCAATTTTTGATTTTGTTATTAAAAAAAATGTTACTCGTTCACAGCCAATTCTTTTCTCAATGTAGGAAAAAAAAATTTAGATTTTATCTGACTGTCACCGTGATTGCAACAGATGCTATAATCAAGAGGAAATTTTGTTGGAATCATCAAAGCACGATAGAGATAAAAATTCAGATATGATAGTAGATGTAATATCAGCATGATGTCAGATTACTGCTGAATAGTGTCCAAAGGAAATCCAGAAGCTGTTCACTATCAAAAAAGTTGAAAAAATAACTTGGAGTGGGAAGAGAAAAAAATCGTATAAATCGACCTGTTAAATTTAGTTAGGTTTGACTGGTCTCTCATCAAGACTTTGAAAATAAAGCCATTTTTTTATCACCTGTATGAGAAAAATTCGTTCCGCAAACGTTCCTGTTGAAGGACTATGGGGAACTTTTGGAGAACGAAATTGTTTTTTCTTTGCTGCAGCATAACTTAGTTTACTGCTGATAACTCGAGATCTATGAGGCCTATATAAAAAATGAGTATGTCAATGAATTCGTGAGAATAAGATCTTCTTATTGCAATAGTTAAAATTATAATATAAATAATAATTAATGCTAAAATTGAAGCAAGGTCCCGTTTTACCCCATTTTAGGAGTGATATAATTAATTTTTCCGGGCGGTGCCCCGATTCCGCATTTCTACGCATCAAGACGAAGAGACTGAGTGGTCGATCATCGAAATCGGACAACTTTGATTTTTCGACCGCAAAAAATGGCAAGTGGTACCCCTTTCCATTTTTTTTGGCCAAAAAATAAAGGTACTCCGATTTTCAAGTTTGACCACTCATTTTCTTCGTCTTAATGCGTAGAAATGCGGAATCCAGACACCGCCTAGAAAAATGCACTTTAACACCCTCAAAAGGGGGTAAAACTAGATACAAATTACTAACAATCATCCCCTTGACTTTAAACCCCTATAACTCATAAACGGACGGTCCAATAATCATTTTTGGAGACGTTTTAGAAACTTTGAAATCTGAGCTATCTGACGATATCTATAGATGTATTAAAAAAAATTTCTTTCACCCTTACAATCGCTAAGTACCACTTGCCATTTTTTGCGGTCGAAAAATCAAAGTTGTCCGATTTCGATGATCGACCACTCAGTCTCTTCGTCTTGATGCGTAGAAATGCGGAATCGGAGCACCGCCTGGAAAAAATAATTATTTCACTCCTAAAATGGGGTAAAACGTTTTTAAAACTCAACTTATTTAAAATTAATACTGTCGGAGTAAATATTGACTATTCTACTGATTTTCACTGAGTGCCTTATAGATTTTGAGTTATTCGCAGAAAACTAAGTTATGCTGCAGCAATGAAAATTTTTTTCTATAACTAGCCCGAATTATGATTAATTTATTTAAAGTTGGGTAAATATTTGTTTTAGAAATATTCATAATGAATCAATCAAGTAGTTAATAAAATCGTTTACATATTATCAAGAGTGTGAGAAATCTTTCATTTCCGATCAAAATTTATGTATAAAGGCGAGAAGGGAGGGTATCTATTAAAGCAACAGACGTTAAATTTAGCGACTTAGAGTCATTGTATATAAATAAAGAGTTAATAAACAATTTTATCCACATCATAATCTTTTATTGCTTTACTTTCTATGGTAATAGACCGAATAGAGAATGAGCCTAAATTCTTAACTTGAGATAAGCACAAGACAAAGTCTTATTATATTGCGTAAAAGGATCAGGTTAACTTAAAGGAATAAAGTTAGTGAAACATTTTTTGCAAGAAAAATGAATAAAAGTGTAAAGAGAAAGACATGGCGATTTATTATGATTCTCGACAATGTGACGATAGACTTCTTGGTGACTTTGAGATCCAATCTTTCCAAGAACAAGTTCTACTAATTTTATACTTTCTTTTCAAGCCAACTCAATTCTCGTGGCGAACTTTCAAACTTTTCAGGTTTATCTTCTTTGTCGAGAGAAAGTACAAAAATAATTGCAATGTTATTAAACATCATCAAATTTACATTTACAATATTCATTTCAAAAAATATACTTTACCACAAGATGCAAATATTTCAAAGTGTATCATTCGCGGTCAAATCTATTTTCTACCTCTACATATCCCCTTGTCCCTTTTCCAATTTAGACCACGACATTCATATATTGCACTCAAGCTTCCACCTCTTTAACAAGATTCTCCATTTCGTTCTCTTCATGGGCTCAACCACACTTCTCACAGCTATCCTTTGCTATCTCTCTACTCCTCTCATTCTATCTCGTAATGTTTCTACCATGAATCCTCTTACTTTTTTCCCAACTTAAGCCGATCACACCTCCTACGGCGCATTTTTTTACAATTTTCTCCTCGTCGCATTTTCGCTATTTTATCAAAAAAAATTCAGAGCATTTCCCTCGCAAAATACTTTCAGCCTTTATAATACCAAATTATTTATCACTTAAAAAAATTTTCAACTCCATTATAAAATATTTTAAATTACAATTTGCTTTTAATGTGAATTATTGTCGATTCAATTGTAATCTTGGTTTGAAAAATGGACATTAGAAAAATAAGAACATCAAAAAAAGGCTGGAACTATTACATATTTACTTACGAGCTGACAACATAAATATTTCTGTAAGGATTTTATATTCGTGCATCTACTAAAAAAACTCATACTGTCTAATTTGAAGGAGAGATCAATTAAAAGCTTCGATAAAAAACCGTGTTTTCTTGGAATAAATTAGCGGGAAGCATGAATTGATGTTAAGAGAATAGAGTTGATGATTCCAGGTGTTTTTATTTAACCTTCGAAGGACCAGGAAAATGATAAACACAAAGGTGGTGCAGTTTATGTTCAGCAAAATGGCAAATTAATCATTGACACATATTAGTTTAATTTCAAAAATACTTGTCTTGAGGTTAATATAAGTCTTTTCTCTTTCACTGGTGAGAACGTTCTGAACTTGCTGCTCACTTCCACCTCACTCACACCCCCCTCCCGCTGATAATATTTCAATTAACAACGATTTGAAGATAAAACAATTGGTTCCAACTCAAAATTGAGAAGTTAAAGAAAGAAATAAAATCAGGAATGACAATCTTAGTGAAATAGAAATCTTGATGAAGTTGGATTAATAATTAACATTGTTAATATTTAAAAAAATAAAAGCATCAATCAAGTAGCTGTATCTACTTTTAACAGCAACAAAGAGAAAAAATTTAGCTTCGAACGGCACTTTTATTGCTCTGACCACAACTTGAATGACGGACTTTAGTAATCCGATAAGAGTCGAAGTAACATGGAGTCGTGAAATCGTTTTAAAATTCGTGGCAACATTAATGGCCATCTGTACTTTTGCGAGAAAAGTAAAGGGTCGAGTTTAAAAAGACCAAAGCTACGTAGCTTTGAAGTGGCTCGATCGTTTTCTCTCATGGCCTTGCAAACTGCTCGATTCTTTAGCTTCTATCTTTGCAACTCACAAACTTTTCCAGTGTCGTTCTTTCATTTCTCATGAATATTCATCTGCCATTTATTATCGCCGAGTTTTCAATCTCTTTGGTATAACTAACGATCTAAAGATTATCATTTATAACCCATTATTAAAATCATAGTTTAAAATCATAAAAGTGTCTTCTCTTTTTTGGATAATAAAAACATTATGACAAAAAATGCAAAACTGAAATATATGATTTTTTTACTGTAAAAATATAAAGACAATTTTCACTCTATAATTTTCGATGGTAGGTCTAGTGTTTTGAATTTCTTTTCGTTACTTCTATCTAGGATCTGTTCAGCTGTTAACTGAGCCTATCAATATATATCTAGTGCTGAACAGTGCTATTTTTTTTCGGCAGTGCTTATTCCCAAGTCTTTGTAAATCCTTCCATTTGTAACGAATCAGGGAGCATTTACTTGAGACTCTAAGAGCTTTAGATTGAAATAGTTGTATTATTTAGATTGAGCTAATGCATGCTGAGCCCTAAAGCTGGATACCATACGTCCATATTGGCTTGATGATAATTTTGTCAATCAAGAGTTTATTTTCTAATTTTTATTGATACATTTTTTTTTCTGATTAAGTCTCGTGTAGACTAAAATACAACCATGAATAAATGATTTAAAAATCGAAGGACAAAAATAAATCGAATTCTCGGTAGAATTGAAAATCTATCTCACTATAAACAAGCCTTATCTTTGTGAAAAAATTTTCCAGCGATCTCGGGCGACGTAAAATATACGTCGAAAAAGAGAAATGGTGTAAATGCAAGTGAAATAACAATAAAGTGATAGTTGTGAGTGTATTCAAATAACTCCAGTAATCGTTTTAAAATGGAAATATAATCAAACATCAGCGATAAATTGTAAGAGTTTTACAGGTAGTAAAAAATAGACTCTGGCTCGGTTATCTCTGTCGTTACTTTGTACTTGCCAAGAAATACCCATGGAGAGTCGTTGGAGAATTTAGTGAAGGCGCAAGTTTCCGCGATGAGTTTTATCGCCTTCTCTCCACGTTGTATCGCACAATCTCCGTTGGCCGAGACTCTTGTTTCTCGTTATCCTTTTTTCTCTTCTGCTACTTCCTCTCTGACTATTTTTGTTTGTATTTCGCGGTGATCTTTCCACCGGAAGCGGATGTCCGCGCCGTGAAAAATGGCCGCCACTTTACTTCCGGGTCGTAGTGCAACCTCCACTGCCACACTCTCTATCCCTACTCTTCATTCTCTTGCTGCGTATCATCCAGCCCCTCCTGGTTAGTGAGAGATACTGCTTCACATCTATCCAACTCACTCTTTACCCTTTCAAACTACGCTTTTCCTCCCTTTCAATCCCTCGTCAAGTATCCAGTATGTAAGCTTAATGCGGTATGCACACGTTTTAGCACCAGTGGCTTCATATAATCCTACTCCCCTTCGTTGCTCTAAATTCCCTAATTTTTTTCTACTCTCTTGCCAATTTATTTTATTTTTATTACATTTTAAGGGTCGATGTACTACCCGTTACCAAAAAGTGGAAATAGAAATGTAAAAAAATAAAATAAAATCATAATAAAAAATTTTTATTTGCAAAAATGTCAGAATAAAAGGTTGCAAATAATGAATATAAATGAACAAATAAATAAAATTTACTTTCAAAAAGTTGTATTTTTTATCTGAAGAAAAAATAACATTTGATGGAAGAGGTTTGTTTATTCATAAGCCACAGGGCTTTTTTAAAACTGAAATTTTTTTTAGAGTAATTTTGCAACTAAAGCCCTTTTATGTAAATTTAAACCAATTGATCTTTGAAAGCTAACATCAATTTATATTTTAGATCATTTTTAAAACCTATAAAGCTTCTATTTGGTAAATATATTATGAATGCAACGAATATAATAAAATTGCTCCAAAAAATAGTAAATCAATTTATGCTTGATGTAATGAAAATTTTAACGTATGAATTGATATAAATTTGGAAGAGATTTGGAGTAAATTTATTTAATTGATTAAAATGAATAGTAAATTATGGTAAAGTTTTTAAAAATAATTGTATATAAAAAATAATTATTATGTATTACATATAATATTACACATTAAATGAATAAAAAATATTTTCTTTTTATTTAAAAATATAGTGAGTCATTTGTTTTATTAGCTTTTATTCACCTCCAAAATGACAACTGACAATTTTTCATCAATTATTTCATTATCCTTCGCTTTGAACTGCATATTTTTTTTTTTCAAACCTGGTCATGTGTTACTTTTCCTTTTTTTTTTAAAGTTCAACGTCCTTCAATGGCTGGAAAAACCTGCAAAGTTAGATTCTATCCAGATTCCAGTGAAACTTCAATTTTTTTCAATATCTAGCCTCCCCATCTGCAATCCTTTGATCTAGGGTTGATCGATGAGGTTTTAGAAATATTAAAAAAGCAAAAAAAAAGTAGTTGAAATGTTTTAGATGGCCTTTGTAAGTTTTAAAACAAGGAAAATGTTCATGACATTTAGAGATGATATCTAAAATGCACCAGTAATGAGACTGGCTCAAACAATTGACATCTCTAAGTTGTTTGAATCAATTATTTAGGTACTTCATTCTTTCGGGACTTTTCTTTTTTTTTTTTTTTTTATCATATACCAGACTCCTGGGAAAAGGTGTTGACATTACAAGTTTCAATGGCCTGAATATCTTTTGTCTTTGTGTTAACATTTACAGTCTGATACGATTACTTCCGTTTGTCAGAAATAGAAGTAAGTTGAATAGAACCAATGTAGCTTTTATCATTTCGATCCTTTGATCCTTCCACATTGTTTCTACCTTTGTAACATGACCTTTCCGCCTGATGTTTCAGCAAAGTTTCGAGGATGCACTGAAGTGAGAGGCTGAAGACGAGCGAGTGGACGCTGGCAATGGATCCTACTTCGCTACTGCTACTACTTACAAGTAAGTATGAATAAATAATTCATTCTATATTTAATCGAAATTTTATTATAAATATTTTCAACTAAAGTTATAATAAAATTTTTTCGTAAGATTGTTCAACTTGTAAAATCATTTTAATCGTAGATATTGTAAATCAATTTCTACAAGTTTTGAAGTTGCCAAAGTTTGTAACATCAAATTCGAAAGTGTTCAAATCAAAACTTGACTTTTATCTAAAGTAAATTTCAGAAATAAAATCAAGAAAAAGAATTAAAATTTGTGAAAAGAAAGTTTGGGTTTTTTTTTTTGTTCAAAAAATTTATCAAGTTAATAAGTTTTGAGAAAATTCCATTTGACTGAAAAAAAAAGCTAGTCATTTGGAGTGAATTCATCGGACTTCCAGTCTCGTGCACGGTAAATGTAATCTTTGAAACGACAGGTGTGCAAATTCTGTGCAAGAAGAAGGTATATAAAATGGAGTAGTGCCAACAAAAATATAAAATTGGCAGGGATTGAAGTAAAATTCATTATTTTTTTTTCATCAATAAAAATCAATAAACATCTTGGGACACTTTTTAAAAAATATTCCTATCAATAGATAAAATAATTGGATATACTTATTGTGATTGGCTTGTTAAATTTTGTCATCTCAAGAGACCAATGGATTCCATCAAGTAGAAGCTGCAAGTGGAAGAGAAATGATGACGAATAAATTCACGCTTATACGTTTGGTTTGGCAACGAGACCGCTTGAGTCCCTGGACATTGCACGGATGACGAGTAATCGATCACTAGCTCTCTGTAATAAAGAGGTTGCTTCAGTGGTTCTTCCAAAAAGTAGGGGGTTTTTTTCAATTTAATCTCCGTCCATTTTCGTATAATAATAGATGAAAAATAATGAAATGGATATGAGTGGTAGAACAAAGATGAACATGAAATAAATATGAGAGTAACTTGCATTGGATTTTGGAAAATAAAATTAGAGAGAATAAGTGACAGAATTGAGGATCCCTGGGAAGGAGATATCTGCTGGAGGGGTTCGTAATGCTCTCGTGAAAAATACAGACAGTCCCCGCGTTCGTCCCTGTATCGATTTCTGGCCGATGGAGTATCGTGATACTCACACTCTTTTCTACCTCACATTTATTCCATCCCTCTTTGCCTCTTGGTTTCCACCAGTTTTCTCTGTATCCTCTACTTTGTGGAATCCTCATGAGTACATAGACCAGTATATCTAATCATATTCAACTCGTCTACTTATTTTCATCAAACTCTTTTTCTTTCTCTAAAGCTACTACTCATCACTCTCTTTCCCTTGCTCACCCTCTTGGTCTTCTATATTAATTAGCTAATTTACGAGACTTTGAATTTTTTCATTTTTTCCACAGACCCACTGTCGCGAATGTACATGCATTTCCCAAGGGGAATTCACGAGCTTCTCGCTATGGAGGCAAATCCATCATGCGTCTGTAGCACGACTAATCCATCACGTGGAGCTTGTACATATTCCGCTTGGCCCATCATCAATGTTGGGTTATTTTTTTTTCTTTTATTTATTCATGATGCGTTCAATGACATACATAGAATATTTTAGTTATCGAGTATGACGAGAAGAAATAAAAATAAAATCAAGCTTCTCAACAATCAGTGTAGTGATCAAATTATTTTTCACTATTATCACATTCAGGCATTTTTAGCTTTGATTTTTAATTTTAACGCTACTGACGAATTTTATTATTTTTTTTATTCATCTCTTGAATTATAAATTTTAATATGAAAATTTTATATAATTGTTTACATTCATAGTTGTCAAGAAAAAACAGTGCTGATATTACTGTAAATTTTAATTTTAAAAGTGTTTTATTTTAATGCACTAAAAGTGTTTCAAGAATGATTATAATGTGCTGAGAAAAAATTGTCACTATATAAAAAAATGTTCATTTAATCAGTGAAAAGAATTTAAAATATTAATTTGTTAATCTTGGGATTTACAGCTTTTATAGCAAAGCTACTCTTTGTACATTAAAATTAGAACATTATTTAAAAAAAAAATTAATAAATTAAATCAAACGAAACAAACATTTTATTATGACTATTCAAAGTTTTAATTTTATTAATTAAAAAAAATATTACTTGTTAATAGTAAAAAAATTTCCAATGTGTTTATCAACTGGGTGATAGATTAAAACACATTAAGTGTATTGAAATGAAATATTCCGATTTGCAGTGCAATGTTAACAGAATGAAATATAACTATTTCAATATTTGGATATAAAATACAACAATTTTTATTCCGCGAATTTCGGGTGTTGGGTGATGCTTGCTACTAGACCGGATAACCGGATATCAGTGTGTCTTATCCGGCACTCGAGAGCAGTGGAACGATTGGAATGGCGATTTCACCCTACTGAACGAGTAGCATGTGTAGTTGGAGGTGTGAAAATGGATGGAACGCAGTATAGAGAAGGCAAGTTGTCGTTGTGTGAAAAGTAACGCGAGTCACAGTCGCTTTACTCTTCTCTCATAGTTGTTTTCTCTCTGTCTCTTGCTTTTGTCTTTCTGCAGTCAAACTGCAAAGTGAATAAGCAATAACAACCAGCTCACTCGCTCTCATGCATGCACTTGGAACACACGTTTACGTGTTCCTCAGTGTAGTAACGCAATAACGTTCGATTATTGGTAGTCACGAGCGCCATGTATGGGTCTCTTGGTCGTATATCAAAGCCAGCAGTGTACACGACCCCCCCTTTCCACCCTCTGTCAACTGAAGTTTACAGTCTTTGTCACCTTCAAACACATGTAAACACACATACACAACAGCCCCATCGACTATCCATATCTAGAAGATACCAAAAGAAAATGGAGAAGAAGTCTATGCTTTAGATCCTACAGTAAACCCTTTTCACAATTCATCCCTCCTTTTTTCTCTGTCTCATAGACTTGTCGGAACTTTTTTGTTCGCACCCTATTTGTTCGACATTCTTTTTGTTATTTGCCATTCGTTTTATTCGCATTCTGCTATCTCGTTATTTGCTTCGTACCACCACCACCACCACCTCCCTCCTGATTATCCGTCTCTTTATCCCTTTCCTATTATTTTTTTTTTTTTACTTTAACGTTTAGTTCATTTTTTTTTTCATACGTGACTGCACGTTGCCTCGCTTTATTCCGTGGTTAGTCGCACTTTATATATTTTCAAGTCCTCGATTACTTGACGTTTTTTTTTTTTTTTCATCTCACTCGTCTCTTTACTCCTCGACATCCGCTTTCGACTTCCATCGAAAAATTCTCTATTTTTAGTCTTTTTCTATTCGACTTCCAGTTCCTTCGCACCTTTCTTTCCTTTTTCTACTCTCATTTCCGGCGTGTCCTATTCGATCGGGTGAAACGAGTACCGAGAGTAGATTTAAAATATCTCTGGAAATTCGAATACTCTCATTGATCCAAATGCAAGTTCTCCAATTCATCGTTGGATTTGTTTAGAAGCAAATTCTTTTTCTTTCATCATATTTACTATTATTATTATCATTGTTGAATTGATACGATATAAAAACATTCAAGTTGAAGGATTTAATTATAACATAATATTGATATAATATTTATTCCAAAAATAAAACAATTTTTTTTAATAATTCCTTTTAGTAGAGTTGTTAGATAAATTTTTCATGGTAGGTCGAAAATTGGATTTAGATTATTTCTACTAAATAAAATTTATTGACAAGTTACAGCATAGAATAAAGAACGTACACTGAGAAAAAAAAATTATTTCATACAGGACTTATAACTTTTATTGCCAAATATTTTGTTCAAGTTCAAAGTAATATTATAATTCATTCGAGGGGAAGGTAGGATTATGGGCCACTTATAAACGGATGGACCATATTACAGACTGGACCATAATCCTACCTTCTCCTCTATCGTAAAACTATGGTTAATGAATTGTTGTGTTAAATTTATAATTTCATATTTTCTCACTATTTTTTTTTTTAATCTAATTTCTATTGTAAAATGGCAAAAAAATTTAATGAGAAAAAATAATAGCATTTATTAATGAAGATTTAATAGTCAATTTTCGTAGAGCATGTCAATTTTCTCGGGATTTATCGCATATAAATTTTTATATATTTAAAACAAAAAACAAAAAAAAATTGTAATTTAAGCATCAATAAAAGTTATTTTCTCTCACGTTTTTAATCACAAAAATATATTAAAAAAACTAGGTAGATTATATTCACACGTGATTTGATTTTTATTTTTTTTTCTTTGGTTATTGCAATTTTCCATAAAATTTGACCTCTGGAATAGTACAAATGGAAATTGATGTTCGGAGGGAGAAAACACGGCAACTGGCTCTGCTGGTTCATCCACTGCAAGGGGAGAATGCCCGACAAATGGCGTGCCGATATAATCGGCTTACAAACATTCACAGGCTCCTCAATGCGTATGGGATCGGTCCAACGTCATCCTCAAATCCCTCTCGATATTCAGCCAAAGGGAATAAACAAGCCGCATATGGCTAAAGTACCTTTTAGATTGCTTCATACGCACACTTTTTCCTCAATTCTCTCCCTTGCATTCAAACACTTATTATACTAATGCATCAAAACTATCACCAAATTGAAGTGCATCCAACCTCCAACAGTGCCTATTTGTAAGCCAACTATTTCAATGTATTATATACCCTAAGCTCTATTTACCCAGCTCCCTTAATATTTGTCTTAGAATATCTCCAAGTAATGTCTAATTAACTTTATACATTTATATTTCATCCATTCCCCTAGAGGATCAAACTGGCTTCAACGATTTTTGCTGTCTCTGAGAATATTTCGAAAAAAAAAGGAAGAGTGCGATAACAAAAAGTCGAGGATCGATGGGTAGGCGATTGGATGGTGAAAAGCAGTTGGAAGCCACGAGAGAAATACGAGAGGATAGAGAATATAGTGGGTGCAAAGAGAGGGTTGAACTCGAGAGGGCGAGGACCTGTCGGGCGGATTCGAGTGTCTTGTCAATATGTATAGTGTCATCGATGTCTCTCAAGCGAACGCCTACTAGTCCACGTTTTGAGAACGAATGCCTATGTGCATACAAAGAGAGAGAGAGAGAGAGAGTATCTACTTGCACTTGCGCATATTCTCAATATGATCCTACATTAAATTAAGATCAATCCTTGATGATGACTAATTAAATCATTTCATAGTAATTAGCAGCTGAGGCTTTGAGTTTCTGTCAATATCAACCATTTCTTTCTTTAGGCATGACATAAAATTCAAACGAAATTGATAAACTTCATTATGGAGTATTTTGACCATCAAAAAAAGTTCTGTTGATTTTAAAAATCCTACGATGTTGCTATGCAGCAATAAAAGTATTTTATTTTGTAAAAATGTTTATAGGGGATGGTGGGGTAAATTGTAACACGAAGATAACCCGTCAATTAATTGATGTATTAAAAAATATTAATAATTTTTAATGTATTGATAAATTAAAAAATAGATGAACAAATAGTACCCCTTATCTTATTTTTATTCCATTTTTTTTAAAATATTAGAATAAAATAAAATTTTCTTAAAATACTCTAGAGTATGAAACAGTATGCAAGCTTTAATTGAATATCATATCTTACTTTTAAGTTAAAGTTCAGTTTTTGTCATAAAATAAGCCAGGCAAACTGAAACCAAGCTTATTATAAGCTCTTCAGTGTACCCAGTATTACAAATTCAATTTTAAAACCAAAAGTAATGCTTTTGACCAAAAAAAAACTGTGTTTTATCATTTGACTTTCAAAACGACCATAAGTAGCTTGAAAGAAAAATTAAATTAGTCTTCAGTCTAGAATATATTTATAAATAAAAATATATTATCTCATTTTTTAGGGTGTTTATTTAGAATTGAGGCTTCAAGCAAATAATTAGACGGCTTCACAACTTAACAGACGATTTTTTTTTCAAAAAAAAAGACATTGCTGGAACCGGGGATCGAACCTGGGACCTTCCAGTCACATGTTCAGATGTTCTGACCCAAACTAAATTAAAGTATAGAATAATTATATTCAATTTTCCTAGACAAATTATTTTTATATTCGCAATTGTGCACTTGGACATCTTTCAATTATGAAGCAATGGAAATTGATTTTTATTAATAATTAATGAACTTAATGAATGCTATTCAGCATTATCTTTTAAATTCTTATTCTATAGGAGATGATTTTTTTATTGAACATCATCAAGTACACTTATAATTACAAGTGAAGACATGAGAAACAGCTGAATGGTTACAGGGTGGTAGGTTGATATCAAGCATCGAGAAAGGGAGGACAAAACAAATGATTGCGATCATAATCATTGATCAGCCAATAAATAATCGCAGTATGAAAGGATGAGAAGGTAATAACAAGCATTTATTAAAACAATAACCACTTGAGACAATGAATAGACATAAAACAATATGTTGCAAGAATTATTACCCAGTATTCTTACGGAGTTACTTTTCAAAAGTATTGAGTCATATTCAATAGAATTGTCTATTGTCGTCAATCATTTAATTATTAGTGGCAATCGAAGATCTCAACAGAATAAAAAAAAAAAGATGATAGTGTCGTTGTATGTATACTCAGACACAATAGAAAATATAAAAATGACATGCTGTGGAAAAAGACAGAGTGAGACAGACGAGCTGTGAATTCTTTTTCAGGAAAATGGGGGAAAAAAGATAAAGCAACATAAAAAGAAATGAGAGCACAGAAAGACGACTATGTCTCGAGAAAGTAAAAGAGTGAAGAAGTACCGAGTTGAAAAAAGACAGAAACAGAAAAGAAACTCGAGTGGCATAAAGTCGTAAAGAAACGAATGGAAGACGTGAAGGCGAAGTGAAAGAGGAAATCGTGGTATGAAAGGACCAAAAAAAATATGAAGGAATGAGTGAAGAAGACGAAAAGCTCATAACGTTCGCCGAAACTAAAGACCGGTCAAATATTTGCCAACGAGTTCGTCGGTCGAAACCCTTTAATAAGTTTTTTATTGGACTTTCTCTTTGTTTTTCAGTTCAAATCGTAATGCTTTCACCGAATCATTTAGCTTTATTTACATCATTCTTTACTCCATTAAATAGCTATATCCTACCGATTTACATCTTTACGATTAAAATAATCAGAATCGAAAATAAAATTTTTATTCTTCTGTACTCTAATCCTCTATCAATTATTTACTTTTAAATTTTTATTTAAAAACACTGATTAAAAAAATTCACTGTGAACAAGCAATATTTTTTTCAACCAATACAATCAAAATTATGAATAGTCGCAATAAAATATTTTATTGGTTACTTAAAATAATAAAAAATAATTTATTGGAAAAATATATATTTTTATTGTGCGTAATTCTTTTGAATAGAAATATCTGGGTATTGGTTTATTCTAATGTTTTATTTTTTTTTTTACTAAGATCCATGGTGTCTCAGAAAGTAATAATTAATCTAATATCATTTGTATTTAAATTCATTTATTTTTTTGTACAACAAAAATTTTTTTTCCAGTGCATTCTGTCACATTTTTGTTCGAATCAAAATAAACAATTATCCTTACTGTTTATGATATAAATATTTTCAGAATTTTAAATAATTCTCTTTATAAAATATTGAATAAAATTTACAAATAATCACAAATCATTTAAATTGCATTGTTTTTAATAAACAAATAATACTACAGTCCGATACAATAAATTGCTAATATTTACAAATTTATTTATATTTAATATCAATAAATATAACTGAATATTTCTACATACCGAAGCTCATTTATTTGATTTTAAAATGAAAAAGTTATGACTGGAATATTTAAAAATATTAACATGCAAGTTGAGAAATGCATTGACTTGATAAATTTAATCCAATCATTTGCTAACAGAACCAAACGAGAGTCGTAAAAAATTAAAATAATTAAATAAAAAATAAATAATAAAATATTATTATGAATTAATTAAAAAACAAATTTCATTACTGAATTGCTGCAAAAATTTATTGACAAAAATTAGAGGAAAATAAAGGTTGAAATGTGACATTATGTTGAAAATGAAGGTAGTTTTCTTGGTCATCATAGTTGGTTACAAAAGAGAATATTGAAAAAAAGACAAAAAAAAAATAAAAACAAGATTAAAAAAATGTGGAAGGGTTCTCTTTGAGATCGCTAATTAAATTAAAAAGTGCTTCTCTTCGACTGACAGTGGTCGGTGGATGTGCAAAACTATTTTTCCCTAAGCATAGCTCTAGAGGAGCATACGTGTCGAGTCACTGGTCCTTTTGTTTTTCATTTCGAGTTTTGTGAAGCAAAGAATTCATGGCATTTATGTCCCTCTGGTCTTCTTTATCTCTTTCTCTCCAAAAGCGTGAAATCCCAAGGCGTCGTTGTCTTCAGATACTGAGCTATAGTCGGGGAAAGATATAAAAAGGACGTGATGTGAAATCGATAACGTAGATACGAATGTATGAAAGAAGATAAGTTAAAAAAGAAGTGAACATTTCTACGATAGCATGATTCGTATGTTACGGACATTTCTATGATAGAAAATTCGTAAAATACAATCAACTTCTCTCTGTCGAGTTGATACAAAAAACTTTCTTTTTAGAGAAAATGAAAAATAAAAATATTCTCGGGGATATTGTCCGATGATGAAACGTGGCGACAGTCGATATTATAGCCGGAAACCGGAAGCTCGATACTCAATATCCTATGCACGCATCACTCGAGGGTGTGTATATGACTTCCATGTACCTACATCAGTAAATATGCTTTAAATACATATATGCTTATTAGATATGTATAATAGTAGCCAGTTCATTAACTTATTCGTGAATTTTTTCCCGAAGAATAAAAAAAGCTTGAAAAAAAATAGTTAATTAGAAATGCGATACGTTTTTATTAATCTAGATCTTCAATTAGTGGAAATTATAACGCATGAGTGCCGAGGAATTTTCATTAAAAAAAATCCCATCACATTTTCCAGTCTGCTATACTCTACTTTATTAACTAGTGAAAATGTAGTATTATGAAGAATGTAATTCTTCTCTGGAATATAGGAAAATTTATTTGGATAATTTTCATCGAGTGATTTGTATACGAATGATGGTGAAAACAAATCCTCAATCAAAATTTAAATTTTTCTACACATTTTATTTTTTCATCATCGAACAATCACTGTACTATAGTCAATGATTCCATTGACTCAGAGAATTGATGATTAAAAATGAAAATATCCCATTGTTAGCTAGAAAAAATTCAATATAGCAGTTGAATAAATTTTTAAATATAAACCATTTAAAAAAAAAACAGAAAAATCAAATGCCTTGTCCAAAAATAAAATAAAAAAATTTTATTTCCACCTCATTGGGAGGAAATGGTTGGCCTCTGTAACATGGCTGCAATTTATCTCATGTTTGAAACAAATTAAATTTTTTTCACAATTTTATTTCAAATTTTTCTTCTACCTTCCAATATATTTGATCAAATTATACCTAATCCAGTGAATAATTTATTGAAAAATTATTTTAAAAATGCATTTTTCTATCGCTCAATTGTTCAACATTCTATCTGTTTCTTGAATTGATTTGAATATTTACTGATTAAATGGAGTTATTTATTTACAGTAATAAACAAAAATAAAAATAAAAAAAGGACACAACATGTAAATGATTTGCATTCATTTACTTATACGACCCAAGTTTTATTTCCTAATTGTATTTAAAGTTAGCTGAACTTGCTGAAGGTTTGGACAGCAGTTTGCAATGTCTGAGTGGCACAACAGAATTGCATAAATGAAGAACGCAAGTTAAACCTGTTTGTGAGTTTTGATATGCAACTGTTCATCATTTATATCACCGAAAAGTATAGTCAACGAAGTAATATTAATAGATAAATTTAAAAAAAAAATAAATACACAATTGACTTTCTTTCACTTAGTGTAACATATTTCAATTATCTGAATTCTTTTTTTTTTTTGGTGTACAGTTGAGAACTGCTGCTAGAGAAGTTTTGCGACGTATTCACGACAGAAATAAATACCAAGTGAAAAAGACTTGGGTTCTTTTCACAGTAGAAAATAATTGCCAGAAAAATAAACGATTTCAAAGTAGTCTGTATGCCTTTGCTACATCATCGTCTCTTCACTTTTCTTCTACACTGTCATCTTTTCTCGGTTTGTTTGCTGGCCTTTCTTTATACTTGTAGTGTTTTCTCATCATTCATATCTTGATACGATGAATTCACAAATTTACAAGTTTATCTTACGATAAATGGAAAACTTTTTATCTTCCTCCTTCCTTTGAGGTAGTTTGGCATTGACAGGCTCATAGTTGACAATTTTTTTTTTTGATCTGAAAGATCATATTTCTACAAGTTAAAAGAAGAAAAAGATGTTTTACCATATTGTTTAGGAGAATTAATTATTGGAGAAATGAAAAAAAAACCATTACTATGTTGATTACCAATATGTGGATACTAAACAAGTTTTAACTTAAAACAAAATGATTCTAAAAATATTTAATTACGTAGCGGCGGTTACAATAAAAATTGATCGGAAAGTAAATTAACGTGAGTAATGGAGTGACTGACACGATGATAATGGGCAGCGATCGGGCGATCGTGACATGAATGTGAAATCACCTCAGTCTGCATTTTCAGGGCCAGACTTGGCCCATTCATCCTTTCTTCGGTCTACCGGAACCTTTTTCCCTTACTCCGTTTTCTATGCTTTCCACTTTGTTTTTTTCTTTTTCTCCTCCTTCTTCGTCTTCATCTTGAGTCAGGTCTCGCACGTGCTCAGCTCAGAAAAATTAAGCTCTATTCAGCGGTGCTGCGAAGAAAAGTAAAGGTGCCGAGGAAATTAAATTGACAAAATAAGAACGAGAATAAGTAGAGACGTCGTGAGACATTCGCTTGTACGTTTCTGACTGTTTATTTTTTTTCCCTTAGAAATGTCATGACAAATAGAAGAAATAGTAAATTCTTTTTAAACTCGTCTCGAATGTCAAGCGTGTTTCATGAAATTGCTACACTCATCTATGCCGTAAATAATAATTAAATGAAATTCTTGTGATGTGTGTCGAAATAAAAGAGTGAAAATCTGTCAATATGTAATTTTAATGCAAATTGAGTTGTTGAATATAGAAAATTGCTGACTATGGAAAGTCTGTCGTTAATTTTTATTGAACATGTCACATTTTTAACATTTCTTATCATGAGAATACTTCTTTATTTTTAATATCAAATTTTATAATGAAATGTCAAAAATTATTTGACTTGAAAACGTTCCAAGTCTACATCAACATGTAGGCACGAGTCATATTTGTCACACCCCTTCGTACCATCTTGACTTGACGAAGTAAACTTTCATGCAGTATACTTGGGAAATCAGCAAGACTTTCTTGCAAGTCAACTTTCCGTTCAAGTAGAGAAAATAAATGGATAGTCCTCCAGCAGTATACACAAGGATATACTTTCCCGCAAGACCATCGATTTTTATGCAGCTATCACTAGTGATATTGGAAGTTCTACTCTAGTTTACGTTCTTTTTACACAAGAGATAAACTTTCTCAATCATGAAATATGTCTTCACATACCGATATAGTTTTTGCACGTTCATGAGGAACCTGAGCCAAATAAAGTTGAGTATTAAATATAAGACCTTATGTTTAATGCTGATGAGTTTGAGCTGAAATATATCACCACACATGGATTACATGGATGTAAAATCAAGCCAGTGATAAAGTCTAGGCTATCTGATTGAAATTCTGAATAATGTCCAGATTACAACTGGATGAATTTCCAAACATTTAGACATTTTTTTTTAAGATATCAAACAATTAATTAATATCCATCAACATTGAAGCATCTAAATGTATTTATAAGAAAGATAATAGTATAATAACAACATTTTAAAAATATCTCGTAATTTTTAAATGTTGAAAGCCTTCAACATTTTCTGAAAAGAAGTTATCCAGCCATACATCAACATATGGATTACTTAAAATTGAAAAAGAATTTTTAGAATTACATAAATAAGATCTAATCCTCTTGAGTGTTCATGTAAATTAGAAAGTATCCTGGATTAAGCAGTTTCTTCAAGTACGTTACTATGTCTTCATGAAGATTCAGCTCTAGTCTATTCATTTTTGATATGAATATATCTCTCTCCTTATTATATAATGGGTAATATCACAAGACATGATTTGCGTCTCATGTGTGATAGCACAATTACAATTAGATGGGCTTAATAAATTAACTTGAAAGAAAGAGCCAGCAAGACTGTGATGGTTGGCTCTGAGTCTGTTCATAGTTCCAACTATTTTTCGCGTTAGAGATGTTTTGGAGTATTATTACCTTTTGATAAACCAGAAATACTAGGTGAAGTATTTCTGGCACTCGAAAATTATTAGATTAATTCATTCCAGAAGAATTCTGTAATGATTTTTAATTAAAACCTGATCTAAACTTAGAAAACCCAAGAGGTGATGTTAAATTCGTTCAATTACTTGCTTAAAACTATTAATTTATCATTACTTTTTTTCTGATTATTTTTCACAATAATTATCACATCTCTTAACATTTATAAGATTAGTTGAACTTTATTTTAAACTTGACTCAGTGAGAGAAAGAGAGAAGGAGAAGTCGACCAGCTAAATAATTCAACCGATGAATTATTTGTATGGTACTCTCTAGATATCGATTTTCCGTTAAAGCGAATCTCGATATTTTCGTCTCGGGTCATATCCATCGACCTGTCACACGAAAATGCAGAGAAGCTGAACCAATTTATTTAAATAACCTAATACTCGCTTATTCGGTATAATCTCTCACAGAATTGTGTTTGCTATAAAATTATTTGACTATTAGTCCAAATGAAAACCAGACAATCCTCACCTCATTACAATATGGATAAACGTAATCGAGGATTAACCTCTGGATCCCTTCTACCAATCGCCTCTCCTCTGTTTATTTTCTCCCTCATCCATCAACTTGCTTCTACTCACCAATTATTCACTGACCCATTACTCGTCGTACTTACTGGGTCATGAATCCTATTTTAGTTTCAGTTAGGCTCTGCTGAATTATTTCAGTATATTATTCAACAACGATATGATATTTTAATTATTCAGTGCTATCATCTTGGAGTTTGGTAATTTAATTTCAAAGCTGGATACATCTTTAAGGATGGTTTATTAGAAATTGAAACATAGCCTTCACAATGCTCAATTCAAACTTTTATAGGCAGGATTATCTTCAGATAGAAGTGAACATATTAACAATGAACTTTGAAGTGGTTTAGGATCAGGAAAAAAAAATTTGCAACTACTTATTTATTTAATAAAAAAGAACTGTTAAAAAATGTCAGCTATTCAAATGTCATAATTAATAAAGATAATTAGAATAAAGTTAAATAGATGATTTCTTGGGTTGGTTACATATTTAATGGGAACTTCTGTCACCTTGAGGTACATAAATCTCAAGAGAATGATCAGCACTAGGCACATTCATCTCAAATTTTAATCCTGACCTCTCAGGAGAGAATTAAAAATTAAAATGACATTGATTATTCGAAAAAAAGAAAAAGTATATTTTAATTTCAGCTTGCAGCTGTGTCGCAGTACTCGGTCAGCAGGGTCCAGTGTTCGTGCTTGAACCACCTAGCACATTAGTATTTTCCAACACAACAGGTTCACAATTAAGTTGCTCAGCTCATGGAAGTCCTACGACTCATGTTACATGGATTACTAGTCCAGATCAGAGAATAGTTACAGCTGTTCCAGGTCTCAGGTAAGCTTTTTTATTTCTTCATCTCATCATTACTTTTCGTATTACTCTTTGACACCTTTCTTAGACACTAGAATAAGTCTTCGTGTAACTGGGAAATCATTTCCTCAAGTTAATCGAAATGCTTCAACGGTTTTCCTTCTCAATATCCTTCTGCTTAGACGGGAGGTAAAGAGAAAACAGATGATTCCTGAATATTTGACATGTTGAAGGGAATGGAGTATATTCAATAATTGGAATATGCATTAGTTAATCATCTTCTAGATAATCATTCACCAGTCTTGTCAAATTATTGCTGTTTTAAATAAACCACATCCATATATTGATTGGAATAAAATTCAAGTGTATTGTGGACAGTGAAAAAATCAATACCACCAACAAGAATCATCCTTTTGTTTGTTTTCGAAGGATAAAAAGTGTCCAAGTTGAAAACAGTCAAGATATTCTCCATCAACCGTAGTATAGTCGTTCTCGAAATGGGCATACTATAAAACTTTAAGGGATGATTTCACCACAGAAAATCCTTAATCTATGAACATAAAACAAATTGCAGCTTTTTCTTTTTTTTATGACCTTTTAGAGTTGAAAAAGCAAAGCGAAAAAATCAATCTCAATGATTTTTCACTAGATAATCCATTAGACTTTTCAACGTCGACATATGAGTGTTCCTTGAGGGACATTATGACATGTGGACGAATTACTTGAAAACTATTTTATCTGTAGCTTACACTACAATTTTTCCACGTCATACTACCTCGAATAGAAATATATATTCTTCTTTGATTATGCGCTTTTAGATTCAGACCAATAGTAATTATTCAAGGGTCAAATGGACTAAAATAATAATAATAATAAAAATAATTTGTGGTTTAGAGATTACATTGATATCTTCAAATCCTAATTATTTTTATGCTTGATAAATTTTATTGTTATGTGTAGAGTATTTTTAGGTATTGTAAACTCATTCTCTAGTTGAAATTTATGAGTTGGATATTCCATTAAATGAAGAAAAAAATCTCCATAAGATGGCAATAATTTTTCATCAAATAATTGTTGAGGTTTTCTAGTGACAACATGAGATATCCTTTAGAGTTATGCTGACACACTATTTCATCTATATATATATATGTTTTTAATGTTTTACAAAGTTACTCAAAAATGTATAGAATTCCTTCGATGGACATAGAAAAATTCTATACATCCCCGAGTGACTGTGATAACTACAGCGAAAGAGATTTTTCTTTCTTTCTAGTTCAGGTTTCGCCGCGTACTCATATAGCATTGTGGTTGCAGTTTCTACTTCGATATTCGTCAAAGAACTCTCTTCACCTAAACTTTATCCAGAGACATTTTCAACGAAAAATTTTTCCATGCATTTGTATGTATAAAGTCACAGTTGTCATCATAGATGTTAAAAAAGCTGAAACTTTTTCCATAGACGAACTCAATAGACATTTTAAATTTTCGAGCGAGTCTGCACAATTTCCGGAAGCAGGACGGCTTTCTTCGATGCATCCGTTCGTTTTCAATAATGAGCAAAACGTGGCTATTACGCAGAAACATAGTTGCACTTTTTACAAATCTAAAATTAAAGTCTAAACCGGCGTCAAAATTCGATTTTATTTTTTTCCAGTTTGATTTAATATTTCTTCCCTTAAACATTCATCATATTTCAATAATTCCACAATATTTTTATTCTATTTCAATTAATAAATCCATATGGTATATTCATAGTGATATCATTCACTCTATCATCATTACCAGCTCTAATATCTGCTCAATGTTAGGCAGAAATGGGAATTCTATGAATATTCATAGTTGAATTGGCAATGTATCCTTGCATCAAATTATACATAGTACTTTAATTCATCGAAAATAATAATTTTTTATCATGCTTGATCAAATATGAAATAATTTTAAATTTAATTGTTCACATTAAAACCAATTCTGCTGTATAATCATTATAGCTAATTAATTACCCATATCATATAAAATAACAATCATTTATCAACAATTACATTTTTAAAATTCTTATCAACAATACATTGTGAGAACATCAATTCTATTGTATGGAAGTTCCACGATCGAATTAATCAGTAGTAGATAATATGAAGGACAAAACTATTGAGTTAATTCAATCACATATGAAGTAAAAGCAAATATTATCAAGAGCCAAATAGAACCTTGACGGTTTGTTATTTCAGACAACTACTGGGTAACGGGACGCTCTACTTTCCTCCATTTCTCGCTCAGGATTTTCGAGCAGAGGTTCATAATGCAAGATATAGATGCAGAGCCAGTAATTCTGTTGGAACTGTCCTATCAAGAGAAGTCACTCTTCGAGCCGGTAAGTCATTAATGAATTATCCTGTAACAATCATCAATGATTTATTAGAATAAAAATGATAACTAAAATTAGTTTATTAACAACTATTTATAAATCTATTTATCTCATGTATCTGAAGAGTAAGATTTTGAGAAATTTTGAAAATCAAGTAATCGCCTGTATCCTATGTTAATCTCGCGTTATCTATGCTAACAAGTACACTTTATGTATCTACATATATACCTCAACCCACCTTCATTTTCACACCGTAAATTTCCGGGTGCAGTATTGCACGTGCCGGGAGGTAATCTCACCTCTTTCCTAATCTCCAACCTCTCAACTACGTCCGTGAAATATCAAGCCACTTCCTTACATTGAATTTCAACCCTGAAGACACTCAGATCCAATTACATCCCTCGTGGCAATTGAATTCGAATACGACGACGTGCTTTCATCTTTACCAACAATGTAAACGATAAAATACACTTCGATATAGTTTTTACAACTCATTTAGATACAGGAATATATATGTATTTTTTCAACTAATTTATAGTGTGAATATATATTATTCCAAAATTAAAAACACTTTTATTACCTCAGAATAACTTTGATTGAAGTTAAATTATTGCACTGTAAGTTTCAAGTGGGTTGGAATGAACACAACTGAAATGTATTCAATGTTGAATTACCATCAACAAACTATAATACCTTGCTATTATTTTCAATCCCTTTTTAAGTATTATCAAATCTAAAATTTGTTCATAGTAATTTTGAATTTGATGTACTTCTGATGTATTATTTAAATGTTTTGATTTGTAGTGTTTTGCTAAACTTCTAACTTGTTATCAGTCTACTTAGAATATATATAACAATAGTTTTAATCAAACAATATCACAATCTCTTCTACTTATATTCATAGATGTTTTAACTATACAGATTTATTAAAATTAATCACTTTTTATTCATAATTATCAAATACCAATATTAAAAAATTTTTTTTTGCATAAAATTGATAACATATTCATCATCAACTACATTTATTAAATACTGTATATGTTATTGTTGTTTGATTTTACACGTTACGAAAGCAGTGAAGTCGAGAACAATTTTCCAGTTCTATAAAAAAGCATTTTAAAAAATATTCAATCATAAACGTAGTAGAGAAACGATCGGACAAAACTTTAGCTGCTATAGCCTACGTGAGATGCTATTCAAATAGCTGATTACGTGCTACTTTGTGTGATAAGCTTCACATTGTGACAACGTGTTTTCTCGAATATTTTCTCAATTTTTTTCCATTCAATTTCTATGATGCTCGATTATATAACGACTATTATTCGTATTTCTCCAAAGAACTTTCAAAAAACGAAGCATTTTTTTTTTTATAACATATTCAAGTGCGGCTACGACAAGATGCATTCACTTTACATGTATTTCCCAAGTGCATTATTTTTGTTTTTATGAATATAATATATCAAAAGAACAAGTTATGGTCTGTTAACATTATGTAGCCTGTGTTATAAGTAGTAGAACCATAGTCAAAAGAAAATAGATAGTCGATACACTTGACAGAGTCTTTCATGATATTTGAGAGAATGCATTTTCAACATAATGAAACTGGACAGCCATAGTATTGCTTATTTTTCGATGAAAGACAGCTCTAGGGTTGTTATCAGGATTCTTGCCTGGGACATTGAGCTTGTCGGCACACTTGAAAACTCAACGTTCTTCATGGACAGAAACCAATCGATACGTATACGTAGCTTTTTCTCCGTTTACTCCTGTTCGCTAAATAATAACAAAAAATTCCTCTTAAAATTTTTTCAATATTTCTATACGTTATTGATAATATGTGAACATATTAAAATGTTTGCTTATGAAGTATACGTCAATAGTAGTAAAAAAAAAGAGAGAGTCAGTAAAGTATTTTATTTCTGAATATATATTTGGTATACTAGCATTTAAGTAAAGTTTCATTAAATATTAAATGACTGCCTCTTTAGCAAACTTTGAAACTCAGTACAGTATTAAATATGTTTATTGGGAAACAAATCTTGGGTAGCTAATAAAAAGTAAATAACTATAACTCTATTAAATTATCATTCATTATTTAGCTTTTGACTCATTAATTAGAGTATTTGAATAATAAAGATTAGACTTGGAATTAAAATTGTTGAAAAATTGGATAAGTACTTTACGAATTAATCTTCTTCTAATCTAAATAGATTCTGATTCTGGTAATTTATGCTGCATGAAGTTATCAAACCAAGAATGGTTTATTGATGAGGATGATTATTATCAGTACAATTGTATTTTGGATGCTAGATTGGGAAAGTCTAGTTGATGAAATATTAATTGAATTAAAATGCAATTAATGTGTGGAATTAATGACTAATTATTTAAAAATCGGAGTAAAAATAATCAGTTTTTGGGCACGCCCAGAGGAGGTCCGATTCGAGCCTAAATCATTTTTCAGACTCACAGAAAATATTTTTAGGCTGAGATTAGGCGTGCTTCGAGCTCCATTTGGGTCCATTTATTTTTACTCGGGAAATTGACTGATAAATTAATACTCACTAGTTGGTAGAAAATTAGTAACATTCAGCTATTGGTTAGAAAGATAAAACAATAGAGACCAGTCTTAATGATCTCTCCGTATGGAAAAATTAAGAAAAGCTGTAAATCATAAAAATGTGGATAACTTCTATGCTAATAGTGGTATGGGGTTGATCAAGGGCTCATTTAAAAGATCTTGACGGAAGGAAAAGAGTCGATATAGTAAAAATCATAATTGTCGCGAAACTCATGCTAAAATTAATGCAAATTCCCGTTTTACCCCATTTTAGGAGTGAAATAATTAATTTTTCATATGTTTGACCTGATTCCGCATTTCTACGCATCAAGACGAAGAGAATGAGTGGTCGATCATCGAAATCGGACAACTTTGATTTTTCGACCCGAAAAAATGGCAAGTGGTACCCCTTTCCATTTTTTTGGCGAAAAAATAAAAGTACTCCGATTTTCAAGTTTGACCACTCATTCTCTTCGTCTTGATACGTAGAAATGCGGAATCGAGGCACCACCCAGAAAAATTCACTTTAAGACCCTCAAAAAGGGGTAAAACTGGATACACATTACGAATTATCATCCCCTTGACTTTAAACTCCTATAACTCATGAACGGCTGGTCCAATGACCGTTTTTAGGGACGTTTTAGAAGCATTAAAATCTAAGGTATTTGACGATATCCATATATTTATTTAAAAAAAATTCCTTCACCCTTAAAATCGCTAAAATATAGAAAAAAATCACATTTTTTTAGGACTTTGCCAACTATTTTGGCAAATTCAAGGGTAAAAGAAATTTTTTTAACGATTTTTATGCATATGTACTTTTAGCTTAGATTCTGAAGTTTCCAAATACCTCCGTATAATTATTATTGGATGCTTTGTATAAGAGTTATAGATGTTCAAAGTCGAAGTAAGGGTAAAAAAATCATCTACTTTCGACTTTGAACCTCTATAACTCGTGGAAAAATTATCGAAGGATAATTTTCAAGAAGTATTTGGAAACTTCAGAATCTAAGCTAAAAGTACATATGCATAAAAATCGTTAAAAAAATTCCTTTTACCCTTAAATTTGCCAAAATAGTTGGCAAAGTCCCAAAAAAATGTGATTTTTTTTATATTTTAGCGATTTTAAGAGTAAAAGAAATGTTTTAAACAATTCTCAGAGATATATATGTTTAGCTTAGATTTTCAGCTTTTCAAAACGTCCCTAAAAACGGTAATTGGACTATCCGTTCATGAGTTATAAGGATTTAAAGTCAAAGGGATGATGATTGTTAATGTGCATCCAGTTCTACCCCTGTTTGAGGGTGTTAAAGTGAGTTTTTCCGGGCGGTGCCCCGATTCCGCATTTCTACGCATCAAGACGAAGAGAATGAGTGGTCGAACTTGAAAATCGGAGTACTTATATTTTTTGGCCAAAAAAAATGGAAAGGGGTACCACTTGCCATTTTTTCGGGTCGAAAAATCAAAGTTGTCCGATTTCGATGATCGACCACTCATTCTCTTCGTCTTGATGCGTAGAAATGCGGAATCAGGTCAAACATATGAAAAATTAATTATTTCACTCCTAAAATGGGGTAAAACGGGAATTTGCATTAATTTTAGCATGAGTTTCGCGACAATTATGATTTTTACTATATCGACTCTTTTCCTTCCGTCAAGATCTTTTAAATGAGCCCTTGATCAACCCCATACCACTATTAGCATAGAAGTTATCCACATTTTTATAATTTACAGCTTTTCGCCAAAATATTATCATTTCATTCATTTTGTCATGTGAAAATTTTCAAAAAAAATCAATTCGGTCCCCAAACGTTTTCTATAGTCTTATGAGGGGAATGAAATTTCTTTATACGGGTTCTAACAGAATCTTAAGACAAGAATAAATGACAAAAGTATAAAAAAACTAAACAAGAACAAACTACTGCCTATTTACACAACTGCAAGAGAATCATGAGGACAAACAAGTCTGTGACAAGTGTCCAACATGTCTTATTTCAGTTCTTCCGGCATGACTGTCCTATTCGAATCCTTTTCACTTCTCTTTTACTTCTCTCTAATATTTCAGTCGGTGGAAAGACATCAAGTACTGTGTTTATGTGACCTTCTTCAAAAGACACCCTCTGCAAAGTAACGTTCATTAAAATATATTTCTTAGCTTGTAATTACGCATTTAATTATTTAAACGAATAACCTAGCATTCATCTAAATTTTAGTTTTTTTCTCTTACCTTTTTACCATTTCACTTTAATTCCACTTTTTCATCGCTGTAAAGGAAAAGATTAAAACGAGTAGATACAGATAGAAAAAATTACCGTTAGTTTCAATGGTAAATGTTTAAAGGGAATTGATTACAATCTTTGATCATCCAATTGAAGCAAACGAATATTACAAATACTGATGAATAAATATTTTTTTAATTAATTCTTTTTAATGATCTATTATAAAAAAAATTGCTTTGAAATCTAAACGATATTTCCAGTTATTAAATAATTATAATTTTTTCTAATAAATGAGTAATTATTCTTTTTTATCAATTATATAATAAATTAAAATTCGTTGTAATATTATTAAAAATATCAATTTCATATAAAAGAAAATGAATGACTTAAAAAAATGAAATAATATAAAAAACCATTAATTTAAATGAAATCATTAATCACAGAAAACAATCTACTCTCAATACTTCAACACTTTAGAATGTGTAACCACAAATTTCTCTCTTCTGATTTACTGATGAAAAGTCTCACTCAAAGAGCATAATTAATTAGAAGAAAACTTTTTCCTCTTCTTGGCAATTCAATTTGTATCCTCAGGCAACTAAGAACTGTATGTCACAAACTGCAGTAGTTTATTCTCATAAAACCCTCTGCATCCAAAAGGCATAAGTGATTGCGCGACTCTTGAATGTTTTCCTTCATTCTATAGTCTATCACGACATTTTATCACGACTCCAAGATCTCATGATTCTAATGTAAGAGAACGTAGAGGCTAAAGACGACTAAACGGGATTGAAAGGAACCAACTTATCTAAAATGACATCGCACTGGACCAAACGACTCTCCAATGGGCTTATTTTTTTTTTCTTTTAAGAGGCCATATACTCATTGTTAAGCTTTATTCTTTGTGACAGCCCTTCTCGCTTTTACTCTTACCTTTATTCTCTTTGGCTCTGTTCTTATTTCACCCACTCGATCTCTCGTCAAGACTCTCGAGGGTTTTTTTTTAGTCGACGCTTTTATCTTACTTAGAAAATATTCATTAAAGTCTTCATTATTATTAATTTTTTTTTTTTTTAAATAAATTGCGTAAAAGTTATTAAAATAATTACCCTTAGTCTCATGATAATATTTATAATAAATCAGCAATTTTCATCATAATATTCTGAATATTTTTTTTAAGACTTTTGTATTATCATGTACAATCAAAAATGTTCGCCAAGTGCTATGGAAAAATATAGGTCACGACGACCTGCCAAAAAGGGGATTTTAGCAGGGTGCATTTAGTTATAAGTAAAGACCTACAGACGATGCATTAAAAACGTGAATTTTTATTTCACATCTTCAGGAGTTATATAAAAGGTAAAAGAGAAAAAAAAAAATAAATTTAAGTAAAAATAAACATCAGATAAGTCTTGGATTCAGAATAAAAATTATGACTACTTTCATAAATATATCTTTCTTCTCTGACACTAGTAAAGATATTAAATGTGAACAAAAATTATCTCAGTGAATTTTCTACTGATGGTGTTCATTGATGAAGAAAAATTGTTACTAAGGAATAGATTTTTCTAAAGTATATAAAAAATAAATTTAAAATTTTAATATAATAGTTGAAGTAATTTTTCTTAGATGAAACTGCTACCAATTACCCTTAGTCTGAAATAAAAGAGAAAAAGAGAAAAAAAAAGTATGACTATTAACAAAGTTTACTACTTTACGGATTTTGTTGGTAGGAGTAAATTCATGAGATACGTGAGGCAATTTTTTAGAAGGTAGATATCGACTAGAGAAAAGTTAATTTTCGGTATTTCAAGGAATTTCACATCCTTCGTAGACGAGTTCAAATCCCTGTGAAACGGAAAAATATCACTGAGTTCCACGTTTGCCATGCTCCGATGGAAATTTTCGTATATTGGCTTCATTTGCACATTTTACATCATCCGTCTCGTTTCACCATGATTTTATTTGCTTCCCCCGTCATCGCTTTATCATCCTTCTTCCAACGCTATCACCAATCCCTTCATTTTTGCGTGTCATGGGTAAATAAAAAATTACTATTTTGTGGTTTATATTTTAACAAATGAAAGAAAAAAAGAAAATGATAGATTGTTGAACAAAATGGAGTACACATAGTATGAGATTCAAGCAATATAGATTTATCTGACTGAAGCTATATCTCTGTGATCCTCTTTGTCGTAGCTCATTGGATAGCAATCAATCACGAGCTATTCCTTGCGACAGCGATAAATTTGACCGAATGCTTTGAAGCATGGAAAAAAATGAACGTATGCCAGAATATAACATATTGGAATTTTCTTTCCATCTGATGATGCATTACAGCTTTTACTTTGTTCTAGACTAGTACCAATCTAGACCCTAAACAACTTTCTTTTGTTCCTTTTCACATTTTCACTGACTTTAGTTGGTCCGTGTGACGTTCATTTCATTCAACTTTCCATTACAGTACTCACCGTGTCAGGATACGACGTCAGGGTAAACAGATCGCCAGTTGTTGAAGGATGCAATGCTGTCTTGTCTTGTACTGCGAGAGAGGACGTCAAGGAACATCTTACAGTCACATCCTGGTACAGAGATGACGCCATTTTACTACCTGGAAGCATAGATACTGGTAAAGTTTATTATTACCATTTTACCCCTTATTATACTACTTACATTCATAAACATTTGTATCTTTTGAGATCATTAATTCAAAATATAAAGATGAATTAAAATAACACAGTTCAAAGTGTTTTATTGAACACAATCGATTGTTCATCAATCACTTCAAAACCAACTCTGTTAGATAATTATTTTTATTAGACATTTTTATCAAAAACAAATTCATTTCCAAAAGCTAGTCTTCATTTTAAAATTGAAATATGTTATTTTTAATTGAAACTTTTATGTTTCTCGAAAAAGTCAAGTAGTTCACAATGATGAGAATGTTAAAGGAGTTCAGTTGATCAAATTTTTTAGTTTATTTGACCCGATTTCAGTAAGGAATGTTTACTGAGTTAGCTTGGTAGTTTTTACAACTTAATTACAGTTAAAGAGTTTAAGAAAAACCTTACACTCTTAGTATAATTATTTTAAAATACTTCTTAATTTAAAAAGCCAGGAAATGAATTTTAATTGTCAATCAATTTTTTATTATCCTAAACATCTGTAATTATAGCAATGATTTTAGTTTAGAATCCACTTTGTTAAAATTTTTAGTCATCTCTGTAATTGTTTATGATAAGATAATTAGAAATAAATGGACAAACACTTAGTTGGTATTTTGAATTATTTTAGACATTTTTTTAAGCAGTTAAGAAAATAAAAGAGATGATAAAAACAACTTTAAATGGGTGTTACTAGAAGAAAAGGAGATGTATACATGAATAGTAACGTTGAAGAAACTATATAAGCTTTTTGCTGAGCCTCTCAATCTCACTGCTCATGGTATAATATTCGCGTTGACAATCACCATGATTCTCTTATAATCTCTTTATTACGTTAATCATATTATTATTTTATTAGACATAACAATGTTTCATGTCGAGTTATCTTATTTATTTATTTTTAGTCTTAACTTTAAAACTTTCAGAAAAATATTTCCCAAAGGTCATACTTTTTGAGAGAAAAATTGAACAAAGCTGACGAAAACAATAGACATAGGCGATGGAAATCAAATAAATCCACTTGTGTGACATAAAAATCTGAATGTTCCCCTTTTTTATCAACTAATTCAAGTCATTCAGTTTACATTTTATTATGAACAATAGTTTAATATTTATTATAATCCATTCTCGACCTTTTACTAGGGGACGTTGTACTTCTACTGACATATATGAATACATCCAAGTGAATTCTCTTGTTTTATTTTTTTTTTCTCTCAACAATTGTTCATTGCTTTTGTTCTTTTTTCTATTTGTAAAACAACACCCTTTGACGGTTTTATTTTGAAGTAATTTTTCATTCAAATCATCTTCCTATCTTATTTTTATTTCTCTATAAAAAAAAATAATTAATTTTTAAATTATTAGACGACATTTCTATAAAATATTAAATATTTAATTATATATAGAAAAAGAAATATTTAAAAATATTTTTAAAAAATAAATCTAATTTTTGATACGTTTTTGATTGTAAGTAGTAGGAATAAAATTTCCAATCAAGTAATGAGAATGAAATGAATATTTTTCATTTATCATAATAAATGTAAATTTACTTTACACTGATTATGAATAACCATCAAAACTATGGAAATATTTACTCTGATATTTCATCCCATTTAAATATTCACACAAGCTATGAATGACAGATGACTACGAGGTAGTTTGCAAACATAAAAAAATGAAACTGCATCGTGGAGTAGCAAATTATCCAGCAAATTGACTTCATATAGTTTGAGAAATGCTCTAGGTTTTGTATTAATGCAGTTAGCCATCACTTTCAGCAAACTCCATGAATTTAAGGGGTCTAAAACAAAACTATAGCTAGCGCTTTATCATTTCTATACTCTACACCTTTGATTTGAATCTCCTGCCTAGTGTATGCTCGAGCATTCATGTTCCATACATATTTATACAGCTTGGGGAAATGTAACAGGTTATATGCTATAGTAGTCCCTACCTACTTTTGTCTTTTATCATTGCTTCTCTCACTCTTTCTCATATTCTCATTCGCTTCTGCAGCTCACAGTGAACGATGAATGTGTAAAGATGCATCGTAGCATGTTGAAGTATGATACGTTTGTTTTGCAAAGCTAGTAATCCCATATGTTCATCCCTCAAACTTCCAGCACGTGCTCTAGCTTTTTAATATGCTGATTATCTTGTAATTACATTTATTCGCCTCTCAAAGACTCATTTTTATATAAGATCATAAAACGACGATAGTCGTCTTTAGCTTATCAATCCAGTTGTCTACTAAAAAAAAAAATTTTTTTTATTATTATTTGAAAAACAAAAATTTTAAAATGATAAATTACCTGAAGTATTTATTAGACACGAATGATGATGGATAGATATCAAGCTTCGTGTTTTAAATAGTTTGTCACAGTAAAGCTGAGACAAAGGGGCTGTAATTTAGGTGATCATCGTCAAAAGTTTTGGAATAGATCGTTTCCAACAGTCTCTTTCCGTGTGGAAACTAAATACACTTTGCAAACAAGGCATTGATATATACAGGCCCAACTAGGTTTCCGAAATTCTATTTCAGGTTAATTCCAGACCTTATAAAGTCCTGAATTAACCTATTTATCTCCTCATTTTTAAAAGAATAAAAACAATTTTAATGTAATATTTGCACTTGATTCAAAATAAACAGCATCTTCCACCAATGACGCAAATAAAATTAATTTCTTAAATGAAAATAAAGAAATACCGTTTTAGAATGAGTGAATGATTCATTATTGTTGTTGATGTTTTATTAATTTTTATCAACTTTCAATTTAAAGCCACAATAACACCGAAAATGTATTTTCTGTTGAATAACAGAGGATGTAATAGTATAGCTTGAGAGAAGAAAAATAAAGAAAGCGGAGGGAAAGAGAAATTGATAAAAGAATAAATGTACTGAGAAGTGTAGAGTGAAAATTTGAAAAATAAAACTACACAGATATATATGTATAATGTGGCACGTGTGTATACAAGAAAAATTATATAACACGTAGAAATTGTGGGAATACGACTATTTATCTCCGTATTTTTATTCTATTCGCGAAGGCGATATTAAATTGCTTCTTCGCAGCAGACGCACGCTCCAATACTCACCCCAGTACCTCTTTCATTCCCTAACCCATCCCTCACCACTTCATCCTCCTTCTTCGAAGTAACGGATCCTTCTCTTATATCTCCATTACCAAGTGACCCTATCAAAGAAAATATTTTCTTCTCTTAATTCTTTTACGTTTCTCATAAATAATAATTATCTCACAGGAGGAAGATTTGTCGTTACATCTCAGGGCGATCTGCACATAAGAAACACACGAGCTGATGATGGTAGAGCTCTCTATTGGTGTTTAACTCTACACACACTGACGGGGGAAAGGAGAAAAAGCGAACATGTGACCTTGACTGTAACAGGTAATTAATCATGAAACTACCTGTATAAAAAATTTTTGTTCGCCAAAGGTTCCTCAAATATTCGCCAGTAAAAAAGTTTTCTTCGTGAGACTATGGGAAACGTTTGGGGAACTAAGTTTGCTAAAATTATAGCAAGTTCCCGTTTTACCCCATTTTAGGAGTGAAATAATTAATTTTTTTTATGTTTGACCCGATTCCGCATATCTACGCATCAAGACGAAGAGAATGAGTCCTCGATCATTGAAATCGAACAACTTTGATTTTTCGACCCAAAAAAATGGCAAGTGGTACCCCTTTCAATTTTTTTTGGCCAAAAAATAAAAGTTCTCCGATTTTCAAGTTTGACCACTCATTCTCTTTGTCTTGATGCGTAGAAATGCGGAATCGGGGCACCGCCCAGAAAAACTCACTTTAACACCCTCAAAAAGGGGTAAAACTGGATACACATTACAACTCATCGTCCCTTTGACTTTAAATCCTTATAACTCATGAACGGATGGTCCAATTACCATTTTTAGGGACGTTTTAGAAGCATTAAAATCTAAGCTAAACATACATATCCATGAAAAGTGTTTAAAAAATTTCTTTCACCCTTAAAATTGCAAAAATATGAAAAAAAATCACATTCTTTTGGGACTTTGCCAACTATTTTGGCAAATTTAAGGGTGAAAGAAATTTTTTTAACGATTTTTATGCATATGTACTTTTAGCTTAGATTCTAAAGTTTCCAAATACCTTCTTATAATCATTATTGGATAATTTGTATAAGAGTTATAGAGGTCCAAAGTTGAAAGTAGATGACTTTTTTACCCTGACTTCGACTTTGGACCTTTATAACTCGTGGAAAAATCATCAGATGATGATTTTTGAGGACTATCTGGAAACTTCAGAATTTAAGCTAAAGATTCATATCCATAAAAAACGTTTAAAAAATTTCTTTCACTCTCAAAATGGCCAAATTAGTTGGCAAAGTCCCAAAAAAATGTGATTTTTTAAATATTTTAGCGATTTTAAGGGTGAAATAAATTTTTTCCTATCAATCTATGGATATTGTTAGATAGCTTAGATTTTAATGCTTCTAAAATGTCCCTAAAAACGGTCATTGGACCAGCCGTTCATGAGTTATAGGAGTTTAAAGTCAAGGGGATGATAATTCGTAATGTGTATCCAGTTTTACCCCTTTTTGAGGGTCTTAAAGTGAATTTTTCTGGGTGGTGCCTCGATTCCGCATTTCTACGCATCAAGACGAAGAGAATGAGTGGTCAAACTTGAAAATCGGAGTACTTTTATTTTTTCGCCAAAAAAATGGAAAGGGGTACCACTTGCCATTTTTTTGGGTCGAAAAATCAAAGTTGTCCGATTTTAATGATCGACCACTCATTCTCTTCGTCTTGATGCGTAGAAATGCGGAATCGGGTCAAACATATAAAAAATTAATTATTTCACTCCTAAAATGGGGTAAAACGGGAACTTGATTAGATATTCATCTACTGGCCTTTTCAATTATATTCAAAGTACCTATTATTTTTCTTCAGAAATTAAATGTTTGCAATGACTTGAATGTCTCCATAACTAACAGCTTTTTCTAAACAATTTGCTTATGTTTTGTGCTGTAAACTACCAAAAAAGATAACTGATGAGTTTTTTTTATTATACAGAACCAACTGGATCAATGCCACCGAGACTAATGCAACCTTCCCAGATAGCTATCTCTGCAGAGAGAGGTTCAGATGTGCACTTAACATGTTCAGCACAAGGTAGTCCACCTCCCCAATTCACTTGGTATCGTGATATAAACGGTTAGTAATCAATATAGGCATAATACGTAGAGAATAGAATCATTTTCAATTAGTATTATGAATAATTTAATTATTTTAATCTCTACGATCTTATTGCAATCATAAAAATGTCATTGAATAGGCCATTCAATTCCTGTCGAGTCTTTCGGTAGAATCCAGCTTTGGGGTGACTTAATGCAAATCCGCCGTGTAGATGCTCAAGATGCAGGAAGATATATCTGTAGAGCCAGCAACCAATTTGGAGAACAAAGAGCCGAGACACATTTATCCGTAACATCTAAATTAAACGCTAGAATTCAACCACGCTTTCAAGTCGTCAATTCAGGAGAATCTGCCACCATGAACTGCACGGTCGAGGGCTATCCAGTGGAAAGTGTGGAGTGGTTACATGATGGAGTACCAGTTCTTACGGCTCAAGATTCAAGAATTCGGTTATTAGCTCCATTAGTTCTAGTTGTTGGCTCAGTTGGTAGGAGAGATAAAGGAATGTATCAATGTTTAGTACGAAGTGATAAAGAAAATGCTCAAGCAACAGCCGAATTAAAATTAGGAGGTGAACTTTTTTAATTTTTTAATGAGATTTATATTTAAAATTTTATATTTATTTGTTAACGAATTTAAATAAAAAATTCATTGCGGAATAAACATTTCAACTGTATCGAAAAAGATGTCAATTACATGAATGAATGATTACTTGGATATTTTTTTAGACTTTTCTTGTCAATTTGTAAAGAAACGTAATCAGCTTATGAATTTCCTTCTGTATAATTGCACAGAAGAAAAATATACGATGGAATAACAGTCTTATTTGGAATTTTTTTTTGATCAATTATTAAAATAAAATCAGTCAAGAAATAATAAAAGTTAAATTTCTTTATGAAAAATGGATAAATTCATAATTTCTAACTTTAGTGTAAAAATTTGATATAGATACCGTACCCGAACTTCAATATACGTTTATCGAACAAGCCTTGAGGCCTGGACCTCCTGTATCTTTAAGATGTTCTGCCACGGGTTCACCGCCACCCTCGTTTACTTGGTTATTAGATGGCGAGCCTTTGAGTGAGATTGCTCAGGGACACAGGTACTTCGTAAAGTAATTTTACGTCTAAATTAACATCTAATTACATTTGTCTCGTAGGTATGCTATAGGACAGTACGTCGATCAATCTGGAGACGTAATAAGCCACTTGAATATCACATCAGCTGGAGCTGAGGACGGTGGGCTTTATGCTTGTATGGCAAGAAATACATTGGCTGCTGTTGAACACAAAGCAAGACTCAATATTTATGGTAAATACTTTATTTTCGATGCATTTAATTACATAAATAAACAAATAATTAATTCTCGTTATTTATGATAAATAATCTTTCATAAATATTTTTAATAAAATTATTGAACAGAATTCTCAATTACTTTTTTATTTATTAAACTGGGTTATTTGAAAACATAGTATCGGTTTGTTATTGATTGGATCATAAATAAAATTTATTTCAGGTCCTCCTTATATTCGTTCCATTGGACCTGTACGTGCAATAGCTGGGATTGATACTACAATAGCATGTCCTTATTCTGGATACCCTATAACTTCAGTCGAATGGTCAAGAGGTGGAGTGGAATTACCTCTAGATATGCGACATCGAGTTGATACTGAGGGCTACTTGACTATCGCTACAGTCGATCCGGATGATGCTGGTACTTATACGTGCACAGTTCGTGCAAGTACTGGAGAAACTGCCAGCCGAGATATAAAATTGACCGTGAGCAGTAAGTCTTACATCTTTACTGTATAAATAAGAAAAGTCATTGGTGGTTATATATCATAAATATACTATATAAATATATCATAAATGTGTCATAAATATTATCTAAGAAGAGAGACTGCGGCAAGGGTCTTGAATCCGATAATCGTTATCGTGAAAATCATTTTTCACACGACTCGTAGGAAGAAAAGTATATCGTAAAATAAATCCAAAAATGTGAAATAAAATAAATGGAAATATTATACTTTTTCTTGTTATTTTACGTCGTGTTTCTTGATATTTTTTATTCATTGTATATTTAAGGTCCGCCTGTTATGAGTCCTTTTTCATTTCCACCAAATTTACAAGAGGGAAGTCGAGCTCAAATTACCTGTGGAGTTACCTCTGGTGATCTTCCTATTTATTTTTCGTGGCTCAAAGATGGAGAGCCTTTACCTTCTTCTCTAAAAGTAAGTACTCATCATTATTCATAATATCCAATATCTAACCCAAGTAAATCCATTTTTTATTTTAAATGACACGAAAGTACATTTTTTTATCAGCATTCCATATTTCTTAGCATAGAATTAAGAGAGAAAAAGAATGTTTTAATAAAAAATATCCTTTAAATATAAATTGAATTTGTTTTAGATTGAAGAAAGAGGTGCAGAGTTTTTTAGTTTGTTAGTTTTTAAAGAACTTACTTCAAAGCATAGTGGAAAATACACATGTGTTGCTACAAATAGTGCTGCAAAAGTAAATCATACAACTGAATTGTTAGTTAAAGTTCCTCCTCAATGGACCTATGAACCCCAAGACGTATCAAGTCTTCTCGGTAATCCCCTGAATGTTCATTGTGAAGCTAAGGGGTTTCCCCCTCCTCGAATTACTTGGCTGCGAAGTAGAGGAAGAAATTCTAATGACTATCAGCAGTTAGAGGAGAGCTTGGATAGTAGGATTATGATTCTACCAAATGGATCATTATGGACTGCTTCTGCAGGTCCTCAAGACGAAGGGCATTATCTTTGTAGAGCAAATAATGGTATTGGTTCGGGGCTCAGCAAAGTCATTTATGTCTCAGTGAATGGTAATAATTCATTTAATATATTTATTGAACAGGAAAATCTATTGTTTCAATTCCATTAATTTTTCATCAATTATTTCCAATGATTATTTGATTACAAATATTGACATTATTTTCCATGATAACTTAATTAATTTTGAAGATAATTTTTCCTAAACTAATTAATTAATCTCTCAATAGAACCCGCGAGATTTGAGCAACAAAGCAAGAATGTAACGATAAGAAGAGGAGAATCAGTAACTCTAGATTGTACAGTAATTGGTGATAATCCTATAGAAGTTCAATGGCTACACAATAATGATCGATTGGATACTAATAATCACCGATTAAGTATAAGTCAGGTAAAAACAGACACTGGACTGAAATCCCAATTATCTATCGGAGGCAGCGATAGACATGACTCTGGCATTTATAGGTGTACTGCTGAAAATGCCTTTGGCAAAAGTGAACATATTATTTATTTAGCTGTTCAAGGTGAAATGTCTTATCTCACACTAATATTTATTTCTATTTGATTAAGAACGAGAATTAAATAAGAAATTTTTTCTTCAGAACGACCTGATCCACCAACTGCCTTAGAAGTAATAGAGATAGGCTCCAGATCAATAAGACTTTCATGGAAAAGATCTTTTGATGGAAATAGTCCAATTCGAAATTATATTATCCAATATAGACCTTTAAATCATGGAATAACTGACGACTGGGAACCTTCAAAGACTCACAATGTTACATTTACTCCTGGCAACTCAAATATTGGAGCTTCAACTAATCCAACTCAAAACGGACTCTCTAGATACGATTCTACAAGTGATGACCAAGAAGTTGCACTTGTTGGAGGTCTCCACCCAGCTGTTACGTATGCATTCCGAGTATTTGCAATAAATCCTATCGATGCAAGTGAACCAACAGACCCAGTCGTGGCTAAAACTCAGGAAGAGGCTCCAACTGAGCCGCCACAAAACATAAAAGTCCAATCCGCTGGATCGGGAGAGTTGATCGTCACATGGCAATCGCCCCCCAAGGAATCGTGTAATGGAGACCTTCTAGGATATATTGTAACATGGTCTGAACATTCGTCTTCGACTTCCGGAGTCAATCAAAGTAAAAGTTTAACTGTAAATGGATGGGCAACGACTAAAGTCCAACTGACAGGATTAAGAAAGTTTACGAAGTATGATATATCGATAAAAGCTTTTAACAGCATTGCTGCTGGACCAGCTAGTCCAACCATCGTTGGAACAACTCAAGAAGGAGGTAAAATATTGATTTAAAAAAAAATCTGCTGAAAATCTGGAAAAAAGTTTCGAAAATTATATTTAATTTAAATTTTGTTAAATTTATTTTAGTTCCGGAAGCTCCGCCAACTCAAGTAACTTGTGCTCCACTCTCCTCTCAGAGCGTGAAAGTCTCTTGGAGTGCACCACCGGCTCATCAGCATGGTGGGATAATTCAGGGATATAAAGTTTATTACAGACCAGTACCTACTGATAACATGGAAATATCAACAGTAGGTGAAGTCAAACGGACTTCTAGTGAAGAAACATATCTTCACACTTTGTACAAATATACCAACTATTCTATCAGGGTATTAGCATACACTGGAGCTGGAGATGGCGTTCTAAGTCCTGCGATTTATTGTACAACTGAAGAAGATGGTAATAATCTTTGATCAAGATAGCTGTAATTTTAAGGACAATTACTTTTCTATAGCTAGTTTAATTATTTTTATTTTCTTATTTTATTTCAGTACCAGGACCTCCTGCAGGAATTAAAGCTCTTGCTCTCACAGCTGAAAGTATTTTAGTATCTTGGCTTCCCCCTTTGCAACCGAATGGTCAAGTGTCTCAGTATACAGTTTATAGTAGAGAAACTGGAGCCAGTCGACACAACACACATACAATGCACGAACCTCCATCATCACCTACTGATACCTTAACAATGGAACTTCGGGGGTTGACTGAAAGGTATTTAATTAAATGTAAATATTGATAGTCTCAAGCTTGTTAATAGATGCTTTCAAAAGATAGTAACTCAAGCGACGAATTATTGTCCTCAAATAAAAAAAGTTTACAACATTCTATGTGTAGAGTGTTAAATTAAAGAAAAACACTATATAATTCATGTAAATAATTGTGAAAATTTCTCTCTTCTTAGCCAACTGTATGAATTCTGGGTTTCCGCAACAACTGGACTAGGTGAAGGAGAACCAACAACGATAGTAACTCAAACAACAAACACCCGAGCTCCAGCACGAGTAGCATCTTTTTCTCAACTCCTAAGGCGTGCTGTAAAGTCTTCAGTTACTTTATCATGTTTAGTAGTAGGAAACCCAACCCCTCGACCTGTGTGGACTCATAAAAATACTCAAATTTTTACTGGTCGTCTATATGAAATCACAGCTGAGGGTCACTTGAATATTCATGGTATTGAGCCGTCTGTCGCTGGAAATTATACTTGTTCAGCAAGTAACCTGTTTGGTGATGATTCTATCACCTATACACTCGTAGTTGTTATGCCTCCAAAAGCTCCTCAGTTAGAACTTCAGTATACGACTACTCATAGTGTTAAATTACGTTGGAGCCACCCAGAAAATGGTGGAGCAACGATACAAGGATATGTTTTGAGTTATAAAAAAGATCAAGGTGGTTGGGAAGAAATAATGTTGTCTCCAGAACAAACAGAATTTACGCTTAATGGTCTGAAATGTGGTTCATCTTATTTAGCTCATTTAACAGCACACAATCGAGTTGGTACGGGAGATCCTAGTGCGTTGATAAGTGCTACAACCAAAGGAACTGCACCACATCTTCCTAAAGAACGTGAAATCATTACTGCTAATGCTACATCTGTGAGATTGAATTTATTATCATGGCCTAATGGTGGTTGTCCAATTCACTATTATACCGTTGAATATCGAAGACGAATAAACACTGAACCATGGATTTTAGTAGCAAGTAAAGCTACAGAAAATCTTGTTATTAGAGATTTGAAACCTGCTGCTTGGTATAGCTTAAGGCTTACAGCTCATAATGATGCGGGTGCAACACAAACTAAGATGGAATTTGCTACTACGACTTTAAGTGGCATCAGCATTGGTCCTCCGAATGATTTAATTATGGATGATGAACTAGAAAAAAATCCACAGAATCATAAAGTGTTGTATGTTGTAGTCCCTCTTATTTGTGCAATTATTTTGATCGTTTCCGCAGTTATACTCGGCTATGTTATGCTGAAGAGGAGTGGAAGGTCTAGTTATTTAGGGGAAATGTTGCCTGGCCAACCCGGACAAACGGGTTTAGGGATCAACCCTCAATCTCAACATCAAACCCATCATCATATGTCTAGTTGTATGTCAACAGTTCAATTAAAATCTACTGCTGAGAGGGATAATAGGAGAAATCACCAGGTTTATACTAGCTCACCAGTTAAACAAGATAATCATAAAGCTAATGATCACGGATCTGGTAAGTAAAACAAACACTAGAAAAAATGATTTATCTATGATTTCATCAATTGTTTTTCTTCTAGAAATGTATGAAATTAGTCCATATGCAACGTTCAGTGTACCAGGAAGAGACAATCGATCTGTGAATACAGCGACATTGGATTATACAATGCAATTTAAAACTTTTGGTCATTTAGAAAATGAAGATATCAACACGATAGATTACGAGAGATCCAGTGTCGATTTCGAACGGTATGTATATGTAATTTTTTTTTCCAATCAACCAGTAGAATAGTTAAATCCTCTGAGCACATCATCATCTTCCCCATGTTCCTTTCTTTTTCTCGTTCTGTCTGACGTGCAGGTCTAAAACCCCTAGATGGCACAAACAACGTTACTTTCCAAGCATCGCTGAAGCGGAAAGTAAACTTCGGTCTAGTCGTCCAGGCTCTGGAAGTGATACTTCAGGAAGTCCTTGTGGAGAATGCGCTGGACCAAGTTATCGAGTTCCAGTTAAACCTTGTAGAGGTAAAGATTGCCTCAGTAGTCAAATAAAATTTATAGATTTTTTTGTATTTAATTTGTTCAATATATAAATATCTAAATTTCAGATGTATTCTCGAGAGGAGTGGAATCAAGTACGGAATCTAACAACGAAGGTTCTCCGTCATTAGCACGAAGAAGAAGTCGACAACCGTGCCGGTCTACTCGCAGGTAGCCAAGGTTTGTTTGTTCACAATAGCACTCAGTCTCATTATATATCCATTTGTTTACGACTTACTCAAATAAAAAATTTCTACATCTAAATAAAAATTCTGATAAAGCCTTCGAATTATAATTAACAATTGTTTAGAATTATAATAGATTTTAAATCAGTTACTGAAATAGTATGCCAGCTAATTAATGCATGTATTGAAAAGAATTTTTGTTATAGATAGAAAATAAATGAGTATTTATAAAGATGAGTTGAATGATGTTAATAATAAAATAATTAGTTCGGTGGAAGACATGACTTTGCTGCCTCCGAGTGGATTCAGTGACAGCCGTGAATTGAGCGAGGCGGAGTGTGATCGTGATCGTGATTGGCAGGGACTATCCATCGCTACGCGACATAGCGGTAGTCTTGGAAGGCTACCGGTTGATGCAGTCGAAACAATGCTTGCTAGGTACTTGTCTTTTTAAATAATTTGTTACTAAATGGAAAAACTAATGATTGAACTAATAATGATTTATTGTTTACAGGTATCAACAAAGAAAAGAACAAGAAAGACAAGAATTTACAATACATGTGTGATAGAATTAACAGGAATGAGTTTCGAGCTGGCCAAATATTTTCGCGGGACGATGAAGGCCCTGAAACTGTCGAATAAATATAACAAAATGAAAGATAGATAAAAGATGTATCAATATATTACTGCTTAGTAATAATTGGTCAATTGAATTTACGATATAAATTGATAAATGATTTAGCAAAATGAATTAGAAAATAATACGGCTGCTTCGCCTCGTTTTGCAATTCGGTTGTAAATATTAGTTTATCAACACAATGAATTACTGCCACAAAATATACGAGACTGCAAAATATAGTTGTTGACTGTCTTTAGACCAATAACTTGATCGTAAGTGCAGAAACTATCAAAATAAATCTGCACTGTGATCTGTACTGTGTACTTTACAAATGATGAATTATATAAATTATTAATTAATATGATTCTCATATTTGTTATTTATTGTTTTTCTATTTATGAGGTAATGTTTTCATACATCTCGTATTAAAAACTTTGGAAAATTTGAAAGTGGAGAAAACTCTCTAACTGGTTTCTTACCACAATTTACACTGACAAAAATTGTATTACGCCAAAAGTAGTATAGATAATTGATTTTTCATTAAAATACTTTCAAACGTTTATTATGAGAAATTTATTCAATTTCACCCTAAAAGTGTAGAATGAATCCTAATTTTAGTTACTTTAATATTCCAGTAATAATAAAAAAAATAATATTTTCCAACCCTCTGTCCTTAAACTGTATTATAGAAAAGAAATAATTTTTTGCAATTTGTTTTTTTTTATGTTTTTTTTATTTGAGTAAATAAATTTTATGAAATCAGATTATTTTTAGCATTCCTCTAGATTATTAAAAAAATTATCTTACAGTTTTGTCGGAACATTTTGTAATAGGAATAAAAAGGAATGAGGAGGATACGTACTATAATACTGCTGACTCAATAGCATTGAGCAAAATAAAATAAGATATTAAAAGAATAATAATAATTATTATTTGAACTCAAAAGATTTTAAATTGGTTAATGCTTTGTCATACAATGAATATCCATATCTTAAAATAAACACTCATAATTTTTTATGAATCATTTCTAATATCTGATTAGTGATACTTTTAAAATTATAAAAATTAAGAAAAAAATACTTAAATTCTCAATAAATTTTAGGAACTCAATTGTTACGATATTTGAGAAAATTCTTGATTTTAGTGAACATTTAAAAGAATTGAATTTATTTTACTCATAATTTAATTTTCATAGACGCATAAAACAGTTGCAGTGGAAAATAAATGAAGCTACAAAAGTACTGTTTCACAATTTATTGTAGATTATCGATAAATGTAGAATAATTACTATTATAATTATTAATCGAAGATACTGAAGACTTTACGTTCACTCCAGATATCCCCGATTTAAAAGTTTATTCAAAAATAATTACAAATTTAAAATAAAATTATAAAGAAAAAGCTAAAAGTTATTTATCGAAGATATCTTAGAGTGATCACTCAATCATGTCGTCAAACACAAAGTGATTTAATTCTCAAAATTTTTTAACCAAAAATTCATTCACATGGAATTTCTACTGCATCTTTTTTTCGTTGTAAATATTATTACGGACAATAGTTTGTTACATTCCATACGATTACAGTTTATGATACAATTTTTAATTTTAATTTTACTTGTTGCTCGTTTATCCATTAATATATTGTTGAAATTAGTGCCAGTCGTGATCATTAAAAATGACTGTTTTCTAACTTTTTCTTTTTTTACCACATACTCTCATAGAGCATATACATATATGCGTCTATCGATTATTAATCTACACTAAGATCTTAATAACGAAAGTCATCTTTAGGTAATTATACTTATTTTAAAAAAGTTTTCCAAAATTTCGGAGATCCGTATAAACGTAGAAATATCGTATTAAAAACTTGAAAAAGGTACCCTATTTTTTTCGTTTTTTATTATTTTTTTTTTTTGGGATAGTAGTGATACGGATTCTTTAATATTTTAATTAGGCGACATTGAATGATTACCATGAAAATTACGATAGGCTCATTGTTAGTTGTTCATCATACTGAGAAGTAGCATTTCAAACAAATATCGATTTTACATGTACGCAATTCTCACTATGTCTAACTTACATATCACTTAATGTTCTTGACTTATTTTATCCTGTAGTGTTTATTATTATTATTAATTATTTTTTTAAACTTTTAGTCAGTATTTTTTCGCATTAAGTTTAGTGTGCGTTCATCGCATATGGAAATGTGTGTGCAATCCCTCCGTTAACAATTAAAAACACTTTAATTGTATAAACAAAAAAAATAAATAAAAAAGAACTAAGGATCACGCGAGAATAATGAAGTTAATTTATTAAATGTTCTCAGATTGACGAGCTCAAAAAAAATTTCTACGTCACATTTTAATACAATATTTTATTTTTCTTCACAACTTCCGTTACCTTCATACCTAGCTCTTACTTTCTGATCAATTCCTTATGTCAAATTTTCTGTTAACCCACATCAGACATTATATTTTCATGTAACGTTGAATTTAGTTAATAATTAATACTTGTTTATATATGATATGATCCCTTAGATGACGTAGATTTGCTAATAGTTTAAGAATTATGAAAATTTTAATTATCAAACAATCATTAGAAAAACAGTAATTCTATTATAATGCAATGAATAATATACATCTCAATCGTCTTTATAAACTATCGATTGTAGTTCAAAAAATCTTAGTAATGTGATGATAGTATTATTACTTGTAAAAGTAATAAAATTTATTTCAAAATACTCATGAAATTAAAACTACAATCGATATTTTATAGTTGATTGACGATTAAAAAGTGAAATTTTTAAAACAAAGAACTTGCTCTTTTTCAGGCAGGTTTTTTTTAAGATAGAAATCGTCGATCCAAAAAATATAAAATGCAATTTATCTAATGGACCCCAACATTTATATACAAGTACACTGACGTATGGGCTATTAGAACCGTATATTGACCTACTCTCATTCCAGTCAAATTTTTATTCATTTAAAATTTTATCAGTACCCATGTCCAATTTTATCTCCCCGTCCATTCTCCTATCGATTTCCTTATCTTATTGCGAGTTCTCACAAACAATTGTTAATACAAAAGGAGAAGGGACGAGAGAGAAAGAGTAAGAGAGAGAATAGGACTACGACTTGCATGTACTTTTTTTCAAACATACGGTACCATTTTCGACTATGAACCGTCATACCCATGTCGCTCGTCTGGCCTACATTTATGGCTTCATTTTAGAATTATTTTAATAACAATAAATGACACTTTAATTAATATCCCTACATTCTTTTCAGCGTATATTATTATTCTTAATAAATTTATAATGGGCGCGGCCCAAAGCTATATCCCTTGTTCCATTGCTTCGCGAAATAATTTATTTATTATCCGAGCGACAACACCGATCGACGATTTCATGAGAGACTTATCATCGTTGATATATTTTACCTATCATTTATTATTTTATGTTTTAAATTATATTGTTGTGTGTAATAATTATAATTCGATTGTTCTGCCAATTAAAAACTTTCCACCACCCTGCTATATAAAATGCCGTATTAAAGTAACTCAAGATTACGACAAAAAAAAATTTCATGCTTCTATGATGTTACGTCAATACTTTTGTCGATTCATTTAATTTTGCTGCTCGTAACAAAAGAACATTAATTCCAGTTTGATTGCAGGAATGGTCCAAATATACATATTTATATAATATACTTTTTTGGTTTTAACGAGAAAAAAAATCTCTACTTCCCAAAATATAATTCAATTTTCGATGTTTATTCATTGAGATTTTGATAATTCATATCAGCAATAATTTCCTGTAATGAAAAAATACATCGAATTAATAAAGTTCTTTAATTAATGTCATGATATTTGATTATTGATTTTTAATAAACTTACATTTTTGTTGGCACTCTCAATATTTTCATTAACTGCCGCCGCCACAGCTTTCTCATTAATATCAATCTCTTCAACAGCCTGAAACATAAAGTTTCAATTAATATACTTGAATTATTTAGTAGAATATTTTCATTTTGATTATATTTTTAATGTGAAATCAGATGGCCCCAAATATCAGTCTTAATCTAACAAATTTAGATTCGAGAACCAAATATTATATTGGTCGAATGGTAATTCATCATCAAAGAATAAAAAATTTGTTCTACTTGAAGTAATGAGTTTTAATATTGAATATCAGAAGTACGTTAATGAATAAGAAAGTCCGAATAAAAGACTGTTGATAACTGTTCAATTAAAATTGGTTAACTATCGATCAACTATTTAAACTATTTTAATTGATTAACTATTGGTAGTTTCATCCTATCATCAACAATTTAATTTACGTGATTAATTAAACTCCAGGAATACGTACTTTGGTTACTGAGGTAACATCTTCGGTGATAGCGGGTGCTACAGGTGCAGTGACTTCAGTTTGGACAGATGCAAGTGGACTTTTCGGGGTTTCCTCAGTGGATTCCGTTGTACTATTCAAGGTGGAATTTTCAACAGGAGCTTCAGTCTCGGGTATGCTCTGTAGAAAAAAAAAATACCATAAAATATTCATTTCATATTAAAGGTTGATTAAATATATATTTTCTAAGTTTTTAATTCCCAACATGCTGTATAAAAACAACTCGACACAAATTCAACTCTTATTCTATTTTTATAAATTATGATTTTATTCATAAGGATAAATACTTGTCATCTAAAAGGGAAAAGAATAAGCCATTATTACAAATACAAATTATTTGTTTTATCATGCTTAGCTTATTTTAAACAAGTCAACGTAAATTCTCATAATTGTTCCCGTCAGTCAACAAGGCAATCAAAATAATCATGCTTATTTCCAAGATGCTTAAATAAAAATGGTTGTTAGATACGGGAATAAGTATGAGAAACAGATAAGTTATTGAAATAAAGAATTGAATACAAATAAAATTATTAGCTAGGAATTAAGACGTCTATCAATGAGTTTTCTTGCAATTTAACACGTGTAATAAGATAAAAGAATAGCCACAAGTGGCTTTAATTCAATTGAACATGGGATGTGTTAATATTTGTAAGAAAACCAAGAGGCAAATAACACAGGAATTGGTGATAAATTTGGATATTTGGATTTGTACTAGCGATGTTAACAATCATATTGGTGGATTATTATGATGTAGGCAGGGTAGATGTTGAAGTTGAGTTCTCTCTATTATCTAATGACTATTGAATGATGTGTGAAAAATAAAATAGAATGATTTATGATTATATTTATATAACCAAAGGAAATTTTTCTTTGAACTCTAATAAACATACAACACTACCTATCCTTCATACAGGCATTAAGGTATCGGAGTGTGGAGATGGAAAATGATAGATGAGTTGAAAAGAGGCCCTATCTTTAACTGCGAAGTATTACACTGCACAGTCTTCACAATGGCCTTGGAGAATAAAAAACCAGGAGGTATTTTGATGGAGATTTTTTGTTGGTTTGGTTTAAACTATACCACAAAGATAGTAGCTTGATTTTTTTACGGATCGCATGATGATTTTTAATTTGGAGTTTTTAATAACGCTTGACTGTCTGACTCATGCCAGAATTTAGTTCCTTGTTAGTCACCTGGTCGTTCTTCTGGATCTGATGATTTAACAAACTATCGACGGACGCTGTTTTGTCTTCAATTGTATCAGATTGCCTATTTTCCAAGTCAGATTTCGTATTGATTTCTTCAACTGGAGCTGCTATCGTTTCTTTTACAAATTCGTGATTATTCTTCTCAACAAAAGCCTCAATTTTTTTATCCTCGTTCACTTCAGGTTCCACTAATTCGTTTGAGGACTCTACTGTTCCAAGGGAGACTTCTGGACTGGGACTTCTGGACAATGTCGGGATATCTTCAACAGTTTCTTGAGGATTGGAAGACACTATGTCTGGCACTTGTTCACATGCTGCGACTTCTGGAGGCGGTGGTGGCAAATTATTAATCTCTTGAAGTGAAAGTGGATTTTGAGATTCGATTGAAGTGTCTACAACAGTTTCTGTAGGCGGAGAAGGAATTGAATTATCTGTAGATTGCAATGAAAAATCTTCAACTTCTAATTTTGGTTGCATCACATTGTCGGTTTCTATTGGCTCTGAAAGAGGAGGACTGTCTTCAATTTGTGAAGTAATAAAATTAATGAATTGTGACGATGCCTTGGGTATAGGAATTGGCGACTCTGGAATAGGCGGTGGAATTTCCTCATCTTCATTATCAGTTTTTATCGTGGTATCTATCTCCATTTTGACATCTGTATTATTATCATCATCTATTTCCTTTACATCATCTTCAGTTGATTTTTCACTTGTGATAATCTCTTCAGTCTTAGAAGTTTCGTCAATTTTTTCAAATTGATTGTTGCAAGTTTGCTGGTCAACAACAGCAGCAGTAGTTTCAATAGCTATTTCTTCAACTTCTATTGGACAAGTTTTTGTATTGTCACTTAAATCTGTAAGAGAAGAATGTTCTTCAATAGGAATATCCGTATCAATATTTTCCCGATGAACATCTTCAACTATTGATTGCACATCTTGAGTTTCTATTGCTTTAGATTCAACTTGAACTGCTTCTTCTACTTCCTCCTTATTTTCTATTGCTTTTGAGTCAATTTCTATATTACTCTCCATTGATTCTGGTTCGCTATTTACAATTTCATTATCATTTTTGTGATAATCTAAGCGACATGCGTTAGCTAGATCTGCCTCTGCAGGAAGTTTTAGTGCCTCAGCAAGAGCTGATGCATTGGCAGCAGCTGATTGTGCCTGCTGAAGGGGCGATGGATTAATGGGGGTTGGGGGTGGACTAGATGGAAGCAAGGAAGGAAAGTCCTCACTGGTTTTCCTCTCAATGATAGACGGTGCAATAATCGGCTGGGGTTGGGACATGACTTCTATCGGGGCTGCTACGGCTTGCGTTGGACTGACCTCAACTTTCTCTACTTCTTTTTCAGTTTTTTCTTCTTTCTTATCCTCGACAGGGACGGGGATTGGGGCAGTGGGAGATGAGGGTGCCTCTTGCTTTTCCTCAGCTGGACTTGATGTTACTTCAGGTGCCGCTGCAGGCTTCTCCTCATTTTTAACTTCATTTTCTCCCGCCGCTGATTCATTCAGGCTAGTTACTGATTTTTCTTCTACTGGACTTGCTGCTGCATTCTCAGCTTCTTCACCGCCCTAAAAATTATATCAATGTATATCTTCATCTTGGTTGAATTTATTCATTTTTTTATTCATTCTCCGAAATTATTTGTTAAACTTTGCAACTATTATATGCAAACTCTCAGTTCTAATTACGAGATTTTGATACTTTCCGCTTTCTTAGGTAACATAAAAACTCATAATTGAGATGATTTTATTTAATTTGCTGTGAGCTAGAAGCTGTACAAGCTTCTCTGATAATTTATATTCACTTTAAATTAAAATTTTAAATGAGTTAAAATATTCAATTTTTGAAGCCGTAGCATGGGAATTGATTATCAGGCAACATTTGTTTTAGATTGTGATAAAAAATTGGTATTGAGATTTTCTTTGTTAAAATACCTAAACAACAATGAAGGTCATTGAAAAAAAATACACAATCATCTTTGTGATTACTCCTTCCATTACCTACCTTCTCGAGTGGTTAAAAAATTGAAGAATAAATTTAATCTATTCGAGAAAAGCCAGCGAAGATTTTGTATAAAAAATTTTTGTTAATAATTTCAAAAATAACACCTTTTTACATATTTATAGGCACATTTAATAACAAATATTAGTACAAGAGACTCTCACGTCAAATCGGAGGTATATTATTTATTAGAATCATATGAATTCTTGAACACATACTGAATAAATTGAACGTACTTATTAAGTTTGTTATAGAAGAGCTAAGAGGTGGTGAGTCAGGTAGTCTGGTTCAAAATATTTCACTCAAAATAGTTCAATTTTAAAATATTCCAAATTTAAATTTATAGTTTGCAAATATTCATATTAATGATTTAACACTATTATATATTTAGAAAAATTTACTTTTAAATTCTAAAAAATAATAAAATTATCAAATTTATGTTATCCATATTATACAATTAACGTTATTTATTGATTAGAAACAAGTTTTTTACCCAAGTATTAAGTTGGAATATTTTCTAGAACATTTTAATTAGACCCGAATAAGGTAAAACCCGACAGAGAGATCCATGCTGTGAGCAGCTTGAAGATAGGTCCAGTGAGAAAATGGCTGGATCAGAGATTATTGACGAGGCAAATTAGCAAGAAGATAAACGGGCATGCTAGATAAGTTTTGTGTCACGGGATTTCAGGCAATTTACGTATGTCGTACCGTAATAACTTTTTTGTCGATTGATTCGTCAGCGGGTTCATCCGCGATAATACCTAGAAGCGGGATCGCGGCCAGAATTCGTCGAGCACCACGAAGAACGACACCAGTCGCCCGATAAACACCTCCACCAACCGTTCGGCCTACCTTCACGACCGTCTCCATCCTCAGAAAAGCTTTCTTCCCTTCTCAGATGTTTACTTCAAGATCTAAATACAGAGGATAACAACCAAAACAACTCGATTCTCAATTTGGATAATGATAAAAAAATATCGGTAAATGATTGCCACTAAACTGATTTGAGTACTGACTTCCTGCAAGCAACTCGAACGACTCGAAGTTGCTTGAAAATCGGGTGCGGTTTATATAGACTCAGAATCGTCCCACGACGTATGTCTGAGACTGGTGAATAAAGAGAGACGCATAAACATTGTGTATGTGAAGCGTGGTAGATAGGTAGGTGGTTATAATTAGTAGGAAGTTCAAACTGGATTAAAACAAGAATAATGTGGCATGCGGAATTTTTTTTTTGACATTTAATTTTTAACTCATAGAAAATAAGGTGTAGCAAAAAATACTAAATATCTTGGAACCTTTATAGATGAAGAAGGAGAAGCATGATTGAAAATAAAAATTCACACCACAAACCACACGTGTCTATTCTTGGATACCCGGCTGTATGACGAAAACTTTACACTATTACAACTTGGAGATTGGATTGGATTCCCGAAGCGCGTGCCCACCATCCCTCTTCTCTCTTTCTATTTACGATAAATAAGAATGTCGCAGCAGCGCAATTGTTGTCTATGCTTCAGTGATTAATAAAAGAAAAACAAGATATCTGACATTTTATTCCTTGATATCGAATGACAATTTTTGTTACGTCAATATGTGGCCAAAGCCTTGAGATATAATTTTACTAATAAAGAAAAACATTGTTATATTGTTTAATAACAATTAGATATTCCTAATTATTCAGATAATTATTTTTACATCTATTGATTAAACTTATTTTTTTTTTAGTTTCACTAAAGGTAGTATTTAATGTCGATAAAGAATCATATTGGTCTCGAATTAAATTGTATGAATTTATTTTCAATTGATAGATAAAATGTTACTTCAAAAGATAATGGATATGGAAAAATTTAGAGAATGAAATCAGTGAATAGTAACTACAACAATACAATATTTTAAATTTATAGAACACTGGATACTTGATGCAATATTATGCATTCATATTGCATTGATATTCACGGTTAAATAAAACAGATAGAATATTATTTTTCTGCTTTAATGTGTCGTCTTGTAATGAAAAACTACTTGAAAAAGCCTTATTGATTACATACATTGACCATAAAGGTCGTTAATGCGTTTTAGAAAAATAAAAAACTCACAAGGTCATGAATAGAGTTCATTTAAGAACGAGTTTTTTAGAATAAAAATTTTTGGAGTATAAAATAGGATTTTCGTTAGTATGATAAATTTATAAACCATCTGTTAGAGATATTTTAAACTAATATTTTAGCCCAATTTCTTGGTCAGCTAGTTCCAACGACAAATGTTACCACTAGCATTCATTTCGCAAATTCTACACCAAACTAATGTGCCAAATGTAACACAAAGTGCATTGATCGGTTAACCACAGTAAGAAAATATGTTTCAAGTTTTAAAGTAATTTTTTGTTGGAAATAATTCTGAATAAATGTGACAAGTATATCCATTTAAAAAAGTATCCTTGAGTTATATTAAAGGTGAAGACTTAGAATTCGATACGTAAAAAAAAATGATGCATTAAATTTTTTGGTGTTATTATCAATTATCTATGATAATATTCACTTTGTCTAATCATACTAACTATTTTTAGTATCTATTAAAATTAATTATTTATTTCTAAATATTCTATTTATTTAAAAAAAATATTCTCTCAACATTACTAAACATTTTTTAGGAACTCTTTATCTCTTCTACGCATTTTCCTTGCTAGTCGAGAAGTTTAGATATTAGAATCAACATAGTTTCAACAGAACATTTATTTATCAGCATACGTAGGTGCTGTTTTCCGGAATGAAGAGTCCTCAACTAGAAAATTTACCAAGGCGTGTAAAAAGAGGGCTACTTGTCAATACTCTGCATATGTTTATCCATCCATCAACTCAACTATTTTTTTGATTAAACTTCCGGTTGACTGTTGGTATTGAAACCTTCCACAGTAAGCCGATAATTACCCTATTTTCTAGCTTTCATATTTTTTTTTAATTCTAGAAAATTAGTTACCTCAATGTTATGATATTCTAATTCATTAAATACAATATTTTTTCACACTAAGATAACGTTATATTGCTCAATACACAAACAGAAAAAATTAATATATTAATTTACGTTTTTATCATCATACCTGCCAATGTTCAGCAAGTTTTGATTTTAAAAAAAAAAATTAAAAAAGTTTTGAATTTAATTTCAACTGAGCTCAATATACATTTTAATTCGATTTGAGTTGAAAATAGCTAAATAAATAAAGTAGTGATTATGTGTTCCCTAAAAATAGATTTTCCAAACATTTTATTAATTGAGGCAGTTTCTGTCTGGTCATTGCTGGAGGCATTCATTAAATATAATTAAATACCATTATATGTGGGACATTCCATTACAAATTGAGAACCAGATGACCCCGAATATTAATTGGCTCAATTTTCTTTATTATAATAACTTTAAATTATAGGGGTATCATTTAAACATTTTTTTTTTGTTCATTTCTCTTTTTGTTTTGCATTATTTATTCTGAAGTATTTCTTTTCTTTCCATTTCCATCTAGCATTTTGTTGTCGAGAAAAATTATCCTCACGCCTTTTTTATTTAAATGAACTTTGAGAACTTTTCTCTGCAGACAGAGCTTTTAAATACATACATCATAAAAAGTGATCTACATACTAATGGCAAATTTTTTTTTGGCTTTGAATTATTATCACGATAATATTTTTTTTCGATAAATTCATGTATCAAATTAACTCGATGACATTGCGTGAGCTTCACAGGTTTTACCGAAAATGCAAAAAGTCCTGTGAGTCTGTCGGTTGACATAGCAACGGCAGCCACTGGCGTCCCGGCTTTCCTAGTGTCGCTCAATACTACAATAACGCCCATATTCACCAACGAAACTACTGTATGTGTGTTGGTTAAGACTTCTTTAGAATTTTTCGGTTTATATCTTGTCTACTTTTGCTCAATTTTTGTCAACATTTTTTCATCACCTAGTGGAATGGAAACTAAATGCAAATAACTGCATTTAGCATCATCTCCAGCTACACTCTTTCATTCTCTGTTGCTTTTTGTTACTAACCACTTTTTTTTGAAGCTCTTCTTAATTGCGTCGCAAATGCAAAATAAAATTTCATCAAGAACGAGAATTCCTGGATATATTAATACAAATTTAATTAAATAGACTATTAAAAAAAATCTCTTTTGGATGCGAAAAATACTTCAAGTTATTTTTTTTGTAGACTCAATTGAAAAAAGTTTGCTACATATTTTTACGAGTGGAGTTTGCAGCTATCAAAAATAGTAGTGTATATAAAAAATCGATAGAGTCCTTTAAAAGCTCTGAGAGTTCTTGAAAATTTTATTCCTACTTTGATAAGCATTGTGCAAATACTTTTTTTCGTTTTCAATTCAATACATCTTTAATCATAATAATTTTCTGTTATTTTTCTTATTTGAATAAATTATTTTTATATACTTTTTACATTGAATTATCAACCATCAACTTTCTAACTGTATTCATATTTTCACGATGATGTATATTTCAAACGTGAATATTCGTTGAAAGTTTTACTTTATTGGCAAATAAAAATTTACTATCACGATAACTTTTCATTCTGAATAATTTTTATTAATCATCACAAGTGACTGCTGCAAATCTTTCTTTTTAAAGTATCAACCTAATGTTAAATCAAAATAAATTTTTTTATATCATTGCTAAAAGATTTTTCCTCTACCTACTTTCCACATAATATACTTGGTAATGTGGCAAAAAGTGCAAAAATTGATTGATCTATTCCATAATTTTTCTGTCATTTAAACTCCCTTGTAGAGAACTTTATTCTTGGATGTATTGAGGGATAAATGTTGTCAACTTTTGTTCCACCCCATGGTGACAATGACGACAACCAGTAATATAACAATAGTCGACATGTCTCGTAGATTTCCTCTTTCGTGTTCATTCTTATTCTCCCCTTCAATGCTAATATGATATTGTGGGTGTGGCTATACAATGAGACTCCAATTCACGAATGTACAAAACGACATTAAACCGTGTATACTTTCCTTACTCATCAATATTATATGCTAACACTTTTGTTTTTTTTTCAGAAAAGTTTCCCATTTAACATCTATAACTTTTCTGTTGATACTATTATTAACTTTATACCGATCAAAAATTCCTACTCTATTTTTGATATTCTGAATAATTATTTTTTATTTAAAGTATTTCTGCCATTTCAATCTCATAAATTATTCAATTTATATTTTTTTTAACAAATTAATGATTTAAAATACTTCGAATTAATTTGATTTCAGTATTTGATGAACAATTGTATTGAAAATAATTTAATTTTATTATAGAAAAATCATTGAGTAATCGAAAATGAAGTTGGAGTATCTTGTTGGGTGATTAATACAGTAGATTACGTTATGAGTCACATCTAGGCGCCTGAGGGACATGCTATTCGTGACATGTCAGTGAGAAACCGTATGTCCCTAACGAAATTGCACACCCCACCAATCGCATATACTCAAATCTATATATAAGCATAGTTCTGTTTTAAAAATATATTCTATTTTCCATTTCTTTTCATGCAATCAACATTATTTAATATACGATTGTACTGCAATATTGCAGTTCTGTTAGACTATAATTTTTTTAATATCAGCCTCGTTTTAATTCTAAGAAAAATGGCTTTTTTAACATACACATGTTTCTTTCCAACCCTCTTATAACTTTCCAGTTCTTGTTCTAGACGTAGACTTTTAGCTTCAGACAGTGAATTATAAATAAAATATCAATATTCAACTGTACTTTAGCGAAAGATTATTTTTTTTCTTCAGCATTGCATGCAATGAATTTTTTATGTTAATTAGTGTTTTGTAATAATTTTTAAATTTATTTTAATATTTACTATAATATGAATAACAGTGATTAGAAAAAAAATAGTAGCAAATGTAAACCAAGTTGATATTAAAGCATTTAGAGAGAATAGTAACATAAATGTCTATTTTTTAATTGAATGAGCTTTATCTCTCAATAAACTAATAAAAGACCAATTGAAATCAATTTGCATGATTTGTTGCGCCAGAATTATTTGTACTCTGTAATAAGACTAACAAGAATAAGCCTTGACGTGATTTAATCATTTTATAAAAAATCTTTGATTAAATAAAAAATAATTGTTAAGCTAAATTTGTTCAACATCTAAGCAAATAATAATTTCTCTTATAATTAGAGTACAATAATTAGTGTTAGTATAGCTGTCATTAGTCATTACTGCAACATATTATTAACAGGCTCGTGTGTTCTTGTGTTAAAATACATAAAAGTCAATTAAAAATTCGGAAGGGGTGAACATGAGTACATTGAACATTCATGATGAATAAGCTAACTATAACATAACATTCCAATTAATTGAAGGAAATCATGAGTGTGTATATTCGTATCTCGTAGGAGTACACTAAATGTTTTGTACCTTGTCAACATGATGTAATATCAATAGTAACAACCAAATGATCAATTGATATGATATGGATGACTGTTAATTAATATTTTCATAATTGAAAAGGAAATCATAGCTTCGGAATTAATTTAAAATTTTTTTACAAGTTTATTTTAATTTTGTTACATCAAATAATCATTTTAAAACTGGAAATAATTTTGTATTTCAATAAACTTTGATATTATTATGCAAAAAATATTATTTGTAAAGGGTAGGAATTGAATTAACCGTTGAAACTATTGATTCATCTGTTGAAAATGTTCTATTAGTCAACTATACTGACGTTCATTAAATTATTCTACTTCAGAAAACAGTATCAACTTGTAAAGAAAAATAGAACAAACTTCAATATAAAGGAATACTGAATGTTAGCCTAGTCGCCAGTATTGTAGGCAAACTTTCAAGTTTACAATTCATTAAGTAACGTCAGTTAATTGTATAAAATGCAAAATCTAGAATAAATTCAATATCTCGATGAGTAATTAAATACACGCTAATTACATTTCAATGTCTACCAATATCAGATAAATGAACCCCAAAAGATATAATTAATTAAGTGAAAATGCTGAAGAAGACGGTTAGTTCAAAGGATCGAGGCGTTAAAACTTAATTAACACAATTATTGAATAAATGAAGGAATGCTGACTAAATGCTTGTTGGTACGTTGTAGTTATTTTCTTGTTTATCAAAATGAATTCTATCTTATAATTGTATTTAGAATTTTATTTTTACTATTACCCTTTAAGCGTTAATTGCAAGTCATTAAATCTGAAATGAATGTCAGAACTGATGGTATGAGATGAGATGATTTGTAATACAATTGCAAAAACAATTCTAGTTAATTTACGCATACACTTGAATGGCGAGGATATTTAACTGATTAGCGAGAAAGAATAGGCTCAAGGAAGTGGATGGTTTAAGAGAAATCTAAGAGAGATCGATATATTCAGACGTAGTTTAGTAGTTAAGCTCTTAAGTGAAGCGTTACTGTCAGGGAATCAGTTGTTCCTGATTGTTATATCTCTTAAAGCTCTCTCGGCCACTCCCAGTTCCACTTTGCGAGCGTTACAATACCAGACCAGGTATCCAGACGTAGTTTGTAAAAATCAAACATATGTAAAAGTGCCTGTGTGACCCACACATCAATCTACCCTAGTTTCTCAATGCATGCTGGTGGTTTTTTAGCCATCAAAAAATTGACTAGGATCAAAAAGGCATGAGGAAATATTTAGAAGAATTTTTAAGGACGGCACAGCAGGATCAATATTACCAGGATGATTGAAGGATGGACCGAGAAAAGAAAAAGAGGCCAAAACGATGAATCATGTTTGACCTGACTTTTTTTTAAAATTCAAGACATGAGAATTTACATTCCCCCAAATAAACATTGTTTTTATTTTTACTTGTCGTGTTAAATATGCTCTTCATCAGACTTGAATGATTATTATTTTTATCTCTACTGTTTATAACAATAAGAAATTTCAAACAATAGACTAGTTTTGTTTTTAATTATATTCATGTCGTTTCTTGGAAACAATGCTTAGCTTAGTTAGATGATATAGTCACTGAGTAGCTAATTCTTACAACAGGTAGATTACTAGCAGAGAGAAGTGTACGGTAAAATATTAGTGTAGGAAGACATGAAAATTTTTACGACTAGAATTCTCCAACTGTTATGTAGACTAAAAGTCTAGCAGGTAATGTAAAAGAAAGGATTGACGAGCAAAATAATGACTACCCGGAACTTTAACCAATTTTTTTCACAACTAGTACTTAAACAAATAATAAAGCTTTCTTTGTTGTTTTATTAGCGAACCGTTACAAGAACTGAGAGTCTTACGGCTATCCCTGAGCATGAGAAATAGAAAATATTTTGTTCTTTTTTTTTTTTCAAAGAAAAAAATTTGAAAAAATCAAAGACATGATCTGTTGTACATCTTGATGTATCATGTTCGTTTGCCTGTTAAGCTGACAGATTACGATATATACAACCGATATATTTTACATTTAAAGACTTATTTGAATTTTAAATGACGACTTTGTCATGAAAATTGACAGTGGAAATAATCTATTATGAAACTGGAATATTTGTTTTTATTTATAGTTCAAAAAGTCAATTGAACCAGTGTTCCCATGGTCTACTTTCGATTTAAATTAAGAAATAGAATTAAAAATATCAACTCTCTAATAAATTACCTCAGCCAGTGATTCGTCTTTACTGACATCGCCATTCTTGGGTGTTTCTTCTCGTACTGGCTTATTCTTGTCTTTTTTACTGAAACTTATTGATCTCCATGACCACTTCTTCTTCGACTAGAAACCAAAATAGCGATTAAATAATTATCTACAAGACTAAACAAGTAATGTAATTCAAAATATAACTTTATTTGCATAAATAAATCATTCAAATACAACTTGTCAAAAAAATACCTTTTCTTTTTTCATTGTTTCTTTAGACTCAGGAGAACTGGCAGAAATAGTGCTGGTGTTCGTCTCATCAGTAGGTGTCGTAACTTGTTCTTCTTCTGCTGGTGGTGCCTCAGCTGGTGCTTCTGCAGGCGAAGATTCTTCCGTTGGTTTAGTCTCATTCTCGGTCTGTAATTAAACAATTAATTATTAAATGTCTAGATGATTGATAACATTAATGTTCAGTCAATGATCAAACTGAAGAATTCATGAGAAAGTTAAAAATAATAAATTTAATAGTTGAATATTTTCACATAGAAGGATTTAATTAAAATTCTTCTATTGAGTTATGCATTTTTTGAATTTTCTAGCTAATTATCTTTTAACTTATCACTTGGTGAATATAATGATGCTTCTAGTGTAACAAAATGACCGTCAGTGACCTAGAGATAAAGTTAACAAAAGATATATAGAAGCATAAACCATACTTCTATTTTTTACTTTACTCATAGTAATAAAATGAAGGAATCATTTCCACGTAAAGCTGTGTACAGTAATTGCATGTAACGGCAAAGATATGGAAGAGCAGGTACTGTGTCGATGTTGTTACTTGAAAAGAAAATCCAAGGCTTCGCGCTAAAAAGTTAACAAATTACATGTTTAATGACCGTATAATCTATACTGCTTTGGTATATGAAGGAAACATACATAAATTGATCGAATAAAATTTCTCGCTAAATTGCTTGGTTGATTTCTAAAAAAAAATAATAAAATATCCGTCAAGTAATCTGTGATACATAAGATGTTGTATGACACATCTTGAGTATTATTATCTTTTTGACTCATATCATATCTCGATCAAAGGAAACCTTACAATGATTGATACACCTAACAGAAGAGAAAGTCTGTTATTCGAAATACACAAAAAGATGGAAAATGAAAGGAGAAGTGTGGAGACTTTTTTTAGAACATTTTAGATAGTGGTCTCATGTTGATGGATGTGATATAGAACTTTTATCATAATCAATTTAAAATAGAAACTTTTATTCGTCAATAAAAACTAAGTTATGTTATATATTCAATTTATTAGGAATCATATAAATGAAAGAAACTTGATTGAATTTTTTTACCAAGTCATTAAGAAGCATTTTTAATTTGATAGACGTGGTAGAAATTAATTTTTTATTATCCAATAGATAAATAGATTCAAAAGATAAATATTTCTTTAAACAATCTCTTAAAGCTCTTTTATCAGAAAAGCTTTTTTGAATGTCCCTGAAGGGATTTGAACAATATCAAAAAGCTTTATCGAAACATGAAAAGGTTTGCTCCTCACTTGGACCAATAATCTTTAACATCATCAATTATGGAGGTAATAGAAGAAAGTGAATTGTTTTCGTGAGATGATTTATTTGTAATAATTAATTTAATCTGATTAAAGATTGATAGAGAAGAGTTTATAAATTTTTCTCGTAATCAGACGTTATTTGTTATCTTTCTGAGTAATTGAGTAATTAACTGAAAAAATCTGTAATTGTCTACTAGACTAAATTATTTTTTGGCATGAAAATCTATTATTGGACTGAGTGTTTCTGTTACATTATCGATTTATGTCCACAAACAAAGAGAAGAATTGTCGTAGACAGAGTCATTGCAATCTGCTGTAAACATATTTTACACTAAGTTGAACAGACAGTTAATAACACGATAGTTGTAAAGTGTCATTCTGTTATCATTTACTGCGTTTCTTAGATAAAAAAAATCCAGTCATCATTTATTGGAAGAAAAAAAAAATTATTTAATCTTTCTTTTCTGACATATAGTATAAGCAATAATTTTTCAGTTGAAATGTAGGCCAAACGAAAGGAAAAATGTACACAATACTCTGATAATTTTATTGAAGAATGAATCATTTTATTGCAAAAATGCTAAATAAATAAAATATTTAGAGGAAGTAATAAAAGTAAAGTTTCATTTACACGTAATGATCATTTAAATTGTTGAAATTTCAAATTGTTCTTTGACAACAATTTTTCTGAGAAATTTTTTATTCACAAGTAGTTCAGTGTGCACATTTCACGCACGTTGGAGTCATAATATTCTGCTATTGTTATGATTGTTGTAATTACTATTATCATTAAAGCAGATACTTATTTACGTTAATTTAAAATTAATGTTATAATTTTTAATAAATATTTACATGTTGTGAAAATTAGAGTAAAAAGAATAATTATTCTGCCCTATTTGTCTCCATTTTTCAACAATTCAATAAAATTAATCAATTTGAAGCCTTAAAAATTTATTCTTGCATATTTTGAACAATTTATTAACACATTCTGACTTTTTATTTAATTGTTACTTAATTTATATTATAATAAATATAATCCTCTGCTACAAATCTCCTATTTATTTGGTCATAATTTTTATGTTATCCTGTATATATCAAAGAGATAAATAATTTGAGAAACGATTAAATAAATGTTGAACCGAAAAATCATAACTATAATAATCACTAAAATCACGTGACGTAATATAAGTTCTTAGTCGATACGAAAAAGTGGCCATCAATTTGGAAAGTTTTTTGGGGATGATCGTCATGATTTTCTTTGTGAGAGAACCACTTTAAATTTGGGTAAAAATAAATGAGTCAAGTTCGTTGGGACAACCAAACACGCAAAGTATTTCAAGGAGAGAATGAAGCATTTTTTCGGTTGAAGAATAATCCGCGTGCAGATAATTGATCTTTCGTTCGTATGTAACACGAACATCATCTTTTTGTGTCAAAAAATTTTTTTCATAATCCGAAACGAACATTATTCAATTCAATTGAAAATTATTGTTATTTTACAATGTTAATGTATTAATATTTCTACCGCAATTATTTATTTTCCTTGAAGGAAAAAAGGCGTTAAAAATAATTTTTATAAACTCTAATTTGATTTATTTTGTAATAAATAAATAAAGATTGGCAGAAAAATAGGATTATTCTTAAAAAATAAGGAAATAAATGAATGAACGTAATAGTTTATCGTTATAGCATAACGAGGATAATTTTTATCTTTTTTCATCACCATTACTCACTTTCTTCTATTCACTCCCTTTTTCTATATTTCATTCATTATTAGCGTATATCATGTTTTACGATGAATCATATGATTTTCAGTCTACAAAGATAAATGATACAATTTTTCAATTTACAACCAACAATTGTAGAACAAATACAATGCATTATTGAAATAAATGCAATATACAACGCAAAAGTGGTGCCTCAAGGTCTGCAAGGATAATGAACGATTGGCGACGCTGTGTCCAGCCAATTCATAAAGAATAAACACATGAGGAAGAGAAATCGATTCGCTGACCAAAGGAAGCACTTGGAAATCAACTTTTAGAGTTAGTATGCAATACTGAAGGCTTGATACGTGATTTGCAATGAATTATCAAACGTTAAACTTGCAATGAAACAAACAATTCTTCATTATTTAAAAATAATATCAGGTTTTAACAATATTGTATTGGACTATTTTTAGCTTCATATTATATCAATGAACTTTTTATTTATAATTGTAATAATAAAATATTACTTGCAAATAAAAAAGTATTCTATAAATTAAATTAATTTATTCATAAACTAAAATTTTTCTTTAATAAAATATCATCGAATTATTTTTTTTTAAATTACAACTGTAATTTTCGGAAACCACCAGTTTCCTGCTAGATTCTGAATACAATTTATTTTTAAGGAAGATGATAATTAAATTTTTTAGCATTGTATTTCAATATCGACAAAGAAAGTATTGTAAAAATATAAATAAATCGATTCTGTGGAGATGGATAATCTTACTAAGAAATTAAAAATTCTTTTCTTCATTACTTGAGAGAGAGAGAGAGTCTGCAAGCGATACAAAAGAAAAGATTATCTCAAGATCTCTTTAATGTGCTAAATGAGAAAAAGCAGTCTGCTATCGACTTGTGCTGTTTTACACAGAAAAAAAAACTACTAAAAAATGGCTAGTAATTTTCCATTATAAAAAACGAAAAAGTATCATTCCTTAAAAGTCTTCGTTCTTTGATCTTTGATAGTTGTTTTTTTTATTTTACATACATTTGAGATTTCACTCGAAAATATCTGTTGAATTATTATGTATTTATTCGCGTATTAAAATATTAGATATGTTTTTTTTTATTATTATAAAACCATAAAGCTACAAATGTAGCAGTCGTAAACTTTTCCGACATTTTATCCTTATTTCTCGAGACTATCAGCAAGTTATCTTTTACAATATTTCCAAGGACTGAATGCTCTCTCCAAGGATATATGCATAACAAAGTTTAGCATATCACCAGTACATTTTACTGACCAAACTGAATTTACGTCTGTCATATTCAAAACATGAAAGCGAAATGTTTTTGTTATTTTTCAAATAGTTGTTTTCTCATTCTTGATGACATATTTTGGTGCCTAACTATACTTTCATATGACACAGCAGATGGCTAATTCAAACTCCTAAGTGACAACATTGAGCTTCAGATGACGTGTTTTGTTAAACAGATTATCTGTGGTATGAACTTTTTAATCTAAATTCTTCCATACTACTTATTTGCTGTTTAGGTGCTGTATAAGCTAAATTAACTTTTACTTGACTTGAGATGAATTATTTATAAATACATAACACTTGAAAGTTTTATAAAAATATGAATAATAATTTTACATATTAGATTATAAAATAATAAAAAATATATCTAACTGGACATTTAAATAAAAATAATGAGATTAATACGAAGAAATGAAGGAATGATTTATTGTAAATTATTCAGGATTGTTTATTGCGTCGATGAAGAACAATAGAATTATATTCTAAAGTTTCAAGAAGTTCTATTGTGAGTAAAGACATTATGTATATTCATCGGAACTTGTCTGTGTCGATATAACAAAACGAAATAAGATAAAAAAAAAATTATTCATCAGATATTTTTTATATCTACTCTACGACTCTATTCCAAATGGAGCTAATAAAAGTCTAAAAAAAAAATTTTTTCATTGACTGCAATATTAAAGTAGTTTGACATCCATATATTGGAGATGATTTTTGTTAAATTTATCAAACAATTTTCTACATAGTGTGTGTATATAATTTTTAATGATAATTTATAAATTAAATGCAGTAGCTACTGATGAGAAATAAAAGAAAAACTTTAGCTTATATATTTAATTTATAAAAATATAATCTTTGAGATTAGGCTTGTCAATTGTGAGCCTGTCAATACCAAACTACCTGGAGGTAATGTTTCAAATAAAATAAAAGTACCTTGTTTGTTTCTTTTTCTGGCAAATCCTTCTCCTTCTCATTGTCTTTATCTTCTGGTGCATCAGTATGTGGTGCGACACCATTAGTAGTTGGTTTCGCATCTGCTTCCTCGATCCTTTCGAGTTTTCCATCACCAACGGCAGGCGTTTCACCACCTTCAGCAACTCCTTCTTTCTTTGGTGTTGTAGTAACATCCATAGACCTTTTGCTATTCCGTGCTCCCATTTTTGTTTTTATTTACGATGACGTTTTTGGAGATAATTTACTTTCCCAAGGATTAGGCCTTCAACTTTATCACCAAATTTCTGTCGCCTGAAACAATACAGTTACTTATTATGACTGCTTATTCAGCAATTCTGAGTGAATTAGGCTGGAAAAATTCTACAGATGATAGTAAAAGAATGTTAGGAATGAAATGAGGTCATGAAGATTATTAAAGAGGGCAACAAAGAGGAGGGAATAACAACGAAACGAGGCTTAATTTACTCAAGAATTTTCTCTTCATTTTGTTCTAACTAATCGTTCACACATAGACCAATTACACTGGTTTGCGGTAACGTTGAAGTGCAAAACTCAATCAGGCATTGTTGAGAAACAGGGTAGACGGCTTACCAAGACCGTGTTTGACACAAATTGAAGCTTTACATTAACACACACACACTGTCAATGTTTAAGTTCATTAGAATAATTAATATGTTACTTGAAACTTGATGAGAAGCAGGTTGTGTTATAAAATTTTAATTTGCACACATAAATAATTAATCATTTTTGCATTTCTTGAAAGAAAATTATTTTTTAATGTTTAATAAATAAAAATTAATGCATTCAAAATTTAAGAATCTCAACCCAAGTTTACTTGGTTCTTATTTTTTTGTAGGAAAGCATTTAATTCTTTATAAACCATGACTTTTCTTTATTCAAAAGGTGAGATTTAAGCTCTACCTAACAAGCTATTATTTCCTGCATATAAAAGAGCGTATTATTATACAAAAATTTTTTAATTCATTGTTTAAAAAAACCTGTGAAAATTAAGACGAAAAAAAGACTTTCCTTTGTTTCCTTCCTAAAGAAGCATCTTTTTCGTCTAATATTAATTTGTTTATTTTAAAAATTAAGCCAGAATATTATTCCAAACCCTATATTTTATATCCCTTGCCCATCTTCGAGAAGAAAGTCACTTTCATCGAGAAAAAGGACTAATATATGTACAAGGTATCAACTAATTCTGATTATTCACTCTGATAGATGACAAGTCAGCGTAAAAAAGATCAATCATTAGAAAGTATGATACTTGTTCAAGCAATGATAGGGCATGTAGTATCCTACCAAACTTGTTCGGCATTCTTGAAGCGTAAAACATAACAGCAACATCAATTAAAGTCTATGAGATAGTCGGTTTTGATTCGGAAACAGTTGAATAGCGTTACTCATCATCACTATGTACAAGTTTCTCACCATCATGCCCTTTACTACCAAACTCTACTCATACTTTTTCTCGTACACCATCACGTAATATACTCCTCTTCCTCATTAAATTTTATAAGGTCATAATCGCTCTTATCTATTCAATCCTTATCACTTCTGTTTATGGATTCATCTCTTATCTATAATTCATCAATACTATATACAAATGTCACTACAACTTCTAGGAACTCTTTATTGTATGATGTTGCCAAAAAACAAGCTCACCAAAATAAATAAAAGTTGTTTTTGTAGACTGAATAGTATTACTTATCGATAATAAAATTACTCCGTTATCAGAGGAGTTCAATTTTTTTTTCTAGCTAAAGGAAGTGATTAATCAAATATTTTGGAGTTAAAATTGATATTGATTACTCAATCAAATTGTAATGATAATGGAATTATTTTTTTAAATCCTTTATAGCTAATAATACAATAACAATTAACAAGCAACAATAATAAATAGCAATAGTACCATTTAGTGATAATTTTTTCATTCATAAATCATTTATATCTTTCTATTGTTGTCAGTATAGAATTTTTATTAAAAAGATTATAGTCTTCAGTAAACAATAATCGAAAATCAGATTTAGTTTGTTAACAATAAATAAAAGCAAATTAAAAAAATATTTTTTTTGTGTGAAATAATAATTAAAATAAATAAAATATGAAATTATTTAGACATTAATTTTTTATAGCTAAGCATAAATCACTATTAATGACAAATAGACTTGTAAATAGCTATTAATTATGATTGAACAACAATTTTCTCTAATTGAAGAATAATACATCACTCTACAATTATTTGTAATACTATGTTGTCTAAAAATAAAACATCATTATTAAAAACTCTATTCACACTCAATAATTGAATTTTAAATGCAGATTAATTCACTCATCAATGATTATTTTTTACTCCAAAAAATTTTTTTAATCAAACATACTCAATAGGTATTAAATAAAAACATTGATTATATGTTACAAAAAATGACAGGTAGTGTTTAAGGTAATGGCAATTGTTAGAGAAAAGTTACAATCGTGAAAAGTCATGAAGAAGGTGTTAATTTTTATAATCACACATTTGTATATATCTGTTTGTATGTACAATGAATAGATTAATAAAATATATGATGGTTTAAGCATTTGCAGCTCATGAAAATGTCATTGGAAATTATGTGGCGAATTTTTCGTCGGTCTGGATATATTCAATGTGTAGTATTGGGGCATTAATATTCGCCTACGTTTATCGCAATCAAGTATCTTGATGTTAAATTGCACTCATGTACTACACGGTATGGTGTGGGAAGAAAGCTTAACATTCTGTTCAAATCTTCATTAATTTTAGGTTTTTTTTTCCCTTCAAACCTTTCTCTTCCTCCTCAAGTAAATGGATTTTTAATTTTTTTTAATAAAATATTTAATAAATATAAAAATAATTTTTTAAAATTTAATTGGTGTTAATAAAAGTGATTAATAATGACCATATGGTCGTGAAATATAAAATACTGGTTAAATGATAATGCACAATGAAATACTTTAATGACGTTCATGTTTTGTACAAGACATTAATAGAATATGAAGCTTAAAATTCTTCTTTAAGTCGACTCAATGGATTAATTACTGTGATTAAATTTTTAATCTAATAGTAGGAAATTTTATTTTAATAGCACAAGTATTGATAAAAAAATTCCATGCTTGTTGAAGTAATTTTTTTTTAAAGAAAAATAATTGTCTTTTTTTTTAATCAAAAAATGGAGCAAAATTTTAATTACAATATTGAATTTATAATTAACGTATTTAGTGCTATTGAGTTTTATCAAAATATTTCATATATCATAATTATAAGATTTATCATGTATGTGGAAAAATTTAATGAAATATCAAGTAATGATGGCTATTAGAAAATCTTTTTTAAATAGCTTTAACATGACACGTCAATTTTGAAGACACATCATTGTTATTTCCAGGCCAAAATTTATCATAAAAATCAATTAATACAGATTATCAGAGGAGAATTAAATCTAAATAATGTTTTTTTTATTAGTGATCATTTATTTTTAATTATATTTAAAAGTTATTTAACAAATAAGAATGAGAATAATGATGGTGTTGTTAAATTGCAATTAAAAAACATATCTAAATCCAATGTCAAGAATTGGATTAATAACAAATCTTGTTTTCTATATTTTAATATGTAAATCCTGTCCATTTGTGTGTATTGAAGTAAGAGAAAGACACTTGAATTACACAAGCAAAGTGCAGTGATCTTAGCTTGACTAAAATCACGTATATTATTCCACTGATATGATTTACGTTGCGAAAAAAAAATAAAAAAACGAAATTCATCGATAAATCACTAAAACTAGTTCCAGTAATTTAATCAAGGATGAATTCCTGAATATAAGAATGTGAAGAAAAACTTTCAACAGCAGCGAAGTAAAGGTATGAGACTTTATACTGTCTCCACACCTTTCTTTATTCGACCCAACTGACACAATTGTGCCTGGTCATGAAAAAGAGCCTGTGATCCTCTTATTCTCCAGGTACATACATTTTTTCGAACACAATGGGCACACAAAGCCTACTACTAATTGTGAAAAATCAGGACAAAGAGATGGCAGTAGTGCGTGTATGTGAAGAAAGTGATGAAGATGACAAAAAAAAATGCAGCTTTAAAAAGAAACGCGGAATTTGAAAATATTCCTTTTACATATTGCCATTGATTGTTATCCGTTCTCAAAATGGCGAATAACGCTTCACAGACAGGATTCTAATAATGGACCAATAAACACAGCTTCTTAAAATTCTCCCTAATCTTTATGTGATCGAGATATGAGTAAAAAAAAATAAACCGGCTTTTCTGGAAAACAAAAAGACGGTGTATAAAGTAACTATATACATATAATATTATATTATATACGGTGGCTTTGTAATTTAAAATGTTCATCAGCTTTACTATATCTAAGAATTCGCATGCGCATTCCTTCTTCTCACTTTTCTACGAATATTGCTTGCTCTTCACCATCACTTTAAGATTCTTTTGTACCGTTAAGTTTAGAGTTATCAGAATAACAAAAAATAAACAGAAGAAAAGAAAGATGTATGAAATTCTAAATAAGAGAAGAAAGAGAAAATCATTAAGAAGGAAAAAATTCTTAAAACTTACTCACCGAAACGTGAGTATAAAATGTACTTTTTTTTGCAGTACTTTTGCATGTAATAATAAATATATCCGTTTGGAATAGCAACACAGTTTCTCTGCGGCACTTACTCAATAAATAGTATTTTACTTTACAACAATCTTGATTTTAAAAAAAAAACTGCCAATAACTTGAAAATATTTAACACAACATTCAAAGTATCATTAATTATAAATATATATTTATATAATTACTATGTAATTTATATTATATTTAAAATAATATTATAATAATAACAAGATATATTTTTTTAATTAATAATATTTAAATACAATCACTCGCGTAATAAAAAAGATAAACTTTTGAACACGAAGATTTAGATAGCGTATTTACAAACTCATCCACTTCGCTTGGCAACGCGCTACCAACTGGCGAGAGACCTCGCGAGATATATACAAGCATAAAAAGGACAAGAGGAGGATGGTGGTGGTGGTGGCGTTGGTGGTAGGAATAAACGAGTGTTAGTGGCGTCGACCGTTTCGGTTCGACTGTCTTGACTGTCTCTTCGTTCATCGGTTGATGACCGATTGTATCTCCAACTTTCATTCATCGTCATTACTTCTTTGCGTACATTTTTTAATTTTCATTCCCTCTCCTTTTTTCACCCTATGACCACTCGACAAGGATCGGCTTTCCATTGCGGTTAACGTTAAACATGATAACTCGTTTTGAATTGAAATTGCGTGAAAAAGTACTCTACTTCAACAGTGATAAAAATTATGCTTTACAACACAAAATAAGTGACTCGTCTCATCTAAGAAACCTTTAATTAATGATGTTTTGTTATTTTTCTATCCTCAAAGGATGACTTTTCAAAAATTTAATGAATTGAATTTTGAAATATCCTAACTCAAAACTACTTTGGAATTTATTGATCAGTCATTTGAAGATTAAAACTGTTTGATCTATTCACGGAATATTGTCGAAGTTTTTTCCATGTAATTAAAGCTTTCGTAGACGATTTCTCGGGAATAAATTGAGCAATTTCAGTTAACGAGACGTCAATAGTTGAGTTTTGAAGTGGTTTAGAGTCGGATAAGCTTTAAAATGAATCTGTCAAATTGTTTCTAAATTATGATCAAATAAACGACCACTTTGAACCAAGAGAATTTTTTTTTTTTAGCAATATCAAAATAGAATGTACTATTGATTGTGTTTACAAGTGAATCAGTCCAAAATTTCTCTAAAATACATCATATCGCTAGACCACTTCGGTAGCTAAAATCGATTCAACTATTCTCGAGATGTCGTTTCACTAAGTTTGCTGTATGTAATCAAAGATTTCGCCAACGATAATTCGAAAGCAAATTGAGCAATTCTATTTAACGAGGTGTCAATAGTTGGCTCTGATAATACTCTGAAAGGTAAGGTGATTTTATGCCAAACTTATCAGACTGTTTTTTTAGATATCCCAAAGAGAAGATAATTTTTTTGTTACTTAGCAGATTTGTTTTTTTTTTTCTTCAATCTACTAAGAAGTATGCAGACCTAATTTTAAAAATTTTTAAGAGATTGAAAGGAGTTTGAAAATAGGAAAAAGAAGCCAAGAATAATACAAGTGAATAAAATCATGGAAGAATAAGCATATTCTTTGAAAAACGGTCAGTTTATAGATATAACAGTAGCAAGTTGAGGAAGAAAATGAAAACATTGACCAAACTTTAGGGGGCCTTCTCTTTCATTACTGTCAGCATTGTAGAAATAAAACACACAAACAAGACAACCTAAAAACGGATAGAAACGTGAAAAAAAGATAGCTACTGAATGAAGTTTACGTTACTCAACACGGATCTCTTTATCAGTGGTTTCCTCTTATACCTACTTAAAACTTTGTTCTGGAACATTTGGTTTTCAAACGTAAACTTTCTACGAATATTCACAGACTTTTTGCTATAAAAGTTGAATTTAATCTGCTACAACATACCTCCTAAAACCGCTCAATAAATTTACAAAATATTATTCACTAAATATAATGAAATGAAAAATTTTTATAAAAATATTCAGTCTGTTTTCTTTTATATTGATCTCTTTGAAGTATAATAATGCATAAAATAAAAGAAAAGTATTTAAGGTATAAATATTTTATTATCTAATTTACGAACTGCAATGAGATATCTTAAATATTCTTATTAGTTTTGCAGCTGCATGGCCGTGGAATTTTCCGGCATGTTTCATAAATTTTCCATGAGAAGTCTAAGATGTGATACACCGTGCATATTGATTAAAATTTCATTTTACTTAGGTATTTATTTTCAACTTTTATCAGATATTACTTTCTCAGATTTATCTATATTTCCTTAGCATTCAATAATAACATTGGCAAGATATATAATATTTTTTAATGAATAAAAATAATAAATAGTAAATATTTAATAAATATTAAGAAATAAAAAAAAGTATACTAATCTGGCTGGTATTTAATTCACAATCAGCGTAATACAATATTATCATCTGGTGCGTGACTTGTTTACTTCTGTGATTATATGTGATATTTTTAAACCTTCTTTTATTTTGTGTATAAAAGAAAAATTTTTGCAGTCACTTGATTGAGCTTTGTTTTTTTTTTTCTTGTATGACTCATTCATAAAGAGTTTATTTTTTTTACAGAACATTCTTTTCAGTGATTATTACTGTTAATGACCGGAATTATTACTATTGACATTTAGATAGCTTTTGATATAAATCATCCAAATTTAGGTTCTGAATAAATACTTGGGCTTTTACGTACTAACGATGCCTCATGTACTGTCAAAATAATGACTATGTCTGTGTAAACATAGATGTGGCAGATTAGTATGCAGAACCATTTTCTATTAATCAGAGTGTATTCAAGGTAAAAAAATAATACTAATTCCAATTAAATTAAAAATTCATTGAATAAACGCAATTAGCTGATAAATATGTGGTCATAAGATTTAAAATAACTGTGTTTGTATATTTAATGAGAAAAAAAAAATTTTAAATAACTCAATTATTTATTTATTTTGCATTGTTTTGAAATTAAAATGAAACTAGTGTTATTCTTTTTTTAATATTACTGAAGAATTTTAAGTAATACTCAATTAAATATTAAGTGAGAATGTATTTAATAAATTAAATGTTAAATTAATTAACTCCATTAAGAGAAATTGTAAACATGAATTCAAAGTGCTGACGAAAGATTGCTTTATAGAAGAACGCATTTTTTCAAAAATAAAATGATTTATACTCATGAATGTGTGAGTTGAAACATGTTTGAGAAGTTTGTAGCGATGTAAGTAAAATATATTTTATTTATTTTTAAAATCAAAGTTGAATATAAATCATTATAAAAGGGTTTCATTAGAGCTATGTAATTTACAACACTGCTAAAGTTTAGCATTTTAATACAAGAACGCATTATCGTTGAAATGTTGTAATTAATTGATTGTACTGCACAACCAGGTGTAGTCTTTATAGATCACAGTTGGAAGCATGTCTAAGCACTGAATTTACGGTACTTTGACATTTAATTCCTTACACGAATTTTACGCCGCTATAAATTTTTTTTACAAGTATGGATTGAATTGATAAATAAATAAATACTCAATGGTTATTTAACATTTTTTTTCACAATAAAAAAATTTTGCAGTTCTTTTAAAAATATTTTTTCATAAAATAATAGAATATACATACATATACAGATTACTAAACTTAATTATAAAATATTTTGTGCATTATATATTAATAAATAATGATGAAAAAAAAAATAATAAATAATTTCAAGATGCAGCATAGTGCAATACTAATAGTAGAAAAATACAAATGTTTTTTGGTAATCTGTATGCAATTTATCGGCTAAGTAAAAGATATTAAACACACTGAAAATATTACTAATTTATTTTAGGAAAATTTCATTATTCTTAGAATTATGAAAATATAATTTTAATTATAAAAAATAATAATAATAAAATGATCGAATACTTTCTAAATGGATAAATTTTTCCTCAAAATCAGAAAGTGTTATAAACTCACTATCAATTTTGTTTTATTATTTTTGCAAAAAAAATTTGTATAAATAAAATTGACAAGTAAAAACACAACCATTTGTTTTCTGTTTTGCAAAATTAATGAGGCATTTTTCATTAGTATTGATTAAAATAATCTCATGACAATCACAAATACAAGTGAAGGGAAGAAAATAAAATAAACATTTCATTCTTTCAAAAGTAAACCTAATACGAGTTAAACAAGATTGGGAATCGATCGAGAAAACGGAGCGTTACGCTCGGTTGATATCACCACACATATCTCTGAGTAGAACAAAAGTAACAGCAGGTTTCATTGCCTCAACAAGCAATTTAGAAGATTTCAAAAATTCACTTGTCACAGAAGCCATTGACCAGCAAACAAATTCCTTTTTCATTTATTTATTTTCGCAAAAATTATTAACAGAAATTCATATTCAAAGACCTTTTTATTTTTCTATCCGAGACTACATAAATTAATCAACAGATTCAAAAGACATATCAGGGTTAATGTATATAAGGAGATGGTGAGTAATATCAACGTCTGAAAGCTATATTTGTTCTCAAGATTATAATCCCTATGAATTAATAAGATGTTTAAAATTGTAACTTAATTAACTAAATATTCCCACACATTATTATATTGATATGTTTAATCTCATGTTCTTCAGATTTTTTTCAGCCTTCTCTTATGGGCTAGGGATCATATAAGACGAGATGTTTGAAATTAATTTATCTTTATTAACAACAGCCGGAAGCTCCACCCAACGAAGAAATTATTTAAATTATTGAATAAAGATGTATCAATTATTTAATTATATTTATTTAAAAAAATTTAATTTTATGATCCATTCTGATTTATTTCTGGATAATTAATTGAAGGTATATCTTTAATAAGCCTTCAAATAATCCATATCTTTATTGTCATGGATTATCTTGAAAGATTGTACTTTTTATGAGTCAAAAGTGAAGATTGGAATTTGAACTTTGAACCTACCCTTATTTTTTCTCAATAATAAATCTCATTTGTGATTTTATTGCTTTATTAGGAATTCTCTGATTGGATTAAGAAATAAAAGACAAGATTTATTAACTGATAAAATGATACATGAGGACAAAGCAATAAAGAAGCTGCACGAGACTTTCGATCATCAAGCTCGAGTCATGCTTGTATGCGGCACGTTCATTACCGGAAACGGAAGCTCCACCCTATAGTCCACACAAAGAATATGCTCTCTGTTGGCAAGAGTAGGGGCAAGTGAAATAAAACTGAGAAATTCCTTGGCTATTTTTTGCACACATTTATTCAAAAAAATTATTATACTTTTAGCTTAAAGAGGAATAAAAGTCAAGTCGTAAACTGCAATTTTCAATCTTGCCGTCTAAAAGAAATGCAAGACAGGTTTTAATTCAACATTTTTCATTTAACTTTGTTGATATTTTATGAATTAAGACATTTTTATTTATTTCAATGCTGCAATAAAAAAAAAGTAGAGTATTTAATTAATAATAAAATCATTTAGCTCTCAATTAATAACACGTTTGTAAAATAAATGAAGAATTTTTTATAATTATAATAAATTAATTTACAACTTATCATTTAATTTTAATTCAATTATTATTAATTTTCCATTAGAAATTCCTAATAATTATAATAACTTAAGTTATTATAATACTGAGACATTTGAAAGCATATCAGAAGATTTAAAAATGTATGTATGTACGTACGTACAATGGTCTGTACATATAATTGTACGTACGTATGCTTAATTAATTTCGATACAGTCTTTTTTTTATAATAAAAAAACTGTAAAATAAGCTTGAAATATTTTAATTTTTTAGTGGAAAACTCACTACATTAAATATTTCTGATGATAATTCATTAGTTATATCAAGTCACAGTAGATTAAAAAATTAATGTGTGATTAGTTATCATCAACGGTATACGGAACTCATAAAATTGAAAGCGATGATAAAATGTGAAAAATGTGAAATATGATGACTTAAAGACATTAGTGATAATCATTGAATATGTATATGCAATTGGAGATTCACGATATGAATGAGTAAATTGAAGGTATGGAGTCGACTTTCACGATCACCACACACTTTGAAGACAAACAAGGAGAGACTGTTGTGACATGCAAATCCATGCATATAAGTATGAAATGGTAATTCAATGCTAGCTTCAAGTATGTGATGTGAGAAATTATCGATATGATACTTAAGCATTAATAACGTAGTGAGTAATCGAAGTTATCAAATGTGACTCCTTTTCTACTTATCCCCTCCCCGTCACCACTACTTTTAATTCACAAATGTAATTAATTATTAGCAAAAAAAAAAAAAATTCTTATTTTTTGTCGCAAATCAGTAAGCATAAACGGATTGAAGGCTCATTCAGTAGATATTTGAATTTATCTAAAAAATCGATTTATGAGCATAAAAGCAAAACATCCGGAAATCCGTCGGAACTGTGGGCCGCTGGTGCTCGAAATAAATTCCCCCACATTCATTCAGTAATATTACAATATTCGTCTTTTTTTTTTTTTTTGGATTTTAATTTGAAAGTCAATGTAATTTTCGTCCCGCGATCATACGAATACATAATGTAATATTAGGTAATAATAAAAAACGTAAATTATATACCACCCACTTCTCTATTCGTTCGTGAAGAAAATATTATTACCATCACGGCCCAGGTAAATACATTGAGTGTAACGAAGGAAAAATTGCAACAGTTTAATTTTGAACTTGACTCTTTTAAGCGGATTTTTTTTACAGTAAATAAATTAATAAATATATTTAATAGCAGAGGAAATGAAAAGAGTATTGAATTTATACTGTAAAAAAAGTTATTGAAAATTCGGTGTTGAGAAATTATTTTTAATAAAATAATTATTTTATTTCCTGTAGAAAAATGGTTGATTCTAGGGATTGATTTTTATTGTATGATGAATAAATGTCAATAACTCATTATTGTCATAAAAAAAGATTGCTCCGAAAAAGAATTAATCTATTTCTCTGCTTTCATCACTAGGAATTTATTCTGAGTCACTCGTAGGTCCATTGTACGGCATTGATGAAAGAAATAACGTCTTTTTTCTCGAAAAAATTCGGACGATTATATTTTGTATGTTAGTATTATTGTGTGATATTGGAAACCCATTTCCCCAAGTACCTACTATTTCCCTCTCATTTCATAACTAATCGAATAAGTTTTATTTCAACTATCATAATTAACGTAATTACAATCTCTTTATATGTAGTACTGCTATAAGATACATAATTTAATCTAGTGTATGATTTTAGCAAACATCGACGAGGTTTAATAATTTAACCAAAGTGTTATTTGAATTTTATCTAGTAATTATAAAGCTATTAAAACGGCGATACTTTATTCACATTCAGCTATCTATATATGATTGCAGTAATTAATGGATATTTTTTTCAAAAATAATCTGACATGGAGAAACAACAAATTCCTTTTCCGGATTTAAAACATTAAAGGGTAATTTACTCAATCACAGTACCTGTCAAGCCTTTTAAACACTCCGAACAAAGGATATCCTGTTTTTCCAAGACTAGAGTACAGTATTGATGTAATCTCCATGGATGTATACATGTAATCTATGTGTTAAAATAGGGAAACACCCTCGGTTTTGATTTCATCCAAACTTTGAGGAGTTAAATATTGCTATCAAGTATGAAGAAATCGTCAAGTTATTTTATTTATTACAGTAATCCTTGTTCTTTCGAACTATACTTTATTTTTATTACGATTAAAGCATACTAATGTTATGTGTGTCTCCCCAATATGTAATACATATGATGGAGCGTGGCAACGTTGCATTTTGAAGACTACTGTACATCACATATATATATTATACTTATATATATGCTTGTTAAATTTAAAATTATCTGTGAGTGTTTAGTTTCCCATGAATCCTTTGGACATCGTTGCCACATTTCATCGTTTTTCTCACGTCAATCATGGCCATAAAATTCACGATTTTCACGGTTGCACCAGCCATGAAAGTGAACGTCAAAAATAGACTCTTTATTTGTAAAATATGCACAGCCACCATAAAATCCCTAACCCATTTCACACCACAATCCTAACAATTTTAATCATTATGACCTTGGCACTTTCACGGTCAGAATTTTTTTTGTTACTCCATTCACTTGGTATGAAGATACTTTCAAAATAAATATATTAGATTTATTTCAATAATCAAGAAACCTTCTTTCATTTTATAAAACGTCATCAATATGAATTAGTCAATTAATGATTAATACAAGTATTTTAGAGTAATAAAATATTTATTAATATCAGATATTTAAAAATAAAATTATGAAGAGAGTTTAAACATTTTGTCTTTATCTTTTATTATATGCTGTCATTATTTTAAAGATAAAAAAATCTTTTGGTAGTAATAAATAAAATTAAAAGTTACAGAAGCTTTAAGTTCATCAATTCAAATATTATATTTACTAAATTTATTTGAAAATTGCATAATATTATTTAGAGTTATTCAATCTGTGTTATGATTGTTATCAATGAATCATAGCTGATTGCTACTTTATGTCATGTTACAGATAATACTATTTATTTTCATATGAGCATATCAAAGAGCATGAAATAATTCCCAATTATACAATTAATATTTTATGTTGAAACTTATTAAAAATAAATGATTGTATTTTCAAAACAGTATCAATTCTATTTATAAAATCAAATCAACTCTATTATAATTTCCAATTTCAAATGGTATATTTTATCATGTATACTATTTAACTCTTTGTAAATATCTATTGAATACACAACAAAATAACTTTCATTAAATCTGAATAAATAAACAGACGTTAAATTACACAAATATCCGAACAGACAACAATTAGATGGATATTTTTCATGTCAATTGTAAAACCTTCCATTCAAATTAATCTCACAAATTATCCTTATAATGATAAATTAATCCTTGAATATACAGGGACGTAAAAGTAATTATTAATTATACGAGCCAGTGATTCTGTCAGAATCGAATATACTTCATGCAAATACAATACATCAACCGAGACATAGTTTAATAATAAATAAACAAGTATTTTTCCAACGGTTTCCATGTATGTTTGTAGTATCCATATCAAAGATCGTAAATATGCTTCTAATACATTACATTTATAGGAGAAAATAACTGCCCCTTTCTAAACAACCAAGATACCGGATAAAAACAATGCATTATCAAACCAAAGGTGTCTTGAAACGTGACAAGTGGAGGAAATGTGTAGGATACTCAAGAATAAATTATTATATATTTTTATCGTATGCAGGAATATCATCAAAAAACTTCTTAGACAGTCTACATCATGACTCATGAGTGCAGAATAACGGTTTCTAGTGAGAAAGTTATACGGAAATTTGATATTTATCTAAAAGTCTTGTTTAATAATATTTCTGTCTAAAAATGTAGATATTCCTAGGTCATTTGAGAATTATATTTAGAATAATGATAACAGAATTATTTCGAATGTAGTGGGAAATGTGCTAGATTCTTTTAAAATTAACAACATTATTTACTATTCTTCTCTAGAAGTTTAACGTAAATTTTTATAAATGGAACATTGAGTAAAGTACAATATTTCTTTTATGAAAAGAAAAAAAAACCATACAATAGATTTTTTTATTGTGTATTTTACTTTGCTTGATAGATATTTAGTTCAAGTTGACAATGAATAATGCAAAAAATTTTTGTTGTACAAAAAAATGTTGGTTTAATCAATAAAAAGAATTTAAAATATTTGCAATGAAATATTTTATTGAATTTAACAAATATGTAGCTTGAAAAACGTATTTTAATATTTCATTATATTCAAAATAATCAAGAACAATAGAGATTTATTTTTAATTAATTATTTTAATAATCATCAAAACTAAATCTATCAAAAACGTTACCAATTTTTATTTTATCAATTGAAAAAAAAATATTACCGATTCAGAATAAACTTTTTCCTCAATGTAGGATCATTTTGGAGTCATGTCAACAAAGTAATCTACACTTGAAAACTTTACTAATAATTTAAAATAATTAAAAAGATTGCTTACGAAGCATTAAATTCAATGTGATAGAATAATAAAAATTTGTGGATAAAAGGAGAAGCCTAATATGTGATCAACATAGCTGGTCAATGATGAAAGATTCGAAATTTCGGGGCTTCTAGATAATATTTCCGGAAATCGATGTATACATGATCAAAATTTAATACTCAAGTTTAACGGAAAAAATAATAATAAATGTGCCAAGAAAAGAAAAGACAAAAGAAGTACTTTTAAATATTAAATTATCTTTTGATTGTGTATGAAAAGAGCTCTTAAGTGATTCTTGACAACGTTTTTGTTCTCTTTCTAATCTGCTGTGTCTGCCTCTTGAAGCCTAACAACCGCGGTCAAAGAGAGATCATTTATCGCAAAAGATAAGTTTTAATTCGATACTTCCTGTTCATAACTGTAACAACATGAAATTTTGACGTGTGATTAATTGTCATTCAAATTGGATCATCGGTAATTAAATGATAATATTTTTTAATTTATTTGCAAATATATTAGCACAAATCTGATGAAATAAAATCGTTATTAAGAGTTTATTTTATTATTCACAATGTAATACATTAATTGGTAGTATCAGTGTACATTCACTTTGTACCGACATTATTGATATTAATTATCATTGTGTTTTAGTTCATTAGTATTACTGCTAATGATATCAATTTTCTATATCACCAGTAACTGAATTTATTAAATTAAAATTTTTTTCTATAAGATAATTAATAATTTCATGTGAAAGAAATAAATTTTTTCATCTTATGATTTTCCGATAAAAAAATAATAATCAATAATATTAATCATAGTAAGAAATAATTAATTAATCAGAATAATTATTAAATTACTAATATTTTAAATATATATTATAATATGCATAATAATGATTGACGTTGCTGTGTTAATAAAATTTATATTTCATACCAGAGCACCACAAAATTATTAAAATATAAATAAATAATATTATTCAGTTAAAAATTTCCCATTATTGTTACAAAAGCAGTCATTATTATTATTACTAATTAAATCTGCTTAAGATCCAATTAACAACTCATATCTAATTAACATAAAATTTAAAAAAATAAATTTGTTTCAAGTGTCCCAAAAAATAATGAGACTAACAGTAAATAATAAAGTAATTTATTCGAAAGTATTTTTAGTCAAGAAATCATATTTATTCGGTTTATTTAGTAAGTAAAAACCCGGTTAAGCTTGAATGTACTTGAAGCACTGAGTGTGTTCCACTCCATTATTCTAGCAAAATACTTAAACTAGGAATGTAAGTATTAAGTGATCTTAACACGCAACTTTAGCCTTTTCTTTTGCTTACATTACTAATGACAATGTGAATTCTACATAATACTATTATCTGTTATAAACATACCTGTATCATAAATTTTTTTTTCAATGTTAATGTCATTTGAAATTAAATTAAAAAAATATTAGTAAAATAATTTAAAAAGCTTTTTTGTTAATTTTATTATAAGAAAATCGATCAATAAAAGAAAAATAAAACTATCAACTGTATCCCTTGCACATTACGTTTGACTTTTAGCTCTGTTATATTTAAAGAACCTTTTACTTCTTCTCTCTGCCAATCTCGCGTCCTCATTCAAGAAAAACTGATTACTTTTACAGCTCACCAAGACACTTCGATGTATTCAATAATGATAATACAAAAGATAATAAAAATGAGAAATTTATATCCAACACTTATTTTAATTCTCACTAATGTCTAGTAGATTCTATATTCACGCCAGAATTCAATAATAATTGTTATCAATTTTGTATATATCTCATAATATAAACTGAGTATGAAACTTTACGTTTACTCAAGACTCTTATGTTAAAGATATGAGTCACTCAATAAATGAGTGCAATACACTCTAGATATCTACCATTCTCTTTCAATTCTCTAGAGAAGTCAGTGGAGAAAGAAAACATTTCAAAATACTCTTGTATTATTATTATTATTTTTATTTACAAATATGTAAAAGCAATTATTTTTTAAATAAAATACTTATAACAAATGGATAAAAATCTAGAAGTTTATAATTTAGATTTACAGACTATCAAAGAAGAAACTTAGGAGTCTCGCGAAAACGGTCATCCAGCAAACCGGTTGTTATAAATCTATTGAATGAGGGACTGTAGAGTTAGTATTGTATATAATATATGTATACTACTATCCAACTATGTATGGACCTAGTAATACATTCTAAGAAAGTGGAGGCCAGGTCATGTCTTGCATACTACACTACAAGGATTATATGTGTAATCCTTTCTTATTTCTAATAATTTTGTGGAGAACAAACATGATGCGTTTACCACAATTATTTTTATCGTTTATTCTCTGTTCAACATACACATATCTATCATCATTCTTTCGCTATTAACATTTATAAAAAATATCAGCAACTTGAGAAAAAATATTTTCCCACTGCATTTATATTAAGCTGACCTACATATTTATTTGCTTTATTTTTAATCTTATTATCACTTTAGAAAAAATGAAAATGTTTATCATTTTATTCATTAGTTGTCGGAATTATCGTTATTAATAAATTATTTTGTTAGAAAGCTCAAGACAGTGTTTATTATTAATGCAAATATATTTTTTATTAATTTGTTGGGTAAATTCATTATTTTCATTTAGTTAAAACTACAAGATAGAAAACAAAGAAATGTGGTCGAGCATCACGACAAAAATAAGAATTGAATCATCATAAATATCTAAAATACCTTGAACTTAACCTTTGGTTCAAAATGAGCTGGAGGTCACGAGTGTCGACGATCTGTCGCGTTAAGCTTATTATTGCCAGTCCAGAATGATACTTAATTCAGGAAATGAAAGCAAACTAACAGGACGTATGAGTAGCTTGCAGACTTGAATAAAGGATTTAATGTACTCCTATGCACATTTATAAAATTATTATATCAATATAAATTATTACAAATTAATACTTTTTAATGTCAAAAATTAATTGACAACAGCATTGACAGCTGAAGACTTTAACAACAAATTTTGTTGGTTGAATTAAATTTAATTCAAGTAATAAATAAAATAAAAAATTTGATAAAAAAAATTCATTAAAAGTTCGATTGACAAACAGCTATTCAATTATTTTTATTATCAGCATATTGATTAAAATGATTAATTTAATCACTCAATAAGTTTTATGTTTTTTTAATTCATTTAAGCTTGTGAAATAGTTCTTTAATAAATCCAGTGCATTAAAAGAAATTAAGTATTTAAAAAAATTGTTATATATTAATGAACTTTTAAGTACCACATTAACTTAGAAAAAATTAATCTATAAAAATTAAAAATATAATAAAATTTATCACACACTAAAAGTATTATAGAATGTGTAACATAAAAATCAATAATTTGTTGCTATGATACATTGTTTAAAAACATTTTCAATAACAGAGAATTTTTTTTTTAATTTGCACGTGATAATAAAACAAAGTATGAATAAAAGATTTTTAAAAACTACAAGTTTTTAAAGTAAAAATTTCATAATTATCGAATGTCTGATAGTTATCAACACAACCTGAACTGTTTTAAATTCTTGTATTCTAATGCAAAAATTTTTTTACTTTGTATCTGCGTAGGGTTTTAAAATATGAATATTCATCTTGTGAAACAATCAAGAATAATTATATGAACATTCTGTGAACCATAGTATTTTAGTTCTACATTGCATAAAATAGCAAAAAAATATATTGATTAAAGAATTCATATTTTTTTTTATTTAAATGCTCCAATATTTATTTACTCCAAAAATGGAAGATTCTTTCAACAGTAGCAATGGAGAAAAAAATTCCTATGTTGTGACTTCATCGCAATAGAACATTTTCCAATTTTATTTGCTGATAACTGGAAGTACTTTTTGAATAAAAGCTCTTTATTAGTCATGACCCAACTATGACATAGTAGGAGAATCTTTTTAAAAATAGATGATCAACTCCATATATATGGAATAATGAATTCTCCGAAACTATCACCCCATAACTTCTGGCGTTGATGGTAAAATGGCATATTTATGTAACATAATACAAGTCTAGGATTAAATATATTTATGAAGTGCTAAATATTATTCATCGAGTGGCACTCATCGATTGTTAAATAAAATATGCAATTTTATCATTTCAACGTATCTAATACTCCACAAGGAAGTATTTCGATTAATATTAATTTTTTTTTACTGCATTAGAATAAAAAATTATTAGAAAATAAAATGTTTGTTTTAATATAACAAATTGTTTTATATTTTTAAAAATAATAGAAGAAAAATTAATCAATATGCAAAAAATCTAATGTGTATATTTAATAAAAAAATATTAATTTATTTCAAAAAGCCCAGAATCTTTTGTTTTAATACGACCTAGAGTGATCGACATACCTTAATTCTAATAATTATCATCCATTAGAAAAAATATCGAAGAAAAATGTCTTTTCTTAGTTATAAAAGAAAAAACATGATGTTTTTGCTCGAGTTCATCATCAATAAGACGATAAAGATGCGGTTCGGAAAAGAGGGACATCAGCAAAAATAAAAACAAAGTGACCGTAATTATTATAGTTGGAGCACATATCTATTGGATAAAGTGGAATCAATAACAAGTTAAGAGCGAAAAACTTGTTCACCCGCTTATATTCTTCAGCTCGAGAGAATGAAAAATGCGGGGGAGAAAGGGGGATAAACGGGAGAGACTATTGTATATATAGTATACATTAGAACACGAATGGTGAACAGCTGCTGTTCGTACGTTTTCAGTGCCCCCATAACCCCCATGCGATTCATCTACGCTTCGCAGCACAGCCCAATGTAGAGGAATAAGCATAGATGCCCCTCGTTTCTCGCTCCAGAAGGATAAAGACTCACTCGCGACACACGTGTAACCTTGTCTCGTACAGCAATCAAGCTTCAAGTCCTTATTATAACTTACTTCAAGTGATTGGGATAATTCGTTTCACTCTTTTCTCTGATTTTATCGACGGCTATCGATCATCTTATTATTTTTATCAAAAGACCAATTTATCTGAATTTTTCCTCACTTTAATTATTATAAAATCCAACCATAAAAGGGGGAACATGAAATTTTACCTTAGGTTTTCGGAAAATAAATAGCTACCATTATGGTAGGGAGCACAATATATTTTACGATGAAAAATAATATTTAGCTTAATGTAAAAAATATTTGTACAGGTTATTTATAATCCATTAGGTATAATAATAGTTGGATTTATTTTTAATTAGTAATAAATTATTTTTATTTCATTATGAGAGCTAATGAGAACAAATTTATTGTGTCAAACTTCATTTAAAAAAAAAGCGCTTCTTTTTTTTATTACTCCAAAAATAAAAAAAAAAAAATAATTATTATTATAAAAACATGGATTAGAGCTCTACAAAAATAACCTACATTTAAGATTACTCACTCTTAATCACAGTTTTCAACAGTAAAAAATAATACAGTGGAAAAATAATTCTTTATTTTATGATACTTTAAATTAAAAGTAAAAATATAATACTAGAAGAGAATCGATTTGCTAAATATTTAAAAATGTAGGTTAAAATGGCAATGGATAATTTAGAACCCATTGGCTGTTTCCCCTTAATTTAAAACATTATCCTTTTTATTAAGTCTAGCGTGCTGCAGAAACAGTGATGTTGTATCTAAAAAATTTTTATGATTTGATCCAGGTATAGAAGTGAAAGCCATGATCAGGAAAAAAAGACCGTCAGATCGTCCGAACAAAGAAAAGAAAACACTTGAAAAAAATTTCGTGTCCCCATATTGATTTTATTTAAGTATACATCTGCTGTAGTATCATATATATATGTATATATCTATATATGTATGTATGTATGTATAGAAAAAAGAAAGATTAAGAAAAAAAAGATTAGCAGATGATGGTGGTGGCGTAGTATAGTTGGATGTATTGCTGCCCGCAATATCTCTCTCGAAAGAACCAGTTTTCGCGTTAAATTGATGGTTCTCACGCATCAAGTGATGGCGACTTACTCATTGGGATAATCACACGCAAACTATCAAGACTTGTGAAGGATTAAAATTAACTGAGAACCGCTGAATGCGGCCTGGTCGTATATGGAGAAGAGCCGCGACAGCAGCAGAAATGGCGTGCACTAGACTGAGGCCAAAGATACAACCTGGCGAAACTAATCGGTGATTGAATGTAATACAAAAAATTAATAAATTCTTATTTTCAGGAAATGCAGTTAGTTCATCATTTACTCAGTTAAATATCTCCATTGTCAAAGCGTAATTATATCGAATAGTAGATTATCACTGAGTCACCGCAAAATTCTTGAAACAAACAAGTGAATGACTAACTGTGCCGAGAAATCGATTTGTCGAGTAAAACTGTTATGTTACTTATTCATTACAACTTTTCTGCAGATGACAGATATGAATCATATCATTAAATAATTATGATTGTCCACTGAATAAATAATTTTAATAATCGAGCAAATATAAATGTGCTCATTTTTGAAGAAAGAAAATGATTTTTGTGAATAAGAAAATGATAAAAATAAGGGAATAAATAATTCTGATACGATTATAGAAAAATAATCAGGTATAAAAAACGCCTGAGGATTTAGTCGTTGACTCGTGGATAGCTTTCTGGTACGAATAGAAACCGGAACTCGAGTGTTCGTGCGCAGAATCGATTACCCAACTGCACAACGTACTCCTGTGCATAAGAAATAGCCCCGGAGGGCTCAGGAGCTCCAAGTTCCGGGGCACGACACTTGGAAAAATTGATTTTTCCACACAAAAATGATTCAAAATCAATCATCTCTAAAAATCAGTTGATTCATTATTTTCTACACTATTTCAGAAATACTAAGTCACTGTCACTAATATTTTTCAGCTATTCATCATCTTTTGAAGTCGAAAGAATGTTTCATGGCCAACGGTTATATATGAATTTAACAAGAAATTGAAAACTATATATCAAAACAATAGTTTGCCAAATTAATATCTTTAACGACTAACATGAATACGTGATATATGCACGCATGGGTGTATGTGTGTGTGTGTCCTTATCTGACAATAAGTTGAACAGAATGCTTGATTGTAATAATAATTGATTATTATCAATCAAAGAACTAAATAAAGAGCGTGAAAAAATAATTGATAGATAAACTCAGTGTAATACATGCGAAATTACGAATAATAGGAACTGATGGCTCGTGCCGGCCGGCGTCTCTGCCAAGGGGCATTCAAGAGATAGGAAACAGCGCCATAAAAACGTTAATACTTTATACGGAAAAGTACATATGATATAGGTGATTTTAGTCACTTTTATATACGGAAATGAATATAAAAGTATTTGGAATAACCGTACTTACCAAGTAAGTGAAATGATCGTTGTAAAATAGGTAAAAACACGAGTGTAAAACACTTTCTTCACACGACTCTTCCTTCACAATTCACTCGTCGACTCAACTTGACGCTGCTTGACGCCGTACCACTGCGCACTTCTCATCGCGCACGCGACTTAACAATGTCCTGACAACCTTACTACAATCTTGCGTTCAATTTCGAAACTATAATACATTAATCGAGAAATTTCGATTATCAAATATCGAGGATCGATATAAAACTGTTTAATAGACTACCTTCACAATCAATTCAATTGGGCACAAAAAATATTTTTAAATTTTACAACATTCTTCCGTTGATAGATAAAATAAAAGCAGTTTTTTTTGAATATTTAACCCAGATTCATATTTGGGATTTGTATTATATCCTTAAGCTATATCATTTATAGTTGTCGTGAATTTTAATTCCTAAAAATGGAGCACTCTGTGTTCAAGGTTTAAACAAAAAAATATAGGTCTTCATTTTGGAGTATGAACGATTGTCAACTTCATTGTTTCTTCTCTCTCGAGTCTTAACACAGCTGGAATAAACTACAAAAAGTTCCTATCTTTCGTTTTCAAAGTTCATGTAATTTTCGATGATTAAAAAAATGTAATGAGAACTTGCAGTTACAGAGCTCATTTGCCCGGGCATCGAGGACCGCCGACCTGGTCCGGGCAAAACATACAGGTAATTAGCAGATAACAAAACTAGCGCCATCTAATGGCGCGTCAAACTTAAATTTCCTTTTGCAACTACAGGTGTCTGTTTGATCAACTGTAACATCAATTTTTGATCAATCTCTGTAATTTTGAATTCAATTAAGCTCCGAAATTATTGTGAATAATAAATATCACTGCAGTAAACTTTTGAAGCTTATTATTAAATTATTAAAACGAATTTGTCGATTAATTGTTGAATAAAACATTAAACATAAAACATTGTTTTCAATTATTTTCATTTTGTTAATAACGTACAATTTTATTAAAATTAATTATTACAATTGTTTCATTATTGATAACTTATTACTATTATATTTATTTTTTTAATTCAGCCATTTTATTTACAACTGTAAATATAATTACTTTACAAAAATATAATACATACGAACATCGTATATTATTTAAATTAAAAACGTATAAAAACCTTATATTGGATGTATACCTTATTTGTGTATATACATAAATATATTACCACATTAATTATTATAATGAGAAAATATTTACAAATATCTGTTATTTAGGGTTTCTATATAATGAAAATTAACGCAACTAAACTAGCGGAAGTGATTGAATACAATAAATAGCGCAATATCATGAATATTGTTTCAGTTCTTCAGATCAAATTTTACACACTTCTTAGACGGTATGAACATTACTAACATTGAACACACTGTAACAAACAATCATAGATAAATATTAAAATATAAAAATGAATGGTTAATAATTTATAATGATATGTATACAAACCTAAGCAAGCAATTCCAATCATGATAAATGGACCTAAACAACTCAGTTTAAATAATACTGGAAATAGAATATTTCCAGTTACAGCTCCTATTCTTCCCATCATCATTGTAATAGCAATAGCCATTGCTCTGTAAGATTAAATAAAATATTATAAGATTTATTTTTTCTTTTACAGCGTTATATCATACCTTAAAGTGGTAGGAAAATGATCCACAATAACATTAGTTACTGCTGCACCACCAATACTAGACAGAGCAACAAATACTGATGAAATTCCTAATATTCCATTTGAATCTTCAGCCCAATATAAAATACCACAGCATGAAGCAGCAGTAAGGAAACAAAATACTAAACCAAAATTATTTACAACATTATTGGAAACAATCAAATTTGTCCAACTTATTTATAAGTAGCTTTTTATGTCAAAACATACCCATAAGTTTTTTTTTCCCTACACAATTGATAAAGAAACCTGCTAATGTATATCCAATGACTCCTGTCAAAGCAATTACCATTGAATTTAAATATACCGCCGAATTAAGTATAACCTAAAAACAATTAATTAGATATTAGTGTCATTATGATCATCATTCAACGAAATCTGAATGTTGATGACAACTTACCGGAGCACAAACTTTGTCGACTATTGTTAAACTGATATTTTTTTTATTGCCAGTTTCCAAGGTACTATTCGAGTATTCCAACATGGAACAAATCGATTCAAGGTGTCCATCCTCTTTAACCGGATGATTATATTGGTAAGTTTCAATCATAGCAAAAAGTTGAGGCATCCATAATCTTATTGTGCTAGACCTGAATGTAAATCAATAGATAAATAAAAATAGTCAAAGGTTCCTGATAGAATAATTTATTCAACTCACCCGATAGTTCCACCGAGTTGAATGCTCCCAATAAGAATAAGTTTCATGATAAACGGTGGTTTAAAGAGTGGTTTCATTTGTCGGCAACCACTAACAAAACACTCATACAATGTTTTGCCGTGATTCTTGACAAAATCTTCGTCACGTAAGTGAGTGACCTGATATATTAACAAATGAATGATTAGTAAAAAATATAATAAACATACACTTGTAGAATAAATACAATCAGATTAATGAATAAAAATAAAATATTAAAGTTATTCACTGAATCTTTTTTTGTTTAAAAATAATTATATACATATGTTATAAATACATATGATTTATACTTATTCATATTCATTTCGATCACTACCTCATAAAAATTGGTTTTTTGGCTTTTTTGGCGAAGAAGCAAACCATGAAAACAGTGGTCTCATGAAAACAGATTACTATTGGAAGTGCTGTCATTCAACAGTATAGTAGTGAATACAAGATCCAACGGACACGAGTTCTCTCTGTCTTTGCTCGAGCTGAGAGAGAAAGAAGGATCGTGAGGAGATCCCGCGAACCGAAGCGGTTCCTCGAGTTTTGAATCAAACTGAATAAGACTACTTACCGTATACGTCTTTGGATCATTCCCTGTATTGAGGGAGTAGATAAAGCGAAAAACTTCTAGGGCTTCGGATTCACGTCCTCTTGATAACAGAAATCGAGGACTCTCAGGAAACCAAGAAAGAGCTATGAAAGCTGATATTTCGGGAATTGCACAGACCATAAGAAATATTCTCCATGATGTTAAATTAAATGCACCATTAAATAGTAATATATTCCATTGTTTAGGTAGTATTAACCATGCTAAACCTGAAAAAAAATTAAAAGTTTATTTATTAGTGTTGTAAATATTTTATCTAATTAGCTGGCTCCATCCATTTTTATTCCCATCAAAAATATTCCAAAAAAAAAAAATCCTTTTATTCGCATTTTCTATCATTTCATCTTTATGCTTCACTATGAATTAGTTTTACATGAAATAATTCATAAATCATCGTTTAAATCATTCCTTGAGTAATAGGTACTCCAAAAACACTAGTAGAGATCATTCTACATTTTCTCATGAGTTAAAAATCGATTCTGACGTTTTTTTAAATGTTTTCCATGCATTTCATTGCTCAGGAGCATTATTATACAGGATTTAATTATCAGGGACATTTGTTTTTGAGAATATGTTACCCAGGATTTTTTTGAGGTGATCTTCAGTGGCCTGTTTATGTTAATTTCAAAAGTATAATAATATTGATATAATCTAGGTCAAGTCTTTAAATTTAATGTTTAATTAACATACTATCATTTGAAATGAATGTTGGATAAAATTGGCCTTAACCCTGCAACGTTCATCAATGAGATTTTTGATAAATTAATTACTATAATCCACACTCGTTGTTATCAAGTGAAACAAATTTCAAGGTAACAATTATCAAAGATTAATGCCAAGTAAAGTTCAAAACTGTTAATGGGAATTTTCCGTTCTCGTTGATTATTAGTTGAATACAATTTACAAAGAGTTAGTTAAATATGTGGTATTTTATTGTTTATAAAAATGACTAGATGACTTACATGGCATTGATATGTTTCCTAGAGAGAAAAAAACTCCTAGCCACATATATATCCGGGATCTTTGCTTCTCACTATGGACTTCGGCAAGGTAAGACATTAAAGCTGCATACGGCCCAGATATTCTAATTCAACAGGATTTATTACCATTAGTCTTAAACTTGAAAATATCACATAAAAATAGTGTGATATTATTTTTAATCAACTTACATAATACCACTGAGAAATTTGAATAATATTAAAAGCCAGGACTTATGGGCAAAACAGCTTGCTAAACTTATTACAAATGTCAACAGATATCCCCAAGATAGGATTTTCTTACGACCATACATGTCAGTTAGAAAACCCCACATGAAAGCGGTGACAATCATGCCTGAAAAAGAAATTTAAATACATCACCTTTTATTTATTATTATCCTTTTGTAATTTTTTTGGGTAACGGAATTTTTTTTTTAGAAAACAAAAAAATAAAAATTTTAAAAATACCAATAATTTTTATAATTATTTTCATTCAAATTAAAAATTCGCCGAACATATTATCACGGATATATTGTCATAATAGCAATCAATAATTAATGACTCATCAAATCAATTAAATAAATTGATAAATAATTGACAGTGTGATAACGTAATTTAATGATTTGCTTGTATTTTCAAAATTTTAAAGCAAACAGTATACACCGACATGAGCACATGCTCAAGGTAATAAATTCTATAGTGACATACAATATTTCAATATCTTGAAAAATATTGGTGAAAACTAAAACAAATAGTAACCATAAATATTTCAAAATACTCACCAGCAAAGGGCATTGAATTGAGAAGGCCTTTATCAAAAAGTGTGAGATTCAAATCACATTCTGCTGAAGGAAGAATGTATGACATTGATGTTGATCCGTAAATACTTGCCCAGCCAGCAGGCAAAATAGCAAGCAGCAATAAATAATTGAATTTTCCATAGCCGGTGAGTTTAATTGCCTCTTCAAAGTCAGCAGAGCCTTCTGGTGTTGCTTTTTCAATTTCATCTATGAAGTATTTATCAAATGATATATCATTTTGTTTCCTTTAATCAATTTTATATCTCAACACAAACAATTGACACTTCATTTCATTGTAAAATTGCATCATTCTTATTTTCAAAAGTACATATGTGTTCGCAACATATCAAAAAAAAGTATATATACGTTTACATATCACCAAGATATCCATGTTTTAATTAAAAGTTTCATCAAAACTACATTTAAGATCAATAATGATATCAGTAAATACAGTACATCTTGGTGTATTTTTTATTGTTCATAAAAGAATGGTCATACAAAAATTAATATTTGATGTATAAATAGACATAGATTCTATTATTACGTGGATTACCAAAGTTTATTATCAAAAATAAATATGAATGAGAATAGAGTCTGAACTTGATATTTAGAAATCATTTTACTGTTGGATATTACATTATCAAATAGAATATCAATATGAGATTAACAAGTGTGGCGAAGGAGAAAATAATAACTAAAGAATTCAACACATATGTGATCAAGTATTCGGTTTATGTACATCAAATATCTTATCTATGGTATCTACTGTGTAGTAATATATTCGACGATAATACGTCATAAAATAATTTCATCAAAAGTAGCAAATGTGCTTTATCTTATTCATTCAATTATGCATGTATATAAATGTACGTATGAGTAAGTCAGACTATCAATAAAAAATTACAGAATTAAATTTTCTGCATAAAAATTTTCTAAAATCAAGAATTTAATTTTTTTTTTTTTTTTTTAATTAAATAACCTTTGCAATTTAATGGCAAAAATGAGGAATCAAGTAATTGTAAAAATTGTTTATACTTACCCGGAATTAAAAGAATCTGATTTAGAAATTGTATTAATTAGAAGTATTCAGCGAAGTGAATGATTGACCAGTAAACACCAAAATTATAGATAAAGTGTGATGAAAATTAAAAAAATACTTGAGATTCTTTTTTACATTTATCATTTGCATATAATTTTTGTTCTTTTATTATGATATAACTATTCATTTTCGATAATATTTATCAGAAGAAATTCATAAGAAACCACGTATACATACTTTGTAGTTAGAAAAGCAAAGATTTAATGTGAAAAAAGTATTTTTTTTTTTTTTTAAAGATTAATGATCAATAATTAATGAATAATATTACAACAATGTAAGTAATTGTTTTTTTACCAAAAGTAGAACAGATATCTTTTAAATCCTCAGGATTAATCCATGGTGGAGTATTATCGATGTAAATCGGCTCTGTCGTTACTGTTAGAATATTGAAGAATGAAAGTGATTAGTGACAAGAATACAAAGTTTCATGTTATTATAAAATCTCCTTAAGTCCAAGTTAATTATTAAATAAAAGCTGCAAGTTAATATAAAAGAGATAGTTAGAGTGATCACACATAAGAAATCAATGTCAAGTAATTTACCTTCTCGTTTTATTGGTGGAGTCATGGGATAATTTTTAACAATATTATTTAATTAATAAACACTAGAATGTAGAAAATAAAATTTCTACTTTATTATTATTTAAATAAAAAAAAAAAATTTTTTTTAATAGTTTTAAATGAAGAATAAATCTTTCGTTGATTGTTGTTAATAAAATGTGGTGGTTGAATGTATTCAGTTTCAATCTGTTTCTCCCTGATTCAGTATAAAATCTCGTCCTCTTATTACGTGTTGCTCACAGGTGTCATAGACTTCAAATGGTGAGTTTAATGTATAAATTAAAAGCATGCAAGTGCGTGCAATGTTGTTATCTTATGATACAAAAAAGTGGGGATCCTACTACTACTTGATATTTCAGTCAGCTGACTATGAACTTATTTATTTATTTTTTAATGATGAATGCAATCGAATAAGCGAGTTAAGTTTAGAAATTGATAATTCTGATATCTCGAATTTTTCGCCGGTCACTCACGTCTTAAGTAAATAAATTTCCTTCAAATTCTCAATTAATAAATGATCAACTAATTAATTTTTTTTGACATTAATTTATTAATACTGTGAATATTTGTTAATAAATAACCAAAATGTATTATGTTTTGCACATAATTTGTTAATATATAAATATAATAATAATTAATAAAAGTCATTAGTTGGTTGATTATATTAATCGTTTATGATTGAAAAAATAATAATTATAATATTAATTATTTATAAATTAGTTTAAAAAAATGCCAATGATAATGTGCATAAAGTATATAAAATTTATCTTACAATAAGTGTATCATAAATTTACATTTCATTAAATTAAAAAGGGATTATTAATAAATAGCTCACGGGAATTTTCCACAATAATACAAGAAGAAGTATTGTCTCATCGTCTGATGAGATTCATCTCCATGTAGTGTTATTGTATGGATTTAAAATAATTTTTTTATTATCAATACGTGATGTATTTAAGTACTGCATTACTTATTGATTAATAAATACTAATAAAAATATTAATCTAAAAATGTTTAATTAAAGTGATTGTAAAGTAATATCTTTTATTTTTTTGTTTTTTTTTTTAAGATGCAAGTTTATTACACAAGATTTGTAATCATTTACATATGTGTACATAAAGGAATGAGTTTGATTTAGGCTCTATTTAAGTGCGCATTCCTTTTTATACTTTGAGTATTAAATTATTTATTTTGTGCAACAACACATCGTATTTTGTGTGGTAATTTATTACTACTTGTGTACCAAAACATTATTATTACGTAATTATTTGGTGATAATTATTAGCAATCTAGGTGGGACACACCAGGAAAACTTTTCGTTATTTACTTGAGATTATATTCTATTTACGTATTTATTATTCAATGAAATTATCAAGAACTAGCAGTGATAACAATGATTTAATAGATATTCAGATTTTAACTGGAAAATTTTTCCTATACAAAAAAAACAATAATAAAAATTATATTGTATCATTTTATTAATATGTTATCATTAATATTTAAAAATTGCATTATAAATAAATTTCTTCTAAAAATCAAAAAGACGTTATAAACAAACAGTCCATTTTTTTTTAAACATGAAACCGGCTTTTTGACAATTAGTTTAATTATTATCAATCATAAACTTTTGAGCCAATTTAAATTTTCATCGATAACGTGAATTTAAAATTTTATTCATATGCGCGCAAATTGGAGGTGGTGGTCAAAGAACATGTACCCTGCGCCACCTAGCGTTAGACAATGATGTTTATGACTCCTTCAAGTCACTTTGTTCTTCAGTATTTTCAGTGCATTTGGGAGCCTTGTTTGTTGTTATTATTATTTTCTTTTATGTTTGCTATTTTCAATGTTTTCAATTAAATAATTGTCGATTATTTGCGTAAATACGACAATGCAAGTAAAAAATAATAGTCTTACAATATCACCACGTGTTTTTACAGCTATTCAGAATGTTAATATTAGTGAACTATCGCAATGTTCGCAAAAAGAAATACGACCTCTTTTGCCGTGTCTTGTACGAATGAGCCTTATCTTATCATTAGATATTACTAGAGACTGTGTGGAAGCAAGGAAAGAAATCCTCAAAATACTTTCGGGTATTGAATCAGTAAATTCTATCGTCGCTTTGTTGTCTATCGATTTTCATGCACTGGAGACAGACGTGAGGAGAGAGCAACAATTGAGGTTAGTTTGTTTACTATGCTATAAAAAAAGTATGAAGCACCAGCGTCTTATTCAATTTTTTAAAATTTTTTCAGACAAAAATTGGGTAATACCCAAGGCGATAGTATACTAGCTCAGTCACTTCAAGGAGGCTTAGCATTGGAATTTGAACGCAGTGAGTCTACTCGAAAAATTCGTTTAGTTTTAAGTGAATTACTTTTCATATCATCACAGATTCAAGAAAATCATAACAGGAACAATGAACTCACTGCAATCAAGCAATCAGATTTATTCGATAATATCGTATACATGGAAGAAATAAGTTATGTGATATGTATAGCACTAGCTGAATTACCAGCTTTATTGTCAATAAAAGATATCGCTGAAACACTTCTTCATGTAAAACATGGACCAGATATAATATGTTGGGTAGTTGCTAATAGCCCAGATAGTTTTTCGGAAGTTTGTACTCATTTAATCGCAAATGGTGAGAGACAAGAGGAATCTTCACTCGGCAGAATTCGGAGCCAAACATTAACTATGCTCTGTAAAATGAATCCTAGTCAAGCTCTTGCAGTTCGTACCAAATGTGTAGAACTATGCAGAATGCCAGCATTAGCTATAACTCTTAGTTTGGAAGCTATTGCAGATGTAGATGTAGTTGGTTTTGTATCAGGTCTACTATTGGGTAACGATCAACAAGTTCGTGCATGGATTGCAATGTTTATCCGAAATGGACAAAAAAGAAAATGGGAATCACACACTGCACTTCAATGTTTACGAGACGAATTATTGAGACAATTACAAGCCATCATATCTGTAGCAGATAAATCAGGAGATAGTCAACTATTAGCTGAGTCACAAGTAGTCAAAGCAAGTGCTTTACTCCGACTTTATTGTGCTTTACGAGGAATTGGTGGTATAAAATTTCAAGATGAAGAAATTACAATGATTGTTCAATTGCTTACTTCACATCCACCACCATCTCCAGCTGGTGTTAGATTTGTGTCTCTTGGACTCTGCATGTTAATTGCATGTCCTTCACTTATTGGACATCATAATCTTGAAAAGAAAAGTATCGAGTGGGTTCAGTGGTTAGTTAAAGAAGAAGCATATTTTGAGAACGCCATTGGTGTGTCAGCCAGCTTTGGCGAGATGCTTCTTTTAATGGCAATTCATTTTCACAGTAATCAATTATCAGCAATTTGTGATCTTGTATGTGCTACTCTAGGAATGAAGATACCTATCCGACCTAATAATCTCACTCGAATGAAACAAATATTCATGCAAGAAATATTTACTGAACAAGTTGTTACAGCGCATGCTGTTAAAGTACCTGTAACTGCTAATCTCAATGCTAATATTCCTGGTTTTCTACCAGTACATTGTATTCATCAATTATTAAAATCCCGAGCATTCGCTAAGCACCGAGTACCTATTAAAAATTGGATCTATAGACAAATTTGTAACAGTGTACAACCATTGCATCCTGTTTTACCAGCACTTGTTGAAGTTTACGTTAATTCTATTCTTGTTATAAATAATAAAAATGCTGCTGAGCACACCAATAAGCCAATTACTGAAGACGAAATCCGAAGAGTGTTTAAGAATAGTCTTGATAGCAGTAATTCTGATCATAGTATAAATAATGGTACTCATGAAATTAATTCTCCTCACAATATTCGTAACAACTTTACCAATAATTATAATGACAGTGAAGTAGAAGACAAAAGAGACAATTATGATCGGTGTAAAAATAATATCAATAATAATGATGATATTCAGATGGATATTGATCATGATAATAGTGAATTAGAAAATAACATTAACAAAAATGATATGGATGTAGACAGTGCAAATAGTGTAAATAATGTAGCGGATACGAATACAAAATCACCATCATTAACGTCTCAATTGTTATTTTTATATTATTTACTACTCTATGAGGATGTTAGACTGTCAAATATGTCAAATTTTTTAGCACAAGGTCGTAAAGTGAAATGTTATTCTGTCGAGTTTCTCGCGGAATTACCCATTAAATATTTACTTCAACAAGCACAGCGGGATCAAATGAATTATGCTAATCTTTTCCCACCACTTTTAAGATTATTAGCTACTCATTATCCTCATCTTTCTCTTGTTGATGATTGGATAGATGATGAAGTAATTAATATTGATAACTATTCAAACAGTCATTCAACTAATTATGATAATATTACGGATATTAATGACACTACTATTATGGAAGCGTTTGAACATATAAAAACTTGTCCTTCAAGAACCGGAAGGCTTTTGCGACAATTAATGGTAATGAAACCAACAGAAATTTGGGCCTATAGTGAGACGATAATTCATTATTTCAAGACGGTATTAGATGAAAAAGTGCCGAGATATATTCAAGGTAAATTTTGTTTTTGACTTCATTAAAAAAAGAAAACCTGCAATTTTTAACATTTTTTACAAATATTTTTTAGAGTTATATAAACAAGTATGGTTGAGATTAAACACCGTTTTACCTCGATGTCTTTGGGTTATGTCAATTAATGCACTACTAATGGAAAGTAGTCACCCTACGGTCAAAAATATTCAACTAACTCAGGAAAATATTGTTCTTGATCCACTACAAGTTCTCCGATGTGATACAAGAGTATTCAGATGTGCACCAGTATTATCTGTTATTTTACGGTAAGAATAAACAAATTTTTTTTCTATTTCAAAAAAAGTAAAAAAAAAATAATACATCATTTTTATGAAAAAGGATTCTCCAAGCAACACTAGCAGCATCAAGGTCACAATTATCACGACACATGCAAGACAGACCATTGACTGAAAAAGTTGGCCAATTAACGAGTGAAACTGAAAGGGAAGATCTTAGAACTGCACTTATTGCAGGTCAAGAGAGTGCTGCTGTTCAAATACTTTTGGAAGCATGCTTAGAAACGGAAGAAGATGCATTAGTACCCGGTCAAATGTGGTCATTACGAGAAATTAGAAGTGTTATATGTTCGTATTTGCATCAGGTGTTCATTAGTGATCCATCTCTCGCTAAACTAGTACACTTTCAGGTAAATATTAAATTTTCGCGACTTTAAAAAAATTTTTGAATAGTTTAAAAATAATTTTATTATTCTATAATATTACAGGGTTATCCACGAGAACTTTTACCAATTACGGTATCCGGTATACCATCAATGCACATTTGTTTAGATTGGATACCAGAATTATTGTCTCAAGCAGAACCGGAAAAGCAAATATTTGCAGTAGATTTAGCATCACATCTTGCTGTTCAATATGCCTTACCGAAAGCCTTGAGTGTTTCCCGTTTAGCAATCAATACACTAATCACTTTACTGGGAGTTTTACCTGCGCGAGATAGAGTCATACTCTTTATGCCAGTATTGTCGGCACTTACAAGAATGTGTTTAGCTTTTCCGCCACTAGCAGAAGATATCACCGGGTTACTTTTGCAACTTGGAAGAGTCAGTTCAGCACAAGCTGCTCTTGGTGACAAATCCGCAGAAATATTATGTCATCAAGTTAATCTGACATTTACATCAGTTCTACAAAAAGCCATCCTCCAATCACGAGTATACTGAATATTTTTTATAAGCTTTCACTTTTTACAATATGCACATGTACATAAATGTATGTATACTTATATGTGCCGAAATTTGTATTATTTTCTCAAACTATTTACTGAATATTAAATGTATATGTGTATATAAATAATTAAATTTAAAAAAATTAACTTATGCATTATTGAATTTAACGATGACGAAAACAAAATGCGACTACGGATTGAAAAACTTGACTCGAGTAATTAATTTTTTCAATTGTTAAAAAATAAGACAAGCGAGCTTAAATTATGACTAAAATAACTTACCAATTTCAACGAGGATAAATTCCATGTTCGAAGAAAACACACAGAAGGCTAAGAGGATGATTTTAATTACTGTAATTAAAGAATAATGACATCTAGAGAGAAAGACTGTTTGATTTTTTATTATAAAAAAATTATACAATGTTTTATAGAAATTATAAAGTTGTTTATTGTAAATATTGAAATTTTGTAAAAAAAATAATCTATAAAATAATGTATAATTAATATTATAATTATTTGAAATGTTTATTTATTATACCTCCATTTAATTTGATTTTGATTAATGCTATCAATAATAATGAATTCGATATTACCATGAGTAAATATTTTTATTCTCTATTATTACCTTCAGAGTTTTTTTTTAGTGGCGTCATTGACTGCAGAGACACGCGTCCATCCGACTCATTTTCCCGCCATAATGTTTTATGGAATCACAAAACTGTCGCAATAAAAAGATGCTCCGGATTATTTTTATGCTATTGAGATTAATATTTTATTAATATCTCATAATTTGTTCTAACAAAATTACCAGTCTTATGTAGTTATTTATTATCAAAACAATATATGTATTTGATATAATGTATTCACATAAATCAAAAAAAAATTGTTACATTAAAGTAACAACAATGTTTTCATTTACTGCCATACAGTTTAATATAAAATAAAAATATATTAAATTATAACTATGAATATTTGATAAATATTCAATACCAGTCGAAGATTTTTCTGCATAATAACTTGATAGCTGCATAATAATATCAATTAGCTGTGGTAAGTGTTTCAATATTTTTATTTAATAATTATATTACGCTCCAACAAGCTGCACATTATCATTGATGATTGCAATTTATTAACGAATCAACATCAATAATCAAATTAAAAAATATTCTACTTAGGAAAACACGTATTTTCTTATCAATAATTTATTTACAATTAAAATTTTTTCAATGTTTTATAATAAAAATTTGTCAAAGGATTATTGATAGGTGATTATTCTCATTGGCTAGCTTACCACCAACATGTTCTAGCTAGTGATAGTATAAGAGCTCTTATCTCTTAGAAAATTAACTAATCTCCACTGCCGTCTGATGCTTGTACAGATTGGATATCCCATAAAATCACTCCAACTTATCTTTTCTTTTCTCACAAGCTATTTAGGTACATATGTGTGTATAAGAGTATTATGTGTAATGTATTCTGATGGTTAGAAAGAATACCCATAATTGTGACATTAAGCTTGATCAACTTGATCAAGCTATCAATATGAATATGTTAGAGCAAGGGGTTCTCAACATGTAAAACAAGATTATTCTAATAATACATAGCAATTGAAAGAAATTTTATTTTAATTAAATAGTGTAATTAATGGTTTTAAATAAATATAATTCTGATAAATTAAGTACATTCTATATAATTAATACAATTTATTCTCAACTATTAGAAGATATGAATAAGGGTTTTTTTTCAATCGCATTGATCTTAGATCAATTAAAATAAATTAAAATTTTTTGAATTATTTTTATTAGTGAATTTCTCATACTAAATATATATAGATACAGCTATAACTTTTGTGGTGTATTATACTGTACTTGATGTATTTGTTTGTTTATGACAAAATTTACAATTATATTTACAATTCATTTCTACGTTATTATGTTGGCTGTAAATTATAATTGATATAATTACTAAAAAAACCACCTAAATTTTCACATTAATTACACTTTTTACAATAATACTTAGAGTCTAACTTATTTTTGGACACATACAAACTATTAATAACAATTATATTAGTTCATTTTTATTCTGGTTGAATGATTTTTTATAAATAATAATACTACGTGCTTAATGCCGTTAAACAAACAGTGCATACAATTATTTTATAATTATACAATGAATAAAAAATTAACAAAAATACGTACTATTACCTAGGTATACTGTATTTTATTAAATTAATATTTGCTAAGGTTTTTTTTAATTACTTAAATAAAATACCATCAATAATAAAAAGTGTACGTGTAAAGTTAGTTATGGATAAATATGAACATTTTGTAATACAAATTACTTGTTTACGTAGTTTTAACTACATTGAATGTCAAAGTTTTTTAAAAAATTACAATCTAACTGTCAGAATTATAATACACAATAAAATTAAACAACCTATTTAGATGAGAAAAGAAGAAAAAGATGTATATAAATTGACTAGTTGAAAAACAAAAATTATTCCATTTTCGTTCGATATTCAAAACAATAATTAATGAATATGAATTGATTCTTATTCACGTTTAGTCAATAATATCTCATGCCAAACAACAAAGGCACTTTAAATGGCACTTTTTAAATTCTTGATAACAATAACGAAAAAAAAGAAATTTATAAATATAAATGCTTTATAAGAATTTCTTTTTTTTCTATTACTTTTATTAATTTTAGAAAAAAAAAACAATTGAAATCTTATTCATTATGCTCTGTCGTCAATACTGATTTAAATCATTTGGCGTACATCTTTTATATCATTCACACATTTTAGACACATAAACTCTTAAGCAGTATACTTGCTTGTTCAATTTCACTTATTCAAATTCACTTAATGATGATCATGATTGTGGTGCTTTTTTATATTAACAACATTACGACTATTTATTATGAATATCAGGTTTTATAACAGGTACGGAAATTTTTCTTCATTGTCATTGTCGTCATCGTCACTATCTCCTGTATCATTAGACTCTTGACTGGTAGGTGGAGTATCTAATTGTGGTAGGCCAAGATCTAAATATTCCTAGAGATCAAGATAAACATCATAAATAATTGATAAATTTTCCAAATCTTTTTTAATTCACATTAAATATTCTTACCTCGTTAGCTGTTATTGTTAGTATTCTGTCTAAGTCTTCAACAAGTTCTCCAAACATTGGTCGTTCGTTTGGTAAATAACTCCAGCAATCCCGCATGACCATGTATCTATCGAGTTAATAATAATCATTAAATTCATAGAAGATGAAAAAAAGTAGGATTTATATTATAAAATACATACATTTCTACGGAACAGCAAGGTGGTTTTTCCATTCGATGACCACTCCTTAGAAGTTGAAATAATTTTTCTACTGAAGGTACTGAAGGATAGGGAGTTCCACCAAGCGTCATAATTTCCCACAAGAGTATTCCATATGACCATCTGAAAAGAAGTTTTACCATTATCCTTTCAGTCGTCTTTTATTTATGTTCAGCATTGATTGAAAAAAATACTTACACATCAGATTGTGTTGTGTAAACCCGATGGAATAAAGCTTCGGGTGCCATCCATTTAACAGGTAATCTACCATCTGTAGTCTTCCTGTAGTAGTCATGACAATGAATGTCTCTTGCAAGTCCAAAGTCTGCTATTTTTAGGATATACTCATCGCTAACAAGCACATTCCTCGCAGCTAAATCCCTGTGAATGCATCTTCTGCTTGCAAGATACTCCATTCCGCGTGCCACTTGATATGCGAATGATACTAAATCTTTCTGTGTTAGGGTTTTCTTTTCTTTGCCTTCTTGGCCAATTGCACTTGGCTCATAAACTGATGATGGTCGATGATCTCTCAAAAAGTCACGCAGGTTTCCGTGTGGTGCAAATTCAACCACAACATAAAGTGGTCCTCCTTGAGTACAAGCGCCAAGTAAATTAATAATATTCACATGTTTACCAATCATTTTCATCATCTCCATCTCTGATACTAAATCCATCATCTCAGCATCAGTATGTCCTTCTTTCAACATTTTTACAGCAACAACATGTGGTATTCCAGGTTTTCCTGTATTAGTTTGTGCTCGAACAACCTTTCCAAATGCTCCTTCTCCCAAAGTACTTCCTAAAATTAATTGCTCTCGTGCCAATTCCCACATACTATCCAGAGGGAGTTCGTATTCAGAAATACTTGCTCCATTGCTATCATCAGCAGCAACAGTTGATTTTTGTTTCTCAATTTTTACTATCGGCATCAATAAGGGTTCTTGATTATTTTCAGTATTAACCAAGTTCTGTTTCTCTACAATAACTCTTTTAGTCCACTGAGTAACCACTGCAGCACGTGCTGTTTCAATAGCAAGTAGTTTTTTCATTTTTTCACGTTTCAGACGTTGAAATATGTATATAACCACTGCAACTCCGACCGCAAAGAAAATACAAAGAACTATCGCGAGTATATTTACTACCAGGACTTGTGGGCGAGCTGTTATTGGTATCCTTGGTTGCTCGATACCTAAAATATTTATTATAACATTAATATATCATATAACAATTTGTTGAAAAGCTTTCAATTGCTATAGATAATTTTAAAAAATAATTCTTACTGTCAACAACTGATAAGTAGGCACTGCTAAATGTTTCTCCCAAATTGTTTTGTGTAATACAAGTGTACCATCCTTCATCCTTTTCCGTCACGTTGTAGAGCGTAAGAACTTCTGGATTATCAGCTTCACCACGCTAAATTAAACATAATCATTATTTAATAAAAAATAATTCATTGACATAAATAAAAATATTGATTAAGTTTACATGTGTTGAGCTTTCTATTTTTTAAAACATATACAGAAAATAATGCACATATAAAGAGTTATAATTATAACTAAGAATATAATAATGAAATAATAATAGTAAAATATTTCACAGGAATAGACGAGAAAGAAAGAAAGAGAGGCATGCAAAGTATAGTACATTAGATGTGAAACGACATGCCCACCTTAACCTCGACCCGTAAGCTTGAGTTCGTTACGTTGACGGTATCAAATGATTTGTGACGTCCGTGGTACCACTCAAGATGTCGATGAGCATCAGACAAAACTTCGCAGATCATAGTCGCATTGCCTCCAATCAGGACTGTGGTATTGGTTGGCGCTCTTGTCAAAATTGGTCGATGTTGAACACTTTCTAAACCAAGAAAGAATACCCAACCACCAATATTAAGAGGGATAAGATAAATAATTTATTTTTTAGAAATAGTAGCTAATTACATTAAAAGACCCAAATGATTTCAATTATCTTTTGAAGCCATAGCAGACTACGGTCACATGAAATTCATTATGATCAGATGTGTTGTTAAATACCATTACATAGAAACACATAAAAACAAATATACCAATTGACTGAATGTGATAAAGTAATATAAATTTGCATTTATAAATATATCATGTCATAACTGTGATAGAAAATATTGTGAGAATAATGAAAATAGAAAATGGAGCAAGAGAAAAATGTGCCTGCCTATACAGATAACGCTGTGTATACAAAGAAGAATTTTCCAGGTGAAATGAGTAACCACAAAGACCACATTGATACAATTATAAGCATATAGATTAATATGATAACAGTAATATAATAAGCTCCAATTGGAGCCTAAAAGCTTTAGACACAAGGTTTTGAAAACTGGTCCCGAGGTACCTCCACCGCTTGATTAAGTATTGCGGTAGTACCTGAATGACTTCGCCTTTTGGAGAATCCTCCTGATTGTCTAAATATTTATCAACTTTCATCCATTCAATATACGGCTCTAAGTCTGATACTATAGGGCATCTAAAGCTGACCGTTGAGTTGATCAAAGCTGTTATATTCTTTGGAAATCCCTCGTTGATGTATGGTTTATGCGGGAATCGCTCTGAATGAGTTTATGTTCATGTTTCATTATTTAATACTTGAGAAAAATTTTCATACGATTAATTAATGAGTATTCTAATGAATAAATAAGTTTTTTTCTTGATATTTATGAGCCTCTAATGAATTTTATGAAGAAATCACGTAAAATAATATGTGAAGGAATATTATGAATGCATATTAAATTTCTTACCGATAATATCAACTTTGAATGTGTGGTTGATGCATCCTAAGATATTACAGACGATGCACGTGTAATTGCCACCATCAGATACAACTAAATCCTCAACCCGGAGCATCCACTTATTCATAATAATGGGACCAACAGCACGTTTAGGTTCTTCATTATCTTTCAGCCAAGTAATGTTAGGTCGTGGATTTCCAATGCTTGGACAACGTAATCTTAGAACGTTTCCTGCTGGTTTTACTACAGAACTATGCATTTCATCAGTCTTATTAAAACTTGGTGGACTTGCAGGAACTGTGTCGTTATGATCACCTGCATTGCCAGTTTCACTTTTGTCATTGTCAAAGTCAGTTTCCAACTGAAGGGAACGAGCTTCCAGAGCATCTGCATCATAAATAATTCATAGTTAAATGAAATGAATCACATTCGAACCAGTATCATGATTAATACTTACTGATAGGTTTGGTACCATACACTTGATTAATTGCATCATCAGAATCAACTGTTTCCAAAGTACCAATTATTTGCCGGTTTTCATTTAGCTGATATCGAGCATCATCATTTTGTGCTCTTTCTACCAGTACAGTTATATTACGCCATTCCACTATTTCCTTAGACTCGGCCTTCAGACAGCATGCATAATTTCCACTGTCTTCAGCTTGGACTCTCATAATTTCTAAAGACTTCTTATGCAAACGGATTTTTGGTAGTGAGCTTTTGAGCTGATTTTCATCTTTGTACCAAATAATACTATTTTTGTAGTCTGATAGACACCTTAATATCAATGTTTCTCCTTCTTGCAATGTTTCATCTGGGTTGAATGAATCTGAAAATACAAAAATTAAAGTTAATTTATGATCATAAATTATCATTAATAAATGTATATTATATTATTTTTTTTTCAACCTGAGTGTTTGCTAGTTATAATAATATCTAAATGGAATAAATGTTGGTGTGCAAGTTGAAATTCATTCAATGAATTCAGTGATTTTGTTACAAACAAAGCTAAATTACGTGAAGTCTACCTCACTATTTATATGTACAATAGTAGAATGATGTTTATGTATTATATTTGGAGAATAGCCAAAGCGTTGAATTGTACGACACTTGTCTTCTCAATTCACCTATCTATAACTATGTGTATTCTTTTTTGTAAAAAAGAAAAAAATCTCATTAGACTTTCCTTAGTTTATTTCTAAACAGTTGGAATTCTAAAATGTAGGGCTAATTATAACCGGACTAACCGGCTTTAAATCCTATTCTTTATTTTTTGCAAGTATTACAGCTAGACATCAGAATGGTTGATATACATATAATAATGGGCTCCACCCATTTTCATCCCTAAAAAAAATTCTCAAAACTAACGTTCCTAAAAAATACAATTTTGTGGGGTAATTCCATAATAATGTACTCATTGGTCCTTTTATTTTATTTAAACCTTAATTATTTTATTTATATTTTTTATTATGTGCACTTTTATTTCATATTTAAAAACTCTTTTAATCTCAACCTTTTTCTGATCATTTTTCTGGAGGTATCGCACTCTCCACAAAGAACAAATGCATCGTTGAGATTAAATTCTGCATTACTTTATAACACCCGAGTGGCTTCTTTGAAGTAGACCCGAAAACATTTCGTATTTTGGCTTGATGCTATTTTGAATAAATACTCAAGAATAAGCGTAAAATGCTTGTAGTAAAGTGTGTAATTTAACGTCGTCTAAATAATAAAATAACTTGAACAAGTATAATACCACAAAATCTAAGGTATAAGTAGGCTGTAACATGGTTTCTCTTTGGTGTGTATGTGTAATTTCTATATTTAAATCGTTTAATTTACTTCTTGAGCCACGTGTTGGCCGTAAATAAATTTTTACTTATTTTAAATCATGTGTTTTGAAAGCAAATTTATTGTAAAGATACATTAGCTCCTATACAAATATCTCGCGTATAAAAATCACAAAGTTAAAAATGAGAAAACTTCTTGAATGAAGCATAAAAATATTTAGTAACTGTAATCTTATGAGATTGCTATTATTCTGCCATAATTGTGCACCATTTCTTCCATTGTACAATTGGCAATATTAACCACCATTACGCCGTTGAATACATTTAATGGGCAATGGACATCCAGGATTACTACACCAGTGTTTCTCATTTCTTCTATCTGGTCAAGTATAAAATGAAGTTGCTGTGCATCATATCAGTAGCATCAACTGTCCTATCTTTCATTATTAATAATAATTTTTTTTCAATTAAACTTCGTGTTCAGTAAGATTTAGTTGGCACGTGATTGATGATTATAATGAAACTATGCAGTCTTATTTATTACTTTTATATTTTCACTAATCACTGGCGGTTAAGACGAATTATTACTTGGAAATAAATGTTCAGCTAATAACATAACGTCAACGAGGGTAAACTATAATACATCATATGTACTTTTTATATTCGTTATACGTATAAAGTTGAAGAGAGCGACATTAAATGACCTAACAATTGGACAATTGAACCTAATCATAATATATATAGATATATGTATGTACATATCAGTAAGAGAAAGAGAAACAAAGAAAGAAAGTTTGAAAGCAATTTCATAATCTAATTATCCAAGTCTGTCTAGGAAAAGTTTGCTAAAATATAATTTTTATTATTTATTAATGATTAGATGTTGAAATTGCAATTAATAGTTGTCTCATAAAAATTGTAATTTAAAAAAAAAAAATGATTTTATCAGTATTTTATAGTAGTGAATTAGTTTTATGTGATCATAAAAAATATTACAACTTTTAGTTGTATTTGTAACTTTATTAGTGATGCTGTTATTTTGCTGCTCAAAAATTAAATCTGATCTGTTCTGTGACCCTGAGATTTGCAGACAACTTAAGATGAACGATTTCAACTGACATGACCAGTTGGGTTTAATAATATTTTTCAACTGAAATAAAAAAAATTACATTCTTATTTTTCTATATTTATAAGAAAGGAAAAAAAAGAGAATTAAAATTATATCCTTTCACATCTTCTTAAGTATTTAAAAATCTGTCAGTGAATATTTTTTTAGTTATTTGCAAATTTCAGGGTTGCTCCAAACTCGACCCTATGACGTGATAAATACATGCCAAACGACAACTTTATCTGCAGAATGGTGTTATTTTTTTGTCAACAAAATCCTATTAAAATTCCTAGCTGCATTTCAATAAAAATGAGTAACAATATTTTTTCAACGTCCAAGAAGATTGATTGTTTATATTTTGACAAATATAAGGGACCAAGAAATAATAGACACATGTGAGTTGGAGGCTCAGGTTTGTCTTCAACGAATTTTCTCAACATAACATAACACTTTTGCAGTCTCCCAAGCAATCTCAGCTGAAACACTACTATCATATACACCAATATGTCGTATAGTGGGTGGATCTGTGAACCAGATGTCATGACAACTTTCTAACCGCCAAAAATTTCAGGGCCTAGGTACAACAAGACTCTACACTATATAAGACTTTAGGGGAAAAAAAGCGAAATAGAAGAAGGCGACAAAAATAAACCAAGGACAAAGAGAGTAAAAAAGATAATGAAAATAGCGACAGTCTGTATAGCATTTTACTGTGATCTTTGATTATGCTAATCGAAGGGACAATTTATTCAAGACAACCGATTTAACATAAATTTTTTATTGAAATTTATTCACTTTATCTATCTCTAAGTATATTTATTATAATACAACATAAGGACTAAATTGCTGAAAAATTGTTTAAAATGCTAATTTACTGACACTCTATTCAATAGATAGCTGACTTTATCTGCATTTTACACAGCCCCTCAGCGAATTCAACCAATTTATATAAATATAGTGTGAGATTGGCGTATAAATAATATAATTATTGGCCAATCTATACAAGTAAAGCCGCGTAAATCTGCATTGGAATTTATTTATTTATAAATTACTATACGTACAATCGTATAAGTGTAGGCTGTTTAACTTGTGTTGGTTGAAATACCGTTACTCCACGTGAGAATAATAATAATTTATAAGACACTCGCGGATTTGCGTACAATGAATAAATATTTTTAAGTTATTTTTATCAATTGTTTCTATCAATTTAACATTCATTTCATTGTGTTGGACTACTATAAATCACTGAATTGTAAACCAGGTATTTACTATGATGGGATCATTGATGATAATTAATTGCCAATTATTAATAATAGATTATTATTTTGAGTTTATTGATGACTTACCAAGTTTACGAATAATTCCGTGAACCCAACTCAGCTCAACTAGGATTAAAATGAAGATAAGTGATAAATTTCGAGTCTTCATCCTGATTAGCACCCTCTTTTGATTTGTACTTCGGATTCACGTCAACCTCAGCATGAATGACTGCAAAAAAAATGTTTTAGTTAGATTATTTATTTATTTATTTTTTTTAAACAATTGAGAGTATTTTTTCGATAGTGGTTTTATGATCGCTTTGGTAACTTTCATTATTTCAAATATTTTTCTAAGTAACGAAAGAAATTTCCTGAATTTTGGCGCTCTGCCAGAAGTGTAAATATACTAAAACGTGGGTCGCTCAATGTCTTGGGATATTGTCGTTTTAAAATATTCGCACATATGTATGTGTAAATGATATTTATACCACAATATGTCTTATATTTTATTCCAGTAGATTTTAATATAATAGCACGGACAATAAGTGATTACAAATATAAGAAGGGACATGGAACAAATATTAATGACAACTCCAGGATTTTATGTGTGTTCGAGTGGCATTGAGAAATCTGTTACATTGATTCCTAGCTTTTGTTTCTAAAAGAAAGTCATAAGTTACTGGCTTTACTCTTGGAATTGAAATTTAAATTTCTGTCAAATCTTTTCGTACTAAAATTCTTCTTTTACAATCATTCCTTTTTTTAAATTTTATGGATATTGATGTGAACAAAATTTTAGTTGATCGTAAAATATCTCGAGAATGGTTCGAACGATTTTATTCAGTAGGTGGTCAAACGATATGCCCTAAAGTAACTGATTATGCTTTGACTAAAATTTATCAAATCCTTTGGAATAAAAATTTTTTTGAAATGATAAAATAAAAGGTAATAAAGATGACAATAAGGACCATAGATACATTTAGCTTTTTTACTACATTTATAAAAGATTGATAATAAAAATTTAAATATAATACCTCTCGTGAATAGAAATAAAACATTTCTTTTTAACTACATATTAGAAAATTATTGTAATGGAGTCGATTTTTTAAATTCGTAATTTTGCCATTTCTTTACGTTTTGAGACATTTGGAAGCATATCCAAATTGGGTATAGCCATTTTTTTTATAACAAAAAGACTGTAAAATAAGTTGAGTATTTGAGATTTAACTTTATTGAATGAATAATATTGTTAACATGAATTATCATTATTGTAATTAAATTCGATAAATATTCATAAAATGTTGTTATCATTTACTTTATGTGATTAAACAATTGTATACTGTTTATAATAACAGCAATTCGTTATTATTAGCAAGAAAAACAAAAATATGGAAAAATTACGAATTCCAGTAAATGAGAAGTTTGTCGTAAATTTTTATTTTTTTATCTAAACTATAATTGAATACTAAACTTTATATCCTTGACTCAATTTTTTTCGCAAGAGCTACCCATAATTTTTCATGATGGTCACCCATGCAACATCTTGTCTTGTTTAATAAATACATAATAATTATATCTTGATTGTTATATACTGCAAGGGATATAAAATTTTTTTATCGCATTATACAGCCTTCTAACGAACGTGCTTACACGGAAGAGTTGCGTTTCCGGTTTGATATTTAATTATACATTTGCAGTACACTGTACGTTTCAAGCAAATAAACACAGTTAACTTAAACCCAGAGATAAACATAATTATCCTTAGAATTTTGGCTACACAAATCATTCTCATATCGACATTTTACCCATTAACTCTATCACCTTTCTTCTCTTTATCATTCCCCGTGATTTATTCAACCATTATCCCGTAATAGATTCACATAATCGATGGTGCAATGCATTGTTTGATGTGTTTAGTAAATAGCTAAGCACGTTTTCTCTACTCATATTTATCATTATCTCATGAAGAATAGTACCGATAGCTACTTAAGAATTATCGGAAGACGGTGTTGCAGGTATACCATGCTTAATAAAACCACTACTACACCATCTTGGGTCTATGTCATTTTTATGTTCGCCTACGCATTAGTAAAGATAGAAAGTCACTCGTGATATGCATAGGAAATAATCTTGGATACGTGCATTGACTTATTATTATTCCCGTGTCATAAAGAAGCGTACAGATTGCATAGACACACGTGCGTGATATATGCGTACAAACTACGTGAATAATTATTGATATACCTGTCGACTACGTGTATTTATCGTTTAAATTCAATGTCCAACAGTCAAAATTTACATGAAATAAACTGCTGGTTCCAAGCGAACATTTATTTTACATAAAAACAATGTTTCTATCTTCCAAGTACATACCTGGGTCTATCAATTATCACTCGTATCAGTCAATAATATAGATATGTTATGGCTATCTAGGGCTATATGAAGATAATCAATGTAAATATATTTACATTACATGATCTTCTTCTTCCTATTTTTGTAACAAAAATATTTTTTCTCGCCTTCACTCAATGTATTACTCTGCTGCATGTACAGATTATAGGCGGAATTTCAAGTTCAAGAACATTAGGTTTTAAATTTTATGAAAGCATTACAAAAAAACATGGTAAATGCGACTAATCACCGGCGCCACAGTTCCGTTTCTAAGAAGAAACTGCTTATACTCTCTGACTTCCTATTCGTACCGACTCTCTCAACATCTGGTTGAAGGATTCTAGTTGACGCTAACATTTTTTTTAGGATTGGGAAGAAAAATTTCTTTCTTTTTTTTTTTAGTACAAAATTTACAAAAAATCAGAAACAAGAAAGAAGTGAGAATAAAATAGAGTCAACTTGGAAATCTGAATGCAAAGATATCTGTGTCAAGTATGGCCACATTAAGATCCAAGTTAAATTTAAACTCCAATGATAAATTTATTCATATCATCACCACTACTTCTATTTTCCAACTTACAAATAATTGCACAAATTGAGACATCTGTTGAATAAATTCATTTCTTAAAAAAAAAAATGGTTTACAAAAAATTAAAAAAAAGTTTTCTTTGTTTATAACAAATTGCTATTGTTATAAATAATATACAATTGTTTGATTACATAAAGTTATTGATAACAATATTTTATGAATATTTATCGAATTTAATTACAATAATGATAATTCATATTAATAATACTAATCATTCAATAAAGTTAAATCTATTTCAAATGTTTTTTATATTCAACTTATTTGACAGTCTTTTTGTTATAAAAAAAATGGCTGTACCAAATTTGTTAAAAACTCCTTTCAGATATTCTCCATTGTATTATCTTTCGAATGAAATTTGTCGGGAGTCGATATCTCCAGTAGTTCTCAAGATATCGAAAACGAAAAAAAAACCTGATATACGTACGTACAATTATACGTACAGATGTTTATACGTTCGTATATACATTAATTTTTAAACCTTCCAATATGCTTTTAAATGTCTCAAAATATAGAGATATGACAAGATTATGAATTTCAAAAATCAACTCCATTCCAATAACTTCCCAATTAGAAGTGAAGAAACTTCTTGATGTATTTAATTAATCATATTTCTCAACTGTAATTTAAATTTTTTACTCCAAATTATCATTGTGATTTTATTCATGAGCCTCACAGCATTGCAATTATTATAAATACTATCATAAAAAGTAACATTTAATTATTACAAAAAAATACTCATCAATTTTCTTGCTCAATACCTATTAAGGTTTTTCACCTGTACCTAATAATAGGTATCCATTAAAATAAATGAAATAGTACTAAAATATCATTAATCATATAATTTTTTCTCACGAGAATGATAGAGTCTTGTTGTAATAAATCACAACAATTGTCCAAGCATGATACAATGAATGTATGAATATTTATAAATTGATCAGCAAATTTAGCTTTCAGAGGAGCTGTCAGCTCCTTGTTCGAGTGATGGGAAATGGAAGTCAGTAAGCCAAAAAGTATATTATTATAAAGATGTAAACGACATGCATGTTGACGCACATTTCCCTTGGTAAAAATCAGGGCCTCTTTTCCTCTCATGGTAAAAATGGTAAAATGAATGGGCCTTGCACACTCCTCCGCACGTGTACCATTGTAACTGATGGCCATAATAGACGGTTTCCTGGCTACACAGATGCCCATCACTTGAAAAAACTTTACCCAGTTTATAATAATGTAATACTCCTACTGTAAATGTATATCTTTACACGCGCAATTTATCCAATTAATCTCTTATTTCCCTGCTGATTTTTAATTCACATTTTACTGAATTTATTCAGCAGCAATATGGTAATTGTTATTCATTAAAATTGATTGATGAAAACTTTTAAAACAGATGACTTTATAAATATGTTATAAAAATATACGTTCAGTAACTGTTGACTGCATTACGACGCATCTGCAGTGCATTAGACGTCTGATTTACTATAAAGAACTTCCTTTTTAACGTAGGACAGAAATTTTTCTCGACTACATAATTAATCTAACTTTCTAACTACAACAATTAATAAATGCTCCGCTGAGGCGAGATTATTATTATTATTTAATGTTTTAAAGTATTAAAATAATTAACTTGATAGCATTGAATAAATGATTAGCATAAATTGGAGATTTATCTCAGCTGCTGAGTTTGATTAAAGTTACCAATAAAGATTTTTTTTATTAGAAATGCTTGAATAGTAAGTAAATGGATGATGATGAGCAACTGGATGATTACGCATATTTCAAGAAAATAATAAAAGAATTGATTCAATAATCTGGAAGATAGACTACATATCACAGTAGTTGACTGTCTCTATTCTTTTTATTCTTTGAAAAAATTCAATCTTTTTTAACCATATTATGTTCCCTTTATACTTCTTATTCATATTCACTCTTTTTTGTGGTTCACATGGCTGACAAGATGGAATTTCAGGCACACACTTATCCCACGGAATCAATGATGGTAATATATATGCGCGTACACTGACTTTATTATATCTCTTTCAAGTGTATGTAGGTAATGGTTGGTTTTTTTTTCATTCTGACTCCCTTTTATTTCTTGTATTGGACTTTACTAATTTCATAGTATTAATATTTTTATCAAAAATCTCTTTACTGGTTTACATTTTCCTGTAAATATGTAAGTTGTAAAGGAAATGTGCATTACATTGTGAGCACTTGGTGGATATAAAATACACCCATAAGTACCGACAACATATACGTACATGCAACCACTTAAAGTCCTTGTACACAGTCTGAGATTTTATACCAACTAATACAGCTGCTGCAGCAGACAGAAAGTGAAATATAATGAATTGATATTTTTGAGTTGAGGGGAAATGAAAGAGACTTTATTTAATTTGTTAAAATTCATCTCAAAATGAGGGTCTTAAAATAATTGTTTCATTAATTTATCTTTTTTTTTTTTTTTGGTAACAATTATTTTTTAACAAAAATTAATTTTAATAATTAAATTAAATTAAAAAAAAAAAAAAATGTGGATTAAAATGTTAATCTGAGTAATTTAATACCTATAATCCTTGAGGATGCATTTTTCAACTCGAAAACTAGATTAAAAAAAATAAATATCATTTCTGGTTTTTCTTCTAAAAAAATAAACCTGAGTAATTATTGGTACAACTGTTATATGGGTTCAAATGGCTTTTAAACTCATATTATTGTGCTATTTCTAAAGAAAGAGAGAAAGCATCATCTCAAGATCTAAAGTCTAATATTGTCGTAAATCCCAACAATTTTGTTGTTCAATTTGTGCTCCTGACAATAGTCTTGATAATGAAGGATAAGTAAGCATCATTGCCGGTCATCACACACAAGTTAATTGGTGGAACTAGCGCAACGAAGCCGAGTGATTGGCGATTGTATATGTATTAAATATACGTTATTATATCCCTATTTATTAATTTCTCTCATTTCTAATTTATCTTCATTTTACTTCTTCTTCTTGAGGTAGTTTGGCATTGACAGCCTCATGGTTGACAACCCTTGTTCAATTGATGATAAAACAATTTATATAAATTGAAGTTTTTCTTTTATTTTTCATTGATAGCTGTTGCATTCAACTTATAATTTTTTTTTAGAATGAAAAAATGGATGTGATTCTACTTAAGGTCTAGACTGTTTTTAATAATATTAGTCTAGAGCTGTTTTGCTAGACTTACTGGATGCATTCTAGGATTCAACAAATAAAAAAATCATAACTATTTCGACCACCAATATGTAGATGTCAAATTACCTTAATCTGTTTCACAAGCAATCGAACATGAAATTTTTCATGAGCATCAGAGGAGCAAATGATTAAATGAAATATTGATATCCAAACAGCACACGAATGTGCATAAATAAGCAAGCTCCAATATGACTACTAAGGATTCTACATGGCAAGTTGGATAATGATCTTAAAGAATACTCCCAGTGGAGGATCAAGTAGTTAAAATGTGTATAATTGTAGCAAGATATTCATATACAAATACAGATGAGCCGGCATAAAATACGAAAACTCTTGACAGGATCCACCTGGTCAGAAAGTATATTCAGGATGACTTGCTACACCAGACCAAGAGAATAAGAGAACTTAAGCAAATAACCTGTTACCACGCGTCTTTCTCATTCCATTCGTACTTGTTGCATTTGTCTCGTTATTTCGTCTTTTCTTTGCCTCATCCTTGTCATCTGTTCGTGCACCATAGTGAAACTTATTATTTAAACGAATAAAAAAGAGGGAAACATACAAGGACATCGTCTATGAAATCCACATGTGAATATGTATATATGAAAGCTCCTTTTTTTTTCTTTTCTTTCCTTTAATATTTTTATACGGCAAAACAACTTGAACTTTTACGGATGAGAAAATTTCCAGTATATTATTATTATTACGGAGTACGAACATGAGTAATTAGCGTGAAAGACGCTATATATAAGATGCATCACAACGAATTAGTTGGGCTCGTGCGCGCATGTTCCTCTTCGTCATTATTATCTCCTCCTTGTGTTTTTACATTATTTTTTATATTTTTTCACAGTCATGAGAGTCGTGCCGGCCGGCTTACTTATACGTTACACATATAAGAGAATGTTGACATACAAGACATGAACACGATGTATAAGATATGATAATGGATAAATTACCTCTCCAAATACAGTATAAAAATTATAAATGATATATGAATAAGTAAACGTGTGATATACTATTAAAATAGTCATAGTATCCTATAGAGAACATGCATTTTATGTAGATAAATAAGACTGATGACTTATTACTATGTGTTCCTTGAATAATAACGAGGAATGTTGTAAATATGATTTATATCGTCATTTCTCTATTTTCTTGTTATTTTACCCCTGTCTCTTTTGATTCACACACAGATAAAACCAGTAGCGTGTTCTACTATTACTAATACTGTCGTTTATATTTTTTCCCATCAACCCATTAATTGTGCATTCGACGATTTAATTACTGCAAAATACATTCAGTGGTCACCATCACTAAATTAAGAACCAATTAATTTTAATGATTCTTTTAGTTAGATTTTTTTTAATTGTCTGAATTAAAAAATATTCTTTATTGTTTAAAATTATTTTTAAATTTACTCCAAAATCTTTTTTATTTAATATTATAATTATTAAATTATAATATTTAATATAATTGTTTATTAAAAATAATTTTATTTATTGTATATACATTGTTTTTCTATTTTAAAGAAATCTTAGAAAAAAAATGCAAACAATAACTTCTAGTAATAATCATTAACTTCAATTCTTGAATTTTAATACCATTCATTATTAAATGAGTTTATTATCATGTCACTTTTGAAAATCTAGTGTTGAATGTTCGAAAACGATTCTATCACTAAATTGATTTTATTTTATACTATATAATAATGATATAATGATATTATAAAATCAAAGAGTAAATAGAGATCAAGTTAGAGAAAATGTAGTCTAAAGATTCATTATATTTCGGGGTCAATTGTGCTACCAGTGCCACTTATTTATAAATGCATTCATGGTTTACATGGTTCAATTGAAACGAGTGACTCACAGTCCTGATATGACCAGATATCCACTATAATGTTATGATATTTGATTCAATTATCCATAAAGCATAATGGTCACGGAATTTGCATAAAATTTTATTATATCATTTCTCGTTAATTTACCAAGCGTTGATATCATCAGATTATTTTATTAGGTTTTAAGACACAGCCTCTGGTAATGACAGTAATTTGTCTCCACTTATGTCTTCATCAAGTATTTTCACATAAAATTTTTGAGAAGTTAATAAACATAAAAATAATGCTTACCATAAATAATCGTTTAATGATATTAGCAACAAAATCACACAGTAGTCCAATTCGAGAAATATTATCAACAAACTGCTGATATTTAATATCAATTTCACCGGCAATAAAAATCACTATTACAATATTTAAGCACGCACCATAAAAGTCTCAATAAAGTGTATATTTTTTCTTGGCCATTGCCAATGATCTTGATACTATCACTCTCTCTTGGAAATTGACATAACAATAAAAATAAGCAGAGCTGATGCTGGCTAGTGTATTAAGAAGTGCTTCTAGTACAAGCGACTTAAAGAACGACACTGACCGACGTTTATCCAAGGAAACTATTCTCAGTAACTCTCAGGAAACAGCTCAGGGCGAAGTGCCAGAGCGATGCTTGAAATAAACCGCTCTCGCCCACATCACTTTTCGCCGCCAATGGCCGCCAACCCTCGTCATTCTATCTTCCCCACCATAACCATCCTTACACTCTTTTACATGCCTATATAGGTATAAGCATACAATACATACAGTACATGCACGTACGTTCATTTTTATTACTTGAAAATTTTTCTTTTTCCCCACCATCAACACCCTCAAGCATCGACACCCTCATCATCACTACACCATCAACCATCCATGACTTCAGTTAGCATCATTTCTAGCTCTGCTTCTTCAGTACCATCAGATAACTTAACCACTGAATATTTTATGACTCTGCAAGATTTATGATTAATAAATTTAATTCTCGGTTATGATGTTTTGTATTAGCTATTGCGTGGTATTATCACATACTATTGTATCCTATCTAGTAATATCCGTTCATACTTTGTACCAGTGATACAATCATTCATACAAATGAAAGTGTTGAGAAGAATCTGGATGTACAAGAGTCATTGGAATAAGCATAATTTTGCCTAGTTACTTAGTTGTTGAATTTTCAGCATCAATTATATTATCATTCCTCACTTCTCACTGATGCAACAACATATGCAGACATCAATCAGAGTTGCTTAAGCATTCAAATTTATACCAATTATCCATTTACTTAGGAAAGTAGGTAATATTGTTGATAATATTAAGCTAATTTAATTTTTTTGTCCCACGAGAACTTGGTTTAATTTCAATTTTGCTCATCATCTTCAATCAGGCTGCTTTCTATCAGTTTTTATATCAATCAGATGGATTTTATTTTTCTTTGCTATCATGAAGATCTTCGTCTGAATAGTCGATTTTTAAAGAGATATAAATCAATATGATTAAAAATTATTTCAACGTTGTTATCATTACTCAGACTTGGTACAATCAATAGAAAAACTTGATCGTCAATTACATTACCATCAATCATTTTATCATTTATGATTAATCAGTAAAAAGATCGAGTTCTGATGAGTTAAAGAAAATAAAAAGAGTTGATAAAATTGTTTGATCGATGAATTTTAAAAGCTTTTGCTTGTAGTGTTTACGAAACAATTACTCAAGGTTTTGAACCAGAAGTAGTTTCTGTGGTAGATACTTTTCTACAGAAATTATTCAGCATTACTGAAAATATATCTGTGCAAAATTGATTCATCCTATATTTTCTGCTGTTTAAAAATTATAATAGACTTTTTAGGACAAAAATAGAATCTCAACCACTGTGTAATTTATTTTTCAACATTTAGAAACGTCCTTCAACTGCATTATTACCGTAACACCATTTCCTTTTACCCAGAGAAATTTTTTTCCTCTTCTGGACAGGAAGGAAGAAGAAAAGCCATATTTTAAACACGTGTCATATTCAAAATCAACCATAAACGTATAGACAAGCACATTTGAAACATGTGTAACTTCATCATGTCACTCAACACTATCCTACCAAATGTTATATTTCCATTCAGACATTTCATCTTACTAATTTACTATGTTTTACACACCTGATGATTTAATGTGATTTTTTTAAATCTAAAGATAATTTTAATGATCAGTGATTACAGCTAAGCATAAAAGTTCTACCAATCTGATTAACCACAGGCGAGTTAAATACAATAGATCTATTAGACATGAAACTTTCGGTAATTAGTAAAAATAGCTCTAGACAATCAACAAAGTCATTAACTAAATAATTTAGGCTCATAAATCAGCACACATTGAATTTATTTTTATCAAAATTTTTGAGTTATCACTTGGTTTAATATATTCAGAAAGTCGTTAAGGTAGTATGGTTAAATATAAAAATAAACTTGGAATAGTAAATCTATTATTATATTAAAAATAAGAATCTCAATTAATTTTTTGGCAAGTTTAAAAATGCTTTAACGATTTCAAAGATTAATTATCAAATATCGTAGTTTTTTCATTGACACAAGAGGAAACTGGTCGTTATTCTTCCAATGAAACCAAAATTCTCATATTTCCGGAAAACTTTGTAGTCAATACGCTTTGAGAAAGGCCGAAAATTGGAGGAAGTCCGTTGAACATTAATCGATTTAGCTTGATGACTATATTTTTTGTGACGACAGATTTCAGTAAGCATTTGAGACCAGTTTCAACTTTCTATGATAAATAGTTCTTGAAATATTTAATTGTTTATATGAAAAGCACCATAGTTTTTTAAACAATTGATTGTAGTTCATCAACAAATAAACTTTCCGGAATTTTTTTTTTATCGAAAGCTTCAGTATTTAGTTAAATTAATGTTAAAAATAATTATTGCTTTTGTAATCGGATTTTATATATTATCAATTATTATAAAATTAATTTAATTATTGTAATTAATTGTAATAATATTAGGATAATCTTTTGTGGGCTATTTAAAATATAGGGAAAAAATTGATAGTCTGTTGACAGCCCATACTACCTTAATATTTCACCTCCTGTGATTTACAGCCATTTAATGACACTATTTATTACCATTTTGTCGGATTATTTTTATGGCAAAAATTATTAAAGGCTATCGAACTCCCTCGCAATATCCAATAAATGTTATTGTCCATATAAAATGATATTTGAAAGCGGTTGTTGACCGTTTTAATGATATTTTTGTTGAATAAGTATCCTTACGAGTAAGACAAAGACAAATCATTGTACGCGTCACATCTTTGTGCGTGGTTTCCGGTCACCGTTTCCTCCCATCTTTAATGACCCAAGTAAAATTCTACTGCTTTCATATGGTGTCGTACTTAAACTACACATTAGACATTTGAATATAACTTGGCAGCTTGTTAAAAAAAAAAAATTGATAATAATAAGTCATATTGAATGATGAAATGTAAAAGTTATAAATGAATCCTTTGCAATCGACACTAAAACGTATCGATATTCTAAAAATATTGTGGTTGTATAGAAGAGTGTGTATATGAAAGTATCTGGAATACATATAAAAATAACTAAAGTCGGCACGCGGTACTATCACTGATGCAGAACCTTCTACGAGATTTCAAAAGGAAATTCAATGTTTCGTGGAAAAGACTTGAAGATATATCTATCTAAATCCTTAAAAAATCATCACGCGTCTGATGTTGAGGCTAAGTAAGAGGTGGTTCCTACTCCTTCTGTACTACTTGAAATTCCGAATAAGCTTTCACATATAGCGGATGTATTTCTTTTTTTGTTCTTTTATTTTTAATGACAATAAGAGGATTTAAGAATAAATTTTTGTAAATTATTCGGTGAGATCCACCGCTGAATTTATCAGTATCAATTTTTTTGTTAAACTGCATGTCTATTAAGTCGTTAATCTTTTAATAGGATTTTATAAATTTATACATCTTTTATTATTTATTAGAATGTTATGAGAAATCTTTCAATATGCAGCTTTGGGAAATGGTTAAATATTGTAATTTATTATTTCATTTTGGTGGAAAATATTTGAATAAATGACAAAAGGATGATAATAAATCTTCTGATCGAATTTAATATTATTAAGTAGATGTAAAGTTGATCCTGATGGGTAGAAGTGCTATGCTTTTGATCCATGACAAATCAAACCAAGTGCAATCCTTTATTTGCAGTATGCGGGTATTAATAGCTAGGCTTTTAGGGGATAGGAAGGTAGAGCGTAACAGATCACTAGGGTAAAACAGACCCCTTTATTTTTTATCGTTTAGAAGGGTCAAACGACTCCCTAAAATTTGAAGCTAAAAATACAATGAATAAAAGTGCAATGACTTATCTTCTAGCAGGGGCTTCTGAAGATGCTGTTGATGGTAGAGAAATGTAATTATCTTTAATGAAAAATACGATAATTTGGCTCTTTAGAAGTTTGACCTGTTTTGAAATAAATATTTTTAACTTTTTAACGACGTCAGGTTAGCTACTGGATGAATATTTATTTATAAGTTATGAAGATTCAAAACGAAAAGTGTTTTCTTGAACTGGCAGTTTAAGAACCATGCATAAAGATTGTGAAATAGTTGGAAAATATTTTGTTACTTGAATTATATTTTTTTTTAACTTTACACAAAATATTATAAATAAAAATTTCATCATGATATTTATCTTTTTCGAAGAATAAATTCTGGGGACTATCTTTTGTAATACAATTTAGAAGAAAAACATAAAAAATGGATTTGAGCGCATGTTGTACCTTGATGACGAAGTTCCAATTTATTTTTCCATCTTTTTCTGGTTTTTTTTTGTTTACAACGAATCAAAATTGTTGTAAACAATATATAATTGTTTAGAGTCATGTCCATTTTCAAATCTTTTAATATGCTTTCAAATGGCTCGAAACGTAAAGAAATGGCAAAACTATAAATTCCAAAAATCGACTCCATTACAATAACTTCTTAATAAAAAGTTAAAAAACTGATCGAGGGGAAATATGGTAGAAGATACAGTGTGTATAAAGAATATTTCCACAGCTTGTATACAAATTATTCCTTAATTTTTTTTCTACTCTGATGTAAATAAATGTAAGAAAAAGATTAGAGTATATCCGCGCTTTGCTTGGTACACGTGGTGTTATTATATTTTCCAGCCGCTACTAGACCAGATGCCCTTTGCTGCGCTACTTCTGGTTTTGTATATACATATATATTTGTATCACGTCGGTTGGTATTACCAAAGACTAGTAATATATTTTTAGGACCTTCGTAGATACCTTAGACACATGAAAAATATATGGATAATACTATATCTTGTCCAAGAAGATTAGAAAATAATAAATATTTGATAATTAAAAAATTTATCCATCAGAAGAAACGAGTCTTGTCAGCTAAGATCATTTTCAACAGAGTAATTGCTCTGTCAAAGTCTGACAAAGTTTGTCTGTCGGAAAAACTAATTATAATTTACAATGAATTTATTTTTATCTTTATGAAATGGTCAAAAAGCTAACTAACAAAGAATTTTTTAATTTTCACAACATCTTTTCTTTTCATGAATCTTAGTGTTCATTTTAAGTCATGGTTTTTCATTCAAATGAATCATTATCATTGACGTACATAACAGATTTGTAGAAAAAAGTTTTTTTTAAATTCATAAGATTACGCTTGAAAGTAGACAGTAATCAATGTCTTAAATACCATGTTTTTTTTGCTGAATAATCAGAGAATCCAACAAAAGTCATTCCTAAGATTCTCCCAGAGCCACTCTTTTCTCATTTAAATTCTACACTGAAGTAAATAAAGAGAAGATCCAATATTTAAAAAAATTATCATACGAGAAATCAAATAACATCTTGAATTTTTCTGTTAAAATATAAATAAATAAAGGATTTGAGATTGAGAACCCTTTTAATCGTTCTACGCCTTATAAGCAGTTTACATTTTAATGCGCGCATGATAATGCCACATCAGTAGTATGATCATTACGAGTATATAGGTAGTATACTGCACGCTTGTCAAGCATCATCATCATTGTATCGCTGAATGTATGTAGTGTATGTACCATGACGAGAGTTCACTTACCAAAGCCAATTTGAATTCTCCTCCTTCTTTATTTTTTTTCAAGGTTGATATATCAGTGATTGTTCTATGCTCTTTCTCATTTACAATTGTGTCAGTCATTGTTATAGAAATTATAGATTTATTAAGTGATATTCAAATTGCAAATGTTGAATTTATTTACATAAATTATACCACAATCGAATAGTGTTGACATTTAGATTTATCATTCTCAGAAAATTTATTTCAGAATCTTCAAAAATGTTTATTCATCTAAATTAATAAAATCCTAGTCAACATTTATCGACTTTATTTTTCATGCTTCAATTATTTGATAAAATTTTGAAAAATCTACTAAATGCAGTATAAATCAATTAAATGTCTGCTAAAAATCAGACATCAGATAATTGAATTTTTTACCTTACAATCTTAGTAATCCTGTAAAAGCCATCAACTCTAAATTGCATCTTAGCATGAAAATGTTATTTATTCAGAGAAAATACTCTATTCCTTCTTGCTGCTCTTCAACAACTTGTTCTTCCTCATTTAAAATACGGGTTGAATTACCAGAGTGACTTTGTGTATCTACCTCTTCACTCCTGACACTTGGATCATCTGGTAAGAGTCTGACGACAAAATTGTTGCGCCAGAATCGACGCCATCGTCTACCATGAAGTCTACAAATAATTGAAAATCAAGAAAATATTTTTAAAACCTTCTAATTTTATTTCTAATTGATATTCATCATTGAAATACCTGGTGATGTACCTGCCAATGGTAATAATCCATGTCCAATAAGCAATGAGAGTCAGAGAGCAAGTTGGTAGCATTGCAATTATTATCCAAGGAATTTCATAAAAGCCGCTATTTAGCATGATTCTTACAGTCAATGCGCAGATGTAAATAGAGAATAAAGCAAGTGGAGTAGTAACTACGAGGTATAAAACATCCAGAATCATCTGGTTGAGTTAAAGAAGGTTGTTTTTTATATCAAAGTATTTTTTAAGATTATCTATCAGACTAATTCCTACATTGGAAAGAGGATTGCATGGTATTGGATAAAATCGATTAATAATCAACTATTACTAAACCCTTTTTTCAATGTACAGGATTACTATGTATAATAATATATAATTACCTGACGTGTTACAATAACTGTATTGAACCATATCCAAATACTCTGGAATATTCCATGTCGTGGAACTCTTTTTGTTGAATATTTGTGACCACATAATTCACATCGTGAGTGTCCTGATTCCGTTAACCATCGTTCTAAACATTCGACGTGGATTAAAGCAACTGTTCCCCGACATCTACAAATACATTCCCATTATATTTTATTGCTTTTGCTATTATTATATCTCCACTGGCTTTGTTTAAAGGGAAGTATAGATATAGAAGACGATATCAACTCTATTTGTATATTTGCTCAACAACTCACTTGCATGCAGATATTAGGGGTCCAAGATAAGCGTAGGTGGAAAAATTGGAGATCTGGCTATCTACTCTTGGTGTTGTAGTAGTTTGCTTCGACCATTCCCATATTTGCTGGGGTATTGTTACTGGAGGAAATCCTCCCATGTGACAAATCCTACACATATCACTGTTCCTTCTTGAACAAGGGTCTTCTATATTCAATTATTTATTTAATTTTTCTTTAGCTTAGGATTTTTAAGAAAACTTTCAATATTTGTAAAGGGAAAATAGGCTTTAACAGTTGTTCAAAAACATGACAAAGTCCAGATGATGAAAAAGCCAGCAAAGTTTAGAAAAAATTGATATTGACATGATAAACATTTTTTTCCATAATTTATGATATTAAGTGGTATTGAATAATTAAATTATTTTTTTATCAAAATAAAATGAAACATTAAACATGGATGAGAAAATATTTTTTATCTAATACGGATACTTAGATAAAAATTATCAAAACGTAAGGTTATTTCTCATGTTTCCTTAGTAAATATTACCATGATTATTATCCACTCGAAAAGGTACCACTGGAAGGTCTTTAAATGAATCTTCAGCTTCATTCTGAGTATTTTGTAGCAAAACAACTAGCTCATCTATAATTTATAAATAAAAATGAATCTTTTAATAAACATTATGATTTGGCAAAAAAAATTTTCCCTTAACCTGTTGACGTTTGATAAGATTGAGAATTATTAATATTCTCAAGATGATCTGGTAGCTCAACGTTAGACATCAAGAAATCGAGAGCAACTTGGTTACTTTTTTTTCATTTTTGGAATTAATCTGATATTATTTTACTGTAATTTTTCAAGAATTTTGTTTTGATTCATGGTTACTAGTTTGATTTGAAGCCTGACCTACATCACTACACCGTAATTGAAATAAAAGAAGTACGCTTGTAGCTACTGAGAAGTGTGATTTATCCAACCGGAAGTCGCTTTCCAGTGGTATATATGAATGATCCAGGAAACGTCGTGTCATCCTATTTGCGTTAACTGTTATGCTACTAGCATTCCAGCACACGAACATTTGGCACACGTTTGGTTGATCAGCATCATGTGGGTGTGCAACTTTTCCGCATTTCACGCATCTACGATCGTCTAAATTTCGTAGATTAATGAATCTCTTTCACTACTCCTAGAAAATTAAAACAACCTATTTATAACAGTCATTGAAGGATATTTATACTATTAAAAATTCAGCTCCAAAACAATGAATGATTTAAATGTCATGGTTAATATCAATAAAACAAATTGTTGATTGATTTTAAAACTATTTTAAGTTTTAATTTATTTTCTGTAAAACATGTTTTATTTAAGATCAATTAAACACGGCTGGAAATAGTCGATGGCGATAAACTCTCCAACAAAAGTATCAAGTAGAGAGAAGAACGTGTGGCTTGTGGGTTTAGTTTTGTTACTCAGGTTTGAGCGCATTTATGTTTCTCTTGTCGTCGTATTCTAGAGAAAATAGTACAGATTTAGATTTATATACATCTGCATATATACTTAACTTTTAAAAATAAAAAACTATCAATTGGTATTTTTTAAGAATTTTAAACATTTTTATCAACCTTAAGCAGAATATTCACTATATTTGGTTTAAAAATATAAAATCATTTTGGATGAAGTGCTGCGTAGTAGCATCAAGCCATTATAGCATTTAAATACATGTATATTTAGATTTATACCTAGTATTTGGTACTACATATATACCTCACGATGCACATGGTATCTCGTAGTCACCGGTAGTCACAGTTGTCGCACTTTATTCATCGGGCTTTACTTAATGTTGCTCAGAATGAAATCTACTGGGACTAGAAGCCAAAATGAAGAGTGGAAGTTGATTAAGATGAACCACCGCTAGGTAGTTATATTCGAATTGAATGAATTTCGTCGTTCATTCATAATACGTTTGATTACATCTATTTACACCATTCTATGATGCTAAATTGTTGATTATTACTTAAAAATCAAAATGACCATATAAATCTTATTATAAATTTAATCGTTTTCCAATATTCGTCGAAACTTATAAATATTTAGTGAAGTCGGAGCAATATTTAGCCGATGAGATAATGTTATAATAATAGTTGATGACAAATTTAAATCCCTATTAATACAAAAATCCCAGACTTAAGACAGTAAACTATTGTACATGTTATTCTGTGTACGCAGTTTCGTCGTCGATTGTTGAAACGTTGAATCAAGCTGAGTCCTATTTTTGCAAGAGTACCAGACAGTTAGACGTCTCAGCGTCAAGAAGTTATATTTACAACTGTTAAATGTATATCACGTTATACACATCCACGCATACACACACACTAAAGTACAACCCTCCAATCTGAAAGTGCATTTTTAGCTAACATCTGTTGTCTGTGAATTCGAAAAAGTTCAAAAATAAAAGCAATAAAAAGTTATAGGCTTCTATAGACTTATTGACAAGACTTTATTACAATAATAAAAAAGTATGATGAATCGTTACTTTTTTTGTAAATATTTCATCTGCTCATCGATAACATTCTTTATCGAAATACTTGATACATGACAATAAATTAAAAATTCACAAACAAAAATAATCAATCGTTATTTAATTTATTCAATGACATATCAGTTAATTCTACATTAAATTTCTCAACAGTGTTGAAAGTGACTCGCAGAGAATATGTATTTTCTGCAATAAAGATCATGTTCATGTTCGCGACGTATTATTAATGTAAGCAGGATTCAACAGTAGAATAGAAATAATATGTAGTGAGAAGCCGCCAATCTGGCGCCTGTGGTCATGACACCCATGACAGAAGATGTCACATGTGTGACAGCACTGTTGATGAATATAAAATAGGTGGTATTGAACAGTACGCAAAAGTCATACTGCATACAATATACTTCTATTACGGTATCGGTTATATACACTCAAAGATTTGCAATCACATTACATTTCAATTTAAGAAAATAAATATTATTTAAATGATTATTTGATTGTTAAATTGTTCTATTATTTTATATAACTCTATCTTGTTAGTTAAACATTTATGATAATTTGATACCTCTTTCAATGCATTAGAATTAAAAATCATTTTTATTATTTAATTTTTATTTTTGTTAATTGTTCAGTGATATACACAATTACATACAATTAAGATTTAAAGTTGATCGTATAAAATACATAATTTGTAGATTTTTGAGCTAAATCATAGTGAAAAATGAATAATTATTTATTTAATCTATACATTGTATATAAATGCAATGTAAAATGTATTTAGACATGTGCTGTCGTTGGCTGTCATGTCATTATAATTATTTTTTTAATACGTACACAAGCCATATAAATTTAATCTAGATATACATGTCTACAGAGGACTGACAAACTCTAAACTAATCGTTTGTACGTTGATAAAAAAGGAGTAATCATAATCAATAATCAGAGAAATAAATCTGTTAATAACTTATTCGTATCTACAGATCATGAATGAAAGGTTGATAGCCTTCACTTACTATTAATATGTACATTTATTCACTGTAACTCTTATCTGGAACAATAATCTTCTCAATATTATATTATACTCATCATTTTCATGATTCTCTTTTATCTCGTGTGTAGTATTCACCATCATGGCAGTTTTATTATAGTTATTATTATTTATTAATATTATTATATACATGAATATATTGATAAAAGTAATTAAACTTAATTAGCAGCTATAATTGCTGCTGATGCGGCAGTAGATGATGATTTTTTCTTTAAGACAATGTCCTTAATATTGAGATTAACCTTTTCTTTACGTGGTGGTGGTACTGATTGTAAGCAGAAACGTTTGAAAGCTTCCAATTCTCGTTCAGCATCATCCATTTCTCCGTCCTCAAGGTCTATATCTTTTGGCGTGAATACACTCTCTGGAAAAGAGATGTCTTCAATACTTTGGATTATGGATCATTTCTATAAATATTCATGTACTTATTAACATTTATTAATTGATATGAAAGTTTTCAAAAGTTATATTTGAAAGTTCATCGTGATAAAATATATTTGGGAGAGCATATTCATAATATGCACTTTCAAAATGAACGAAAAAGTATTTTTGGAAAAAATATTGCTTTTATTAAATCATCTATTTAATATCTATTTCAATATTTATTTGGTAGCACAATTTTAACAGACAGAATAATAGTTAAACAATAGAATAAGTAGCTAAACTATATATTGAGAAAGAAATGAACATTAAGAGAAAAAAAAAAATTAAAAAATGTTTTCTAGCACTATATGCTTATATTACTCATACATGCATGTATATGTGTAATTGAGTTACATAAATTTGTGAATTTCGAAAGGAAAATCACGAATAAAACAATGATAAATAATTACTGATATTTTGATATCATTTTTTCTCACCAACGAGATTCCAGTCATCGCCACACGATTTTGTACCACTTGATTTCTTCTTTTTCTTTTTTGTTTTATTTCCAGTTGGTTGTTGATTATCATTATTCTTTTTAGACGTAGTAACAGTTTCTGGACTATTGATTTTAGTCAGTGTAACACTAGTACCTTTGAGATTTATTCCATTCTCTGGTATTAATTGGCCGTTAGTTACCTTACTTATTTGAATATTTCCAAAACTGGATATATTACCACATTGAGGTGTTGATAGTTTGTTTCTTAATTCAGAGATATTAGATGATATAAATCCATTACTAGTGCATTTTTGTTCCGCAATATGATTAGATTGCGTTGTTGATTTAGGTGTATTATTTCCTGTTACAAAATCCCCTTTAACAATGAAATCCGGTTTTGGAGGCGGTGTTAAACCAGCATTTATCGCCTGTTGTAAAGCTGGACTTCTTATCGTCACCATCCCATTTTCTGAGAGTTTTATTATAGCTGCTTGTTGAAGAGGTTCCATTTTTGGAACTGAACCGAACGCAGGATTACGTATAGTTACCATATTCGATCCAGGATTATGAACTATCCTAGCTTGCTCATTATTTGAATACTTGGATGTTAAGTCATTATTCTTTTTCGACATCACAATTACTCCAGATTTATTATTCCCATTGGCAGAATTATTATTATCAGCATTGGTATTATTGGCATTATTATTTTTCTTCTTTTTCTTTTTCTTCTTACTATTACTTGTTGTATTACTCTGTTCTCTTGATGCGCCTATATAAAAATATTAATGGATTCAAAATTACCTTTAAAATATTAGAAAAAACATGATGATAAAAATCTTACCTTTCTCATTGTCTGGAAGAAGGTCCTGTTTAAGTTTTCCAGTGTCAACTACAATAACATTACCTGGTGACTGTGAACTTGAACTACTATAATTTGACTGCATACTATTGGCAGACATTGGTGCAGCTATTATTGTGGCTTGTTTAGATGCATTTGTAGGTTGTTTTTGTAGTGGCGTAGATTTAATTGGCAATGGCTTAACTGGTGCGTCAACTTTAGTGATTGTTATTCCAGGAGGTAATCTAAGATTTTCAATGTTTATCTTGGAACTAGCATCTTTTAATTGGCTGCTTAATGAGTTACTATTTTGTTCATTAATTTTATTCTGTTGAATATTTGTACGTAGGAGTTTAGACATAGATTGTTGAGCTATTGTAGTCTTTAACTGAGTTATTTGGCTGCTATTTACTTCAACTGTTGGCTGCTTATTATTATTTTTATTATTTATTTTTTCAGATTGATTATTATTTTTCTTATTATTATTATCAGTATTGTTATTATTGCTGTTTTGTTGTTTTAGTGCTTTATTTTTTTTCTTACTAGGTACATTATTCGTCAGATTATTGACATTCGACTGAATTTTAATCTCAGCAAGTGGTTGGCCTGTTGTATTAACTTTTTTCAGTTTCTTTTCATTTTCAACCGGTTCATGTTGTTGATTCTTTCCTTTTGTATTATTTTTTTGTTGTAGTGGAGTTAGAGGCTGTTTATTTTCAACATTTTTCTTATTTTTTTTCGATTTACTATCTGTATTATTTTGAGTTAACTCTTTGGTAATCGTCAAAAATAGTTTTTGAGAATTTTCTTGTTCCATTATTTTATTCTTACCGTTCACTAACTGATCTTTCAAAACTTTATCATTTCCTTTTACTCCTTGAACTTTGGATTTTACACCATTTAGCTGATTTACTGGTATTTGATTGACTTGTTGAGCTGCTTGATTATTAGCATCTTGGCTTTTCTTTTTTTTCTTCTTCTTCTTTCCTGTAGAATTTTGAGACGCTTGCTGCTCTTGAACCGGTTCTTTAGTTTGTCCATTAATTAATGTAAAAAGAACTTTATCTTCCGCTGGAGTCTGGCCTTTCAGTGTAATTGTAACAGTCGGTTCAGCACTATTAGATTCCATTACTCTTTTAATCGTGACGATTTGTGGTTGACTTTCAGCTTCCTCATGTTGCTTCTGTTCTTGGTTCTTTTTTTCTTCCTCTAATTTCTTCATCATTTCACGTCGTAACTTCTTCCTTTGTTTCTTTGTTAATGATAATTGTGACTGAGGGTCTAACATTATGCTTTCAGATGGTTTTTTATTTTGTGAATTAAGTATTGTATTCTTACTCATTTTACTCAATTTCTCTTGATCTTTAATACTTTTTGCTGAATGACTAGAGTTTAATATTTCATTAATACCAATTACACGAGTACCCTTTTTCTCACCTGGTATTTCTTTATTAATCGTCATTCGCTGTTTTGTATTGCTATTGTTTTTATTAATACTACTACTGCTGTTACTCTTAGAAATACTATTATTGCTAATATTGCTATGATTACCACCACTACTACTATTTTTACTTATGCAACTCCGGCTATTTTCATTATTATTAATGTGTTTCTGTTGATGAGAAATTGTAGCCGGTAATATTGATACTTCAGGTAAATTTCGGTTCAATAATAATTTTTGAGATACTGGTTTTTGTGGATCAACTACTGTAATTGTTACACCAGGAGTCTTCTTCTGCAATTCTACAAGTTTCTTTCTATCTAATTCTTCCTGTTGTTCTTTCAAATTTTTTTCAAGTTTTTTCTGTTTTTGCCTTGCTTTTTTTTCAATTTTTTTTATATTAATGTCTTTTTTACTATTAATAGATTGCTGATTACCCTCAATAAAGTCAAGCAGTGTATTTAGATCTCGATTATCTTGCTTCTGGCTTTGGTCAGTTGAGTTTATAAATTGATGAACTAGCATATTTGGTTTTGGTTCAGAGTTGTTGGAAATTGAATTTGAATTGCTATTCTCGCTATGACCTGAATTAGAATTAGAGATAATAATCGATTCTATTGGACTTGGTGTTGAATTGCAAGAAGCTGTACTACATATTTTAGATTTTTTCTTCGTAAGTAATTGACGTAATCTTTCACGTGTTTCATTATAATTTCTATTAACAGATGCTACTGAAGGAACACCGTGACCAAATACTTCACAATAACAACAGTCACAGTGCCGACCACTTTCTCGTGGTGTTGAAGAATCAGCAGATGAACACGAATCTCCTATACTTGCAGAATCAGAATGATTGCCATCAACGCCGTTACAAGAAACTCTTTTTATTTGTTCAACATTTGATCGTCTATTTAAACAGTTGTGGGAAGATGAGTTATTGTTATGAGCATGAGTATTGTTGATATTATTACTATTAATATTTTTATGATTTTTCTTTAAATTTCGAATTTTGCTAAAAGATTCTGTAGTTTTTGTTGTATCTTTTGATGATAGACCATTAGTTAACCCTTTAGCGTGATGATTGTCATGGTCATTACATTTATGTGGAATAGTCGATGTTTGAACTGCAGAATGCAGTGTCTGTGTTAATGTTGATGTAACCTTAGCGCTATTTGATGTTTTTAGGTCTGAAGGTTTTTGTTCGTGAGGCGATAACGTCTTCTGTTTGACAATTTTATCAGGTAATTTTTTTATCGGTGAGATATCATTTTTAACACAAAAGCAAGTTGAAGTAGCAGGACTTTCCAAATTTGAAGGAGTAAAATGTCCGATAGTTAGTATACAAGAACACGGCGGAAATAATAATAATCCTTGGAATGTTGCTACTTGCCATTCAGCTAGATGCCGATAAATACAAATACAACGTTTAAAATGTATTTTTTGCGTAATTGGATCTTCTTCTACAGGTTTTTCTTTTTTCGGTAATGCAGGATGTGCACATAAACCAGCGTTAGTTCTTCCATTTATGACCAAATATGAAACCCATGTTAAGTCTCCACAAACAGAACAATTGGTTTCAATTTTGATGTTACTGTCATTTGGACTGTTGAGAACAAGAGCACCACCACTTTGATAACCGAAATAATAATCAAGATTTTTGTGATTTATTGAATTCTCTATTAAAAGGTTCTGTTTATAGTCAAACCAATGACCTCCCAAATAGTCAGCTGCCAATATTTGATAAGCTTTCTTAGCCCATATATCTAGAATTTTACGAACAAATTTGGTGTTATCAAGGTTTGTAGCTTCCAATTCACTCAATTGTTTAACGAAGTAACAATCAAATGGTATTTGACCTAACTCAACGCCAGGTACATCCATTGTTCGTTCGCTTTCAACCTTCAATGCTTCCTCTATAGTCGAAATAGTCCACACATCTGGATCAATTTTACGTGTGTTAAGTATACGAGTAACTTGTTCTACATTATATTCATCTATTAATGATTCGGTTTCACCCCATAATTTGGCAGTCTTCATCATTTCGTCAACAAAATCGAGGTATCGTCTAAGAAGCAATTTATATCCATCATTATTTTTCTTACACGATTTTTGTAATTGACGCATTATACATGGCAAAATATTTCGTATTATTGGCTCATAAAGATATACATAATTTTGATAAAGTTTTTTATTGAAAAATTCCCACGTAAGATTGAATTTGCTGAGATGTTTTTCTTCGAGTAATTTTGTTAGCTCACTTACTTGTATAGCTGTGTTTATAATCACATCATAACCATTTAGAAGACCTGTTACATGAAAAATAAAAAATTAATTTATTTTCATTATCATATTAGGTAATATTAAAAATAGCTTACGAGTGAGAAATGTTTCAGCTATTTGGTCAATATCAATATTACTTGGAAATTGTTGCATTATACCAATTTTCAATTCAACAACAAATTCTTGAGCCTGTATAGCTAGCATGAGGAATAATTTATGTGGATAGTTTAATACGAATCTGAAAGATATTTTTTTTTTTATAACCACTGGTATTTATTTTATACTTCAGTTGTACTTACTCATTGACTATTTCTTGTAGTTGTTTGTATTGAGTTTCATCAAATTCATATTTAGGAATATTAGGCACAGAAGGACATTCAACTGCTGCATTGAATAAAGCTCTTATATATTCTCGAATTTTGAGACCTTGACTTTGCCAATGCCAACTTCTTTGTACTTTATCTCTAATAAAGGCCCTAAAAAATGTTATCAAATATAATTCATCAATGATGTTGACACTTGAATTAAATTAAATTTATGCTGTACACGTTAAGCATCTAAAAATAATTTTGAAATTCATCTAAATCATTATTATTAATAATTGAATTAATTTTCAAACCTTTGTGTATTGCATGTTTGACAACAACATTCGAATTTATGCTTAACGATTGGAGTTTGACCAAAATACGATGATAATTCTTCATTATCTTCTAAATCACTTAAACTGTCATTAAAGGATAATTGTTCTTCTGTGGGATCGTCTATCGAATTATCCTGAAATAGAAAATAAATTGAATTCATTCCGTTGAAATCAGACAAATTGTTGATATTTGTCATCATTTGGAGAATATCGATTGAAAAAAATTTTCAATTCTAACCGCGCTAAGTGGCGAAGGTTCATCGTTTTTTGATGACTCAATTTTGAGTGTAGCATCTGTAAACTGATTAGCCGTCTTTCCATTACACGTTTCTTCCATTGTTAAATTGTTTTCAACCATAATACTTTCGGAGTGGTAGATGGTTTTTGTTTCATGGCATTCTTTTTGAGACAAAGTTCCATCATTTTCTATCAAAATTATTTCATTCAATTTTACTTGATCTACGCACTCACTACTTTCATTACCACTGTCATTATTCATTTTGATACACCAATTAGTATTATTGAAATTCTCTCAACACTTATGTAGTTTTAAATATAAAAACAATTGAATACTCTAAATTATAAAATTTTATCAATGAAAAACTTGCATAGAAACCGAGTATACTTGCAACTATTATTATTATGATTATTATTGTTATTATTATCCTGCAGATCACTCAACATTAAAGTTTAATATGGCGACAAGCGTGGGATGAGTGCACTTGAGTGCCCTTTATGCTTTCCTAGCATCCGTACTAGGCACATCTATGCAAGATTCAGTTGGTTCAATTGTGAATTCGAAGAAATCACCAGTAATTTAGCTAGTTCCACTTCGCTGGCTAATTTCTTTCTCGACTTTATCGGTTGAGTTTTCCACTGAACTTTTTTACCAGTGACTCAACTCAATTGTCTAAAACCACGGAGATGCTATACAGCTGTTCATTCACAATCTATAGGGCATTTTAATCTATAATCTGTGTTCATTATTTTTTTACAGACAGGGGATCTGTCTCTCCCTCTTTCTGTTATAAAAATTAAAAAAATAAATAGATCAAAATTAGATATGGAATAATCAATAAACTTATATAAACAAGAACAAGTAATTTATATTGTTTGTTATTATTATTAATTAGTTAAAAATATGGCTGAATTATTATTAGATCCAAACATTCGAGGTTGGGTATTTTTACCAATTGTTGTAATTACATTTCTTGTTGGAATAATTCGACATTATGTATCAATTTTGTTGGCTTCTCAGAAGAAAGTTGAAATACTTCAAGTTCAAGATAGGTATGCATAATTTTGAACAATAATAGTTGTAAATAAACTTATATTTCGTAGATCAATAGTGTAGTTTATTTAGCATAAACAATGATTTTCAACTTTCAGTCAAGCAATGATTCGATCAAGACTTATTCGAGAAAATGGACAATACATTCCTAAATCAGCATTTTTAATTCGAAGACATTTTTTTAATAATGAAGAAACAGGTTATTTCAAAACTCAAAGGCGGGCACCCGTTTCGCAAAATCCAATGACAGATCCTAGCATGATGACTGACATGTTAAAGGGAAATGTCACTAATGTGTTACCAATGGTCCTTATAGGAGGATGGATAAACTGGATGTTTTCTGGTTTTGTTACCAGTATGTTTTAGACCATTTCTTCTATAAAATATTAGTAATTGAATTTTATTACATGAGATATTAATTTTTTTATTCTAGCAAAGGTACCATTTCCTTTAACTTTACGTTTCAAACCCATGCTTCAAAGAGGAATTGAATTACAAACATTAGATGCTGCATGGGTTTCATCAGCATCGTGGTATTTCCTTAATGTTTTTGGATTGAGATCTATATATACTCTAGTCCTTGGAGAAAATAATGCAGCAGACACATCAAAGATTCTTCAAGATCAAGTGTCTGGAGCTGCTATGTCAATGCCTCCAGATCCAAAAGCAGCATTTAAATCTGAATGGGAAGCTTTAGAAATTTGTGAACACAATTGGGTATTAAATGGAGTGGACTTAGAACTTGTTGGGCTTAAAAATAAGTCGGAAAATAGTGATAATATTTATTCTTAAATAAAATATAGCTAATCAAGTCGAAATCAAGTACAACATACGTTTACTTCTTTGTTAATGTAACACTTTCATCAGTGGATATAAATCAGTTCGACGGTGATTGTCACATGGCATATTTTTACGAATTTTTTCTAACAACTGTAAATCAATTTCTGCGACAGCAATACCAATTTTTTCTGAACATTGTGCTATAATTGTACCCCATGGGTCTATTATCTGTGAAATATGTTGAAAAATCGTTACATATAATATTAAAATTATTATTAAAATTTATTGAAAAGTTTTTTTATCATATTTAAGTGCAATTTACCATAGAATGACCCCAGCTAGTTCGCTTTTTGTTGTGTACGCCAGTTTGAGCGGCAGCTATAACATAACATTGGGTTTCAATCGCTCGAGCTCGTAGTAAAACGTCCCAGTGTGATGCCCCCGTTTGATAGGTAAATGCTGATGGAAATGTTAGAATATCAGCTCCTAAATTTCTGAGTATCAAAGATAACTCCGCAAATCGCATATCGTAACACTTTAACTTCATGTTAAGAATTCCAAAAATTAGTAAATAATTGTACATTAAGAAATAAAAATTATTCCAATTATCCAACTATTTTTTTTTATTCAAAGGATACAATACTCAAACCTAATTTACCAATTGGAGTGAGTATCGGAGGAACAATTTCACTTCCTCCCATCACATAATCTGATTCCATTAATCTTACACCTGTATCTTTGTTCTCCATGTCAAATAGATGAATTTTTCTATATGAAGATACAATTTCTCCTTTATTATTGATTACAACATGAGTGTTGGCTATCTTCTCTGAATCATTAGATAATTTTTCATGTAATCCACCCAGTGACAACCACATATCATAATTTATTGCAAGATTTTTGTATTTTGTCACTGTTGGCCCATCTTGGAACTCACTCATTGCTACAGTATCTTTTTTATTGTCTGCTAAATAATCACAAGCTTCAGGAAAAAAAGCCATCTATAAAATAAGAAATTTAGGAATTTATTCCACAAAATTGTAATATATTTATAATTGTTAATACATACACATGCTCCTCGATCTTTGGATTGAGATAGTAAATTTTTACAAGTTTCAAAATTTTTATCTTTGTCTTGAGTTGATGTTATTTGACATACAGCTATCAAAGGGTTTCTTGATGTTGATGTTGTCATTGTTGATTTGAATTTTTTGGTCACTTGTCTGTTAGAAAAATCCTTATCAGAACACAACAAAGAAGAAAAAAAGAAAAAATATAAATAATTGAATAAAAAAATCATTCTGGTTAAATATTTAAATTTATTATATTTGTTTTACCTCCATATTATTCTTGAAGAATAATAAACTAATATTTGATGATTTCTAATCATATTGCGCCAATAAAAATAATTGTCTCTTATTTTTTAATTTTCAAATTTTTTATTCATTATTACCCAACGATGTTTATAGTACTGTTGTAATCGTTGTAAATGAATTATCTGACAAGAAAGCTAAAGCAAATCTGAAATTTTGATAAATGTTATCACTGCAATGAAAAAAAAATTTAAAAGATAAAACAGTGTTTTGTCGGTAATTTATCATGGCTACACACATTTGGTTTATTGATCGCTGGTAAAATTAATAAATGAGATAATAATTATAAATTAATTTAAAAAAATTATAGACGTCGCTACTATACATAATTAACGGTCGCAAACCAAAATGCGTATTACTCCAACGTAATAAACAAGAAATATGTAATTGTCTATAAAATGGTATTGATATTCATGTATTACCTATGAACTTTAATTATTAGTACTATATAAATAATTAATGAAATAAATCGGAATAAGAGAATGATAACAAAGTTCAAAAATGTGATCGATGAATTGGTAGTGTATCTTATTACTTCTCTTTATTACCCTTAGCCAAGCTTTATTGACTTGAAATAACAATTGTTAAAAAACTTTGATAAATTTGAAAATACAGGGTAATAGAATATTTCAAAGTTTTTATTAAAATAATTTTTATGAACTTTTTCAGATTTCAAATTACATTTGGAGATGAATTCGAACTCCTAAGCAAAAGAGCAGTTCTGCTTATTTCCTAAACTCTGAGATGCGAATAATGAAATTTGTAGTTGCGCAGACGACACTCCGGAATTCGGAAATGATGTTAGCTAGCTCTCGAGTGCGGGAAAAGAGTCTCAGAGAAGGCTAAAGAGAGATCAAGGAAAATTCCACGTTTCTAAGGTCACATCTACAACAGACAACACATGTACCAGCATTGAGTTAATAGAATATATTCTCTTTTGGACGACTTTCAAGTTAGACAGACAATAAATGGTATAAATTGTCACATAATTTTCAAACTCTTTCGTTCGTAAATTATATACAATGAAATCAATGCTTCGTTAGAGAAATATGACAAAATTATAGATAAGTGTATAGAGAAAAGAGTCTTTATGAGATAGTTGTATTGGAATTATTTGTAATATTACTATATTTCAAAAGTTCTAACTGAGCTTGCAGGAAAATTCATCAAGTATAAAAGATACGAGGCGCGTTTTATCACAAATAGCCAATAGGATTTATGAAGGACACGTCGTCATGTGCCCAAGACTTCGCGGATTGAGTTGCGGGAAATAATTCGATATTTCCCAAGGCAACGTGAAGTAACGTGATACGAATCGTGATGCCCGATTTCAAGTTTCGATTTACGGTTCGTGCTTTGGATGCTAAAACGTGTTCCTCATTAAGGGAACGAATGAGGGCATAAGAAATGAGAAGCTGCGGTACGCGTTGACGCAAATTTAAAAGTATTGCATCTTCTTAACTGTGTCTCGTTTGATGTATACTGTAGTTCAATGTTTGCGTTGAAATTTCATCCACATTTAATGCTTTTCCAAGGAAAACTTGGGATGAAATTTCTTGCAAATTGTTATTCATCATCAAAGAAGAATTTACGAAAATTTTATTGCAAAATAAAACACAATATAATTTTGAAACTTCTTTTCATGAAATATTTACGTTCAGAAAACTTTACATCTATCATAACAAAAAAGATTTCAATTCAAAAAACACTATTTTCATTAAATTTTTAGTTTTATAAATATTGCCTTTAATTTGGAAAGATTTTTCATAAAATATCAAATAGTTAGAACATTTGTATAATATTTTTTATATTTCCAGGAATCAAGACGTCAGAGTAAAGCCGTGGTATAATTGGTTCTCCAGTATATTTGTAAGCCATGAGCTTCTAATTTCTCAAGATATTTTTCAACTAATATGAACAATTATGGATATCAACAGTTCAAGTTTTGTTGTTAGCAAAACAGCCAAGTTAATTTGTTCCAATTAAATTTTAGCACTAGATGGTTTGTATATTTTTATATTTCAAAACAATAATTCTACCCTATTACTAGTTATAATGAACTCTTCAAAATAGATAGCTACTTGAATTTTTTTATCAAACAAAATATTTAAAGCTTACAAAGGAAAAGACTTGAAGTTTATCTTATTCAGTTGATGCTTTGTTTCAAAAAAAAAGTTACAACTTTGATCTCTTCAAAGTTAATAATTATATTGCATTCGATATTTTAAGTACTTAAAAATTTCGCAGTAGATATATTTGTGGCAAAAAGATAGTACCTTTTTCATTTTTTGTGGGAATAAGAATCTCAAATAATAATAATAGTTTTTAAAAAGTTTTCCACAAAATGTTCTAAATTATAAATGGATTAATTTAAACTAGTCAATTTTACCACAGCGAACTCAACTTCGCTAGGAGTGGACAAAAAAAGGATTTCCATTTGCTCTTAAAAGCTTCATAAATTATGACAAATGAAGACAACAGTAGTATTTTCCTTAAAAAGAAGGCACGTGCGACACTGGGCAAATAGTTGCCAGTTTTAAAGTATACACAGAAGACAGTGAAGGGCAAATCTACTCGTGTGGTTGGCGTTTTGCCAAACTTCCTTCACTATTATATGAGGATTAGTGTGCACAGTACGGTATGTAATTACGTAGGTTACCCTTCTCTCAGGTTTATTACAGAGGTCTTCGTGTACTAGATTTTTATTGTGCAACACTAGATATTACACAGTGTCTTTTATAGGCATTCCTGTCCAGCTAAGTATCATAAACTTTGCCAAAACACCAAAGCTTTTCTAACTAACACGCTGGGAAGAAACTTATGATGTTTCAGCGTGTGTTGAATCATAAATTTATGCTTCAAAGGGACATTGAAAATATATCTTTCTGACGATTTATCATTACTACTCCAGTTAGCATACATATTTGTTTAAATAAGTTGCTGATTGATTTAAAGGAGAATCGGTCAAACAGACCAATCAAATAAATGTTACATTTCTGTTTGAGAGTTAAATATAAATATTTAACTTACATTTATATTTTATTTGAGGGAATTTATTGACTAGAAAATCAAAAATTCTATTTGACATTTTTTTTTTACTGGTTGATGATTTTGACACTGCAATCTACTGAAAGTGTATCATCAATCTAAATAATTTTTTATGAATAAAATATATAACTCTTTTGATTTTACTACAGCTAACAAAAGTTTTCGTATAATACATGTTATACAGGGGTAAAATATAGATGAGTTTATTTTTAAAAAAATATTTACTTAAACAGTATTTAAATTAAAAATTCTTGAAAATGTATGCCGGCCTTAAGTTAACAGAGTACTGGAATACTGTTTAAATAGAATACACAATTATCGTGATTGCAAATGGAACACGAAGATTTCCCTCTGGACTGTTTAAATTACAGGGAAAATAACGGGATCAGTATATCGAATTGTAGGTATCTACTTTATTTCAGTTTTATTTGTTTATTACAATGGAAAAGAGACTCGGAAACATTTTATACAGTCAATTACACACTCTCTGAATGAGCCAACTGGCACTGTACTCATCAGCTATCGTAGAATGAGTGTGAAGCTATGTGGGTCATTTGCCAAATGCACACAGTGTGTTCACTGCCCAGAAAACTACTTTTTCGCACTTTTATACATCTGAAAAATTACATCTTGTAGTAAAAGGCATAATTATCTAAAAAAATTCTGTACTTGTATATTTTTTTTTATCTTGGATGATACATGCAAAATTTTTTTTATGATAATATTTTATGAGTTATAAAAGTTACTATTATGACTTCAGAAATATTGATCTTTCATTAAAGAGTTTGAAGCAAAGTCGTTTATTTACATGAGCATTACAGGATCCGAGCGTTATATTTTTTCATTTGAAAAAGTCAATCTATGAATAAGCCCTACTAGACGATAATGGGAAAAGGTATAAGGATAATGATCTTATAGCTATATCGATCGTAAATTCAGAATAAAATGTCACGACGCAACTTATTATAACTATGGAAAATAGTAAAAGATGATCTTTGCCAGAGTACTGAGTTTAGTTGTAAAAAAGTTTCATATTATTTCGATATTATATTATGATTGAATTAATCAAACATTTATTACTGATCTACTGCAATATATGTTTTATACTCGTTATAATAGTAGTATTTTATCTACATAGAGAATTATCAGTAGCACAAAAACATTATTACCACTATGACTTATTAATAAAATGGAAAGAAAATCTTGGAATATTTTTTATTAGAAAAAATTTAGTGATGTATATAATTTATGATTACTAGTATTATTATATGGATGTTTATCAAGAAGAGATGTCAAAAAAACTAAAAATATTCAACATGTCTTATAAGGGAGGTATCATATAGAACATCAAATGTATCATAGTTGATTGATCAAGCAAATAAAATTCTATTAGCTGATTACAATAGGAGATATAGATGGTAATAAATGTTATTCAATGGCTTATTACATTTTGATTAATTAAAAACATTGGGATTTTTTAAAATATTAAAGTGTGTAAATGTGAATTAATATAGTTAAGCTAATTAACAGTTACAGATGTAAGTAGTTGAAAGAATTTTGACTTAATATTCTAATCAAATGGCAAGTTATTTTTTTCTACTTGACATACTTATAGATATACTCTAAAACTTTATAAAGTTCAACATGTGTGAGCTACTTCATCTTTACTTATAATAATTCTTGTGTAGTACAATCAACGGAATATTCTAGTAAGTTATACTTATTCTAAAGAGCCTGCTTTACAATATAATATTACCAATTATAATTGAATGTACTAAGCTAACTTTAGTAGTTATTTGAGTTGCTGCTAATGCTCCTGAACTATTAACTAATAAATTTGCTCTTCCGTTTTCATTACTATAAATTAATAATACTCTCAATGGATTGGATCCAGTGATTGAAAAATAATTTTACCTGCTACATCATCTATCTGTAAATGTATAATTTGCAAGGATTTATATCATATATTCAATGAAATCCAATGTTTCATTGAATTTATTTTGTTTAAAAATTATTTTTTGCTCAACAATTAAGATATAATATGCATATCATTTCTCTCAAATGTTATATACATCAATTCTGTACAATTTTCCGTCTTTCAATAGTTCTTTTCATAATATAAAATTATCATTTGTAATTAAAATTGATGATAAAGTATTTATATTTTTATCATTTATAGTGAAATTTCAAACTTGAATAATTTGTATCAGAATTTAATTTAATTGAAAATGGTTATGCCGTTAATTCATTATTTACAACTGGATTATAATTGTTTGTAACATTTATAAAATATTTCCAATTGGTCTAATTTCATATCAAAGGATTCATAAATTCAAGTTCTATACTAGAAATTATTTTAATAATAAATAATAATGCAGTTTTTAGTATTTATTGTATTTATCAAAACAAAAATTGTCATGAGGTGAAATAACAGTTGTCTTGGCATATACATATAAAGTTTAATTACCACCCAAACCGTTTTATTTCAAAGCGCTAGTATAGCGACAAATTGACTCGTACATATAAGCTGTTATGATCCTGAGCGCAATCATGTGCGCACTTTATACAAAGCGTCATGAGTATTACATCGTGGAGCTTGGAGTAAGTGTACGCGTCTCGTTGTTTTATCTTTGAAAGTTCGTGACATCTTATAAGTTTGAAACTTTTGTTATATACACATTTCAAGTTGCTTCTCGGGTTGTGTGACAGACTACTGAATGTTTTTGTTCGTTTACTGTTTTGCTGTGTTTATGTAATACCATGAATCTTTATTGTTAGTCATCATGTCAAACTCTATCAGAAGTTAGATTGACTAATTCTATGACGAAAATAACATTAATATTATTATTTCAGATTCACACGTTGCTATTATTCATTTTTTCCTGTTACAAATTCAAATAACAAATGAGTGGCGACAAACACTTGTGGAGTTGAAAATGGCGGCGGTTTAGAAGCTTGGATGGAGGACACGGATTGTTAGATCAAATTGTGAACAACATTGGTTGACTTGAATAAAATAATGGGCGTATTTCAAGGTAAGTTTTTATTTATTTTATATCAATTATTTTATCTAAATAAAATAAGATTCATTTTGAATCTGTGACATCAATGAAAGTAATAAAATTCAAATTTATGTTTTCAATACATTTTCTATAGTTGAACTTTTGACACATGTATGTATGTATCAGTAAAACGTTATATTTACTTTTAAAATTCAATTCACTATTTCAGTTGTTCTTTGATTAAAAATATAAAATTCATAAGAATGAAACAAAGTTAAATTTTTATTTGAACATATTCGTTCTACTTCAAGATTAGATTCACAGACTATCAAATATACCATTAAATTTGTACTCTATATGCCAATATCTAAATATTGTTCGACTTTATAGTAACATGAAATAGATAGAGTGGTACTATACAGATTATTGGATTCAAATAATTTGCGTAGTTGTTGCATTAATTACATTAGGGACAGCTTTTTAAAAATTTAACATTGGGAACAATATATTTCAGAATTTGAAGGCAAGTTATCAAGTGATGAATAAATATTGCATCTCATTGGTATGGATATACCGAGTTATTGTCGTTCTTAAATTTAGCAAAGGGACGAAACTACTAAGAGATACAGTGTCCTCCCAAACTTGGAGGTAATATATGACATAACTATCGTCACGCCGACAACAGTGACGGGGACACGACATTCAGGGAGAAACATGAACGGTAGGATAACGAAGACACGTATAACGAAAGCTTACTGTGATACATCATGCATAGCAAGTAACCTCGTTTGAATCCATATCGTGTTGTTAGGTACGTTATATAGTTGTTAGATACGAACATCATGATATCATTATTTTATGAATATATTGCTATTAAAAATAGAATTGTGATATATATACATGATTTATCCAAGCAATTTCATTCCTGTATTACTTTCATTAAATTTTATTTTCATGTTTGATATAATTGAAATAAATGGTTGCTCGTGGGCTATGGATAAACTCAGCAAAAAATTGTTACTCAAAATGAATTTGATTTCATGGTTTCAATTTTTCATTAAATAAGCTGAGATAATTTTATAATATTAAAAGTTCATCAGTTTTTTTTTTATGTGTAGAGTACGTTAAATATAATTATTTGGTTTGTGGTTTGAATTTTTAGTTATCTATAAATCCAAATTTACGAAGTTAATATCAATCGTGCTAATACCATAGGATTTGAATAATAACATACAGACACAAAAGGAACATATTTATTGAATTGTTTATTCTTGGTTCTTTTATTTTTCGTATATTTGAGAAAAATATTTCATTTTATACATCTGTGTTCGGACTAAATCAATTCTTCCCTTATGCTGTTTAATATTGACAATACTTTTACATTAACAAGTTGTAGTTTTATAATACAAAATAAACATATAATTTTTTTTACATTGGTAAAATATTCGCGTATACATTTGTGTAGGTAAAAATACATAAAATATACCACTGAATTTGTTTTTTTCGTACACGATTACTTATATCAGTACACCTTATTTCAATTTAGTCTTGTTTTATTTTTTTTCCTAAAGAGGATAAATTATTTAGAAAGCTTAACATGAATTTATTATTCATAATAATAATTTCATTTTCATGATAATCTAATTTTCTTTTCTTCACGTAAAATGTGTGATTGTCTCGAGATTTTATGAAGTGCATTGATTTTTACAAGCATGATCTTTCGAAATTCATGTTATTTTTAATTACCCATAGTTGTTCTTTTTGAAGAGCAACAGCCAGACGGAGTGACTTAAATCCTTAAACTTTTGCAACATTAATCATCAATATAATTCTTCACTTACCACAGAGCCATTCACATAAAAGAGTTGTTTTACTGCTGGCAGCTAGTAAGTTTCTTCCATATATATTTAAACCTTTTCTACTGAGGTTGGCTTTAAGAAGAAAACACGTGTCTTGGTTGATCGCCACTTGCAAGGCGTGATGAACCACGCTATGCTGCTGGTCAGATACGAGTGAAGAATGGTCTCTGTGTACTTTGCAGCTCCACCGAGAGAATTCCTTCATGTTGCTGACCACATAACGATGCATCAAGCTTGCTTGTAAAAATCAATGCATTAGTTATCAGCTGTAATGTTCTTTAAGGTAGTAAGTTACTTAGTCTTCCTAAGTTTCTATCCACACTAGAATTACTTTTTTTTTATTTCTAGGTTTTGTCCATTAATATTCACTTTACTGATAAATAATAAATTTGCAAGTAGATGGCAATATGTGTGTAAATTAATGTAAGCTTGAAATACGTACATCGTTCGCGGTCGCGGGAAAGGCTAATATAGTCGTGAAAATAGATCCGTCCGGTCGGGATGTAGGTGGTTACCATTATTTGCGCCTGATGTCTCTATCCGGATAGGCAAATGCCGAGGATCAACGTGCTTACAGAATTCACAAGAGAAATATTCTGTTATTGAATAACTCATATCTTTGAATATTATCTCCAACTTATTTTTACATTGATAAAAAACGTTGTTTTATCCACTTATTCCACTGTAGGCCAATCATAAGTCTGCTAGCAGAGTAGGTCTATGTTTACACGAAAGTACATTACTAGAAATAACTGGTATTTTTATTTAACGATAATTTTCGCTTCAATTTTTAACAACAGAATTTCTATGTATTTTTATTTTCTTCTCTTGTTTTTTTTTTCTCTCATTTCTCCTCGTAATTTAATGAAATAGAGAATTCTTTAAAGAATAAAAGTCATACGTTCTGAGTAAAAAAACAAAATATAAAAATATTTAATTAGGAAATGGAAAATTATTTCAGCAATCATCAGTTAATGCTATTATAGCGTCCTTTTTATGTAGTTATTTAAGGACTACATATAAATTTAAAATCCTCTTATATTAAGATTCCTCTGCTGCATCTAATGAATTTACTTCGGCCTGAAAGTTAATTTAATGGCATGAGGATTAGCTCAGGAATATTCATTTGGTGACTCGGTAATCGAAGTTGTAGAATCAGTGAAATATATTTACATCAGTATCTCAAACTATTTAATGCGAGTAAATCCTAGAAAAACATTCTCAAGTAATCAGACGAATTCACAGATAAACTTTATATCCATTTAATTAAAAGTCGAATCTTCAATATAGCTCAATAGATAAAAACAAAGAAACAATTTTTTTAAATTTATACTTGTACCACGAAACCAATTGTTAAAATAATTGAACTAGCAATGAAAAATATGAGAAATGGCATTGTGGTATATTTTAGAGCAGAATATACTAAAAGCCATCACAAATACTATTTCAGCAACGAGAGAAACGTGTTGCGGTGTGCTGGCACACCGGTCGTGGAGTCGCTTGGAAAAGCACCAGCGAAAGCCCAGCCGCTGGTGTAGTCGTGGCGGTATCGTCTATATTTTATATCTGCTATAGCAGAAATGATACGAGAGCGCAGACTCGAGCTTACCGGCGTCGCTAGACTTGCCAGTTACTTTTCGCGACCCGACGAACACACTCCGCGAGCCAGTACCAGCCGCATAAACAGACCAGGACAAAGATAAAGAGTACAACCATTCGTAGCGACTGTTGAAGCTTGACAGCCCATCACCAATCATTATTCATATTAAACACGCAATCGTGAAGCTGAATAGAGCTTTGTCTGGTCAATTGTAGCTTATGATACATTTATTATTTGGAACAATTGACTGCGTTCGCGCCAATCTTGATGAGAAAATATTCTGCTAATCAACCAAGTCCCAATCATCAAATGTGTAGATTGTTCAATTGATCTTATCAAGATAATTACTCTGTATTTTTTTGGGGTTTAAACTGATTTATTTTTAGGAGTTCAAAGGCTATTCTAATTACTTAGACAACAAGCCAAAATTATCTCATAGATTTTTTTGCCAGCGTTGTTCATTTAATTGCTTTGATACTTGGTGTGTGAAAGTACTGTAGTGAGATTGATACAAAAAAGCTTCTTTCGAAAAAGCAGAGTATTACTAAGCTGAAGGGTAAAATAAGCGCGACTTTTCCGAGTCTGTATGCCTCAGAGAATCGTGCATAACACGCGTTTCCACTCTCATGTGAGTTCGTTAAATGTGAGGGAAAGAGAAATTGAGTGGAGTAAGTCTTAAAAAAAGAGACAAGAGAATAGTATACCAACATTTCTCAGTTGCCTTGTATTTTTTGTTATTTTCTTTTCCTTATATCTCAAGCATTAGAAGAGAAAGAGAGAGCTTACAAGAGTACCCGAGACTTGACTAGGTTTTGTGAAGGGGAAGAATCCACCTGCTGAATTGATTAACGAGCTTCAAAAAGTCATTTAAAGAGACACGATAAACCCGAGAATGTTCTAAACAACTTAATAGACAGCAAGAGAAAGACAGACGACAGTTTTATCTGTGAAAGTCGAGTTTGATTTTGTGAAGAAAGTTTGGAGAAAGTTAACGATATAAATACAGACAAAAAATTTTATTTATTATATTAGTTTCCCTTGGACTTTTCAAATATTTCTTCTGGCAAAAGTTTATCAATAATTGTCAAACCTACATGCTAGGCTGCTTGAAAAACAGCATGTTTAAAACAGAGACATTGAAATATTAAACATTTAATTTAAATTTGGGATTAAATAGTGGTGTTATTGTTGTTAATTATAAAATAATTATCTTTAAATAAACTTGGTGAAATAATTAGTGTATTTGACGATATAATAATTGATAAATTTATCAATAAATGGAATAGCTTGTGACTAGTCTTACCTGTTGTTTCATTCTGAATAATTAAACTGTTTTACTGTTTGTAAAGTCATTTCGTTCAAGTCGTGTTTAACGGTTCGAATATAAACATTGATAATTACGTATACGCGCGTATGGTGTCCGATTTGTACGTAATATCACGACGCGTCGCGAATCGGTTGACCGGTAAACATTGCACGGCAAAGTGACTTCCACCAAGTGTTCGACAGACAAAACGAATCAACAGCAGTATCCTCGGGACGTCATTGTCAGCATCAATGCCAAGGGAACCCCAAGTATTGAGTTGAGGTTAGTGTCTATATATGTTGAGCTTTTTCCTCTCTTTCTCTTTCCGTACCCTCCGATTAAAATCCAATTTGTCTGGCATGATTTGATTTACCGTTTGCAGGCTTTGGGAGCCTTGGATTGAATATCAATTCTTGTTTGGCCAAGTCAGCAAATTCGCGAATGAGGATCTTACTGACAGAATGAGTAATTTGTGCTTAATTTAAAATTTTAACGATGTTTACAAGTGAAAATTTTTTCCATTAAGGGTTTCCATAAATTTTTAAACTTCTTGCTAATTTTTTTTTCCATCGTAAATAGAAAAGACGAGGGCTCGGTGTAATGAGTGCGAATATTAGGAATTTAATTTTTATGAAACCTCTTGTGTCTTCGAAATGATTAAAAATGCAAGGACGATTATTTTAAGTGGATAAATAATTATATAATAAGGAGGAATAATTGTTTGTTCTATTATATTTGTTTTGAATACAATCAAAATAATATAATAATAAGCACAGCTTGTAGGTATCTTATATTCTTAAGTACTTAGCTTGGTTTAGGTTTCCATTCAAACATACAACACTTTGTTCGATGATATTCCAAGTATTATTAAACTGATTTGTAGTCAAAATCTCCCTCTTGTTATGTTGTAGTATAGCAAGTTTAGACTCGAATAAATTTTAATTGAAATCCACCGAATAGTTTTTGGATAAAGTTCAAAACTAAAATTGATCATTTTGACATTTACTTGCAAGAGAAACAAATTTCATGTATAAAAAAAAATACTCCAATAGCATTTGAAATATTTTTAAATAATTTGTTACATACGCCTTATTGCAAGTCTTGAAAGAAGAAAATATTAAAAGCAGAAGTTTAAAGTTCAGTCCCTGAAGACTAGACTTACAACAAGTTTATTAAAATTCTTATTTACCACATAGTTAAAAAAAAATTCGATTAAATTTTATCATAATTTTTGATGAATTATTTAATGTACAAAATGAATGAATAAATGAAAGAGTAATTTAGCAGATTGTTGAGCAATTCACATGTTAGATAATTAATCTTATTTAAAACATGGAAAAGTGGTTCGTGCCGTCATTTTGCACGGTCCATGCATATTTGATTTGGTAAAAAAGAGACGAGTGGAATAAAAAAAAGGACGATTGAGAGTTGAAGACAGAAAGTAATGTATACATACATCCATTCAAACCTACGTATTTAGGTTTATGTATACATATATATATATATATGTGATAGTCTCGAGAACCTTTTCAGCAACTAAAATCTAAAGCGACCATTGGATATGCTAAAAGCATAGTCGGACCGACAGAGTTTTAAAGTGCGACCGATCGTTGGCATTAACTTGAACGCAAAACTAAAACAGCCCGCTACTCATTACATGCTTCGCTTGCTCCACTCTTCCATCTATGGGAAATAGAATAAAAGGAATACATCACGAATTAGGGTGAAGTTAAATGTGAAGGTGAATTGATTATAGAATTCTGAACGATCAGGACCTAGTGTTTATCGATTATAAATCACCAAATGCTAATTCTTGTACGAAGGGTCGAGAAATAAATCTCAATTTTTTTTATTTCATTTTTCACACTATGTCGTTCTTAATTCTTCTCTACTTCCAGGTTTAAGCTTTTTCTATTCAACGGAAGCATTGGATAATACATTTATGCAATGAGATGAAAAATTCTGTGTCCTTATAAGGAAGAAACTGTTGGTGATGGTAGAATGGATAGGAGATAGGGATGATGCAGTTGAGAAATTTTGGTAGATTGTCAGCCAAGGATAAATTACGAGAATCACGTATTTGGAGTGTACTAAGACTTGTGCCACTATTCGAAGAGCAATCTTCACATACCCACGATGACGTCAGAGATGATGAAGGGTAGAAGATTCATAACTTTTCGTAATATTCTATGAACAATGTTATAACTTGAACTTGCACACGTTCATACATATTCTCGTAAGAGATGTCCATGTGGACGCTAATACGTTTCTTCTCCAAACGTTGAAGGCACTTGGTTGGCTCACTTGTCATCTCTATCTCGTTGGACCTTCTCCATTATTCAATACCCATTAATCTTAATGGGGTTCGCGGTCCCTTCAACACGTTTCGCGCACAAGAACCAGCCAACAATAGAAGCTCATCTTAACGATTTAGTGATAGTAAAATGACGAGAGAATCCAAAATTACATTTCTGTTATTGCACTTTTATTTTTCGATTCACAATGCTTCTTTTTTTATGATTTTAATTAAAAATCTAAAAGTTACTTTTATTTTTTCAATTATTACTCATTAAACTTTTTACATCACGTTCATCATAATAAAAATTACATTTAGACGTGTTTTACCTCACTATTAACTTCTCTTTCCTAATTCTCTCGTCATTTTGATAGATAATTTTTTTTAAAGAAAAAAAAATTTGTAGTTTGAACTTTTTAATAGGATTCGCAAGAGTAGATGTTAATCTTTGGCAATCAATAGTAGTTCAGACGAAGGAAAAATGAGGTAGATTAGTCATTTATTTGCCAATCCAATCATAATTAATTTTTAAATCATTTTTATTACTTCATTCTAAAAGTTATTGTGACTACGATAAGCATTCTAACATTTTAATATCTTATTCATTTTCATCTTGGCAGTTGAATCCAATAAAAAATAAACTTGATAAAAAATTTTGAAAACTCCATTCTTTAAACAGACATTTTTTATAAAAGCACTAAAAAAAACCTTGCTAAATATTTTATGAGAATTCAATGATATACTAGCTTGGTTCAAAATTATGAATTTATTTTGTAAATTTATGGTTGGATTGAGAATGAATAAAGTAGCTAAATTACAGGTGACAATTTAGATCAATCATTTAATTAGATTATTGATTAGTTCTCCACCTGGTAATCAACTCTATGAAGTCTTTTCACTTCTCGTTGATCTCTTATTTAAAGTGACATTCCTTTTTCGGGATAAAGATATTGGTTTACACATACATTTGAACACTTTAGTGGTAGTTCTAATTTCAAGGATGCAGACAAATTGGTCACTTGCATACAGTCCTCTTCTGTATCCCACAAGCACTTACCACCACAATCCAATGGCCATTAATTTTAATGACGAGCATGGTCAGTTTAGTACGTTTCCTATTTCTATAAAAGATGATTTCTATAACGAAATTGTACTATAATATTTCCCATTGTCAGAATGAATTTAAGATAATTGTTATTACTAATGGTGTCATTCCTTTTCTATCTTTAAACCATTTCTCTGACCTTCATAAAGTAACTTACCAGTTGCATCAATTGCATGAACTACTTTTTTTCCTCTCTGGTGTTCACAATCATGTGGATTCTACTGTTCTCTCTCTGATGCAGTATAGCACAGCAGCCACTTGGTCGGCTATTCTCGACACGTTATTTCCGGAATTATGAAAGGACTAGTGGGTGGTGAGAACAAAAGGGAACTATGGAAAACTATAAATTTTCGTTTGTAGAATCCACGAATTGTAGTATTCGGAGTGTGGCGACTAGACTAAAAGCACAAGAGAGTACGAAGAAACATGTTGAGAGAAAGCAGGAAGTCTGTGCCAGGTGTGCTAGGACGAAAATAAATGAGGTTAAACCAACCATATCTTAGTGTCCTATAATTTGTTATTTTAAATTGCAAGGTATACAAAAGATTCATTTATTTAATTAATGGATTAATTATAATCATTAATTGTCGAGCTTTAATTGACTGATACGCCTTTATTTTTAATAGCTGACTTGTTTTCACTGGCGTTGAACGAGAAATAGACTCCTGTCATTGGAAAATAGATAACTTAGGGCGTCGACGTAGATCGTGTTATTGATAGTGTTGGGTAAATTGAAGGTGCTAGGAAGTGAACTGACTTTTCGTGTTCGTGGCAAACGTCCGAGGGATGGAAGTCTCGTCGTCATTGTGTGCCACATAGCGATGAGATCTTTCGCTTGTGTATCCAGTTCCGTGAATTACGGCCGCTCGGCAACGACACGCTAAGCAACACGGAAATGGTAAAGAGAGAAATGGAAAGGGTTGTACGCAAACCCAATGCGATTAGTAGTGGAGCCGTTAGAACATGATTCGGGCGAGACGAGTAGCCATAACGATTCATCTACATCATGTTTTACGAGATTATAAAATGCACTTTGATTATTATTCGCTGTTGGAGAAAATATTTAATAAAATATTTAGTAGCATCAGCATAAAGACTGTGTTAAATACAATTGAAAGAAATGATGATGTTTATTATAAGTGAAATAACTGTCCGTGCAACGTCCTGCAATATCAGTACGTACTCAAGAGAATTACGGGAAAGATGCATCCACCAGCAATCCAAGGAATTTGCAGAGGGATTTAACAAACTACGTAAATATACTATAAACTCTCAGGATACAGTTGTAGCAAACAAAGGATTTTATCATTTATTTTATTAGTTGGCTAAAACTATAAATAATGCCTTTTAATATTACTGCTGTTATTAATATAACTATTTAGGTGCATGTAGAAATTACCTGTCCTATTATATATTAAGATTTTCATGAGCAAAAATCTTGAGTTGAACACTAAAATAAAAATGTTTATTTTAAATCAATGAAAAAAAAAGGAAATATTCGCAATAAAATATTTTATTAAATTTATTTATTTATATTGATATTTAGTTTAAAATTATAGTGAGTTTAGATACAAGTGATATGGGATTAATTATTACTATCTGAAATACCATGGATTTAAAAAAACAATAAAACATTGAAATAAACCAATATTCAGATAATTCTATTCAAAATAATTGAGAAGAATAAAAATAAATTTTTCAATAAACTATTTCAAATATTCATCAGAATTGAATCTATAAAAATGTCATCATGCCAATTCAAAAAAATTAATTGATTGTGCCTATTCAAAATGTTCATTTTATGAATTTAAAAAAATATAAACTGTTCACAGTTAATTTTTTGCTTAGTCTCTGATCTAAACATTCATAGTAAGAACTTCAGTTTAGTCATAGTCTTAAATTTTCATTTTTACATTATGTATTGAAAAAAAAAAAGAAACCCAGGGTAGAAAATCTGTAAAAAATTCACAATATGAAATAATTTGTTTTTTTTTTGTTATTGAAAATTCATTAAAACTTAATTGATCAGTAAATTTAATCTGTTCAACTATAAACCAATAGATTTATTTCAAAAGAAAAAAAACCATTTATGGTCATCAAAGCATGAAATTACAGCTTATATTCATTGAAATTATTTTACCAATTAATCTATTGATTCTTTTTGAAAATTTCAGTGATTGGCATTTACTTAATATCAGACTATTCTGAAACATTAAAAAAGACATCAATTATGAAAGACGACTGACGAGAAAATTTTTCGAATAATCTAAATTAATATCTACAGTAATTTTTAAAAGAATCTCTATAAGAGTTTTTAATTTACACTATTGAATAATAAATAAAATAATTTTATTATTAAACAATATTAATTTAATTTTCTTATTCAAAAAACTAGTTCATCTATGTTGAGTTATTAATTAAATTTTCACTGCAATTTATTTTTCATCACTTCTCAGTTTAATTAAGACATTACTAATGAATAAAATGTATCTACTACGATGATTATTATTAAATTTTTAAATCAAAAAACAAAAACTACTAGTGTATTTTAACAATACTATTAAAGATTGATAACTCGAGGGAGTGTAGTCAACTTTATCCTTTACGATAATAACGAAAGCTTTCGGAGAGCTTTCTCGAGTACTATGTAATGCGCAGTGCACATCCATAAACTTCATCTAGAAAGCTTTTGCAACGCTCTTTTAAGTTTTATGAGGACAAGCGTTTATATTCGTTTTTAACAGCTTTTTGCGTGTTGTCAGCTAAAACATCTACACTAGTATCCACATAAACAAGTAGAGAAACAGACTTATATGCCATTCATTTTCTCACCCTTTATATTTTTTCGTGTTAGTTGTATCGTTCGTGCTTGCGTTGTTCGTGCGATACTATGACACATCCACTATGATCATAACTCGCAGTATGTAGGCCATCGCAACCAACAGGGAAAGTAACCCCAGTGCTTAACTTCCGGCCGGATAGATCACCGTACAAACACCCCCGGTGATAAGCCTCCCTTTCTCCAGATTCATTTACACCATTTTGCTTTGTTGCTTTTATTTTTACCTTTAACTGGAAAATATCACGTTATCTGGCTTTAAGAGATAGCACTTTGTGAACCGAAATTTCCGGAGGTTTAATCAAATAAACATTCGTTTGTCGAAATGATTCTGTACTAAATTAAAAAAAATAATCTCCACTATGCGAGTTTGGTAGAATAGGTTTTTAGATATTCTGTTGAAGTTTTTTGGATACAAAAACTTCATATACGTACAGACAATTGTACGTACGTACATATATCTATTTTTAAACCTTTTTATATGCTTTTAAATGTCTTAAAATGTACAAATATAACAAAATGAAGAATTTCTAAAATCAATTCCATTATAATGACTTTCTAATAATTAATAATGAGAAGTTGAAAATTTCTCTGTTTTTATCATTAAAAAAAATATTTAAAATCGTTCTTTTATTTTTTCAATTGTTCTGAAGTTATTACGTATTCTCATGAATGCAAAAGATTGTTAAATAATTCAGTAAATTTGTTTTTTACCAATAGGAATTGCTTCTCTATAATCGATGTATTTAGGTTACCAAATGAAATGAAAAATAACAAGAAAAACCATTACTTTAATATTCAGTTTGATCGATTTTCGTTATTGGATGGAAAAAAAAGGTGTCTTGATGCGATAGTTTAGAGTCGATAAAATTATCAGTCAAATCCATCGATTCATTTCCGATTTGTTTAACAAAATTCGAAGTATATTCAGAAAAAAGTTTGAAGTTGGTTTGTGGAAGGTCAAAAGGTGCACAAGTTACACAAAGTATTATCTTTTCATAGATAAAATTGATTTTATGTGCAGTCATTTACGTGTGAAGTAAAACAAAAACTAGGTTAAAGTTGAGTTGACTTTCGATAAAATGATCTTCTTTTTGCCTTTTTTTATTTCGACCTGTTCACAGGTAGTATCGTCATTGCTAAGGTAGTTTTTTTAATTGTAACACTTAGTTATATTCGTTACACCACTGCTTGATTGTTCAACTTGTGTACCTATTCTTCTGGAAATAAATTAAAAAGTGAAAATACACGAACAAAGCTGACTGCTCCACATAAGTTAAAGATTTCAATGTTTCATTCTAATGCTCAACATTCAGTAGAACATATAAGAGTGGTTTTAAGGCACCATTTTTCTTTATTTTCAGTAAAAGAATTTCTAAACCAGATGAATGCTTGTCATTTCAATTTCCAACTTTAGTGTTTATTTCTTGAAAATAAAAATAAAGTGGAACCATCATTCGAGAGATTTATATCTTTTTTATAATAATTCATTCCATGAAATATTGATGTGAAGATTTTCGAAATACATTATAGCCTTTAAAATGTTTTTTATACTTCATCACTGCAAATCGTCGTGTTTTATTTCCATGCATTTAATATGTTTCAATATGACGTCACCTATTTGATTAACATTGTAGTCACTTTTAATGCATCTAAAAATTAAAAAAAAAATTAACAACAATGCAAATAATAAATACTTGCAATAATAAGTGTTTTTTATTGACACAGATCAATACACTGGAAATCCAAAATGATCAGAATGTGTTGAAATAACTCACATAAAGTGTGTTTAATATTAAATCGCCATAAATAAATTACATAATTTTTTAAAATAACAGAATGACAAATTAATAATTGAGAAAATGTATTGAAAAGTACATGAATAAAATTTATTTAATATATAATAAATGTAATTATACATATAATAGGAAAGAACACGACAATATGAGTCCGTGTGTTTATCACAATATTTTAATTTATATTAAAAAGACCCGGGCTGCATTATTTTAATTTACAAGGATTCGCAGTGTAGAGTTAAAAATGAAAATTAATTTTTTATTTTAACTTTATAAAGAAAAAAATAAATCTCATGAAATTTTATGAATAGCTTTCAACTTGAGACATAACTTATTTATCAATATTCTATTAATGATGATCGTTTAAAAAGCGTATAAAGATACCGTTTAAATATTATATTCACCAAAACTAACACGTTTATTATGACTGAAGCATACTTGATGCCATTTAACTCTTTTAATCCATGTCCCTTTTACAGCACATTCTCTCTCTGCTTAACTTTGAAAAAAAAAATATTTTTCATACTTATATCCATTTCCGTTTACGTACTTGATGGTAATTTAAACTCACTTCATTGGCATTCGATGAAATTAACGTAGGATATACATTGATTTTCAGAAGAGAGAAGGTGAGATAGTGAGAGAGACATAGTCAATTTTATTCCGCAATCTCCTCTCATTTCGTACTGCTTACCGCTTCAATCAAACTCAAGTCGTATTACGTTGCCTATCCAGTTAGAATGAAATACAATTTTTATCTCGAGAAAATTTTTCATACAATTCTTTATAATGGAATAATGTTAATGAATAATATATATATATTTTTTAATTCTGTTTAATGATTTTTCATCTTTATAAATTGCATTTAAATTGACATGTCCTCAGTCGGTGTAATTTTCATTGTTAAATGTAGTAGTAAATTTCTTGATTGTTGTAATGAGATACACGAGTGTATCCAAAGTGTGCATAATGATATTGTAAAGAGTGAGTCAAACGAGATAGACTCTTGCATCGATAGTGAATGAAAATTATTCGCTTCAAAAACTTTCAATGATCGAATGCATTTATCATTTCTACTAAAATTGTTTGCTACTCAACGCATCTAACGAACCATTTGTCCATGCGTACCTTTCAATGTATACAGGTAATATCGAATGAAAAAGCCATTAAAAAAAAATAGATGTCGATGATGAGAATAAATATTGTATTCAGATGTTTTCAAGCAACAAGACTCCTGCATTGCCAATTTCAAGATTCAGATAAAATTTGTTCTGATTTTTTTTAGCTTTTATTGTTATTGTCATTCCACGTCTTTCGATCGACTACAATTAAAATTGGAATGTAATAGATCAAGGAGAAGAGAGATGATAGAGATTAGATAGGAAGGAGGATAAGATTATTGATAAGAATTTTTCTATTCATAGCAAAATAAAGTGCTAGAGTTTTCGTTAAAGGATAGAAAATATTAAAAAAAAAAAACTGTATAAGGTGAGATTTTATTTTGAAACTAAATCGTTTTATGTCTGGCAAGATAGAAAGATAGTATTATGATAGAGAGAAAAAAACTTTATAATAAAGAGATGGTTTGATAGTAAAACTTTTGGAACTCTGCTGCAGTAATTAGGGTAGTATGACTCGTCGACAGTCTATCTATTGATTGCAATCATTTTTATGAGGCATGAAAAAATTGTTACATTGAATAAATGTTACTATTTAATCCAAGTTTTCATTAAAAAGTTCTATTCTCATCAAATTTCTTTGAATAATATATATTGATGATTAATCAATCATTTTTGTCAAGTATTGACAATGAAAACTTTTTTTTCTATTCTTATAAAATTATACGTGAAATTTTTGAATTAATAATTGAATAATGAAAAAATAATATGATGAAGGTGTAATTAAAATGCTTGCTTTGAAAATTTTGCAAAAAATTTCAATATTAAGTTCACTTTTTCATTCGATTCATCCCACTTGAATGGAGTTATCGCACTGACCACAATTTTATGATATTTCTACATGAATTATCAAATCTAAATTTTTACTTAATGATGAAACTTTATATACCTCATTATTCCTATTTACAATATATATTCAAGGATTGGTGGTATTTTTTTATTTTTAAACTCATTGTGTAGAAGAAGTTGCAGAAATGTTATAAATTGATAAAAATTTATGAAGTGAACTTATAGTTGAAAAAAAACTTTATAAGTTATTTAGTAACTTAAATTTGATAATTCAGTAATTTATGTAACCAATGCAAAAAGTACTTGAAAGATTTAAAAAATATTTTATCTAAAATATCTTCTAAATCGTTGCATTTGTCATACGACCAATCTCGGCTTATCTACACTGGGATCACATTTCTCAGGATTTCAATTGTCGTCACACTTCTAGGCTGCACTGCAGGCTAACTTTTCTGGATCTTGGAGAGAAAAATTTTTTTCTCTATAGAATTCAATTGATTCTTGAACAGAGTTCAGCATGAGAGAAAGAGAGAGAAAAATATAATGGTGTTGAATGTTTGTAAACACAGACAAGGGATATACTTTATGGGTTCTTGCGTAGTAAATATTTTCAGTGATTTTATAAGTAGTAACAAACGACTAGGGTCAGCCAAGAGAGGGATGGCTTGACGACAGCGTTTGGCACGCAAGATTGATTACCACAACCTTACGTAGGGGCTTTTTAAATCTCTTTCGATAATAGCTTCAAGTAAAAAACATGAGAATCGCATGCTGGTATACTAGCATACCAAGTATGCTGATATGCATTCGCACACAAGCGTGTGTATACATGAGCAGACGTTAAAAAGGGAGGTTTATCCATGCGACTTCATGGGTGTGGGCAGTAAGAATGCACCAGGCTGAGAATAAAAAGTTCGGCAAATGGCGAGGCTGAGGTTGGGAAAGCAAAATAATGGCAGGAACGTTTGCAGTGCCCAGAACACCATAATTTATCCTGGTGGGTCACGAGATTCCTCTTGCTCGTTATTCCAGTCACAAGTACTATCCAGTCCGTGCTTTGCAACCCACTCGGCAAGAATCCGAAAGGGATATGACATGAGATGAATTCAACTGAAATCTGTACTACTTTATTTTATTGGCCGTAGTACAATATATTGAAAATTAGGCCAGCTTGGGTTTCTGAAGCCACTAAAGTATATGTCTGGAAATTCTAAACCAACTTGTTTGCTAAAAAATTATATATTTCATACAATAAAACGATTTTTACATCATCATTTATTTTGATGGCTAAAGGGTTTTCAACTTTTCAGCCATTTTTTTTTGCAAAATAAAAAAAAAGGCAGTTGTGCTGAATTTTGCAATTTATAAATTATACTATTTATTAATTCAGAATTCAAACAAATTTTAATAGCAATAATTAATAAAATTGTAAACTGGAAATGGAAAAGAGGATGATTTACAAAATTAAGAAAATATGAATAAAAAAAATTTCTTTGTCAGTCAATTTTACGCCAACAATTACAAAATGCAAATAATTATTTCTTTTTTGAAGAAATAACGAAAACCGCTTTTTTATAAAGAAATAGTTCACTTATTAAATGAAGATTTAAATAAAATATTTAATTAAAATCTAATTTTTAAATAATAATTTTGCATGCTATTGTGTTATCATCAATTAATATTTACAGGGCATATTATTATCGGTATAAATATATTATAAATTGATAATAATAATGAAGGATTCATTATTGATATTATTTGCCTATCATTCGTTTAAAAAGGGATTTTCATTTTATTTTATATAAAGTAAACACATCTGAAAATAAATTCATATTGAAAATAATATAACTCTCATTTAAATAATAAATAAACACAGCTTCAATGTATAAGCTGCATATTTTGTTTATCACAAAAAATATAATTTAATTCATTAATTAATTTGTAATGACAACAGTATACGACATATAAAAACGTATGAAAATATGAGATTTTTATTAGTACGTACATCAGTTGTAAATTTACAAAAATAATAACATAAATTCGATTGAATTATCTCATGCTCTAAAAGTAGGGAAATAAACAAAGAGATAAAGAAATTAGAGTGGCATAAAAAAACTAAAGTAGGATGTAATATAATGTGATTATTTTAGCATCTCTCCAGTATTCAAATACTAGAGAACTGTACGAGTCTCTGATTTTCTCAGTAATAATATTCAACATCGGTTTTATTATGGTGAGCTTTCAACAAATATTAGAGAGAAGATGGAATTATTTTATCAGAGTCTAATTTTTTAATACATTAAGTGCTGTTGATAATTAATGAAATAGTATTTACCTTAATTTTCTCATGTATTTATCTACAAAATTAACATACTAATGGCTGCATATAAAATGAAATTATCCACGTGACCAGCAGAAGTGATGTTGCTTTTTTGAGAAGAGCAAACTTATTCCCTTTTCTACGGATTACGTTCCTTCGGGAACTCGTAAAACCGTATCCGTGACAAACCGTAGCTCGCCCACTCACATCTCAGTATCTCTCAAGAGAGGTTCCAAGAAGTAAAAGAGGTTCTAAGCTGTCCGAAGCGGAAACACCGTGATGTGATACATGACCGGACGCGCATGTTGCTTTCGTTGGCAAATTCAACTTGCTTAGCTTTTCTTTTTTCTATGTTATGTAACGACTGTGTACATAGTCTTGATGTTACTCGTGAGTCACTCTTGCGTGTATTTATCTCAGATATACTGTACATCGTTACATTAGTTTTTAAGCTGCTTCGCTGTTTCTTTTATAATGTAGAAAGAAATTCTTCTTCTAGTATACTTTTTTTTTTTTGATCAGATCAAACAGTGTCTCCACTTTGATGCATTGTATTTTTAAATCTCAAGATCTTTAGAAAAATTATTCCATTGATAGTGGAAGCAATAGGAATAAAAATATTGCAATAAAAGGATTTGCCAAGGATATTTATTTTAGAAAGGTGAATGAAACTAATATTGTAAAATATAAGGAAGTAACTAAAATGTTTAGTAAAAGTAATTAAAATGTTAAAGTGTTTAAAAATTAATAAATAATGGCTAGTCTCTGTCAAATATTAAACATCAACAAATCGGTCAAGCGTTGCTATAAGCAAATTTCGTCGTTTGTCTATTCATACATAAATAGAGACATACAATTATTTTACACTTCTCTCGGTCTTCTAAAAATTGCCTCCTGGCAATTCCTAACAGTTGGGTGAAATATTGGATGAGATTGAAATCAAAGAAACATACCAAATCTTGAATCAAATAAAAGGAAACTTATTATTCAAAATTATGCAAATTAACTAAACGATCTTTCAGTCTGGTTTCCAACACTGTTTGGAAATAAATAAAATAGATCTTGTGGAGGAAAAAATTCTATGGTGGGTAAAAACCTTTTTAACAGGCTTAGAAAAACTAAACTGAACTAGAAGCGTGACTTTATATAATTTAAAAAATCGGAGCTAAGCTCGTCAGTCAAAATGTTAATTTAATACATAATCTTCATCGATCTTCTTTCCTTTCTTCTTTACCGACAGAAAAATGGAGACAGACAATTATTTTATAATATGGAGGAATACATGATCTAGATTGTATCGATAAAAATTAGTTACGCAAAATACTTGGTTCAATGGATTTGCAGGATCATGAAGCAAGGACATTTACAATAATTACATCATTGTCATTATATTTAGTATTCACTTTATAGACAAGTTGCGAGAATGGTTTGATCATTGGTTAATTGTTCATTTGAATAGCTTGTTAAACGTGAATATATCGCTGCTTGATAATCATATACGCACACAAACTTGTCTAATTGCTGTCGAATATTTGGAGTATGTACCTAGGAACAAGATGAATAAGCTATTCAGAGAATAAAAGCTGTCATGCCACTTCCAGAGAAAATAGTTATTTTGGCAATCAGCAAATGAAAATTCCGCTAAATTTAAATAGAATGAACACTGCTATTAGCACAGTGTTACCATGAATATCAGTTTCTATCAATAAAATGGTTCAATTCGTTAATTGAAAAATTAAATGTAAAAATTCTCAACAAGTTTGAACAGATTTATTATTTGATTAGCTGAAAATTACAAAATAAGAGTTTGTTTCATATTCTAATCATACAATGAAATTTCTAAAAATATATATTCCATTACTGAATAATATTTTTATTTAAAAAGACTCCATTTTGATAACTATACATTTTAATTTTGGAGTTATTTATTAATAAAAAAAAAAATATAAAATTTAAAAGAAATACTTTCACTTTAAAAATAGAAGTAAATATTCTACTTATAAATGAAAAATCACTGTGATTTATTTTAGATGATATTTCAATTGAACTGTCAGAAAGTTAGTCCTGATTTACTATAAATACATTTTGAGGAATTTGGTTATATTTGAATAAATTATTGATATTCCGATTAGAATTTATAGTTAATAACTAGGACAGGGCTTCATTTATGAGGACAATCTCATTCAGTTTTTCAATAATCAATAATTATAGCATGGTCACTAATTGATACATCATAATTTTCTCGAATGCCAATGTTTATATCATGAATGAATAATGAATATTCTGATGAAAATATCATAAATCTTCCGGGTCATAGATTTTAGAGCAATAACTGAAACAAGTCTATAATAATAACACTCTTGTTGGGAATTTGAATATGGTATCTAATAAAATAATGATGTTTATTATTTTCCCATTTATTTATGATAGAAATAAAGAGTCATTTGTTGTTTAATCAAATCATTAATAAAAATAACTTTATTTAATATATCATTATTTGATACTCAATATTTAAATTAAATAATAATTTTAATTAACTCAAACAAAAATGAATTTTTTCTACACATGTAAAACTAATGATATTAAATATACTTATTTACTCAGCGTATATGATATCGAAGGGAGGGTTTAAAAGTCATTAAAAGTTGATTTTATTCTAATGGTAGAGTACTAAATGCCAATGTTCAGAGAAAGAATCATAGCATGACAATGCTACAGGTGTAAATATTCAAAGACATACTTTGCGGTAGTATTACGTGATCAGTGACCTATAATAATCACGCAAGAAGGAAAAATGCAATGGAAAGCTAAGCAGACAACGTGGTCTGACTATAACCAGTCGTGACTACTTGTAACTTACTGTTGCTATACATTAATCTTTTTTTGCATGTTCATGTACGTTACGGTTTGTCGTAAACTATCAAATTACTGATTAAATTCAATTTTCTCTTGGTAACAACAATTATTTATTATTCCTGTTTACAGTTGATGAAGAGTAAGCATGTTATTAATTCAAGGACATTTTTTACCTTGATTTATTTATTTTAAATTAAATTACAGTGATTATGAAAAATATTTTTTGATCATTTTTATGTTATGTATTATAATTGAATTAATTATTTGAACCGTTATTTGAACCGGCATTGTGTTATTAAAAGATGTCTCTAATTAATTTCTTGAAAGCCAACACTGTAAATCTACGTAAAGCTTATTTCTTTTGTATTTTCGATAGAAATTAATTAAAGTGCTTTGATGTCTTGAACTTTCGTCAGGATAATGGTAAAGATAAAATAAAGAATTTTTATTATTTTTTTTTTGAATGTCAAAAAGTTTCTTTTTAATATTTTTTATTTTATCATTAGCTTAAACTTAAAATTTCAATTTTTTTAATGAAATTCATTACTTTGGATTAAAGATTTCATTACCCCTTATACCCTCATTTTGGTGTTTTTAACTTGATTAAATCCATCTTGTTTAAAATATATTCATAAAAATTAATTTGATTATTAATTAAAGGATGTCAGAAATTATTTTTTATCAGTAATTTTAACTAGATTGATATTCTATTTTGAAAAATTAATAAAGAAAATGAATAATTGAGTGTGAGATAATTAAAAACCGATATAATAAAATGTGAAATTTATAAAAAATAAATATAAAGATTTATAAATTTCTAACTCTCGTCACATCTTCACTTTGATCGTGATGTGCATATTGGTTCATCATTTGGTGGAATAGAATTAATAACTAAGAAGGAGAACAAAGTATATTTTCACGTTGACAGAGAAAAATTTACATAATTATGAAACGGATGTTGGAGAATGCGGATGCGGGTTTTGGATCAATCACTGACAATATTTTACAGTAGTCCCCGTGGGCTATGGAAATACAGAGGGGAGGTGGGTTTGTATAGCAGGGAGAAAAACGAATAACTTACTTTGTCGGTATGAGCCTCAACTATTTTTGTGTTTCTTTTTCATCTTTTTTTTTTTTTAAATATACATTCGCAAGCTTTCTATTGCTAAAAGTATAACTCTGAGTTGTTTTTCACTAAAAAAAAACTCGTGACACTGACAAAAGAAATTTTAAAAATTGTCTTTAATAGTTTCTGTTTATATGAATAATTGATTTGTTATTTTTTTCAAGAGAATCAAAAATTGAAACATTTGTAATAGAATATTTTTTTTGGATTGACTTATTTATAGATTTAGTTTTGGTGGTTACTCAAAAAAATTCATTGAAAAAAACCATTTTTATTGTGCTCGTTTTTTTTTAATTCTCTGAGCATTGGTTTATTTTAATATTTTATTTTTTTCGAAGATCCATAGTGTCCCAGAAAATAAGAATCAATCCAATGTCACTTATATCTAAATTCATCATAATCTTGAACCAAATATCAAAGTATTTTTTTCAAACAAATTTTGTTAAATTTAATTGATTATTTTAGTGCAAATATTTTTATTGAGTAAATAAAAAAAATTTCCATGCAGCAAAAAATTTTTTTCAGTGTAATAATTCATGAATAGATAAAAAATTCTCAAAAGAAAAAAAAGCACTAAATTTTCTAAAATATATTTGGTAACTGACCTGAAATGAATAATATGCAAAGATCAATATCGAAGGCGAGTTTAGCTAATCTAAAATTACTGATTCAAATTTATTCATCTAAATTGACCCATTCAGATTTTGGAGGATAATTGTAAATTTGATGAGATAATTTTAAAATTCAATTAAACTGACAATAAATTCTATCTATAAACTATCATTGGTATTATCTATAAAAAAGTCTAAAATGTAACTGTATTTGACTGTAAAATTGAAGTGTAAAAAATGAAGTGGCTTGCATGAAGATGAAATCCAAAGAATATTCAAAGCTAGGAACATCTAGATGTCTGGTTCGTATTTACTCATGAGCGTATAAAACCCGTGAGAATGTGCTGGTTGCATTCTGGAGGATTGTCCAACGATGATATCCACATAGCAGGATTCTGAAGTTGGAGGGGTATGAAATCTACTTCATGCCTCTTCTCGATACTGTACCATTGTTGGTACTACTGTTGCTTATTGTTTAGCAGACAGTGTATATTATGCTCATTTGTTCAATCCTTTTTGATTTATCTCGTCCAGTCTATGTTAATTTTAATTTCATATACACTCTACTCATTAAATATTGTCCTTTTTTCTGTAGGCTATACTTTTCTATCCATGACTGGAAAAATACTTGATAAAGAATTATTTTAAATTAAAATATCATCTCAGCATAGAATAAATTTTTTTTCCTTTCTGATAACTGGAGCACATTCAGGAAATGATGATAGTATTAATTATGATTGATATCTTGGTCGAATAAAAATCCTGACTCATGATTCACATATTTTTTATCCAACTCATTTTTTTAAATCTAAAAAACACTAAATATTTTTTGCAAATTCTCCATGGTCATATTGACTTTTAAAACATTCAACATGTCTGAGTTGTTATCATCATTTTTCTCGTCATCTCTACTCCTTGGTAGTCTTATCTCACTTACAAGATCTGCTTTCAGTTACGGCCTTGACAAGTACATGTCCTTGGAATCTTGGTGAAACTTTATCAACTAACTTCAAGTTTCTGAATGTTACACTTTGTTCATTGTTCTTTATGCACACAGTGAAATGATATTCATCAAGTAAACTCACCTTTGGTCTTTTATTTTAATTATTATCACTGTTGGCTTTATTTAAGCATATTTATATACGTACACATAGTTTCTTTCAACTCTCTTACGACAAGAGATTAAAATATTTCCCCAAAGTTTAGTAATTATTTATATCTCAGAGCTGCATGTTATTATTATCCATCATTTTTTTTTATCTCCAGTTGTTTGTTGGACAGGGTTCAGAGTATTCAGTTTGAGATTATCGAACATTCTGTGCTTAGAGGAATGTTGAATGGAGAAGTTTAGTGCAATACAGAAAAGAAGAATTAGAGTAGCAAATTTTTTTATTTGAATAATGGAAAATATATGCAAATATTGTCGTTTGGAATTCAAAGGGTTGAATTGGTTGGCATCGACAATAGACAATAACGCAATGCTCGACATAACACCGAGAGATTTGATACAAATTTCCATTTTAATGCAATTTTGCGGATAAGTCGTCTTTAATTATTAAATGCAGACGTGGCAATCGATGCAAATCTCCCAGCTTTTTCATAAATATCGTAACGTTTCATGTCTGATGTTAATCTGTTTTCAATTTATCGTAAATAGCTGAAATAATTTTCGTCATAAATATCTAATAAGTGACCATAAATGCAGCAGAGAGTATTTAAATATACCCATTATTATTACATTAATATATTATTTTTCAAATAATTTCATTAAATACCCACGCTTCTTCATGAATATTCATGGAAGAGATATATAAATAAACGGCGATGAAAAAAAAAATTATTTCCACCAGAGTGAGAATACGAGCATGTGGTTTCATACACAATACAATGTATGGTAGCATCAGTGTCATGTTAAATTTTAACGTGACCCGGATCCCACGTTCTGATGCCCTGTCAGAAGTGCAGTGATTGTGGCATAACATGTTTTTTAACTCATGTCAACTATCAATCTCTATACAGGTTGACCAGATGATGAGCATCATGTATTGAACATTGACATTTCAAGTTTCTAAATATGGTTACTGCTGGAATAACAGTATCGAAAAAAGTGATCAAATTCTATCATTATTATCTGAAAGAATAAAAACAATTTATCTCTCAAGGATTTCATCATCAGTTTTTTTTTTTATCATTTTGATTAATGAAGTGTGAATTTAAACGTCTCAGACATAGAAATCCTTTCGTATTTTTATTTCTTATGACATAAATTTGTTTCTGCTTTTAAGAAAAGCTTTTGTGAAATATTTAAACTTTTTTTTATGAACGTAGGTGTATGTAGATTAGGTTCTTATAAATAACTATTTTTTGTATAAACTGATGCTCATCTTTTTCATCATCCCTAACATTTATTTTCACCAAAGTCATTTTTATTTGAATATCGATTATTACGTGGGATTTGAGTTTAGGTATTTTTGTAGGAATATTTAATGGTCTTTGGCAACATCAAAAATAAGTCACTCCAAATCTATCTTAGGAGGATGAAAAAATGTTTTATTAATAAAAGTATGTTAATGAATTATCAATAAATTTTGACTTTTCTATTTGTTTCTAATTTTCTAACAGCTATGAATATAAATAAATCGATATTAAAGGGTGACAAATCAAATAATAAAATTCAATAATGACTTACATAATCGATTCTAGTGTAAAAGCCAATAAATCTATTAGAGGAGTTTCTATAATAACTCAATGTTGCTTTATTCTATTCATTCCATTAAATCACATTTAAAAGAATTAATCGCTTCCTTTTTGGGAAAGTTATTAATAATGATTTATTTATTTTTCAAAAATAAATCTGGGAATTAATTAATTTTTACTAAAAAAGTATTTTATAATAACTGCGCAGGAGGTTATGTCGAGATAAAAATAAATCAAGTTATTCTCTTATGAGATGTAAATATTTCTATGATCCTTTTTGGTTGGTGGGATTTTGAAAAATTAAGTTGACTAACTCAGCTAACTCCTGAGTTCGTAGCAAGCCAAACAAAGTCGGAATTAGTTTACCGTTGGCAAAGTGTCACGAACGGCAATAATTGTGAATTAAAGTCAATCACCCGAAGCGAGCCGCGAAAAGCAAATCCCTTGACGTTATTGAATCAAATAGAGGTATACCTTTGGAGGTTGCAAACGTCAAGATTAGGGGTAGGAGATGGAAGAGAGAGAGAAAGGCAGAGGCATCGAGGACAACGACGAAATTGAACGAGGTGGGGTAGTCAAATAAGGGTTACGACAGACGACGTTCTCTTTTACATTTAATCGCGCGGCCTCGTTGAAGAGACTGAAGGGTAAGCTGTGCCTCCGGATATGCGGGAACTGTGGTAGATGGGAGCGTGCGGCAAAGGGGAAAGCGGACATCCGGAGGCATATTGCCTGGTGGCGGTGGTCGAATCTTATAATGAAAAGTCGCTTCACTTATCGCTCAGTGAATAGTTGCTCAAGCGTGAAAACCGTTGAATCGAAAAGTCAGCGAGATTTTTTACGCTTCAATTCCAATTGAGGACCAACGAATTCCCACATAGCTGTTATCCTTGATTAATTGGAAAAAAAATAAGTATTCTCAATGAACGATAAATTTCTTAATTATTAAACACATACAATTTTTAGTATTTAATTTGGCTTGTTTTTTTTTTAAATTAAATAAATGTCATAGAAAGGGTGATATCATAAATTATTAAAAAGATATCTAGGAGATTATTCCCTTTTAGCTTACCCTAGTGTCATAGCTGGGATGGCATAAGAAATTATTACATGATTATTTAAAATAATAAATAAATTATTCTTTAATTTAAAAATAAAAAAAAATGGGATTTAATCAACAGGATTATTTATAAGTTAAGAGAAAAATTAAAGAGCCAATGAGAAATTTCATTAAATAATTAATTTAAATTATAATTTGAAATAATATGCAAATTTACTATAAAACGTGAGATTTCACTTCCTTTGAAACTTATTAAAGATAAATATTCGAAATTCACTTTTAGTATTTAAATCCAAAAATAATACTTTTCATTTCATATTGTATTCCTTTTAATTTCACAAATTTTATTACAATCGATTATTCAAAATTACTTTTTATAACAAAAATTTAATACGTCTTTATAATTTGATTGTTTGAACTCAAGTGTCACTTTAACGATATTTTTGACTATTGCTACCGAATAGTAACATTTCTTCTTTTACATATTTAATTAAACAATTAATTTTGATTGGTTAAATAAAATCAATTATTATTTCTTTCAATTTTTTTAAATTTATAATTAAATATTTTTTCGAACTATGCTTTCGACAACATTTTATATTTCTTTGCATATTTAATTTCATCTAAAGCATTGTTGATCAATGAAATACGATAAGAAATATTTCTTTAAATAAATTCAATGATTAATAAGAAATACTTAAATCCATTTCTTAATTTAATTTTTTTAAAGAAGAACATGTGGGTGTGTTTTCATATAAAGCTTTATCTCTATAATATCGTGTATAAAAAAAATAATCATGATGTTACCAGTAGTTGATACTGATATAATTACTGAAGACAGGTGTGAGATATACTCAGCTATGACTGCCTAATATTTCTACTTGAGTTGGAATAAATTGCTAGCGGGAAAATTAACATGATTTTTATGACTATACTCGAATTAAAGCTTAAACTAACTTGGTAACCCAATCATAAGTTTATAGTTATGGTAGTTATATTACAAATATAACCATATTTATTCATTTTCTAAAACTATGAATATATGTTAGACATATTAAAAAAAAAATTAATCATTAATCATTTTAATTCCAATTTAACCTCTAAAACAATCATTTCAATCTATTATTATTCTCTTCAAAATTCAAAAGAATACTTTTCATTTTCAAGTAAAAGTGGGCAGAAAAAATATTCATTCCCGAGATATCTGAAATTTTTACCCTAGATATTTTTTGAAAAAGTGTAAAGAATATTTCAAGTAGAAAGTTTTAGAGATGTGATCCTCAAGGGGTCAAACAACTCACAACCTTTTTCTGTATGTTAAAAATAATCTTGGAGATTATTCGAATGTTGAAAGAGAAAAATTGTAAATTAATAATAATAATAAAAAAGAAATATAAAATAAAGTATGATGGTTAATTAAACAATAATTGTTAGATAGAAAAGCAATAAGTTTAAACTTGACTAGTTTGAGTACTAACATATTCCGTATATGTAACTTATCTTGCATAAGCTTCTCCTTCCCTTTAGCAGCATTAAACTGTTACGTATTCCGCTTACGGATAGATCCCTATCTATGGAAGTGATGCCAACTAGCTCATAACTCAATCGTCCTGTTGATCCCTCCATTAACTTAAAGCACACATGTAACTAAGTTAGTACACTCTACCGTAACTCATAGCATTACCTAAGCTCATCTTTTCGTAATACTCTTAACCAACCTATTCGTGCATTCTCATCACACATGATTAACATCTCATAAGAAATTCGTTTTAATATTCAACATGTTTGTGAATTAAATTTACTCTATACTCCCATCAGAACGTTGATTTACCTTTCATAAAAATATAAAGTTTCGTGACTTTTATTGAGCTTTCATTTTGAGCTTGCATTCACTTTCTTTTTTATTTTGTGATTTTTCATATTTTCATCTGACACGTTGAAGGCAACCGGGTAAGCAAATTTTAGCATTCAGTCCACTGCTAGAATTTTTTTCATGGCTAAAGAAAGAAGTTGTTGCGAACTATGTATATATATTACGGTAATAAAAGTATTATGGATGCAATGCTTTTATGAAATATCCTGGCAAATGCTTTATTGAAAAAGAAGTTGAAGTCGATGGTTGGTATGGCTACCAGTTTCCATCACTACTTTATATTCATTTCAATAGACCAAGTATCGAATTAACATCAGATATAATTAATTAGTTTAATCAAACTTTAGAATTGGCTACGAATTATAAAACAGACGAAATAAATGTTGAGAAAATCTTCATTTTCTAAATATACACTTTGGAATTGTTGGGAAAATATAAGGTATTCGAATTTCAAACAACTATTCTATTGATGAAATTTATTACAATCGTTACCTCACTGTGTGAAAGGTAATTAACTTAATGAAGAAACGTTACATTTGATATTATTCAGTGCTGCTAGTGTGTTATCGATACATTTCAATACCACAACCCAAAAACGTTTATGAATATTTAATAAACCATTGAATTTTATTGTGAATAATAATTTACATTGTTTTACAAGAGAAAACTTAATGGGAAACTAATTTCAAAAAATATCATATTTTATTTGGTGATGGTTAAATTGATTGGAAAATAAATAATTGAAAAAAATATTTTCATCAAACAACAAATGAATTGGAATTTTTTTTTAATTTAAATGTCTACTGGAATAACATCATTATCACTAATGTATAATGTTGGTTCCAAATGATCTTTAATGTTAAATTCCATCATGTGAAGCCCAAAAATACCATAGATAATTGATCCAATACAAATCGATACCATTGTAATGATGAAAAATATACCAGTGGACCATTTTAGATCTCAACGAATAAATATTGAAGAATACAAAAAAAAATGTTTAAACTTGGAAAACATTTTTCCACTCCTACAAACCTAGTATCCTTTTTTAGAGATTACATATATTTATAGGAACGTTGCTAAGCAATAAGCTTTACTAAGCTTGGTAGGCCTCTGTTAGCGTTTACCGCGGATCTTCCTATTTCAGTACCGCTTTGTCCGTTTCGGCTCTATCAACGTTCGGATAAACTCTATCCTGGCATTATGTTCTTCCTACATCGCCAACATTGCGGTTTTCCGCAAGGCCAAAAACTACAATCGTTGAGAGAACTGAGTGAAGAGGATTTGGGTGTAGAGTTGAAAGGGCGGGTGAGAGCTAGTATAGTGTTGCATATAAATGCAAGACTGCGATAGTAAAATGGAAAAATTTGTTGACTGAAAAATAAATGAAAAGATAGAGAACTATTCTAAATGTCGTTTTTTATATTAAATATTTATCCAATTGTTGATTATTAATATCAACTTTCTTTTTTACATTTTTCATTTTTTATCAATGATATCACTGTGAATCCAGGAGAATTCAAGTGTTGAGTTATAATACATTTTAATTTGTTTAACAATAAAATACCAACGTGATATATCTATTTGTTGATGATGAAAAATATTTAGGCAATTTTCCAAGGTACTCAGACATTTTAGTTTTATTGAAAAACTTGAAATGAATTTAATCTCAAAATGTTCTGTATAAGCAGTTTGATTTCTTATTGGCATTTTTTAATTTAGAAAAGTATCTGACATAATGTAGGCTTATGACCTCATAATGTCAAGCTGTCGTAGCGCATTGTGCGAAAATATATTTTATTGCACTCGAATAATACTTGAAGACAAGACTTCTGCCTAGACATTTTATTCCAAACTTTTCAATATGTTCCAAGTTTTGATAGAATTCTAATAGATTGTTGGAATAAGAACATTTCGGCTTTATCATATTTTGTTTAGCAATTTTTTTATAATGATTATTATCATGACTTTTTTTTATCTCTAATCTAATATCTCATAAAATATTAATATTCAATATCAAACACGATTCTTGGATTTTAAATGCATCAGTGCACAAGTAGAACGCATATTGTTATGTAATGAATACGCCTGGAATTTTCAGGAGAATTCCATAAGAAGAAATTGCAGAAAATACCAATGTCGTTCTACACTTGCATTTTTATACAGAAATCAATGTCCATACATTCCAAACATTACAATGCAATGCTTTTGTGTACAAGTGTGAATATGGATGATGTATTGTTTGAAAACTTACTATTTTAAAGTCTGATAAAAATATTGAATAACCAAGAGATAATGTATTCAGAGAGTTGGGTATCCTTATTTTGATATAATGAATATTTGTGTTAAAAACCTTTCTATTTTTACATCTTGAATTATTTTTTTCAAATACAAGCGTTAACTTTATACATCATTGTAACAACGTTTGCGTAATTTAAGATAAAAAAAATTAAATTAATAATTAGTTTGATGAATAAATAATTTCAAATGGAAGTAGAGTTGTAGTTTTATTTATAGATTAATTGCAGTACAGTGTATGATACAAATTCATAGCTTCAGTTTTATTGTTATTAATTTAATAACATTCTATTCAATTAAATAAAACTTATATGTACTGCCCTACTTTTTCTAATGTAATAGAATAAAGAAGTATGGTTTGAAAAATAGTCAACTGAAAATACCATTTATTTTATTAAAAACTTTTATTATTATCCTTTTTATTAATTAATTACACGAGCTAAAAACATGAAGTAACAACTTTAATCATAAACTATTCAATTTCTTAATAGATTTATGATTCTTCCCTATTTTATCCATTTATTGAAATTAAATTTACTTTTCCAATAATGTTTTTAATTTAGCTACTAACAGTATCATCAATCTTTAATTTTATAAGTATATATTGAGATTAATTATTATATTATTATTAATATTAATTTATTTATTTTGGTCTTTTTAAGTAGGATACCATAACTTTAGTCAGGCATTTTATATTTACATTTACACTGAGAAAAATGTATTTTGATATTCAGTTTAAGATTATGATAATTTTAAATACAAGTGACATTAGATTTATTCTTAATCAATAAGACACCATGGATTTAAAAAGAAACATTAAAATAAACTAATGTTTGAAATGTTTTTTTATTGAATTATGTTAATTAAGTATCAGAACTAAATTTATCAAAATGTGACAATGTCAATTCTAAAAACATTTCATTGCAAACATTCCAATTTAGGATTTTATTGGTTGAAGAAAATATTAGGCTGTACATAGAAAATATTCATTTGCTCCATAAAAACTAATAATTACTTCCTTAATACCGACAACTTGTAAATAAGATTTTTGTATTACTTGAAAAAAGACAGACATTTTTCATTACAGATTCATCCGTCTGTAAAAGGTTACTTGATTTTCCTTTCCGAACGGTAATCCCACAACGTCAGATTAGAGACAGTATCCTAAGTATATTTTGCTGAATGTGTTTATCCCCATTCTTGCCATCATTCTCTTTTCCTCATGCTCTGACACGCATTGGTTTTTTTCACTAAATATCCCTTTTCCCTATAGCATATCTACCAGTCCATATCCAAGCTTGTCTGATACGATTCACGTCTACACTGCTATGCTGTTTCGTTTTTTTTCCCTCCTGCTACTCTGTAACCCAAGAGCAACAGTACTGCCAAAAGGGGTTGAAGATTTGGTGCGCACACGTTGCCACTTCTACTTGCACGGATACCCACAGTGTATGTACAGTTTCGTGATATCCACTACACCAGAAGGGCTGATCGAACCAGGAATTGAAGCATTTACGGGAATTTTGTTTCAAGGCACGAAGAATGGCGTGAAAGTAGGAGGGACGAGAAAAAAAGAGGCATGAGAATAGAGGGATGAGATATAAAAGGTATGGAAGCTTGAGAATCCGATCGCCCTTGAGAGTGAAAGAGGCGACAGGAGTAAGCGAAATTAGAAATCCTTCTACCTCGACTATTTGCCATCTCAAGAATTGAATTTGAAATCTTCTTCTTTTGCTTTTTATGCTATTTCAAATGATGCACGGTCTCTTCTGCATCGTCATAATATCTGATCAAATTGATCTTAACTTTTGATCCTTGAAATAGAAGGAATATGTAAGGATAAAATTACGTTTTATTATATTTGGCACTTTGTTGAGCAGCAGAATTTTTCCATTATTGAGATATACGAGTCGCGCAATAGGATACTAAACACATGCTGTTAAGTGTAGAATAAAAGCAATGAATTGTTTCTTTGTAATATTGGAATATTGAGAAAACATATTTCAATATTGAGTTTCGGCGGTCGAATGCATTGTTATACATGTTCGAATTTCCGTATACCATTCTATTTTATAGTACTAGAAATCTTTCAGAAAGTAAATAATAGCTACATGCTGATATATATCTGTAAATAAAGTCATACTTTTCTAGTGCCACAAGTGTATTTATGAAACTTTACTACGATTTTGATTTATAGCCCAGAATAATTATTACTCAACAGATTTCACATTGCTCCATTATGTTCCTTCTTTCTATTTCATGCTCGAAATAAAATTTTATCAATATCTTTTTTGGAATTTTATAGTAATGTCTCGAATTAAAAGATAGATAAAAGGAATCCTATATTCTCTTTCTGCTTTATTGAGTTTTTAATGGAACAATGATTATTACTTTATAGATAAATTCGTTGATAAAAAAAATTACTGATCTAGATATGATGATGATGGTTTCTATTTTAGATGCCCGTTTTTTAAAAAGGAAGTTTATAAATGCAATGATGATGAATAAATTATTTCAACCATGGTTGGTGTTCAGTGCTATAATAAAAAGAGAAATTTTGATTTGCAATTAAAAAGAAACATTGAGAACCCAAGTGATGGGAATGACAATTGGATTTTTATCATCAACTATTGATCTTATGACAAAATTACCAAAGAAACTGATGCAATGATTTTGATAACAGAATGAAATATTGTTCAATAGAAATGAAATAAGTGAGTTAATGAAAGACCTTTTTTATCCTAATATAAAATCGAAAGAAAATATATAAATTCCTTCTCGTTCTATACATCTTTCATCATTACTACCACAACGCCAAATAACTAGCCCCTCACAGAAAGCCAGACGTCGTGTGGTTCTCTTCTTGGTTCTCCACACTCACCACTGAGGTATTTTTATATGAGCGCCTCTACCAAAGCACAGTTTGTTATTTCTGAGTGTTTGGATAAAGTTAAGTGCTTGAGAATCACCAAAGAGAAGTTGGCATCTACTGAAGATGATTCACGTTGTTACACAATTCCATTGCTTCATTTTTTTTTCTCCTTTGTATCAATTATTCAATTCAGATAAAATAAGCTTGGTTTCTTTTTTGGTATTGAAAAAATCTAAAACTTGGTGTTATAAATGTTGAATAAGTTTATTTATGTTTGGAACGATAATAACTTTTTCCTGTTGAAGCAAGAAGTGAAGTAAGTTGAAGTTGATGGGGAAATAATTGAGTTGGTATCGAAAACTGACTAGTTTATCGGACAAGTATTAGCTTTGATCAATTAATTATTGGTAGCTTTGCTATAATACATTGATTTATTCATGTTCGTGGAATATTTTAGGATAATTATTTCTCGCTGGTAGGTTTTCAAGCTCCATCGAAATTATTTAAATGAAAGTTTAATCAAAACACAGCTCATAATTTATTTATATTGAATAATGGACAGTTATTAATAGGTAATGGGTAAGAAGAAATCTATCACTGTGCAAAAAATTATTTATCATGAAGGTTTCTGTTTATTAATGATGATAATTGTCATTCACACAATGCATCAATAGAAATAAGCATTTACTAACCAGGGAAAGGCTATCAAAAAAAAATCTAATCATTATTTATGTAATGTGTATGTTTTGATAGTATGAATAATATATTATATGTACATATTAGATACATGAATATGTATGTATATATAATAAATGTGTTTGCGAATCAATGTTATCACGAGGGATTTAGAGAAAGATCTCGTATTACGGATGAGTATAACTTTGTCAAGAACATTGCGCAGCATTCTACTTTGGATTACAATAATCCCAGATTAAGTGAACTCCTGCGTTTCCTCTTTCTCTTTATCATTTTCTCATGGACATTCAAAAATCAGAATTTCAAAAGTAACATGCTAGTGTTACTGGAGTTTGAACATTTGTAAATGGCTTTATACTATCTACAGATGGTATTTCAACATCAGGTTGTTGATGATGGCTTGTAGAAGTAGATGTCTTTGCTAATAATTATAATCATAATTATTGTATTTTCATCTCCAATAATAATGTAGTTTGAATGTTTTTTCTTGCATATCAATGCTAATTTACCAATGCAGATTTATTCCCATAACTAGTTGAGAGTCTCTTGAAGAGATTTGTTTTATCATCCAGGCATAACTCTCTGGAATCATAAAGAGTTATTTTGAGTATTTCATCGAATACGTCTAGGAATAAACCCATACTCGCATTTCAGTGTACAATATCTCGACTACTGTCTGAGTATTTTCAGATATACTTTTGACACTGCGTCAGAAATAAATGACATACAGATGGTTATGTTTTTGTGTTATTTAATATTAACAGATCATTAAAGTCGTTCTTCTGTCATCAGACAGAGGCGTTGTATTTTTTAATTTTAGCAGAATGATTCGCACTTATTGAAGTTGATTTAATAAATCATTGAATATTGTTGAAATACATTTAATATATAAGCTATGATAGGCAGCTAGTTATTACATCTTGAAATACTTAAATAGATGAAACAAAAAATGTTCTTTGATGAAAAAGTATTTTTTTAATCTTACAATATGGCTAACAATCCTTGAATATTTTTTTTAAAAAAACTAGAACACGATTAAGATTAAGAACAAAAGAGTGAGATATCATTTTTATGAAAAGTTTTAGTATATTTAAGTCCACATCATTCGTGCTTTATATTATGCTCGGTAAGATTAGCAGTAAAGATCTGTATTGCGAGTAAAAAAATTCTTTCATTTTTGAGAGCCTCTACACTATCATCGTTTCAGATCATTCCTGACCTCTTTACCAAATGAATCCAAGCGAACATGAAGAGTTTTCTCGGTAAAGCTTAAGAGGATGTTGAACATGACAACGAGGTGGGTTATAATGTGGCAGGCAAAAGAACTTGACTTGCTTCGACGCTTTGAGTAATTGCTGTTGAAAAAAATCTGCTACATGTATATACGTCTATATCATATCCGCTTATGGATTTATTTTAATTCTTTCACTCTTTAGTGCATTTTAATACCGTTTACTATCTTATGTATCATCAAGAGGCAACAGTATTTGCTTTAAATAATTATACCCAACTTGAGAATAATGACTATCGCATCAGTAGTTGATTTAATATAGCATACGTTAGAATATTCATGCTCTTGCCCGAATGTTTCCAGTTCAGGTGATGTTGGTTTAAGTACTAAAGTCTTCGATGACGGCCAGAAAAATCATTTGGATGTATTTCAAAATCAATTATATCAAAATCAATCATGAATTATCAAAGTTTGTGAGAACAAAGCACAATAAATATTCAAAAAAACTCATTAATAAGAGTTAATCGAGCAAAGTTTAGAGAATAATGAAATAATTCCCTGAAAACTTGCAGTGTATAACTGCAGTGAGTTAAATAGATGACAAGACAAAGCTAGGAAGCTATACATACATCCACTGTATTTAGCGTGATATTGTGTTTCTAAGTGGCCATCAAGTCCAAGCTATACTTGCTTGGCTACTAGTGATGTCACAAATGAATGAACACACAAGATAGCTCAACTTTGTCTAGAGACATAGCACATCGACGTTGTCATTTGACAAACAATGCATTCAACGAATATGAAGTAAATGCATTGTCCAGACTAGAACTTGTTACACAAGTAAGGTGCAATTCGTGACCAACATCTTGCTACCTGATGACATTAATGTAGATTAGTATATTAAATGATCTCAAGTTTGTCAAAGAAAGCAGTGCTACATAAGTAATTATATGGATTTTATAATCTAAAAGTGAGTCGTAATTTGGTTGGCTTTGATGGTATTTGATAAACTTTTGGAGAGCAATTTTTTTGATAATCTTACATTTTGAAGAAATGATTCTCCAAGCTTTCGTGCAAATAAATACCTATCAAGTAAATGTAGTGGAAACATTTTAACATAAATAATGTAGAGCAAGAAATATATAAGTGAAAAGAATTTTTAAATGTCTAGAAGAATTCAGGGAAGGAAAGTGCGACTTTTTCTGTCGTAGAGAAAAATGTCAGGAGGGCAGAAGTTACTTCGACGTTAACGTCGAGGTAAAGGTAATAAACTGTTCGGTTGCAAGATCTAAAAGAAACGGAATGTGTCGCTATCGTCGTCCCAAAGGTATCACATGAACTGTAGGAAAGATACTAAATTGATGCACTCATCTTTCATAAATTCCACTAGATATTTTTTATACATATTTTTAATCATAAATTGATGCACTTTTTTACTTTCTGTCGGGCCAACATATTTTTACCAACCGCAAATTAAGTTACGTAATGTAGAGCTAAAAAAGTGTGAAATTCTTTAATTAATTCAACTATTTCAAAGAGAATAGAAACAAAAAATGTATTATACGTGCATTTTAAGTTTTTCTTTTGCATTGTGTCCTTTGCTTTTTTTCATCGCTTCACAGAACCATTTAGTCCAGCCGTTGGCAAGAGAAGTGGTGTAGAGAGAATTAGTTTTGCGGTTTTGCAGGGATTCGTAACACCTCAGCTGGGTGGGCAAGTCGACAGTATATTTTTTTTCACGTCCGACTCTAACGTTCTTTTTTTCCTCCCTTAAACTCTTCTCGACCCTTTAACATGACCCTTACCCATGAGACTCATATCTTAAGTCGAGATTTTTCTGGCAACCCACCATTCTCCGACACAGCATTAGTATCTATGAAGGCTGACTATGTTGAACTTCACCTTGGCAAATGTTCTATTATTTTATTTTTATCAGTTTTTTTCTTTATCCAAGCACTTGAGACTCCAGTTGTTATTGCTTTTGCTACAGATATACGTGTATGTATATCTCCAACCTGTCGTGTTGCTTTTTGTTCCACTGTGTACAGAGAAATAGGGGAAAATTTAGAAAGAATATCTAGTGAAAGAGAAACAAGATATTGGCCATGGTCAATTGAAGAGAAAGAACGAAAAGAAAGAAGAAGAATAAGGGTTGCCAACCATGTGGAAATAACCAAAACATGCTATCTTTTATTTTATATAGACAAAAAAATTATTCTCAAAGCAGATCAAGATTTTTTCTCAATTCAGGTCTTAATTAAAAGCCGAATTTATTTTTTTTTTTTGTAAATGTAAATAGTTTATAATTTGTTAAAAATAATTTGAGGTGATTTAAGGTTACTACAACCTAACTTCAATATTCCAAAAAAAATTTAATTATAAATTTTTTAAATAAATATAAAGCTAAAGTACTAATTATAATTAAAGATAATTTAATAGTAAAATTTTTAATTATGAAAAAAAAAACGATACTGATGTGTTAACGAGCAACATGACAGGGCAGTTAGTGGTGTCAAAATAAAAGTATCCTTTTTAACTCTGTAGCAAGACTGACAGCTTAATTATGTGTCCGAACAATGGTGGCAGTAACACACCAGCTATATGGCATCAGGGACATGAACGAGAGATTGCGCTTCTGGTATGCAAAAGAGAGCAATTGCTTCTCTGCTCCCTTGCGTCGGGGATATACAAGTGAGTCAGGTCGTGTTCACCCTCTTTCATGAACGTCCATGGTTGCGTATTAGGTACGGTTGATTGACTCGCTTCCCTTGATCACGCTTGCTTTTATTGTCGCATGGGCGCGACTAAGACAAAACGAGAGTCAAAGGGATGCTTGTTAAGGAAAGTTATACGCTGAATGCGCTTAGAATAAAAATAATCTACGTTTTTCTACATAACATCTAAACGTAGGGAGTAAAAAAAAAATCATTTTAATTGGAAAAATGGCATAAAACTGGCCATTTCATTGTCACCATAACGATCAAATTATAATGATCATTAAATCAATGGAGGTATTGTGTAATTGATATTATTATCACGCGGGCAGTAGCGATAACAGGTCATATTCATTGAACGGTTCGATAGGATTCAATAGAGTTTATTTAGGTCATTTGAATCCCTCGAGCTATCGTAAAGCACCAATGCTCAAGTGATGCATTTATAAGTAAACGGAAAATTACGCAGTAAAGGTTGTGTATTGTTAGACGACAATGTAGGTAAATTATACACATAAACGTCGTAACATTCAAATAAAGTATACTGAATCTGGAAGAGCATTGATCTCAGTCTACTGGTTCCGTATTTTTCCTAGAAATCGCTGTCACACTTCTTATCGATGCTCTGCAAAACCCGCGTACATTCTTTGCTTTGGTTACGAGGCGCTTTATAGTAGTGTTTTGTGAGGATAAAATAAATTCACGCTTCGTTGTACGGTGACCCTTTTGTGGAGCATCCTTGCTATTATATTCTCAAACACTTGGGTTTATCTAATCGAGATGTCTTCGAGCCAGAAAATAGAGCTTCGCTTTTCCACCATCAACGAGAAGGATTCAATTGTACAGTTAAAAGTTATGCTAATATTGTTTTTCATCCTTCTCCTATTTATTGGTAGTATCTTTTAGAGTTTAAACCAAGTTTTTGTGTTGGAGATTGAAGATTTTTAGCCAGAATTGTGATGATGTTGTGCTAGAATGATATAATAATTTTCAGGATGCTTTGTTCGAAATTTATAACATCAACCTAGTGGTCACTTTCACTTTCCAATTTCATTTTGGCTGGGGTTTTTTTTTGTTCTAGGAAGTTTTGCTTTATAATGAAGTTTGAAACTCAGTAGTTAATTCCAATTGGATCCTGATGATCCTATTTTCAAAAGGTTTGGATATAGAGTTGTGTTTAAATTGAGATAACTCAATTTTTAATCCACATTTGTGACACATGATTTTTCAGGAGAGATAGAATTAAAACTAAATAAAGAAGAAGTTGTCTAAATTATGGTAATATCTAATTCAATACTTACACTACATGATCCTCTTGAATAATTGATGTAGGTTTTCATCATTATCAGGTAGTTGAATGTTTTATCTACATTCATGGAGCATTTGAATTGAAAGCATTTTTGCTGAATGAATCATTAGCTTTTTTCTGAATGATTTTTATGCAGTGCAATGCTAGAATATTATTCTCGACTCTTTTCAGATTTTTCTTACTGAGCAAAGTTAGCTTTAAAAGTTAATGACCCATAAGTGAAGTTCATAAATGCTAGAAACAATGGCAAGGACTGAAAGTTAAGAACCGGGATCAAAATTTCAACTTGTAATCTGTTTTTATAACTAGACATCTAAATTCAGATTTGAAAAACATTACAAAGATCATTTTAAATATATATTTAAGTGTAAATCTTTTTTCAACAATGAATAACAACAACTTTGATGAAGTTCTAAAAATTATTTAACTTATTATGTAAACATCTGACAAGTTTTCTAAAGTAACCTACTTTCCATTAAGTACTAAATAAGGTTTGTAAGTGTAATTTAAGAATTTATTTTTTTGGTTGATTTTTGAAGAATGTTTCATTATAAGTTTGTGAGATGCTAAAATATTGCGAAAAGTTTTCTGATCCACGATTATATTCGTATGTACTTGCAAAGGGCATATTTTCCAGTTAGTTTCTCTCTCACTAGTACTCATCACTGGTCTGAAACACACTTTTGCACCCTATGAATACTGTATATAATCTTTCTAAGCCTGAATTTTCTATGATATAGTATATTTCTTCGGTTAAATTTAATTTTTGCATTTACGATGGAAATTAAATCAATTATTTACAGAGAAACTCCTTTGAACATCATTCATTTTGAAATTCTTTATGCAAAAATAAGATTCTTAATTATATAAAAGCTTTAAAACGAACATAAATTCTTCCTTTTTTTTTTTATTGCATTTGACAAGATATTCTTATTACCTGGAAAAGCAAAAATAATTTTTAGAAATTTAAAAATAAAAGATATTTATTAATATTTATAAAAAATTATAATATTACTTTTTGTTACAGGTAAGAAACTTTAAGTTCAAGAGAATATACTACTTTGAGTTTCATGACCACCGCTACAAAACGGTCGCACTTTGCCACACCCTGACGGAAGGAAGTAGTTACGTTTTATACCTCGAGCAATAATCGTTTGTAAGGTCTATGATGGCAAATGTTTCAAGTCTAGGATGTGTGGGGCTCATGTTTGACTTTATATTTTACGAAGAAAAAGCTCACTCATCAATACCAGGATCCATACGAGTACACAGAATAATACGTGATTTATATTTCTCCAGTTACCAAAGTAAGAAAATATATTTGCATGCTTCAAAGCATTTAATTAGTTTTCTCTCTATTTGTTCGCTTTCAGAGCATATTACATTCTCAACTTTACTCGTAAATTGGTATGAATCAAAATTAGCGAATACTAAGGTTTTTCATTTTAAATTCTAAGATTAAAAAAAATTTCAATTTTCTATAAAAATAGATTTTTCAACGGCACAAAAGAACACTTTGAAAATCTTTTATTTACCGTACGGGAAAAAATCAGTAAATTTTTAGTAGTCATTTTTACTTCATTATCCATAAAGTGGACTTCATTTGCAAGTATCAATTGCTTCTGATGTTAGTAAAAATTACATTGCAAAGTAAAGAATATAAAATAAGTTTATTGACAACGAAGTATTTCTTATCATCTGAGTGTTAAAAATAGAATAAAAATAAATTAGAATTAATTTTTCAACTATTTAAAGCAGTAAATATTACTTTTGAAAGATATCTTTAATGTCTCTAACTATTGACAATTAAGTCCTTTCACTTTTCAAAAAGAAGTCACTGAGGGTCTTAATTCATTTTACTGCACCAATTGAAAAATTCCACCAATAATTTTTGTAGCGTATGTACAGACTATTGTGAGATATGATCCTCTTCTGTTTAATACTCAACAGTTAACAATCATTCTTTTTATTCTTCACATCAAATTATTCGGAAACGTTTCATTCGTATTTTCAGTGTCTAATTAAGAGAGTAGTTATAGAGAATAAAAATTTTTAAAGTGAGTGAATCACACCAGGAATACAATTTATCAGTTATCTGAATATGTTTTTTTTTTGGTGAACAATTTTATATTTTGTTTCTTACTGTAATTAAGCCAACTAGTAGCAATATGTTTATTTATTTATTTTTTGGTGACTGAAACTTTAATGGAAACTCATATTGATTTTATATGGGACTTAAATAGAATGATACATAGAAATTAAGAAGATATAGGAATATGATGAGCATTCAGGTGTACAATATGTAACAATGTAGTTATGCAAAAGAAAATTGAATTTCTTTGAGATACTCTTTTATGTGAATATAATTACAGTATTCTACAAATGTAAATGATTCTACTGGTAATGAAGTAAATTTGACTATTTTTCTCCATGCAGAAGTCATCATTTTCTTTCAATACTGATTAAATATTATTCCACAATTATTCATTCATTAATTTTGAAATGAGTTTTAAAAAAATAAAATATTCTTCTATCAGCCACAAAACTTTTATCGAAGCTTTCTCAAATAACATATCATCCATTGGTCTTTAAAATTCATCAATTCGTTCTGCTCGAATGTACGGTAATGAATAGAAGAAAACTGTATAATGAGTCATGAATACATAGTACTATATCATCATTTATCAGGCAGTATTATCTTAAGAGACATATGCATACCTGAGCAGCAGAATCATTAGTTCCTAGATACTTTGTTGAGGCGGAACATTGTCATCTTTTTCAAGCCAACATTCAAGTTGGATCCACCAATTGCTCTTTTTTTCGCTTCACTGCACTTATGACCTCGTTCTAGACCAGACGTCTATATATATGAAGTAAAGGTAACTTGTCGAGCGCGTCTATCATAACAAATGACTGCAGTCGTCGAATGCCATCTAAAAAACGATTCTCTCCCAGGAGCATTTCTGACTCGGTATACGTTTCAATGTTCTGAAGCGATACATAGCTCCCGTAGGGCTTATATGAAGTTCATTGCTATTTTTCTCATTCGCTCGCAATAGCCATTACGCCGGAAAATATCACCAAAGTTATCTCAAAATTCGAAATCTAAAAACTAGGCTAACGGTTGGGAAAAATAAAAATAATAGCAAGATACTCTTTTGCTGATAACAGGCTACTTTTAATAGACCATTTCTCCAACGCAGGACCAACTTTTCACTTGATTGCTTGTAAAACTTGGATTCACCTCATTCAAAAAAATACAATAAAGACCTAATCTTTGGTTTCAACGATAATAAGGATCTATCGGAAAAGACAAATCGAGAAAAAAAAAAGATCAAGTAATTTTCGTTGAAAACTTTTTCAGTTTTAAAGTTAAGAGAAATGAAGGATCAGGAATAAGTTACTATTTTAACCTGGATTTTTTACTGATAAATAAATTCATTTTTTTGTTATCTAAAGTCTAGCTTGAAAATATAATTTATAGTTTTCATTCAGTTTTTAGTCATGTCTTTTTTCTTCCAACTTTGCTTGGTTTGAAGTGTGAGACATTAGTAATAAAAATAATTCAAATGCTTTTCTCCATCAGTTCATTTTCATTTTCAAAATTAAATTCTATGGGGAAAAATATATTGGTGGTGTTGCAATTTTTTTTTATTTGGGATAAAATTATTAACTTGTCTGGTGAGCCTCGAAGGACTGATTTGATGTCTAAAATAATTTTTATAGAGCATTTCTGTTGGATTGAAAAACCATAAAAAGCTTATAATTAAGATAATCGGATTTCAATGTGGCAACTATCCCATTTTTATTCTTCATTAAGAAATAAAAAAGTAATTATACGTTATTATGCGTAAATGAGGTTGGCATATTTTTATCTAGAAAAGTACATTCTGCTTTTTTAATTGAATTTTACTCGAAAAAATTTTTGTGTTAGGCAGATAAAACTAATTACTTGAGTTTTAATTTATTTTTTCCCCCAGTCTTTAGAGAGAATAATAATAATAATTGAGTTTGATAAAAACATCAGCACATGTGATATAGTTTCTGTTAAAAATATATTTACAACTAATTTTAAATTTATTTTCAATTTCTCTTCAGGATAATAAAAAAAAAGTGATTTTTCATTGCACAAAATAAGGAATTCTATTAGTAGTTGAATATTTTTTGTACGTCTGATAGCATTTTTTGTCTCAAAGTTTCCAATTTTACCCTTGTGACTTCATATTTTTCAAGAAGTATCTTTTATTGGCTTGAAAGTTCTTGGCTAAAATTCGGATTGAAAATGACTTTTCGTTCTTTTATGGCGATAGTCTTCTCTCAAGCTTTTACTTTCAATATCACACCTTCATATTTATCAAGATAAAATAGAAGTGAAACAAAAGGGACCTATTTCCATATTGCTTTGTCGAATATCTACTGGTAAAAATAGTATGTATGATTTCATTCTCACCATAAACCAATATATGAATAGCACTTTGGCTTTTTCCATAAGTTTCTCCAATGCTATCAATGTATATCATTTGCAATCTTATTAGTGCATTGAATCACGAGTGAATTTATTTTTTCCATAAAAAATGAAATTAAAGAATTCTGTTTTTGATAATAAATGAAAATGTAATGATAAAAAGTGGGTAAAAACAGATGAATTATTTTATATTTTAAAATCATTACGAAACTCAAGAGTGCATAAATTCACTTGGAATTTATTTATGCAGCCATTTTTTGTCATGTAAATTCGGATGTGAACAAAATCCGGCATTTCAGTAAATTTGCGGGTTGAATATTCTATACTGTGTGCTTAATGTAAACTCATTATCTTGTTAAACAAGTCAATGGTGGTTATATATAGCATAGCTGTAGAAAGTAAAGAACAGAAAATTATAAAGTACGTATAGTTAAGCCGTCCCTTGAAACGGGTGTATAGTCATTATATTACGAGGTTTTTGCTCACATTCTATTTATAGCTTTAGTTATCTTGTCTCTTCTCAGCGGACAAATACAAAGGTGGACCTTTAGCACACATAAATGCACTTGACTAGATTCAACAGAAGCATTGTTCAGATGAAAAACACAAAAAAAGCGCTAATTTTCAATTAAATTCTCCGTTCAATTGAGACAAATATTCTTTAGAATACACTGAAGCGTTAAGGAAATTGATTAAATTCGGTAGATGTTAGTCTGAGTGTAATGAAAGCCAGCAAGCGTAGTCAGTTGATATCGTGATACGCGTGATTACGAATGTCACATTGTTCTCAGTACGTATATTAACTTGGTATGTAGTGAGATATACGATGGTGGAATGTATAAGTTGTGAGATGCAATGCACGTTTCATGTTAGATGTTGGATTTGAGCTCAAGGGTGCATTTATACTATATGTTAATTTATGTTGCGCGTCGATCATCGTAGTTACAGCCCAACAAATCAACGAGCACATCGAATCCCTCTGATATCTGTCTCTGTGTAGCTTCCTGAAGGGTATAAATTGAGATAAATCAGGTTAGAATGCTCACTATTGAATCCAAGAATAGAGATATCCATTTCTTGTTGAGCATTCATGGCGAAATATCGTTCAATTCACGCTCCTGGTAGGTGTGATGAACATGTTAATCCTAGGAAAATGGCAAAAGCAAGTTGGAGAGTTGAATGAGACTAGTACCCGGGGGCGGAAGTTGCCCAGAACGGCGGATAAATTTTCCGAACAGGAGATTACCCCAATAGAAGTTCTCACGGTGTTCTCGTTATTACCGGCCAACTTCACTCGCTGCTCGACTGCCTCCGATGAGATTCCCCTGCTCTCGGCACTGACTCGACCTTAACGTGCGCTTTTAAGTTACTTTTTCAAATATAAAACCCTTTTTTTTATCTTTATTATCGTAAAGTTATTATCACAATCAACTTGAGAAGTAGTGGCTGGTAATACCAATAAATTGGGCATTTTTATAGATTACCATGTTCAGTAAAAAGTCTTTGAAATTTCTTGCCAAGATAAGCTTTTATGATTGACATGTTTAATAATCGCTTGAACTCTGGTGTGCTTTTTCGTTTTCGCCCAGATCGATCGATTCTGCTTCAAGACCTATTCTTATATATTTTTTTGGAATAGTCGACCGTTTACTTCAATGTCAACTTCAATCAATCTACAAGTGTCATCCATTAATGTGAATCCAATTTTTTTTTTTAATTTGAAAAGTGGATTCTGGTTTTTTTGATAGGATCAAGAGGCGCATCAGGAAAATATTAGAAGCAAGCAATTACAATTTTTTTATTTAACTTTAATAATGACATTTATTAGTTTTTATACATAATATTCATCAGCAGTAGTTGTTAATGTTGATTGACAACACTTGTTTACTTTAAGTATTCTCTTGTTCAATTAGACATTATTGGAACCGATGTTCTAATAAAACTTTATTGATTGTTTAAACAAAAATTTCATGTTCTCTAGCATATTTAAAAAAAATATTTTATTACCTTTGAATCTCATTAGAATAATGATACAAAAGTTCATAATGATGATAAATTATTCTTTTCGTAAAAGATCTGTACAAAAAATAATCACTAGTTTTATTTTCACGAACAAAACATGTTGAAAACTTGAACTATCTTTTTAGACAACAGTTAGAAATAATAATATGCAAAATTGAAATTTTAAAAATTTGATATAAAATTCAAAGTGTATGTAAATTATAAAAATGGTAAGAAGATGACGTTCTGAAAAATCTCAGTTCGTATATGAAGTGACGACGAGAGAGATGTGGAGTGAATGAGATGTTGGAGGAAGTCGAGTGGCGTGCAACAGTAAAGAGAGGAAGTAGAAGAGGATGCACGTGTTTAGAAGGTGACTATATAGAAGAGGCTCTAATTGTAACAAACAACTGCTTTTATCCGGACTTCACATTGAAGCCAAGTGCATGGTAACGCAGAAAATGTCGTAGAAATTCTGCTACGTAGTATTCTAGAACAGTATAATCTTCGGAATTTTTTTGCGAACTTTGTTCCTGGTTTCCACAGCGTTTTTCTTTCAGACTGTGTGCCCTTTGGCATGGATGGCATAGACTCTGTGCTCTCTGAGATGTGCAGGAATCTTTTTTCTTTTCTCTTCATTCTATCGTGGGCAAGTAGGGTCATTGCACTTCAAAGTCGCAGTAAAATTGTTGACCTAAATGTCAATTTTCCAGTTCATTGTAAACTCGAATGAATTACTATAAAAAAAATATTGAATAATACTCCAAATTTGATGGAATGTTTTTCAAGAGCAAATTACTTAAATGTAAAAAAGTATTTTCTCTAGTATTTTTCACCATTTCCTGAAAAATAGTAAATATTAGTTAAACGAGGTTAATCTTGTTAAATATATTTTTGATCTTTCAAACGTATTTACTCATTCTGATTTATATTTCATTCATTTTAATTGAATATGTATAATTCAATAACATCTATTCAATAATCAAAATATCAATTATATTTTATATATTATTAAATCACTGTATATTCATGAGACATAATTGAGTTTTAATTTATCAGTAATGATTTTTGAGCTGGAATACTTCAAATAATTGAATAAATACATTCAATGTACAGTGAAAAATTTTATGAAAAGTAAAAGAAATATTTCTAAATGGTAGTAAGAATGGAGTTGAGATATTGTCTTGGGATAAAAATTAAAAATTCATTATTGACTTGATGGTAAATGGAATTGATTAGAACTAAGCTTGGATTTTTTTAACTCGTAGTAATTTCTACCAAGGTTATTATCTTAATGCTTTTAGAGTTAATCTTCCATTATTATTTATCTATAACAAATTTTTTATTTCTACGTTGAAAACAAGAGATTTCCTATCAACTTCAAATTTTTATTGAGAGAGATAAAAATATTTTATTATCTCAACAAGTTATATAAAAAATTGAAGTAAATAAAAATAGTTCATGTTTGCTACTGAAATGTTTTTTCAATTTAAACTAAATAAAATATTTTAATAATTTTTTTCTCACTAGAAAAGAATAATATTGAACAAAAAATTTAGACTTTTGTATTCATCAAATTGATTGAACTTCAAATTTATTCGCTCTTTTTCTTGAATACTGTTTGACTAATAGCAAAACCTATAAGTATGATTGACAACGTTTGCTATTGTCATTAAATATGAACACTAGTAAGTTTATCTTCGACACATAAATCTTCATAACATTCGACATTTATTTTTCGTCGTAGGTAGACATTTTTCTTCATGTACGAACTACTACCGTACAGTCGTACATAAGCTCAATAACTTGGTTTTATTTCGTCGAGAAAGTTTGTCCTGTTACGTCGGCTGGCTTTCGTATTTTCTTTCGCCTAGATTGCGTCACGAGTACGACGGCACGCGCAAAGGTAATATGAGACTTGTCTCGAAGACTCTTAAGTTTCAGCGAACCCCTATTCAATTCACCCCCCTTGACTGCCCCAAGCAGAGACTTTGATTCAACTTTCATTTACTTTGTGGGCTCTCTCAACAGGAAATATAATTATATAATCGTTACAAGGGGAGCTGGAAAAGCCGAAGAGATTGTTTCGTACGTTCCGGATACGGTCACCAACCTCTCGAGACTGTGCGACGACCTATACTTCCCCTTGTGGTATAGAGAATAATTTAATCCCCTTTGCTGATTGTTCTTCATTTTTTGCCGCATGAATGTTCACTAATTTATCACTAATTATTAATCTGATCTATTTTTATTCACCAATTTCATGTCTATTATATTTTGAAAAATTATACACAAGTCATTTTCTTATAAATTCCATCATAAAGACCATTTCTAATTGTTTATAAAAAATTGAAATCAGAATCAGAATTTGTTTAAATTCCTTTCAGGTCTTTTTCATAGCATTGCAAAATCAAACAAACGTACAGACAATTGTACGTACGTACACCAATTTTTAAACTGTTTAATCTGCTTTGCAATGTTTCAAATTAATGAATTTTAAAAATCAATCCCATTACTATTACTTTCTAATGGAAAGTTAAAAACTGCAATTGGTTGAAGGAAAAAAATTTGCCAAAATAATTTTGGAGATTTTTTCCGGGCGTGCATAAATAAATAATATAATTTACAAAAAAAACTTTATATTATTATTTGATGAAAAGTGATGCAAATAAAAAGTTTGTCAAATAAATTTTCGACTTACAAACTTGAATAATTCTAATTTTCTTAAACTCATGAAAAAATCAAATTTAAATTCACAATTTAAACCGTCCGTGGTAATATTGCAAGATGTACCAACTTTCAACGCGCATTTGTCACGACCAACTTTTCTAATTCATTTCTCTCATAACGTAGATCGCGTGGCATCTCAACACGCGATTGCAACCGTACCTAATATACAAAAAAAGAAGCTTATACTGTGAATCTAGTGTGCGTGACAAAAGTTTCTTCTGGGAAATATATAATAAATGTGCTTTGTCTATACAACGATTGACAGGTAAATTTTATTCAAGCAATATCGGTTTTGTCAGTGACAAACGAAAAAGAGTAAACTAGACAAATCAAGGAAAAAAGTGTATTGAAGGTACGAAAATGGTATGGAGAATATAGAAAAATAAGAGAACAGGAAACAATAGCATGACATATTGCCATGTCATCATCACTAGCATTTAGATGACAGCAAGCCTGGAAGACCAATAGCTATTTTCACCCTGTGTGAATCTCCCCAAACATTTTATTATACTCAGACTTTAGTCTATTGGTTGATCATAAAAAAAAGGATGTGTCATCATTTTATGCTTTGCTAAGACAAGAAAATAAAAAGCCTCATTTATGATGTCTTAACACCCTGTCAATATCACTCATGAAATAGCACGTCTTTTGTCAATTTGTAAACGTCACTATCAGCCATTGTGGTAATTAAAAAACAATATAATTAAATCAATCGCTGAAAATATTGCCAACTTGTTTATATGACAAACTTTTTATAACTATCTAGCAATATTTCATTTGACATGTTTCAATCAATACTGACAGATTAATTGAAATCAAAGATAGATAGGCAAATAGACATCTGTTCCTATCTCAGTTTGCAAAGTCATCCGTTGATCAATTATTTTCTTATTACTTAAACGATGGAAAGTCATAATAGGACCATTACTATTAAGAGTTATAAAGAAGAAAAATTGTTAAAACACAATTTGTCCTTTTAATGAGGCTGCCGAAGGACTTTTTTGCTAGAATGGCTTTGGAAACTCATGATTGTGCTTTGATTTGATCGTTAAAGACAACGATTGTCGTAAATAACTTGAATTGATTCTTCAAACTCTGATAGAAAAATAAAAAACTGTTAAATTTTTTTATTCCTCGCCAGCATGAGTACATGGTAAACCCTGGCTATCATTTTCACAGATTCAGATCTGGATAGATGATTTATTTATTTGATTACACCACTTCCTCATATTGATTCGTATGATTTATCGTGTTTCCTGCTTTGGAAGGATGTTTCTAAATTGACAAAAAATGGAGTATAAATCACGAATAATTTGCCCATGAATGGAGTCAATTGGATGCTACAATAGTCTCGTTACTCCTTCTGCTAGACTGCGGATGATTTTTCAATGAAATTTCATCTCAATAGTTGGATCTTGACTTTTTCCTGGTGTTCAATGAAGGCTCATAGGAAATTTGTAATTATTCAGAGTATGAAAGGTATTCAGTTGAACTGAGTCAGGACATCTAGGTGTATGTTTGAGTTTTATTATTAAATTCAAGTCGTATTACATAGCTTAGGTTGTGCACACATCAGATATCTTTATTTGTAAAGCACATATATTTATATAACGCGACTTGAGTTGTATGAAATACACACACGCAATTCACATGTGTATTCTGTGCACGCTTTGTGTGAACGGCAGGTAATGGTAATTGAAGAGAGTGAGTCGTAGATAGAGTCTAGGAGGCTATACACCGCGGTAGAAATACGTAGATATATATATGGTGGGCGTACGTGTTCTCATATAGAGATCTAGTTGTTGGGTCGATTTGAACTGAAATGACATTGTTCAGTAGACGGGAGGATAATTAACGTTATGAATTTACCGTTGGTCAACAAGTTTGGATACATCTCGGAACTGGTAAATGTATGTTTCGGAAATGATTTAGCAGGTGTATACCACAAAAGCGATACAATGCACATCAGCGGAGAACATGGATATAATTAAAATTGGTAGATAAATCCTTTGTTTGCCATCCATTCATCTCTAAGGTGGAATTATGGTGTGTGTATATAATAAAATATACCGTCTAGTTGCTTCATTTATTTTTCATCTAACTTTGTTAATTGTTTCAAAAAAAAAAAAATACATTTAGCAGTCGAATAATCCTCCATTTGTTTTAAATTAGCATCTGTATGTCAGAATACTTGTGGGTGTTTGCATGTGGAATGAAAAATGACTCTTTGGAGATATTTTATTCAAGGAATTCCAACATGAATAATTGCTGATTCAATTGGAGCAATTGTTGGAAATAATTTTGATTTATAAAAAGCTGGTAACTAAGAAGCAACGTCTTGATAAGCATTGATTATCACTACTCAATTTAATCTCCAACTTTACCTATAACTCAATCATTTCAATTATTCCCAGTGAAATCTAACTTCTGGTAATCCATTTTTCGATAAATCAATCCATGAGAATATTTTTTATTCCACTAAAATCTTATTCTACATACTAATAAGCATTAGAATCATCTCAATAATATAAGGTAAAATATTTCATGTCAATCTTTCATTACATGCAAAATAATAGCAGCGATGATTTACATTAGACTCTACCAAGTTCTGTTCAGCTGATATTAAGTGATGTGGAATAATAGAGTACCAAGTGATATGAGCTACCAAACTTTACGAATGTAATTAAACTGGATAAAGTAAAGCTATTCGTAGCTTTCATCTTCTGGGAAGGAAAGAAATAATCAATATAATAAATCCGACAAATAACGGTAATTTTTATGATATAATTTTCACTACTTTGATTGAACAATTATTTTTAGCACATAAATCTGATCTCGAATCTCTGTCCGATTGATTTTATGAATTTGAAATATCAAATCTCATAATGATGAAATATATTGGAATGATATTCACGTGATAGTAAGTCATCTTCAATTATCGCATTACCAAGTTTAAGATAGAATTTATTGATGAAGCCAGAAAGTGAAAAATAGAATAAGTTGATCGCAAGCATCGACCGAAGATGTCACAAAAGTCCATTCCATAACTTTTCTTAAGTTTTCACGAAAGCCACAGCGTCTCGAGGGATATCGATATAATCTTCCAACGTCACGTAACCTCTGCACTAGAATTTATTCTCTTTCGTACACGTAGCGGACTCCTGTGGATCGAAGTTTCGGCTAAGTTGTGAGAGATGCATCGCTGAGATCTTGCTGTTACTCCACCATATATGCCTCACTATATCTATATACATTCTATATAACTCCTTGTTCTCTACATTTATAGATATATTTTTTATTCCCCATCGGATCCAACAGACCACCAACGTATATCCACTTTGTTGCCAACTACCCGTCCTTCGATCAATTGAATTATTTGCGGTGACAAACTTCCGGAAAACTTCTAGGCCGTTCGAAAATCCTTTCTGCTGTTCTTTTGCAGCTTAATACAAGAATTTTCATCCCTGAAAATATTTTTTAGCCTCATTAGACACCTGAGGCTTAAATTAGACACATTACGAGCCTAAAAATAATCTTGGGTCTGATTTTGGCTTGTCATGGGTCTCGAAAATACTTTTAGTCTTTCTATTTCGAGCACTCAAAATATTTTCAAATTAAAATGAGGCTTCAATCGAGTCCATACTGGGTCTTTTTTTCATCTTAGGCATGTTTTGGGCCTATTTAGTTTTTCCTAGGCTAGAAATACCATTTATTTTCATTTTTTCAGATAATTAGATTTGACTAGTGATTAGTAGAGACTTAATCAACATTCATAACATGTCAGCAACTTTTTGTCTCCTAAGAGACACCAGAAAATCGATTACGTGTTTACTTCCTTTGCATCACATATGGAATACCAATATATCGAAGGGTCTAGGTGAGGTTATATTCTTTCATACTGCGGCAAGGAAAATATCGTGACGGAACAAAAGAACAAGTTATGGATCGATCATGGATGGAATATAATATTTGTAGAGTTAATATATAAGTTGGAATAGGTCATAAATGATACATGGTGACAGAAGAATGGAATTATAAAAATGCATTAGATGTAAGAGTATAATTTTATTTACAAGAGTTGTAAAGTGAGCAACATTTCGGTAATTATTTTGTTACTTCTTTTGAAACAACGCAGTTCAACTCAAATTATAGAGATTGCAGCAAAAAGTGTGGAAAAGGAAAATGTAACGCTGAAGAAAACAAAGAAATCGTATATAACTTGATGCTGTGAAACTTTACCCAAGGACTGGACTGCGGTTTGTCACAGTCATCTAAGCTAGTGCAATTTTCTCCACAGCTTTGGCAATTCATAAGTTTGTACCATTCTGTAAAAAAGAAAGTCTAGACATATCTATATATAAGGGTTCATTGTTCATACATATGAAATGAGAAAACTTGTTTTTACTTACAACTCCATCTTCACAATTACATGAATTTAGAGTCTGGACGAAATGTGAGTAATAAATTTAGACTTCTAATAGGGTGGTAAGGCATGTCTGATATGACGCAGAAATATTAAGTTATTTTATCGCTTTATTTCTCGTGAGTTGAAAACAACAAATTCTGGTTGACGACAAAAGTCAAGCCGTAAAAATAATCCAAAAACCCTTTTTCAGTCGTAAAGATATCGCAGAATTTGTTTCTTCTTTTTCTCAGTCGAATTTTACCTCTGAAACTCCACCACTTGTTTTCTGGATCTTATTTTCCAGTTTATTCGAAACGGAAGGTTGCTATTTCGGATTCGGAACTAGCCCGTATAAGTCCTCGCTTCCCCTCGAGACCAATGTACTTTTCGATAATTGATTCTGTCTTCAGTTTGTGATTCGCTTCTTATAGCGGTCAGTTTATTTTGGCTACGTGTTTTTTTTTCCTCCAGAAGATAACGATCGTTTGTTTTTACTACTTTGCTTCTGTTATTTACTGTGAATTGCCAATGAATTAACGTATTGCGTGAATCTAAACATCTGACATGAATTGGAATAAATTTTTTCCCTCATGCAGGAAACATTATGACGATCAGATCATTTCAATCTAAAAATCGATATTGTAAAAATTTCTATGAAAATTAAACATATTAATAAAAAATATTTTATTCTATCTTTAATGACAATTTCCTGTGAAAATTTAAGTATCAGGGAATAATAATTCTTAGAAATTGATTAAAAATGTTCTATTCAGTGGAATAAAATTAAAGTTAGTCCTGAATATAATGCAATTATTGAATTGAAGCTCAAGATCAATGATTATAATTTCATTCTGGTATCAACAATAATAATCTGTGATGAAATTAACTACAACAGAAAGATTTATATTAAAAAGCTTCAAACATTTGATTATACAGTGAAGCTTTTTGAACTATAAATAATGTTGGACATACAAATTAAAACAGAACACACTTTGCATGCATATTTAATCGTATATATATATATATATATATAAATATAAAAAGATGTATAGGTGTGACGTGTTGCCTATGTAGCAATGAATATTGATAATCGATAATCCCACACACCCCATTGGTCTTTATGTGTCGCGAGCAAGAACACCCTTTTCCACATACCAACCTTTCAAACGCAGAACAGTTTTTGCATCGGATTCAATAGAACGCAATTTTATTCTTTGCAAGCTTTTTACTTATATTTTTTTTTCAATGCCACCTTTCAACACATTGTCGATTGTATAATTTTATAAATTGTTCCAATGTTTTAAAACATATTCCAAATAATTGTATAGTTAAACAACAATCAAGCACACTCAAGTGTCTTTATTATCCTCTAACTTCATAAAAAATAATTCAAAGGAGAGAAAAAAAATTTTTTGTATCCGAAGAAACTATTGATTATCCAAACGAAGTATAACTTGAGCTTAAAGTGATTGTTATTTTCTTTTCTCATCCCTTTATTTCTCATTTTTATTGGATTGTTGACGAAGAATCAGGTTACAAATTATAGCATGAGATGCTTTGTAATTCAATTACTTTCTTTTCATTAGTTTTTCTTTCGTCTTGTCGAGTAAAACGAAATAAAGGTATGTCTTAGGTTACAGCTAATGATGTAATAAAACAAGTATATATCCAAGGATGGAAACATATATATATATATATATTTTATTGATTATTTTTTACATAGGTAGGATGTCAGACCGTTTGGGTGAATTATAATGAAAAATTGTTATTCAATTATACCTCGGTACATCAGTATTATGCATAACAAATAAAAATATGACATGAGATGATTTCTCATATCCATTGTGAGAATAAATAAAACTGATACGTTTGTTTATCGAATGTGCAAAACAACAGAACGTTGAAATTGAATATAGTGATATTTAAACATAAAATACAATTGCAAAATCGTATGGTAAAACGCTTGGAAACGAGAACAAAATACTATTAAAGGTAGAATAAAAGCAAAAAAAAATCACAAAAGCTACGAAAATGAGAGAGAATAGAGGAACAAATGTTAAATGGAAGCATAGGACACCAATTGAATGTCCTAACGAAGTGTAAAACTCCGAGAAATTACGAAAGTTACTTGCTTTCTGTCATTTTTTGTTAGATTATCGTTCACTTATTTGATTTTATTCCTGGATAAATTCTATTTTACTCCATTTTTCCATCTGATGTCAAGTAGGAAATATCTTTCTCTTGGAGAAAAATATTTAACTGCTACTTGAAGAATCATTCTTATTTTTGACTGTTGTGATACCAATTTTAAATGTCTGTCAAGTGTAATAAATTCATGAAACATGTTTATATTTGTTTCTAGTTGTCATATCATCTCTGAGGCTTTGGAAATTATCTAACTTCGATTTTTTGTCATGTTCATTACTGATTCATCTGTTGGGACTGTTTTAGGATGTTAATAAATAATTTAACATTTTTTCATGGACGATTTGTCATGATCAATGACTTCATACATTAGTGTAACTCTAATTAATAACTTAATTATATTATTTACGTGATACTGAACTAAAATTAAAATTTTCTAGTAAAATAAATTCATTTAATATGGGAGAAAAAAAATTTAATTTGTCGTAAAATTAATTGTTGAAAAATATTGATTCAGTTTATAAATTGGAATTTTTTTTTTCGAGATAACTGCGTTTCTTTTCCGAGGAAACTTAATTAAAAAATGTATTCATTACTCGAAAAATATTATTAAAAAAATTTATAAGTTATTAAGTTAAGAATATTTTACAAATTGTCTATTTTAAAAAATTTCATCTCAGTACTCTGGTGATTTCATTAGTTGGAGTGTAGAAAAAATTATAATTTCAGTAATCCACTTAAGTCAATTATCTCTTTCATGATTTCAAGCATCCTACTTAAAACTATCAAGTCATCAAAAAATTTAATTTTAAATTGAAATGTTGAAATTAATGAATCTTAATAATTTTCTCGAATGTAGGTCAATTAATATACTTCTTAGTCGTAGATGAATTTTATTTTATTACATTTTCATATAAATCAATTACAAAGAAAATTACATAAATGTAGAAAATAGTTCTAGGATTTTGAGGAAATAAGAATGATTTTCTTTTTATTTTTTCATAGTATTGACTTTCCAATAGAATCTTTCTTTCACTGATCATTTTTCTTTATTCAAACATTATAGAATGATTTGTTAATAGAGAAGAAAGCTTTGAGTAACTTAGTAAAAAGGAAGAAAAATAAAATGAAAATAAAAGTACTTGGAAAGTTAGAGATGAGCTCAACCTCAATGCATTTCAAGTAAGGGTTTAGGTCTTTGGTATCGCGTGTTTACACTCGTCTTCCGGCAAGCTGAGTTGAAAGCTACTGACCGATAGTGGACATTCCACTTAGCAAAAGACTTGAAGGCTCGGGACTACTCAATATCTAGAGTACTCGAGGTTATTTTTATGGTATTTCCAATTCCTCGAGAACTTTTCTCTTAAACTCATCGATTATTTAATGCATTGAATTGAAGAAAAAAAAGCAAGTTTGAATCAATTTATACAATTTAAATAAATTCTTCTCATAGTCCTTTTTTTTCTCTCTTGATTTTATATAAATAGTACAAAAATCAATGAATTATATCTGTACACAAAGTTTATTTAATCACGACGAGATTAAAACACGCATACATTTCACGCACGCTTTAGCTCTATAACTTGACACCGTGAAGCGGCTAATCAGATAAAGTAAGGAAATAGTTGTGTGACATGTTCCTTTTATTATATTTAATCAATCAACCATTATATGTTGCTTATATAATAATAAATGCTTTCGAAAATTACATAAATTCAGTCGCGTGTAACAGAGTTTGAGCTACAATGTACATTTTTATCTAATATTTTAATTAATATATTTAAATTTACATAAAAGAGACTAAAAAAAACAAAGAAAATAAACAAAAGGGTTGTGAAATACAAAAAACAATTACTGTTGGAGGAAAATTTAAATTAATAAAAAAAAAATTTTTCTCCTTTGAAAATGGTGGAAAAGAAATATTTACTGTTAAACATGTAAAGCAAATTATTACATGAATTTTTTAATTATTTTTCTTTTAGAAATAAACTAGTATATTTACACGATGATAAAAATCATCAGATAAGTGAAAAATAGTCATGAATAAGGATGGGTGGAATTGAAGACAAATATCGATATTCCTCGTCAGTTCTTTTCGATGTATCGAAAAAAGTATTGATGTATCGATATCGAAGTTACAAGTAAGAATTCAATTACTGAAAATAAGATTACTGATGGTTTTTGTTGAATTTTCTAAAATACCTGAAAATCTATATGGAAAATAAATGATCGATATTTCGATACATCGATAAATATCGACCATCCTTCATCATGAAACATGTGAATTTGATAATAATCAATAAATGAAGTTTTTCATGTAAATGTGATGTAATCTGTTGGAGATATAATATAAATTTAGGTGGTGAATAATGGAAATAAATTTCAGGATCTACATCTATTTCTATACACTTATTACTGCTCAGTGAATAACTATTAGCTCTATAACTGCCATGTATATTAGCCTATATTTCTCTAAGTACCTAATAGTACAATATTGAATTCTTCATGCAATTTTGAAGTTTATGAACCAGCGAACACGAAGTCACACTCCATTTCCATTAGTTATGATCTCAACGTTGAAAACAATTTATATCGCCACTCCTCCCCCGTTTTCATATATACCCACATATAAACTCACCTACCAGACATACTTCTCTCTCATGCGACGGTCACACTGTCTAGCACGTGAACTACATGCTCTCACGTGTAACCACCATTGCAACATTTTCATGTACTTCCTGTAGTAGCTCTGACTCATTGTATACATGCAACTTCCTTGAAATTGGATATTGTTACGAATTGTGAGATGAAGGAATATGTAAAGTAGATGGAAGCACGTCAACTGATTTGAGGGTTACTTTGAGGGTGAATAGCAACTGAAGAATGTGGAGAAAAAGACGTTCAAGTTAGCTAAACTATCTAGAGGCTGTATGCTACCTGAAGCAACTCAGTTCAAGTAGAGAACGAGATTGAAAATTCGTTAAAACTCCACTAGTCTCCAGACGATCTTTTCATTTGTTAATGGATTAAAAACTTGACCCAGATTATTATCGATTTATTTTATTTTCTTTTTTGCTGAGAAAAAAAAATCTAATAAAAATTTGGGGTGGGTTCCGATCATATTAAGAAAATTTTAGACTCATTAAAAAAATTTCTGTTTAATTAAAACAAGATTATTAATAATTTTATAAAAAATCATCGAGCACAATGGAAACGTATTATTTCAATGAATCATTTTTGGGATTATTGTAAGTAATTCCAAAAAAAAACATTTCGAGTATTTAAAATTCTAATTTTGTTAATTAAAAAAAATATTACTTGTTTACAATTAATTTTTTTTCCGTGTATGTAATCGATATTTTGTTAAAATAAATCATTTTAATTTTTTCATCAATCATCTAATTAGATTTTTTATTTTCACCGAAAATTAATATCTTGATTAAAGTGACAATTTTAAATGAAAATAATAAATCCAATAAATTCCTAAAAATAGGTCATTGTATACATTTTAATAAAAAATGTACTTTTTAATACCAATATTTTACAAAATACATGACAGCAAAAAATGTCCATTCCATTGTGCTTTTTACCTGCACTGTAATATATGAAATATATGTAGACGAGTAACTTGCAAAAATTTAAGAGAAAATCAACAAGAGGAATATGCAAAATGCAGCAATCCCGTCTTAGATAGTGTAACGGAGCGCGATGAGAAATGTTGATGTGACGGTAGTGGGAGAGTTGGTAGAATGTAGGGACTGGTACCGAGGTCGAGATTGGCAATTTGTTACAGCTCACGAACTCGTGCGAGGTAACTTTTCTTGCAACCCCGGACCATGTTCCATTTCATACGAGGTGTGTACGCCTATGTGGTTACAAACATACCGCCAAAGTGTATACAATGACGGAAAAGAGAATGGAGAGAGAGAGAATAGAATTGTGGGAAAGGGCTTTAAGCATTGAAACACCAAGGACAAAGCATTGGAAAGCGAAATTTATGTGGTAAATTTACGTGTTATGCCACGCACCAGAGCGTAATCGAGAAATGGTGGTTGTGGTTACATAAGTGTTATGTAACGAAGGAGTTGCATTTCATAATTAAGACAAATGAAAATATTAGGGTATGGAGTTGGCTGAAAGTTTGTTTGGTAAAGTGAGCCCTGCCAAAGCTGATCTATTATTTCATGCTATGAAACTAACCCTTAGAGTACTTTGACCTACACTACTTGCTTCTTTTGCTACATTTCTCATTTCTGAACACCGCCAAGTTCTTGGTAAACATTTGCTTCTCCAACCTACGCGCGATACAGTCTCACTAATGCTTCGATCGCATCTGGATTAGTCATGATAACGGTTTTGCTCTTTAGCTTACACTTTATTGGGTTTCATCTACACCTTGATAGCGATATACACACGAAGCCGGATGTACAAGGTGAAGCATAACTTAATGTTATATATTTTATACACTTACACGTGGTTGATAACCGGGAATAGAGAAATAGTCGCGTGAGGGGAAAGTAGTCGGTGAAAATAAAGAGAAAGATACTTTGAGGTGTCGTTAACGTGACAATAAAAAATTTCTTACCCTCCTACGTAATCTTTATTGCCGATCAAAATCCTCCCTATTAAATTCTTTTGTCGTTATACTTCTACCCACTCAATAATACTACGGGTCATAAATATAAGTAGTGCTTTGTGAGGTTGAAGCTATCGAAAGTATTGAAAACCTTTTCGCCAAATTACATAATACAAATTCACCTCAAACAGAATTGAAAAGACAAGGAAAAATATTCATTATATTTTCGTGTTCACTACAGACACTTGAGCAAGGAAAAAAGCAACCTGAGAAAAAACACTTGAGACTTTGTGCGAGGCTACTCCTAGCACTTTTAACTTGGTTACTTTGCAGAGAAGAGTCGGATGAAAATATTTTGATATAGTTTGGTGTTCATCCAGATTCATGAGCGGCATAGGGTTGGTTTTAGCCTTTTAGCGGAAAGTTTGGTGCGGTGGAAAGTGGAAAATTAGGGTAGAGTGTAAAGTAGTAGCATAATGTTTCGATGCGATTCACCAATTTTTAAAATTAAATTCATTTTGATAGAGTGTATATGTGAGACATATTTTTTCCATGCGTTTTTCATTAGTCTCTCGGGAAACGAATGCACGTAAAATACGTTAATATACTCTACGTATTCGTTTATCAGCACACGTTCACCCTCCAACTGTAACTCGGTGCCCGGTTATACTTGTATCAGCTTGTATAAATTACTCGGAGCGCTGACGTGAATTTATGTGCACGATGGCAAAACAGTATTTAATGTTCGTTACGCCAAATGTCTCGTTATGCCAACCGGTCGTGAAATTCATTTCATATTAGTACCCGATGTTGGACAAGGTGTTGATGAATGTGAACAGTAAGAGTTGCTTGTATTTTGGGTAACATATTTGTCATTATTTTCAACAATATATCATTTTTATCTTGCCAAATACCATTACCACATCGAATTAATTTTATTCACATTATGTATAGAGCACCTTTTTTCATACCCACCCTATTTACCATAAAACTTTCTTTGAATTGAACGAGTGCACGTTGTGATTTAGTAGAAAAGATAAACTTCTCTTGCAGGCTTTGAAAATGAATGAAACAGAAGCCCCCGCATACAAGTCGAGCCTAATTATTATTAATGCCGTGATAATTTTACGACAAAATATTTTAAGATTTACGCGAACGCATGAAACAATTTGTTTGTAACTTTGTCGAAAATTTCCTCTGGAATATTAAAATTCATGGATGGTAAAGAAGGAGATTAAAATTTTTTTTACCATACTAAACTAAAAAAATAAAAGCGAAAAAAAGTGTGATATAGGAGTGATTCCAAAAAACAATACTATTATTATTAACGAAAGAAAAAAAAATAAAAAAGCTTGGAATAAGAAATCATGAAGTAATGCCAAACATTGGAGATGGTGATAGATTTAAGAGAAAATACATGCAGCTCATTCCTGTTCCAACATCCTGAGTATCAATGAAATATGGCTACAGATGTAGTAATGCACTTGAAACATAGACTAATTGATGAGTAAAATTAATTAATCAAATATATTATGATGTTTTTCATTAATGTGTTTAGTTATCTTTTGATCTTTGTCAGTTTTTCATAAACGTGTGTTACTACCATAGAATCTATTTTCATCTTTAACTATTCAGCTTTGTCTCAAACTTAACCGTTAAAAAATTAATGAATCATTGATGCCAATCTTCAAAAATTTAATAAATAATTCAGCAATGAGATAACAAGTATTTATTTAAATTTTAATTAATTCTACTGAAACGCATACATATAATTAAAAACATATTGAACTATGTATATACACCAATATTGATATTTGAATATAAAATTAAAGCTAATAATGATACGTATTCATTGTCATTGTAAAAAAAGACGACTAAATATACACAATAGCGTTGCACTTATTCATTCCGGTTGAAGCATGCCAAATTTATCAGTAGAGACCCCTAAATTATTCAATCGCATGTTTACACCAGCGCTATTGAACTCTGACGCGAGTGGTGGCTCAGGTTCGATCCCACATCATTACTTCCGCATTCCCTATGGGACCGGGTAACCGCTGTCATACGGAATATTACAGAAATTCTACGTGGCGTTTCTACGTCTGCCTCATGCCCTCGATGTCTAACCCTCTTGTGTATATACGCCGTCCAATATCATTCGGGTGGAACAGCATACATGGTCACGGCCTAGTCCTCTCTCCCATTTCGTATTGTGACCTAACACGTTAGTATTCTGATATTGGTTCTGTTACCGCTGCGGAAATTGTATTGATGATGCTAATTAGAACGGTTCGTTTGATAATGAGAGAAATCTATCTGAACACACATTTCTCGCTTGTTTGAAAATAAAATTACTATCATGTAAAGATTAAGGTCAAGTTATTGCCATTGCTGAAGGGTTTTTGATAAACCATTGGCATGATTTGGACAATAATACTGGCTTACAGAGAATCAATAGCTAGATATTTGATAGTTGAAGGATTTTATTTTAAAGTCAAGTATCAAGAAATATTTTTTCCAATAATAAATATTGTACAATAATAAAACAAATAGAGAAAAATTTTTACAAACATTTTTTTTGTTGGCAAATTATGCAAATTAACTGAAAAATCATTTAAAATTTTTTTTAGCACGACAAATGAGTTGTTCTTTGTTCGCTACCTGGGATGATAGATTTATTTTCTGACACGCTGTCAACAATTTTGAATTTCACAACATGAAAGTATGTTTAACTTTTTCTCTTGTGATGCAGATGATTTAGTGTTTAATGAAACAGAGTTTAGTGATGGTAAGTTCTCTCATGTTAGCTAAATAACTTAATAGTAATCGACTATTTCCTTCAAAATTTCCACATCGCATTCTAGTGTTGCAAAATTCATCTATTCATTCTGATGGAATAGGATAATAGGAGAAGAAACGTAGAAGCTATGTAGAAGAATGTTACGCTGTCGAGAAGTATAGCAAACTGTGGTGTGGGTTAACAGCAATTTTATGAGGTGAGTACATAGGAAGGAAAGTGGGATATTGCAATGGGTGACCTTATTTTTCAAATATTCCAGTGGTAATTGTTTTGCTCTATCTTGAGCAAGTTTTATCGTTTTTTTCAATTGTTATTTACTCAACATTGAATCGAGAATATTAACCAATGAATAAATTTATTTTATTGACTCAGCTTCAATTATTGTTCAATTGTACATGCCAACTACGAATTATTGATAAAATGTTATTTCCTTTATTGCATATAATATTTAATTATAATTGGAAAATATCTTTGATATTGTATATGCGATAAGAAAATAGTTTCCTGATATTGGTTTATGATAGTCAGGAAATGACGACCGTAAAAAGAATACTAAAAACTGGTAATAAACGAAATGATGACTTTTAGAGGTTCAATAATATTTTTTTTAAGACACATAATTATGATACTTGTAATAAAAAAAAATTGTAAGCTGAGTTGTAACAAAAAAAAAATAGTTTTAGTGAGAGTTTATTTTTTTCAAAGACTGTTCAGTTAAAATTAATAAAAAAAATATTTGTAACAAGATGAGAATGAAAAAATTTCAAACAAAAGGTAATAAACACAAAGTATGACGTATTTTCATTTATCTGTTCATTAAATTATGCGAAAAAGTTTAAAGAAACCGGTAGAATAAATCGACTTCTGACATTTAATACTCTCACGATTAAACACAAAGTAGCGTAGTTATGGAACAAAAAAATGGTAATGTACCAACTAGGACTGGTTACTTTAGCTTTTTTAAATTTAACACAGCAAACTAAAAAGTAGGATAAAAAAATAATAAAGAGGGTGGTAAAAACAAAAGTGTCTACTTTCAAGCTATTTTTATCTAAACTACTTGGATTTTCTCGATTCAGCGCAATGGTTAGACTAGAGATTCACTGTATATATATATATATAGAAAGAAAGAAAATAAAAAGATAGTTAGTATGAGGAGACATTAGTGGTGGCAACTGGGGCAATCCAACTCTCTTTTACTCCCCTTGTTCTTCTTGTTCTTCTCCAAGTCATTTCTGCACTGCTCCCATACCACAGTTCGTGCACAAAACCCTTACTATTTCAACTCAATGGCAATCAATAGTGGAATGCAGGAACACCTGCTGAGTAGACAAAAAAAGATAATATCAATTAGCCCCATTAATTTCCATTTTATTGAAACTAGTTTAGATATTATTCAGAGTGAAGAGTCTTGGCATTTATTTGGTCAGCCGCGCAAGTAGTAAAACCAATGTACAGACCGACCAAGGTATAAACGTATACTTATTGGGATCAATGTGAAGGCAAGCATGATCGTTACAAATGTTCCATTAAATGCTTGAGAATATTCAGTGAATGCAATGAAAATATATTTCTGTCTCTCTTAGCATGCTTTCAATCGACCACTTATTATTCAACTCTTGTGCGGAAATAAAATCGCTTGAGCTTTTAAGCGCATTTCGACAAGCACTACCACGAATTCCATGGGATGGAATTCGGATAGGAGATCAACGCAGGTGAGCACGTCGCTGAGAGTAGATAAACAATGAATCGACCTGTTGGCAATGTGCTTTCGATCCATTAGTTACGAAACGTCAATGCACAATTTTGAATATTGACAGGAAATTCTACCGCTGCGTTGTGGCATTTGTATATACGAAACATTGTTGCTATTTTTATTCCAACGATCGTCGATATTTTTACGTATTAAGCAAAGCTTTTAACTCTTGCACATTGCAACCTTTATTTTATACTCGTGCATGTCATTATTATGGTAGTTTGGTATTGACAGGCTCACAGTTGACAACCGTTTTTTTAATTGATCTGGAAGATCATATTTCTACAAATTAAAAGGAAAAAAGGAGATTTTTTATTACATTGTTTAAGAAAAATAATTACTTGAGTTCTTATTCAATTACTATCTTTATTCAATTTCACCGGAAACTGATGATTTATTAACAATCGTAACAGTTGACCCATAGTAAAAAACATCCTGATACTAAAAATAGTCTGAAATATATTTCAGTTAAATTCCAACATGATTCACCACACAGTTTTTTTGAAATTTCTGTTTTGACATTTTAACTGAACGTCTGTCTTTATTTCTCCACCACATTTGCTAGGAAAAAATAGCTGCAATTCTAATCAAAGCAATTTATGTAAATTTTATTTTTTATTAATAGCTATTGCGTTCAACTTATAAATTATCATTACAAATTATACACTCATACTATATAGAAAGTTATTTGATAGATTTTCAAAAATAAAAAAAAAATCATTGTTATTTCAACTACCAATATATGGATACCAAACAACTTTACAACAGGAGTATTTTTTTTCTATTCATAGATAAAATAATAATAAAACAGCACATAAAATACTCGATGCTCTAATCTGTTATCAGAACATTCAATTCAGTTTTTCAATTGAATAACTCTGTAGAATAATTATATTAGAATTCATCAAGAGTTTATATCAAATCATGAAATAAAACAATTAAAAGCAACGATTGCTAGAGTGAGTTTTAACATTAATGAAGCTTACTTTATTATATAAAAGCTTTATCTATATAGTGTGGAGTATTTAAACGAGAGGAGATGATAAAAAGAAAATTGAGAGTTATATGTATGATTATATCGACCATGGTACATCTATATGTTAGATAAGTCATGGGATATGAGAACTGTGTTAATTAGTAGTCAGCACGCTATCGCCTAGCCTACTCTAGTGATACATCCGGTAGTAGTCATGTACAAGCTTTATATGTTTTATTAAAGGAAGTCATCTCGATAAAATAAAAAGGTCTTTTCTCTTTTAACCAGATAAAAGTTTTCTCTCACACTCTAAAAAATAATAGTTCAGTCCCATAGTTGGATTTACAATCCTGTATTAATATCTCATTTGACAAAAATAGTTGAGTCCTTTTCGAACTATTAATAGTAAATCCAACTATATATTTCTCTCAGTGCAGTGGAATATCGTACGTATAGATTTTCAATAATCTATATTTCATGAAATTTACAGATCATAAAATATTTTAATAATTCACTTCATAATATGCATAACATCCTTTTTACTTTATAACCCCTGTCGAGAAGATTAAAATTTCATTCCTAGACTGATTGTTAATTTTAATCTATTGAGATGAAATTGTAATAAAATCAATAATGGGAAGATGATTTTTACTTATTAAAATTTATTTAAATATTTAATTCATTTCTCTACATGACTTATCATTGCCTATAGTCAATGCTATACTTTTAATGCATTTTTAAGTGTGTAAGGAATCCAATTTGTTTATTAAAATATTTTCTATTTATTGTATTTAAAAAATTTAAATCTGCACCTGATGACATTTGATTTCAATAAAGATAGAAATTAACGACTCAGATATTCATACTGTTGAAAACCTCAAATTTCAAATAGTTTATTACAAAGTAATAATGTGATTATTAATACTTTGTAATAATTGAATCACTGTTTCATTAGAATGCCTCTGTATTGTAGATAGCTTTGTACCTCCAAGATATTCTGGCTTATTTCTAGATGTATTACAGGAATGTAGTTGTATATTAAATGCAAATTATGCAACCTATATTGTATTCCTACATTAAAATTTTCATATTTATGTAGTAAATTGTTTTCTATGATGCTTGAAAAAGTAATAACTTCATTCCTTAATGTATAAAAATTATTTTAGTTGAGAAGAAAAATGGTTTGGATTCTTTTTTTTTATTGCACAGAGGTTAGGCAGGTGAATTATTTGAGTATATTGATGCAAAGCAGCAACAATTTAGTAGGAAACAAATAAAAGATATTTGGTCATTTCAAATGAAATATTTTCTTGAAGTATTTCGATTGCAATAAATTTACGTAAAAAAAATTATTTAATTTCAAAAAGCCCTGAGTCTTTTGTTAATAACAAATAATTAATAATAAATAATTTAATAAATAAAATAATGAAAAAATTATTTTTTTTTTAAATATTCATATAAAATAAAAAAATTTTTGCATTGTTCTTAATTTTTGAAAGCCATTGAAAGAGAAATGTTGAAGTACATTGAAGTGAGGTAACAATTAAGTAAAGAAATAATGCAAAAAATTTAAAGTAATCTTTCCATTATTTAGAATTACATAAAAGCAGTAGAATTTTGAAGCATTTGTCTGAGCTTTAACAGCGACAATATCCTAACATAAAGTGCACTTTTAACTGCTTACATTTTTTTTACCAACTACTGCTTGATGGGAGAATAAAAGAAAAAGCTTCCGTGTGATTAACTGTAGCGTGCAAATGGACACACTGAAATAAGAATCAGGACAGTGAATCATTGGCAAATAGGTCAGCGTGCCATTGATTTTTCTTTGTCCTCTAGTCACTACTTTTTATCTTCCAGTCATAATAATGGGTGAAATACAAAATATGAACCGCCCTTTTTGCCATACTCTTGTTATCGTCTTATTGCTAAAGTACTTTTTCAATTCAAGGTACACTCGCGTGGCAGTCTTCAGAGTCGTATAATACAGTGTCTATACAATTCTCTACAGCACAATAACGCGTGCACGAAACACGACACAAAGTGCTAGAAGCAGCGAGTCCTTTGAAACTTGGAAATACATATACATACGTAGAATATATGTAAAGAGCAGCTCCATAGTTGTGGCAAGAAGAGAAGTAAAGAGAAAATACGAAGAATGAGCACAAGGAGACACGCACGCGCAAACTTTATCTATTATTCTCTTAATTAAATGAAAGTAACTGCTATGCTATTGTGCTAATATGTGTTTCTGATAATAGCTGTGGAATTATAACAACAACAAAACAATATAAATCTGTTGTTTATTATGATGGCTAATTGGATATTTATTCTTCAACGTTGAATTCATTGATAAAGTCATTCTGAAAGTTTGTGACTTATTGCACATGGCAACATGTGTAATTAAAATTCGACATTCATACAAGACCTTTGCTGTATCTATGTATTTCAAAACATTCCATTTTGTACAATTATTTTTGTGAAAAGGCTCCTTCTTACTTTGTGTACTGTAATATGTATCAAACTCGGATAAATAATTATAAAGTTGTTGATGGTATAGTTCTAACAACACATTGGAGTATCTGTCAATAATTTCACGTGAGGTGGTACTCTATTGTATTTGAAAGTTCACTCATTTTGGAAGAGTAAAATTAATTAATTAATCAAGACGAAATTTTACTTTATGAGTGTGAGTTTTTTTTTTGTTAATAATATATTAATATCTCTCATTTTTCTAAGATTTTTTGTTTTGGAAAATAATTATTTGGTACACTGAAGAAAAAAATAATTGGGAACAAGTAATATTTTTTTCAATTAATGAAATTGAAATTTTAGATAGTCGTAATGAAATGTTTTTTTGGAAAAGAGATATTTTTATAGATCTAGTTTTGAAGGTTACTAAAAATAATTTATTAAAAAAAAACATTTTTATTGTTCTTGATTATTTTAAATAGAATTATCTTTCGTATTGATTTATTTTAATGTTTAATTTTTTTTCTTAAGGTCCATAGTGTTTCAGAAAGTGAGGATTAATTAAATGTCACTTGTCTTTAAAATTATTATAATCTTCAATCAAATATCAAAATACGTTTTTAAAATTCAATAAAATATTTTATTGCGAATATTTTGAATTATTTTCATTAATAAAATAAACTTTTTTTTGTATAACAAAAATTTTTTTCTCAGTGTAGATATGATTTTTATTCAAATAAACAAAACTTACAAAAAGCTGTTTAAAGCGATCATCAAAATTACGTAGGGATTATATAAAAGAAGATTATATGAAGAATTTGCATATGCAGAGTTTCTTTTCTAATTTCCTGAAGACTATATAACTTCCCGAATATTTTAAAGAAATCTTGATCTTTATTAAGTTTAATAAAAATTCTTTCTTCTTGATAACTTTTATACTTGAATTTTCATAATGTTGGGTTTACATAATATATATTTATCTTGTGATTTAATTCCACTATTTGCAATCTGATTTAATGTTTAACACGGAACACAGGAGATTACATCTTACAATGCATCAACTTAACGTGATTATACAAAAGTAACAATAAATATTCTTAATTTGTTTTCATTTAATCTATCTCTAATTTCATTATCTAACTCAAGTACATTTATTGATAAACAATTATTGCATTTATTATAAGACATTAATAATTTACACAAACGTTTCTAAAAGTTGTACATAGAGTTCGAAAGAAAGAGACAGTAAAAAGTTTACTAATATAACAAGGAAATTCTTGTTATGTTTTGTTACTGATGTTCAATTATTGATATTTTTAAGTACTGTGAAATAGTTTAACTACTATTTATTTTTATTTCTTTTCAAACTCTAGAAAATAACGAAACTCTTAAAGTCTGGAAGGAAAAAACACTCACATTATAAAGATCTATAATTGCTCTCAATAATTTCTTTAATTTTTAAAATTTATTGATAACACTTTTATCGTTGAATAAAAGAATCTATTATTGACGAATTATATTAAAAGCTTAGCGCAACAAAGAACGTCGATTGGTTTGGTCTTTAAATTTTAATGGTTAAAATTCATTGTGAAAAATAAGAATTGAATTAGAATGAAGGATAGGAAAAATGAGAAGAGGAAAAAATAGTTGAAAAAATGTTGGGCGTTAACGAGGACGCGTCATTGAAGTAAGATGTGATTATCGATGATGGACGATATCTGAGTGATTGTGCCAGGTGGAGACGAAGTCGTTTAGACATAATTGCAGTTAAAGACTAATGACGTTACTCGTTTCTAGAGAAAAATTGCACATAGATAAGATAAAAAAAAAAGGGATGTTCCATATCGCGTGACGAACAGCTCGCAATGATTGCGATTGAGCGCGAACAATCGACGACTTTACCAACTTGAGGTATGACTGGTGTTCATGAATACACCGCAAAAAAGGTTGTAATAATGACAGGCTTCACAGAAGTTCTCTTGTTTGAAATATGATATCAATAGACATAAAAAATAATCGAGCAAAACTGTTGACGTGGTGGATGTAGGTGTTTTAAAGATGTTACTGAGTATTCTGTTTGGTGAATAAAAGAGAGTAAAAAAAAAAGCCATTTCCCAAGACAAATGAAGGGATAAAGGTTGTAAGCTTCGAAAAATGATAGAAAGTAAGCATTCGTTCTTTAGAGGAAAATATGGATTTCAATTTCAGAGTCTAAGTGTATAGATGGTATTGTATGTTTTCATGTTGGCTTCTGTCTTATTCGCTGCAAAGTTAATCTTTGCAAACGCTTTGGGAACACGTGGAAAATATTCATGAGATTTCAACGGTGGTGATATTCGATATATTTATGTATTTATATATATCGATAAATCTCGTCAATATGTAGTCTTTGGTTTGTGTTATATACTTTTGAATATCTCAAAGGAATTGTACCCTTTCAATCGAAAAGTCTATTTCGATCGTCTGGGGAAGTGAAGTTGAGTAGGAACAAGAAGATAAGTATAATGAAAATTTATACATAGTTTCTGTAGAATCCTCTGAGGGTTGTATCCAATCAATTGCTTCAATCACATTATGCTTTTTTCTCTAGAGGGTTACATAATTCCATGATGTTTACTTTGATAAAATTGCTGCGTCACAACAACGATCGATCATTCAATGTAGTCATTCGTTATGTTTATTCTTAGTATGTTGAGGGATATTAACGTTTACTGAAGAACGTTCTTGAGTCATAGATCAATCAAGTGTCAATGTTATTAAACTAAGTAACAGATTCTATTTATTCTACAACATGAAAGCTCAACTCAATTTGACCATCCGGTTTGTCACTAGACTACTTAACGCTAAAACTTGCTAACTTTAAATTGACATCGTGACTCAAGAGTCGACACTTGGGTGATCGTCTATTAGATCAACCATGCTGATGACTGTTGGTTATAAACATACGACACCCTAAAGATTTTCTATCACACTTTACAAACAACCGTTTCTTCATTGGATCAAGAGTTGCAAACTTCTCTGAACCTGAGTTGAGAAATCAATTTTTATCATGACTCGAAATTAAATAAAAATCAGATTTAAGACATGATGAAATTATTTTATAGCATTTAATATTGGGTGATGTCATAAATTATTAAAAAGACAAGTAAGAGATTGTTGCATAATATTTAAAGTAATAAATGAATTATTATTTAATTCTTAAAATAAATTCAATGATTATTAATAAATTTTTAAATCTATTTCTTGATGTTATATTTTAAATTAAGAATGCATGAGCGCGTAGTAGTGGCACATAACGTGATAATTGTAAACACTTCGAAAGTTTTATTATTAAATCTTTGAGCTTGATAATTATTCATAACAGAAATGCTTGTCATTTCATTCAAACATATTAATTAATTTATCGACCGTCAATTAATAAATTCCGGTATGGAAATTAATTTCTTTCTAGCGACAAATAGCAGAAAATTTGGTTCAACTATTTGTTGGTAATGAAATTTATTACTGAAATAATTCATATTTAAATATTCAAGCTACCACTAAATTATATCCACCTCTATCAGATACACCCACACATGAAAATTCTTCCTAATGTTAACAGTAAAATTTAACCATTTTTGTCCTGAATTTTTTCCCACCACCATTTCATCTACGTCTTGATCTTCCAGTAACTCTAAAGTTATGTTTATTTCGAAAGATATAAATGTGACATTTATATTTATGCCATCCTCCAACAAACCCCTTTACTTTTTCTCAGTACTCTTTTGTTTCTTGCCATTCGTAGTTGAAGGCACTGCCCTCCATTCACTTTAGCGCGCAAATGTGCATGAGAAAATAACGAAACATGCAGTGGAAAAGCAGCTGAGAATAACGCCGTATAAAAAAGTGAATATATGAATATGAGTAATGTAAAAATTATGAGTTTTTGCCAACAGCATAAGAAATCAGATGATGCAAAATTTTTTTCCATCTGTATACTACAATCGCTAGATTTCAGGTGAAACATCTAATAATTTATTAACCCTGCAGAAGAAAAAAACTTCAACACGGAAGCTACTTTTTACATAGCTACTTTTTAAATAACTCCAATAGGAGAAAAATTTTTTCAAACTCCAAATAGACCGTCTAAAAAATAGTTATCCTGAAAGCTCTATAAATATTTTCAAAAAAATGTTTTCTCCCATTTCAGCTTGTTGATATTCTCAGCTTGACTATGTGCGATTTTTCGTTTATATAAAATTTTATTTCTCCCATTGTTATACGTTTATTTATTTTTTTTTTCCTTTTTTTAAAAAAAAAAACACTTATGAGTTTGACAATATGCACTTCTATAGAAATGAATAATAGACTCTCTTCACTGCTATAAATATTTACGATGAATCTCTAAAAAGTTGTTATTATAGTGTGAATAATAGTATTATAACTATTTATCATGAAACATAAAATCGTTTCTTAGTTGTTATTATAACCTTAGTGTTGGAAACAAAAAACATAAAATCAATGGAAAGTATTAACTTATTACACGGTCGAATAATACATTCATTTCGTCACAATTTGAATGTTAATTGTTTCTTGAAAAAGAATCATAGACATAATGATCATGTCGTGATAGAATATAAAATGAGAACGAACTAGTAAAAATAGTATTTAGCTTATTTGCAATACTTATAATTCACACGCCATTCGTTGCACATGCGAATTGGTATATCTCAGTAGTTAAAGCCAAGTCGGCCGAAAGTGTCACGTGTAAGTGATGTATATGTGTTATAAATACTGCTGCTCAACAGTATACCGTAAATGCAAGCGACGTCGAAAGAGTTTATGAACTAAATTCATCGTTAGACTCTCTAGTGTGAATGAAAATAAAAATGCCCCTGGTGTAGGCTATTTTGTCTTGTTTCAATTACAGCTATAATTTTCCTTTCAGCACATCTCTTGCAGCTTTACGTTAGCTACGATATCAGACCAATAGAGGGAAAAAAATTGCTTGCAAATAAAAATGTATATACACAATGGCAATGATATGACACAAAAACAAGATGGAAAAAACAAACGGTTCTGGTTTTGATTTTATAGTTACATAAATTTGTTTTTGTGAAATGACAAAAGTTTATTCACAAACAGAAAAATTTTTTTTATTCCAATTATTGTCTTTTATTGTTTTAAACACAAATAACTTTAAATGCACTCTGTTATTTATTATTGTTTGCTGAATTTTCAAATTGAAAATAACCTTTTTTCCAAATGTTTTTTTCATTACAGAAAAAACCATTGTTTATTTTTAATGAATTACAAAGAAAAAAAAAAAAATTTTATTTTTATTAGTTTAATCTTTTCTTGTTATTCATTAACAGTTTGCGATTAATTATGTCACTTGTTTGGCAATATATTTTTTATGGCTGAAAAAATAAATAAAAATTAGACATTTTAATACTTTACAAACCAATAAATTTATTGTTTTGGATTTTTTAGAATTATCTATAAATTCTCTTTCAATAGTTTATTATTTGCTGCACCTGTTGTCCACGTAATTAAATCTATCAATATATACGATGGTCTTTAAAAATATTATAGTTTTCCAATTAATATCATTAAAAAAAAAAAAAAAATTGAAGAATGAAATTAAAAAAAAAAAGATGTATTGCTTATAAAATTTATTGTCACAATATCAGAAAATTTTGATAAAAGTTTCCTTTTTCTATTTATGATTGTAAAATAATAACAACAATAAAATGAAATCTCTAATGTGTAAAATCGGTTATTAAGAGTATATTAACTGAGTTGGAAGGCCTAAGCCAAACATTGCTAAATATAGACGCTATTCTAATGTCCGAGGATTCATAAGCCTTAAATGTGGTATTAAAGAGACTTTACTACCCGGCAAACTGTAACACCATTTAAACCACGGACGGTAGAGTGAATAAATATCGGGAGTTTGAAGCTTCCTGCTATGATTGGGACGACGTGAGTCTAGTTTAATACATCAGTTAGAGTTTGAGTGTCGTCGATGAAATGGAAAGTACTTGAGTTTGAGTTTCCACATAAATTAAATAGCTTAAATTATTTCCTTTACCAAGTTTTCTAAACTTTATTTTTAAATTAAAAAATAAAAAAAAAAATTAGTAAAAAAAAATATTGCTTTTATTATGAGTGTAGTGTCATTATAATTTTCACTAGAGTTTTGAATTTATATTTTTCTCTAATATTTAGCGGTATAACTAATGGGTAATAAATTCTAAAAAAAATATAAAAATGTGGAATAACTTTTTTAGAGGAGTTGACATTAATTTATGAATTCAAATGAATGTAAATAAGGTCCACCTTTAAGAGTTTAATATTTTTCAATAGACAAGACATTAATGCCTCTAGGTTTCCATCATGTTCTGCATTCAGTGAGTATAAAACCACAACATTTCTTCATCTCCGCAAATTGCAAGAGATTGCACGATAATATTGACACTACATAAATATTTACTTTGCTTGACAGACAAATGAAATGATATAATGGTTGACTTAGCTGAGTTTATCATTACTAAAATATCTCTGAATCACCTGTTTACAAAAATTACCATAAGAAATAGGGTAATTATGGATGTCAGATTAATCATGAATACAATTTATTTAGTTCTAAAATTCATCGATTGTAGTTTGATGTTTTTTTTTTGTATTTATTCTAGATAACTTGAGAATTAAATTCATATATTCCGAGGAACTTTTTTTTCCTGGCGACCTTATCACAACTTCTGATGGCGTCCGTCCAGTAAAACTTTTTTAAATAGACTCATGAAGACCGGTGGAATATATTAAATCTTTTTTTTAATAATTATCATCATTATTTGTTCGTAGAAAGAAATTTTTTGTTTACTTAAACATGTTTAACTCAGGTCAAAGAAGTATTTTTAATTACATAGCAATTTTTTTATCTAAAACAATACTGAATATTACAAATTTTTTCGAGTGTTTTAATAAAGTTTTCATTTATTTACAGTCCTTTTAGTTCTGCTTTTATATGTGTTTGAAAAATGTGGTAGTTATTTCATGTGGAAAAATAGAACTTGAAAAATGATTTAATACTAGGGATATAAAAATATTTTGTGCATCCGATTATGTGTCATATTCGTGTCATAATAAACCGCGATATAATACTGTGTGAAAAAATATGTTGTGATAAAAATTATTTGTACATCCTAATCAATGATGTACTTTAATGTTGAATAAAAATTCATGATTGACTGTAAGTTTGAATACATGTGATAGGAATTTCTTTTTAATAGAATATTTTTTCAGTGAAATATTTTTTGTCACAAGATATTCAGATGTAATATGACATCATTTATTTTAAATAAGGAGTTTATGGATCTATTAATCAAAAATTGGATTGTATATTATAGATGTCTGTGATGGAGAAACGATGAAATATTGCTCCGTAAAAAGTGATTGAGTTACTTTTTATATCCTTATAAAATGACATAAAAATATTCAACAGAAATTATTTAAAAAAAAAAGGATAAAATTCACCGACCAAAAAATATTGCAATCTAGAATATTTCAAACGCCTTTACAGTCAACTATGTATATTTTTATTTGTCATTTTTTCTAGATTGTTGACTCTTTTACACAGTCCAGTAGAGTTTTGTTTTTATTCGAAATAATATTCACGTGTCATGACATTTTAAATTTAACAGATTGTTTCTATATTTATTGCATTGTGGTTCCATTTACACGACAATTGGTTTAAAAATAATGCTGACATCTCATTTATTTAATTCCAGGTATCGTTAAAAAAGCAGACAGAAACCTCATCTACATTAACCAGTAAGTGAGGCGAGATACACAAAAAAGAAAAATCAGAGTAGTAAACCTTGAGTGCTTGATTTGCATTTTCTTGTATCGAAAAAATTTCAAGAAGCTTTCCTGAGGAATATGTTTATACATAAAGCATGGGCAATTAAGTAATCGACCTTGTAGTAACAGTTATTTAAGAGAGGATGATTATTCAAGTAATATCGTCAAGAAAAAAGTTGAATTAAAACAAAAATGAAAATTTGTTCAGTGAAGTATGCACCTTTCAATTTCGCATATTGATCGAAATAGTTTTTGTATAGCTATAAGATATTTGTTAGACAATGGGTTGTGGTTTTAATATAAATTTTGACTGAAATAAAGTTCTGCTTTTAAAGTTTAAGAGCAAGTTTCATCGTTCGTTTATTTACCATCGAGTCACTGAAGTCTTAGGTCAATATATATGACCCAAGCTCTCGACTTCTATCGTTCCCTCGAGCTGCATCTTGATGTACCGACGAGCTGGAATTTCTCGAGACTAGAAAATTTCCGAGTAAACGCTTTTTTTTCTCCCTCGCTACATCACTCTACTTTCGTTTGAGGAATATTTCTCGTCGCTTCACTTGGATTCGTCCACACTCCTTTTTTGTACAAATCCAATATAAGCTGACATGATACTTAAAGTCTAGATGAGCGAAAAAATTATAATATTTTTGAATAAAATATCAAGCATTATCGATCTGATCTTCATTGTGTCAGAAGTTCAGACATCAAGTAGAAGCAGGTGAGTGTCGAGAGAGAGGAAAACGCCATCGACAGGAAAGAAGAAAAAAATAACTTCAGAATATGCTGCATCAACATTATACTGTTTTCGAGTAGCTTCCAGCATTCAGACTCCGTTACTATCTTCATATCTCGGTATATACGATATTCCAAGAAGGTGATTTATTAAAAAAAATTCTCCTTTGTTTCAAAGTAAAACTTTATGTTTCAGAAACTTTAAATTTATCAAAGTATGTGAATTTGAACATAATTTGAAATGAAATATTTAAATTGAAACTGAGTTTATTTACCATTGATATCTTGAGACAATATTTGAACTAGAAGCGAGCAAATATCTATATTTAAAAGTAGGTCAATGCGTTAAATACGTGAATCGATTGGTGATGCCTCAGGCGGATCCCACGTTGAGATGTACTACTCGGGTCACGCGCCGTAGATACTACCCAGTCGGGAACACGCAACTTACCTTTTCAGTTTCTTTTCTCTCCCAACTCTCATTTACTTCACTTGTGTTTTTCTTCCCTTCCTTCCTCCAACTCTCATGTATTAAATAAAGATTATTTTCAATATTTGTTTTATTCCATGAAAATATAAATTTCATTCACGATGGATTTACTCCCGAGTTCGAAATTTACAATTCAATTTTCTATTAATATTCCGGAATTATCGACGTGCTATGTAATAGCTTATTGAAGGTATAATACTCAAGATTTAAATATTAGAATTGATTATTTATAGAAAAAGTTAATCGATTGAATAATAAACTCACGTTTTTATCTTTAATTAAAAATTATGTTATTCAACATAAATTATTTGAAGGATAAAAAACATTAGTTGTGATTCTTTGATTAAATTTCCTGCTTCGTTAATTAAAAAATGTTTAACTCAATTTAATTATTTTATAAAATTTTTAAATTATCTTTTACCCGTTTTTTTCCAAAGGATTCTGTTATCGTGATTTCATTGCATATCTACGTGCAGTACAAACTCTTGGTTGCAACCGTGTATTTTTATCTCTAGTAAATTTTTGAAGAAAAAGATGAAATTTCGGCAACAGACTTCAACGTGAATTTACATTGAAAAATATTCTCAAGTGAAACATCCAAATAGATTATTTGCTAAAGAGTCAACATATCGGAGAGAATTTCTGTTGTGAAAAGTAAGAAACTCGTCATGTCGATGAGACTTACGTGTGGCTTTAAAGGCAATTCCATTAAGCGACCTTGCAATGGCTGTAACGCAATGGCACGAAGGTGAACGTGATGCGAATTCTTTTGCAAACGACACGGAAATTGAAATAACGGGATACGTGGACATTCGAGGCAGTTTATCGATATTTCGGGGTGAATGGTTTCGAAGCCGCTGATTGTGTATTACGTAGTTGAAAGTTTCTGTGTATAAAAGAGAACTACAAAATTTTCTTACCCGACTTTCACAGACACAAAGCAAAAAAAAAAGATGTACTTGCAACAATCATTTGTGATGTATTTGAAAGAATTGGTTGATAAAAAATTTAAACGAAGAATATAAAAAAAACGCATCAATAGTGCACGTACTAGAACATCCAAGGACATTTTTAGAATGCTATCAGACCGAATACAACAGACGAATGGTCATTTTTATGCATGCATTCATCTGCAGCTTTCCACAAACAAATATAAACACACCTATATGCATGCATATAGATAACGTATATCTATATATATATATCTATAGACTAGTTTGTACTCCAGCATCGTACCAGCTTGCACGACGTTGGATACCATCGATAAATATTTACCAATTGGTCCACTGGGACTCTTTCAGAAAATACAAAGTTAGAATATCCTTCGGGGAATTGACTTAGTATTCATTTGATGATTTTTTTTATGTCATCAACTTTTCATATTTTTTGTAGACTAAATTGAACCATTTTCATCAAACTATTGGTTAATCTCGCTCTAGAGGTATTTAGAAATTTCTATACCCAGTGGTATTTGTCATGTACAGGTTGGAACATTCAGAAATTGAATATGTATAATGCAGATAAAATTTCATAGTGAAATTTATGAGAAATTGCGTAGTCATGTTGTGTATGTTTGATTCTCGTGCCAGGTAGCATTTTGAAGATGTGATGTTTGTGATACACAATTAATTTATTTGCACGAAGTAATCCATTGGTTGTGTACACTGCATGACTGTAAGTACAGATTATGCGACAACTACAGAAGTTTTTTAATTAAAAAATAATTATTATTAGTTGCATAACTGTGACAGGCGGCTTCAAAGACTTGTTTACGGCAAGAGAAGAATAGAATAGTCTGGAGAGTTCTAGCCCATCTCTGCAATCACAGCCAAACCTAATTGTAGATTTTGTGCGCTATTTTTTCATCCATTATATATTTTGTTAATTTCCTTATTTGTGCATTAAAAGGTTTGTATTCTATTATTCGATCACATATGATCAATCAATAGGTTGATGTATACTTACGTCGAATGTTGCTGTATCTAGAAAGTATCTATTTAAAAAATAGTAGAAATTAAGTATCCCTTTTAAGAATTATCCGACAGTTTTTGATGATTTTAAAAATTATTCTGTACAAGTTTGAACAGAATCGAGGGTTTACAAGCTGAGGAATAGAACCTCCAGTCCCACGAATCAACCTTTCTTTAAATTAATTGTTCAACTAAGTAGGAAAGATTAATTTTTTACCTTTCCGTATAATAAAATTTCGTTCCCCAAAGGTTCCCCGACATTTTCCTCGTGGGACTAGAGGGAAGGTTTGGGGAACAGAATTTTTTTTTTTCGTTGCTACAGCATAACATAGTTTTCTGCGAATAACTCGGGATCTATGAGGCCTACATAGAAAATAAGCATATCAGTGAATTTGTGAGAATGAGACCTTTTGATTGCAATAGTTAAAATTATAATATAAATAATAATTGATGCTAAAATTAAAGCAAGTTCCCGTTTTACCCCATTTTAGTAGTGAAATAATTAATTTTTTATATGTTTGACCTGATTCCGCATTTCTACGCATCAAGACGAAGAGAATGAGTGGTCGATCATCAAAATCGGACAACTTTGATTTTTCGACCCTAAAAAATGGCAAGTGGTACCCCTTTCCATTTTTTTGGCCAAAAAATAAAAGTACTCCGATTTTCAAGTTTGACCACTCATTCTCTTTGTCTTGATGCGTAGAAATGCGGAATCGGGGCACCGCCCGGGAAAACTCACTTTAACACCCTTAAAAGGGGGTAAAACTGGATACACATTAAAACTCATCATCCCCTTCACTTTAAACCCCTATAACTCGTAAACGGACGGTCCAATAACCGTTTTTAGGGACGTTTTGAAAAGATAAAAATCTAAACTAAACAGACATATCCATGAAAAATGTTTAAAAAATTTCTTTCACCCTTAAAATCGCTAAAATATAAAAAAAAATCACATTTTTTTAGGACTTTGCCAACTATTTTGGCAATTTTGAGGGTGAAATAAATTTTTTAAACGTTTTTAATGGATATGAATCTTTAGCTTAAATTCTGAAGTTTCTAAATATCTCCTTAAAATCATTATTAAATGATTTGTATGAGAGTTATAGTGGTCCAAAGTCGAAGTAAGGGTAAAAAAATCATCTACTTTCGACTTTGGACCTTCATAACTTGTGAAAAAATCATCAGACCATAATTTTCGAGGAGTGTGGAGAAACTTTAGAATTTAAGCTAAAGATTCATATCCATTAAAAACGTTTAAAAAATTTATTTCACCCTCAAAATTGCCAAAATAGTTGGCAAAGTCCTAAAAAAATGTGATTTTTTTTTATATTTTAGCGATTTTAAGGGTGAAAGAAATTTTTTAAACATTTTTCATGGATATGTCTGTTTAGTTTAGATTTTTATCTTTTCAAAACGTCCCTAAAAACGGTTATTGGACCGTCTGTTCATGAGTTATAAGGGTTCAAAGTCAAGGGGATGATGATTCGTAATTTGTATCCAGTTTTACACCCTGTTTGAGGGTGTTAAAGTGAGTTTTCCCGGGCGGTGCCCCGATTCCGCATTTCTACGCATCAAGACGAAGATAATGAGTGGTCAAACTTGAAAATCGGAGTACTTTTATTTTTTGGCCAAAAAAATGGAAAGGGGTACCACTTGCCATTTTTTAGGGTCGAAAAATCAAAGTTGTCCGATTTTGATGATCGACCACTCATTCTCTTCGTCTTGATGCGTAGAAATGCGGAATCAGGTCAAACATATAAAAAATTAATTATTCCACTCCTAAAATGGGGTAAAACGGGAACTTGCTTTAATTTTAGCCTTAATTATTATTTATATTATAATTTTAACTATTGTAATCAAAAGATCTCATTCTCACGAATTCACTGATATGCTTATTTTCTATGTAGGCCTCATAGATCCCGAGTTATTCGCAGAAAACTATGTTATGCTGTAGCAACGAAAAAAAAAATTCTGTTCCCCAAACCTTCCCTCTAGTCCCACGAGGAAAATGTCGGGGAACCTTTGGGGAACGAAATTTTATTATACGGGTAATTAATCAGTAAATTATTTCATATTTTCCATAGAATTGATGGAGTAAGAACTGCTCGAACAAGTTGAATAAATTTGTATTATTAATATGAAAGCCTCCTTAACAGATAAGATGTGATCATAACTTTATTCAAATACATAGTACAATGATTAATAAATTTATTGAATCTTTCAATTTTTTAATAATTCTTTTTGTTTCGATCATCAGCCCAATGATGTCATAACATAATAAATCCATAAGAGTGATTGATGTCGCCATCGTAAAAAGATTATATATTTTTAAGTCTACTGAAAAAGAAGCTATCGGAATTCTAGGATCTTCTGAGAACCGGGAGTTTAACGTGAATTGAATCCATCTATCAAGTGTAGCCGACTTGATTGGTGCTTTAGGTGGGTTTGTAACTTGAGCTTGGAACAAGATAGCCTGATTGAATGCTTCATGATATATGAATTACAAAAAAATGAAAAGCAAAAAATGTAAATTGATTTTTTTCATTTCTTCTATCAATAAAATATGATGAAAATGAAGTGAAAAATGTGAAATAAATTCTTTCTTCTTTTAATCCGATACAAAATCTTATTCACCAAATAAAACTCCTCAATAAATATCCTTTCTAATTTATTGAATAACTTTACCTTTTTAAAAAATTTTTTTCTCTCAAAAAAAAGTAATTGTATTAAATTTAATTTTTTTTTTCTTTAAATAATTGCAAACTTTCAATTGTTTACATTTATTCCACTCCCATTCAATTTCCATTTTTTTCGTCAACCGGATCATTTCCCAATTTAATCTCAATTAATAATTTTTCTATTTGCAAATGACTCAACATAAATATTCATCTCGCCTATTAGTATTTTATCAAGAGAATTTTTCCAAAAATGTCAAGTACTTTACAGGATTTTGTACCTCTGATGGAGTCAAGTTACCGATGTAATACGTCTTCTCTCATTATTCCTTTGTGCCTCAGGAGAATATTCAACTCCATAGGGTTCACTTAACGTGTAGCGTCACATACGTCATTGTCCAACGGACGTTCTGTGGTGGTAATTGTCATTTGATCCCGTTAACCCTCTATATAGCCGTCGACGAGACTCCACCACCTCTCATCCTCCTCGAGGCATCCATCATTTACAGACAATTGCTTCAACTTGCCTTGCACGATACGCTATAACGGTAAACTCAAGTGAGATACCCTTTGAAGGGCATCCAAGTGATAGATAATTTCCACCATCGTGTCGGAAATACGATACTACTATATGATTAAGTTCTCCCCAAATGATTTCTACTCAGCCTGAAGAAAGCCAACTCCAATAACAATTGTTAACGATTCATCAACAAGCTAATTTGATGAGAATAGTTTGCATTTAACTCTTCCATAGAACACTTTGTTACTTTGTTCAATATCATTAACCAGTTGTACAATTAACTTTAAGTTTAAAAAAATAAAAGAGACTTCAAATTAATCCTTGGTTATTCTTTCAGGATAAATAAGCAATATTTTTTACAATACTTAAAGAGTCGAGATAAAATGACAAGATATGGACAAGCAAGATGCTTTGACTTCATACTTGGGTCTGCTTCATAACCAGGTCGTCATCATTAGAAACGTGTGGGTTGTATTACAAAAACCGTGTGCGGATCGATTAAACAAATGGGCTTGACCTCATATGAACCTCATCTCTATCATTAGAGCGATTATCGTTAATCTACATTTTTCCACGGTAAATAATGCAGTAGTCACATTCAATATTTCATGAAGAATGTTCTCCTGTGAATCGAAAGATAAGCTTCAATCCATATCTAGCAGACTTTGACGGAATCGATGGAAACAAATTTTGTTGATAAACAAAAATATATGAACAAAAATCGTTGTTAAATCATTCTACTTTAGGATTTAATATTAATCTTAAAGAAGGCATTGTTATTTAAAAAAAAACTCTTTTAATACAAGCTTTTTTTTACGATGGCTTAATATTTATTTCTCGTTAGTCAAATATAAAATTCACCTGCACCAAATAAAATTGAATAAAGTTTTTTCTCAGTAAAGCCGTATTTTTCATTTTCTTTTTAAAATAATTAAATAAATTGTTCCAAGTCTGAAATTTTTATAACCACCATAAAGTTCTGATTTAAGGATCAATGAAATCCTGGATATTTTATGAAATTTTAATCTAGCTTTTTATATGATAATAAAATAATTTTTTAATAATGCTTTTTTATTCCACCAAAATTTATTGAAGATGACAATATTAAAGAATCTTAATCTGTTCTTCCTTTTAATTACTCTTTCTCTATAGACAAACTATTAAAAATAATTAATATTTTTTATTGATGACTAGTTGATATCATTATTTTACTATCTTCTCTGATGTTTAATATCTAGAATATGATAGGAGATAAATAAATAAAAACACTAGGTATTTATTTCACTGCAAAACATTACGTGATACTGCTAAACTAAAAGCATATCAGATATCAGGACCCTTTAATCAACAAAGTTCAGTTATATGCCAATAAATCCACATTTTATTTGGTATTAAAATTGAGACTGGTGTGATTAGTGTCAAAAAAAACATTATCGTAAGAGGGAGAATAAGAATATATATTTCGAAGAAAAGATCAATTCCCTTTCGAGTTAGTGAATCATATATCTTAATATAACGACAAACACCAGTGAGCAAAAGTTGAAGAGTGACGGCAAAAGATCCCAATATTCTCCACTTTACCTTCATTTTGCCAGCCACCCGCATGGACGACCTCATTTTATTGCGCATAAAGTACAGAAAGCTGACAAACATACATGACATCCTACTTCAGAATAGAAAGCGGGTTTATGCCGGCGGGTATACTGTGAGCTTCGTTCGTTCTGATTTTGCACAAGTTGGAGAAACGCTAACAGTTAGATGATATAGAGTATATGTATTCATCATACAACATCTTACTGTGCTACTTGTTATCTTTGGTGTAGGACTAGAAGCTTACTTACAACAGGTGATCTTCTATTTTTGAAGAGTTCTTCTTCAACGTTACCTAGTCTTTTGTAATATTGTCAAAACTTTACGCTCAAAAACTACTGGAATCCACTTGAAAGTGTTGCATCATCAAAAGGAACACGTTCTTACCTAGAGAGGAGAAAGATGTTATCAAAAAGAGAGGGAAAATTTTTATTTTTTTTCTTAAGTTTGTTCGTTAGAGTTTCTTAAAAAGCTCAAGATTGTTTGGCATTCCCATATTGGTAGTCGAAATCTCTTTTTTTCAATTAATTTATAGAAATATGATCTTTCAGATTGATTAAAAAAAAAGGGTTGTTCACTGCAAGTCTGCCAATGCCCAGCTACTTTAATAATGTATAAATATTCCTTGCTTTTTTTTGTAAGCAAAAATTAGAACTTCATTTAAAGCTCTTCATTGAAATACTGAACTCTAGATAACGTGTAAGAACAAAAAGAAGTTTTTTTTAACTGATAAAAGTTATTTTACTGAATTAAATAACAAGTTCTAATATCAGTTCTACTTACGACAAGTAAATAAAAATTTTTAAAGCCTAATTTGAAGTAAAAATGTTTTTGTTTTTCAAGTACAAAGAGATGATCAAAATTTTGAATTAATAAAAATATTAATTAATATTTTTTAAAGTTAATTTATTAAAAATTTATAATTTTATTGTTGAAATTCTACTTCTCGTTGAATTTTTTTACAGTTTTGGTCAGTTGTATTAAATAAAAAATTATCTCATTTTATAACATTAAAAAATTCCAACTTTTGAAAATTTGTATTATTTTTTTATACCTCTTATAAATTCATGAAAAGGCATCCAGTAGACTACTTGAAATAGTTCAAAATACCAAGAGCACAATGAATCTGCAAATTTTCTCATAAGAATACTCATCGTTATTGATTCAATAAGTGCTTGAAGTCGTTGCTATTTAGAGCAAAGCAAATTTTTTATCCTACTCGCAAACTTTATTAAATTATTGGTGTGTAAAATTTATTGAGGTCTCGTATCCATAAACGTTTCTTTCTAACAACTTGTACGAAACTTAACAAAAAATATTGATCTTTGAGTTTAATTAATTATTTCATAATTCCGGAGTAATTTTATATAAAAAAAAAGTAATTAAAACATTGAGCAATATTATAAATGAAATATCCATTTTATTATTGTCTATTTCTTGAGTCGAGATGAATTTTAATAAATTACGATGTCATCTTGTGATTCTTTAGACTTCCTTCAAGAAGATTAACATCAATGTGAATTAGATGATGAGTTACAAAATAAATGAAAAAAAAATAATCTAATTAGTTTGAAATGAAAGAAATATTCCATCTATATTAAATCCAATAGAATTGGAAACAGTAATAAGCATGTGAATAAATGACATCTAGAAGTGCTATTCATGAAGAATTTTTGTGTATTGGGAACTCAATGTTATCAGTTACTGGACTTGAAACAAGGAGCCAAGGTTGGGAAGTGGAAACTAATTTACAAACCGTCAGTTCTAAATATTTAAATGCAGCAGCTACAATATACGAATAAACCTTTTCAAAAAATAATTTAATAAATCGTGGCTGAAGGTCTTGAAGTGATGGCCCTTGCATACCCTAGGTTGCAGCCATAGCATCTATGATAATAATTAAATAAAACTTTTTCCCCAATTTAATGTAACATTGTCATGAAATTCTTATTATTACACCAATCTAAAACTGCTGATGCAGTATATTTTCCTATTCATGATATCACCAATTGCATCGCAATTTCAGATACATAAAATTTATTCGTTCTCCATGAGAACATTAGTTTTGCGACAATTGGATGTATCATGAAAGAACATAATTCGTTGTCTCGTGACATTACAAATGGCTTCTCAGGTCTCTCTAAACAAGCTGGGTGGGGTTGTGTCATCGATAAATCAAGGCTTTGTTTCTGTTTGCGTCGAAGGCGAGACTGGACACATCTTGAAGCACCACAGTCTGCTCTCTTCAGCCATGGGGAAATGGCTATCTCATTCGTCCTAGTCTTTCATAAATCAAGTGCAACGTACCGACTGAATTATGTCTTTTGTGGTGCAAACCTGCTGTACGAACGCATCAACATTCTTTCAGATAATAGTCGCCACTTTCCACATGTTTTGTGTCAACGTTACACTATTTTTCATGATATTACACTTGACAATGAGCAAACACCTTAGAAAAATCCAATTCAATAGGAAAATCGTTGGTTCTGAGTTTGGATCTGAATGTAATTGGAATTGAAAAAAGTTTAAATTTACTAGTGGAGGAAAAAAATATCCAGATAACATTGAGGTCACTGGTGAACTATTGACGAAAGCACATGCGCGATAAGAATAAAAACATAAACGTGTAGAGAACTATATATACTTGGTAAGTCATAAAACAAAAGTGTAAAAATACGTTTAAAGATAGTGCTGTAAACGAAGGTAGCCTTTCCGAAATATTTCAACATTGAATGAAAGAGAAGGGTGTAGAAAGCTCTTGGCAGCAAAGAGAATGACGATGGAAGTAGAAGAGAACGTGGTTTTGCTCGAATGCATCGATACTCACAGCCTAGCCCAGTAATTTCAGCTTGGTGGATTTATAGGAGGTATAGCCATCGCTACATCTACACTCCAATGGTTTTATTGCATGTCAACCTAATTCTAGCAAATTCTTGAGCAGATGTGTGAATAGTTGAACGAAATATACTACTCAAATGACTGTTTATAAATATCGGAATTTTTACTGAAATATTTTTATCTGATTCGTGATGAATCATGTAATGTAGGTGAAGAAGAGTGGATATGAAGGAGGTTCTTTTTTTTTAAAGTATGGATGAACCTATCAAATTTTTTTCAACGTTTGCAAACAATATAGCTCATGATTAATACTTTTTTCCAGTGATAGAGCATAAAATATGACCTTGATTACAGGGCTTGATTTTAATAGTCATGTTTAGGGCAAAGTACCTTCATAATTTTATACCCTTCTCATGTAACATAGTAAATATTTAATTACACATCATCTAGAATGAAATCAGACTCACCAAAAATGTTCTAATCTACATTACATCAAAATGATTAATTATCAATTTCCGAACCAATACATAAAAAAAGATGTGGTAATATAATTATTAATTAGTGAGATTAATTCTCCATGAAGTACAGAATGTTTAATTGCATATTGAAGACAGAAAATCAGTTTGATTGACTTTAATTAATCATTCAAATACTTCAAACACTTACTACTAAAAATCTACTTAAAGAAATTAATCAAATTATCATCATTAACGAATTAACCAACTTGAGAAGCATCTCCAGTTTGAAAAAAAAATAAATTTTTCTAGCATTGTGACAAATTTCATAATTTTAAATAAAATATTAGAGTAAAAATTGTTGTCCAGGAAGATAAAAAATAGTATTCATCAGAAAAAAAGCATTTTTTTAAAACGATAATGCATTTCTGAAAAATGAGCACCACCCAGAAACGTCAGTCTGGTTCACATAGTCCATGATAAGTATTCCAAGTGATAACGAATACACACAATCGTAATGAGAAATTACTGTAATCAACGTTAATGTATTCAATTAAGATATTGCCATTAAGGAATCAGTTTCCGTTGCAATAAATGATTGATGTACGCAAGCTTAATAGATTGGTCTGTTCGTCTACTGATGTCTCATTGTATAGAATATGGTAAACCGCAATCTCCCGTCTCTGTCACCTTCAAACACCTCAATTCGAATACCTATCCAATTATCGTAGACATGGTAGACTGTCTATACCGGGAATAGCAGCGGTCAGCAATTTAATTATCTATCGGAGCAGAAAAAGGGAAATTCACTACTGTTATTAATCAGTTTTTTTCACGTAAAAAGCAATTAGATACTTCAACAAGTTTGATGACGAAGGTATATTCTTTCCACTTGGATGCAAAAGCGTTACGCAATAATTTTGTAATTAGCGGATTAAACTCTAGCTACAGTTGGTGCCTTTGACGTAACCGCATGTAAACCGGAGAGAAATATTCAAGATCTCCCGGGTACTTGATGTAGATTTTGTGTAAACTATCTGACAATAAATGAAGACGATCGATAAGTAATTCTTATTTAAAATAGATATAATTGTATTCTCATCAAATATTGGATTAAAAAAATTAAATAAAAATGAACTTTTGAATTCATATTGAATAAACTGATGTAAAAGAAATCTTGTATACTTTTAATCACCATTGAAACTTTCACCACGAATTCAATTTTTTTTTTTTTTTTTGTAATAAAATTGTTCTTTTCACTCTTGCCAGATGTTCTTTTGTGTTCTCAAATAAATGCATAATTATTTTTCTAAAATATAAAAAGTGTTATTGATTATTATAATAATATTTTTTGAAGGAAAAATAATGTTTGCTTTTTTTATTTTAATTAAAAGGAATAAAAAAAGAAAAATAATGGAGAAAGTAAGTAATCATTCGTCACCTCAACAAGCTTGATTAGTGATGTACTTAAACGGTATATCGTTATCACTTTACAATCGTGTCGTACATACATAGATTTTCATGTAGGTGTTTCTACACTTTGGTGAGCTGGTGGATTTCGTGGCTTTCCATTCGACAGCACTCGAATAACACTGTATCTACCGTATCCCTTTCCTTTACGCTCTTCCATCAAGCTCTCACCATGCATACCTGTATGATGCTCTGCAGTCTGAGAAGCTCTCATCCAGTACAGCTGTGTGCACATCTATACATCATCAACTTGCCCACTAATATGGACAATATTAATGGATCGTGTTCTTCAAATTTTTCATTAATTAAATTATTCCAGCACAATTTGTATCAGATCACCATGCAAAAACATGGTTTTTAGTAAAGAGAGAATTGATGTGACATCTATTGCGAATTAGCAACTAATTAATGTTTCCCAGAAGAGCAAATGTGCTTCATGCCTAACCTACGATGTCGAGAGATTTCAATCGATAATGCAATGAGCATTCCTTCCATTTGATTTGAGATTATTCGATATACCGAACGATCTATTTCCGAATGAGTTAAGCAGTCCAATAGATTGGAAACTGTTTGTTATCACTCTCTTGATCTATTCAGTAGCAATTCTCTCGCGTTTCTTCCAGCTGCCTTGACCAACGAGTGCTCAAACAATCGTATCATTCGTTGGTCTAATGGATTCGAGGTCACTCGTACATTTCGTAGACTTATAAATTGTTTTCTCTCATCTTCCGTTTTTCGATTTCTGTCTTCACTTCAATTGCTTCATTTCTGTCAATTTCACCAGACTTCTCTATTTCTGTCTTATTTACTTTTGTTATTGTCTCTTGACATATAGTTAAGTACTTTCCGACCACTTAAATTCGCTAGCTCGGTTGAGTCTGATATTTCTTTTCAACGTTCCAGCTATATCAATCTAACATGTCTCACTCACACTTAGATTTAGATGCTATAAAAATTCACACCACTTCTGGTATACCTGAGTCTGAATTATTACTCTAGTACACCTTGAAGCTTAACCCCGAATATTCTATATCGTTTATCTTGCATGTCGTTTTATCTTTCACTGACAATTGCATTAATACTTCTAAGGAGAATGTAAATTCTCCGAGACTTAATGTCTTTAACCAACTTTAAACATTTTAGTGATATAACTTTTTTATCATTACCCTACTTGATCACATTTAAATAAATTTTATGTCAAGAACTTATATTATCATCAAGTTTTAAATGACTTCATGAATATTAACTATTCTAGACTAAATGCTTGTTTAAAAATTACGTGGACATTTTTGTTGACACAGAATACACAGGAGAAGCTCGTTTTTTCAATATTTACATCCAGTTGTTCACTTTACTGTTTGTTTCAGGATTTTAATAACATATGCTCTCATTGTAGTAAGTATTTACTTTGAGTAATTATTAATATTGTAAAATTACATTTAACTGTTTATATCTGCACTTCTTGTTTATTGTAAAATGTTTTGTAATTTATTGCCGACAAAAAATTCTTTTCTACACACTGAGAGATTCAAGAAATTTATTTGTTGAAATATTAAAATTTTTTTTACAATTTCTGGGGAAAAAAAACTCAAATGATAATCGATAAAGCCGTTGTTGAGATAAAATTGTGTCGATAAATTTTTTCAACACGGAAAAACTTTGACAATATCGTGAAAAAAGTTTCGCCGATTTTTATCATTCAAAGGTCAATTGAGGAATCCAGAGATTTTTTTTGTTGATAAAACTTTTTAATAAAACATTGTATTAGTATGTGATGAGTACAGAAATAAAAATTAAAATTGTTGTCAGTAGAATAGTAAGGAGAGTTCTAGTCGACATTTACAATACCAGCTGAACAGAATTATAGGCTTTGTGTGAAATTAACAAAGCATCTGCCGATTAACAAGATTAAAAATTCTACCCGTATCAGAACATTTCATTCCCCGACATTCCCCTCGTGGGACGAGAGGGAATGTTTGGGGAACAAACATTTTTTTTCGTTGCTGCAGCATAAGATAGTTTTCTGCGAATAACTCGGGATCTATGAGGCCTACATAGAAAATAAGCATATCAGTGAATTTGTGAGAATGAGACCTTTTGATTGCAATAGTTAAAATTATAATATAAATAATAATTGATGCTAAAATTAAAGCAAGTTCCCGTTTTACCCCATTTTAGGAATGAAATAATTAATTTTTTATATGTTTGACCTGATTCCGCATTTCTACGCATCAAGACGAAGAGAATGAGTGGTCGATCATCAAAATCGGACAACTTTGATTTTTCGACCCTAAAAAATGGCAAGTGGTACCCCTTTCCATTTTTTTTGGCCAAAAAATAAAAGTACTCCGATTTTCAAGTTTGACTACTCATTATCTTCGTCTTGATGCGAAGAAATGCGGAATCGGGGCACCGCCCGGGAAAACTCACTTTAACACCCTTAAAAGGGGGTAAAACTGGATACACATTAAAACTCATCATCCCCTTCACTTTAAACCCCTATAACTCGTAAACGGACGGTCCAATCACCGTTTTTAGGGACGTTTTGAAAAGCTAAAAATCTGAGCTAAACATACATATCTCTGAAAATTGTTTAAAAAATTTCTTTCACCCTTAAAATCGCTAAAATATAAAAAAAAATCACATTTTTATGGGACTTTGCCAACTATTTTGGCCAATTTAAGGGTGAAATAAATTTTTCAAACGTTTTTTATGGATATGTATCTGTAGCTTACATTTTGAAGTTTCTCTACACTCCTCAAAAATTATGGTCTGATGATTTTTCCACAAGTTATGAAGGTCCAAAGTCGAAAGTAGATGATTTTTTTACCCTTACTTCGACTTTGGACCACTATAACTCTCATACAAATCATTTAATAATGATTTTAAGGAGATATTTAGAAACTTCAGAATGTAAGCTACAGATACATATCCATAAAAAACGTTTGAAAAATTTATTTCACCCTTAAATTGGCCAAAATAGTTGGCAAAGTCCCATAAAAATGTGATTTTTTTTTATATTTTAGCGATTTTAAGGGTGAAAGAAATTTTTTAAACAATTTTCAGAGATATGTATGTTTAGCTCAGATTTTTAGCTTTTCAAAACGTCCCTAAAAACGGTGATTGGACCGTCCGTTTACGAGTTATAGGGGTTTAAAGTGAAGGGGATGATGAGTTTTAATGTGTATCCAGTTTTACCCCCTTTTAAGGGTGTTAAAGTGAGTTTTCCCGGGCGGTGCCCCGATTCCGCATTTCTTCGCATCAAGACGAAGATAATGAGTAGTCAAACTTGAAAATCGGAGTACTTTTATTTTTTGGCCAAAAAAAATGGAAAGGGGTACCACTTGCCATTTTTTAGGGTCGAAAAATCAAAGTTGTCCGATTTTGATGATCGACCACTCATTCTCTTCGTCTTGATGCGTAGAAATGCGGAATCAGGTCAAACATATAAAAAATTAATTATTTCATTCCTAAAATGGGGTAAAACGGGAACTTGCTTTAATTTTAGCATCAATTATTATTTATATTATAATTTTAACTATTGCAATCAAAAGGTCTCATTCTCACAAATTCACTGATATGCTTATTTTCTATGTAGGCCTCATAGATCCCGAGTTATTCGCAGAAAACTATGTTATGCTGCAGCAACGAAAAAAAATGTTTGTTCCCCAAACATTCCCTCTCGTCCCACGAGGGGAATGTCGGGGAGCCTTTAGGGAACAAAATTTTTTTTTATACGGGTACATGAAGCGTAGTCAGATAAAATTTTCCATCAAAACACCTGTCATTGAATTTTCGTTTATCAAAAAGTGTATTTATTTCATCATATTTGAATCAATTGATAATTCAGATGAATAAAAAAGCCTAATTTCCATCAAAGAAGCTGAAACAGAACCATAATATCATCAAAGCCTAAAGATTTAAGTTAAAAAATATGCATCAATTATGTTCAATGAATGTAACAAAATATTTTACTCTACAAGTAATTCAACCGAATCAACTTTCTGTCAATAACATTAATCAATTCATGATTAAATCAAGATAGATTAATGACTTATGAAAATAAAAATAACTTATTTAAACAAAAATAAACCATTTGACATATCTGCAGCATTGAATTCTGCATTTTTTATAAAAGCTCTCCAGTAATAATATTTATTTTTCAACCTTTAACCACGAAATATTAACTCATCTATTCATTGGCGTTTTAATCTTTCGTTAACGTCAATTAAAAAAAATTCTTTCCCGTCATCAATGGCTCCCAATGTTCAAGTTGAACGTTTTGAAAAGTCAGCTTTTAATTGACATGAAGCTTTTTTTTTTTTTATTGATACAACGATGAAAGATAAAAATACTTTTCAGTTCTTTATTTAATTACGTTTTATATATGCATCCTGATAGGAATAAATGAATGAACAAACAGTTGATAAATTATCATTAGTTTTTTTTACTAATGTATGTATACTCGTGCACCAGACTGTTATCATTTATAAGTGATCTTGAGTATACTCTAGAAGCTAAAATTAAAGAACTCCCTGTAACCATTAATTTATTTGCAAGTAATTAAGTCTAGTGGCAAGGGACTGACGTCACACGCATAAACCGTATACTTATCTACTGGCTATTCGATCTAACGTGCCAGCATTATCAATCCAGCAACCATATCGTGGCTTGCCAGCCCTACCTACTGCCCATCAGCCTAATCTACTTGCTTAACCTATGCATATCCATATGACGACAAACATTGCCATTGTGTCTATCTATCCGACTACACACCAATGTACTCCTGGCAATAACATTCAAAATCATTCCGCTTTCGGAAGTCATTTTAACCCAGATCCAATCGCTCGTTCGCTGTATTGTTTTGATTCACTTTATATTCGATGAGTTAAATACTCAAATAAATTTGTAATTACACTGAAAATAATACCGATCAAATCGTAGTTTTTTAACTGATGTTATACTGGAAATGTAGGTCAGTACGTTTTAACAAATTTGTTTATTTTCAATATAAATTGATTGTTTGATATTTTATGAATCAAATGATGTCACTTTATCCTAAATTGATTTAAAAATTGTTTTTTTTTTTTTTTAAATGAATTTATGTATTCAATTTTTCACTTATCGATTGTATTTCCGTGACAAATTCACATCCAAAAGCACACAGTAGTAAAAATTGAACATATTTTTTACCTACAAAAAATTCTACAAATAAAAAGTATAACTTGACTCCAAAAAAATCTCTTGAAAAAAATAAAAATGCATTGCTTTATGTTGGTGATAGAAACATTTTAAAGTTTCATTTTGATAAATCGTCCATGGATCAAAAGTTTGACTAGAAAAAAAAAAAACGAGAAAACATTACAATAGCCAATCAACGAAAATTTTGGAAGCTGAGATAAAACAAATAAAAATTTGTAAAAAAAAAAATCAAATAACTTTAGTGACTGTTGTGTCGAAAGTCTCATTAAGCAACTGGAATGTGGAACAATTGGAGAGACTGCAAACTGTTGGTAATCAATAGATTAGGTACACATAAACTAACACATACAGTTGGTAGTTCGTTTGTTTCAACGAATAGAACGAGTAATGGTGTTATGACGATTACCTCCTACCACATCAGGATAACGATTTGTATATACTAGAGTGTGTCTAGTTGTTTTAAACTCAACAAGGTCCAATTCTCTTATCCTTTTATGTTCTAATACTGAATATACTCACTGGAAAAGGCCAAACATTTGATTGTTAGAATGAATGTACATACTTTAATATCACTTCACACTCATTCATCAACAAACGTGATGTATTTTTACGGTATCTTTCATTCGTACTATAATCATAAACCTTCCAATCGATTTTTTTACTCCAAAGGAAATTAGTTGTCATGGTAGTTGACCCTATTCATTAAACTGCAAGCTTGTTATTCTTTTGTGTGCTAAATCCTATCAAAATAAATGAAATATTTTTTGAAATCCAATTTGACTTTCAAATGAATCTCCATCAATTTGATGTAATTACACAGATGATGATTATAAGTTGAAGATTTTCTTTAGGATTAGTGCCATCACTTGGTGTGTTGGCTATGCAAAACAATGGGTGGTTATATTTATTCTAAAATAAAGTATCTATCAATCTAAATTTATCAGATTCTAATAGTCTGTAAAGAAGTTATCTTGATATATTGGGTGAAGAGTATTTTTCCAAGTCAAAATGTCTGCGTGGGTAATAATATCCAAAGCCCAAATGTCTAGCTGAAATGGAAACGCTGTTGATAGTTGGATGAAACGTGCTAGGGGGAAAAGCTGTTTGTAGGTAATTGGCACACAGGGAGCACCTAATGAAGATGTTTGTCAATACTGACATGTTAGTATGTGTAACATAGTTGTGCCTTACCCTTAATGCTCTATGTCTCCACCCCAATCTTGCGCTCTGCTTCTGCTTCCGTGTGGATATCTAATGGGTAAACCCATTGCCTATATATTTGCCAGTATATCTCCATTGCGTTGGACTAAGATCTTTGGTTATTCAATGAACCTCACTACAGACAGCCCAGCAGAGCTTCATTAAGGATAATATCCCCTAGTATAACTAAATCATCTTCTACATGAGGTATTTGGCTTTTGACAGAGGATATATTTTTTGGTGATGTTCCAGGAATAGTCAATATTGGTAGCAGCAGCTGGAGAACTTGTGGAATATATTAACGATATTGTTGATACAATCACATTAGTAAAATGTTGACAATTGATTTCCACGCACATGCATGACTTGATGATAAGTTTGTATAGTTGAGTTCAGTTTGTTTTTGGGTATTAAGGTAAATGTATTTAAAACCAGACGTGAATCTATCACGTGAATGGTGATAGAAAAATCAATTAATAGTGAAATAATTCCATCACAGAAATTGATTTGTTGATTTATGGATTGTTTGACTTTTTATTCATTCACTTATAATTCAAAAGAAAATATCAGAACTGAAAGAAATGGAGGCATGATTTTTTTTTCGATAATTTCATTTTTTTTGTTCATGAACCGCATGTCAAGTGCACAAATCGATTGTGATTCTCAGTATTTATTTCTGTAGTTGATTGTTTGCACAGTAGAATACCTCAAAATGAAGCTAAATTGAAGATAGATACTTTGTTGGGAAGTTGATAAATATCATCTAATCTTAATTATTTTGTAAAGAGAAAATAAATGGTTAAAAAAATAGAAGTAATGTAGCGGAAGACGAAAGAATAAGTTTTCTTAGGACTTGGTATATATTGCCTTCGATAAAGCCACAGATTCAGTTTGTTGCTTGGCGCATAGATATATTCTTGTGTACGGCAGCTATCATCAATTTTAAAGTTACGCAAGTAAAGTTTATTTGAGTTGCAGGGGTGGGTGAATAGTTGGGGGACAAAAACGAAGCACTATACTGAATTGTAGGCGGGTAGAGGACGGCTATTGTGAAGTTGTTGAACCCCAGCTCTCGAGGTGGGTTAGGATGTTGCATCACGACGTGCCTAGAGTTGAATCCAAGGAAATAGAGCCGAGAAAAGCAGAAGGTAGGGATGAAACGCCGGCTAGAGGAAATGTTCGGGATAGGGTTATGTCTCATGCATAGTTGGCTGCACTGAGGATATACCTACAGACCATTGGAATGAAAGTTCTCTGGAGCTATTAAGCTGTCTGAGCTTTAGGGTTTTAACGAAAAGTATGCTGGGAAATGGTCAGTTACGTCTAGACTGTAGTCTTTTTCTCTTCAACCAGTCAAACTAATTTGCTCCTAATTTTCTTTTGAACTGGTGATTGATTTTCTGGACTTTATCATTGTTTTTCTGGACCAACTTTTAAGCAATGATAAAGTTACGTCCAAGTTTTACAGCATTGACATTTCACTACGTTTTTATAAATATTTTATGTGATTTTGGAATAGAAAAAAAAAATAGAAACAAGTATTTGTCAAAATTTTTTCAAGAGGTTCTGTATGTTGAAAATGTTATTTCGAGGATCACTAGAGATCAAAAAGTTAACAGGAGCTGGAGTGGAAATTATAGCTTTGATAAATTTGTTTAGATATCATATTGCAATTTAAACCCCAACAAACTGATCTGAAAAGTAGATTTCATATGTATACCATTCTTGACCTTTTTCTTATATTTATTCATTTTTTTCTTTGGTCTCTGAAAAACATTTCTCAAGAGATCAGAAATAATTCCAGGTGAAAAAAACCTGCTAGCATCATACTTTTTTTTTTATCACAACAAATCTCCTCTATTATTCACATTCCATTTGTCAAAAAAATTTTTATCTCAGAATTTTTTATAAGAAATCAATTATCAATGCAGTTAATTGAACTTAATGGAGATGTAAAGTATTGATAGGGTGATCGTTATTAAATGCAACCACGAATATTATTCCACAGGATTACGATTAATTCACATGAGCTTACTGCAGCAGACGGATTATGATTTTACGTTATATGATACACTGTATTGCAGCATCAGGTTTATTTCTATGAAATTCAAATCTGATATTTGTTTACATAAATAAATTTATTTTTTTACAAATATTGTAACAATTTTTTCAATGGTTACACTCGTTGAATAATATGTCCAGTTAGTCTTACAGGCTTTGGATACATTCCAGTTCAATTTAAAAACAAATCCTACACTACAGCTAAATTGCTTGTATCGAAAATTGGAAAGAAAAATTCATTTGAAATCGATGGGATTTTACATTTTAATTAATTCACTAAATATAAATATTAATTCATGTTAGAAAATAAATAAAAGATACTTTTCAGATGTATTAGTAAGGGATTTAAAGAATGCTATTGATGTTTTACAAGATTCTCAACGATGCAAATATCTGTTATTGAATAGAAGATATTCGAACATACGTTTTCTCTTTAATCTTTTATTATTTGAACGAACTAATATATTATTCATGTACAGAATAATGCATTAAGTAAAAGCATTGCATTTTAGAGAAGAATTATTGATATAAATGAAATTTATTAAATAATGATAAAACTTTTCATTGTTATAAATATTCAATGCATGATATAATCTTTACATTGATTCATCTATCAAATATTCGAAAATTTTTTTTTGATGAGAAAATGATATTAACGAAATATTTAAAATCGTCAATTAAATGTCAATATTGAATTAATTACTTGGGAATATATGATTCTATTCAAAAATGAACTGTAAAAGTTTTTTTCAATTTTCAACTGGTAAAAAATAGTAGATCAATTAGCAATCAGATGGAAGAAGACCAAGATTTGTGTTTCATTGATTGAAAAGCAGGAGTTTCTGAAGTTAGTTTTACCAATTTATCATTTATTTCAATTCATCTGTAAATGAGAAAATATCGATCAAAAAAAATGGCCACAATTTAGTTTAGAATTAATTCTTATCAAAGGAACTCGAGCGAAATGTTTGTTTTTTTTTTTTAATAAGTTTCCTAGCACGCTTCTTTAGTCAAACATCATGCGTACAAGTTATATTTGGGTTAATTAACTAAGTTTTCGAGTAATTATCGTAAACTCCAATCGCTTTAACTTGATCTCAAACTAAAATTATAATCAATATTTATAAGAAGAAAAGCATAATTTATTTACTACGTGCTTTTCAGTATTTTCTATAAAACAAAGTCTTGCTTTACGGATCAATCAAAGTCTTCTCCACACTCTATAAAACCTTTTACATTTTCTCGAGCTCACCGAGTGCAATCATTTTTCCAGCTTCTCTCCAACTATCAAGTCTTTCATCATTGTTTATGTCTTAAAATCGATGGATCCATCGATTTTTATATGGCAGTGACTGTCTGTAAATAGGAAAACGTTGCTCTTATCTTTTGTCAACTTCACTGTTTTTCATCATCATTTTGTTGACTCTAAATTTTGACAAATATTTTTCCTCATTTTGTTATAAAAGGAGAACAAAAAATACTGATAGAATAGAGTTTTTCTAGGATTTTTATTTATAAATCCCAGATCGTTTCATGATAAGCATTGCTATATTCATTTATGATTTCTCGTTACAATTTCTCACATTGTGCTTTAAGAAGTGACAGCTTGTTAGAGAGAATCCCTGGAGACGATACGAAACCAGACTGACAACACAGTGTACGATTATTCAGACGTAGGGTCATCCAATTTGTATCAGCAGAATGAAGAAGACGAGAAAATACCTCTCTAGAGAGTGTCGACAAGCAGTATTCTATGGTATTTTTTCTCAGACGACATGACGGCCCATTAATGTTAACACTTTCATGAACGTCAAACCAAACCTACAAATATCTTTCAAGGGAACTCTTTTCCTTATCTTTTATAGAATTGTTCCCGAGTATACGATTAAATTGGACTCGACTCTTGACTTCTGAACGTTATCCAATCGTCAAAGACTAGTTTGCGATTGTTGGCATGTTCAAGTTCCAATTTTACTAGTCGGTCACTTAGATGGGCTTCGCTTCCTTACTTGAATTCTCAGAACGTTTAGAAGTTTACAGAAGTGATCTGAATAGAAATTTCAATAACTACCATGTAAAATGCATTTCATGGTATTGATATGTTTTTATTGCAATTACTCTTATTATTCATTATATTTTATTGCTTTTCATCATCATTGCATCCCATCAATTTTTTGAGCTATTTTAAAATGTCTACACATAGATATTTTCTTAGAAAAAAAAAGTTAACTTTTAAAACTCTACAGTGATTAAGTAATTGTAATTTTAATTTTTTAATCATGACAAAGTGTTCATCGTTTTGTAAAAAATAATAAAGAGAATTTTTTTATTCTTCATCAGCTTGCATCAACTAAAATATTTAAAGAGCCTTTTTAGAACATTTCTCAAAAGAAATTTAAACTTTGAAAATAATTTCCTCGTTTAAAAAATACGACAAAATTCTGCTTTTTCAAATAAATTGTTGATTATATTATACTTTAAATCCTTCATGAATAATATTTCCACAGATTTATGAACAACTTTTGAAACTTTTGCATCATCTAATTCTAGTTTAAGACTTAAATATTTTTTCTGCTGAAATTACACTGTTTCAAGTACATCGATTTTTATTGTTTATCAGGATTATTAATTTTTATGAAATAAAAAGAGCAATCAATATGTCATGACACTGATAATGATATTATGTTTGAAAAGTGAACAAAATTTTCTTTTTTTATTATTTCCATTTTTCATTTATCTACCGTACCTGATAGATGTTTACCCACATGAGAATATTTGCACCAAGTTCATACGTGTAGAACGTGATAATAGATGTGAGTATATACTCATAAGAATTGGTATACCAAGCAGATCTAATATAATAGAGAAAATATTTTTATCCAACATTAATGCGCTTGCACACTTTATATGATTCAATTGAACTGCTTGAGGATATTTGATTAAAAGATTGTTTTTTTTTAATACAAATAATAAATTTTATTATCAAATCTTTAAATCATTGCAATTGATTCTTTTTTTAGTATGACATTCATTTTTTTCCATTATTATAAAATAAAAATTTAATAATTTAAGTACCCACATAGGAATCTTATGTATTCATAAGATCTCTGGGAAATAAATAAAATTTATCAAAAATATATCCTAGTTATAAATAATATATATTCGGTATATTATAGCTTCTGAACTTTTTCATTGCTGTTAAAATTATTTTCCAATATTTTTATTGATAAAATTAATGACAAAAAAATATTTTTTTTTTCGAATTTTTAATGTTTTTTTTTTTTTCATTTAAAGAATATTTATGGATATAAATAATATATATCCTGTCAATATTCCAAATATATTTATTTTTATTACTGGGATATATTCCGGATTTGTGAAAACCAGCATTAACTATAATATCCCTGATATATCCTGGATATATTTTTTTGGATTTGATACATTCTGGATCCATAAAATTTCCGTACCGAATAACTTAAATAAATGTACACAAAAATAATAAAATGCTTACATAAAAAATTATTAAACTAATTTATCCTAAATAGTTAATTATTGATTAAAATATAATTACCAGTAAATAAAAAATAATTGAACATGAAAAAAAAATGATTTTTTCTTACCTACAAATTGCTTCGTTAAATGTTAATTAATCTTCGCTATTTTTTTATCAGTATAAAATTTTTACAACAATTAAATCGCAAATAAATTGAAATTAATCGCACGTGTAATATAGCGCACGAGATTTGAGCATAGTAGGCCACTTTAAACGCTATAAATTCCATAAGATAGATGCTAATCCCTCCTTCTTTTATTTTTGGGGCGTTGACTATTACACTCCAGTGGTTTTCGTACTTTCTCGGTGCTTTTCGGATTCTCGTACTTGACCTATATTCGTATTTAGGTCAATGACTCATCAGCTGTGCCGTCTGTCATCACTTTTCATTACACAAGTGTGTGTTGGCTATATGTGGAGGGGATAACGCTTTCGCTTTTTAAAGTGGAGTAAACAAATAACTCAAGTTGCTTCATTGTAATCCGATTTTCTTGGAATCCTCAGACTCAGCGTATATTTCCATTCATCTATTCATTGACCTATTTTGTTCTTTTTAATCATTCCTTTTCCAACGATAGCGAGGATTTTTTTTACAATTCAACTGAATTGTTTTAGCAATGTGTTTATTTGTTTTTTATTTAGAAAAAAAAAACAATTGTTTCTCGTTTGATAAAAAATTCAATCTATCTTTTGTGATAATTATTTGTAAATATGAAAAAAAAATGTCTGTGAAAAATTTATAGACAAATGCATTTTTATATCGACAGTTTTTATTTTCCTGAAATAGAAAAAAAGTCATTTTTGAAACTGCAAATCTAAAATCAATCGCAGGTGTGTAAAATGCCATGAACGAACTATGGTGGTTGTTTAAACACATAAAAACGTGACAAAATTCACATAGCATCGACTGTTATTGATATTGTCGTGTAACCCACATTGAATGAATGAATTTCATACATGCGTAAACCATCTTTGGATTGCACTGTACAAGTTTTGTATTTGCTAAAAATCTTTCAACTATTGAGATACAGAATATTCATCGTTATTCATATATTTTTTAAACCTGATATTTGTCAGCCAATTGAAAAAAAAAAAATTTTCAACCTCTTTTAAAACCTTTTTCTATAGTATTGCACATTTTTCATCCGAATAAAAAATGGTGTATCTACACACTATCGAGATTGCTCGAATTTAATTAATAAATTCACATGGATCACTCAAAATCTACAATATTTATTTCCACCACTTCGGTAGAATGGAAATGTGTTGTAACAGTGTATCACTGGATGTAGCATATAAACGTGTTGAATAGTCGAGTGCATCTGATCATCAGAGAAATTCAATTGAGTCTGCATGTTGCACAAAATTGATAATATATATATATATAAAATATTTACATATCACATTATCATGTGAGTGTGTAATTAACATCAGTTCATCTAAGTAAATTAATTGTTCGCCAAAAATGATCCATAGTTATTTACAAATATTTTTCTCTTCAAATCAATCTACTCTCCTTTAATTACATATTTATTTTTATCAAAAAATATCAATTCTTTAACATTTGCAATTTAATTATTCAATTGCAAAAATATACTTATTTTAATTCAACTTGATTCAGAAAATTTGTTGTAAATAATTCATTTGTTGTCTAGTATTCTAAGGAGTCTCGGTAGAATAAGGAAATATCTTTTGAATTCATTTCAAATCTTATTTACATTCTCTTTTGAAATTTTCAACAAAACCTTATTTATAAATTCCCAAACACTCAACAATGCACCTAAATCTCAGTGTTCCAATTTATTTATAAATTGAATTAATATTTTTTACAATTACTAACTAGCATGTTATGCAATGAGGTAACCAAACAAGTTTACAAGTTTACCAGAGTACTGATAAAATCTTTGAGCAAAGAATTAAGTAGTTTATAAAAGAAATAAAGTCGTTGGAAACTTAACTAGTTAAAAGAATAGTATATCAATAATTACTCAGCATTATTAATTAATTTTCATTATCTTTTGTGTTTCAGGACAATTGCTGATTTGTCCTCATCTAATATTGATAGGTAAGTACTAAATATTTAATAACAATTCAAAACTACCTTTCAACTTTTCTCTTACTACCTTATTACTACTCTCCAACTACTCCATTACTACCAAAGAGCTACCCATTACATAAATGAGTACCTATCAGGCGAGGTGTCTTAAAAATTAATTGGACCATGTTCAAGTCTCCAGATTAAGACCAGATTTAAATTGCTACCTAGGATCATGGTAGAGCTAAGATGATTGATTGCATGTCATCAGTCAACTATGAAAGTGATGAATACTTGACATAAATTTATTAATAAAAAATAAAGTGATTGCAGACAATGTTAAATAATAAATTGAACTTCTTGTTCGCATTGAACATTGTTGCACGAACACAATACCCGTACACTTTTGTTACCAGCAAGTCAGAATTCCAATTGTATTCCCTTCACGAAACTAATCCAGTTAATGCTGAGCAAACGGTCGTTTCTTCTCACCTACAACACCAAGCAAAGTCATAAGTTGGTACGAAGAGAATGCCTGAATCGCAATTAACTAAATAATTGACATTAATTCAACTTAGAAGAAAATGTACTCTAATTTTATTGAATCCGTGATCTAGCTTTTAATAAAAATATACTATTTTTCTCTGATACAATATAATTCCGAAACGAGACTAATTGTATTGATTAACTCTGTTAATATTGTACTGTTATAAACAATTAATCCCCTTTGGTATTCTAAGCACCAGCAATCTCATCCCCCAACTACTGGTTGAGTTATTCTCTCAATCGTCTTTCGTACCTTCACAACGCCCGAAGGTATGCAGCGGCTTACAGTCTACTGTTTATCTTTAGCCGTGAGCTTTTGTGTTTGAACAGCCCTTCCGTTCTTCTTGCCCAGGCCCCAGTCATGCTTTCTAACACGATATTCTAGCAGCATAGTCTAGTCGACCATTGAGTCTATGCAGGTTTTCAAGCCCAAAAGAGAGAGAATTTAACTTTCTGTGTATTCAGTTTCTTTATGTACTGACTTTGTAAATTGTTTACTGCCGATTTTATTGTTTAATCACTGATTTAGTACCAACCTTTTTCTTGCTATTAATACATCAACTTCCTCCATTACACGACATTGAGTCCGAATTATTTTTCAATACCAAATTATTTCCTTGATTGTTTTAAAATTTTTCTAACTCATTTTGAATATTTATAAACGTCTCTACTAATTATTAATAATTTTTTATTTATTTATTAATATTCATAATTATTTTTCAAAGCTAATTAAGATGGAGATGATATTGTTACAGTAATGACAATTTTTCTCGAGTAAATTCACATTAATAATAATTAGATAAACATTAATTATTTTTATATAAAACATTCCTTCTCCTGTTATGTTTTCCTTGTCTTTGTTTTTGTATACGGGAGAAAAGAATGAGGGGGACCTCCAGGCAAGATGAGGTATTCAAGAAATATCCCATCATTACATATTCAGAACCGTATTAAAAAATTTTTATTAGCTATTTTGCAAAGAGAAAAAAAAGATACAATCTTTTTATTAAAGATAAAACGTTATAGAGGCTGAAGAATTGAAAAGAATTGAATTTATTTGTTAACTAATTGACTCTAAAAAAAATAATAAGATATGTATTGTCTATTTAATATATCCAATTAATTGACATGAATAAATTCAGAGTAATAACTATGTATTTTGAAACATGAAATGTCATTAAACACATAATAATCTTCAAATCAAAGTTTTATCGTTGTTAAAAACTCCATTTGTATTTTTTATAAAACCGATGACCTATTTTTTTGTTGAAACCCGAACTTCTTATTCTACATTCTAAAGTTCTGAGAATTTTAAAGACTTGGAAGTTCATGAAAGGATTATCTTAACTTCAGTTCAAACAGATTTAAATTATAAAGTTGAGTTGGTTAATTTTAATGTTAGTGCATTTAAATCAAATATTTTTGTATTCGAACTCTTTTAATTTAACTGGTAATCATTATACCCACTAACTGATGAATTTCGAACCAACATTTAGAGACAAAATTTGTAATATCATCCTACGTTAACTTTAAGTTTTTAATGAATACAGATAATCGGTTTTTAATGACAATAATGAGAATCTGGATACGTCATTAGCGAGTTTTGTAGTTAATTTATATCTACAATTTTTGGTTAAATTCCCTGGCTTTTTCTTTTTTTTTTGGTCGTCCAACAATAATTACGTTGACGAACTCTTTAGATCTTTAATCCGATTTGCGTTTAAACTTCACAGAAAAATTTTATTAACAATTAAATTTTTATAAAAAGTCTTTTTCCTAAAATTTTTTATTTTTTTTATCAATATCTAGTAATTTATTGATTTTTTTTTATAAAATAACAATAATAATTTTATAACAATAATTTAATTAATTTTTTTTGTTTACAATGTTTTCTGATACACACAACTTATAAAATATTTGTAAAATTAATTACCATTTTCTAAATTTTCGTAGAATTTTTTTTTCAAGTTTTAAATAAAATTAAAAGTTCAACGGTTTTCTCTTCTCTGATCATGTCTACTGCCCCTCAAAACATCTATAACCTTAGAATACAATGAAAATAATAAACAATTAAATAAATAAAAAACTGTTCTTTCAACATTTGCAGGAAAAATCAGATGTGCTTGTTAATTTTACATAAATAAATATGAGGAAAACAACACGTAAATAATGAACGACTCGTAAAATAAAAAAAAAAAATAAATCTAGAGTTTGGAGAACAACAAAAACAAAATAAAACATAAATGAATAGAATAAATGCAAAAGATTGAACGAAATACATTGGAAGCAAAATGAAAAGTCGAGAGTTTCCCTCATGTGTGCGTGGTATTTGCGAGCTGGTTTTTGCAATTAGCGATATCGGCCATGCCACCTGACACGCGCTTAGTGAACGTCGCACACATCGAAAGCAAACGACGCGATCGCAACTGTGGTGCTTTGCACCACCACCCCATGTGCTGATCTACCGTTGAATTTCTGGCGCGTGGCCAAATTTCTCTACGATATATCGATGCCTCGAGGGGGACTGATGGGTGGCGAGCATTATCGAACAATTTATATCGATGTTTTGGGAAATTTGTAAAAGCAACTTGACTATCCTGCTAACCAGGATGTGAGCTGGACATTCACTAAAAGTATCGCCCGCTAATTTCCAATGTATAGATAACATCTAGATGTACCTGGGTTACATGCATGCATGTATATAATGGTAAATGAAATATATTTGAGATTCGTTTCAGCTATGGAACAATTCTACAGAGCAGGTGGGTGGTTAGAAGGCATACGACCCAAAAAGATATGCGCTGGCAACTTTAATCTTGTACCCCATGCACTCTAGGCACCACTGACTCGTTTTTTCGTTGTTGTGTAACCCCTAGGGCTGCTGCGGCTTTGACTATAATGCATCGATGCAGTACGCCGGTGTACTCGACTAGATTGCCTCGGTAAAATACAACAGCTCTGTTTTTTTTTTTCACTGAACTATTTTCATTCCACTTTTATTCTTTGCTTCTATACCGTTTCCGTTTCGATTTATTTTTGTCGGTATGATTATTGATCCAAACTTGCGAAGGTTAATTGAATAGAGGATATTTTGAACAAACAGAGTAAATATAAAGTATCGGTGGCATATAAGGCTCGATATTTGATGAAATCTATTTCACTGAAATGAAAAAAACTAAAAAATAAGAATTTGTTTTTTGAGGGTTTCATATCAACTACTAATGGAATTTTTATTATTATTATTTGGTGCTTTTGAATAGTGATAAAATGCTTGAAACAGTTATGTATCGTTAATTAGTTGCAGCAAAACTAATAGAAACTAGTGCAATGAATTGTATCATCAGAGAAACTAGAATGCACGTCTAGCTAGTCAAAACAATAGAATAAGTGAGGCATAATTAGAATGCTGTTTTAATCATCAGGAATAAGAACAATAGGTCGAAGTTTAGAGAATAAATACCTACATCCATTCTGTACCAGATTAAAAATACATTGATGGTACATTACATAGTCAATTATAATAATAAATAGACAGTTATTTTAATTGAGGTTTTAGATATGAAAATAGTATTTCTCTCTTAGCTTATTTTTATCATCATTATATTTGAACTGGATCTAGGTAATATAATGGAACGAAAGGTTTTCTCTTATAAACATGAAAGAAGCACACTCGTAGCCGACAAGTTTCGCCTTATTCCATGTTTCAGCTAACACACAATTTCAGACACTGGAGATAATAAAGCCTATGAAGACCCTATTATTTTCTGAAAGTTTAATAGGCAATTTGTTTCTGCTTGTAAAAACATATTTTCACTTCTTTTTCATGTGTACAAAAAAAATTCTATCCAATAGAGGATTTAAATTACATTAATTAAATAATTAAAAATTATCAAACGAGCTTTTAAGTAATGTCTTCAAGTTTTTTCATATATTTGGAGTTAACTTTCTCCTTAATGAATATTCGCAAAATAATAATTATGTAATATTTCAATAGAAGTAAATTGATGCAATTTTAATAAATAAAATTCATCTGGAACATCATAGAAATACTAAAGAGAGATTCATAAGTATATTAGTTTCTTTTGAGAATGTTTGGTATTCATTTATATAGAAAAGTAAGCCGAGAAAAGGAACGAGTAATAGCTTTAGTAGCTCAAGACATAAAAAAAAGAAAAATTGTATGAGAAATAGTTTATAAAAGATGCAAAATTTAATTCTTCAAGAAACTCATTTTATGAGTAGTTTACTATACTTTCAGTGATAAACGCATTGTTTGAGATTGATGGCAGCACTTGACAATTATTAACAATTGCAAATAATATTAATTTTATCTGAGTGTTAAGAGCAAGAAGATATTGAAAACAAATAAGACATATGTCTCTGCTAGTTTATTTCATTTATTTCTCAAGATGAGATTAAAATGGAACCATTTTTTTAGGGAAAAAAAATTATTGAATTTCAGTAGCCCAATTTCCAAGCTATCTTCCTTTTATGTAGAAGTTGAACTCTTCTGTTTTCTCATATTAGAGTTTTGTTCAAGATTCTTCTCTAATTTTTTTGCTTTTGGGGAATTTTATTTTAAGCTCTTTGCTTCAATCTGGTTAACTCATCTTTTCATCTTTATTGAGGCTTAGTCTCGTGCTTTACGAAGCAGTCTAGTGTTATTTATTAATATGAAAATGGGTTAAATTATGAATAGTTGAGAAGAGAAAGATATTTATAATGATTGAAATTAATTTTAAATTGATTGAAAATGGAATATTTAAGGTAAAATAGATGATCACTTGATATTATCTATATGTGATCGTTCTATAAAGATAGATTTTAAATATTTACAATTTGATATTTGGGACAATTATTTTTGAATTGGAGCAATAAACCGATAGAGAAATTGTTGAATAATATTACCAATCAGAATTGGAGGTGAATAAATGCATTTTGAGGTATTTCTTCAATGAGTAGGTATCAAAGGTTGTAAAAATCTGTTCAATGAGTCTGTTGGTTGATTGACAATGTCAATATTAAATAAGTAAATCACTTCAACTTGAAAAAATACTTTCAATATTAAAATTTTGTTAATTAAATTTGGTAGAAAAATGCAAGCAAACTTTAATGCCCTTTTTTTCTTGGTGTGATTTTATATGTAAGCCATTTAATGAAATTATTGATATATTCTACATTTTTATTGGCTCTTTGTCTTTTTCATTTGACAGATCACACAAATTTCATGAGCAAAAATTCTGCAAAAGTGTCGACACAATCATAATATATAAAAATAGGGGAAATGTCAATAAGGGTATCAATCAGCAGTAAAAAACGTAGAGATAAAAATAAGTGAATTCTGGAAAGTAGAGAGAATTTTTCTGGACAGTTGCTCATGTAGGTCGTGGTGACGTTAGTGACAAGAGTTTTCAGAAAATAGTGAGCACGATCTGGCCTCTAAGAATTCTTGCCAAGGTATTTCCAAATACTATTGACAATCATATCAACCGAAAATGAGAAGTCTTTTAAAATTTAATTCTTAGGTTATTCTAAAAAATTCAAGATGAAATATGAAACTAGAGGGTGAATTTTCAAAACTATACATTTTTCAAGATCAATCAACTAAAAAATATTTGAATAAATTATATATCACTCAAATCCAATTACTTTTTTTATCATAAAAAGCAAATTACCTTTATTTTTTTGAAGATAAATCATTTCTATTTGAAAAATTCTATTTTCCATTCAGTAAAGAATTCAAAAATCATTACTATTTTGACTACCAGTATATGGATGTCAAACTACCTTAATAAATTCTCAGAGTAATTCCAATAACATACCTCTAAGTAGTAAATCTGGTATGAGTAAAACGAGTGAATTTCCATAGATGTCATGTGGTTCATTAAGACATTGCTGTGCGTAATCTTACACCATTCCAGCAAGACCTTAAATTCATCTCACCCTATTCATTCATTTAATCATTTAATATATTCAACACATTTTAATGAGGTCATAACGACGGTAATTTCAAATTACGATGGAAATAAAGAATTCGATTAAGTGTAAAACAAAATGGTATAAAACTTGTAGATTTTCTGTGGTGGAAATTAACGGATCGTAAAGCGTTGAAAATCGAGGTTGAGAGGAAGCAAGAACGGTTTAGCAAATGAAGCGTAGCTAGGGTTGCGCTTCTCGTGTCGCGACCCTCGAAAAGCACTCGCGACCCTAAGTGTCTTGCTGTTAATGATGAGGCTATACCGTCGTATTAGAGTAGCAAAGTACTAACGGTATGCCACAAGCCAGTTGAACAAGAACCCACCAACAGTGGTGACAGCGGCTGCTAGATAATTATGCGAGAGTTTCCAATTACTCGCAACATCTAAACAGGCCTCATGGGTATTTCGTGCACCAAGATCAGAAGAGTGTGTGTTCTATTCTGTCTATTTGCGTTTGAAATTTTATTCTCTCGGGAACCATACACCAATAGGAGCTATGTGACCTCACGGAGAGGTGATAAAGTGTGAACTACGATTACAGTGTAGAAAAAAAAAAACAATGGTAGACAGTGGGAGGATAGTCCAGACTACACGAGCTTTTTCATGGATCCAGAAATAACACTCACTCTTAATGAGCTGGACGTCAGCCAATTTCTTGTTCAACCAAGTCCAAGCTCACTTGTTTTACAATTCAACTTAATTTGCAAGCTAAAAAGTCTTTTAACGCATCATGAAGTACAAAATATTAATTTAGCATATTAATTTGTCATCAGCAAGATGTTTGCTCTTATCTATGATGAGTCAAAACTTTATTATCATCCTTATTTTTGAGGATTTATTTTATCCTGTAATTTAATTGGAGTAAACGTTAATTATGTTAAAGCAGACCTATTCTACGTGGAGATCTGTTTCTTAACGAAGAGAGACTTTTAAGAGTTGGGGAGCTTTCATTGAGTATTTGCACTCTTTTAGTAGTACGTTCAAGTGCACGTCGAATGTCTTGAGAATAGAGTATAAAGAGTAGACCAGGGGGATAAAGAGTTGGAAAGAATGTGAAGAAAAGAACAAAAATCTTTTTGTGGGTAAAAGGGTCGAGGAATGAAAAGGGAAAAGAAATGGAGCTTCCTCGGTTGAAGATAGGTCAAAAGAAAGTAGATAGGTAAGCAAAACGGGATACATAGCGTAACTGACGGACAGGTAAGCTACGAGCTGATCGGTAAAGCTATACTATAAAGCTAAACTACTTTGGCCTGGAGCATGGCAAAGGCTACGGAAGCTTGAGTGCTAGCCGCTTGTTCTATAATCCAATAGAGATCCTAAGACCTTCCTCCAGCCTCATTCGATAAAGGTACACATGGGAGTTAACATTGTATAAGTATCCTGCAGGTGCACGTGATATGTAAATTTCAATATGGGTTAAGAGTCTACACCTTGAATTTCTCTCGTTCGTGTTCAGAAGAAAGATGTTTACTTAGTGGAAAGCTTTAGCTTTTATGGAAAACCCGGACTCATTCTATTTGGGTCATGTAAAAAGGTAAAATGATGAATGAAAATTGCAGTCACTTTTAAAAGAGATAATTTCCGTTTACTGTAATATCTCAGTGATATATTGGCTCATCCCGCATGCAAATTTACGAAACTATTAAATTCTCTCTTCTTTGGCAGTTAAATGAGCAAGCGCGATTATCGTTTTGTTAATGACATGTCAGCTATTGTGCTTCAATAGGAGTTGAATGCAAGAATAAAGTGACGTACTGCAAGTAAAGCAAAACCTGTCACAAACAGAAGCTATAAATATATATATATATCTGCTTCATCAGTAAATAAATACCAGTAGATGTATTTTCTTTTTTTAGCCAAGCATCATATTTTATTATCAACCATTTTGTATCTTTTGCTTATTTATTTTAACATCATCATTCTTGGATATTCATTGCAGAATGAGCTTTTAAATGTAATTTACAACATGTTCAATTAATTAAAAAGATTTATTCTACATTTTAGAGAGCTAATTGATATTGACATGACATGGAGTTTATTATGATAAAAATGATTGTTACTTTATTTCAAAGCTTTTAAAATTGTATTTGTATTTGAAGCATGAACTGGAATGATCTGCAGAAAGTAACTCGCTGGAGAAGTCGAAATGCTAGAAACTGTGTGAGCTGTAGGTAAAACAGAATTATCTGGAGATCTGCTGCTCACCCCTAAGTTAGATTCCAGCAGAAAGTTTGTCGATACAGCAGGAAGCAATTTTCAACCCCTATGATGCTGGTATGGTAGGAAAATAGTGGCATCCAGGGATGGTTCCATGTCGACAGAAGATTTAGTGTGATAATTTAATACACGTAAAAGCTCGTGGTCCAAAAGAGGGTGTTTCAAGTATTAGAAGCTTTCTATGAATGATATACAACTGTGATGAACCACAATAGATCTTTTATCTTTGATGGGTTTGCTGACAAAAGGTCTGCATCATAATGATATATAATTATTAAATAACCCTTTAAGCTCTGTGATCATATTAGCATCACTATCACAGATATTTTGGAGTAAATAATGATAATTAAATCACTTCGGGTCAAAAGATCCGGTGGTATGTTTTGGTATGGAGTGGTTTATGACGGTTGTGATTTTTGAGGGGTTTAGGTGAAACCAATAGCTATCATTTGCATGATTTGTGGATCAGTTTATTTAATTTATCACGTTTGTGCTATCGTAATGAATATCACTGATGAATGAGAATTTTTTTGTTTTCAAGAACTCGAATAGTTTTTAATTCAATCAATTTGTTTGTTTATTCCACATGCATTATTTATCCATTACACATGTCTGTTCATGTCATGTAAAAATCAACTATAAAATTATAATTAAAAAAAAACAAAAATTCTTTAGAAAATTAAGATAGATTTTTATTATCAAAGATCATCAACTGGAGTAGCTTTACTTTTTCACCTTTGAATTTCTCCAACTCTAGACCATTTCTGAATTTTCATTCCCACAGTGTTCTGTGAAGTCTGACCAAAATGTCAGTCGACTACTGGGTTCTATTTATTTCGAATGGTACAACAGCTACGAAGTTTCTGAGACAAAGAACTGAAAGAGAGAAAGCGAAAAGATGGAAAAAACAATAGGCTTCATAGCGTCAGATTACTAGAAGAATTGTATAGACTAGAAGTAAAGATTCGAGAAACAAGGAAAGAATAGGAAAAAATTGGTTGTAGAATGTAGAAAGAAAGAGAGAGAGAGAGAGAAATAAAAGTTAACAGAAATACCGAAAGAGGGTCCAATATCATCTATCCTTACAGCAAAGAACGAAGGTGAGGTGAGTTCCTCACCCTCTTGCGATACTGGAGTTCACTTTCAAGACGTCGTAGATATCACGGAGTAGTTGAGGTAAGGAGGAGGAAAAAGAAAAAACGAATGAGGAAACGAGAGATAGACGATTGAAAGAGGGGAAACAAGACGACTCCACGGCAACTTACTTTTTTTTTACTACGATTTATTTTATGATTCTCAAGCGCTTGCAAAGAATCCAGCCGTGCAGAAAAAATTTGATATCTTATGACAAATTGATCGTCCTGAAGATATACAAATATCATGTATACAATATCTTAAGGTACAATAGTTTGTTTCGAGGATTATTTATTGATCATTTAAATTTATATTCCGCTCTGAGCTATAAATTGATATCCATTAAAATAAAGTAAATAGAAAATATCAACTTTGAGAGAAAACAATGATATGATTGGACTACTTGATTTTGAATATCGATATCTTTACAAATACATCGACGAAAATTACATCAACAACTTGATATCAATAGAAATAAAATCACAATGAATATTCAAAAAATAATAGACTTTATTTTTAGATCAGAAAACTATTTTTATCAATATTCAATAAATGTTTTCAAGTATTATAGATTGTCAACAGACTATTTATTACTTTCTACATTTCAAAAAATATTCTAAAGATTATCTAGATGATATTATGATTAATTAAAATCATTCAATTAATTTTAATTGATTTCATTATTTTTAATATAACAATAGACTAGCTATTATGAGTTTATTTTTAGATTTTAACCATACTCCTTGAACGGATTTTTTGATGAATAAATAATAGTTAATCCTAGCAGAACAGCCTACATACATCTATTCGTCATCTCTCATTACCTTTAATTTTCCGGGAGAAAAAATTGTAGGATATTTATCGACGTATTTATCCGGATTAAAAATAGGAGAAAGTGATTATTGAATTTTGTTCGGCTTAATAAATTGTAACAGCGAAAATCACTCTTAAGAGTGAGAGGACGTCAAAGAATACAATTAAGAAGAGAGCTACGATAAGTACTAGGGGTGAGCTTTAGTTAGGGAGAGATTACGGATCGTGGCTTTTAGAAACGAGTATAGAGGGGTAAAAAGATAGCACAACAAAAAGTAGAATAGGGTAGGGAGGTGAGATATCGACAAATAGACACGGTTGGGGTAATTGTTATCCAATAAACTGGTGGAGTCTTGTCGAAGGATGGATGTGACGTCACGGAGAGCAGCTCCGCCTATAATTGGATTTGTGATCGCTTGAGTTGGCAGAGAAATCGACGCGTCTTAAAATAAATTATTTGCACCAGTCGGTTCAAGTTTTCAACTTTTTAGCAATCCCTAAGCGTCGTTTACAATGTTCATGATTCACTTCCTGTCACTTTACTGTCTCAAGTCACGAATACTCACATTTTATATTCCTCGAATTTAAATATTTGGCACTTCTTGGCGTCACGTGAGTGCGAATTACACAAGAAACACTCACGAAGACTTCCTCGATTACATGAATTGGTTCCCCAAACTTTTGATTGTAAAGCATCAATGCGTGAACAGTTATGCTATATGTATAGAATAAAGTGTGATGAAATTTTAAAATCATCTGAAATTCGTTCCATCTGGTGGGATTTGCATGATACAAATTGATGTCATTTTCTACTAACTTTTAATTGCAATTTACCGCCAGTTAAAAAAAACTGCTAGTTTTAAAAACTCGGTTGTTACAACTTGTGTTACTGCGACAGATTATTTCGTATTACCCGGCTTTTTTTTTAATGAAAATATTTTTTCAACTATTCAACATCGAATCATATCAATTTAATAAATATATTTTTGTCTTATTCAAAAAAATTATTATATACAGCACAGTTGATTGAAAAAAATGAGATAATAATTTAAAAAAAAACAATTAAACTTTTCATTAATTTCAGTTGAAGATGAAAAAAAGGGTTATCATCAGTTCATTTTAAAAGTTAATTATTCTTTCAATCACTGCACTTGGTCATTTTATTGACATATTATCACATTATTGATCTTGAAAAATTCAAGCATCAAATTTCCTCATGACTTTCAACCACATTTTCAATTTATTCTTCTGAATGATAAAATAGACAAAAGTACTTTTCTTTTGATTTGTTACTTGCATAAGTTTTCGAGTAATAGGTACACATAGTCTCATAAAAAAGTCATGAAATTGGGTCATATTTAATAGATAGTTGACGAACGTTTTGATCCAGCTTGAAATAACCAGAATGTTATTGAAATGAATTATTTTATTGTAAAAAATGCAAAAGTTTCAAGTTTCATAAAAAAATCAGCATTATTGATTTACATTTTATTATTTGCCCATCTGTCAACAGGATTCAAGTTTAAAAATACAATATTTTCTCATTTAAGTTGCAGTCATTTTACAATCATAAATGATACTCATGTTGCCACCATAAATAAATTAGTGGTAATAATAATTTTAAAAAAGAAATAAATAAATGAAACAAAACATCTGGTCCAGCTATTAAATTCAATCATAACTTTTTAAACGAAAATGAATAATAATCAGAATATCAAAGCTTAAACCATCAAAGTTAATAAGCAATAATTTATTAAAATGTAATCTCTGATAATGGGTTTGCTATTAAGGTAATTCACACTAAATTCGATTTTACAAAATGCTTTTAAATTCATTTTCACATTTGTTACAGTGATTATTAAGTATAAATTGAATATCTTTCTTTTTCAATAGATTTCTCATTGTATTAATAATGAATCTTGTTACAAATACAAACTCGACAACTCATTAGTCATTATTCGTTAGAAAAGGGTATTATAGGATGTATAGGAAAAGCGAGGGAAACCAAAACCGTGTCGAGATTACTCGAGGATAAGCTTACGTAGCATAATGAAATTCATGCGTTAATCAATCAGTGTAGGTATAGTTAATACATCGTTTTGATGGAATTTACCCTTTAAAGTGAACAGATGAGTAGATTAAACGTGAGTTTCTTTAATCAGTCAGCAATCTTGTGAGTAAGTAAGGGCTAAACACAAGATTGTGCGAGAAAGATGAAACATTTAGTAAGTTGATAGAAATTAAGAAGCGTGAAGTGAAATGAATTGCACAAGTGATTCTGACAGGCGATTCTTAATAATAGTTTCCTGGTGAAATATAACGAAATCATATTAGAATTTTGAGATATATTAAAAAAAAAAGAATTTAAATCTGATTGATTTTACCCATTAACGCCCTTATTTTCCCATTCATTTTAACATCTATAATTCAACAATTTGACTTTATTACTTTTATCTTCTTCCAGCACAAAAAAAAAAATTGCTACTCATTTTTCTCTCTACTCTTGTTCATCTTCCCTTCAAAACTCCTCAGCCCCAACACAGCAATTTACTACTTCTTGTAAATTTAAACTTCAAATCCAAGGACATAAAATAGTTCATATTACCTTAATTCTAGTGTTTTGTAAAAGAAACAATAATCATTCATTTATTTTTACCCATAGTTTCATGCCATATTATCTTTACTCGTTACATTATTCTGACAGCTTTAGAGGTCTTTTCTAGTGAGTGAACACAAAGGATGAGAACCAGACGTCTGGCACCAGACAACATCAATGAGCCATCAAGGCTCCACTTATATATACACACAATCTGCTGATAATTTTGTAATCCTAAAATCTAAATAAACAGTCAACACATATAATTTTGAACGACGTAGATGCCTATACACTGTACAGTCCACCGTTAATGGTGTATTGTAATTCCTACGTTCGTTTGCTACATGTAGCACAGTATAATACTGAATATGATTATGGCGAGTGTGTTATAATGCTGAGCATGAAATGCAGTGGAATTTATTCGTGTCTATCTGGTAATAGGGTGTGATAGTTAACAAAAGGAATTCATATGTTTATCATTGGTTCCACTGTCTCTTTATTTAGTATGTATATTGGTGCTTTGATTTATCAAGTTATGTCAAATTATTCCAAATGAATGTTCTCGTCATCACAATAGTTTCAAGTACTTTCTTGATTTCATTAGCAAGAATCAAAATATTTATTGATCTTAAATTAAATATTACTGACTTAGAAATGATGTTAGTTAATATATAAAAGTTTCATATGATAACATACCTGTCACTGCAAAGCTGTTCTACTTCTGAATTTAAGAAGAAAAATAGGATATGCAGTGTATATTTATAAGTTTGTGTTTTATTACTGCGATAAATCCAAGGTGTTTAAAATATTGTTTGTATATATGTACAGTTTAAAAATGAATCTGATGTACTGCTATTGTATTTCGTTTGTGAAATTAAATGTTTCTGACATGATTTATCAATTGATTATTATTCACTAAATTTATAGTCAAACTGATGTATTTTATTTTAATCTTTTCTTGATTTAATTTGCACCAATATAGCAATTTAATTAATTATCATACAATTCTTAGAGAAAAATGATTTTATTAAAAGGAGAATTCAGTTTTGGAGGAGGTGAATTTAGCAGATGTTGAATTTATCATCACCATCATCATTGATAGATTTTTAGCTGGGATTTGACCAGTCATTTTAATAGCACAGTAATCAATATCATAATGGTTTTCACCAAAAAGTTAGTGAACCGAAGGGGTGATAGTATCTATACCTCATCAAAGAGAAAACAAGCACAAAGTTTCATGGATTAGACGCTGAGGATCGAAGAGACCGGGTAGCTTACAAGTCCTAAATGCGATTTGCGCCATTACCCCTAAATTCTTTCCAGTTTGCCCTAGTTGGAAGCGAGGAGACGATTTTTTTCTAGCTTACGAACAAGCAAGCAGACTTCTAACTATGCTACGACACGAATACCAAGTCAAAGTAGTAAGTTAGGATGTTCTTAAAAGAAAATCTATTTACGACTTTTTAATGCATGTCATTTTTTCTCATTCTCTATTTCTTGTCTCTTCCTTCCGTCTTGCTATCGTAAGAGTATATTTGTCCAAAAATTTTCACCCTCAATTGTTCTGTGAGTGCCCGACTAGCCAAATAAATTCTCCTCGTGTATTCTCAGTGAGAGAAACCGGTGATAAATCAACGGGCGAGAGTCAGCGGATGGTAAAGACAGAAATATACAGCAGAACGTCTCGATTGCAATGGGGTACACTTGGTAAGTCCGGTGGCAATAGTAATTAAGAGCCGACAGTGTCCTCTTCAAGGGAATGCTACCGAATTCGGAAATGAGGGTAGATGTAATTAGGATGAGTTGTGATGTTACTGGCTACCCCTTTAATTATTCTATCTCTCTTAATCTAAGTTCTCCCTCTTTCTCCTACTTCCGCTTCATCCTTTGTCTCTCGCTCAACCACTTTGAAGCTTGAGGAATATGTCACAGAGAATCACGGAGAATACCCGGGTTAGCCTAGGAATACGGCTTTGATTATTATCGTCATCTACACTGAGCTTGATTGTTCCTATTGCGTCTAGGCATTACTCGATAATAACGTCTGCTATCATACAACGTTACTATGCTTTAATTGTCACTGCCATTAGAGTAATAGACTATTTCGTGTATACTCTTACAGACAATTATCCTAGCATTTATGATCAGAAGCTCAACTTGATTTAAATTGATGATATCTCTACTTTATCGGATTACCATTTCTCAATAATGTTTTGTCTCAAGTCAGCATGTCTAAAAGCAACACTGATGATGTTGTCTAAATTTTATTCTATTGTTTTCAAACACTTCTCAACAGTCATCAGAATAAATAGATGTGATTGCTTGAAAAAAATATAATAAAACATTTGAGAAAACATTATAGAAGTATTTTTGAGCTGCTTCATGTGTGTAAGTTGATCCATAATTTGTAATTAACACATGGCTTTCTACTGCTAAAGATCCGAATTTGAAACTTGCATATAAGCTTTAGTGCTAACGTGAGGACGAGTACTGGGTAGATAGAAGGCTTGTGAGGGTGGAAATAACGTGTCACTGAAGTCATTAGCGACGGCGCCGTAGGGTGTTTTAATCCAGTTATCCTGGGCATATCACCCTCTCGTTTATTCGCGTTAACCTTATATTCTAATCGCAAACAAGCACCCTTAGTGTGCTGGAAGTATCTACGTGGGTCAAACTACGTTTCAATGACCCAAAATGAAAAGCCAGTTTGCTAAAATTTAACACCAAATCCATCAACAGCTAGCGTAATTTATTTAGGACGCTCTTATGAAACTAATTAGCTATATATTATATAGAATCACGTTGGAGGATTTATTGGAGATTTTTGGTGTAATATGTCAGTAGAGTTCGAGTGGAGGACCTGAGTGACACGGTTGAATAATTAAAATGACAGCGCTGTGTTTAACTTTACATCCGGCAGAAGACCATTCAATTGCTGAGAATGTAGCCTGCAGCAAGAATCAGGATAGAACGAGAGAATACCAGAGACTAGACTCGCGAACCAGGTAATTTCGATAATTGCGGGTTAATGCATTTAGTGGAGCGCACATGGCATACCCAACTCCATACGAACGTGAGTTACCTACAGGACCACAAAATTGCTCTTTCTCTTTTACTATCATCTATCTTAGACAAGAATGCTTTGTCATTTAAGTTTTCAACTTTACATGGTATTCATGTCAGTATATTTAATTAGCTTTCAAGAGTACATTTTTATCAGTCTTTCTCGTATTCAATCTTCTTGATGAAAGAGATAAAAGTGTCGTTGTTACTCCAATATGAAATGATGAATAATTATTAGAATGATTTCAGAATGAATTTAGAATTTGGAATTGAATTTAATTGAATATTCTTTTCATAATTTTTTTGCTAGATAACCTAGTTACTTTTTATAATGTTATAATATCACCGGAGCTTTTTTACTTACTCTCTTCGTCAGCATCGGTGCTTTCTGAAGAGAAGCCCGAGAGTCCTGGTCACGCAAACCTACAAAGTCTTCGTCACTATACCACCTACCATCTGCATTCCTATATAGCCTCAACGAGCCGCAAAGGAATTCCAATTTTAAACAAAAGTTTCCTGACGGCGGTAACCTTCCACTTGCTGTCTTGCTTTCTCTTCTGGAGATTCTGCCCACGCTTTCATGCATACAGAAACTCGCTTCTGTCTTTTATCTCAAGCGAATCCTCTTGAATATTTTTTTTTTGTTTAACACAATAACGAGAATATTCTCACAAGTGCTTTTTTCCTCCTGAGAAGTAGAGTTCACGTCCTCTAGTATTTGCTTTCATAAGATGGAGTAGAATAAATAGAAAGAGCGACGCCATGGCGACTAAATGCATCTAAGTGCTACGATAAACAATAACGTAATCCATAAATCCCTTAAAAAACGCTCAGTGACACGCTCTATTCGCTAGCTCTGGAAGACAAGCGTCTGTTACAATATCGATAAAATATTGATCACCAATTCGTGCCCGAAGCTTTTCGTTTAGGATTCATGATAATGATAAGCATTATGTGGATGGTAAACAGTATCCACATTTTGTTTATATATTCTTCTGGACTGAGAACCCCCACACTTGCTATTTTATTTCTTATTTGAGGCTTCATAAAAGGTAGATTACTTTATAAAGCTCCAACCCACATTTCTGAAGAATTTTCTTTGATGGAAATTATGATTTTTTTTCTGTCATATACAAATTAGTTTTAAAATTTCAAACTTTTTTATCTTAAATTAAAATGCGATATTTATTTTTTCGTGACACATATGATATTTTTTGTAGAATTAAATGAATTTTTTTAAATAAAACGTCATTAACATTTAAAGCTTCACTGTGGAATATTTACAAACTGAAATCAACATGTCTTGCTTTCTTTTAATTAAAACTACATTTGCTGAATTATTATTCCTTTAGAGATAATGGATCTAAAAGGATATTAATTTAACAGAATTCATTTATTTTTCTAATGAAATGACATAGATGAAGATTTTTTAGTCTCTATTTATCTGCTTTTAAAAAAATCTTTGGCTTGGAAGAAGAAATATTTAAATATCTCTGTAGTGTACCAAAATGAAACTACTATAATTGGATCCTGTCAAGTAGAACAATATCAACCTCCACCAATATTATTTCAAGAAGTGTCTGTTTAAATATTTGAACATATTTCCGTCGATAATGACGCACAGTATTTATATTTTATTATTCTGCTCCAAAAGTAGTTGTATCAACTTCATGAACAACCTTGTTTCTTTTTTTAAAACTATTAACCCTTGATTTATCAACACGAATTCAACATTTTTAATTCAATAATGAATTATTTTTTTATTAAAAGAATCATTTAAATTCACAAAGAATGTTTGATATCCTAAAAATGCAAATACATGATTGCAGAGCTATCGAATATAGCACTCTAGACGTCTAAACGTCTTTTATACGAATTGGATGATATTATGAATGTAATGAATATTTAAATATGAATAATTTATGATTGCGTTAAAAGTTAGTTTCCGGTCGATTTTAGTTTTACACTTCATTCTTCAGTGACTGAGAGAACTTCTGGCTGCTTGGTAGATCAAAGCATAGATCGCTAAGCGCGCAGGCGACGAATTGGCAAAGTCGCGATGGATAGAGCAGTAATTATTATGCCCTGAAGCTAGAGGGAAAGATCCACAGTACTGAGTTGTACGATACGCAGACGATGATGGAACAGAGTAGGAGATGTTTCAAACAGCACTGGTGCAAAATTCACAATCTAATCCAACTAAGCAAATTAATCCAGCTTCCCGGACGGTCGGTGCCTGTCCCTTCACCCGTTTCTGCATTCCGGAAAACTTAGATCAAAGGGAATGTTACGACCCTTCCTTTCACTGTTCTCTATTCGCTCTTTCATTCTCTCACTGCTTCCTTCTCTTTCTCTCTCATTACATTATTTCTCTCTTTCCTTCCTTTCTGCTTCTTCTTTTTCTTCCGCTTGCTCTTCTTTTATTCCACCTTCTATATTTTTTCGGAGCTGCCTCTCGACCCTCGTTGTTAACGTATGATTCCGACTACTTAAACTCCCTGCTGTGTTTCAGAACACAATCACTTCTGGTTTGGAATATAATGTAAAATTGAATCATTTAAATTACACTTTTTCTTCATTACCAAAATGGTTAATGAAAGTTTCGTACAATGGGTTTGTTTGACTATCCAATAGTTTTTTTTTTCATCCCTTTATCCTTTGCAAAGTGTTCAAAAAATTCCAGAATGACTAAAACTTGCTCGAAAAAATGATAAATTATTTCAGGTCTCACTGGATCTTATTAAAAAAAAAATTCATTAAAAATGTGCTTCCCTTTCTCCTCTTGTCATTCGTCAATTTCTTTCTGATTACAGAATATTAAAAACAGTTCTGAATTTTAGTTATGCTGATAATAATCTCGTTCATCTCTTCCAAGTATTCAATAGATATTTAGACAAGAAATTCGTAGCAGAGAAATTTGACAGTGGAATTGGTGTCATGTTTTAGTAGAAATGCATCAAGAAGCTGAGGCATTAAGAAAATGGTAGAAACAGCCGAAGCGGAGACGCCGCCCGTTGATTATCCGAGCTGTAAACAGGAGCGCATCGTTATCGATTGGACCAACAATCTGTTGGGTTCCCACCCTGCCTCCAATCTCTCCTTCTACCCTCCTCTCGCGCGTTCTCTTCCGCCATATTGACGCAATACAGCTACACAGTTGCATAATGAATGGTTTGCTAATGACCCTACGGAGGTTGCGGAAACCGCAGCGAGAGGATAGCGGGACCCAGGGTTCAAGCACTTCCGGCATCAAACATGTATCAACGTTATATGCTGCATCCGCCGGCCGCTTACGCGCTCTACGATTCTAACCGGATTTTAATGATTTAGATATTTGTACGTGGCTGAGCGGAAAGCTATAGTAGATTTAAGTGGACTAAACCATCAACTGCGTTTTTTGTTTTATCCATCTCTCCTAACCATAGTTATAGCTATTAATTAGTTTATCGATTAATTGGCATTATCATTTGCAGCTTCACCTTTTCAATATTGGTTCCATTTGACTCTAGAATTTTATACAAATTTATATTATCCTTTTGCTTTCGATATTTTGATTCTATGAAGAGTGACTCTGATGTTAATCAAGTAGGTGACTTCATTTTAAAACACTTTAAGTGCATTGAAATAAAACACTACAATTGACAGTGAACATTAAACTACACTAAGAAAAAAATTTTGTTATGTCAACAAATGATAAAAAAAAATTTAATATTCGCAATAACATATTTTATTATTATTATTATTATTATTATTATTATTATTATTATTATTATTATTATTATTATTATTATTATTATTATTAAATAATCATCAGAATTGAATTTGTAGAAACAATACCATGTCAATTCCAAATGCAACTTTTCAAAATTTTAATTTTTTTCATAGACAAAATTATTGACGATATTTTTTTCAACGTTTAACTATCCAGAATTCATTATCTGCTATCATTAGCTCATTACTCTAGACATTTGGAATCGATTTTTATATTAGTAAAAGATTCAGTGGAAAAAAAATTCTTCATTAAATTTGATGTTAACTAATGATTATTCACATTAAAAAGGAAATTATTTTGAAGCATTTTCTTCTTGTTCTATTTAAATTTGATGCTGGCTCATGATTATTCATATTAGATACCCATTAAAGAAGCTTAATATAAATTACCAATTAATTTTATATCAAAGATCTAGATGTTTACCAGACTTTTTTAATTATGTTTTCAGTGCCAGCAAGTACACGGATCCCGACCGGCTGACCACCAACCTGACTCGTCACTGTAAGTAAAAAGCATGGAATATAATATCGTAGTTATGATCGGAGAGCACTTTCAGCGACAATTACTGTGCCTCTCTAGACTGAAAAGGTAACTCGTTAACCACAGCAGTTGGAAGAACTCTCTCGGTTAAAGAAAGTTTTTCAGGAACATAACCCGATCTCTGAACTCTCGTCCTAGAATCTCTCGTAAGACCGTTTTTGTTTCTAATGAAAATGCTTGTGGCGTTGACCGCTCAGATTGAGAGACTTTACAATTTAGTTCTACCAAAGAAGCTTTTCCTGTGAGAATCCAAAGGATTGAGATTCATTTCATTGCAGCATCTTTTATCAAACTTCATGTTTTTTAATGGTATTATTTTTTAAGAATTGTTCTCTTTAAAAATAAAACTTTATTCATCTTCATTCTCTAAGAGAAACTGAAATACTTCATGGTGACAATCAGAAAGTTGCAATAATTAACAATCATTTTATTATGATCATCTTGGCGAAGTGTTGAAGTAAATTACAAAGCAAAATTCTTCGTCGACTGTTTGATATTTTTCATTTATTTTCCAGTACAATGGGTTGCATTCAGCTAATTGGTTTCATTTAAAAGATAATTGTTTACAGTATGATCTTCAATCTTCTATACTTCCATTTCTGATTTTGAATTTAATTAAAGCTGGCTAATGTTTTTTTCTTCTATACCATTTTTTATTTAAATAAACTCTGATATCATGAATTGTAGAATGATTAATTTAAACAAAAAAAATATTTCTTACATTCATTGCTTATTTTCCAAGCCTTTGCCAATCTAACAGTCTTGATATTAATCTGGTATAAATTGTTTAAAACATTTTTATTTATATAATAAAAGCCTCTAGGAAGATTTCTGTTCTGAATGTTGCTTTAATGCACTTCAATGACTGTTGGATAGAAAAAGACTGAAATAAACAATAAATTTAAAATATCACTAAACCAAGCTTGAAGGAATATTGATTAATACTTGGATTTAAAATTAAAAATAAGAAACTGCAATTGTATGAAGACATACAAATCCTTAACTATTATATAGTTTGTGAATATTTGCACTTACCCAATGTAATATATTACTCGTTCATCTAATTAGAGTGTTATATACTCACACATAGAAACCATTACACACGTCTGTGCAGACATGGAACAACTTTAAATAAATATATTTGCATGTGGTTACACTAACTGCTTCTGCAATCATGAGCTCTTTCATGCATTACATTATGAAAGGTCTTAATTTCCGCGAGCATTTAAATTGAATGATGGTAATAATACGTGAGGCAATATTAGATATAATTATTCAATAGTAGGTGTTTTTTGGAACTGAAAAAACTAAGAAGCCTATCAGAGTCATTTTGGTAAGTGCTAACAAAATGGAGAAACAAGATTAGGGATGAACAAAAAATGATAGCATGAGGGGGAATGACCAAAATGGTCTTACGAAAATACTGGATTGAAAAAGCAGCAGAAAGGTAGTGAACGTGCATCGTGACAAAAAGGAAGTGGTTTAGCAAAAAAATTCAATAACTAGCATCAACGTTCGTGTCATGAAATTAAATGCACTTAAACCCTCGAGGTTTCTCATAAGCACTGGACAATAAAGGCTTGTGATGACTGTATATGCATATAGATATATACAGAATGAGTGAAACTTTATTAATTGCTGATCGATGAGCGCCAACGATCAATACTACGTCGTTGAAAAAATTTTTAATCAAAGCACATTGACTCATGCATGACGTAACAAGCGTGCAGCATGATTCTCTCTGCGCGAAATTTATACGTGAAATTAAAGTTGGAAATAAATAACCTTGACTCTTCATGACACTTTTTGTACAAACGAAAAAAATTAAAGCTCGATTATTTTTGATGGTACCAACAGTATCACCAGTTTTAAATGAAATTTGATCCAACGACAGTTGAACGTTTCTATCGATGCAAATGATTTTTCCAATATTTTAGTGACCAATTAGAATTTTATTGCGTTTATTAAAAAATTAAATTTTTGAAATATTGGAAAATGCTGTTGTCAAATCGTTGAGAATGAGTCTAGGCATACTTTGTACCTTAACAACAAACTTCTCGTTTATTGAAATTCGTAATCTTATGATTACGTATGAAAAATTTCGTTCCCCAAATATTTCGCAGTAGGAAAGAGCCCCGACGTTCCCCTCGTTCCGGTTTTACCCCATTTTAGGAGTGAAATAATTAATTTTTCCAGGCGGTGCCTCGATTTCGTATTTCTACGCATCAAAACGAAGAGAATGAGTGGTCGATCATCAAAATCGGACAACTTTGATTTTTCGACCCAAAAAAATGGCAAGTGGTACCCCTTTCCATTTTTTTTGGCGAAAAAATAAAAGTACTCCGATTTTGAAGTTTGACCACTCATTCTCTTCGTCTTAAAGTGTAGAAATGCGGAATCGAGGCACCGCCCGGAAAAACTTACTTTAACACCCTCAAAAAGGGGTAAAACTGGATACACATTAGAACTCATCATCCTCTTGACTTATAACTCATGAACGGATAGTCTAATAACTGATTTCATGGACGTTTTAGAAAGCTTAAAATGTAGGCTAAACATGTATATTCATAAATTGATTAGCAAAAATTTCCTTCATCCTTAAAATCGCTAAAATATAAAAAAAAATCACATTTTTTTGAGAGTTTGCCAACTATTTTCGCAATTTTGAGGGTGAAATAAATTTTTCAAACGTTTTTCATGAATATGTATCTTTAGCTTAAATTTTGAGGTTTCTAAATAGCTCTTAAAAATCATCTTAAGATGATTTCTTTACGAGTTATGAGGATCCAAAGTCGAAAGTAGATGATTTTTCTATCCTCACTTTGACTTTGGACTTCTATAACTCTCGAACAAGTCATGCAATAACGATTATAAGGGAGGTGTTTAGAAACCTCAAAATTTAAGCTAAAGATACATATCCATGAAAAACGTTTGAAAAATTTATTTCACCCTCAAAATTGCGAAAATAGTTGGCAAACTCTCAAAAAAATGTGATTTTTTTTTATATTTTAGCGATTTTAAGGATGAAGGAAATTTTTGCTAATCAATTTATGAATATACATGTTTAGCCTACATTTTAAGCTTTCTAAAACGTCCATGAAATCAGTTATTAGACTATCCGTTCATGAGTTATAAGTCAAGAGGATGATGAGTTCTAATGTGTATCCAGTTTTACCCCTTTTTGAGGGTGTTAAAGTAAGTTTTTCCGGGCGGTGCCTCGATTCCGCATTTCTACACTTTAAGACGAAGAGAATGAGTGGTCAAACTTCAAAATCGGAGTACTTTTATTTTTTCGCCAAAAAAAATGGAAAGGGGTACCACTTGCCATTTTTTTGGGTCGAAAAATCAAAGTTGTCCGATTTTGATGATCGACCACTCATTCTCTTCGTTTTGATGCGTAGAAATACGAAATCGAGGCACCGCCTGGAAAAATTAATTATTTCACTCATATTAATAATATTAATTACTCAGTAAGTAAAATCTATTCCAAATGTCTTTCTCACTCAACTCATTTTGTCAGTCTTTTATTATAAATAAAAAATGGCTGAACTGAATTTGTTTAAACTTTTTTTACATCTTTCTCTTTATACTTTAAAACTATCCCAAGACTGTAGACTTCCTTATCATTAATTCAAGACTCAGTACACTTACACATGTTGACAGTCAAAAAATTTTGTCCGACAACTATAACAAGGTGAACAGACAGAAAACGTCAATCAGATAAGTGGCGCGACAAGACACTTAGTTAATTGAATTTCTCCTGGCGTCTACTATCACCTAGAAAATTCGACAGTGAACGTAGGTCGACGTCGTGACGTTGCTTGGAAAATTGTCGGTATCTGGTTTATGGTGACCACGCTTGAAGGGTTCCAAATCGATGAGCGCTTTTAACAATGATGTGTGCATGACCGGACTATTCAGCCTCTTTCCCTCTCCTTTGGTAGACTCGCTTATAAGCTGTACAAACCCAACCGCACCGTGCCCAGGATGCGAAAATGGATCGTGTGTAGTGGCGAGCACGGTTTGCCCACAGAGAGCGGACTTATTACGTTCCAGAAATTACCATATAAATTATCGTGTGATGAACTCCCTACTCACGCGAGAGTGAATCAGTCCACTTGCTTTACACCTTTGTCGAGATTTTAGTTACAGTTAATCGGTTATACAATGTTGAGGCTTCAATCGAAAAAATCGTTTCAAGGGAAATGGTTAATAATAAAACAATTTCAGTTGATTAGATATAAAGAATGGTCCTTTTTTTTTCTATCTTGATAATTGGCGAATAAAAGTGATAAAAGTTTGATGAAAAATGAATAATTTGGTCATCTAGATTCTTTATTCGTCTCTATCTTATTTCAGTTGGTTCCAATTTGCGGTTTACTTTCCATTGTAAGTTACATTCTTCATTCGCAATAGAAGTTGGCAATAATAGAGACATAACTTTCAACCTTTGATCCTTATGCTGAAGAATATCACCACGTGACGGCTTTGAATCCTCTTGGCGTAGACCCAATGAATATGCAGGAGTCTTTCTCGAACCATAACTGTGGCCCACACTTCTATGTTTCATGCATTCAGATGTCCTTCTTACCTACTAACGGCGTGGTTTCGCACCCGTTCAAGATCTTACAACGAGGACGAACGACAATGTCGTCCGGCTGTTACAGAGCTGTTACACAGAGCCGTTTAAAAAGCTTCTCGCCACTTGTCTGGATATTATTCCGACGTTGGTAAAAGTGTTCTATGCAAATCTCAAAAATTGCTTTGAGACACGCTAAAAGTATACCTGACTAACATTGCAAAGAAATCTCGAAAAATTTAACTCAACAAGATTATGGATAATTTTCTTAAAAGCCTTTTTTTCTTCATAAATATTATAGTCTGCACTTAATTAACTAACTCGATAGAAACTTTTTATTTCTTGCCAATTGTAATCACGTCCAGAAGATGAAAAGAAAAGCTTACTTCGGCACATGTAATGCATTTATTCGTTTCGAAAACCAGGACACCTTCTATATGTATATACACACACCTTGTCTTGGACTACACGGCAGAAGATATTAGAAAAGTTTTCCACGCGTCGTCTCGAACTCTTGACTCAGAAGAAGCAATCTCTTGGCAATAATATACACGTGCGACCAAGCCCGATAATAATGGTATTTTTTTTGTCTCTACTTTTCTGCTCTTCTTTTGTGTTTTATTAGAACCACCCTCTGGACTTGTTTATATTATTTGTATATATTAAAAAATATTTTTTCATTATATTTAATAATATAATCTCATATTTCCTCCACCGAGACTAATTCATTTTAAATAAATATGCATGTACTTGTTGATGAAAAAATTGCTGAAATATTTTTGCTTGTTTTATCGAGAATTTACTTAACGAATGTAATTCTGCAGTTCAGTAACTTAATTTAATTTAAATTTTAACGTTTACAAAATATTTCTAATTGTAATTTAATTTTTTAAAAGAATTATTTCTTCATTTTATTTCTGAGCTATTTAGTAAATTACGGTTCATTCGTTTTTTTTCTTTTCAAACACGCTACCTCTTCTATTAGCTAGTCCACAAATATATTGGAAAAGAACTTGACATTAAATAGAACATTCAAGAAGTAATGATTAAAGATAATTTAACAAAATAAAATGTGATTAAACGAAAAAAAATTGACTCATAATCCTACTTTGTCTCCAACTGTTTATGTAATAAGGAACTTGATAGTAGCAATTTTAATTTTGATCCATCAAAGATAGTTTAGAAAAAAAATGTTTTTATTTTTAATACTGATTGGACTAAGAGTTTTGGACATGGCCTAAGTCAATTTGACTTTGCATCATTCGATGTGAATCAAACCAGATAAAATTGACCTGAGCTCTATAGTAACTATTTATGCAATAAGAGGCTTGATAGTAGCGAGTAAAAAAATAATAACAAGCATTTTTTGCTGTATGACAATGTTGTGTGGTTTTATGTCAAGCAAGGAAATCCCAAGAGATATTAATGACCGCGTATACAGCCACGCGAAGTCAGCAAGTCTTTGTTGAAACCCTCGTCTAGGATCATTTTATATTGTTCCGGGTTATTATATTAGTACCCCTTAACGTTGACTCACGTAAAATTACAGCAAAGATAGGTCGACAAAAGATGATCTTTTTCCTTTTACAACGATAGAGAATTTTGCTATAAACATGCACCAACTCTCATCAACCATTTTTCCCTGTTATTTTGTATTTATAGCGATTTTATATGAAATTCTCTTTAGCTATAAGTATCAATAAAAAAATAATATTTAATATTTTAACAAGTTTCCATAACTACATACTTAGAACACAAAGAAAGCGTAAAAGACTGAAACGAACCACCATCAAGTATCCACTTGCATTCGTGGAAGATGCGCTTGCCTGTTGGAACCCATTGAAACTAGCTAAAAAAGAGGTTGTTAAAAATGTTATTGCTATCACGGTGGGATATGTACATTATATATACATTACACACTAAAATTCCAAATCTCTTAAAAGGTATCTGGAGCTTGATAAATATTAAAAAGTGAGTAACCGATACTTTTATTTATTCGCGTGATTGAACATTGTTACAAAGTTAATGGAAAAGAGCAGAAACAAAATACGTGATAATGACTAAGAGACTTATAAAACTCATTAAAAGTGCTTCAGTAATAATTTTACATCATGATTTTTATTTAATCAAATACTCTTAAAGTAATTTCACCGATCATTCTATTTACCATTGTAAACTATATTATTTGCTAGCTTTAATTGAATTCTAAGTTTAGCTCCAATAAACTTCACGAGTCTCTTTTTTTGCACAATACCATGAAATATTTGCAATACTTTTAAGTCTACTATTATTTCCTGACTCAGACTTTTATATTTCCTTGAATTAAATCGTTCTCAGACAGATAATAATAACGATAATGAACAGTAAAAGTTATTTGTGTAATCATTATTCAGAGGGAATAAAGTAATTCACAACGTCAAATAGTTGATGAAATTTCTGCTCCATCAAAGTACCGGTATTTCGTTTGCTATTACTGGTCAAATTGAATTGTTAACTACTTAACTGTCTCGTGGTCTTTAGACAACCAATCACAAAGCTGAGCTTGGTGTTCTACGAACATCAATCAGTTGGTTTCTCTATCGTTCAAGGCGTCTTGAATTGAGTATGTCACAGTGGGAATTCGGAGCGGCATTTGGTTCTCAAGACTCTCCAATTCTCCAGCTTCTCTCAATCGAATTGATCGATCTCAGAAGCCATTCAAGACATTGCTAAATCGAGAGCTAATGGCAACCAGTTCTCGGCAGTGATTAATATTTTTCGACTTTCTAACAATTTCTCGCTATTTACAAATTTATTGTAGCCTTCTGTCAAGTTGTAACTCATTATGGAGTACCCTTTTATCACGTCTACAATCATCAACACCCTTATTTCCTGAATTTAGTTTAGAATAAGAAATGTACGGAAGCGAAAAAGAAAGTAACAGCCTTGAGGGGGAAAAAAATTAAAACACAAGTTAATATTATTTACATAGAATTTAATTTTTACATAATTTAATTTCATCAGAAAAAAATTCTCTAAACGTTGGATGCCTTTTCTTTTTTCTCTATTTATATAACTTGTCTTTTAAAATTATTTTCCCTTTAGAAAAATTAAGTGAGATGAAGAATTTTTTACAATAATTTAATCAGAATAATTTATTCATTCTGTTTCTTTTTGATTTAAAATGAAGTGAGTTGTAAAAACTTATTTTTTCATTCGTAGATGCTGCTATGATGGACAGTGATGGGACTTTAGGCCGTGGGCCCACAAATGGGGGCCGTGGCCTGCGCCGTCAACGGTCCCTAGAATGGCGAGAACGGCGCGGATACGGAGCTCAGTCAAGCAGCGATGAAGAAAATATTCGGCATGCTGTTGGAGCAACTTCTACCAATATAAGAGGAGCTAGAAGTCCGGGACATGTTTTGGCATCACTTTTAGCCCAACAATATTCTGGTAAGCATTACAAGACTTGTGTAAAAGAATTTTTCTTTCAAATACTTCACGAAATATCTCTTCATATGCTTCTGAACAGTTTCAAATTTTGATATTTTGTGTAAAATCATTCCAAGTGGAATGAAATCTACACTTGTTCGTGGACTGAAAGTTATCGATTCTTTCACACATGAGGTTGCACAAATCATGTTTTTTACATCACACGCCAAACTTATTGTCTTCACATTTCTCGTCTCCACTGGCTTGAGAATATTTGTCTGACCAAATCAATCATTTCTACTTGATATCCTTTTGGGTTAGCATTTGATCACGTTGGAAATGGTGTTATTAAAAAATGTATTGCAAAATGTGAAGAAAGATATTTTTTTACTTTGATGTCTGATAATTAGTTGCTGTCAAAAAGTGTCTAAACATGAAACATATTCTCACAAAGTGTCAAATAAATCGATTTATTTTCTGTAAAATAATTCTTACCTCAATGTGTCTTCAAATGCAATTCAGCAAATGGGTATAGGAAGTAATATTGATGCTACATCACCCTTCTCCACTCCATCATTTTCTCTATACTTCTGTATCATTTCCACTTGCATGCTCTCCTTCATTACGGATCGTTTCAGATGCCACTTCATCTTACGAACTTCACTAATGAGTTTCAGCCGTTTCCGTAATGCTAAACTTTATTCTGTTTCAACAGTATATTGGAGCTTAAAGTGGAATCTGATAATACACAGTTGAACGAGATCAATAATTGTATCGAAAAGAACGTGATTTATGTACACAAAAAAAAATGATTATGCTTTTAGCTATTTTTTAGATTTAACTTTTTTCCAAGTCTCGTAGTAGCTTAGTAGATACACTTGTACGATTTTCTCTTATAAAATACTGTGAAATCTTTGCCTCCTTTCCTTCTCTTTGATACCGTCGTTCTCACGTCCGTCTGCATTTGTTCCAATTCACTGGCCGCCGATTACCAACTCCCTCACACCCTACCCATCGACTTTATCCTCATTCCTGTTTCTATTTTCCATCCCCTTTACATCCCTAAGCAAGAGTCCCTTCCCGCAAATTCACTTCAGTGCACAATGTCACGTAACCGCACTAGAAGTATATTGGTACAGAAGACTATTCGACAACCAAGATGTCTCGAGCTTGTACTTTAATGACTACTCATATTTTCCTTTTCACCGTCATCTAAGCGTTAAATCTCTACCGATTTAAGTTAGAAGAGGATTAAGATATAAATAGTTATAGTCATGTGTACCTTTAATAAATTCATGGGTCATAAAAAATAATTAATTGTTTATTCACAATAAACTATTTCGCTTTTATAGCAATTTTATCTTCATTGCAACTTTATATAAAATGATTATAATAAAAATTATAAGAGTTCACTAACTCTTAATAACCCTCATTTGGCTCCAAAAACATAGCATCTTTAAATTATATATTATTCATTGATGTAGATTAATGAATAATTTGTTTAAAATTCATAAATAAACTTCATCATACTTGTAAATATCTTTTTTTTTCATTAATTTATTATGAGTAATCTTTTTTATATACTTTTCTTTTATATGCATGAATTTAAAGCTTATATTTACTTTGAAACATTCATTTTTTATGTTTTTTTATTTTTTCTGTCTAGGTATGTTTCACATTAAATCCAAAAAAATAACGAAAATGTATATTCTGATGTGAAAAAAGTATATATGGGTTAAATAAGGCAAGAAAAAATAGTTTTGTTAGTTGCAAAGTCTTGTTAACCAGGAACAATAACTTCACAGAACATTAATCATTAAAGTAGGAAGGACATTACGACAAACTACTCGTTCTAGTTTGTAAAAAGATAATTTATCATCACTAGAGTTGCTAACTGCTAGCTATTGTCTTGTAGAAATCAAAGTAAGTACATTATATATCCTTGTAAACTCTATTTTTCTGAAACTTGTTTATAACATTATAAATATTTGATCAATTTCTGTTTGTTATATTTCAGTGAGAGCTACTTATCAGATGATGTATAGCGTTGATGAGAATTGTAATATGTTCTGAAGAGATTGAAGCCAGTGCAATTTATGTTCATGCAATCATTGATGTATCGATGATGAGCAAGAGGCGATAATTCTAGCAAGCTGCCCACTGGTAGACATAATATCGCCAGCTCATTACCTCCGCAAAGTTCATATCACGCTCCAGTGCCTTTTGTTTCGAAAACATTGTCGTTCACTGCAGGAATTTCCATTTTCCTGTAACAACACACACACATGCCAGGCCATTAATTAATGATATAAACGTGTTTCACCTAAACTGGTAGAATAACATATGAGTTCTATTGATATTTCAATCACAATATTTTTTCATCACTACTCCAACCAGTGTTTTGCATAGAAGAAAGATGAACTTGCGAAAAATAGTTTTATTTTACTTATCTCGTTTCCTTTAAGTTGAAACAAAAAGTCACACGAATCCCAAGACAAATTTCATACTGGACGTCTCTCTCACGAAGTCAAGAAGGACCAAGTTGATCCACCCTAATGTTGCCGTGAGGCAACGACTAAAAGCCACAACTTTGCCCACGAAGGGATGGAGAAACATCTCTCTTCTACTCTTACTCATCTTTTTCTTTTCCCGTCTTCAACTTTCACGACCAAGAGATCAGCAAGCTTCTCTAATGGAGCTTTTCCAAAGATTTCAGTTACAAGTTTAAAGGTCGAGGGAATGTAAATCTGTACTTTAAAGCAGACTTATTTGTCGTCAGATATTTATACTTTATTCATAATACACCATAAATCCTTGACAATTCTTTACGCAGTAAAAATCTTTGCTTGTTATAACTCTGTGCACGATCTCACATAAATGTACACTTCAACGCGATTTAAGAAATATTATATAAGTTATAATGCATAGAAAAACGTTTTTAGATTACAATATGAAGTTTGAACTTATTAATTCTGTTTCTTTTATAACATTAAAAATTAATTCAGAAAGTTTTAAAACCTATTGGCCATGAAATAAATGCATAATTGTTTGATGCAATTCAGTGTTTTTCTTTGATAATTGTTGATTACTTATAAAATAAGAAACTTTATAATTTATTTATTTGTTATTAATTCAATCATTAATTCATTCTTGCAACTAAATATTACTATCAATTCATTTAAAATTACTGATGAAATTAAAATGGTTCCTTCTATCCAATAAAACAATTTAAAATGTTTCTAGAGTTAAATCAAATTTAAGATGAAAGTTGAAAAAAAGATTGTTTTTTTTTAGAATGTATGTTAAGTAGGCTCTCAAATAAATCTTCAATAATATACATATAATAATTAGAATTTCTAACTGACCTGAGGTCTAGTGATCATCTGGACTACATGGTCATATGGAGAGTTTGTCGAGGCGTTGGTCACTATAGCGCACACCAGGCGCCACCACAACATGGTCCAACATAGCATGCTAGTACATAGAGCTGTATATTATGTATATATCCTCGCGTGTGACTAATAAATTCTGCTGGCGTAACCTACACAGCATCTCCGTTCTCCCTTACTTGGTGTGAATATACTACACACAGTGTAGGTATACAAAATGTTGATAAAATTCTTTCTTCACACCTACACATGAAGACAGGCCTTATATAATACTAAAATAGTCCTAGAGCATGATTAATTTCCTCAATGACGTTGTGTATTATCTTTCGTCAACATGAACACTAGATCAAGGGAAACGAAGTAAGGCTTTGTTATACGCAGTATGATTGCATATATAGCGGCAATGTAGGTAATATAACTAAGCTGTGCATCACTACTTGCCACTCAAGCTTGCGGTATCATGTAATCGAGTTGTCAGGCAAACTACCCCTTAGTAAGGGATGCGGCAACACTCTATGGTTAGATGGTATATCAAGAAGGTTGATGGATGTCGCGACATAACACCATATTGAATACAACAGTACATTAAAGTTTGTCATAACCTTGTAAGCTCTTTACTGTCTCTATTATTAAGAATAACTGAAATTCACCCACCTCCTCATCAATGACTATGAATTGTTGTCAAGAAATAAAAGCAATGAATGCTTGGCTGGGTACGTGGTTAAACTCAACAATGTCTTTTTATATCGACCGAATACCAATGTATAGCTATCACGAGGTTGATGAGCCTTAGGTCGATAATACAAATCAAGTTAGAAAATTGAAGACATATAATTTGCTATGATCATATTCAGAAGGAGGAGAAGAAGGAAGGTTTCTTTTAATTTTTCAAGCAACTATCATTTACTATCAAGTAATAGTTTAATTGTATTTATGTGGATGTATATAAGTACACGTCATATAAACTGCAGAATATAGTTGAAGGTATTATTTCTCCTTGCCATTACAACTGAATCTACCTGCTATAGCTATTGCGAGAGGGGCATTTAATAATGCAGAAGAGGGAATGCTCTTGGTCTCGAAATACCATGTGTAAGTCGTGATTAATATTTCAGACGTCGGCAAACGCGAGCGTCGAGAAGCAAGAGTGAGAACCGAGGATTAAGGGCGCTGAGCAAAAAGAGAAGAGAATTGCATGGCTGGCCACTACGAAAGCATGGTCACTCTGAGCGCCATTTCCTTGTCCAGTATACGTTTAATTATTCGCAAAGGAAATTAAGGTGATCCTTGATATTATTCATACTTGCTTGTGAAATAAATGAATGGATATAGACAGAATTATTTAACTGGGTAGACTAAGATGTATTACATCGCTTTGACTTTTCAGGAAATGTTGGAAACCTCGAGACAAGTTGGAAATCATAAAAGTCATAAAAAATAACAATTTGTCTTTTAGGGGGGCACTTAAATTCTTTTCCGACTTTTGCGTGACGCATCGAATAATTTCCAGATCTCGTAACGTTGTTTCTACGAGAATTATTATTTTAAGGATACCATTTCCTCGATTTCTTTCTGCTTCGATGGATGTTCGATGACAATGGAAGATATATAAAACAGCCAAGGGACAAAAAATTTCTTCAAATACTAGGGAAAATATAAGCTTTTTTTATACTCGTGACCCTTGATAATATGTTACTTGATATACCAAGTGGCCGTAAGGATAGTCATCGGTATACATGGAATGAGAAAGAAACTTCTTTACTTTTGTCATACGTACGCTATAAATGCGTGAGTTCTAAATATATCTATGACGACCAAGGGGAGAGTTGCCATTATACCTATTGATTGTAGTTCTTGGTATCGATAAGACTCCTCATAAATTGAAAATAATAAGAAAGAAGAGTGCATTTATGTCTTTTAAAGTAATGACTTGGAGATTGTCATCATAAATATCTTACGCTAGAAGGGAACAGTGCAATAAAACCAACATTTTTCTTTGTCATTAATTTTTCAAAATACTATCATTATAGTAAAACATCAAATTTTTCTAAGTTTTTTTTTATTAGCTAACATTCAGATAATTGTTAGATTTTCAATAAATTCATAATTTCATTACCAAACTCATGAAAAAGAAGAGTATATTTTCATTGTTAAAATTAATGAGTCTACTTTTCATTAAGTGTTTGTCAATAATACTATAAAATAAAGAAAAAATGGTTCAGTTTATCGTACCACTTTTCAATGTCCCAAAAATTATAAATATTTGTCGTAAATGATAATAAATCATCATTTTTTTCCTTCTTTTAATTGAGTATGTAGAGAAATATCCTTTGGAAAATTATTTGAAAATTAATTATAGAAGAGAAGTATTGAAAGTCAATGGCAAACGGAGTTATTAATTACCTGCCGATACTTCATTTAGGTTCCTTATCTCAAATAATCTATTTTGAAAAATTCCTTTCAAAAGCTCATATGACTCTATAATACTGGGCTGTCTTTCCGGAAATTTAAAATGGTAATTTCACTGTTTTCTCCCTCATCTTGCTGCCATAGCAACGTTGCTAGTGACAGCAACCGTGTTCCTGATCCGACATTTAATTTGCGTCAGAGTAACGCTCCCAAGTCCTGCATTCCCCTTTTTTCTATCACAAGCATCACGTTTTCCGATACATTTTTTCTATTATCCTCTTTACCCTCTAATATCGTCTAGGGCAGTACGGTCATGAAAGATTTTTTTTAACAGCAGACACATTAAGATGCCCGTAAATGTTGTAATGAAATAATTATTTTTTTTAATGGTACTTATTGATTCTTTCATACTTCAATCATTATGAGTTGGAAAAAGTTAATCTCATTAGTGTTCGTTTCTCTATTGTTTCATTCACTGTGAAATGTTTAGAGTACCGCCTCGGGTATTTTTTTATGATTTATCTTTTTATTTTTTCACGGAATAAAAAGAATAAATTCCAAGAGCTATTTTAAATAAAAAATGAAAGACAAATGAGTAAAGTAAGATCAAAAACTTATTAAACTTTAGTTATTTAATTGTTAAAAATGAAAGTAAAATAATTTTCTGCTTTTTTACAATAATTCTTATAAAATATTTCTTCTTATACTGTGAAATCAAATATTATATTATAATGTATTTACATATGTAAATGTAATTTGTAGAATACAATTATTCATGTATTTATTGCGCAATGATACATTTTATTCTGTCAATACATGAATAGTAAACGTTTTAAACGTATGTATCAATAGGTATAAAGTTCTATATGATACTTATAATATAGATTCTTCAGAGATATTTATAGTTGAAAGCACACATTTTTCCTGCAGAAAATATTCACCGGCCTATTGTTGAGTGAATGCTATTGAATGTATAGAAAAAGCGAACACTTTATTTAATTTCCTTGACTTGACTTAATATTACATCTATTCTTGAATCGTTGAATTAAATTTCTAATTTTCTGTATAGTCCAAAGCGTCAATAGGTTATTGATTGAAGCAAAATTCCTTATGATTTTTTTTATCAATGTTCTGATGGATCTATAATATAGAGTTTATACTACAATGCTGACAGATGCAGTCAAGTATTCATTAATTTTTCCTTCAATATTCTACAAAGATGAGAATTCATCTAAATGTTCAAACTGCTTTTTAATAATATAAGGAATATGATTGCCAAGTCAATAAAAAAAATGTATAGCTGATTTTTTTATTTTAATTAAATTATTTTCCATTTTCTGACACAAGAAAATAGTTTTCAAAGAACGAACTGATAAATTTAACCACTTTGATGAAAGACAGCTCCTTTGTGAATAACTTCTTAACTCCAGACAACTGGTGAAAACGTAACCATAAATTTCAATGTAAAGGAGAGCAATTGTAAGCTCCAGTAAGACGAATCGCAGTGATGTTTAAGTGGAAAGGAAAGCTTCTTTACTGAATAGCATCATGATAACGTCAGCAAAGTTGTTCAATGAGTGGCCAATTATATATCTGATTAAGTTGTGAAAACTAGTCACGAATAGGTAAAATAATCATTAATGTTTTTTTTTTTTTTTAAATTAAATAATCTTGAATGAATTTAAAACAATTATTTTCTTTTTTTTTTTTTTTAGGTATAAATACAAATTTATTGAGCTGAATTTCTTTTCTATTTAGCAGCCAAGTAGAGCATGCTTTTCAACGCTATCTGGAGACGGAGTTTGTAGATTCATATAGATCAGAAAGTATAATAAAGACATAGAAGAGTAAAAGAAGCTGAGGTAGAGCTAGGATTGAGGTTGACGGAGGCACTGGTAGACGAAGCTAAAAGACAGGCATGAGAAAAGGCTGAGAAGCGCAAGATGAAAAGAGGGATACTTAGAAAAAGGGAGAGAAAGATAGAAGGATTGTGAAGCGAAGAGGGCATAACACAATTACATGTGGGGTTGATGCTGGCTTTGCTCTCTCAGCTTGGGTTGGCGTACGGGGGTGCTCCCAACGGTGGGTGGCAAGATTGAATATGAAAGTTTAATGCGAGCAATATCAGCGCCAGTGGCCCGACCCACGGCTACTCACTCTCAGAGACGTCTCGACTATTGCAGTGTCTATCTTTGGTCTCACTTTCTCATTTTCTTTTTCTCTTTTATTTTAATTTTTTCCATTTTTCCTTTACACTTGTATATCTTATAGCCTGGATATAGAGCTTTTACACCTCTATGACTCGTGTACTCTCTGTCTGACGTCTGGGTTAGCCAGTGTAAACTGGGTTCATATCTTGACATAAGAATTTTTTTTCTTTTCATCTACAGAGTTTGTTGGATGGATTTATACGTTTTAAAACAGATTTCTACACACATTTACTTCAATAAATACATATAGCTGTGATAAAAAGGGAAATTTACTATTTTATTTTGATATTTAAAGAAATGTAAAAAAAAAAAGTTTCTGCTACAAAGAATTTGTTCTATAGTTTAGAAACTGTGCTTTTAGCTATTTATAAAACTTTGCTCATTAATTACAGACAAGATTCAATCCCCCACCTTTCAACCCTTCTAGTGTAACTATCAAGACTTTCATCTCGTGTTTTTACTCTTTACTTATATAAGAGAATATCCTAACGTTTTCTTACTAGTGGTTTACTCCCTTTGTTTCTACCAAGAGAAAGGAAATTTAACAGAAAATTAGGAAACCTTCTATATTCTACGTTACTTACCGACATGCCTATTTTCCCACCACACAAAATTGCTCCTTTAATTAATAAAGAAAATGATCTTCATATCACTCATCTTTTAGTGTACTGAAAGTATTATGGATTAATTCTTTGAATTTTTTAGTTGCTATCTAATTAATATTTGATTCACATGAGGTTACTTTTTTATTTATTCCATTACTTCTCTCTTGGATGAAATGGCATGAATTTCTAGAGCTTTTTTTCTTGATAAGGGTGGATACATTCAGCAAACATGATTTTAAAGTAATGCGGGTCAGCTTAACGATGCACAACCGAGTACTATCAACTGAAATAACACTGTACGATGCACATCATTCGAGTATTTGATGCTACCTAGCAAACTCGCGCTAACCTACCAGCAAGGAAACAATAAAAATGGAATGATAGCTGTACCCAAAGCGCCTCTGGTACTCTTGAGATAGTTTGAGACGATGAGAATTGTAAACGTAAAATGCATACATGCACATGTTCGAGCATCGATTTGAACAGTTGAACGTTTTTTGCTGAAGAAAATGAAATGAAAGCTTGAGAGAAGTACACTGGGAAATCGATAGATAAGTGCGGTTCAATCCGCAATCAAAAGATCAGATTATTTTTGCTTCATTCAAATAAAATGATTCCTGGAATTGATAACAATGTCAATCAAATTTCTTTCTCAAATTTAACTATTATAGACATAGATAAATTATCTAATTATAATACAAAATCTGAAATTTAAAATAAAATTATAAATTAAAGGAATTATTTGAATTTTTCGAATAGTATAGTTGGCTTTAAAATAATATTATGCAATAGTTATCTTTTTGAAATTCAATTAAATAACATTTATGATAGATAATATTTATTATATTTTGTTAGCATTAATAATTAATGAGAATGTTTAATAAATTATTTTTTATTTATTTTTTAATGCTTTAGTTGAATTAATTATTATTAAAGGTAAGCTGATATATTAAAATTTAATTAATTCAGAAGTTTTGAAAATTCATAAAATGAATATTTGTTAAACATATTATCGTCTCGAACAACACTGTAAATAGATAATGTACAATTCAATCGTTAATGAAATTTAATAATTGTATTATTTTGAAATAAAACTAAATCAAAACGTATTATTAATTAGATTAACATTAATATTTATTAGATACTAACCAATATGTGATAACAGAGAAATTATTATTGAATTTATAAATTTACTTTTTTGTTTAAAAACCAAAGTAGAAGAAGAATTTAAATTTTCGCACTTCAAAAATAGGGGACGCCAAAGTAAAGTTGCTTTTGTTCGTTGAAGACGCGTTAGGGGGCGCTAAATTAAGACGCGTTCCCGCTCACTTCTCGTGACGTCATTTAATGGCGTCAGTCCCGGCCGTGACTGACGCTATCCACGTACCGTCCGATTTTTTCGTAAAAAATAATAAGTAATATGCCAATATACATGTAAAATTATATCAAATTTAATAGATAATAATTATCGGAACAAATAAAACATATATTCAAAACTTGTAATCGAGTATTTCGCGTAAAGACTTTTATCGAAAATCTAACATGAACTTTGTTGCCACAAGGCGTCATAATGCTATTTTTTTATATATGCGACAATCTTACATGAACGATTTAAAAAAATGAAAATTATATATGGAAATGATGTAATTCTTCAACTACATGATGCTAATTAAAATGATGAATTAGCTTTCATGTACAAATTAATTCAGATAAGAGAAGATGGCTATTATCTATATGCCATAATGGCTTGTTGGCCAACGTAGATGCTCCAGTAAAACTGACTGAAGAGTAACTGATGATGTTATCCATTACTGAAATGTTGACATCTATTATGCTTTTATAGTAGGTATCATGAAGAATTATGCAGATGATTTAATGGAGTTTAATCATAAACAGAATTTTCTCATCATTGAATAATAATGATTTTTATTTTGGTAAGTTTTCGTTCTTCAATAATTTATGTACAACAGTCTGCAATAGAATAGAAATTTAAAAATTTTATTTAACTCATATATGCTTTAAATTTTTATTCTCAAAATAGATGAGAATCTGAAATACATCCATGTATATTTTGGTCAATTTCGAAAATTCCTCAATAATGTAAGGCAAACATGCAGTATATGGAATCTTGTTGTGGGAATATTATATCATGTTACATTTGACAGCTTGTTCTAATTCCATAGTATGTTCAACTAGGACTAAACGTTTGGAATGAAATTTTGCAGGTACGAGCGATCGGACGTATCGTACAGTTTCAGATACGGAAGGCGGAGTAACAACGGATAATCCAACGATGCCATTTCCAACACCACCGCCAACGCTGACACCGAATCACCGACAAGCTTCACCGTTTCCCATGGAAAGCACGAATTCCCGCCGACATCATTACAATAGCAGCGTGCCGTCAGATCGATCGCGTAACGGCAATGGTTGGTAATCCTTCAACATCGTTTTGGCTAATGATCTTTTGAAGTATATACATATACAGCAAGGGTTTTTTGATCAATTGTTGTTGTTGACCACTGCAGGCGAGGTGATTTATGCGGCGCCCACGAAGAAATCAACTTCCGGAGGCACTGCTACTGGTACTGATGGTGGTAGCACTGGTGGTGGTACGCTAGGGAGACGAACTCGTCGAGGTCAACACAATAGCGCTTTAAGCTCAAGCTCTACAGCTAGTGATCGCTCTGAGACGATTTACACTGACGAGCATTCCCACATGAACCTCAACAACGGTATGTTTTTTATTTCTATTGAACTTTCATTTGAATTTATTCTCAATTAAAAACAAATATTAAAATTATCTTTGATTAAATTCCACAAATTCCATGTTACTGAATATTTTTCTAATAGAATGCTATGAAAAAATATTTGACATTGTGATATACTACGGTAATATGTTACATATTCATCTCTATGTATTTCTCTTTCTACATGTTGTTCAAAGATACTTTTATTGGCTATTTTATTATCTTTCCATTATACCTCGGGTATTTTTTTTCATTGGATTGATCTATGTTTAAATTGTTTTTTTTTTTTTTAATGTGGAAATTGGGATCAGCTCATTTCATTATTCAGGAATCTCGAAAGGATTGGATCTTGGAATGGAATGACAAATATAACAATTGAAGTCGTAGGAAATTCATCGGAATCAATATCAGTTATTTCTAAGAATGACGACCTAGTAGAATAAAAAGAGGTAAAAATTGTACCAAGCAATTTCGACGGAAAAAATCTCGTTGAAATTGGAGTAATTACGTGATTCGAAAGAAGCAATATATATATGAACAAAATGATGCTATTTGAATGAGGGTCACGGAAATTCAATCAATATGAAATCCCAATTAAGAGTTTGAATTTTGGTAGTAAAGTTCCTTCGACGTTTGGAGAATCACCCTTCATCCGCCTCTGACGCCGGTCAGTAACAACATTACGGATTAAAATCTTTTGCACGATAAGTTAACGAGCTGTACCACGAATGCAATTACCGGCTATAATGTAATTATTCTCTCATATTGAAAGCAACCAAAAGTTGAATGAAGTTTCAGTAAGATAAGTGAATTTATTTCAGAAAGTGATATTAATAAGCTTTAACATTAAACTAGGGTTTTTTTTCAGTGATTCATAAAGTAAAAACATGTTAAAATCCTTAGATATTTACGTTGTGAAATATAGTGGAATTATATTTTGTTAGTACAGTGATGGCTAACGAGTAAATCAAGTCTGAAAAGTGATGATAATGAGCTTGAACGCCATTTTATGAGTTTTTTGTTCATTATTGTTTATGCAAAAATATTATTAGAGAGTTTAAATGCTCACAGGAAAATTCATCAACAGTGATAACATAAGTGAATTTATTTTAATTAGCGAAACGTTTTATTATGAATTTCTATTCATGGATTTATTAGTATTAATTTTAAAACTTGATAATTATAAACTTTATCTTAAATTACGTACTTATTGCTGTAATTGATACAGAAAATTTATCAAGCTTATGAATATTCATATATAATTAATTAAACGTACTCTACATAAGTCTGGTTAATGAAATAATTATACAATAAAGATTTTACAATCAACTCCAACACGTTAACAGTGAAATGACTGAAAAACTGTTTTTATTTCGCTCCATGAAAAGTTTATTAAATTCATTAACTGTATTTGTTTCAAAAGTTGCTGTCTATTGTTGTCCAGCGTACGTTCCGGTTCTCTCGCGTTCATTCCCTCTTGAGCTCCATGTCCTCGGTCTGGTTGCGTAACCAAGTTAGAAGTTAGTGGAGCTCAGGCTAGTTAGCGTAAGTAAAGTTAGTGGACAGTACTATATTGTTTTTGGAAAGCCAAGGGTATTTAGGCCTCCTACTAAGTCTCTAGCCGCGAATACAGTCAGGTTTAAGCTCTAAAATGACGTGGTTAACATCGTTTTGAAGCTCAAAATGAGAAAGTGTACACATAGAACTACATCTTGGATTTTAATTGTCTTACTGGTAGTGCATGTTGATCCCTGCAGGTCACTAAACTTTTTAATGAATCCGTGAGAATCTCATTTCTGAACGTTTGACACTTTCCAATAATCTTTTAATCAATTTTATTGAGTTTTCATTTATTTGTAATAGTTTTTGAAACTTGCAAAAGTCAACAACACATTTATGGATTTTTCCATGTACAAATGATTTAATTAATAAAAACTTGTCGATAGTTTGTAAATTAATTTTATAGACAGCAACATGTGCAATCAACTTTTTCAATACTAGAAAAATTAAAACTATGTTTTCGTAATTAAAAAAAATTCTTGCTTGTTATTTTTCTGTTGATGAATAATTTATTACACTTATTAATAAGTTTTTTTCTTGACTCTTAGGCTTGCTAGTGATGAAATAAAAAAAGTAGCAAATAATAAAAGTAAAAAATTATAAAAGTTTATTTATTAAAATTTCAATAAGGGAAGTGGATGTAATGTGATAGTTTATAAACCATTCTACTGCTTGAGCTTTAAATTTTTGACTGCTCGCTAAAATAAACTAATAATAGAGCTTATATTGCTAAAGACTGAAGTCTCGAAGCTCGTTGAAATTAACAGGATCGGCTGAGTGGTAATTCCCATCCGAATTTCCGACGGGATATTGCTTGTCGGAATGTCCCTGCGGTCTAATGCCAGAATGTCGCGGCATCTATTAGCAAATGGTTCCCAACGGTCAGAGTTTGCTCGCGTTAACCTGGCGTGCACTTGTCTCCCTGCTCTTTAGGCCTCGAGCACCTTATTCACTAACGAAATGAAACCACCGCTGCTTGTTGACGGCATACAGTACGTTGAAATTAACAACCATCCATGATCCTAACTATAGATTAGGATATAATGAAATGAATTTGTTTTTAATAAATTAAGAGTTGAAGATCATGAAAGATCACATGATTATGATCCATTTTAGAGAACATCAACTCGTTTAATTGATATTAAATTTAATTGTGCTAGTTTAGCTAAAATAATCTGTCTAGAACAGTCAGATTAATTACTTGAAGCTTTCAAGTAGTAAAACATTAAGTTGTTTTAAAATATTGGTGGATTAAATTGACTTGTTTTGTATTTATACGTATTATACATATTGATCAATTAGTTTTTCATGTTTCGTAGAGTAATTATAGAGGTATTTTAATTCCTTAGGATTACCCAAATAGAGATTTAGGTCAACCGTATCAAAATTCACATACTGTACATTATTGACTAAATAACAATAATTCAACTAGATTTACTCATGGAAATTTCAATTTTACGTGCAACTTGATGAAAATGAAATAAACAATAATAACTGTATATGTAATTTAAAATGTAATTAAAAATATGATATTAATGGGATAAAAAATCCTTTGATATAAAAGTGTAAATGCGTAGGTATAATTTAATCTCAGCAGTATATCATGAAAGTTGAATTCCTCTAGAAATCAAGTTGGCTGACAACAAACCATTGAAATCAATAGGAGTGAAAAATTCAGGAAGCTATAAATACTTTTCGACTAGATAACTATTCATGAAAGTTGGTGGAATCTCGGACGTTAATTCGAATCACTGTCACGTCAACTGAAAGGGCCTTTCTAGGTAGTCAATTTAGCACATCTCATGCTGCAACCACACAGAGTTATATACTATGAACAGGCAAAGTCATTCTCGAAGCATGAGCTTCGCTGCCTCAGGAAATAATTCGTATTTACATGAATATTGAATATGTACTCCTCGGCACTGGCGTTAGTCCATTAAATCAAATTACCTACGTGAACCACTAACCACATCAAGTCACTACCGGCCACCTTGCACCCTTTTGCAACGTCTGACTATAATCCCTCATTGCTACTTGCCTCGATTTCTATCTCGATTTTCGATTTCATCTCTTGTTCCCAGCGTGACCAATTACGTTGAAGGACTTGTGCTAGGTGTCACTGACGGACCATCGTGGTCTATAATTGGCTCTCCGATTTACAGAGCTAGTGAATGTGTTCTGCCAATCTTTCACTGTGTGAAAGCTCATCTAATTAGATTAATTGAACAGTGCAATAAGAGACGGCCATATTAAATTCGTTATGTAGTCGCAACCACTGCACATTTCCTGATCCAATTCTGCACGCTATCAGTGCATAGATGTAAAAACTGACAAATCACAATAAAATTTTAATTATTTTATTAATTAGTTTATTTGTCTATTGTTTACTGATTAATGAAAAAATTATAAGAAATGTAAATAAAATGGCAGTTTGAATTCTGATATTAAATTTGATTTATAAGCCAATAGAATTTTATGAGTAATGACATAACTTTTTTATTGACCACATAATAAATGATCACGAAAGCTCACTAACCAATTATGCATTACATATGTTATCACTGTCGAAATTCGAGCATGCGAATTGTGTCCGATATAACTGTAACGAATGTACATATATGTTCTGCGGAATGGAAGTTAAAGTTATTCGAGATACGGGGACAGACACGGCTGTTGCCGACAGAAATGCATTACCACGTTTCACCAGACTGGTTTAATTAAACTATTGCTACTATATATATTTATATAGATGCACATATAGACGTATAGTGGTAGTGAGAGAATCGAAAGATTAGAGTCAACGATGCTCTGTTCTCACCACTAGATTTTTTCTCGTATGTCTTTTTGTATTTCATATTTTCTACCAATTTTCTATCAAATTATGATGTAAAATATGTATAAAAATGACCAAGTATTTGGAATATGTTCTTTCTACATTTTTACTGTCGAATAGATTATTACATGGATTGTTTTTTCAAAAAAATGTGATTATAGAATTTTTTTAAATTTTATTAAATTCAACTTTTAATGAATTTAAATTTTTGTAAGCTACTGGTAATTTTTTCAATTAAGAAAGAAAGTTCTTTTTAAAAGAATCTCTTCAAATATTAGCATAATTTCTTCCAATGTGTAGTAAAATAACAAAAAAATTTGTATTGGAAAATTCATGAAATTTCTTTTTCATAATAAAAAATAATGCATCGATCGAAGTTTTCTATAAAAGTATTGCTTCTATACTTGGAACATATTTAAATATAAAATTTATTTTACAATAAGTATCATCAATTTCTTTCTTCCAATTTAATAAAAATATGTTCAAAATGTATTTACAGTGGTGTGAAACCGAGCAAGCAAGGCATCAATATGTACGATTATGTCTCCAATTAAACTTCACCAGTATGCACATACGGTGCAAAAGCTTTAGTGTAACAAACAGGATAATTTGAAACAATTCTGTTGAATCGTACTCATTTATCGCTCCGACAATTCTCATGCATGTCTAATAATAACTTCAGTTCATATCACATTTTGTCGTTGGTTGAAATGCTTTCCAAGTTAATTTATTTCTTGAATCGAAAGCCTCGAGTCTTGATTATGGAGCCATATCTTATGCGAAATAAATCTTGTGGTCTGCAGTTAAACCCTTTTGCGATATCTTTGTCGGTTTAATTAAGAGTGAAAAAAGAAATATAAGAGAAGAAGAAAAGAAAATCAACTACGGTACTTCCATTATCGAATATTACAGAATTAGTGGCTAGATAGAGGGAGACAGAGAGTAAGTTACGCTAGCTTGCCGAAAGCGCACGATAGACCACTGGTTTGTAGTTAACATTGATTTACAATAATGTGCCTTGCAACATTAACAATCTCTAATGGTTATACATTGCACTAATTATATACATACATAGCCGAGTATTCCGATTTCAAATTTATTGTGTAACTGTCCTGAATCCCATTACTAATTTGGTAATATAATCGATATTCATCTCATTTCCATATTTAAGTATGCCAGCCTTTTTATTTCATCTTTAGTAAGTTTTCAAGTTTTGCCATCCTCATTTGGTTGGTAATAAGCTCACCAATGCTTCATTACTTAACAATATGTATTAATTATTGTTCATGGAACTTTTCAATTATCTATGAATCATTTATTGAATTTTTAAATAGTCAGTTTCAGTAAATTGCTAATAGTTATTAATAATTATTAAATGATTTTACAAAGTTTTTTTTTCACCTTGCAAAAATGCTAAAAATTGAAATGATTATTCTAAATTTTACTGCATATAAATAAAAAATTAAATTAAGCTCATCCTATATGAAGCAAGAATAGTCTTAATGTGAATGTGATAAGAATATTTTATTATTTAATTTTATAATTAAATAATTGAATAAGTGAAACAGGTGGATGATAATCTTATTAATAGAGTTATATATTAAATTTTTTCTTCAAGAACCTTATGAACTTTTCATTAAAAATAAAAGATCTAATTTTATTCAATTATTAAATTAGTTTTGATGATTGCTAATTTTATTAGAATTTTAATGAGATTTTAAATTTAAAATTGACAGTGATATAAACTTAACAATTGTTTTCCATTTTTATAAATTGTGTTATTGAATTATTAGAGTTTTAATAATTACATTATTTCTACTTTCGATCATAAAGTACTAACAAAAGAATTAGTTCAAATTAATGTTTCAAAGGAATGTAAAAAAATGAATAGTTATTAAATAGTAGACTGTAACACATAGCTTTACTAATAAAATAAATTTAATTCATTTTCAGTAGCTATCACATTGAATTAATTATACTTATTGTATTATTGAATTGATATAAATAACATTTCAGATGTGTTGAGTATTATAAAATTGGATAAAGGAAGTTTATCGTATTTTCTGGTCGTTTAAATCTCTTTAATATTTACTCTATTATGATGTTTTCTTTTCTTGAAATGAGTTAAAAAAGTTTTATCGCGCATAAAAGTGAAGGAGAAAAAAAGAGTGGTGGTACAGAATAAATATTACAAGTTGCAATTGAGTAAAAAATTCATAAGAAACGCCAACGACAGAGTCGAATGTAAAAGATTCATAAGTAATCTCGCAGAAACTCTTATTTCAACTGTGTTTACAGAGTACAGAGAAAATAATTTACTTTCATCCATAATTTTATTGTTTCAAGCGCTCGAGGTTTATGTGTGGTATGTTAGCAGAGATGCTCGTTTCATTTTCTCATGCAGATAATGGCCGAGACTCACCACCAGAACCAGCGCCGCCAGAAGTACCACCACGTGGTCCATCTCTGTTAGCTACACACACTCTACGAGTATCACAGCAGAATCGTAATGGATGTCCACCAAATACTACCGCAGGATTTACCCTAACAACAGATGATGTGCAGTCGGAGTCATACTCTGGTAAGTAAACCACCCAATATATTTTATCTTGAAAGTATAATAGAATAATTTAATTTTTAGAGTGAAATCATACAGCGTTTATGCGAGCTCACTAAATATTAGTTAAATAAAAAAACGCATTTCAGAGGTTGATAATATAAAACATGAGTAGGGTATAAATGAAATGAAACATAGTATCGTAAAGTTGAGGTTTTGAATTCTGTTGAAATTAACGTAGTATATGCTGTATGAAAATCTGAATTAACGTAGCTTTTCTCGTTAGTAATTTGCCGTAAATTTACATTCTAAAGGAATATTTGTTTCAAGGTATTTCTATGGACAAATCATTAGTATATTACAGAAATCGAACGACCATTTTGGTGAATTAAATGTGATAGAGAACAGTTATGAAGAGAATTTATATAAATGCCACTAGAGAACTCGATGGTGGCTTTCATTACTCAATTTACATAACACCACACTCGAATTGTGTCTGTGAACGCTCATAAACAGTACAGTTGTATATATTCAGTAACAATCGTGATAGCTCGCGCGTTATAATTTGCTTATTAATTATCAGCATGATAAGAATTCAAGTGGGCATCAAACCAATTGGAAATAATCAACGTCAGCACATCGGATATTTTCATATTTTCATCTATAATTAATAGTGAAAAATTGATATGCTTATATTTTCCATTAGTATTCAAGTTACATTTACTATCAAATGCTTTTCAATTAATTACTTTTGCTCTAATGAAACTCTATTTCGTATTTATTTATTAACATGGACAAGTAGTCCATTATTGAATGTCATGTCTACTTTTTTCACTTCTTACCTACAACTACTCTTGTATTTAATTATTTTTCTCATGCACTTTATCGTTTATTAATCAGTGTTTAATTAGCAACGATTATTTTTATTCGAGTTTACTTGATGTTGGATCAAATGAATACACTGTTTTAATATGAGTAAAGTAAAAGCAATTATTGCAAAATTAAGTAGCTTAAATGGTTGATAATGTTTTCCATTTTATAAGTCTACTTTTATTTTCCAATTCTAATATTAAATTTAATTCTACGAAAATACTCACATGAAAAAAAAATATATCGAAATGAATCTCGTGGATGTAACGTTGCTATATTCACATGGGACTTAATGTCTAGTCATTCTACAACGAAAGAAATATCCATGAGACCCGCGAGAACGCAAGAGAGAAGAGCTCTCATACAACCAAAACGAGCTGAGTATTATTATCTTGGGTACTTTCGTATTTTTGCATAACCGCAAATTAGAAATAATTACTGTTGGACCCAAAGGAGGTTAGTTACATTACAGATAACGTTGTCTCAACACTGTCCTTTATGAGATGACAGCGTTATCTAGAGCTAAGAAATTCCATTGATACTTTTAAAAGAATTCTAAACTCGTCTTCAGAATAGAAATGGACATATCTTACTATAACCACAGCTTGAAAGTTTGTAATAATTCATCATCATACTTTACCTTTTGGTAGAAAAAAAAATTTCTTAGTTTCATTCTAATTATTATCTTAATGTGTATTATTTATCGTAATGGGCATCTTCTATTTTAAAATTTCAATTATTTTCAAGTTGATGAATAAATTAAGGTATATAGATATAAGGCAAATGAATGAAAAGCAGAATTCTTATTGAGATCTTATTTATTAAACAATTTTCTTTGCCAAGTTTATCAATAACACGTAGTAAAACTCGTGATTTGTTCATCCATGATAGAATCTATTTAGTCTGTTCGTAGATTTTGTAATTTATCTGTTGAAAATCGATTGAGCAGAAAAAATGAAACATGTCATCATTTTACGAAAGTGTAAGTGAACTGCAAACTGCAAAGCATTATAGGCGGAGTTGAAGTGAAGGATTAAAGGTTGGGTATAGCTAAACCAAATCCATTAAAGCTTGTAACGACGGAAAACAATGGAGGTTGAAAAGAGGTTCGTGGAGAAATTCAATTACATTATGAGACGTTTTTCCGAAACCATTAAGGGATTAGGATCGAGCTACTAGCTCGCCGTAACCAGTCACGATAGTAAAAATAGTCTTCATCGTTTACTAGTTGAGTCGATGAACCAATAGACATTGCTTTGGGTTATGTGCGCGTGCTTGAGATTACTGTTTTCGCAACTCATTCCTGTCTGAAAGTAATCCATTATTCTTTTTATTCAATATTTTCTGTGTTTTTAATTGCATTCTTTATCAAAGTTGTCACTATCATTGATCACTTGTAATAATATCTACTGAAATAATTGTATTTGTTCCAGAGCAGTTGCATGAATATAACAGCTATTTTTGAATCAAAGGGAAAGCATAAATACTTGCCTTTTTTCACGAATGCGAATGGGATTATTAAATGTTTCTTTTTCCCTTTATTTTTTAAAAAAAAATTATGACTACTACTGATGCTTTTTTTTTTATCTACATTATATTTCTACAAAGCTTTCATCCTCCTCCCTATAAAGATACACTATATATGAACTAGCCATCACTGGTTGACGTGACCACATCTAGCACTTAACTGAAATATAAAGAGAACACTCATATTACGGGTTTCTTCGTCGAATGAAATTGCCATAAATGCGTAATATGCAAGTTATATTCTTCCTTTATAATACTTTGATATCTATGTCCATACTCGTACATATAAAAGACGTTACTTTTCATTAGTGAGATCATAAGTTTGATATCGCATCTTTTCCGTTTATGTTCCCATCAAAAGCTTCGAATAAGTTGGAAAAAGTAATCCAAAACTGCGTGAAAATAAAAAATAATATACAATTAAAAAATAAAATGCTTGGATAGATGAAGAACGAGAAAAGAAGGTTTAGTATGATTGAATTTATTGCATTCATTATGAAATAATATTTTTTTTAATAACATTGAACAATAAAAAAAACTAATTTTTCAAAGCTATAAAAAATACTCTTCAAACCAAGTGCTTTTAAATTGGAAAAAAATTATTTTATTGATTAAAAAAATTTCTTGTTGATAAAAAAGAAATCTTTGAGAATAATTATCTCAGATTTCATGGATTATTTTTAATGTCTGTGTGTATCTGTACAATGTTTACGATTTTTGTCGAAAGAGAGTGTTGATGTAATGGTTTATTCGCATCACTGGCAAAAGCAAATGTTAAAAGAGGATAGAAAGTTAGATGAAAGAATAAGTAAATGTTGACTTTGCATATATTTGTATAACGTTCTCAGAATTTCGTTAGATATGGGGCAAAGACGAAAGATAAATTGCCTTGATGAAAATAATATAGTGGTAGAAATTTTAGTAGTTTAATCGTCATATTAGCAGTGGTGACTGGACCCAAAGCTTCATGATGCTTTGAAATAACTCAGCTGAGTGTGTGCGTTTTACACGCGTAGTATCAATTATCGCGTTGCTAATTGCTATTTATTAAAGGGTGACTGAAGCAATATACACGCTATATCATGAAAGTCATTTTCACTGTAAGAGAGATCTTGTACGCGGATTACATGTTGAAGCTTAAGAACAACGACCTGGTTTCCCAGGTCACTGCAAGCACGACCTCACGCTCTGGTTTATCACCTGACACTTCATCGATTTTAGCTCGATTTATTGAGCACCAGAGGTTTACGATCCGAGTTACAAACGTATAACAAAAGATCTCAAAGGGAAGATAGGGTGAGCTGTACAGGCTCTTTTGCTACTTAAGGAGGAAGATGAGTCTTTTGAGGCTTCTCGGATTTAACAACCAGACTCCCTATGTATCCATAGCGTACATACGTTGACACAGCGCACCATTTCATTAATCCTTCTTATCCGTTATTTCTTGAGGGAGATGCGCGTAGGAGTATTAATGTTCCGATTCTTAGCTTAAATTAAGCTATTAAAGTGCATCCAATCGTAATTCATGGTTATTGCTGCTGTACTCTCTATTGATTTAGATATTAATTAGTTATCGTTTTATATCAAATAATGGTGGCTTAAATGAAATCCCCAGAGTTGTACTTGATTAAGAGTGAATGGCTTAGGTACTCCAGTTGTTGTTTTGATCTATATCTAGATTGTAAAATCATTCTATTAAATTACCAAAATTTGAATTAACTGGATAGAATGTTTGTTCAAACATGGAACAACATTTAATCAAATAAATGCTTTATTTGCACAAACGATAGTAATTTATGAATTATTTTACAATGAAGTAAAAGACATTATTTATGATTAAGATAAGGTATATTTTATTCGAAAGATTATAGTGTAATTAAAGATCATAAAATGGTCTAATGTCTGAATAAACTGTGCCTAACTCCTTGGGTGAATGTTAGGCAGTCTAATCCCTCTGGATACAGGACTGTAGATACACAAGTAAAGCATGGAAATTCTCGTTGCTGGAACATTTAGCATCACCACTGATTACTTAGCGTACTGTAGTAGAGAGGAGAGTACACTAATTCCCGCTTTGTCCATTTCACCCCTCTTCTCCACAATTCAGAAGCTTTAAAGCTTGTAACAAGTTGAAAATTTCCCACATGAGTCCCTTGTTTCATGTCTCGTGAATATCGCATTGTTTGTAGGCAAAACGTTTGTCATTATTTCAACAAATTTATTGCAACTTGACGTTATCTTTTCGGATCTCTACAGTTGCTGAACTAAGTCACGAACAAAGTGCAAAGTCGAAACTGCATTTCTGAAATCCATTCAAGTACAAGTCTGTCCTCGTACCTATATACATACCTATACAACAGCGTCGCGTGATGCGTTACCCTCTATAAATCAGCTCTGTCAAGCCTTTACCACCCTTGCACAAGCGCATTCTTCGTTTCTCACTGTTGCATTTTAACCGACATAATTCAAGCTGTCTCCGTTAGATATATATGCGTAAACCTCTAAGATTTAACTTGTGATGTTATCAGCTAGACAACTATAAGATTACTCGTCGCTATGAATTACCCATTATTTTTTAACGCTAATGAATATTGATTTTTGACAATAATGGACTCTAATTTCAAAAAACATACTTTTTTTTTAAATGGCGCTCTAAATAATTATCTTTTCGTAGCAACAGTTTGTAAAATATTTATTTTGATAATAAAATAAAAATGTGATATTTATTGGATACAATTAATGAAATAATTCGTCTAGTGGAAATTTATATGTTCCAAGTACAAAATGATTTCAATTAATAATTTTCACTTGACGTAATTCTGTTTTTAGCAAACAATTCCAATGTAAAATTGCATTTGGTTCCATTCAATTATCGAATACAGAGGAATAAGTAGAAGAAGATGAAATAGAAATGGTATATAACGATCGTGTTCACGGTTGCATGTTTGTCGAACGTCGAAGAACAACATAAAAGTTAGAACCACACGGCGATTTGATCGTGAAGCTCGTCTTTCCATCCGATTACACTTTATAGTAAAGGAAGTAGTACAGAAACTATCTAGGCCATAATAGTGCTCCATTACTTGATTGTAAACGAGTGACCTTTTTCTCTTTTTTCAACTATGTACAATCACACATTTCCTCTTGTCTCCAACTTCATTCCAATTAACTCTAGAAAGTTCATTGGCACTTTTTGTTCAGTTAAACTTTCTGCATGAACCCTATTCTAGTTGGGTAACAAACATCGACTGAATTTTTAGATCCCCAAGAGAGTCAACTTTCCAATTCATTGTTCGGTCGAGAATGTCTTCTGCTATTCGTCCACCTTGGGGATGTCTCGGTTCTATAAATATTCAACTCAAAAATAATTCAATCCCCCTTCCCATTGCATTTGTTTATCACCTAAAAAAGTTTTTATTATTTTATAATATCATATCGTCATTTTTTTAGAGGAACAATGTCGCAATTTTATTGACTTTCTAATTATAAGTTTCTGCCATTGGAAATTTGATACAAATCCTCCCCTCTCCTCTCCCCGTCCAATTCAATGGGACAAATCATTAATTAAAATTTTATAAATCTAAAGTTTGCAGACGATTGGAAGTAAAAATTTTAATTGTTAAAATATCCGATAAATAATTAATATAAATTTATTTTTATTTAGTGCATTTATTGTTGTTAGAATAAATAATTTGTAAAATTACAGTTAAAATATTTATTTAATTAACAAAAATTATCTTATTAAAGGTATGGCCAGTAGACTTGAGAAAATATTTGAACTAAGAATAATAAAAATATTCAGGAAAAATCCCAACAGCGATATAACACTGTGTTTAGAATAATAAATATCTCAAAGTCCTGCTAGATATCTGTGGTCTTTATTAATTAAAAATGTTGATTTAAAAATAATTATTTAGTAACTTATTTTCCAACAATTTGTAACATTGTAATTTTTTTATAAACTAATCTTTAAGTTGTGATTTCTCATTTAGTAATTAATTCAATTTGGAAATTTCAAACTTATGGTAAAATTACAGGGACCTTAACTAGTTTCTAGCGATATGGAAAATGCGTTTTAAATGGTGATTAAGGAGAACTATTACGCAGTTATCGTTGCTTACGTAATGTTTCACTCGTAACGATCGCACTATACGTTGAACACGTAACAGAGATCGTGTACAGAATTTTGAAGTCTGCAAGCCGATAGCGTGACTGGACGCTCATAGCTGGCAACACGGGTATCAGAAACAAATTTCCTCCGCGTGTTATTCAAATAATAATATATTGTAAATTTTAATTGATTTTATAAATCTTGATTGAATAAAAATTCCACATTTTTTTATCAGTGAATAAATAAAATAAAATTGATGGTCATAGTCTTATAGGCAATAATTAAAAAGTGTTATAATTTTTAATAAATCATCAACGTAAATATTCTTTAATTAGTTTTAGATATATAATAAATAATAATTTAACAATGGAATATTTATTGTCAGAACGACGCTATACATTTTGATATCGCTTAGATGAAATGAGCTCATTTCATTCGGTTTGAAGCTTTGTATTGCGTTCTCGGAATAACTTCTGAATTGTGTGGCATACACTGAATCCTCCCCTGTACATTCTCCAAGATTCCTATATTGTCCTCGCCATCTGATATCATCTTCGGGCACGCCTGGCTTGAGGTAATCAGTCGAGGCGTTTATGGCATGATCGAAATAAATGAAACCTTTAAGTTGCTTTAGTAACTGTCCACATTGGCCATCCCACTTGTTAATTGTTATCAATTTATTATTTTCGCTCAATTAAATACCAATCAATAATTCATAGGGTGTCCTAGGGTAAACAATCGAATAGATTGCCGTTGTCTAGAGAAGGAAGAGATTAAGTTGACAAAGGTACAATAAAAGTTTGATCATAAATTGCCATTTTTAACTCGAGGTTTCAGCGATAGATAATTCTTTTCTCGTTCAATTATTAAAGAGCTTTAATTAAGAATTTTTAATTGAAATGTACGTTTTGAAAACAAATCAATAGAAAATGGTTTTTAAGAGAAAAATCAAAGTTGAACGTTTTTATTTAAAGTCAGTTATTATATTTTATTTTTACCGATACGTTGTTATTTATTCTCTCAAAGTATTACTTCATTCCTATTATTTATAAAACAAAAAAAGCTTACATAATAAGTAATTCGATATTTTTATTTTAAATTACATTTAAACTCCAGTACGCTGTTCATCATGGACTGTAGTCTATTGTTTAATACACAAATAAAAAAATAATAGTTTTTAAAATTTTTTTTTTAATGTAAAAATGTCTACATACTTGTTCTGATTTAACAATTCGTAATTTAATATGAGAAAGTATTGTATAGACAAAGCCAGCTTTGAAAATTAACTGAATGAAAGAATGGAAAAGTTTTATAAAAATAGATTTATTAAATAAAAATATTGATAATTTATCAGCAAAAAATTTGGAAAGTTTTAGAATATTATACAAATGAATAACAAAATATTTTTTCCAGTTTTTATATTTTATTATACAAACAAAATGTGGAGGGGAATTTATATAAAAAATGTGCATGACCGTGGAATAAATAATAAATAGAAAATAGAATATGAAAAGCAAAAATAATACTCCAAAACAAGACAGTTTTATTTCAAGTATGCATAGGTTAATCAAAAAGCCAGGTGGAAGAATTTTCTCCAAGGTAGATTTCACTTCGATTCTTTTTCTTTAACCACGTCATGAAACTCTCTAGTATTTGATATGGCCTCGACTGGTTCTTTGAACGATAAAACCCCAGGGATGATAAAACTTGCAGTTGAACCGAAATGCGATTGAAAGAAATTAAATGAAAGAATGTTATTTATAACAAATAAAATCAATACTGAAATGCCGCAAAATGTAAATAAAATTGATCATATTTTTTTTAATCAGTTCATTCTTACTAATTTGTACAATGTTGTATATTATGCGGAAAATTAAATAATCATAATGACATATCTGATTTAATGAGCTCAAATGAATGTTTCACTGCATCAAATAATTATTATTGTATTGCAGTGTATGTAATAAATATATATATATATATATATATATTACTGTAAATAAAGTTGGAAAGCAATTTTTTGGAGCAGAGATATGTTTATTTTATCAAATTTTCTTGACAGTAATGAAATCTTTTAACGAAATTTGGAATAGCTGGAAGTGAAAAAAAAATGAGAGAATACTGTATACTCGACCATCTAAGGGTGTTGTGCATGCTACCCTACGGCAGTCACGACAAATATATTTCCTTGATGATGTTATGAATCTCTTCGTAGGCATATCAAAATCAAATTTAGGACAGTTTAACTTTAATTCGTAAATATTTTGATCATGTTTTTTTTTATTATTTACAAAGGGGAAAATGTTACAATTAATATAATATTTTTTCTTCTTATACAACATTATTATACGACAGACTTTTTTTTTCTCAGTATATAAGATAACATGAATTATAGCAAAATGGCGGCAGAAATAGTTGTAAAAAACAAACTCGAAAAATTTCCAAGGAAAATTGAGTTCTTTTTTTTTTGATAATCCTAGCAACCGATTTATATTAATTGAAGCTTCTTGATTGAATTCCATCTGAAGAGATCATTGAGTTGAGAATCCCTATCGGCGTCTATGTAGGCCCATCTTCGAATATCTCTCAACCCCTCCTTGAACACGTTTCGAGTCAGTCAGTCGAATTAATTACCGTACTCCTTTGCGCTCGATCAACGGAATATTCGCTTCGACGCGCATTCCTCGTAGCTCTGATTATTCCCGTTTTCTTAGATACGTATATACGTGCACAATACATAATATATAATCTACAATAAGTGAAGCTGCTTCGGTAGCTACAAGTACAAATAACAAAAGAAAACTCTCATTAGCTTTCTCATTTTAAATGTACATTAGCAAAGACTAAGAGCAATAATTATTGTCTAGTTTGTCAAATAATCTTCGTATAGGCTATGTCTGTGTCACATAGAACTCGTGTAGGTTGCATGGAGATGTAAATCCCATTAGCAAACTTGACGCAACTCTGTTGGCCTTACTTTACTCTCTATCCTGTCTCTATTTCATTCAGAGTAAAGCTGAAGCTACATACTCTCTGCCTGCCATTAACTCACTGCACTTCTCACTTCAACTGCCTATGTAGTTCTCTGAGACCAATTAACATTGAAACTAACCAAGAAGAGAGGATAATTCTCAGCTATCTTAACTGTTATCTAGAATTCTGTTGTCTTTTTATCCACTTCTAGACTTAATATTCATGCAAAATAACTGTCATTAGTAAGTTAGAAACATTTATGTGACACTAATAAGTTTGGGAAAAGACAAATACTATTGAAAAAATGTTTTTTGATATTTAGTTCAAGATGATGATGAGTTCTTACTTCTTGAAACATTATGGATCTTAAAATGACAATTTAAAATTTTTATTTTAATAGTTAGAAAAAACATTTATCATATTTTTTATTTAAGACCATTATAATAAAGAATAAAATTATTGATTAATTTATTAATTAATTATTTGATTGAGAAAATAATAACCTAAAATTTCTTTCCTCTATTCAAGTTAAGAGAGAGGATTAATTTGAACATCGTAGGCACAGCGAATTAGCAAGTTGATGATAATAAAAGGAAAATTCTTTTATTTGAAAAAAAGCGCTAACGAAATTCGAGTTGTTTGAAGCGCGTCACCACTGTAAAGTATTCAAGCAACCAATGCTCCTGTTTTGAACGTAGCAACCCCCTTTGCAACATATAATTCCCCCTTCGCCCGTACATCATACACTCACTTATTTTCGCGCTAGAATGAGTCGGGCGGACGCGCGAGCGCGCTCTGTTGCGCGGAAGGGGCTCTACAACCCCTATGAATCTATGCTCGGATAAATTATTACACTCGGATCTTAGTGAAGCAATATCTGAGCTAATAGCAAAATCACGAAGGGCTTCTACCCATCACTCTCTTTTCCTCCTTGTTTTGCTATATCCTTAATAAACTCAATAAACTTTTTTTAATAAGACTTTCCCTGTTTATTACTAATTATTATTTAGTGGAAATTGTATATTGAAGGGATAATTTTTTTATTCAATCAATGATTTGTTTGAATGATTTAAAAATTGGTAAATTGTATAATTGAATATGCGAAATATTTAACTTGTAATGTTCCTAGCTATGGCTTTAAATCATGAATTCTATACGCTGGGAGTCATAAGTTGAAATGATAGGGGCCACAAATTAAAATTGTCATGGTTTAATCGACAATGCGCTCAAATAGTAGCAAGGGTGAATTTAATAAAGAAACAGCGTGGTAGAACAGGAATAATGTGGTGTAGAAACATGGTAATATATTTACACTCTAAAGAAATTTTGTAATTGATAAATTCAATTTTATTATTAATAATTAGAATTTTCATAAAATCTTCAAATCACAAAATAGTAAATTGAACTTTTAAAAAATTGTTTACTAAATATTTAGGGATTTGTTAAATAATTTTCCGATTGAAAAATGATTTGTGGTTTTAAAAATTTTAAATTTATTAATGAGTTTTTAGAAGACATTTTTATGCAAAATTGAGTTGCTGGTGAGCTTAATTAATTGGTTTTAAAATTTAAAGAGTTCCCTTGAGTGTCGTTACGTCTCGTGTATTGCTCCAGATGAATTATCGTACAACTTTATAGATTTTGTCTATAAAAAAATTCAAAATTATTAAATTAATTACATAATTTTTTGTTTAAATTGAATTTATAAAAATAAAAGAGTTTATATAATTTTCAAAAATTTATTCCATAATTTAAAAAATTTATATTTAATGGATGTAGAAAAAAGTAGAGATGAAAGAAGAAGTCTTACATAAAAAAAAAAGCTTAGGGTAATTTTCTTGAACGTTGCGCGACCGCTTGTCAGATGGTGAAATGACGCGTGGTGAATAGCAGTAGGTGCAGTAGGAATACCACATAGTAAAGAGAAGTTTCGAGATGGTAAAGGAGTAAATGAGGGTGGACTCAACTACTTGCTCGTCTCAGTAGAGGTAATATAGGCTTTCCAGCGTGAATCTTCCACGTCGTAAATCTCCCTTGTATTAAAAATAATTGCTTTAAGCCACTCCGCCGGCCGCTACGTTTACGCGCAACCCACCCTTGCTTTATCCTTTTTTTTTCCTCCATCTCGCCGGCCTCCCTTTCTCTTTTATTCTATCTCCACACACTAACTCTTCCTGCCCTCAAACGCCTAGGGATAAGCTCGGCAGATAGTGGCTAAAGCTCGAGAACGAGTTGGACTCGACTGCCATGAGATCTATAACGACAAGGCGCGGCTTTTCACATTATCTATACCAGCACGCTAACCAGTCTAGCCCTGGTCTATCTACACTTGTACGTTAACGAGCCGAACTGATCACGAGTTCCTGTGCGCCATGAAATCCACTCCCTGAGGGTAAGAAAAATATAGAACCAGTCCGAGTTAATGAACTCAAGCCAACTTGGAAATTTCGGGCCGAGCAGATTTCTAACCTAGTATGAAATCCTATATCTAGTGAGAATTATACTCGGTGTATTAACGCCCAAAGTTTGCCGGTTTCAGATACTATCGTAACTATAAACCGCTGGATACCTAAGTGAAATTAACACGCAAGTAGTTTAGTAGGGTAATGCGACAAATGGTCACTTTCATAAATTATATAGGCTGATAAAATGAATAAAGTAGTGTGTAAATAAAGCGAGAGTATAGCTTCGGAGAGAAGGAAACAGATGATGTTGATGAAATTTTATTTAACTTAAACAATGTAGATGTTGAATCATAATTTAATTAATATGGAAACTTTTAGTTTTAGCTTCATGATTATGACGTAAACAAAACTTTGAAAAAAGTCCATTCGTTTGATGTCGAGGTAGTTTAAATGAAATTCAAAATAAAATAAAATAAGCTACTAGGTTTTAAACATTTTTAATTTTAAGTTGAAACTTTGTGTAACATAACACACTCAAGCATCAGAGACCTCACCAAAAGCTTTTGTCAACTCCAGTTATTGAACGACTCATACTCTTACTTTTAACCCTTTAAATATTCACGTTAACACTAGCGCACAGTAGCCCCGTTCATATAATTACTGTGCATCCACTTTCTGACTCGACGACCGTAAAATTAAAAGGCACTCTGCTCGTTTATGGCAAAAGTTAGGATTTCTGTTGTAACATCTTGTTAACAAGTAAATCTGTGAACTGATGGAATGATCTGATTTTAAGACTTACTTTAACTATGAAAAAAGAAAGTATCAACTTATCTAATTTATCATATTCAAAATACATGGAGTGTTGATGAAGAAGTTTACCTAAAACTCATCCACTTGCTGAGTAATTAGATATTCAGTGTTGAATGGTTTTTAAAGCGATAGTATCTTTGTGACATGTCACTGAGAAAAGGCAGAAACCATAGCATGGTGGAGATCATGCCAGGTGACCCGTTTCTAGATACGTACTAGCTGATAATAAGCCCTTGAGAAGTTTTTATGGCGACAGGTCTTGCATATAAAACAAAGGTCGAAGAGTAAAAAAAAAGTAATGGAAGTAGATAATAGAAATTCATGTATAATCAATGTGAATATCAGAAAGTTGATAAAGTATGCAAACTGCACCTTACTTCATTAACTATCATTCAAGCGTGAACGTTTAATGCATTTAAAAAGATTTTTTAAAAAGCGATATTTGCTTTTTACATTTTATTTTTATTCTAGAGAATATATAAAAAGTGTGAATATGACAATTATTGTGTTATCAACTGACTGATTGATTGATTGATTAGCTCTAAGGGCTAATGAATGACAGGTTCTTGAATAATGATGAAAATAAATAGATATTCATCAAAAAATTGTTCAAGAATATTCTGCAAATAATCTTTTCATTTTATTTATTTCTAAAATTTATTATCAATCAAAGTATCAATTCATCTCTTTGGTAATATTTACAGAGAGAATAATTTGTATCACATTACACACATGAGTATGGTGATAAGAGACAGAGAGAGCGAAACTCGAAATCAAAAGCGATGATAAGCTACAGCTGATGGGTCAATGACCTACATACAAATGTGGGTCAAGTTCAAAAATTGGAAATCAACTGTTGAAATCGTAACATTTATTCTGGAAAACTCATCATAATATTTATCAAAATTCCAATGAGTTTCATCTCATTCATCTAATGAATATACTTGAATAGATATAATATTATATTTGCTATTGATGATGGATCATCATACATCTGATAGATATTACTATAATTAATATCGTTAAATCCAGAGTAGTTATCGTATAATTTCTATTCATATTATTGATCTCATTTTTGTTTATTGAAAATTTCCAAAGTAGAAAACAAATGTTGGAGTAGCATCATTGGGCTAATATAAATGGCCTGGAGATGGATACTAGATATTTAAAGACAACGTTAAAATTAATTTGAATTAATGTCATGAATATTTTGTGGCTTTTGATATTATTTTGACACTGCAATATTATTGTCTATTATCTTGGAGCTATTTAATCGAAATTTAGTTAATTAATTTTGAAATTTTGGGTGAGTGGTGAGTTGACGTAGGAACTTGTAAATAGAAACTTCATTCTCAATAATGAAACTAAATTAAAATTTCCAATCATACTGTTACAATAAATGAATCCCTTTTCGAATTACAAGTGTGGAAAATTTATAAACATTGCACGGTGCAGTTATAACCAACTATAGTTACTTCTGTACATGACAATTTAGGTAATTAGTATCGTATTCTTCTTTACAACGTTTCCACGGATATTTGTGTGTTGAAGTGTATGAAACTATCCTCTGCTTCTCGATTTATTGTTGTTAAATAAAATATTTATTCAGTAGAGATTCATGCTGGGAAATTTTTTACCAAATATACATATATTCATTTGAATGGAAATTTTGCATTGGACATCATGAAAAGAAGCTTTCTATTTAGTATATTTTATCAAATTGTTATAATTAGTTGCAAAAACATGTTTTTCGGTGTTAATTATTTCTTTCAACCCAGTTTTCATTTCAATGATGAAATGGAATCCAATTATTTTTATTCATCTGGAATAACATTCAAATAGAGTGGAGTAGTTGATGAATGTTTTCAAAGAAGGTCAAGGCAAAGACAACTGTTCAACACTTGAATTATCAAAATCTTCTCTCCCTTTACGATTAATTTGAGAACATTGCTAGGGATTGAAATAATTTACCTAGCATTGAGCGAAATGGATCTCACGTGGCTCAGATGGTACTGTGAATAGTTTCATCGTCAAGTATTTATCATTCAGACGACACCAACGTCGAGACTGTCTTGTGCTAATTGACGTCAATTCTTTTTCTTCTCCAATGTCAACTATGGGAGTTGAGCTCGAGAACATGCGGTTGTCTTGCTCCCGTCCAACATCCTGTAATTAACGCACTGATTAATTTTCATGAGGCCAGGAACATCAATTTAACAAAAAAATATATTTTAATCTCATTAAAAAAATTGTTATCCATCTTTTTATTTAGGAATACTTTTTCTGTTAAAGCAAAGCAATAAAAAAAACAAATGATACATTTTTTTTTTTAAACTGTTGATTAGAAATATTTAGGTAATTACTTAGAGTCTAGAACATGGAACTTCTGTATATAATTAATAAGTTTAAATTATTTGACTATTGATTTCTCTATGATGATTCTCCATAGTTTTGGAATTATTTAATAATAATTTCATGAATCTATTGCTGCATGATACGAGAACATTACTGACAATCAATTTAGAATTTTTATTATTCAGACGCTGATCTCTTGTCATTATTATAATTAATTCTTTGAAATAAATATTATATTTAAGAGATGGAATTATTTATCAACTGATATTCGCTTTTGCATTAAAAGCACACTATTTTAATCATTTTAGTAGAATAGCAGTTATGAAATTCACTAGGTAATCATCAGCATTTGTATGTATAAATGACAGACATATTTCAATATATTTACTGAGAGATTTGAAATATAAAATATTTATTTCTATTTTAAATTATTTGAAATTGTAGAATTAATAGCTTATTTATGATAAAAATTAATTTGTTAAAATTTATCATTATAATTATTTAATCATCAGCAGTCTGTGGTATTATTATTTGTGAGAATAGAACATTTATACAAGCAAAAATATTCAAATAATAGTTGAGAGTAATTGAAAAAAGTAGTAAAAGCTGAAAAAACCTAAAAGCTGATACGATTGACGTGTCCACTCACTTTTTTATATAACGGATTTATGCGAATTCCGAGAAAGAAGGTAACAGTGAATGCTCGTTGAGTTTGAAGAGTCTGATTGATGTGCGTGTTACTTCAATGCTGTAGTCAAGCTTAAATGCAATAAACTTCGAATATAAGAGATGAGTAAGGGAAAAAGAAAATCAATTAATGCTAACGTCAGAGTTGGACATTTGAAGGGAAATATCAAAGCAGTTTAAAATTTTATATCTTCATCTCCAGCCGTGCATGATCGATCACACTCATCAACGAATCAGAATTGTTTTTTTATTCAGACGATTAGAGAATGTACTGTTTGTTCTCACCTTCTGTTCTATTGTCATTTTGTCATATTTTATTGACATTCACATTTAATTCTTCTGACGAATTGATGTCACATTGTGATGTACTTTGGTTTGATGTAGATAGAAGTGCTTTTTTTTGCAAGATTTACATTTTTTTTTTTAAAGACAAATATTGTTGATGTGAACTCTTATAAAAAAATATTGAGGTATATATTTATAATGTAGGTAAAAAATTCTTTCAACTTGACGATTTGTAAAGACTGAGTTTGAAAAAGAAACAAAATTTTTGTAGAGAAATAAAAATTACTAGTTCATCTAAAAATGTTTTATGTTTTTAAGAATCGAATTTCAGTATATCAAAGGATTTTTTTTAACAAATTTATAAAAACTTTAAAAGCGTTTAGAGTTGATGGAAATTTGGATTCTTTTGGAGTATTCTCCATCATTCAATAAAAAAACTACACTAAACAATAAATAACCATGATGACAAAAAGAACTCGAACTGAATCCTACTACTTGAAAAAATTTGAAACAAAAATCCAAGTGTAGTCAAAATCATAGAAATATATAAAATTATTGGTTAGAAAAAAAGTTATTGGTCCGATAGGCATAGAAAAATAATAGAAACATGTTTAGTGATGTTGACATACCTGTAGAAGTGCAAATACATCAAGGAACCTGTCTGACAAGTAAAGACAGTTTTACTGAACGCATGCTAGTTGCAGGCTTGATACCTGTGGAGTTCTTAGTGCAAGAACAGGTTACAGGGCTTATGGAATAGTCACTTGGTGATGACGTGGTGTCTTGTAATAGAGAGAATACAAGGTGGTTACCACTGGTCGAATGATGACGTGCTAAATAGGATAGGGGTGTCTATATGTGCTCGAACACTGCTGAAAGTACGAACTGCGGGGATGCTGTAAAGCACAGAAGCGAGAGAAACAGTATGGTGTGCGTCAATACCACTCTTGCGACAATATGACAATGTGACAATAGCTGGTCAGACTACTGATGAACTAATACGAAGGGTCCAGCCATGTCAGTACGTGTATTACGGTCGATGAATAGCCACGATGACCGAACGAATATGAATATCGCCTATTATACCCAAGAGTAACCGACCGAACCCGTATTACTTTCCTTTAATCAACCCAACCCCAATACATTTTGATTTCTGTCTCATTTCCTCGCAGTCACTCCATACGAATAATAAGCTCTTCAGAATTTCCATATCGGTACCCCCTGTCGAGCTTCCTCTTGTTCGCTGTGTATTATTCATGAAAAATTTCTTCTCTTTTCTGTCCTCATATTTTTTATTTTACAAATTTCAAAGCATTTTTTTTTTACCTCATTTGATGTAATCTCACTTCGCTAGGGGTTTGAAATATATCATGTAGCAGCAATATTCCATAGAGTCAGTGATGATTGAATCTCAATAGCGATGTTTATTAATTAGAAGTATCCAACTTTGATTGTGAGTAAAACAGTTTGATTGACTAGGTTGAAAGATTTCAATGAAATATTCAAAAATTAATATTATAGGATAAATTGTGAACAATGAATTTAAACAAAACAACTCAAACAACTTCATTATTTGTTTAACGAACACAAGATATTTTTTTTTTTTGTAAATTGGCAGGTTCTGAAATAATTAAACTTTGGAGAGAAGCTTTGTTAAAAAATATTTTATAGTCAAAGAGTTTTTGAATAATATGCTGTTCTTAATTAATGTAAAAAAGTTTACTACAAAATATAGTATTATATTAGTGGTTTTTTCTTTTATATATTATTTTAGCATAATAATATAAGCGTAGAAGTGAACGTTTAGGTCTCGTGGTCAGGTTGGAGGAGATAACTGTCCAACAAAACCCGTTTGTGGATTTAATCTAAGTGCGGTTGTTCTCTGGCAAGTTTGAACAATAATGTTTTACAAGTACTCTAAGCTCAATTATATGGATAAATGCACAAGTAATAAGAGAAGGAAACAAGAGTATGAGGCAGACAGTAGAGATATAGAATATAGCTTTTAAGTTTTATGTTAGTGTAAATTCTGTAGTTTCATCGTTATGTGGTTTACAAACAACAATATAAGTATTGAGTAATCGTGGGAATGAATGTCTATCATTTGTCTATAAAACCTCGACATTGTTGTTAAGACATTCCACCAAGACTCATGTTTATGGAGAGAAGAACAACGAATACTCAAATTGCAAAAGTTCATTTAGAATAAAAAGCGACACTTGGTGAACTCAATTAAAATTACCACTGCAGAAGTTAATTCACGTGAGTTTGGAGTACAGAAAACTTGTTACACTTCTCCTGAGGCAATAATAAAATAGCGAACGATGATGATAGTTGGTTTGTATTGAACGACATCGAGGTATAAGCTCTATAAACAAGATGATACGATCTACGTGTAACGATGTTTCCAACAAAATTAGAGGGAAACTACAAACAGCCCCTCTCTACTTTACTCGTTTTCCCTTTTGGTCGTTCTACGTTTAAACTTCCGTACCTTTGCGGCTGGCAGTTACGCAGCGTCGCCAGCAACCCTTCATTGAACTCATCAGAGAGCTTGTTGGAAATATGATATCAGACGATAATGAAAGGCTTTCTCTACACTCTATTACTATCTATGAACACTCAGATTATATATATATATATATCATTATTCTGAGAATATAAAAAATACTAAATCAATAAAGTGTACTCTTCCTCCTTTTCATTATAATTCATTTCAAGAATTTACTACTTCTCCCTTTCACATTAAGGCATGTTATGAATTTTTTTAATACTGTCATTTTTGTAGTTTATGCCACGTAAAATTTTGAGATAAATAATAAACGTTCATCAACAACCCTTGAAGATAAAAAAGCATGAGTCATAAAATATAATAGGATCAGTATGACATCCATTTGCACCCTAGTATTATTTGAGGCCAGTGCTGGGTTTATCTTTATTTTGATATTAATTAAACAAAAATATTGAATAAATATCAGTTATATAATTCATATTGGATTTTGTTTACCTTTCAGCTGAGTTTGGAAAATTCCAAGCTTTCACTCAAATTATTTTTATCCCATGTTTTTATCTTGTGAATTATTAATTGTCATTTTTATTCTGGTATTACTTTGCTTTTATCATCATTAAATGTTATTACATTTGTACAATTTTAAACACAATACAAGTGGGGCAAAGTTGACCCTTATAGACATAGCGAGACAATCAATATTTTTATGCTATTAAATAATAGGTTTTTACTTGAACTCTATAAAAGTGATATAATTAAGAAATACTTTGAAAATATGTTGTTTGATTAAGCTATATATAAATTATTGATAATAAAAAGAAATATCTAATAATCTACATTTTGATTAGATTTGAGAAATTATTATAGACATTAAATCATCCTGATGTTTGCTCATAAAAATTTATTAATTTAGATTTTATTTACGATTTTTTTTATTGTTAAATGAAAATGTAATTTTGCAGGTTATCTAGATTGTATCTCAGCACTCTTGAGGTATCATAATAATATGAATTTCCATGTGTATTTTATCACAAACTTTGGCAAAAAAGATAACAAATATGAAACATACATAATTTATAATCCGAATGATGAAGATAAAATTTTTAAACAATCATAATAAATACCACTTTCATTTCATGAATACACTTTCAAAGGGGTAAACTTCATAGCCGTAGGTATTCATTTTTTTCAAAGGCTTAACATTGCTTGGAACTGCCCTAACATAACTACCACTAGACATAGACCCTTTGTATCTTGAAATAAATGATATCAATAAAGTTATTTGATGAGCATAATTAAAACAAATAATACAGCAAGTTACATAGATTTCGAAAACGTTGGAACATTTAGAATTTCATTTGAAAGATGTATTGATGTTTACAGAGAAATATATGCAAAGTAAAGTTCTTTGGTACGAGTCACGCATGAAGAGAGCTTGCTTCTATCATCAGTAATTAATTCATTTGATTTATACCTTACAAAGGAGCCGCATGCTAATTTATATTGACTTATTAGCAGTGCATAGGAGTCTAGTTCATATTGTCTTTAGTTCTTCCCTCGTTTCTCTCGCCTCGTTTCCGTCCCTCTGTCAAGCATACTGTCCAAGAGCATCCACGCGCAGCGACAAATGCACGTACAAAGGCGACACCAAGCCCAGTTGGACGTCCTGAGACACAGAGTCGTTAATTAAAGTGCCTTCCTTTGTTCGACTTAGATCGATCGGTTGTTAGTTCGTAGCCACTCCCTTATATAGAACCAAGAAAAACATTACTGTGCCCTCTTGCACCTTTCTTTCATTTATTTTCCGACATTTATTTTTTATTTTTGTTTACCTTTTCTTCGGAATACTTTTTTTTTTTCACCATCGCTACTCGTCTTTCTGATCACCGCCACACACAACACAATGCCTCTGATATTAAATGAAACCTCCATGGGATTTTGCTTTTTTTTTTTTCTATTTCATTATCATCAGGAATCCATTAATTAAGCTGCTATATTTAAGAGGTAGGAAAACAAAGCATTATAATTAGTACGAATTAATATGAAGGATATTTTGAATTGAAAAAAAAAAAAAAAAATGACGAAAAAGAGGTAGTAGGCTTGGTTATTGGCTGCTATTGCACCCCTTGATTAATCAAAGAATTTCAATGAGTGTTCACTAACATCAATGCACCCTCTGCGTGCTTTTATCTACCCTCGAAGACGGCTGGACAGCGGCAAACAAACGCCTACCATCATCAAGCTGCCAAGCCCGACGAGCTAAAAGGTAAAAATGTGCGTAAGTTAAACTTCATCTCATCCCCTTTGCCATACGCTTCAGGATCTATGGTATAGGTAGCTTACGTACGTAAAGTTTCAAGCAAAGGCCTGTTTGAACAACTATATAATTACAAAGTTTCAAATTATTTGAATATTTTCATAAACTCTTCATAAATAAATAATAGTCTGAGATAATAATATTTGATGAATTTGTTCAACAAAATAAAATTCACCACTGTAAAATAATTTTCAAATTAACTTTATTACATGAAACATAAGATTCTTATTTGCATCAATGATTTATTGAATTAGATTTATTCTAATATTTACATATAGGACTTTTCTAATGAAGAAAGTTTAATTCAAAATTATTCATTCAGATCAATCTATTGCTTGTAGCTTTTTTTATTTAAGGTAGTTTGGTATCCATATTTTGGCAGTCAAAATAGTGATGATTTTTTTTATCAAGACATCAAAATGATTTTTTATTTTCGGTCAACTGTGTCAATTGTTAATAAATCATTAACTTTTGGTTAAATAGAATGAAGATAATCATAAAAGCTAAAGTAATTATTTCTCCTAAACAATGTGATACAAAATCTCTCTTTTTCTCTTAACTTGCAGAAATATAATCTTTCAAATCATTAAAAAAAAGGGTAGTCAATTGTGAGCCTGTCAATGCCAAACTACCTTAACCTAAATTATAAAATGAAACATTAAATATAACTGATATTTAATTCTGAATAAATTAATTCTATAATACATATTTTAATTATAAGTTTCTTCATTGATAAACAGAAAGTGCTAAATAATGTACGAGTAAATATTCAAAGGAAAAAATTGAGTGGATAAAGCGGATGATTAAGCAAGTATTCAACTATAAACTGGGTGATGTCAGTGTCCTATCTCGTTGGTAACTTTGCGAGGGGCTATTTTGTTATCGCGTTCAGAGACTAAGGACACTTTGTTTGCCTAACGCAGAACTATTGGTGAAGCTAGAGCTGTACTGGTGCTGCTGAACAAACTCCACTGCCTTTACTTACATTCCGGAATTTGCAATGCCACCAATATTTCGCGTACGGTCCACTACACGCGCTAGCATAATTCGTGTATTTGCATGTATGCATTTATATATATAAATTCACGCGAAGGTGCACACGGTTACGAGAAAGGTATGTGTTCCAAGCATGTATCTGCCCTATTGCATACATATACGATGACAATACGGTCGGCATATTGGTTGAAACCTTGCGCACTCAGCGCTCATGAATATGCCGGAGCACGGTGGTTCAACCCTCCCAACTACCCTGCTACTGCTTCACCCCCTTAACTCCCCGGTCAATCCCGTCCTCGCTACATTGTATCGACCGAATGAGAGGGCGAGAAGTAATGGCGGGTAAAACATATGAAATTTTGCATTCAATCCAAGTTTTTCGACCTGACTTAATAATCTCGTCATCATTGACGTAGTCATCATCATCATTCTGCTACAGAGTTTAATTATTTAATGTATAGAGTTAGTTTGGAGGGTGGAGTTGGCATACTTGTCCTAGTGGGAATACTGGTCCTAAAGTCGTTATCTTCCAAATTCACTGAACTGTTTAGGTGTCGTTTGCACTCAAAGTGCACGTTTCCATCATAAATTTATGTTGTGGTCGATCATGTCGCTATGCATGTATGCACTTCAAATAGCAGTGATTAATGATTGATATGAACTGATAGAAATAAAAATCATTCATTGTTTTCTGAGAAAAAAATAGGAATTTAATTAAAACAGTGATTTTCTTGAATGGAATACTTGGAAAGCTGCCATAAAATTCAGTTTCATCAAGTATTTAATTTGGAGTATTTTTCAAGTTAGACCATCAACAGTAGTGTCTATAGTTAGCAATAAAAATCAGATCATCATTTTGAGTGGCATTCCAATTAAACGAATTGGTTAAAAAGGTATCAGAATTTGGGTATATAGATGATGAGATTGTTTATGATGTAGATAAGCTATCAACACCTGAGAATCGCTGTCTTTATATTATTGGCATATGTAAGTAGCATGAGAATCCTTTAGTACTTTGACCTATGACGTTGGTAGACGTACGTACTAGTCAGACCATGACGCTTATTACGCGCGTGACTTCGCGTCTCTAATCGAGCTTTCGTGACTGTTCTACTCACTCATCATTGCTGTTTCTCACTAGTTTCCTGATGCACTTCCCACTGCACCCAGCTGATGGTTTTAACAGACTGTTTCCTAGCAGCCTCATGTTGTGATTAAGAAAGTTACTAATACTACATGAGTTTCAAAGCCATTGCTTATGCTTGCAAAATGTCCTAGTCTCATCACCCAGTCTTACCATATCTCGCTGGTTGATAGGTACAAATAGAGGATTCAATACATTGTTTCAAACTACGTGCTTCTACATAACCAAACTTTCAAATTTCCACCTCTGAAACTCAAGATATATTCGATTAATAATGAACTTGGAATCAATATTAACATTGCTTTGGTCTTACTATTGATTAATACAAATTGTAAGAATGTGTTTTATGACTTGGTAGTTGTAACAGCAATATATCGGCGTTAAGCTATACAACTGTTACCACGAATTGCAAACAACCCTCGTTCCAATCTCCAATTCGATGCTTTAGGAGTGTCCACATATGAAGGGTTCGAGCGATGGTGGACACAGATGAGCACGTATAGGAAATGACACGTCAGTGAGATCAACCGTAGACAACTAACTCGCTGATTAACCAAATACCGGTTGGCGGGACAAACGTTCAAACAAACATTGGGTGGCCGATTGGACACAGCATCGCCGATACATCTACCCCCCAATGTTGGAAAAAAAAGGATCAAAGATCGTGGCAAACAGAAAAGGGTTGTTTTTCATCCCCCTCTGACATACAGGGTCATAGAAACAACCTTTTTACAATCATTACGCTTGTTGATATTCAAACTGCGTGACACATTTCATACGGTTCGTTAGACTTGAAAAAATACTATTCAACTTGAAATTATCTGTGATGGATTTTTTAATTTTATTTAATAGAATGTATAGAGAAATTTAGTTATAATGGAACAGAGAAACATGAGTGTATGAGAAATAGGTGAGAGAAAATAGAAACAATTGATTCGTTTGAAACAGAATAATGATAAAAATAAATGAAAAATAATTATGTAGATGTTTTACTGTTCAATTTTATCATTTGTAGATTTTCACTATAATCAAATAAATAATTTAACTTTATTTAAATCAATTACAATTATTGCGATTATAATTGAAAATTAATTCACCCATTCAGAATAATTATTTATATAGTAAGTTTAATTAGAACTATAATTTAAAAAAATTCATGATATAATTAGTGATAAAAGGTAGCAGAAAAAAATGAGATAGATATATTTGTTTTTATTTTGTTTTAGTGAAAGATAATATTTTTGTAGTTAACGTAATTTGTTAAAAGCACAAGAGTATCAGTTAAAATGAATATTAGCGAATAAAAACGTATGTTACGCTTAATGTCATAAATTCTTGTATTCTCGCATTAACAAAATTAAAATGGGAGAAGTATTCATTTATCCCTCGAGGTGTTTGTGTATAGACGGGTCATTGAATTTTGTAATTATTGGTCCCGTGGTTTTTAGCCTACGGTGCAATTCGAAATCATTATATGGACGAAAGTTCAGTTGAGAGATAGATATGTGTGTATGTGTATGTACACAGTGATCTGTACTTGGGTTCTAAGCCGAGCCATCTGGCTCGCGGTAGTATAGATAAACGATTGGCATTGGGAATCTAGTTTGGGTGTGCAGATCATCGAGTACAGCTACCGCCAGCGGGGACCGCGAAACACTGGAGGGTTTCCCTTGTCGATTGGATTCGCGCATACGACAGCGACCCTTCCTTTTTCCGCCCTCGTCATCATCTCTGTTTCCCTTTCACAACGTCGTCCAGGTCGATTAGGATAACGCTGCTTCTATTACTATTACTCTATTATCTCCACCTCTACGCACATTTCAATCTCTCCTCTCTATCTCACATCCTCCATCTCTTTTTGTCTTTCACTTTGGGGCTGATATAAATAATTCATGGAATAATTTAACTTCGATAATAGTGTTGATTTCGATGAATAAAAATGTCATGTCGATCTTTTGTTATGTGACGTTAAAAGAACGAGAACATGTTTTTGGAGTTTTTTCCTTCGAATATTTATTTCTTCTATCATCATGGAGCTTATTAAAAATTTTCGAGTTCAATTGAAGTAGTTTCGTATTTACATAATATAATGATGATTTATAAGTTGAATGCAGTTAATGAGAAGTAAGATAAAAACTTTAATTTATATAAATTTTTTTGATTAACATTGCCATCATTTTTTTTTAGAAAATTATTGAAATAATTACTAGTTATAAAAATTGTTTATAATTATTTATTGATACTTTTGATTAATTATGAATGATTTAATAAATCATATTGTTAGGTAATAATAGTCTTTTTGAATTTTTCTGTTCATTTATATTTATATGTAATTTATTAATTAATATTTATGATACATGTTTCTCCCCAACGCACGTAAATTTATGCCAAGCACGTATTAGAATACTGCTCCATCATTAAGCCACTATTTATGATGAGTAATATTACTAATTCTCGTATTATAAGTTGAAATTGTTTGTATAAACCTCATACAATATTTCTTAATTTTTTAACAAAGAACAATTTAGAAGGTATTTAAAAACAGAATCCACTTAAGGTCGAGAAAAAAATTGAGTCGACACTCTTATGTGTGAAAAATACTCACCAACAGTTCTAGACTCTGAGAGTACTTTTTTTTTTCGTACATTTAATTTTATTACTTTGAAATTATTTCTTCGAACTAATTAGATTTTCTTAAAAATTTAGACGGTGCAGAAAATAGGTAAAGAGAATACTAAACGATGTAGAATTGTTAAAAATTGAAAAAAACTATTGCGGTTGGGAATACAATGAGAAAAAAAAAGCACCAGGTCTGTGGTTTAGAATTCAGATAGGGCAATTGTTTGCTCATCTTCTTTTTGGCGTACGAAATTGTTCCTCCAATATAGTAAAGCCGTTGAATTATCTTTAGTATCTACTAGATTTGAGGGATAATATGCTGTGGGGTGATTTGGGATCATGAGAATATCAGAAATTAAGAGATAAAATTTATTATAAAAAATTGATGAAAAAAAAATACTCTTGACTTGCTATTATATTTAAAAAAAAATTATTTTCACTTATTAAAAAAATCGTTGCTTACTTTATACATGAATAATTCATTTTCTAATTGTGTTGATAAATGAAAAGAAAAAAAAATAATGATTATTTTTCTTGGACTTGGCCTTCAACTTATTTGTAAACCGTTAGCAAGGTAGTGTACGAACTTGGCATTTCGGGTGCGAGGACTTCTGTGAAAACATTTTCTCGTGAATTCATTACCATATTTACTTGGAAACGGTAGTGTATGGTATAGACTTGTATACTCATACTTCACATATGCACACACAAGTGTCTGTATAGACGTTTGAGATCCATGCATACGTGATACGATTCCAGTTCGGTTGTTAGAGAGACGCAATAGGTTTAGCAATTTGTTTACTTTTGTTGCAGACAGAATTCATTGATGTGCTGAAGTTGACCATAAATGAACAATGAAAAAATAAATACCCATGTACTGGTTGTTCGATAAATGAATTTAATAAACTATCGTAATGAAAACATACAAATCATACATCATAAATAATAACTCATTTAAAAATTCAATATTGCTAATAAATTTTTTTTCAACAACCCATTGGACAACTATAGACCGAAAATTGCTTACACGTCCATTCAACAGAAACAATGGCAATAAAATAAAAACTAATTTATTTTTATAGCAAAATTAGTGAAATAATGAAAAAGAATATTTTAATGTTAAACTATAAATTTTAATCAAAGATTATTACATAATGAAAATTTGTTTCATAATAACAGCTTCTCATAAATTATTCAGAATATTATAAACGACTGTAATTGACTGCCAACCATCTACTAAATTTGATAGAATAAAGTGTAACCGGACAAAGCAGAGAGAGGCAAATTTGAAGTGCATTATCGCAATAAACGTGTGTGTCCACGTTTTGGTCGTGATTCTCTCATAAACACCTAGCATCCACGGAAGTAAAGAAGGTTACACAATTGTTAATCAGGTCGCTATTGACAGATGAAATGATATCTGAATGACCAAAATTATCACCACCGAACTGTGATAATTGGATAGAGAGTGGTTTTGCGTGGAACCCGGATGCACTGTTGGCATAACTTTACACTGTGTTACCATGAAATGTGTGAGACAGTGAGAGAGGAAGAGTATATAAAAGATTGGGAGATGTTACAGATTCAACTGATTTCACCCCCATCAACTCTGAGGGCTCGTCAGTGAATTAAACGTACGTATAAATGCCCATCGATTCGTGGTTGAAGAATCCCCGTCGTTCTGTCTACCCCTTGCCAATCAATTTCGTCGTTACGCACTCTATATATATATACACGATACACTTGCTCACATGAGAACGTGATAAAATTCCCTTGAATGCAGTATACAATTGAATGCCAAATAATTCAGTTCCCTCTAATGCGGGTTTATTCCATAATAAATACACACGCATCGGTAATAGCATTGATAAAAAAATTTTTACAAGTATCAAACGACCATGAATCGATACGCTGACTAGCAGGAAACAGCCTTATCAATAGTATACACTCGGTAGACTATAACTCTCGCCGATAAAACGGTCCATTCGTTACGTAACGATTTTTGAAACTCGATCCACTCGTCTATCCATGGATGTAATGCTGTCGATAGTCCAAAGTGCTTGTAGATGATGGCTAGATGCTTTCTTTTATCTCACCAGTGTCAGGTGATACATAAACACATCAATTGCTCTTCTCCATGTCATTACAAGTATTTTTTTAGCTATAAAGTAATAGATACTGACGAATATGGCAGTGAAAAGCAACACCGAAATAAATACGCAAATTTCAACAACTTTTTTTATAAATTATTGAATGGAATGAATTAAATAAAATATAATAAACCACAGTTACAACAAATATAGAGACAACTATCTTGCACGAATATTTGTGGTTACCCTAAATTATAAAATTCCCTCGTGTAAAAAAATTTCGTTCCCCAAAAGTTCCTTGAATACTACCCATTCGGTAATTTCCCAATATTCCTCTTGTGAGGACATTTTTTTATTTATCCACCAAACTTTTACTGAATGTCTTCTATAAGCAGAAGAGTTTTTAAAGAGACGATATGCTCTTCAAAAATTCCGTCAGTGAATTTCATTAATTACTTTTCATAAAACTTTATATTATTAAAATATTTTTAAATATCTCCATAACAAATCTTTTAAAAAAAAGTAATTATTATCAATTCGATAAAGTTTTTTTTTTTCAATTAAATAAGAATTAAAAGATAAATTTGCCTGTTCATAAATCATAATTAAACACGTAAACAGCTCCTCCCTGTGTCTCATTTCTGAGTGTGTAAATAAATTCCTTAATGTACATCAATATTTTAATATGCGGATTGCCATTTGAAAACACATTTCCAACAGATACAATGTATTCTGACAGCTGAAATGTAGGTCGAGTATCTATTTTTTGTAATAAAAAAAATTTCAACCGGCTTTAAATTGGTTTATATGCTCGGTAGTAAAATTGCAACTGCAGAACCATTGCCTGTGGTAATTTGCCTTAAACGTCGTATAAATATCTATCGACTGGGAAATGAGGAGAAGTTACGGCTTAATTGTTGAGGAGCTGAGTTTCAAAGCACCACCTACTTTTGCAAGTTACACTGCAGTTCCCATGCCGATATTTCCATCGGTGCGAATGTCGACAACTTACGCTCCATTGCCCCATTATTTATTATTCTAACGTTATTTAAATCTATTTTTACATGGTTATCTAAATTACAAAGTTTCAGAGTGTAATTTATTTTTCGGTACTAATGAGTTGAGAGAAGGAAGGAAATATGACTGAAATTACGTTCCATTTGTGGGTCTTACATCGAGTAATATTGTCCAATTATTGGTAAAAGTGGTTGGTTAGATCACAGAAAAGCTTTGACTTAACGAAGAGGTAGGGTCCTAAAATTTTGTAGCTTTCTCAGTATGCTTGAGACTGTATGTATATATTCTTACTACCACTTTAGTCATCGCGAAAGTCAAAGGCCTTGAGGGAAGACATTTTCAAGTAGTTTGATTATTGTTAAAAATGAATATAAATTACTTATTTTAATGCTTACTTTTTTTTTATCTACACTAAATATTTTTTCAATTAATTAAATTAATAATTCAAAAAAAAAAAAAAGTTGTGGCAAATAAATGATTTCCTTTGAATACAAAGATGTAATCTTTGAGGGTTCTATAAGTTATAAGCTGTTTTAATAATTTCGAACAAATCTTCAAACCGAGAAAATTTTACAGAATATTAGAAGTTCGACCTAATTAATTCCTCTTATGGTTTCAGTTAGTCTGCTCTAATTTCCTAAAGATCCTAACTAGGTATTATAAGCTTCGAGTCTTTGTTTTAAGTCCAGAAATCAATGACTACATTAATTTTCCACTGTTCATTAGTCTTTTAATAGTAAATTTTCCTTGAAAACAGTCTCTGATAAATTCATTTAATGAAATTTAAACTATTCATCAAAAAATATTGTTTGAAATAATGAAGTTTATTAAGAATTTATGGTATTTTTTAATACTAAGCAACAGGATTAATAAGTGAGGGGAAATAAAATAAAAAGTTAATTAAGAAAATATTCAACGTCCATACAGTTAAATGACGGTAGAGTGCATACGTGATGTACCTATATGGCGATCGAGAGGATCCTACGATTGCATTGACTTCAAAGCTTGCACATATTCTCCCTGATAATATACGTAAGCGTAGCACGTAGAGCCACCTCGGCAGCGCCAGAATGGCGGACTGATTGCTACGCTAAATTTAACACGAGATTTCTAGTATGAGTTGTACTACTGCTGTCATCGTCATCTCGTTGCCATGCACATGCTAACATTTTGTATTGTATATTATATCTATAAAACATGCATGTATACATATAACATACGAACAAAAGGAATTCGATAAGGCTGAATGCAATGGAAAACCGATAGGATTAATGCAACTCGGACGCCACAATTGACCGCGAAAAAACGTTTTTGAATTCAGCCGTTTTTGTACTAGTGAAATCCACTAGATTTTTCTCACTACAGTCACTTGATGAAGTTGCAAATTGATGTTGGTCGAAGAACTGTGGCTGAATAGAGGATTTTACGATTCAGAGGGTCGCGTGGAATATTTTTTTGTTCTCTCATTTTTTGAAATACGACTATATTGAGTAGCAGTCACTGTGAATATCCTCGCGCCTAATTATTTGTATTCAAAAGCTCGCCGCCTCAACTTGAAACTACTCAAATGCGTATTCAGGCCACTTGGTACGCATACGATTGTATATATATATATATACATTTCTCTTCCCCTAAATGCGAAATAAATCGCTGCTTTTTCCTCTCCCTTTTCAGTCTCATTCTCATGCTTTTTTTTCTCTCCTCGTCTCCACCTCCATCATCTTTCATCTCTATATACTTTTCCCTTTCACCTCGCCCTCACGTTCTTCTTTTGTCAGGCTATTCGTAGTAGACATGCACAATTCAGTTTAAATTCTTCCCTCGCCACCACTGGAAATCTCACTCCCTATATACTGAGCACACGCCAATGTTAACCCTCTGAAGATGGCGACACTGTAGATGCATCAGAGCTTTTCAGTCCTGTGCATACACATCCTCCTCCCCCTTTTTCCGTTTACGTCGAAGCTCCATTCACGTCCATGTGCCAATGAATCTATTTGATATTACCAACAAATATATTCCATTTGGATTTAATCATCCTCCGGAAATTTGCCAAAATGTTTTTTTAAATATATCCCAAGAGTCATGAAAAAAATACCTGGTGCTGAATAGCAAAAAGTAGGTCAACACAATCATGTTTACTACCAACACAACACATGAATGTTTCAAAGTCTATTTTGTGGTTGAGTTGTGTTGTGAAAAAAAAATCATAAAAGCAATTTATAAACTTCTCTTTGAAACAATTCACTTGAATAAAAATCTACTCTATGATTCAGAATAGAGTAATAGACTGATTCCGTTGAATGGTCGAGGGGATTTATAATCCCCTGGATACGTCCAGGTGCACGACCTTAGTATGATTCTTGGAGCATCGAGTAGGCTCATTACGTCAGTCGTTTTTCGCTTGGTTAACTGTTGTGTGCCACCCGAAACTACATAGTTAGTAACATAAAGCCTATAGTGAAGCATATGTCCGCTAGAGAGGAAAAAACATTTCTTATTTACTACCACTCAAGCAAGAAGGGGCTCAAGGGAGAAGAAGAGAGACACGTGGCAGTCTCTTGTGTGTTCTTGACGTCACCGTTGCCATAGGACAGGTGCAAATGGAAATGCAATTCGACACCGTGGTATTGTCAACTTGAGTACACATCCATCCCGCGTTTCACCGCCACAATTACATTCACCATCGATGTTGACAGCACCGTATGGCCGAGTAGGAAAGAGTACACCACTCTACCGTATGATAGAGAGGAACACAGGGAGAGACTGATACAATTACGTTGAGACTATTACATGTTATATGCTTCAAAGAGCTTTCCTTACTGGTGTATCAATCTATATATGTATGTGTCATCTGTATAAATATATATGTATCTACACCATACACCCTACAGCATCGTCGCACGTGTCTATAATACTCTACTGCACTGTGCGATCATTTCCCTTCGTCATGTCCCTTGATGAAATGCTTACTATCGATCAACATTCTCGATTGTCTTTTTGTTCGTGTGGAATACGTATATATGCTGTAATGAATCGCCGCTATAGTTTGCGAATTACCGTTCGATACAACACTTTACCCCTTTCTGTTTTCAATAACATCAAAGGCAACTGTGACAATCAGTAGACTTAATATTCTCATATGTTTCTTTAGCCATCACTGATGCACGTGTTTAAATCTTTATTATTTTGACATCCACACAACTCTAATGTTTGATTAACTTTGAAAACTTTGCAACCTTTTTTGATACTTTGCAAATGAATAATATTTAGAAAATAATAATCATGTTATTTATTAATTTTTAAATTTCTAGGATGTTATGTAGTGTTTAATATTAAAGTTACTTTTTAAACTATTTTCTTACCTAACTGGCATATTTTTATTTTAACATGCAATTTAGTAGTTAAATTACAGAGATGGGTATTTTATTATGTAATTTTTCATGAGGAAAGAAGTTTTTTCATTAATTATTTTTATTATTATAATGTCAGTATTACTTGGACTTAAATGCAATTTTTTGAACAGCATTATTTTTGTTGAGTAATACAGATGATACAATGGAGAGTAGGTAAATTTGGAAATATTATAGAAATATGAATCCACTGCTCGATTTAGTATTCAAGGCAACAACGAAACTTTATCCTACTTCAGCATTTCTTTCTGCATCTTCAAAAAAATATCAAGCTGACTTATCCAGGATTTTTCACGACAGTTCTTCAAAAAATGTCATTCGAGCTTGTGTTACCTTGTCCTTTTTGTTGTCTTTCAAGATTTTCATGAGGTAGAATCTGGCTGAGGGCCAGTACAAATGTCGTTTCTTTTGGATTTATTATTCTTTTTTTTTCCTTCAATGATTGATATACGAGATGACGATTATGTGAGCCCCTATTTTTACTTGCTAACTTATATTTTCAACAGTTAATCATTTGCAATTGCGACAGCTGTCTTTTTGACGACAAAAAATTATTTCAAAAATTTTAACGAGTATTAAACTCTGTCAATCACATTTTTTCAAACAGAAACATCAATTCCTGCTGTTTTAAAAGAATCAAAAATTGAAAATAGAACAATAGAAAGAGGTTAATAAACTGTATTATATTAAAAGATATTAAAAGAAAAAAGTCAATATCAAACATGAAATAAATTAAATAGACAAAAAAATAGAACGTCTGTTCAAACTCTTTTCAATGTTTTTTCTTCAACTCATTTATCTAGATAATCGTCAAGTGCATGCATAAATAAAAAGTAATATGCATTATCTATTTATTTTTTTTAATTAACACTAATCGGATAAGATTTATTTTTAATATACGCAAATCAGTAGATCGTCATATTTTCACATGGTCGAAATGTGTCACGTGCGTGAAATTCAAGTCGACTTACCGCGTAACAAATCGCCGGGTATTATGGAAATAGTAGTCATCGCGTTTATCACGCGCACGAACTCTCTGTATCACCATGTTGGGGAGCCGACTGTTTTATTGCGGCTTGATCTCGGGCCAACGTTTAGGCATTGGGGTGTGATCCCACCCCTAGACCACCCCACGGCACTTTTTCCTTTCTCTCCCTTATACACGTTGATAAAGAGCTCGGTATGTATTTCGAAATAATTTTTCAAAGCACATTAAACCCTCTGAACACGTGGCTATTTGGTTTAATACAAGAGGAAATTTTACTGCGTTCAATAAAGACATCTATATGATTTAAAACATTTGATATTGTTCTACAATGACAATCGTATTTGTGGATGATTATGAATAAACACGTGTTAATACTATCGATGGAATATTTGTTTTTCAAAGAAGTTATCGAGCATGAATATGGAATAATACATATCTTTTTCATCATTAGAGAATGCTTTTTTCTTTTTAATTATTGAAATGAAGAGAAAATAAAATTAATTAAGTTTTAATGAAGTTTTAACTGCAATGAAGACATTTAAAAATTCGCAATAGAATATTTTATTAAATTTATTAAAAAAATTAATTTCTATATTTGGTTCAAGCATTAGATTAATTCTTGCTGTGTGAGACATCATGTATCTTTAATAAAAAAATTAAAGATTAAAATAAATAAATACTTGGATAATTCTATTCAAAATAATCTAGCACAATAGAAATGTATTTTTTCAAAAAAAATTGTTTTTGTTTACTTTAAGAAATCATTAAAAAAATTCATTGCCACTATTTCAAAGTTTAATGTATTTAATGAGAAAAAATATTACTTATTCACAGTAAATTTTTTTCTCAGTATCAAATTAATTATATTTATTTGATTAACAGTCCATTGAGTTTTGAACATTGATTTGTTTATCAATTATCAATATAGTGAACATGTGCTAGTATTCAATAAGTTTCTGTAATTAAAAATAATTAAAAAGTCAAAAATGTTATGCAATGTAAATAAATGTGACAATTCAAACATTATCGAATTATTTACCTCAAAATTTGAAAATTGCTTGAAAAATTATTTGGACACAGAGTTGATTTATTATCAGTCAAAATAACGTTTATTCATAAACGAATTATTTGAAGTAACATTTATTCAATTTTATTTTTGATTGAATTTTTTTTTTTAATTTATCCACTTTTAATGCAATTTTTACTTTGTTATCAATTTGGAAATAAAATTAATTAAAGTCTATCACAAGCACACGGTGTTTATTATATTATTCGTTTATAATAGAATAAACAAAATTATCTTTAGGTTCTCAGGTCATTTGTTTTTATACAACTAATGAATGACAACAATAGAATTAACAAAAAAAAAGTACCAATAATTAATCGATTGGACAGTATAAATTTTTTATCTCCATGAAATCAAATCTAAACACTATAAATTTAAATTCGATAGATTATAAAAATATTTGATCAATATCGTTTAAATAAAATCACGGTGGTATACAATATTTGGAGCATGTATTCTGATCATTATCGAGCAGTATTTTTAATCAAAACATGTACATGTTCAATGACACAATTTTTTCATGACAAAACATTGCAATGAAAAATCTAAAATTTCATACGTATTTCTAATGATAATAATCTAGATTTTGCAAAGGGTCTAAAATCTAAATCTCTCATCGAGGATACACGGGGGAGTACAGTTGAGAGATCAAGTATCGCTGAGAGAATTACGGTTGTGCGATTATCGAGGGTATTCGTTGAAATAGAACATTCGCATATATAGATATGAATGAATGCATGTAGAGGCCGTAGAGATAAAATAGCAGATGAATAATGGGAGTACACGGGGTTGAAGCGAGAGGTGCAGCTGAGAACAAGCTACTGTTGTAGTTGTGTTCGGGGTCACGTGGCGTGGTAAACCAACCCTATGGAATTTATCATCACACGTCGCGGATTGACACTCGTCACCTGATATGAATTTTCGACACTTGGTACATCTGATATTATTGATAATATTTTAAAGTAAAAATGTTGTTATTTTGGAATTTTATTATCTTTTATTTATTATGTACTTTCGTCTGGCGAACAAATGGTACCAAATCAACATTCTCAGGATTTATTTTATTCAAAAGAAATTCAAAGAAGCAAAATCGATATTTATTAACAGAAATTATTTCACAAAAACGTTTTAACAATACAAATATTTTTTGAGTTACTTGAAATTAGATCCAATCAAGTCATTTTATGTCACTTCAATCTTTTGACATTTTTCTATTGAAGAAATACGATACTACCAGCATATAATTCTCAAGCCAATTTTTTTTTATTACACTTTAAAGCAAAGAAAAAAAATAAAAATCAAACTGATGATGGTTTATTTGGTAATTTTTTTTTTTAGATTAAAATAATGAAATAATATATAAATAATTGTTGGGAAGTAATTTTTGAAGTATAAAAATAAAAAATCAAAAATGTATTTTCATATTACTTAATAATGCGCATTTGAAAATATTTTTCTAACAAATGCGGAAAGAATGTTTTAATCAACGATGACCGAGTAAAATGCAGTCACACATGAGTAGCAAGCAAATAAAGAGACAAAAAGATAACGTTAAAATGCCGTGACAAAACTAGGAAATGAGGAAATTTGCTATACTGTGAGCTACATGCATCTGTAATTTTCCAGTTTATTAATGGTCATTGTTATTTATCAAATTGAACTCTTTTCCGGCTAAATTGATTGATTATTAAATATGCATTTGTGATGAGAGAAAGATGACAAATATTTATTCATTTGAAATCATATCTCTAATGTATGTCATACGTAACAGATACAACTGCTGAATAGATTTATTTATTTTTAAATATCCCCAACCCTCTTTATGCATATTTGGCTTTTTTTAACGAGGATTATAATGAAGATGATGAAAGGTTTGGGGTCAAAGATATATCAGTTGAAACTGGGCGGGTCCGAAACAGGAGACTCGTGTAATTCTCAGGGCACTCTATTATACGATGTCTCCTGATCCTTCATGAATACGATGAGCGTTGGGATACAAAAAAGGATGTCATCTGATGCGAGTTGGATCAAAAGACCTGGTGAAGAAGAAAGGGGTACACGATGAGAGAAAGAGAAAGGAATTTTCTCATCTATGAGTCACAGGATATAAATAAAATTTACTGCAAATAGAGAAGAAAAAAAAAACAATTAACTGAAAGAGAAAAAGTAGTTTAGTTGATATAATTAATCTATAGCAAGTAGTCCAGTGAATTATTGAAGACTGTGATTAGTTAATCACAGAGAGTAAAATGTAATTGAATTATTTGCGGTAAATTCTGCACGGAAAGAAAACACCGAAGCACATTGCACACTATCGTAAAAAAAATAAAAAAGTTTAAAAAAAGAAAACTTTCAATAGCTGCAAGATAAGAAAGAAGCCAGAAACTCGGGGCTCTTTATTTGACTTCCGAATTAGGTGCTTTAGTGCGGTTTGAGAATGAATAAAAGGAGTGGATGTCTCTCAATCTTTCTTTTGCTTTCACTCTTTTCCAACAAGTCCTCGTGAGTATTTCTCAATCTGTACCGTTCGTGCTTTGTTTGAAAATCGCAATTTTATGTACACTCTGGGCTAATTTATTCTCTGGAGCTAGTGTAATTAGATCGGTACAAATTAGGACCTTACTTAGCCTATCAGACCTACCAAAAGGTGTTGTATAGTGGCAATTAGTCTACTTTTTAAGTATTCTTACCTTTTGTACTGTTAGTTTTTTATCACGTTCTAAAAGTATTGCTGTAAAGTCCATGGAAAAAAATATTCCTAAATCGATTGCAATAAAATAAAATATTCTTCACTATTCAGCATTGAAATATTGGTAGGATCAACTAAAAATGGATGTGAATAAAATAATTCACCTGTTTCAGAGGGTTGTTGCTTTAATAGCATATTTTTTACATTTGCTAATCGGTTATTTTGGATAAAAAATGTCAAAATAAAAAGTTTCATTAATGAAGATGTTATTTAGTTTAGAAGAGAGAGAGAGAGAGAGAAATATTATTTAAAAACACTTGAAAGCTTTTTTGTATTTTTAAACTACAAACAGGAGTTTCATTTAAAAAAAAAATCTATTTCCTACAGAAGGGGAGAAATTTTTTCAAGAAGTTAATCATTAACAATAATGTTTTGTAGTATTGTTGTATACACAATCAAGTTCGATTTTCAATACCTTAATCAAATATTCAATTTTAGAAGCGGTAGTAACTCGTGTATACAATAATAGATTAATACTTTATTGAAACTTTATTTACTTACCGAATACATATCAAAATTTATATCAGTTTGTTTAATACGGAAAATCAATTTTGGTTTTTATTTTTTATTAGAGTACAGTCGAGTTGACTCGACATTACTTGACATATAGTTCAAGTGAAATGACAATTTAAATTGAGAGTAAGGTGAAAAAATACCACCGCAATATTTCATTTGCTGTCATACATGCAAGCTCTGTAGCTCGTCATAAAATTGCTTTGACGTGACGTGTGCCGATAGACTACAACAATAGATCGGTACCAAACTCGAGCATTCATTTACCTATTAATGAAATTTGCTTGCAAAACTAATTATAATGCTTTTTGTTCATCAATAATTACTCCAACATCAAAGGCAATCAATTGTTATAATTACATGACTCGCTTTCATCATCAATATCAGTGTCAAATGTGCCTGAAAAATTCTGCCGTTATAAATAAAACGACTACCGATCTGATAGATAAATAAATAAATTTGAATACATACATTAATAAATGGAATAAAATTTGTATCATGATGAAAGAATGTTTATTAAAGTTCATTTGAAGCTTTTTGAGTAATCAACAATAAATTCCTCATGCTAAAAATAATTGATAATAAATCCATTTCTTGCTCATTAAATTATGTGATTTAATGTGGAATTATAATATATTATATTATTATCCTACTGAAAATTAACATCCATTATTGAAAGTATTGATACCTGTTCAACCTGATTCTTTTGAAATAATTACAAAACATGACAAATTATTCCAAATAAATTGATAATATTATTTCAAAGAATTCTTTCCAAAAAATTTACTCATTATACATTATACATTAAATTAATTATAATGAATGGCAAAATATTTTCCAGTTATTATTGAAAATTACATTAAAACTAATTGAGAGTCCAGTAGAGTTTTACTTTTTATTTCAGTAATTATAATACATTAATCAATTGATACTCCAACTATTTCACCCATATTAAGTTGCAAGTGATGAGAGGAAAGTGAGCAGAAAATGGGTGGTAACCCGCAAGCCACTGACACATCCATGACGTTACCGGAACCAAATGTGACTACTTGAAAATGCTCATCATCTCTCTATGTCCAGTGCAGTCTATTTGAATCTCCCCTTTTGTATCTGTTATTAACAATTTATGGCAACAAATGATCTCAACAATTTTTAATTTTTTCCCTCGACAGAAGTATTATGATTATCCACAAGATGAAAAAATACTCTATAAAATTACAAATGCCAGGTTCATGATAAGAAAGAGAATGAGATGTAGTTTTATGGCATACACAATTTTGTTCCTGTTCATTTTTTCGTACTGCAACGATCGTCTTCTATTTTATGATACGAAAAATATACTGCAGTCGTTATTATCTCGTCGAAAAAACCATCAGCCGTCGCGTTCCTTTTGTTTGGTTTAATCTGCTTTGAACGAATAAAACAAGATGTGCTATATATAATTTCAGCTATCTAGCATTTTTGTCTGTATGAGCTGAAAAATTCCCCAGATGGAGATATACCTTCCTATGTGCCAGGCACTAACCATAGGACAAACCTTTTAGCGATAGTATACAGTACATCACTTTTCGAGAATCGGTCTTCTGCTCGATAAGACTTGAAAGTCGTTTCTTTCCGCATCGGAAAAGCCGATGAACGGATTGACAAAGCAGGCTACAGAAAGATCTCATAACTTCTGAGAGAATTTATTTAGTAAACTGATAAATCAATAAATGGAATAATAAGACCATGCACGTTATTGAGTTTTTTTCCGCTGCAATAAAATTCTATAGTTTTATTTTTAGAAATATATATATATATCTATCAGGATTAAGTAATTTTTTACAGATATACTTGAGGGAACGAGATCAAAAAGTATACATATAGAATTTGTGATATTCATCTTTTACGACGCCGCTCAGATTCAATTTGCTTCTCAATATAAAGCGACTTCTGCAGTTGGTTTCCCTCGTGGCTTTTCCGCTGACTTCATATCTCTCTTGCCCGCTAGATAACCTACGCAGACCGTCTTATACGATATCATCCTTATATACGTTGTTGATATACGTATATTCTTGGCAGCTTACCTTTATCACTATTTTTATTTTTTACTCTTCTATAATCTGCATTAAATCTAGAAAAAATTATGAAAAAAGTCATAAATTTATGAAATTTATACGACAATTCGTTATGTAAACAACTGTTTTATGTAAACAATGAGAATTGAGGTCATGAAAAAAATTGATTAAAATGAAAATATTTTTTTAAATTGCTGGAAAATAAATAGTCTTGAAAACTCGGGGTTTTTCTTTAAATAATTGTTTTTCTAGAAATAACCAACTGCTAACATTGCAAATCCAAGTGCGTTTTTGTTACACATTTAAACGTGTCAAATATGACGTTATCCATTTTAATACGTTTCTCAATGTGTAAAAAGTGACTACAATGTTAATTAAACCGGTGAGGTCATATTTAACATGTTAAGATGACTAACAAAAATGCACTTGGATTTGCAAATTTATTTTTAATTCTCTTTTGACATTGTAAATATAAAAAAGTGTTACTTCTTTCAAAGTTTATTCATATGAAAGTCTTCACTGGTGGCCTTATAAAGAAAGACCTTAAATAAATATCTTTCGGTTGTTCTTAAAGAAAATGTTCAAAGATTCTTTGAGATGTAGTGTAGTCTAGAGGAAGGGCAGAAGGGTATCTCATGGCAGTGGACGCAATGGACTGTGTAAAAAAATGGTCAAAGCATTTCGCTATTCTTTATAACTTGACATTAAACAAAATATTGAACGGTATACAATGTGATAAAAAAAAATAAATATAAAAGTCAATTGAGCGAATAGCGCAATAGAGACGTAATTCATGTTGAGACTCGTGAAAGTTGTTTGTGTCTGAAGAGTCGGAATTCTGCTGGCCCGTCTCTGGAAAATCTCTTTTCGCCAAGCAGTTAACGTCCCATCGGGGTGGAGTGAGAGTGACAGAGGGTGTAGTAGAAAGTGAGTGGCATGAGCAGACGGTAGGAGAGAAAGAAAGAAAAGTGTACAGTAAGGAGGAGTGAGAAATACGCACGCAATTTCCACAGCATTTAACTGCTAAGTACTTTAGCGTGCTGCAAGTTACACAGAGTAGCAATCTACTTCGTTCCATTCAATCAGCCATCGATTTCTTCGATTTATTGGCCGGCTGGTGTGGTCGAGAGCTTAGCAAGATGCTTTATATGTATGTGTAAATTTATACATATATATATGCCCCCAATATTGAGTGCTACAGTCTTTTTTACGGTTTATACAAAAGGGAATGACAGTTTCTTGACTCCCTTTACCATAAATGCGTTTGTAATAGCTTTTCTTATGCGTCAATTGAAAGTTTCGTAAAATCCCTCTTTTACTTAATGTCTCAGTAATATTTTTCGAGCATACAAATTACTCCATCAAATTTCGTTTGTGCTATTTTTTTTTTCTTTGTTAAAAAGCCGAGCGATTTAAATTATTATTTTTTTTAATAAAACAGTGCATACCATTCACGAATATATTATTTATCTATTTATCGTGATGGGGGTAACGATAAATTATTGAAATTAATGAACTTTTTTCATGGAATATTTTCATAAACATTTTCCCGTGGTTCTGGGGAATAAATACAACAATCTGAGTATTTAAAAAATTTAAATGATGATTTAATACACAGAGAGATAAAAAAATAGTAATGTGATGAATTTAAAGAATGCTTGCACAGTCTCGTATTCAAATAACTGATTTTAAAAGTATTTCATTTAGTACTGAGTTAATAAATTTAACAACAAATATATTTATAAATAAAAAATAAAAATATTTTAAAAATTTATTTGCAACAATATTTTTCGAATCAAATAACGTAATTTATTAAATAAAGAATTAATTTTTTTTATCAATGTGATATATCAACTTTTTTTTTTCATCATATATAAATATGGAGATAAAAATATATAAATCTGGAATATTTATGTATTAATAATCAATGAAAATAATAATATTTATTCGCTCGAATCCATTTTAATTTAATTTTGTCAGAAACTTTGATATTGGAAAAATACACTTTATTAGAACGAAAAAACAATAAATAGGTTTGTTAAATATATATAGAGATTCGATCGTTTGTTTTTTTTAAGGAAAAAAAAAACAATTACATGAAGCTATAAGTCACTTTTCTACGAACCCACAATATTCACGGTCCATTTCCTTTGTTTGATTGATTTTTCCCTCCATAATATATACGTAAAAAGCCTATCAAATTTGTTATTATTAACTCGATATTTAAGGGCAATTTCATCGTAATGACAATCTTTCTGTCATAAATTATTCAAATCTTTCCCAATTGTAATCAAGTCTGTAATTTGATAATAATAATCTCATCACTTATAACATTACGACATTGGTGGTAATATAAAATTGGATATTTCATAATTTCACGTCAATAGTCAATTACAATTGTCTATCAGTGTATCAATATGTCACTTCATAAGTTGAAACAAAAAGTTATAATTTCATAAAACGTCCGGTTAATTGACAAAAAATGAATCAAAATCTCATTGAAGGGAAGCATATATTACAAAAATGACACGATTTATGTCATTCATAATTATTCAATTATTTCTCACTAATGATTATCATTATCATAAATGAATAAACATTTCAACCATTTTTCATCATTAATAATTGGGAGTGAATTTTATTTATACTGATTGCTGGAAATCTTTTTTTTTTTTTTTCAAGTATATTTAGCTTCTCCATGTTGTATCTCTTTTTACCACAGAAAAGTCTGTGCAACAGCGGCGACCCACGTTGGTCGATTAGTCGGGGCGCCAAGGAAGTTCTTGTTGAGGGAAGCGAAGCTACTTTGCGATTTAAATGAACGCACAAACGATCCCGAGCATTTTCATTGTCCGTGATACAGACACGTTTGCAGGCTTCTCAATTTATACGAGAGACGAATGGAGTAACCCTACATGAACTGCTATAGATCTCTGAGTAGTTGCCGCTGAATATATACTGAGTAAATAAGTTTTCAGTGAATGTTGATTCATTTTCAAGTTATTCTTCTAATCAATACTTTTGAAAATTTTTGAATGTATTCATTTGAATAAAATTAATAATTAAATTTCAAAAAATCATTTTTTGCACTTATATTTCGTGAAAAAGTTATCACGGTGTATAAAAACGACACTTGTGGTAATTATTCATAGGAATTGATTTATTACTAAAGGTTTTTAATTATCATTTTATAAAATAAGACATTTTATGTCAATTTTCAAATATCTCTCGTAATCTAATATTTAAACCTTTTATAACTTAAGTTTTTGAAATCATAATATTTTTAAAAAAAAGATAATTCTAACTTATGACCTAGTAAAAACTAATCTATTACAACTTATATGTTATTAACAATTATTAAATTGTAATTAAATTTGTTCAGAAGTTGATAATTCTACTCATCGTTTTTCATAAAATTCAGATTTAACTTCTTAAATAATAAATCAATTGATTCCAAGTTAGGAATTACGAGTACAATTTATATTTTGTCATTTTCAAGAAATTTAATTATTAATTAAATGTAATGCATTAAAAATAATTTATGAGAGTAACTTTTCTAATGGGTACTCTAATTAAATGAAACATTTTGATTCGCAGTGACGTACAGCTACAATTATTTTCGATATCTTTTTGAATAATGCTTATAAACCAAGATCTATCTAGAGGGGGCGCGAGTGCTTGGCGGTCGTGAGTTTTCCGTTTTATTCCCGATCGGGTTGTAACCGATGCGACGGTTGCCGCGCCAGAGCGTTTAATCGCCGTTAAATTGGACGTTCAACAATTAACGTCCGATCCGGCAGAAATTTATGGCTCATGAAGGGACCCAGTACGTAGCGATTCTCGCTCCATATCATGATATAGTCCCGTGTGTCTACTTCAGCCCGAAATACTATACGTCTCGGCCTAATTTTTCACTCTAATATTATATTTTTAACTTAGCACTTGAGGTGACTAGGAAAAAAAATTAAATATGAGTCTTGCGTGAACTGTCGACGATAGTCGAGTGTCACAAAAAAAAAATAGTAAAAAGTAGATTTTAACCTTAAGTAATGTTCGGATTAAAAATAAAAAAAGTGTAGAAAAATATTGTCATTTAAGTAGAAAAATGTGTGGGTGAAGCAAGCAAAAACCTCGTACGTGTATTGATCTGAGCAGGAAAGGCCGTTGGATGGAAAGAGAGGGAAGAACAAAATGAAGCAGGAAAATAGGAGAGTGTGAGTGAGAATACTGAAAGTTGTAGGGCGGTGCAGAAGGTATAGAAAGGACTGGTTGTATTATAAGGGGGCCACAGAAGCAACTATACTCGGATACGATGTAGAGTATTGCAAGGGGTTATATTGCCGGGGGGTTGAGATGTCATTCCATGACACACATATTTGCATGCAAGACTTCTAACCCTCGAGCAATGAGTGGAAGTCTCATATGTAGGCCTTATATTACGATAATACTCACCCAAGTACTATTTCCTTTTATTTTTTACCTCCATTCCCTACTGCAACGATAAACACCGAAAAATAATATGTACGCATATGATAACACAAAATGGTACTCAAGAGTTACCCTTTGTCATTAATTGGGAGGGGACAAAAAGTCTATTTTGTGAGCTCTAAGTGCATAATCGTATTAAAAAAAATTTTCAAGAGAAGAGAGAGTTTGCCCTGAAACAAATGATTGAATTAAAAATTCTAATGATATTAAATTGTTTCTAAAAATGCTAGAAAAAATTTCGGGAATTTATTAAAAATGCTATATTTTGCCTGTAGCTTTAAAATAATACATGCTTATATTATATTTATGCAGCGAATATTTCAATATATGAATAATTTAAATTTTTTTCCAATCTGTTTCATTTTAATTATTCCAATAACTTAATCAACAATTGGAGATTAATTTAGTAACGAATATTTTATTATTTAAAAAACTTCATTTTTATTGGGTCGAAATAAAAAATTCCTTTCCACTTTAAATCTCAAATTCGAAAGTATATTGAAAAAAAAACATTAATAACTAAACAAAAAAAAAGCAAACTTCAGTGTGAACATATTCCTCAAGTAAATAAAAAACATAATATGATGTTAATATTATTGGCAAGAGTCATAAGGTTCAGTGAAGCATCAAAAATGAGATCTGACACTGTGTATATATAATACATACCGTTGATATTAATCTCACATTAACTTGGCATTAGCTTTTAAAAACTTGTTGACATCAATAAACAAGAAAAAAAAAATTTACAAAAATATCGTACCATAAATGTTGGAAATTTTAGCAATAAAATATACAGCTAAAGTTTGTTTTTACGGTTTATGTTTATCTTGGAATAATTTCATTCTCCATTTTGTTTATTTTATGTTCTTGGCATCTTTCTCAGCAGTAAAACTCCGTTCAACTGTGGACCAGTGCAGAACAGTATTTTGCACATTTATCGGGGTGGAATTTCGTATGAACAGCTGGAAAGTTTCGCGTGTATCAAGATCACACCACATGATATCGATGAACAGGGACTATCTCTAGTGTATACAACCTCTCTCATATGTGTCACATCGAATTACGTAACCATGGGTAACACGTCAATCGAAAATCATGTCCCTCATGAACATATGCGCGCGTAAGTTGTAATACTCTTTGTCTATCTCACTTCTTCTCTCTTGCATTGATCCGAAACGTTGTTACGTCAATATCGAGTTATTGCAGTGAGATAATCTCAGTTGAAAATACACTCGTTGAGAAAAATGATGAGAGAAAAACTCTAAGGATAGAATAATGTTGCCACGTTCGTCGATAGGGTTGAATTTCCCTGGAGAGACAACTCGAGTATACACCATCAAAATAGTTGCTTTTCCTCTATAAAAACTTTTTTCTTTTGTTCCTTCTCTTGGTGTTATAATTATTATCACTGCAAATATTTCTACAGTTAATTTAGTATGATTGTAAATTCATCATTATTATGCTCACTGACATAAACGAAAATTACTTTTTTTTTTTATTTTTCATTTTGAGAAGAAAACTATTTGTTTTTATTTCAAAATAAAATTTAATCTCTTTTGACATCATTTTCTCTTCACTGCAGATAATAATGAATATTTTAAATCATCGAAAAAAATTTCATCGTTGAGTACTGGATTATTAATAAAAAATTTGTTTTTTTTTTAGGATGTAATAAAAGCATGAATTTTTGTTTAGAAAAATAATACAAATTTGTAAAAGAATTTATTTAGAGAATAACTGATAAGAAATAGGAAATAATCATGACACTTTGCAAGTGCACAAATGAAAGCACAAGCATAAACGTTCAGCGAGATATTCCTTAGCCTATCACTTTTTATAGCAGCCGATTATGCGCGTGAATGCAAGTCTAGCGACCGATAGGGCAAGTTTCCAGAAATGGGATGTAGATGGGATGTGATGTGGCAATGTTAGCACGCGCGTGTTAAAATAGTAAAGAGTAGTGGAAGGAGGGGAAAGAAAGCTCAACGAATGAACGAGAGTACCGCCAAAATGAGAACTGAAATGAGACTGGAAAGGGTGTATTAACGTAGACATATATTCTTGAAATAATATTACAAGTAGAGGTTATCCAACAGTAGTAAGAGGAAACGTAGCAATCTCTTTTCTCTCTTGTTCTACTGCAGGTGTTCTGCTCTACTTTTCTATCTTTCATCCAACATCTCTCGTTTTCTCTTTCTCATGTAGTCCTTCCTCCTTGCTCCAACACATGCCAGACCTTTTTTCTCTCCACCCTTTTCTCAAGCTCTCCCGCCTACGTAATCGTTCATGCGATAGCCCTGTTATTCCAGCAGATTTAAATAATATTCACTTTAACAGATTCTAAAACAAGTTTCATTATTTTTCTCGTTTCCACTTTAATTCGTGTCCCACCGGGAAATATATACATATTTTACGTTCATCCCTCAACCATTGCTAGCACACCTATCATCCTTTCTTTCTTCTTTACTTCCGCTTTCGTTCTGTTAAGCCCTCGTCGTTTTAGCTGTCCTCTTCAACGCTCCAGAGTTTTTCTCCTCTGTGTCTCATCACTGTGAACCACGTCCTTGCCACCACCCTCTATCGCGTGAGCGACTTTCATCTTTTTGCTCCGTTTATACGCTGAAATGAAACTCAAGTAGCGTTTGGTTATAATAAAATTGAAACCTGCGCTCGTTTCTCTCCTCTTACTCTCTTCTGTTGTTTCAAAAATTGTTTTCCTTACCTATCAGGTATTCGGTACACTTCTTCGGTATTTAAACAATCAAAATATCTTGTTTAATTTGAATGAAAAATATTGGTAATATTAAAATAATTTATTAGACTTAAAATGTTTTTTATTTATTAAAAAAAAAAAAAAAAGATTAGCTTTCAACAAAATAAAGTCAAAATATTTATTATTGATAGAAACTTATTTTTGATTAAAAGAAAAAATTTGATCAAATTTTTATTGAATAGTCATCATTTTTCTCTGTTTTGAATACTTTTCAATAGGATAAATCAATCGTTGTTCAGCAGTTAATTGGAATCCTCACTCAAAATATTTAGGGAAAATATTGAAATAATTGGAAACGTAAACTTCGAAATATATGATAAAAATTCAAAAAGTTTTTTGAGGTAAAAGTGGCATAAGGTAAATAAAAGTTTTTAAAAAAATATTGAAAATAATTTGCATGAAACTTTGTAAAAAAAAAAAAAAAAAGTTTTTCAAAAAACTCAAACTTTGCTTCAAAACTTTATAATCTTCATATTAAAGTCAACAAAAGACAAACGTGAAAGGAAATAAAATACCATAAATTAAAATTTTTTTAATCAAATGAAATAGCATTTTCATACATATTGAAAACATATAGTAAAATGAATTAGGTTAAAACCATATAATTCTACGGAAAGTGTGTCACAGTAAGACAATATTTGAATTTAATTAATCATCAGGAAGGCAATGGAGAATCAGTCAAAGTAGATAAAGCGATGGAGCTCTCATCTTGTCACAGTGATCACTTAGAGACGAAAAAAAATGAATCTAATTTTTCTTTCTACAAACATTATACTATTTGCACACATTCATATGATCTTTAGTTAAGCCTCTTTGAACTTGTCTTCCTTTCTCTTCTACAAACTGAGTCGAAAGCTGTTTCGTACATTAACCTCCTTCCTCCCTCTTTTCCTACGTCAACAATCGTCCTCTGGGCACATAAGTGGCTCGTTACAACTGAGTACTAGTGTATAATCTGAAATTCACACAACTTACTACCGATTAGTCGGCAACTTTATGCAAAACAATGTAAGCAAACGTTCGAAGACAGTTAAGCTTAAAATCATTTTTATCAAGAGACATGGAAGAAAAATGAAAGTTTTATTTTGATAAAAGATTGTGAGTAAAATTCAATCAATCATTTTATTCCGACAAGTAAACACGTGGTGGAGATCAATTACAATCAATTCGGGGTAGAATAACCTTTTTTTGATGTGTCTGTTTTAAAAAAGAATAAGGCGAAACCCTTTATTCTTTATACGTGTTAGTTAAACTCTTGAAAGTTAGAAGATTAGTTTTTTCCCTTCTGAAGGAAACTTTATCAATGGCTTTTATGTTAGCTCTGTTAAACTTTCCTCCATTTTTTTAAACTAAATAAAAAGCGTTTTATCAATTAATTTTAAATGTGTCTACTTTGAAAAATAGCTAATAGATTAAACACAATAATGATGTATTCATTAAAATTTCTTTTCTAAACTGCACACGTCCAATTATACAGTTTCATAAAAACATTTTCTCGCAACATAAATTTTGTTCGTGTCGCTTCTCTACCGCAAGCTATATTTGCTTCATCATTCAAACATGTTCAAATATACCAACCGCTCAGGTCAGCCTGTGAAAAGCAACACCAGTTTTATATTCCGACATTTTATTTCTCCTGTCAAAAAATATTGGAAATAAAAAAAAAATACAAGCGACAATAAAAAATTTAAATCAATACAAAATGACAGCATCAAAAATTGACAATATGGATCATATTTATTTACCTAAAAACTTTTTAAATATTTTCAATTTAAAATATTTATTCATTTTTAATTAACAATATGAATGATAACTATTCTTCAACATTCTATTGCTTTCTCCAAAATTCATAAACATCCTGAGCCTAATTAACAACCATTGTTCCATCAGTTAATTTAACAATTTATATCACTAACTACTACAATATCTTCATGCTTCAAATAAAAATTTCAATCGACACATCAAATCAAAACCATAAAACAGTAATAAAACTTCAAGCAAATATTGTCTCCAAAGCTGCAAAAATATCGTCCGATTTGTTTTCCTCTGGAAGATTTGATATTCTGTAACACGAACTGGTCAACATCATCATACCATATAATATCATATGAAGTCCCAAATGATACAAATGTAGCAAGGGATGGGACTCAATATATCAACCAAATCTCCAGAGGAGTATCTTTGATACTCCCTTCACAATAATACTTGTGATGCATCGACAAGTATTCGACACCCCACTCAAAGCTTCATTCGTCTGAATTTTCTCAGTGGATGCACCCTTCTCCAACCACCCGAGCGGCAATACATTTTCGACGATTCATTAATTGCCGACCTTGTTAGCGAAGCATTGTGCACGGGCGTTGGTCCCGTGGTGGTACTCCAGAGCCACCAAGAGCGTCCTGCCTGGCCGCATTGTCATGCATTCGAGCCCAACACATAATAATACCGAGATCCTTTGTCGCTAACGCCCTCACAACTCCACCAGACCATCTCCCAGCTCTCTTTCTCTATTCTATTGCCATGCATTGCTTCTGTCTTGCAGAAACACCGCTTGTGTCCCACCTTCATATGAAATCCAACCAAGCTCTAATCCAGCTTGTTCATAGACGCGCGCGCCAAGGTAAATATATTTCATCATTGCGAGCACCACGAAATAACATGAAGGTGCGTCGCTACGGTCGTTGAGGAATATTGTTCCTGGTGCTCGTAAAGTTGCCATGCTCACCCACGTGGCTATTGTCCGGTGCACGTCATTGCAGCCTAGAAAGTTTACGTGCTTCAACCTCGCTAATGCATGAGACAAAGATACGCCTGTTATAAAAGAAGATTTGTTATTAATTTATTCCATTTTTGTAATCAAAGTTGAAATATTTTACTCTCACCAAGTTCACTTTATCTTATAGTCCTACATGATACATGAATCATTTTCAGGTTATTGTGTTGGAAAAAATAATTTAACAATGATTAAAATCTTTTTATAAATAAATTTTATCTTGAATTAATTTTATAATAATAGTTGTGATGAATGTCAACTTTTAAAAGTGATTTATTAAACATATTTGGCAATGCTAACTATTTATAATTTAAGTTTAAATTAGTCTAAAAATATGTTACGTAATGGATTGTTAATAAATCATTTTATTTCATTTAGAGAATAATAAAAATAATTATAATGTAAATTTTGTCACATCTCCAACTTTTATAAATTCATTATCATGATCAAATTAAACCTGCACACTCGCATAATTGAGTTTAATTTTGACACTTACTATTAACATTTTTTTTTTTAATGACCTAATTGGACTCCTACATATCAATACATTAATTGACGTTTTCATTCACCACTTACTGATGTTAATTTATTTTACAACTTCATTTGAGATGTCGAAAATATTCTGATTGAATTTTTTTTTAATTTTGTGTTCGATGATTAAGTCATATTGATTGATGATTAATTCATCAGCTGTGCAATATAATTTTGAAAATCATTTCAATCATTACAAATAGTTTGACAGCACGTGGGCTATTAAATGTATTTAAATTGAAAGTAAAAACTAATTATAATCCCGACGAGAGGAACGAAAACATCTCGAGGATATTTCTAGTATTCATAAATGATGACAAAGCTATTTTATTTAATTAAGAAAACAATACATTATTTTTATTTAAATTTATTGCACTCTTCACTTTAATAAATTAATTGAAATGATATTAAACACATGTTCAGAACATTGTCTTGGTAAATAAATAAAAGTGGCATTATTTTTATTTTATTCGTTGGAAATAAATAAAGTAAAAATTGAGCAAAGACGAATGAGAATAGCAGAGTAGATATATAATACATGAAGCATCGCAATGAAATTCTCAGGAGATGTTTCGTTAGTGACACAGTGTCACTGTGTCCAATTGCTTGAATTCTGAAATGTAATCACAAGTATTAGACAAGACTGTCTGGTTGATGTTATGGAGAAATCCTTAATTATTCCATCCTGAAGCTTGATGCTTACAGATAGATCCAATTCCACCAAACATTTAGCAGAATTCTTGATTTCAAATTCACAGTTTCTCTCTATAAAGCGTATTACTAATGAATTTAATGTACCCAATTGGCAAGCATTACTTTAAGTAGTTCATGAATGATGGACAGAATAATTTATAAGAAACAAATTCCAACTTTCTAATAAAATCTTAGCTTTGGAGCTTGAGTGTGACCCCGATGATGTGCTGTAGAGTTACGTCATTAGAGTGCAAGTAGAAAATAAAATAAAAGGTAGAGGAATACAGTTAAAGAAAAAGGTAAAGGTGAATCAGGACACTTGATTCGTTTGACGATGGGACGATGATGCTCTGACAAGGGACAACTGGGCCAATCGATAGCAACGCAGCAGCGTCAACGGCATCCAAGTACCGAGTTTGAAGCAAATACGTCCAAATAGAGAGGAAGAGAGAGGATGAAGGTGGTTGTGTTAGTGTGGTGAAAAGCCAGTTTTGCAAGCCCACCGTGGCGCTACCGTCGTTCATTTCTACACAACCCCATGATTCTGCAAAAGCTTTCTTATGACCTGCGCATTGATATCAAACAGTATCGTACCAACAGCAAATCAAATGTTGTTCGTTTACGCGAATTTCTCGGTCTTTTTCGATTTTGTCATCTCATTGTCGCTCTCAACGACCTCATCAACCTAGCAATTTCAATCTCCAATCTTTTAAGTGTCCTTGAACAAAAACAACACAGTCACGCTTGCCTCATTTACTCGGCTAGCGTCCAATCACTTCCAGTGGCATCACTCTGGACCAATTCCTCCTTCCCTTAACCTTCAAGCCACGAGGATTTTTGTCTTCTATATCAAATAACATTTTGAAAATGTCTTCTCTTTTGTGATTCTGGTGATTTTATCTGAATAATATTATTTGATTTTTGTGTATTTATTTTCACTCGGTGATAAAATTTTATTCTCGTTCACGAACCTGAATAAAGATGAGAGTAAAAAACTCGACTCGTGAGCAGGACATGTTGTAGGTGTTTCCACACGCGCCAGGATCTTTATCACACGTATAGCTATAAAAACAAACTATTAGCATTTCAAACATAAACAATCAACTTTTGTTTTTGCATTTAGTGTGATAATTATTATGCACGTTAGGATGTGTTTGGCATTTTTTCCTTGAATTTGTTAATCATTATTGCAAAGTAGACATTATCATGTTGCACCACCAGTTTTATGCGCATGAAGATGTGGACCGTGTTGGTGAGTACAATTATGAAAATAATGTCATACTTTTGATGTATTCTTATGCTAATTATTTAGCATTATGATAAAACATAACATATCACATGTAAACTAATTTTATGTATTTACAGTTTTCATTAAATTAAAATGGCAAATATGATTAATAGAGTATTTGTTGATTCATTTGAGTGAATGAAGTCGAGTCATTATTCATTATCATATTGTCTTCTCATTTGTTCATAGGCTGTATATAAGAGACAATACAAATAACGCGTGTCACGTAACGAGTGGTTAGGATAGACGAGACATCACTACGAACTGTTACTCTACAAAGCTCTAGTAACGAATGCTTTGTGATACCTGATGCTTTTTGATTCCATATGAGACAAACATTTGGCACCAAATGATACAAAGAATATCCTTCAATCATTGATCTTAGTATTGAAGTATTTTTTTTAAGTCAATTCAGTTTCTCGAGGCTTCTCTACTGAATATAAACGCGAGATGATATGTTTTTTAATATTCAGTATGAATATTTTTTTTGTTAAAATCTCAAAACATCGTGGTATTTTTTCTCTTAATGTTATTGCTGAAGTTATCATTTGTACTTAATTTGAATAAAAATGTATCTTTGATAGAAATAACAATACTCCATTGCTTTCATGACTTTATCAATAATTTTCTTCATGAATTTTTTATCATTTAAAACTTTCTATTGTGTTGAAATATTTTATATCAATTGTTAAAATTGTTTTAATTTAAAAATAATATATTCAAAAAAAAAAATAAGAATTATGATCTCTTCTGAGTATCATTAAAAGTAGATCTAATACTTTTGATTGCTTAAAAAATATATTTCTATTGACATAAAAAGATATAATTTACATGACCACATTGGCGGTCCTAAAATAAACATCAATCATAATTAAAATGTACTTTGAACATTTCGTCCTTGATCAATGTTTTTTTTATGGTGAAAAAGGCACAAGTTATTCCAGACATGAACGTACCTATTTATTTAATGTATGCAACTTAGATCCCGGACAGAAGCGCTGAAGTGGTGGTCCCTTGTAGCTCGAGATTATATCAAGTCCTAGCAGCTCTTGCTGTACAGGAGAGTCCCACGCAGAATTTAAATTCAGCCAAATGCATTACGAGGAAAATAAAGGGAAAGTGCGAAAGAAATGTAAAAAAGGAAAACAAAATTCTTTTTACATTGTGACTTTTGAACTAAAAGAACTGTAATAATGTAGATATATCTACAACTAGCATTTAAACATGAAAGAAATATGAATTATGAATAGATAATTTATTTAGAGATATTTATAAAATAATTTTCTAATTATTTTTATCGCTTCGAATATTAATTTTAAAAAATAATGCCAACTTTTAATTCATACTTTTTTTTATTTAAATATTTTATGAATAATTATTAGACATAATTATTACAATGCAGCTGCACAACAAACAGAACCATCAGGGCAATCATCAACATCAACTTTTTGTGTCATGAAGTCATCACAAGAATCCATACATTCCCCTTGATAATGGCTACATTTGTTTCTAAACTCTGTATTAACTGCAAAAGTATTCAATAAAATTTTAGAACATATTGACTCAAAGCTGCAGATGGTATTTTTTTTTTCTAAATACTTCAAGAAAAATAAATTCAAGTAGTAATTATCACTTACCCATTAAACAACAAACTTGAGTTTCTGTGTCGCATCCTCCTTCGGCTTTTGTATCCATTATATCACACACGGAAGAAGAGACACAGTCGTCCGGATGGCAGGTATATCCTCCAACAACTTAAATCGATATTACAAATATATATTATTTGATTATTTATTATCAACCTACATTTTTGAATGATATAACAAGTCAACTATTTTTGTACTGACCTGAAGGATAGCTAGAAAAATAAATTAATGAAATATTTATCAAAATAATCCAATACTTCATTTTTATTTATTATCACTGTTCTTGTCACAAAAAAAATTCTAAATAGACTAAATTTAATGCAGTCTAGTATTATATAAGTGAATAAATGTGTTATAATATTTATTTACAACGATAAGATACATGAATTGCCAAGTTATTAAAAATGTGGGAGTTTATCAATATAATAACTGTAATTGCATAATTGTAAACCACTTGATAAAATTGGTGTAAATTTTTTTTTCAGCAACATTTTTAAATATAACTTTGATAAGATAGTCACTTAGTCGTATATTTTCAATTTAATAATTTTTTTTATTCACATATATTTCTAATTTTCTTGATAAAGAAATTAAAAATGAATTAATTAAAACTCTTTTTTTATTTAAGTACAAAGTTATTATTATTTGATGAGGTACTTAATTTTTCTGACCACATTAGAGAGCAATGATTGATTATTGATAATTTCCTAGATATAAATAATTAAAACAAAATAATCCTGTAAATAAATTGGTATTTTCTGAAATCTTTTTTGCACTAAAAAATGACGTGTCCAGAGAAAGGAGGTGAAATAAAAATGATGTTGAATAGACGTCAAATAATTATCGTTAGTGAATTGTTCTCCTTTTATAGCATACACAACACCACTTGATTTCAGCTGTGGATATTCCGAGTACCTGAAATGCACGAAAACAATGAGAAAATAAGTCAGAGAAAGAGAAGAATGTGGATTTGTTAGGTAGGATAGAGAGAATGAGGGTTTATTGTTAGCCACTAACCAATATGTCTGTCGCGAAGGCGCATTGTACTTTAAGCCAGTAGCTCGTAAGCAAATTAGAATGGTGCACGTGGCCAGCATAAGTTGAGCCCAGTGTCTATTCCTCTAAAGGGGTGATTTGGATTTGTAAGCTGCCTTACTCTGAGCATTTCATCCCTTCTAGACTGCCAGACTGATGATGCCTCTCTGTTTGCCCTGAGGCAGAGACCCATCGACAATTACGACGCTTTATTGGGTAGGGTTGCGTGTCGTTCATGGAATTAATGCAATTCGCAAGAGAGCCTTGCGCCACCATTACTACTTCCCTCAACACGCGAATCCTTCCTTCCTACAATACTGATAGCAATTCACTGAAATAGACATTTGCCCACTGATCATTCGATTTTAATTACTTTTAGAGCTAACGGCATTCCGATAATGCTATAGAATGTATAGATATATACAGATCACTAGCTGAAAAATCGATCAATGCTCTTAATAAAAAAAACATCCTAGCTCTATTCGATGAGTGAGTAAAGGCATTACTCTTGCTTTTGTCCTTGTTCGTTTACGTCTTTCTTTAACTTGATCCGTGACTTAAACGAAAGATAAAGGCAATAAAATCTATCGCTCTATCAGTCTGCACACTTTCAAGAAAAGGATTTCGAAGAAAGAAATAAAGAAAAAAATTGATAAGTGTTTGTAGTACATTTTTGCTCGGATCTGAATCGTTTTCACTGCTTGAATCAACCTCACCCCTATAATAATATGTTCTTTGGTGCGTGTTAGTCGATCGTAAGTGCATTCGCGTGAGAATATCCATAGTTGCACCTTTCTATTTTACTTCAAATTTATTTTTCTCTTGAATTATTTTCCTTTTAAACAAAACCACTGTATACCACGTCGCTGTGTTTACTGCATCATACAAGTGTAATCATTTTCAAGTGAATTCAATTTCTGACCATTTAAACTCTAATGTATGTGTACATTTAGCTGAATTGACGGTAAATAAAACTTCAAGTGTCGTGTGTTTGTACACACATCATTCGCAGAAATGTTTTACTACTTTTTTCTCTGTGATAAAAAAATTATTTTTTCTGCATTTATTAGAAGTGAATGATTTAATGTTTCAATTAAGTACTAAATGTTTGACTTTGAACAGTTGATTATTATTTCGAGAAATTTCCATGGATATTGTTATTATGGATTTCTGGATATACTCGTATCCACCTTATAATTATCGAATGAAAGAAGTATGTTTAATCATTTTAAAGCCTGACTCCTCAACCCCTGAGCTCATTATTCATGGAGTTTTTCGACCTCCATGCGATTCTGAGTCTTTACCAGAGTATAATAAATATGTTTATGGAATTAAATATGCTTTGTATGGTATTCCATGGGATCGAGGTCATCTCAATGTTGAAGAACAGTCTAATTTCTTAATAACACAGCTACAGAATGCTGATAAAATTTTTGTTAAAAGTCGAAGACACAAAGATGAGTTGTGCCAGGTGATTGGACATTTCAAACAGGAATATATTATTTGTTTGACTGATGTTGATAATTTTGAGGATAAAGTTATTACAAAAACCAGTTGCATTTATCATAATTTTCCTCGCGAAAATTACTGTGTTATAGATAATGCAAAATACATGAGAGATTGGTTGCTCAATTTTTCAAATTATTATTTGATATCTAAACGTAAGCATGAGTCTGATGATGATAATGGCAACGAACGTCCATTGAAAATGATCAAACTTGATGGATCAAACAATAATTAGAAAAATGAAAGTTTGATAATGATTTATATTATTTCAAAGATAAATCCTAAATATTTCTAGAGATTTCTAGAAAAGCTAAAAATTGACGAAATTCTTGGGATGAAAAATAGCAAATATTTTCACTAGGGTGAATTAACTTATGAGGTACTTATTTCTGTATTTACGAACAATTTTCATATTTGTGCTATTTATTCCCCCCTAAATGACACTAATGAAGACAATTTATCAGACTCTTTTCACAATATAACTCTGATTTTATTTATATATGTTCTCGAGGGATAAATTTGAGAGTCAGTATTGTCAACTTCTCTATTCGTGCTCTATCGCTCTCATTAGTAAGCCTCAGTATAACAAACAAGACTTGTCTGAGTAGGCAGAGTGTGGCTTCCAAATTTAGAAATTATGCTAATCACCTCGCTGTCATTACTGAAAGCCACATTGAGGGTTTCTTGCAAATTTAACCCTAAGCCTTTTAAAAATTCATCGTTAACATTATTTTATTTATTCATTCGCACTTAAATGTCATTCTTTTTTATGAAACTTAGGCTGTTAAACGATTTAAAAAGTCTCCAAGATAATCAAACAGTCCTTTGAAAAAAAGGAAAGTGTCACATTTGTTATAAAAAAAAATATGAAACGATCATTGGTGAGCATAAAAAACAGGAGACAGTGCTGGGATATCTTGTGCGAGTCGAATGGTAGGAAAAAAGTGATAGAAAAAAGTTTGAAAGTAGACAAAATAAGAGTGAAGCTTTTTATCGTGGTCGATCTATGATTTTTTTGCTATTGCCTTATCACGACTAGCTTCGCCGGCACATTAATGCAAGAGAGTGTGCTCGTATCTGATTACCCGCAAGGTTTACCGAAGTCGAGAATAGTTAGGGTCGGCAGAATGTTGGAGAAACGATGGAGAACAAGGAAAAGAGAAAGGGAAAGACTATCATACAATAGTTTAAAGAGCAACTGAGTAGGAAAGTGCGCCTCTTATTAACACTACAACCATCTTTTTTACTATCTGACGAGTCAACGTGTTTCTTATCAAATTGAGAATTGTTAAATCCACAATATACATTCACTAGATTTCATTCTACTGAGTAAATAATATCTAAAATTCGTGTATGCATTGTAATCAGTTGATATTTTTTAAAACTTGTAGTTAAACATTTTTTTTTTAGATGTTAAACTTTTTTCTAATTAAAGAAATAGTATTATTCATATAAAAGTGACGATCAAGAGGTACTTTGAAGTGACATTTTGAATAAGACGATCTTTAAGCACTTTGAAGAATTCCAGAGCATCTTTTATGGTCCGTATCATGAAGATAGTGATTAAACGACACCGTAGATAATTTTGAAGTATCATTTATGTTTTACGTCTCGACGATGATAACTAAGAAAATTTCTTAATTAATTACGGACTTTAATCGCTTTATAAAGATTTAGTTCCATCACTTAATGGGTAATCAATTGATATAAATGATTATCAATTAACTATATTTCGAGAAAATTGTTAAAGTAATTTTTTTTTAAATGTATCAAAACGTACAAATATGATAAAATTACGAATTTCAAAAATCGATCCAATTACAATAACTTTCTAATGGAAAGTTAAAAATCCTCTGAATCACTTTTTTAAAGGAAAAAAGAATTCTCTCTCCATCTACTAAATTTCTTCTCAACGCTCTCGATTCAATTAAGCAACTTTTTTTTAACGCACATTAATTTTTATAGCATTTAAAAAATTTTATCCATCTCATGATCCAGTTAGTCTATTTATTAGCCTATTTACCCTAATTTGTTTTATCTTCACTGCCAATTAAATGTACTGAAGAAAAAGTATCTCTTTTCTCAATTCATTTCTTTCCTCTATCATCATCATCATCATCTGCACCCTACTACTTCTTTCGTCGCCATCATTTCACTGTCTGGTTGTCGTAAGCGGCGCCTTGCGTTTTCCAACTCTACACTTCACTTCTTGTAACTTGAGTTTCTCATACCCGATTTACTTTCAAACAACTCCGTTACGCATTCCCCTTCAATAATTCTAGTATTATTCCAACGATATTATGCTAAATATTTGGATAAAGCATGAAAGACAATAAATTCTAGAAGAGCTTTAGAGTCAATCAAGAACATGAGAATAGCACACAACAATATATACAATTTCACTTTGTTTCCGGGTAATATCTGTCAAACCAATTACTAGTAAGTGCGCTTCGCAATAGTGTCAATATACGAAGTTCTATTACTTTCAGCAAAACGTAATGTACTCAATACTACTACCACAATGCAATAATACAGTCAATGCTTCTACCTCAACGATAAAATCTTATTGTTGTGAATTACCTATTCAGTCAGTACATATTACTTTGTATGTTGCTAAAAAAATAATAAAATTCCGCTTAATACCAGCTATCTTTAAAGCTGAATACACAAAACAATGGCTAAATCCTATATGAACATCAGGTGTTGGAGACAAACTAAAACTACTGCTGTCATTTGATATAAAAACGATTGTTGTTTAATCAGGAATACTTTTCACTAAATAAAACCACATTCAACTGTATTGTTTTACACTCAATGTAAATACTCGATACTCCCGTAATGACAATGAAGAAATAATTACAGAGCCATTTCAAATGTTTATTTATTATTTCAACCAATTTCCCATTATTTCATCATTTAGTTGGTTGTTTCCGAAATTAAAAAAAATTATCAAATTTCATTGATTTGATTTATCTCTGTTTTGAATCGTCGAATTTAAACGTTTCAACACTATAATATTTTTTTTTATTTGGTGGAAAAATCTGTATGCCTCAATGAACTAATTAATTCATTGACGCTCTAATTATTGTCAATAACATTCCGATAGTTCGATTGGTTCTCACAACATATCAATACGTGTATTTACAGTTTGACCGGTCACCAACTAATATCGATTATTGTAATTATAATGGCATGTAAGATGGTAAATAGACGGTTGAATCTACCAAATCAAGCGTATCGAATATTTTCGGCAATAAATTTCATCATTTTAAATATTAAAACTGTATAAACATTTTTTTTTGTACTTGTTGCTTTGAATGAAGTACATTAAAATATAAAACAAATAACGTACGGTCTGATATGAAAATTTTATTACAAAATAAACATACCGAAAGAGTATTTGGCTTGTTTAAGAGCTGTAAAATGAAAATCTGTATGCTGCATAGTATTTTTTTGTTTTGTTTTTCGCAATGCAGGAGAAGAGTCTTATGAGATGATAATGCATTAAACATCTGCAGGCCGAATTTGCGAATTATTTTCTATTCTAACTTGTTACAAATGTATGTATGGACTTTACATTAATGAACAATGAGAAAGGTTTAACTGGGAGAACCGCGTTTAACTCGATTTCATATAAAATGGTTCACGTTAATAAGATTCGCGCGTTGAACAAAAGCCCCAACGTTACGTAAAACAGATTACGTGACGCAAATGCACAATTCACTATTCTCCGCACCAGAGGACCTGTGCCAATTCGACGAGGACTAGATGCGAATTTCGGTCGTAGCGCAAATCCGCTTGGTAATGCACCAAAGCTGAAACTGAATTTACTACCTTCACCACTCAGTATATATCTGATGTCTTTTTAGTGAAATCTATCAAGATCTCATTATCTTCAATGAGACCTTTAATTATTCTTCAATCTTAACGCTTTTTGCATTCAATTCAGAACATAATAAGCATTTCTCTCTACATTTATTGAATATTTTATGAATAAAATTATTATTACTACTCATTATGTTTTTTTAGAGGATTTCTAATCTTGTGAAAATTCGTGAGTTCTTTTGACTAAAATCACAAAGGTACTTTCATTAGAAGATAAAAAATCATTTTATTCTTCCTGAAATAGTTTTTAATAGAATTACCCTTATGAAAATATTTCTCTATATTTTATTTTAAGATCATTGCCAATAGAACTGAACGATTATTATCATGATAAAAGATAATACTTTGATTACTTGAAAGGAAAATTTCATATGCAAATTAAATAAAGCATTGCTAAATTGTTCATCAACTCATGTCTGGAAAATTTATTATCTTTTTCTAATATGAACTGAAATTGATCAAACATGATTAAACAAGTAACAATTAAAGCAATGTTGGTAAATGGCTTCTTCGAGTATCTTTTTCTTTCTTGTACATTATTCAAACAGCAACAAATTTGTCTGCATGTACTTCTTAACCGGGGGGACAGTTTTAAGCACGATAAATACGAATTGAGAGTATTGCATGAAAGCAGGGAGAACTACAAAAGTAATCTGGACCTGGGCCAGGAGCTAATTCTCTACAGTTTGAGTTGATGAAGCGAATGAGACCATTCCAACGCGAAGCTAGTTAAACTTCAGCCACTTCTATTTCCGGTTTGTATCTAATAGTGGTTGGTATTGGACCAGCCGGTGTAGGAATGTATTCCTATTTATCTGGTCTATTGTATGAAGCAAAAACTGAAATTTGTAACACACCCAGTGTTGTATGTATGTAGATAAATTTTCCTTGTCTCGATCCAACAACAACTATACCCAAAGGCTTATCCGACTAGACAATTTTAAAAGGATTTGTATCCAGAGCAAACTTCTGTGATACTCACTTATTAGAAGTGATGATCCACTCGAAAGTTTTGCCTTGTGTTTCAGCATAAATCCCTCCTTGACGAAGTATCTGCCGAAAGCAAAAGTATTGAAGAACTACACTATTTACCAAGCATATCCTTCATGTTTCAACTTACAAATCCTTCCATCTGTATTCTCTTTCCAATTTACCTGGCATCTGCTATAAATTTAATAAATCATCGTAATCACAAGGGTTAAATCCTTTGGATCGATTATACAAAGCCACACAGGTAATGCATCAGAAGCTGGAATAGACTTCAGTAGAGCATATAACCTCCATGGAATGTTGTATCTCGGATCCTTTGACGGCTGTCAGCCTAATAAACATTCATTATGTAATTGGTCAAGTTAATCAAGACAACCACTCAAGGACTGGTGTAAAACAGTAGCAGAGATTGGAATGATGACTGATCAGGTTATTGACCAAGATGGCATATAGAGAATGACAACTGGATATCTATAGGAAGACTAAAATGTTGAAAAAGGTATCTGACATTATTACACCAGAGTCCTATCATCTTGGAGAACTGAACATCAAGTTTCATTTTTATTTCAACATTCTGCTGATGGTAGAGAAAAGGGGATTTCAAAAGCTTTGGAATCATCTGACAGAGCTTGTAAAATAAACTTTAGAAATTTTATGAATGTCATTTGAAGACTCTTGTATTTTTTAGCCAAAAGCATCCATATTCTGATAATGTGCAGTGGCACGATAAATAGCACGTGTAAATATAGTGTTCGGTCTAATGAACGAACGTATAGTTATGTGCGATACTCTGACTATTTGCCAGTACAATAATTTATGTGTGACGATCGATCATAACCCAGAGGGACTGACGTGGGTAGTGTTGTCTAGGTATTAAAGCCACAATTATGCTCTCACTCGTAGAAGGAAAACAGAGAGGTGAATTACTCTCATGTGGTTTATGAAGTGACAATCGATATTTTAGCCCTTTGCAACGAGTTTAACTTGCTCGTCAATCAATCCCAATACATTAAAGTGACGTCTTATAAGCTCCTTTACAACAGTTGTCGGTAGACCGTGATGGCTTGTTGATATGTTTTAGTAGTTGGTCAAATATTATTTACAAAGATGTCAATGTGGTTAATTTGGACGAGGCATATTGCTAGTCAAACTAGTATAGCAATTATCGTATCTTGCCAAATTCACAGCTAAAATCGAAGAGGAGGTGTTAACGATAATAACGGTTCTTGGACATCCATAAGAGGTGAGCGCTGATCGGAATGCCTGGTCACGCATTTGGGATTACGTTCGATCGCCAACGTGACAGCAGGGTGGTATAACCCTACCATTGCTTCAAGCACAAGCAATGTACAGGCTCTCACTTTAGTCTCCTACTCTCAACAATCGGTCTCACTTGCGCCCCTCGAGTCTCTCTGTACTCTACAATCGCTTTCACCCTTGATCGTACCACCTATTGGAAATCACCTCGAGCTGTCATCAATCAAGAACACTACCCGTTTGGAACTCTTGCTTCCCCTTCACTTTGACACATGCGCAACAGACTGTGGTGATTGCATTGTCGAATTACGACACATTTATAATTTGGTTTGGAGAAAAATCGATTAATTTAGCACTTTTTAACTTTCTCTGCTATTTTCACGAGTCGACGATGAAAGTCAGCTTTTATTTAATAGACAAAAATTTAATTTCTTTTTTTAGTTTGAATTTTTTAACTCTTTTCAAGTATTTTTATGTCAATTAGAAAAAATCGAGATTTATATATAAATAATAAATAAATTGTTCAAAGTAACTAGAAATATTGCTTTGTAACATTTGAAGTTGAGTAAAATAACTGCAATAGTTGAGGTAAAAATAATAAAATTGTTTTTCTGTGTAATCAAAATATTGTCAGAATACTTAGCAGCAAGCAGTCAAAGGAGTACTTGGTGCTTTTAGAAGATGATAGCCTTACTTTGCTACAAGAAATAAGTGCATCATATTATTTTTACTCTGGTTATTACAATTATTCTGTAAACTTGATACATTTTTCAACTAAATCTTCTACTATTTTATTTTATTTTCAAATTTTTTTAACGAATTACTTTAAAACAGAAATTATCACAGAGGCTGAAAAAAATGGATTATAGAATTTTTAAAAAGCAATTTTTTAAAAAAATTATTCAACAACTAATATACGATACGAATTTCAATCGAAAGTTATTATTTTGTAGAAAAAAAAAGAGCTTGACGATCAAATTTTCGGCAGAGCTTTGAAATATTGGAGTATAAAAGTTTAAATGCAGTTTCTGAGGGTCAGTTGGCCGACATTTTTTTTTACAAATAAAAGAAAACTTCAAATACTATTTTCTTTTTGTGTTCTCGGAACGTCTTAACCTGCAAAACATCTGCACGCTATGTCGCAATTTAGGGTTGTATATACAGACATCACGAAATAGCATCAGGAAAGAAATAATGAAACTGAAAAGAAAATGCACTTTTCCTTTTTTTGCATTCAGTTTCTTCTTGTTACTTGTTTTTTATCAATAAAGTCTCTTAATAATTCCTCAAAATACACTCTAGCATATTCATTGCTTACTTCTATAGCATTAACTTCACAAAAATGATACTTCTTCCCTAAAAAAAAAAGGAACGACGAATAAAGAGTAAAATAAAAAAATTGCAGTCACGCCCAAAAGATTCTTTGGAAAACAGCCAAACGTTCAACAACAAAGAAATTCTTTTAGACTTAAACACGTATATTCACATCTACATACTTTTTTTTTTTGTTTTATTACTTTATTCATACTTTTCCCAATATCTTCGTTTATTTTATCCATTCTTCGTGTCCCCTTCTCGTTTCTCTGCATCTTTTGTGTTATCAACGATTACCTTATATCCATCTAGAGTCTTACTTAATTTGATTTTCCACCAATTCACTAGAATTGTAGCAGCATCAAATGATGTATTGACTTCCATGATTTTCCCTGCATTAAATACATTTTTATTTACTTGGAATTTATTTGAAAATGATTAAGGAGAATGCATAGACCAATAAGTCAAGTGAAATAGATGTTTATCATTTAATAGTTTTTCCAAGCCAATAAACATATTTTTCTTGCTCGAGTCATACATTTTCCAGGTCGGAAGCTCTTACACTCGTTAAGAAAATAGAAGCTTCTAATAAAATAGAGGGTAACGACGAGTGAATACACTCTCTGATTGTATCTATCCTGGAGATATGGTGAATAAAGAGGCTATCTTGCTCTTCTCGCTCCTTTTCCTCGTTCTCAAGTCTAATCTACACGCCAAATTGTCCGTTTGTTTGCAATTGCTATTAGTTAACATTCTGTAACGTACGTTCTATAGAGTATATAAGTCTCAACGAACTTGTCGACAGCAGTCGAATGCCTCTTCAAAGTTAGAGCAGCCAAAAGCTACTTTTGGATTACTCTCGAATATTCGTCCCTCAAGCGAATGATGGTCTATTTCACTTTCAACTTCACTCAAGCGAATGCTTTACGGTATGCCAATGCTAGATAGCAAATCATGTATCAGATATTCTAAGATGTCATATACCAAGAGAACGCCATTTTTATCCAAACAACCAACAATCAAAGTTTATTCTCTCAGAAACAAAATTCAAGCTTCTGTAGGACGTGACCTCATCACTGTTCATGAGCTCTTCTCATTAATCTCAAGGACTGTATTTCTCGTTTATTTTTCCACCAGTATATTTATTTTCTTCCAATGATACCCACCGTAATAACAAACCTGGAGCTGTTCTCAACCCTCGCTTTCAATGACTATTTTACTGGCACTTATTTCACTCCCAGCAACGTTTCATTCGCAAATCAGACAGCTGCAGATTTATTCAACCTTTTTTCGATAAGATTGATAAGTGATAAACGATAAAAATAGAATGTTGTATAAAATGCTGCACTTCTGCCTGCAGATGATAAATTTTTTTATTTCCTCCTTCAATTGGGTCGATCCTGTTCACTCGGCTTGTTATTCTAGAGGATTTAACATGTTTGGATAAATAGAAATTCTATAATCTTATATATAACAATCTAGATAAGCCCTTTTTTTTAAAAAAATTTTTTTTTGTCATCGAAAATATTTTAATAATTAATTTAAAAAAGTTTATTCATCAATAAAGATGTTTTTTCAATGGTAAAGAAATCCTTGAACATTGAAAAAAAATTGTTTTTCAACAATGATTAATGAAAAGAATGTTTTAAAAACATTATTTACGATAAAAGTTTTTATTTACATATTCAATGATACAGGATTAATAGTTAATTAGGTGAAAGAGTGAGAAGTCCATGAAAGACTTCCAAGTATTATTTACAGAGCGAGCGGAGGTTATCAACCTTTTCTTGCCTGACCTATGTTGATTGTTACTACTGCGATATTTCTCGTACAGCTGAACTACTATCACGAGATGTTTCACATTTACTGAAGGCTTTGTAAAATTGCTTATTTAAACGTGCAATAAATGCCAGTGGTTTATTTAAATTTTATAAATAAAATTAAAGCGATTCTCCAACAGTCACACAATAAAACTCAATCCACCATAAAATTGAATTAAATAAATTAATAAAATAAATAAAAAAATATAAAACTCCATTTGAATTTTTATCATACATGATTTGATAAATTGAATGCGATATGAGTGATTAGAGAAGTAGAATAACAATGTAGGGTAATAATAAAATGAAATTCTGATAATTATAATTATAGAATCCATTTGTTGATTTAGATCTAAACGTAGAATTTGCATTTTAAATGATCGTGATTAATTGTAATTAAATTGGTGGCCTAACACTGATGACATACTTCAATTGACAACTACATGAACGGATGTACTTGCATTTACTCACAGCATCGTATAACGAATATTCGCGACGAATAGTGCGTATGATTGAGCAGCCATTTGAACGTCGACGAAGGAACGAACAGATGAATGGAGGGTACTTTATCGAAGAGATAATCAAGAGGGATATCAAAGAGATGACAACACCATCCCCCCTTTCATCAGCGACACACCAGTCGAGTGTTTGACATTATCAAACATCATTAATAACAATCCTAGAATATTATTTATTCCGAAAATTTCATTATACACTGACCACTACTATTATGCTGTTTTGAACCTTTAGAATAAGTAGAAAGTACATTGACTTGGTGCTGGTTTATTTGAAAATGATGATTTGAAGCTATGATTGAATCAAAGACAATTATCTACAAGCTTTAAAGCTTTCATTCTTTCATATTTAATCCAGTCATCAGAATTTCTTCAGTGAAAAATTAATTAGCTCGAGGAAAAACGAAAGTTACCACTATTTCACATTATATTGTACGTGCTTCCACATGGAAAGTTGGAATAGTTAATGAGAGAGAAAGAGACTGAGTTGCAAAAGGCACCCAAGTTTCCGTGACGGTAGTTCACGTCAAATGTATAATGGAAGGTACTTTAGATTCTCCATTAAAGTCAACAGTGCACGTTAGATCTGTTAACATTTAAGGCGTTTTTTTTGACATTTATTTTAACTCTTTTTATTCACCTTAAAACCAAAAAATTAATTTTATCTTTCTTTTGTAAGAAATATACTGAATATGAAGATAAAATAGAGAAGTCTCGGGTAGAGAGAATTCTGTGAATTTATTTTTAAATAATCGTTGTATAAAAACTTTAGAAAAACTATCGTTCCAATCAACTTTATTTAGAAATTTATTTACAATGATATTGGAGTCTTGAAAAATTAAAAGAAAGTTATAACTGTTTTGAAATAATGTCAAAAACCAAATACTTTTATTTTTTATTCAACTCGTTGTCACTTTGTGAAAAACTGCTGAATAATTGAGGTGTTTACAATTCTTTGTGAGCTAAAAAAAAATTACCTCAAGTAATTGTATAAAAGGCTGGATTGCTCAGATTTTTTTCTGCGTTTTAAATCGTAAAAAGCTGCAAAAAATTAAATAAAACTTTTATAAATTATTTTACTTGTAATAAGAACATCTGAAAATTTAAAAAAGAACAAAATTTTATCATTATTATTAACAGTAACTAATGCAGAATAATTATCAAAATTAACAATAACTTATAATATTTTATATATAAAAAAAATATTAAAATATAACATTATTTATCTTAATAAAGCCAATTACTCTATCGACCAACCTAGATAGGGCTGCATTAATCAAGGAAACACCTGCGTCTTCTCTCCACCAGTATCAAGTTACCTGTAATTAGGTACTGCAGCTATCATGAACCGGATGTAGTGTAAAAAAAAAATATTCTCTTTCGCAAATGAGTAATTTAAAAAATAAAATTACAATCGAAGCAGAAAACAGTGTATACAAATTCAGTTACTCGCTAAAATTCGTTTAATTATCAAATAAATCAATTCTATCACGCTTTAGTTTAACTGAATCCAGGTAATCATTCTTTTTCACACCTACAAAGCCTACAGTAAATTTCATTTGATACATTATTCATAGTACAGAACCGTAGTGCAGAATATATAGATATGGCTGAAAGTTTCGACCAGCAGCGAGTGGATGAGCGGAAACCAAGTTTGAAAGGTTAGTTACCCAAAAACCTTGTAAAACGTTATAGGAATGTTGGGAGGGTTATTGACAAAAAGAGAATGATGGTTAAAAAAAAAAGGGGGCGAATTGTTGGTTAGTAAAGTTTGAAAAATGTGAACACATTTGCAATTTTCGATGTAAAGTGACTCTTTGAAGCAAGGGCAAATTTCCATGGCATACCTAATTTTGTGTGCCCAATTGCATTTAAATCAGTTGAATGGATTTTTTGCGGCTAGCCATGGACCACACGTCAGTTGAGCTACATGCTAAACGGTTGTACCACACGAGACGCATCGATATGAGCTTGTGCCACTATCTCCCTTCATCTCTTGTTCTCGCGTAAACGCGTAAATCTGATAGTGTACATATGCACACACCTGCTTGCTCAAATCCCTGGTCGTATACATCCCTTGGTGCTTTCCTCTTAGCTCATCTAGCCCTCTCACCAATTCGAGGAGTTAAGTGCTTGCACTCATGGCTATGTGCCAACCGATTTATCGAATCGAACGTATATTGCTTTATGTGCTCTATCTCTATGATCATTTACGTTGGAAATACTTGTTAAAAAAAAGCACTTATAAATATATATTTCCTTTTTTTACACTCGATTTATTTATGTTATTGTACGAAAATGCATTATTCGATTTTATATAGACTGATCATTGTTGTAGATATTCAATGCACTAGAGTAGGATAATATCGATCGGTTTGCTGGCATTACAACCGGTTATTTTGCAGTTTTGAAAGTGCTAATATTGCATAAAGACAAATCTACGTTTTCCGAATAGGGAATTTAATTAATATATTCTTGGGGGAAATTGATGTGAAAATAGCATGAAATTTAATGAGATAATCTATATGTCAATTGAGTATTAATAAATATAAACAATCATTATATACTCGAGTACAACAATAAGCAATTATTTATCGTATTTAAATTATTAGGATTAAATTATTTGATGTGAAATATTCAACCATGACTTTTTTAAATAAAATTTATTTTATTACAATTACAATTATTATATGAGTGTCTAATAGATGATTATTCTTCTTAATAATTTTCTATACTGAGAGTATATACAAATGTTTTTAATAATCATAATAATAATAAATTATGGTGATTAGCAAAGTCAATCTTTCAACTATACATACCTCATTATCATAATTATAAACTAAAGAAAAATTTATTTGTTTCTTAATTTTGTTTCAGAGTACTTGATGTCGGGAAGTCCTCGAAGTTATCCGGCACGATCTCCTGGAGTTGCTTCAACACCAACAGTAACAAGGTAAGCTCTTACTCATCAACCGCACCAGCGAATAATTTTGCAATTTTTTCAAAGTTATTTTTAATTGGAGTATAAAGTTAGGTATTATCCTCATAAGTTATACAGTAATAATTTGTCCTTAATAAATCTCGTCGACTGGCTTATAAAAATTCGTGTTATATTCTCAAGTAAAATGAGGAGGGGGTGGTGAAGAAAGATGATGATGAGTTGGAGCATTTTATTTTTTATTTTAATAGTTGCTACAAGTATAGTAAAAAAAAATGGCTCTATGATATGAGCAATATAATTGGCTTTTCATTGCGGTGTTATAAAACGTTTTGAATCTCGTTGAATTAGGAAGAGCGTTAGTGAGTATATATATATATATATATATATATAACACATACAAGCTTCTAACTTGCCTCACACTTCTTTTACCCCTCTTGTACAGCCGTGACATGTACGGCCGACGAACTTTGCTCAGAAAGTTTAACCGTGATGCTCGTTTTATAGGCGACACTTTAAACCCAAAGGTCCTACAGTTATATTGGTTTACTTCGTTTCCACAGCGACGTGAAACACCCTTACTCTGTACACCCTCTTATTCTTTCTCATCCCTCTATTCGCCGAGGAGACGCGACGCCGTTACTTTCTGAGTTTACCGACAGTCTCGACTACGTTGATTCAACAATACTTCCTCTTTTAATATCCATCGGACACTGTTATACATTTTTGATGATGATTCATTAATTAATCAGACTCATTAATACACTTGACAAGTACATTTGTGAATGATAATTAAATTAACTAGAAAACCAAAAGTAAAATAAACTGGAAAATGTTTCTAATTATTTTTAAAATTATCTTTAGACAGTACAAGCTGGGTTTTAATAAATTATTCAGTTGTATCAAAAATTATTTATTAATATTTAATAAAATTCACTTATCCATATACTGCAAATTGTAGTGTTTTATTTCAATGCACTTAAGATGTTTTAATATTACTTCATCCATTTAATTAACAGTGTAGGCACTTTTAATGTACTTAAACATTTTCAATAAAATGACTACAATGTTAATTAAATGGATGACGTCATATTATAAGTGCATTGAAATAAAACACTTTTAAATTGAAGTTATGTAATGTACTTATTATATATTAATGTGGCAGTTGAAATATAGTTTGAGATTTATTAGAAACATAAATTTCAATTACCAACTTAAATATCGCATTATTATCCCTTTGTAGCCTTATGTGACATTTCTATAACAAACAATAATCTTACAATAACAATATTAATAATAATAATTAATTAATTAATTAATGATGATTATTAATGTTTAACCATTTAAATATTTTTAAATTTCCGAGAAAAACGTTTTTTTATGCCTAAACTTATCTCATTATCACCATAATTTTTTTTTCAAGATCTTGGGCTATGAAGAGTTAATTCAAAATTATTTTTTTAAAAGTCATAAAATTATCACCAAAATATCATGGAGTTAATTGATTATTTAAAATCGACCATGTTCGAATAAATTTAACAATTAATAATATTTTATCGACCAACTATGAAATGTTTCAACGAATTTAATTATTATTAGGAATGATAAATTTAGTAGAGTTCATGGAGAATATTAAACAATTTATAGCTGACCTAGAAAGTAAATTTTAAAAAATTGAAAAAAGGGTTAAAAAAAATGAGGAAAAATAAATATAGAAAGCGGAAATGCAAATCGATCGATTGAAAAATTTCCAAAGTGAAGTGATCAATATGCCCTCGAAAAGAACATTACGAAGGGTTACACCTGAGGAAAAAAGATGTTACAATTCAAATGAGTTTGACTTTCAAGATGTTTCTTGGCTTACGAATCCATTTGGATAAGAATAAATCAGTCTTACAGCGTCATAAAAATGAATCATTGAAAGAAAAAGAACAAAAGAAGGTATTTGGATTGGATCAAGGTTGAAGAACTTTTGTGTTCGATTTGTCGACCCTCTTATCGCCACTCACATGAATCCACCAAGTCTAAAACGTATACCTACAGCAGGAAGGAAGGACCAAGCATGTCGCCGGAAACAGCGGGTCAGCGAGATGGAAGGTACTCTGTTGCTGAGGCAACGGAGAACCAAAAACGATAAAAACGTACTTGGATTTTTCTCTTTTTACCTCTTAACTCCTTGCTCTTGTTTCTTTCTTCCTTTATCTCTCAAATCGCATACCCTGTCTTTCTTTCCTATATTTTCTGGCATTTTCATCTTTCTGTACTGTATGCTATCTCCAGGAGTAACGACCTAACTAGAACTATAGCAATCGCTGTCTCACAATATCATTATAATTAGCTTGAAAAGCTCATCTGAACATTGTCACAATCCCTTACAATCCTGCAAATATATTATAATTTATTATTATTCATCAGGAAATTGTAATATATCAAGTCGCAGTCGAGATACTTGCGACACTATTTTCAACATTTGAATATTTCAGCAGCAGAATATTAACTTTCATTACCAAGACAATAATATTCAGCATATTCTAATGAAATTATTGTTGCGAATAATGAATCATTCCTTCAATTATCAAAAAAACCTATTTTATAACTTGCCCTTAAGCTGCTAATCGTTAATAGAGCATCAGTTGAATCGAATAAAATTTTTCTTCTTCAGAAATGTCAATCTTTACTTTGAAAACTAATATTTGCTTTTACTAAATTGATATTAACACTTGAGACCAGAGTGATTTTCTATATTAAATCAGCTTTATTTTGTTTTCAACTATTAAAGTTGATGGTGATGATATGTGTTGACTCAGTGTAGTTCATTAGCATCTTTGAGTAAGTGAAGTATAATTTATTTAATAATAAACCATAACTCGAAGATTACATGTTGACTGTCATATTACTGAACATGAATGTGTATCAAACAAAAATTAATTCTGTGAATTTTATTTCAAACATTTTTATTTCATTGGTACACTGATAAGCCACAGTGAGACAAGGTAAAATTAACTCAGCCGTTTGAAATGTTGTTGGAGGGTTCAACAAATTAGAGGGGTGAGCTGTAATTCTATTGAAATTGTCGACTTTTTTCTACTTGGCGAGTAAACTAGTGATCATCAACAGCATGATAATCAAATAGATAACCAAGTTGCTAATTTTCGACTATTCTACACGCACTGGTATTGCCACTTTTAACAATCGTTTGCATTTATTTACTGTACGCACGCTATAAAAGTTTGACGAGCGTGACTTGATACAATAATCAATTTTTTTTAACGCTTCTATTCTAAGGATTTAGTGAGGCGAAAAAAAATTCTGGGGAAATGATTATATTCGTTAACAATAGACGAGGATAAAAACAGTCGAGACGCTGACAGGAGCCAATTCTTTTGACCAAACTCTATGAGTTGTTCTCACCAGCTCTTCTCTTTTCAGTAAATCGTGTCGACTCGGCTGAATCTGAGAGTCTCCAACAAAATTATCGACTGAACGGTCCTAAAAATGGACAAAGGAAACACTGGATAAGTGTTTCTGTATGAGAAAAGAACACAAAAAATCAAAGGACCTTTTTTATTCACCAACATAATAACCATATGCCTGGAAAATTGTGGAAAATCGTAAAGATGCTTTAAAATACATCGTAGCATAAAATAGGGGATCACTTTTTTACCTACAATATGAATATTCTAAGACCATAATACTTTTGAATAATAAAAACTGGTCTACTTTTTCCATTCAATATCTATAGAAGCAAAAAATTTTTATTCAAGATTACCTAAACGTTTATTCATATTTTTTCGCAATAAATTATCGTAATATTTATTTTATTGGCGCTAATCCTTTATTCATGCATGAAATTTCAGAAAAACCGTTTGATTATATTTGTTGGTAGATAGTTTGTTATTTTTATTTTCATCCTTTTTTGTAGACATGATAAAATATTCGCTTGAAATTATGATAGTGACTTGATGCAATCTGCCCCTTGTTAGTTTTTCTAGATAACAAGTGACGACCCATAGTTTTTCTCATTAGAAAAACACTAGTGAAATGAAAATACACACGACCAAGTTTATCTAAGAAAACGCATTGCCATGTCAAAATATTTTTTTCCTTCGAGGTAAATTATTTTTCAGATTATTTTCAATGATAACATGCATCTTCATTTTCTCCTTTCTATCTCCAACTAAAACTTATAAATTGATGAAGAAGCTTTAGGGAAAAAGGTCAACATCAGTTTCTCATCATTTTTGATTAATTATCTAATACAGTTATTGGAGTAATGACAATTTTATTTAGATTTTTAGAAAAATAATAAATCAAAAAGGAGATTAAAATAAAATAAAGATTCGTTGAATGGATCAGGTGGATCGATAAAACAGTTCAAGTTACGGATGAGAGGATATAAATAGTACAGAGGCTCAAAGAGAAGGGACAAGAGAGTCATGCAGCTGTAGAGATATGGAAACAGGGATTCCCTTTGGTCCATTCGATGAGCCTATGCATAATCCGCCTAGCGTATCCCCCATATGAGTAGTGAGGGTGCATAATTGCATCTTGATAAAACAGGTGAGTTGTAAATCAAATGAGGATTGGCAAGTGAGATCAACTTATCTAATTAAGAAATTGCCCCATTTTCATTAAATTATGCGGTGGTAATTGTGTAAATAATTCGATAATGGAACAAATATTGTCAATGTCATTGGGTTATTATATTTATTTCAATGTTATTTGATAGAACGATTAATTGCATTTATTTTGAAATATAGATAGTATTTATTGCAATGTTTGTCTCTGTGCAATGTTATAGAGCAACATTTTCACTAAACTCATGTTACACGGTTGACACAATGAATTAAACATTCCAATTGTAAAACTTAAATCTAGATAAATGACCATTATTACATTAAGAACATTATGATCCGTTTCGTCTTACAAGATGCTGCACCAAAGCCACCAGGACTAATATCGTACACTAAGCAAGATAAACTACTGCAACTCGTCTCAAGCTTACAAAAACATTACAGAAATTCTCATAATGCTTGGTTTGCTGTCAAACATCATACAGAGTTTTATTCTATAGTTAGAATCATCAAAGAGATTGTAAGAAAAAATTTTCAAACATCATTTCAATTATTCACTGTTAACAAATTTGTTGACAATTTGTCTACAATTTTATTTATTTAAATAACTCAGTAAAAATAATTTGACTTTGATAAATTAACGATTTTTTTTCCACATAAATATGAAAGATAATCCTTTTTATAGAATATTTTTACTCCTATTATTCACACGAGTGACGATAATAATTAAAAAAAAAGTAATAACTAAGATTGATGAATGTTTTATTGGAGCTTCCACGTGATAAAATAGCACAAATACTTTTAGAAATATTTATTCTAAGCATAACTTGATTTATTAATAATCAAAATAATCTTATTTCCATTAATGAACATCGCGCAGAATTTTATTTACAGCAAGTTGAGCATCTTACGTCAGACAATTATTAATTATTTCGGAAAGTTAATGAAAAATGTGAATAATGAAGATAAAAAGAATGAGGACAAAAAAAGCAGTGGCTTTGACCGCGTAGAGATCTGAAAATTAAGGATCCAAAGTAGGGGAAATCTTCGAAAGAATTTCTTTCATTATGACCAAGCCATCAGCATTTCCCAAAGGGGTTCAAATAATTAAGTCTGATTTAACAAAGAATCGTCGGTCGTGAGTAGTGGAGTGAAGTAGTGGTGCTTGCAAACTGCACTAGATCGTTTTTAGCGACAGGAGAGTAGGAGAGTAATCGTATTGGAGCAGTTGAGAAACGCAGTTGGACACCGGGATCTGGTTCCGAGTGGTTGGATATCAAAATAATAATTGTTCCGTTGGATCGTGCTTTGTTAGCACAGACGAGGATTTACGTTTAACCCCAAGAGAAAATTATTTCCCGACTCTATATATTTTCGCTTTTCATTCCACCGTCGTTCTCAGTGTCTCGCGAGCTTCCATAACTGATCAATCGACCAATCATTTCCTGATGAGAACAAGGGAAACAAAATGCGCCAGCGATGATTACGATCCCAACTAGATATCGAAAGCAGTCGGAGACAGATTAACTATTCACAATGTCTCGAATGTCAATTACTATTTTCCAAGATGCTGAAAAATTCAAATAAAATTTCTCCAGACATAAGTCTCCCATAATAGTCCTTCAGCAACGAGTCTCTGAATAGTTTGCTAATATCATTCAAGAACAAATGATGGTACGGTAAAAATCGTCAAGCTACCCACGTGACACCGCGATTCGTCGGCCAACGAGGGGAGGAATGCAAACCACCAGCTTGTTGATGGGAGATTGTGTAGTTGAAACGGTTACCATGGGTACACAGGGGTATGATGCGTTACCTGGGTAACCCCTCCTGTACATATATATAAGCGTATCAGAGATACTACCCCCTGTATCTATAGTGTATATTCTAATAGCTGGAGGTAGTTGCAGCATCTCGTGACATCCTTCTCCCCCTTATACTTGTACTCTCTTCTCTCTAGCATTTTCTCTGCACACCACTCGCTTCATTGCCCATCCAATCACGCGCCATTCAAATCGAAAGGATTTCATATACATGAATCCTAGCTATATAGGATCAATTACGAATGTACGACGAAGAAACATCAAAAAAAGATTATTTAATAATACACCTAATAAGACATTTTTCAATAATATTCCTCTCTGCAAATCTTTGTATCTCTCGGCATCGTTTATTCCAATATCCTTTATAAGAATCTCAAACACTTTTTTCTTTCTATCGAATAAAATTCTGTCATTTGAAATATCTGTTTTATATCTGGGTCGAATGAAATATTAATTAAGTTCATTTTTTAACTATAGAAAACACGTGCTTTTTTCATTGTGTGGCTTAATTAATAATGAACTTCCTTTAGGCAATGTTTTAATTTGAAATATAATTTATGTTTCGAGTAAAATAGATTAGAGGTTGATTTTTTGTGAAATGTAGGTTAAATATTCACATGGTTGGATATTGTATTTATATTATATATGCTTCATGATTTATTCATTTAATCTTTCGATAAAAATAGTGTATGTATAAAATAAAAGTGTATTACAGCTTATGGCTTATCACTTTGATGGTTGATGTTACAGTTAATCAGAGTTTATTTTTACAAACATGTCAATTTTGATGTACTTATAATGAAAATTCATGATGTTATTTTATTCTCTTTCATCACAATTTAATTAAAAAAAAAAAAAATTACAAACGTATTGAAGAATTGAAAGGAAAAAAAAAAAAATTTGTTTAAGATTCCTGATTATTGGAAAAAATGTAAATCGCTTAAAGCTTCATGTATCTATTCTTTTTATAAAGTATTGCAAATAGTTTATTTTTAATCAAAGTTTTTATTCACAGAAGTTTTTAAATAAAAAGTTGATCAATTTATTTTAATTCTGTGGTATAAAAAAAGTAAACATTTCAAAAGTCAATGAATTAAATCAAAAGTTTAGTATTAAAATCAAAAATTGATTTTAGAATTTATATCAAAATATTTTATTAAATTAAATTAGAAATAAATGTATTGTTCATGTAATAAAACTGCTATGAATCATTTCTTAATTGATTTTAAAAAGTTTAAATTATTTTATCAAATACTAAAATAACAATGAATTCTATCTCAAAGACTTTTGAATTATTTTATAAACATTTTTTGTTTTATAAATCCACAAGAGCTTGTGTGATTATCGTGGTTGAGGAGCAGAAAAAAAAAGGGAGACACTGAAACCATCGATACAATCTCATTATCAACTTCAAGCCTTGCTTGAGTGGATCTTGCCACAAAAATATAACATCGGGATGAAACAAAATTAAGTAAAGTAGATTTTAAACAAAAAAAGCTCTTCTATATGACGCCAGTCAAGTTATGGATTACTCACTGGTAAGATACGATATTGCCCACTCCATTTGTACTAAAAGTATTTTATTATTAGATCATATTGAAGAAATTTTAATGCACCTTACATTTTAGAATCTAGAATCTTTTTTTTTCTTTGCTATTTTTTTTTCCAAGTTCTCCTTTCTCGTATTATACTTTTCCCCTTTTTCTCTCCCTCGTTTCGCATCGATACATCTGCTGTAGGCGCTCGGGCCTACGTAATCAAATCCGTAAACGCGACTCGGGAACTGAATGACTGATTGTGAACGTAGAATTCAATTTGCTCCATTTTATCGACCATAGTGCATTTCTGTTGTTGGCGACAGAATAAAATGAAGAAAAAGAGTAGGAAAAATTTCTCTATCACGACCGGTACATCATAATTCATAATCACGACATTATTATTAACATAGACTTCCCATCAGTTACATGTTGCGTTAAGCATTTATAATTTTATTACAATTGTTCAATTGTGCTGAAGGAGTCATAGAAACATGCATTAAATATCCAATGATTTTATAATACTTTTCATGGATACAGATCTGCTTATTTTCTTGCAATGCAAATTATAATGGACTGAACTGAAGATCATAAATGGTAATCAGCTATAATTTATTTAAAAAATACAATTTATTATAAATAATACAAGCTATAAAAAAATGAAAAATATTTTCTTTATACAGAGGACCAAAAAAGAAAATTTTGGCAGAAATTTTTGTGCAGAACACGATTGGAGCATTTGTCAAAAGAAAATAGCCAACATCTCAGGTTTATCATGAGAAAAAAAAGACATGATGATGTCGTTATCAAAGCGACACGTGTGTGGTATTGATAACTAAGATCATTTTCTTGACTACACTCCAAAAGGGTGCCAACATTTTATCAAAAACTCTTGACCTTGGAATTGATCCCCTCTTTTTTTTTCATCTGGGTCACTTTGTTAAAATGACTGGCAGTTGAATGAAAAAATATGGATACAAATGATGATTTTTCATATCCCAACATAAAACAGCAAGAACGAGAGAGAATAAAGGTTAAAGATAATAGTAGCAAATCAAAAATGATTATTGTAGTTATTTGTGTACATTGTTATCGATGAATAGAAAAAGATAGTCTAATACATGGGAAAAAATGGATGCAGTGGTTTTGCACTCAATTTACTGGCTGGTTACCTATCAACGTATTAACAATATCCGACCAGCCAACCCCCTAGTACCCCCTTTATGTTACCCCTAAGCCACGAACATACAGCTACACCAGCTCTCTCAAGCTCATTCAATATATCTGTCGAGGGTTTAGTTCACCACCGGGCGAGTACATTGAAGCCGTCTATAAGGCTCGTTATACACGAGAAAGTGAGCACGAAAACTATAGATGTAGGATAGACACGTATATAACAAGTTTGAAAAAGGTATGCAGCTGATTTCGAATATCCTTCATGCTTGTTTTCATGTCTATTTCAATTTGACTATTTCGTTAGTAGTTATCAATGCACTTTCATCCTACTTTATCTCACTTTTAATCCTATATTTATAAACTCCACTGATATATTTCTACACTTTTATCAGAAATTTGTGCTAATAATAAATAATTAATCTTTATTAAACAAGCAGTTATTTATAATACTTATATTATAATTATTTATAATGTTTTATTATAAACTATAATACTTGTAGTTAGTCAGCAATTAATAATCAGCGTGGGAAGAAGAAGAGTAGGTGGACATGCAAGGAGCACAATTAGAAATTTTTTCAACCAAGTTATTGATCAAGATGATTGGATATTTTTACGCTACTCAAGTGGTTTAATTTGAGTATTTAAATGAAACTAAATCTCATACGATTTTTTTTTCAATAGAATGAAATTTTTCTATAAAAAATTAATTATATCCACTTGAAACTTTAAACGAAAAGGCGGATTAAAATTCCTCATTAATCTTTTTAATGAATGTATTCTGCAACAATGGATTGAAAGAAACAAAGATCGAAAAAGACAAATTAAAAAATCTAAATATTGAAATACATTCATTATAAGTGAGGCTTTTTCGGATGGACGAGTTTATTGTGAGAAATATTCGAGAACAAATCAATTTTCAGCGCATATAGTGTGTGCATAGTCTTGTTGCATGAAATGCACGAGGTGTGACCGAACGAGATATGCCGCGCGACCAATTGTTTGCGATGCCGAAGGATTAATTCAAACGCGCCCTCATAACAATAACGTCGAACGTCCCCGGAGAAATTGAATATGATTTAGAAATCACGCCATAAGGGCTCTAGGGGTCTCTCTATCGTACAACCACCACCATTTCAAATCACTCGATCGTTTCATTTCATGTATTTGTTTGTACGCCAATGTCAGCCATATGCCACGTCTACATCAAGACAAGAATTAAATGTCGAGGCGACGAATATTACCCACTATCGCACCATAGTTTCGTCTACCAAACCAATGGCTCCTTTGTTTTCATTTCAGTCCATCACACTGACTCATATCAAACTACTTTTCCTTTTCACTTTTTCACCACCACCAACCCCCTTTATTCACTCCTCTACTTTTTACTTTAACTGCTCTACTTTCTCTTGTGTAGTTTCATTTCCACTTATCTCACTCACACTTCACATTTTTATATATTCAAGCTCGCGTGTCACTTTGTTTTCTACATTTTTATCTTGTCGTGTGGGCTTTATTTTCGTCATTCCAAGAGTTGAGCGAGTTTTGCCTACTGGTGATAATACGACTGTATTTAAGAGGAAAAGCATTATATTATTTTTTTTTCATCATGAGATTTTATAATAAAACACGGAAAAACTCTTGTTTTACTATTCTCCTTGAATTCAATTCACTAGCTATAAAAAAATCTCATACATTTTTCCACACTTTCATCTAGATAATTTCCTCACAATTTTATATCATTTCAGGTGTCATAAAGTGTTCTCGTAAAAAGTAAAGACATAAAAAAACGTGTGTGAGAAAGTGAGAATAAAGTAACTAATATAAATATATTCTAAGTATCATCTTATCTTATTATACATTGGATATAAGCATTATACTTGTCCTCGTTTTTCTGATTATCTGATTGGCACTAAAAAAAAATCTGGATGAATATTTTATACATAGATATTTCCTTCTAGTTTTTTTCTTTTTGTTAGAAAATCAAATTTTTTAAATTTTTCTCCAATATAAATATTATATAAACTTCAATATGCAATTTTAATTCAAACTTCCTTGTTTAAATATACATTCATTTTTGTTCTGGGCAAATTGAAGATTACAAAATTATTATAAATATTCCAATAGCAAAGCTAAGTTTTTAAATATTTACTCTTTTTTTTAAAAATATTTTCTACATCTTCAAATTTACATATCATTTTAAAATGACTTTAAAGACTTTTATTATAAATAAAAAGTTCACTGACCATTGGTTTAAAAAAAAAGCAATTAAAATCAATAGCATAAATTTTACAATTCACTAGAATTGATTAAATAATAAATAACATCACATTAAGTGCATGCAAGCGTTCATTTTTTTTAGCTGCTACAAAAAAAAGAATAAAAAAGCTTAACTTGACATGATATGGAAAGGAAAACTAGCAAGGTATCTATGCAAACGAACAAGCGGCAGCATCGACAAAGCATTCGAAATAGCTTTACCGCCACTCGATCACTTAGGATATCCCTCGAGCTAATTGAATCAACTCCAGCTAACCCAATTTCAAAACAATGTCGTTTAGGAGCAGCAGCAAGAGAGAGTGTAGGTCTAGAAGTTCAGAGGTAGTGTTGGTGTACGATAGCAGAAAAATTACACCAGGGCTTTTAGCCCTTGATTCTATTAGTAACGTTTTCAAGCATGTTACACCAACCCTGCATGTGGTCCTGTCATTTTCAGCAGTTTGAATAACGTCGAAACGAAGGCACTTTGTAAATTTAACAACAGACTTGTTCTATGCTAAGGCCTAAATGGAATCGTTCCCTTTTTATGGTGCTTGTCATTTTGCATAAAGATGTGAAACCTCAACATGTCGACCATGTTGGACCAACGAACCACGCAAAGACGTCCAAAATTTAACGCTGTAACATGTCAGTGGTCCCAACAGAGCACAGCAGCCAGTCTCCTCTGAGATTAATTGAAGAGGATTGGCTCCGGTTCTCGGCGTCTGGTCATCTTGAAGAAAAGGAAGAGCACAAGTTTAGCAGGAAAAAAGTATCTTCAAGTACCATCCAAACAAGAGACTCTTTGTTTCTCATATGAGTGAGGTGATTTTTTTGATTGATGAATTCTTGTGAAGAACTTCAATTACAGTTAAACAGCGAGTATTGGCTATTGATAAAATGCAGCTGTGATTTCCAACAGTTGTGAATCTTAATTGGAAATAGAGTATAAATAACAAAAAACTGATAAATGTCACGCAATAGTCATGATAAAATATCTCGTTCGGATTTCACAGCTTCGTGTGTCTGTTATTTGAGATATCTAAATCTGGCACTCGTTCAATTAATATCGAACAAAATGTCCATAAGTTTTATACGCAGATTCAAGTATGCATACACTGTAAATATGCACAGAGATCGGAAATGATGAGAGATAACGTTGTCAATGTAAATGCTCACATCAAAGCTTCAGGAACGATGCATGCTGTAGAAAGGATATAGGGTACCTGGATATATAGATACACATACATATAGATTGAGCTAACTGGTTTTGTTTGTATTAAATTTCAGCCAGAATGTCGAATCTCTTGTAGATATCTACCGCACTTGGATATTCAAACCATAGGAAATCAAGACCTCAAGCTCTTCTTGTATTAACCAAAGTCTTATCGTTCGTTCATATCAACCTTCCCTTTTATTTTCTTCAATCCCTCAACTTTTAAATGACCAAGAACTTGCTCTACACTTAATTGACAAACTTTAATCGAACTAAATTTTGAAGTTATTATTACTTGCTCTTGAGTGATTGTTAAAAATGGTGATAGATTATTGATGGTCTTTGATGATGTTGGTACCAGATCTATTACAACTAAATAGATTATTGTATAATTATTTTCCAATGAGTTTTTTGATTGTCATCTTGATCTTGCCATCTTATATTAGAGCTGTTTTTAACCCTACAATGCTACCTTTTTTTTTCAGTCTGAAGAAAATATTTATATGATTCTATTTGAGATCTAGACTGTTTATTAATAATATTAGTTTGTACCTTATGTATAACTGGATGTATTGTAGGGTTAAATTAGTCTTCAAGAAGCCTAAATGATAATAAAATTATTAGACTCGGTTTATTTCAAAATCTCTCTTCTAAATGATTTTCAGATATTTTTTTAAATCTTCAGCTCCAAAACAAAAAAAAAATACAATTGTTTATGACTTCCTCTCTTGTATTTATTTGTTGAGAATAATGAGCCATCACTAATAGTTTTCAATGACATTGACAAACGTTAAACGAAACACTCATGTAGAAATTTCATGAGAAAGGATAACGATGCGGGACATTTTTCGCCCTGTCGTGTGTACTTGTAAAAATAAAGAAGAAAAAAAAACACTCGAGAAGCAATGCGGGGTCGAATGTTACGCAAGAGGAAACGTGATTTCGAGAGAATAAGATGCTTGGATACTTTCAGCAAAAGCACTTGAAACCGGAAGATGCTAAGCCCTAGACTCGAAAGGTCTAAACAGTGGTAGAAAACAAATCCGGGGGCTGAGAGCACCACAGGACGCCGAGGTTTACGAATGTACAGGACGAATTGCCTATCGTCTAGTCCTTGTGCAACACATGCCTCGCAGATGTAACTCTCATTTTAAAATACAAGAGTCGACAGACTAGAACTATATATACACTGTTGTCTTGCAATGCTTCACAACTATATTGTGTTAGCTTGGGTCTGTACACACAATACTTTATTTTAAGGGAAAAATTTCATTGGCTTAAAGAAAAAAAATAGTGACGAAATAAAGAATAGAGAGGTGGAAAAGGGTTATATAAAAACGTTGATGTGATTAATATTTTTTATTTATTATTTATTAACTAAAAAAAAAAATCATTCTTTTGGAAAAAAGTTAATTTAGTTTATTTTTCATTATAATTCATTAATATTCTGTATCAAATACTATTCAGTTCAAAATAATACACAAAAAAACCCGATAGAAAAGTAAATTATTTTTTATTCAAATTCAAAATATTTGTTAAAATTCATTACTTATTAATATTCATCTCCCAAAAGTTTTCCATTCAATACTGCAATAGTCTCATCAATGATTCACAGCTGTATTGCATTAATTAAGGCTCACAATAGTTCATTTAAAATGAAACAATAAAAAATTTCAATCATCCTAAAGAAGAAAAAAAAACAATGATCAAACAGGACGAAAACAAGAATTCCTTAAGTGCTTGAAAATACTTTTAACTTCTGAATATTTTAAGTAATTAAAATAATGTCCAAGTAAAAATGCTGTAAATTAATTACCTTAATGCTTGAAAAAAATAAGAGAATATTGTGGACAATAATTACTTGTGATAATTACATGTATAACATGGAAATAATATTCATGACACGAAAGGGAGATCTGTGTTTTGTATATTGTGTATCAATTGATATTGAGTAGAGTGTATTGAGTGTGTACAACCATGAAGTATATCAAGAGTATTTAACGGATGTAAACATGAAATCGCTCCAATGAATGGCTCTTATAATTAAAGTATTTAGGAACACTCAATCAAGTACAATGACATTCATTATTTATATTAATTAGTTTGCCACTGTAATGTTTCGAGTGGTTTCGCACTACTTGATTTTCTATATACATTTTTATTATTCAATATTCCCATAACAAAACAATATGATTAATATATACACTCATCTTATTTCTATGAGGATTTTTTTTTCTAGAATGATTAAATTTTGTTTAAAGTGTACTGACTTCTCTGGCTGTAATCCCCAGAATAGTGTAATTAAACTGAAAGTGGTTGAGACGAAGTTAATCTCTAATGGAAAGCAACAAGAAATTTGAATAAATAACTCGAAAACTTTATACTGCTAAATATGAATGGATTCAAACTATTTATAGAGTGATTTAAAATAATTATCGCTATTTTTTAAAGACTTTAAAAAGTTATTTTCTTTGAATTTATTCTGAAACAGTTTAATAATGGATATTTTCGATTCAATTAGACAGTTAAGTAGCTTCATAGATACCTATAATTTCCAATAATTACTACAACTAAACTTGTTGATAGTAAGATTATTATTTACGATGAAACAATAAATAAAATACTTTCTTACTTCTTATTGAAAAATAAATTTCAAAATGTCATCAGGAATTACTTTGCAATTTTCAGGTAAAATAATGTTAAACGATTTAATGAAAAAATGAGATATTATTTTCCCAGGAGTTTAACTCTGCTGGACAATATAAATTTTATTCAATTTTATAAAACAGAGTGTTGTTAAATGGAAGCTTGAATATAATTAACAATGTGTGCATGAAGATTAAAACGTTATTTTATATTAAACTTTTTTTCAATATTTTTCTCTTAAATTTTTCATTTTTCAATAACAATTTTGTTATTGCGAAATTCTATGTTTATTAAAAATTCGGACAAAACACTAAAAAATATATTAGCTCTGTATTCACAGTCATCACTAGTGTTTTGTGTTATAAATGAAAAAAAAAAAGGGACGAGTAAGTGCGTTGTGTACGATCGCACAACCTTTTACCACCCTTGACGTGGTAGTGAGGCAGTACAACCGCGGAGAAGCGATGCTGTCCGTAAAATTGCTTGCACTCACCCTCGTCTATGTCACACCCCTTCGCTTGGGACACTTCTCCCTTGTCTCCCTTGCTTTTCCATTCAATTTTACCGTCGCTCGCTACTACTTTTTCCGTCGTACACTAGTACTCTTTCATGCCAACGCTAAAATAAACTGACCATGCTGCAGTGATTTCACGTACGAAAAAAGATAAAAAGGTATATAAAGAAGAAACCTGCGAGACCAGAGAGTGCGAAAAAAACAAGAGAGAAGAGAGTTGGACAAATGCAATGAAGTGGGTAGAGAATAAAAAAAAAAAATGTTTCAGAGTCTACAAGTTCTGACAGTTGGAGGGAAAGTTTTGGCAATGAAGAACACACTGGTGAAATAAAAAGAAGGATGCGGTTTGGTCTATTTTACTGAAGTAAACAATTTTGCAAAGACAAAGCTGAAAGACTATTTTCTCAGTAGGTTGACCGAGTTTCCGTTTCGAAAGAGACTCGTTTCAACCCCATTCGCTTGTACATGACGACGACAACCACTCCGCTAGGACAACTCCATTTTCTTCCAATTCCAACATTCTCCAACGACTGTTTGTTTACGTATGAATTTTCTCTAATGGATGCTTTGCGTGTCACTCTTCACGGAAATCGTAAATCGGTTTCAGACTTGTGCTAATAAAAACTTTGAGATTTTTATTACAGTTACATATTGCAGTCTGTGAAAGACCACTTCATTTTGTATGCAATAGAAAATAATATAATGATCAATTTTTTTTTAGTTATTATTGATTTTCTTTTAATATTTTTTATCATTAACTTTTTTATTATAATTATATTTTTACTATTTTGTCCTAATTTTTCTGCTTCACATACTTCTATAATAATTAATATTAATTTAATTCACTACCATTAATTAATGGTTCAAAAATGGTGAAAATAATAATCAAAACTCTTGAGTAAAATCATCAATATCAAATGCTGATAAAGTTTTGAAAAAAGCTCTGTTGAAATATATTTATAATAAAAGACATTATTAAAGTTCAATTCGAACATAGCGACGACGATTATTTTTATTGTTTAGTATCTAACTTTTATCTTTAATACTTTTCCTTCTCTCTCACTTATTTTCGATCTCTCTCTCTCTATTCGGACGTCATTTCGAAGTTTCTATCGTGGCTTCTTAAAGTAAGACGTTACTCCTTGAAATACGTAATTGCGAGCTTTCCGCTTTCCCATCTCGCACCGTTGAAGGAATAAAGTTTGCCGTTTTACTCATTCCAATATACATAAGACATAACCACAATCTCAGTAATTTTTAATCGAGTTTACGACTTTCAAATGATTCTGTCATCCCTTCTAATTTCTTTGCTTTCTTTTCTATCCAGATATCGTTAATATATTTTTTCATCTATATCATTTCGTTTAAAAAATATTATTATAAATATTCCAATCTTAGAAAATTGAGAAAAAAAAAAACTTTAAATGTCTTTCAAACAATTTTCAAGATATGATTAAATTTTTTTTTTGAAAAATAAATTTGAATTTTCCAAATCAATTAATTTTTAAAAATTCAACAGTCATTTTTACTTTATTTCATTTTTAAATTCATTCTTCAGCTCTTTTAGCGATTTTAAAACTTTCATGAATCCTTCATTATTGTTTACATCGTGTGAGCCATGGTTTTAATCCTGAACTAGTTTCCCAAGTTAAAAAAAAAAAAAATATTATAACTCGCCCGTTAAAAAAAAATAAACTATTTGTTCTCCATAAAGATAGTAGGATATGAGTTGAATACTTATTCCATAAATTATTAATTTATATTTTATATCTCTTTTATAGTTAAAATTTTATTTAATGAATGACCCAGTTAATTTGTTCGTTCATTCAACTCTGCTTTGTTTTAAATAAAAGGTTATTTTTTATTCATAAAGTTTCAATTATAATTCAAAATTGAATTCTGCTCATAACATTTTTCAAAGTTTTTTTTTTTTTATTCAATAATTTTTATTTCACACAATTTTTTCAGACATTTCAAACAGTAAATACTTTATTAAATAAAAAAATTTATCAGTCTTTATTATAAATTAAATTATTAAATATTTTTCATTGTTTCACCTTTTCATCATTGATAATGACAGAAAAATTTTCACAAAAAAATGATAATACCGAAATTTGTGTTAAAAAAAGTCAAATTACTCACTGAAAAAGAATCTTTCATATAAAAGCTCAGATTTACACACTCATTATCATCTTCTATAACTTCTCTTTATTTAAAAACCACACTACCGTTAACTGAGTTCTTGTACCACCCACTCTGTAATCTAGGGAATCTATGATTCAACTCCACTCACGTGTCCCTAACATCTGTTTCGTGACAAACGCACTTAAAACATCAGTATCATCAGTTTGGTATTAAAAACGAAAGAGTTCTTTTCAAAAATAATATTTTTCTTATCAATCAAGTTTCACAGAAGCATGCGAGTTGATCCTTAACCATTCTCAAGAATTTATCTAAGAACTAAAAACTAATTTGTTGAGATTTCAATAGAAAGAGCAGTTCCTTTTATTCTTGGTATCTGGTGCTCGAGCTTGAGAGTTCAATTTCACACGTGCGAGCACTGACAGCTCTAAACTCAGTCGAGAAAAGTGGCTGGGTTGTTTTCCACCATTTCCGGGCCCGCCAATGTCTTCCGTGAAATACGGAAAGGCCATGTTTTCTTGAGCAAGTTGAAACCTCTTCTTGTTTCGCATGAAAAACCTTCTCACACGTCAATTGGTTATGCTCTTCTTGGCTTTTTACTCTTGATACTTTTTTGTTTTATTCTCCAAAAGGTATATAGACTACTCTAGTTTTTTTTTCCATTCATCTTTTACTTTTTCTCCACGAAAATAAACGTCCACTGTACCAAACTACGTGAAATAATGATCAAAAACCTTATGAAATACTGTTGAAACCTTAAAATATATTTCAGAACAAATAATGCATTGAGAATCCATACATTATATTGTACAAAAGAAATTTGATTCTCTTTCATATTTCAACAGTACAAAATATTCTGAGCCACGATTTTGGATGTCTTCTCATCATGAATTTATCAAACTAGGTCATGAATTTTTAGTACAATTATTTTTCTTTAATGCTTGAAACTCTCTTGTTTTTCAATCTACTAGTATTTTTGAACCTATCTAGTTGTCTAGTCGTTCATATTTAGCACCATTTTTCACTCAAGTATTGCAGATGAAAAAAGCTCCACGAGATGAAATACTTTTCTATGTGTGAACGAAAGAATATTTTAAAGATTCACCGCTTTTGGCTTGTTGCCAGTTTCCTGTATCTTTTTTTTTACATTATTGATGTCAACAAGTTTACCTTCTCAACTTCATACATCACTTGCCCTTCTATAATTTTTTACACTTCTCACCGGGTGTTCTTCTCTATCTGCTATTCAAAAAATTTCCAACATCACTGAAGAATATAATGAAGCATATAAATTTCATTGAAACACTTACGAAACCTTTTGACAGTGGTAATAAACTTATGAATACCTTTGCTAAATTCATCATCCTCGTGTCTGAATACCAGGCATACAATTTTTTTTATTAATGATCGACAGAGTAGGTAATGAAGAGTATCGTTGAGGCTATAATTTATTATTTTTTAATAATTACCTTCGACAAATGAACATGCGATTATCCAACAACAATAAATAACAATCAAATTAGCGAAACAAGTTTAAAAAAAAAAACCAATAAAACGACAAGTGGCGGATGTGGCTGTTAGACAACCACATGATCACGAACATACTGGCATTATTTTTATCACGGCCCGTAAATCTTTTCAGGGATGGCGTACATCGTATGTAGAGTGATTTAACGTTATAATAAGCCATAAAATGCGAGTGGTGGATGACAACCCAGAGGAAAAGAATCTGGTCCACATTACTTGACGATCTGCATCCTCAATTTCGTTTTATTAGAGATTTAACATGTAACGAGCCATAAAACTCAATCGACGTTCATAGAAAAAAAAAGGAATATAACAAGAATAGATTTTCAACAACTTCCAATAATAAAAGTTGGTCTATACTCCTATTCGCTTTGGATTGAAATTTTCAAGAGATTAATTCGATTGAATGACAGACTGGACTTGAGAGTTCAAGGACATTCGGGTAGGTCTCTACCACGCCCCGGTGATTGCCAGTCAATGTTCTCTCTCTTTACCCCGCAGTCAGTCTCTCTCTCATCTCATCGTCCTGTGATTCGGACCTCGCCCAGCTTTGAAATTGCTTCTCGAAGAGTTAGTCGTCTAATCTCGGTGCACAGTGTGTTACTTTGCATGCCAAAGGGTTACTACGATTGGTAAATTTACTAGAACTGTCAGATGTAGTTTGATGCTTGTGTGAATTCACGTCTTCAACATCGACTTTCATAGCATCGTTAGCGCGAAAATAATGAAATTAAAAAATGTGATGATCTGAAGTTAAAATATTTTTTATTGTCATGTACAGATTACAATTATAGAGATTATGTTTCATATATTCTTGTTGAGTAAGTACCGTGGGATGAATCGTAAAATGATTTCAAGACCCTGGGGAATGGTTTCATATGGAGCAACGGTCGTATCTGACCTGGAAGATCTTATAAAAGGGATGCTAGAGATTATGGGTTAAAAGAAAGATATATAAGGTGATCATTTACATTTTTATCCCCCCATTACTCTTTACGATCATTGTAGGGTCAGTTGCTTCTCAATTCTATGTCTGGAAGATATACATCCTTCCTTTACATTTCACTTTTTTTGTCCTCGTCTCCAGTAATTCGACGCCTGAGGTCTAAAAAATAAAATAAAAAAATACTCATTTCCCAACCTAGACGAGATTTCGTCCTAGCCTTCGAGGAGAGATGGTCAGACGAGTTTAATCTCCCACGGATTAATCATAAGCTCCCAATCTTTGCACTCAAGCATCAGCTATGGTGGAACGGTTGAGAAGTCTTGGAGGATACATGAAAGAAGCAGAAGATAATAAAAAAAAAAAGAGTCATAAAAAAGCGAAACAGCAAGACAAGAGAAAGTGAGAAAAGAAGTCAGCATTGGGTTAGAGTTGAGGAAAGGAAGAAGAGAGAAAGAAAGTCTGAGGAAAAGCTTCCAAAGAGTCAGAGAATGGAAGTGGGTACTGCATCTAGGAGTCAAGAAGTACTTTCAACCACTTGCGTTCAATTACTAGTCTCGAGGTTATGGGGGAATGTTCTCATAGAGGGAATAGAGGTGGTCTCTTTTCACTTTCTTCTTTCTCTTTTACTCCTTTACGTTTAGCTCATGGCCTCATCTCTCCTTACAAATCTTTTGTCTTTGTTCTTGGGGTCGTCATCGGTATTTGAACTGAAGGTGAATCTTTCTCGTTTGTTCACGTGGCAAATAGTACACCTCTGCTGTCCAACAGTAGGGACCTTTGTCCAAGTTTGTCTGAAGCCGCAAGCTATTCGAGTCACATCTAATTGACCGGGCCATAATAGCAACGATCTTACTAAGGCAATTTGAGTACAGTAAGTCTCAGCTATTACCTCTCAAACTCTAGGCTGAAATAAACCATCAGGTATAAGAGAAACTATAGTGAGGAAGCTCTAGAAGTGTAAGCAATTGATGACAACCACAAGACTTGAAACTCCTGCGATTAATCGCATCATTCAGCGGCAAGTAAAGTGAAGTTGAGGATGTATCGAGTGTATGAGGATGTAGAGACATCCTGGATGAGAGAATACAGATGGGGATGAGGACAGTATATAGAATCCAATCGATCCACCAACACGGAAGGCACGCGAACTGTCTGGCTTGGCAATAACGTTGAGTGCATGGTGGCAGCCCGCAGGACCCCGGGTATTGTCGCTAATATGATCGAATCATCGATTATCTCGGGTAATCGTCGGTTGAAATAGTGAAGATAGAGGTACATGGTACAGGGTCGACTGGTTAATCCGACGATATATGACCGACAGCCCGAAGCAAATGGTTATCAGACTATAACTAAAACGATGGATCTTTTCAACCAAGTGAAGCTTCGATGATGATATACCTAGGTTAATCGATATAGGATCATCCCATGGCTCACAAACATTCAATTTACTATTGCGTAGGAAATAGTATAAAGGCTGATGATAAAATTCAACACCATAAGATAACGTCCACTTGAGTATCAAGTGATTCCAGTTCAATTATACTAGATTTTACCGAAGATAGCAGGTTATATCCAACAAGTAAAGGGGTAAATCGTTGAGTGCATTGTGCGTAAAACAAATCCAGATAGCAGCAGTGAGGGAGGCGCAATATCTAAGCTGGATGTGACATGCTTTTGCTCTTCGTCATCTTCGTTCCTTTTGTCGAAGGACACCCTTGTACCTAGAGCCAAGCGCGTACAAAGACTCCGCGTTATCATAAATAAAGACCAGCTAAATTAGATTTCCGAATCAAGATGGCGCCCGTATTGTCTACAACAAAACTGAATTAATTGGATTTCAGAGCTAACTTTACTGCATGTCTCATCGTCGCTCTTCTCCTTTAGCTCAAGCATCATTGTCATATACTCGCCATCAAGTCTCAAATTTGCGACCATACGATTATTGGTCCCTTTCATATTTGGTTAAACAGCACCACTCTCTTTCTCCCTTACTTTCATGCTTACTCATGAATTTATGTACTCGAAAAGGATTGGCTGACTTTATTGAACAATTGCCATGGTTAGCAGATGTAAAGATAAACAGAGTATACTTGACAAACTGGTTTGGTAGCTACTGCTGCTGGTCTAGTTTGAAAAGCCTCCAGGGAGTCTGTCATCAATAGTAAACTACTCATGCTTAATTATTAGAAAGGAATATATAACCATGATACTTGAGTTTTCCTTGAATTAAACCACATTAGAAATTTCTGTCTACTGTTATAACTCAAACTTGAACGAGACAGAAGATTATACAAACTTGACTTTAATGGCTTCTAGTCTATAATAAATAATCAACCAAGTGCTGAAGCTGAGGATGATGATTAAGAAAGGACATGAGATGCAAACTAGTACGAGAATTCATAACTCATATTACTTGAATATTCAAGTACTCTAGTAGTCTTTTGCCTCTACTGTATGTGGTCAGACCATGTACAAGTAAACTAGAAAAGTATCACAAAGATCATACATAAAAGAAAATTTGATGAAGAAAGCGGGGATGAAGTTGAAACAGAAGATCAAATCATAAGTGCCGACGACGCTACAATTGTGGATAGACCCACATATATACACAACTACTGCAGACGAAAAAGGAAAGATAGAGATGAGAAGTAGAAGAAAGGGGGACGGTATGTTGAGTGCTTCGAAGTAGCTCTACTACTCTTGCCCTGCTTTGCTTTTGCCTGCTGCTCTCGCGGTATTAAGATTAGCACAAAGCTTCCTACTACCACCAACACCATCTCTCGACAGTCATTCTCTCTCTCTCTCTATTCCTCAACTAGCTTCTCGTATATTCTCGACTCACTCTCATCCTGATTTCATCTTTCTCCACTACATCACCAAGAATACAATAACTAACGCCTCTTATAAGAGAAAAACAGTCACGTTATCAGACAGAATGCAGAGTTTCTGTAATTTGTGGTGTTTCGCTGCATCCTTGAAGACTGAACGTTCGTTTAATGATGTCCTAATCGCAATCTCAAGTATTCGAAGACGGCTGCAAATTATCGGTAAGAGAAAAAGTCTTGGAGGGGAGAAAAAAAATGTAAGAATAATATTGTCTAGACAATGTGAGAGAGTAAAACACATCGTTGGTGTATATATAAAAGTTTGTTGCTTCTATGTATTTGCTTTAAACGTTTCACTGCGGGTGACAGACAATTACTTCCTGCTACTACTGCGAGAAATAGTAAAACAAGAGGCGTGTGCTTCGTCACGACGACGTATTTTATACTGGGCTCAGTTCATCCTAAGATCTTTTAAACTGCTCAACGGAGAAAAAAAAGAGTAAGATTGGAGAGTTCGGGAGAGTTGAATTCATCTTAATCCTCAGTGAGAGACCACTTCAGGCTGCTGCCCTAGACTAGGCACCAGCGTCAAATCAACTACATGCTGACTTACACTATAATCGTGAATGTGTGGTAATTTTTACGACTGGCAAAAACCGGAGAGCTTAATCTGTCGCCACTTGACGATACTGAAGGGGTTCTTATACATTTTACCTTTTTTTCCTCACTCTTCTATTGCGTTTAGTCACTGCAAGAGAACAAATACTAACTCGCGAAATATATAAAAAGGGGAGCTGCATGATCTGCTTGAAGAAACCCTGCTAGAGATTCTAAGCTGATCTCTAATGACTGTTGATGTCTTTGTGTAACCATCAGGGTTCTTTTAAAAGGCATTTATGCTCTGACTACATCCGATCGTTGAGCTTCTGTCTCTTGTACTTATAAGATACGATGTAATTTTTCGAAGGATTACTTTTACTGTTCAACTATGGCTTTATAACTGAATGAGTAAATAATAAAGAGATCACGTCAGATTGTCATTATATTTCTCTAGCTTTTATGATTCATTTTGATATCGCGAAAAAGATCTGTCAGGAATTATAATTTTTTGAGAGTTCTATAATAGTCGACGTACTACATAAATGGTTTTGTGGAATTGGGGGGCAGTCCGAGGGCGTATTCAATGCTTCGAAATAGAGCCGTAACTATTCAGCGTGAAATGATCCCTGCGGTGCAGCTGCAACTATGCGGTGTATGGCAAGAAAATCAGGGGATTTGGAAAAGGGCGTCTATGGAATATGCCGCTAGCAATTTTCATGCTAGATTATATTCTTTTTCAACATAAAACACTCTCGATCATCTATAAACATAATAATGAGAGTATGAAGACATGCATAGAATTTTAAAGGACCGTGTAATTATAATCTTCAATATTTGTTTTTCTTCTCTCGTTGATCCGATTTAATAGTTGTCGGAATAATCTTGTAGAACGAGAAGTAATTATAGGCATAATTAATCATTATTTATATTCAAACAATATTTGATACGTAATGAAGGCATAGGGTTCCGATTGGGGAACATATTTAAAAAATTAGAGTTGTTTCCTCATTAGGATCGCACTTTAATGAAGTTGAATTTATTTTAATGAATAAAAGTAAATTTAAATAACTGTAAAATAATGTTTAAGAAAAAAATTAATTCTAAACTCAAAAATAAAATGGTTTTTCTTTTCTTTTTTCAGGTGAGCCAAATTCAAAAGACGTCCCTAATACAATCACAGCTTAAGTTGAAGCCACAGAAGCTATTCACTGGCCAAGGTGAACTCTCAGAAAGTTTTCCGAGCATCTAGAATTAATTTTCTGTAATCGAAGATCGAAGAGATCCTTCTATCGGAAGGTTAAACAAGTTGCATACTCAAACGGTATATACAGAGAGTCTATTAAGTTGTAATTAAGTTCTTGTCCGTTCAATAGGATTATTACTTGGGTGGAATACTTCGTGTCAGCTTCTGAACATCAAGGTGTAGAAGATAGAGTGTGAAAACGGTAATGAAGATTCTCTAGATTTAAACACCAATATTCAACACCTAAGAATTTTGATAGAAAGCTTGGGTTTCTTCACAACTTTCTCTTCCCCTAATATTTTAGTTAAAATATTTCATTTACTTCCTGTTATTCGAAAGTAAATTTACATAAAATTTCTCGAGATTTCTACGGAAATAAATGTACAAATATTTAGCAATGATCGATCAGTTGCATGAACAAGTGTATTTATCTGCTTAGATTTTTATGACAATTTTTCAATCCAGTCAAGTTAACACTGAGTTCCTGCTGGTAACATGTTTTAAAGAAAGAAAAAATAAAAGTATAAAAAACCAGTTTTCACTTGAAAAAATATTTTTTACGAAAATTTATGTAAATCTAATCCAAGATTTATCCTAAAACATATCTTCTCTGCAATTCTTCCATAATTTATCAAGTTATAAAAAAATTCGTGAAATCCTTTTTCGACCATCACCGTAAAGTTTACTTCAAGTTCAATACTTGACAACAAGAAAGTTCATGAATTGATCCTCTTTTATACATAATCTTTTCCTTTCATTCCAAGTGAAACGTACGAGCGCGAAAACACATTCTATCGAAATGGATATCGGTGAGTGGGTGCGAAATCGAGTTTTCTTTCGTAAAATGCGTGTAAAAGATTCAGTAGAATGTGCATATATATAAATTCATGTGTATGTATATATCGACATACCACGCCTCTACAGCTTTGCTATCTAGAACACTCGCCCTTTGATCGAATTCTCCCTTCAGTCGGTGCCTATATTTCCCTTCTAAACCAGCGACAACTTGCTCTCCATCCATATAGATGTATGACAGTACTGTAAATAGCTATGCTTTGCAAACAAGTGTCATGACAAAAGAAAGGCATTTGCAGTTCTTTTTCATTTTCTGTTAAAGACAATCATGCTCTGGGGAGGCTCCCAAAGAGCTTGCACTGTTGTAAATTGTTATGCACACGTCGGAGTAAAACGAGTACAGTAAGGTAAACATCAAACAAAAGCCTTAGGTTTATATCTATATATCTATACTTGGGTGAAATTGAAAGAAAAATAGTTTATGCATGAATTAGGAACACACAATCTTTTGTTAAATGATGTGCTGTAGAGAAATTTGGTTGAGGAAATAGCCAATAGCGAAATAAACTTATATTCCGCGGATGATCCTCTTAAAATCCTCGATGTCTCTTTTGAAATAGAATCCTAAATGCGCATTGCCCGTAAGACCGATCGTACGATTCTCGGCATTTCCATAATCTGCCAGTAAGCTTCAAAAGCAGATTCAGTTGTCCCGACATAATAATACAATTTTCTATTTCCATTCTAGGGGATTCGTAGTGCTCGAGAAAAATAGCCGTCAATCAAATTACTTAGCAGATTTATATGAGGAGGAAGAAGAGAGAGTGGAAATAAAGATGTTTGTCGACTGGTCGAAGCCAAACAAACGTCTCCATTGGGAGAGAAGAGTAGAGTGTGGACATTGTCATAATTGAGAATCAGTAGATACATTAAGCCACGTCTTTGTCGAGAGTTTGCACGATGCGGTTGAATTGATAAATACACATGTGTTGAAGAGCATTTTGCTCTTATACAAATATAAAGCTGTAATATTTGAACATCATTATTTTTACATAATTATTATAATCTGTTGTTTTTTTTCTGCTGACCACTTGTACATGTCAAAGCTGTGAATTTAATGCTCATATTCAGAAATCCATGCAAAGAGAACAGATGTCCATGAAGGATACAGAGAGGACGTCGTTATTTCATAATTTATCCTGACCGCACAGACCACAACAAATTATATAATTCATTTCAAGTTCTTTCATCTATTTTGGAAAATACCTTTTTTGCCAACTGGCTCTATAGTCGCTTTAGTGTTCATACTGTTCATACAGCAATAAAGTAGTTTATTCTAGAATATGACTGTCTCGTTAAATCACGTCAAAGCTGGCATCTAGTTTAGCTTTACCTCAACACATTTGTCGACACGTTTGTCTGCTCATTTAATGTGGTCTACCTACCAAAGATTTATATACAATATGTATAACAGTTAGAATAAGTCTTGCTACTTTTGAATCAATATAAAGGGGCTTTGCGTTCTGTGATTATAGGGTTAGGAGATCAATTGATGGATTAGACGGGTTAGTGGCTTGAAAGGTGGAATCACGAGTCACAAAAATAGAGAAAAGTGGAATTTACAGTAGAAAAGAGAAGCTATAGAAAAGAGAAGAATTTATAGATTTTTTATTTTATTTTAAAAAAGAAAAAATATTTATTTTCAACAACAAAAAATTCAAAGAAAAATATTATTTCAAGTGGATCATTTGAGAAAAAACTCTATACATTTAATTCTTACAGCATTTTTAGCAAAACTACAATTCTTTTTTCAAATAAAAAACTCAGGAAGTAAAATTTCTATATTTATTCTTATAAATTCTCCATTCTAAAATTGAATGAAATTTTTTAGAGCAAGATTTTTTATTTTAAAATTAGTTACCACAGCTTATTGATCTTCACAGACAAGAAAATAGTCATTTTCTATTAATAAAATTGAAGGAACATTTTATCTTGATAAAACTTTCATTTCAAATCACTTGCAATCTTGAAGATTATTCTTCATTTCATATCATTGCTCCAGTTGTATTTATTAGTCTGTTCAATCCAGATAAACAGTAAAAATGAAAACAGAAAAGTACGATGAGATGAGCTACTTGAATGACTGAAGGAAAAGGGGAAAGGAAAGCTCAAATGAAAAGATCCAACTAGCACGTGCCAGTGACAGCCTACGCACTCCAGCCCCTTATTTTGTGAGCCTCGAAATTCCCACACCCCTTTCTTCCAGCTCAACGCCCACTAAAGTGTATGGAGCGCGAGCTAATCCAAATAAGACCATATCGGTCGACAATCGGTCATGAGAATAAAATTTCGGTTATGGACGTGAGCTAGGCATCAAAGTCGACAAAAAACCTGTCTTAGTGTGGCAGACGAAAGAAGACGGATAGATAGACATTGATCGATATGTTCTATTCAATACAAGTGGATTGTATTAAAGCAAGTAATGAGCAGATCAGATTTTATCGAACCGTTAAATAATTCGGATTTTCTGCTCCATTTATAGAACCCTTTTATTCCCAATAGAGATATTTCCAATGATGGTTATCGAGTCTTCACTGTTGTATTTTCTAGACTTGCTATCAAATCAATGTTCAACTTTTTTTTTATCTTTTATTATCTTACGTGAAACATCACTTGCTTTTTTTTCTATTTCTGCTTGAAAATCACGTTCCTATGCTGGTAACTTTTGCTTTTTAAACTTGCTCTCCTGCCTAGACTAGTCGATGAACTGGTCCCAGTGCATACTGGGGAGGAACGAATCAAAGAATTGTTCAGGATAAATCTCGTGAGCGACCAGTATGAAAGAGAGAAACGAACAAATACCATTTTACTTAGATCCAACCACGTGATCACAACTCAAACTTTCAATTGAACTCAATAATATCATTGTTTAATCTTTCGTATATATGTACACCTACAATTGTGTCAATTTTTTTTCTTTTTTTTATTTTACTCCACCTCCCTTGTACCTTGTGTAAACTGTTTCCATGATCTAATTCGCAGTGATGCAGTTTTTGTAAAAATAAGTTTTCATGATACCTTGAAAATTACAACGGCCACATATTTTCTTATGTGTCGTCTATTGCATTTACTCTTGCAAGAAACGAGCAAGTGAATCCTGCAGTAGTCCATACGTTATATGTCGACTTCATAAATAAAGATTCCATCGTAGAAGCCCTATATATGTAGAAGCATAGACCGTAACTCCCGTTGCCTTTACGTCATCGTGTGCACCTTTTTGAAATGTAAATTCACTGCAAAGAGAATGTATAAGTTTTCTGTATATATACGTAGATAGAAGCTACAAGAGGAATGTATATATATTTCTTGCAGAATCAAACTGCAATCTTTCGTCTCCAAACATGAATTCATCAATTTGACTTTAGTGTAAAATAAGTAACTTTTATCAAATTTTTCAGCTTCTGTTGTTTAATATTGATTTGAAGTCGTCGGAAAGGTTTTCTAACCAACGAGGGGTCAACATGATCAACGTTCCCTCAATTGAGTTGTCTTCTCTACACCGACTTCTATACCCTCACCCTTACACTTCCTTTACATCAAACGTACCTCCATCGATACTTTCATTTTCTTATGATCAAAGAACTTGCACCCTCTTGCTTATTATGACAGCTATGAGACTTATAGCTTCCGGAATTGCTTTATACGACATTTTGGCTCCCAAATCATTTTTCTCCTTTGCCTTTAATTAAGTCACTCCAATTTAACCCAAAGATTTTTCACTTCAAGATTTATTTAGCATTAATGTTATTAAAGATGACTGAAGTGAACTTGATAATAATTAAAACATTTCAGCATCAAATAGACTGAAATAACATAAAAGGTATTACATCAAGAATGATGATCTTTAAAGTAAATAAGTAAATACTCAAGACTGTCAGCACAGTGAAGTATCTGAAATAAAATAGTATTGATGACGGAGTTTTCAGCAAATTGACCTTTTTTCTGATGTCAACAACCAACATTGGTTGATAAATAGAATTAAAAATATTTCAGCAAGAATTTTTTATGTGGATAAGATGTAGAGTACATTTTACTTTTAAATAATAATGATTACTTGGAAAATAGAAAACTAAAAAATTTAAAATCTTAACTCTGCTCATTTGCGATACATCCCTTGGGCAAACCTCGCTTGCTTTCCACCAAGTGATCAAAGCATCTCCACCGCAGTATCACCAGATTATGCAATGGAAACTTGTTGCCTAGTCTGCTGTTTTGCGCTTCAGCTTCGAGGCAATCTTACTTAAACATTCGAAACTTAGATGTGATGATTCATGTGTGTTCAGTCATCTTAAATCCACTACTCTCTGCTACTTTCCAGACATATTAGTTTTGGCTTGCATCTCCAAAGTAGTATTCTAGTAACTTTAAATAGTTACGTCTCCTTATTTTCTATTATTCCTTTTTTGCTTCAGAAAATTAAACTATTTTTCCACAAACTTGCTAACTGGTTTATCAATTCAAAAAGTTTCATATAAGCTGGAAAAGTATTCAAACGTACATAATCATTTGATGCACTTTGCTATAACTATTTTAGGTGAAATGGAAAATTTTATTTCACATTTTGTCGAGTGTTATTCACTCACCAGTGCACTTTAAATAACTTGAAAATTATCATTTCTGAATGAGAAATTAGTTTTTTTTTTTTTTCTATTTCTTAATGATTTTTAATTTATATAAAAAAAGCTTTTAAATTAGTTCTTGAATTTATTTTATTTTCTTTTACTTTTTAAATTGTTTCATCTTTATTTTTTCTAATTTTAATTTTCACTTAATCCCTCTACCTTACTCTAATAATTACTTATAACTTCTTCTTGCAAGAAATAAAAAAATAATTACCAGCAAGTCTACATTTACTACCATTTTCATGTTTTCATTAATTATTTTTTTTTATTAATTACTTTTTTTTCTTTTCTCATTCTGTTTCCTTTTTACTCTACCAAATTTTCCAACTATTTAATAATATTTTACCGAAACACAGAATTATCTTTATATTTCAAAAATTTTCTTACTTAATTAATCAAGAATAAAACATAAACAAGGAATACTTGACTTTAATTTTAGACATTACAAAATTGACATTATTACAGTAAATATAGTGCATATTAAATATAATTTATACAACTTATAGCATTGAGTGAATAACATTATTGTAATAAATGGAATATAATTCATGAATATTGAACATTACTGAGAAGTACATTAAGCAAATTAGTTTTTTATAGTATAATCTTAAATGTCTACTGTGTGTTATTTAATAAATTCTCATATCATGAACAGACGAAGATAATATTCTATTTTGATACGTTCATCTGCACGGATAATATTTCATATCAAATTTAGAATAAAATGAAGCCATTAAAAATATGTAGATAACATCAACATTTAATCAGTCATCAATAAAATTACTTCTTCAACCAAGTATTGATTTATTTCTAAAGTTCATCATTATTTTTATTTATTTAGGAAAGAATTAAAAAAAAAATTGACTCATAAAAATTAATTATCTATGAACAAGCTCAAGAGTCTTCATTTTTTAGACTTCTCATCAATTTCCCCACGAAACCTAATCCATTCCCATTTCAATTGATTTGTTTCCCTTATTTGAATGTAGAGGTTCATCAGGAAAACTCTCAAAAATGAATCCTTATGCTGGCATAAACGTTAGAAAGTATTCTGATATTTCAATAACTTTCCGAACCAAGAACATTTCAAAAGCTTTAGATCGTCAGTGACCGGAATGAACAATTTGTAATATTCAACACTCTATTACTGGTTAGGCTATGAGTCGAAGTTTTTGCGGTTCGAAGAAGTCTAAGTTGTGAAGCCAACCAAAAGTTTTTCTCCTTGGAACTGAGAAAACAATCACTGCAGGCTTCTTTGCGTATTCTACACAGGGAATCTGTATTCATCGATGATTCAGCATGTTTTTTTTTTATTCATACAAAAGAAAAGCTTTTTCTCGTTGTGATATATATCAGCAAGGTTTCGTGCAAATCTGAAGTAAGGGAGAAATAATGTAGTGATTAAAATCAAATATTTCTTCAACTGATATGTGGTATTTATTATTGAGTAAGTGATGATGTAGGCACATAGTGAACAGATGAATAAAAGAGTGAATGAGATTGTTGATGAAATTAGAAGGATGGAGATAAAACCTTCATACAGGAAACGTCCAGAAAATTCACCCTTTGTGATTCTCCTCTCTTTAATCCTTTCATCAACCTTTCTCTTTCCCTCTTAGTAAAACAGTGTTACATCCAATAGTGGACACTAGCAGGAAGTAGCCGCTCTCTAATTAGCGTCTTCATTCGCCTCTTTGAAGAGGGTTGACTTTCCAACATGAACAAAAGTGGTAACAGGAAGCGAAAGCAGTAGAGAAAGGCTAACAGGTACTTCTACATACAGATCAAGTGTAACTAGAAATAAACCACCAGGGGTTTTTCGCCATTGGATCATAGCTTGAGTATTTGTCGCACCCTTCATATGCCAACTTGTCGAGGAATTACCCTTCAGTGGAAGTCAACTACCCCTTTTCTCTCTATTCTTCAGAAACTGGGTCAAAGGATCTGTGCTTTCTTGTGTGTGTGTGTGTCTTCCGGTGGGTGATGCAGTTTAAGGAAGGAGAAATGAGTCACGCGAAAATCCGTCATCGAGAGCTTTTTCTGTTTAATTTGTCAATAGGATGTGTGCTCGATGCTCTCAACGGATGTATGTCCTGGAATAGAATTAATGAAGTTGATAAAAGGTGAGTTCCAATCATTAAAATAGCTTTCTACTGTGAAAAAAATTATCTTAATAAATTTCATTTAAATTCAATAAATGAATTTGAGTATTTAAAAGCACTATTTATACCAAGATATTTTTTTCATGTTAATACCATTCTCCAACTCAATAAAAACAATTACTTTCTCTACTGTAAATAGCAGCACATTAAAAACAACTAACTTGAGCAGAAGACTCCATTGAGTGTCTCAACAAGCGTGCGTCTGTCAAGTTTCATCGACTTTTCTTTGTTGAAGGGTGCGTGAGAGATATAGGAGGGATGGTTCTGGAGTCAAGTGTTACACCGTAATGCCAGCCATCTCGGCCACACCGCCTGTGGTACATCTGGTGTGCTGAGTCTTAGTTCCCTATGTTATTTCCCATAGTTTGGTGAATCTTCTATTCTCTTTCTTTATATTACTTTCTCTCTTTGTGCTACAGTGTATATACCTATTTAAGGTTTTCTATTTTCTATCTCTTTCTGACACCCTTATATAGTTGTTCCGCCTCCTCCAGGGACTCGGAAAATCTGGTCGAATGTAATAAAATCGCCTCGTAAATTTTCAAATTCGCACGCGTGAAATGGGGGTGGAAAATGAGAGGAAGCGACGAATAAATTTTATAGTTCCGTGAAGAAATATACGGGGATGAGGAAGTGTTTTATTCGCGACGAAGGGTGGAAAAGGAAACGAGGATCTAAGTGCTGTTGAATTCACGAGGACATTTTTCGGATTTTTTTAAGTCGGAGAAACAGAAAATATATTATTGGTAATAAAAAGATTTGATTCAATGATTAGGAAATTTTATATGGTTCTTTTTTTTCTACAGAAAAACGGTAAGACATGGGAATGTGCATAAGTTCTATGCTAATAGTGGTATGGGGTTGATTGAGGGCTCATTTGAAAGATCTTGATGAGAGGGAAAGAGTCGATGTAGTGCAAATCATTTTTGGAGCATAATTCATGCAAAAATGAATGCAAATTCCCGTTTACCCCATTTTAGGAGTGAAATAATTAATTTTTTATATGTTTGACCCGATTCCGCATTTCTATGCTTTAAGACGAAGAGAATGAGTGGTCGATCATCAAAATCGGACAACTTTGATTTTTCGACCGAAAAAAATGGCAAGTGGTACCCCTTTCCATTTTTTTAGGCCAAAAAAAAAAGTACTCCGATTTTCAAGTTTGACCACTCATTCTCTTCCTCTTAATGCGTAGAAATGCGGAATCGAGGCACCGCCGGAAAAAACTCACTTTAACACCCTCAAAAAGGGGTAAAACTGGATACACATTAAACATCATCGTCTCCATGACTTTGAACCCTTATAACTCGTGAACGGATGGTCCAATAACCGATTTCAGGGACGTTTTAGAAAGCTAAAAATCTGAGCTAAATATGCATATCCATAAATTCATTGGAAAAAATTTCTTTCACCCTTAAAATCACTAAAATACAAAAAAAAATCACCTTTTTTGGGGAGTTTGCCAACTATTTTGGCAATTTTGAGGGTGAAATAATTGTTTTAAACGTTTGTTATGGATATGTATTTACAGCTAAGATTCTGAAGTTTCTATACGCTCCTCAAAAATCATCATCCGACAACTTGTATGCGAGTTATAGATGTCCAAAGTTGAAGTAAGGGTAAAAAAAAAATCTACTTTCGACTTTGGATCTTCATAACTCATGGAAAAATTATCAGACAATGATTTTTAAGAGGTATTTAGAAACTTTAGAATCTTAGCTATAGATACATATCCATAAAAAACGTTTAAATCAATTATTTTACCCTTAAAATGGCCAAAATAGTTGGCAAACTCCCCAAAAAAGGTATTGTTTTTTGTATTTTAGCGATTTTAAGGGTGGAAGAAATTTTTTTTAATAAATCAATGGATATTGTCAGATAGCTCAGATTTTCAGGTTTTAAAAACGTCCTCGAAAACGGTTTTTGGACCATCCGTTCACGAGTTATAAGGGTTCAAAGTCATGGAGACGATGATGTTTAATGTGTATCCAGTTTTACCCCTTTTTGAGGGTGTTAAAGTGAGTTTTTTCCGGCGGTGCCTCGATTCCGCATTTCTACGCATTAAGAGGAAGAGAATGAGTGGTCAAACTTGAAAATCGGAGTACTTTTTTTTTTTTTGGCCTAAAAAAATGGAAAGGGGTACCACTTGCCATTTTTTTCGGTCGAAAAATCAAAGTTGTCCGATTTTGATGATCGACCACTCATTCTCTTCGTCTTAAAGCATAGAAATGCGGAATCGGGTCAAACTTATAAAAAATTCATTATTTCACTCCTAAAATGGGGTAAAACGGGAATTTGCATTAATTTTTGCATGAATTATGCACCAAAAATGATTTGCACTACATCGACTCTTTCCCTCTCATCAAGATCTTTCAAATGAGCCCTCAATCAACTCCATACTACTATTAGCATAGAAGTTATGCACATTTCCATGTCTTACTGTTTTTCGCCAATGTATCATTATTTTATCAATTGTATTATCTAACAATTAAAAAAAAAAAAAATTTTTTTTCCAAATGTTTTCATAGTCCCACGAGGGGAACGTCGGGGAACGAAATTTTCTCATATGGGTAAGCCAAAAAAATTGAATTTTCCTTTCTCTAATGATTTATTAACCACAATGAAATGATAAAATATTTAGAACTGTATTTGATGGGTCTTTGAAAAACAAATGAAAAATTATTTCACTTAGATAAATTACTATTTGATGAAAATTGAGTGCTTTCCGTATTTTTCATCTTATCTTCAAAAATAAAAAAGAAATCTACCATCACTATGACCATTTTATGGCTTTATTTTAATGCCAGAAATTTTTTTTAATTGCTACGACTTGTAAACCTGTTCGACAGCTCGTTAAAATTTTCATCAAGCAGAATTTGCAAATGGACACTTTGCTGGAATGTCCTCTGTATGAATGACGGGAGTTTATCACTCATCTTCAACCTGCAGATGAATCGTCGTTGGAATAATAGAAAATTGATTACACGCCAGTGCTCATTCTTCTACTTGGAAATGACTCGGAAATTAAATTGAAGAATGCACTTGAGCCTATTTCATCATTTTCTATATATATATATTGAAAAAGTAGCGAAAAATAAATAAATTCTTTTGAAACAAAAGAGAAATATTATTAGCAAAATTTTCAAAACTCTTTTTTCACCAGTTAAGAAATAATGACGTCAAAGTTGTTGATATCTTGTACTCTACATCTAAAATGGTTATGAAAAGTGTCTACTTTTCTATCTACCCACCAACACCAACAGAGTTCTCTTGTTCGCACGTTCTACTTTTCCACCGTTGACAATCAGATGCTATCTTCTCGATTTTCTCCAAACCAACCTTTCTCTTCCACTGAATTAATGAGATCGTGACTGTCCATCTTCTTTTTTCATTTCTTCACTTTGCACTACCTACATATAAATATCATTTTACAATTTTTATCAATTTTTTATCTTCAACATGCACTTTTACATAAAATCAACAATCATGAGTAGTCGTTATATTACCAAAACATTTTTCGAATGTGCAAAATATCAAGTAATTAATTCATTCATTTTAAATCACACGGGACAAGAATATTTTAATTTTTCTAGATCAGTTAAGTTATTACGATCCAGTAGAAAATATTGCAAAATTTAAATAAAGTAATGGAAAAAGAAAAAAAAAAAAGATTAATATTAAAATTCGCAAGAATGAATTTATTTTTCTCTCGACGTGCAATGACCTGAAAAAATGAATAAGCAACTCAAAACAGTAATGTAAAACACTTGAAGAAAAATAAAAGTACTAATTTACGTATTCCACTTGGTTTGAAAACTAGGTTTAGTAGTTATTGAATCAAAAGTATACATATTATCTAAATTAACAACGTGGGTATATATTTTTTATAGAATATAAAATACACCTCTCGACATATCTTTGCGTGTAAAACTGAGGTGTGATTTAATAAATACTCAGTAGCATACAAGTAAAGATTAAAATCTAGCATAAAGGCATTTGTCGGGTCTCTGTGGCTGTAACCATGATTGCAACGACAGGTGTACAGGCTTCAATGATTTCAAAAGGCGCACGTGCCACGGTAATAACAGACATTGAGATAAAATTTATATTAAATATGATCTTTAGTAAATCTATTCATTGTCAAGTTTTATTTATTTTTTTTTTCATCGCATTTAGCTATTTTATTTTTTGCAAATATTTTCTTCATACGTCGACGACAAAACTCTCTTTGTCCTGCTGAAATTCTTTCATCTATTCTATTTCATCTCCTTCCCAGTTGTTTTTCATTTCCGTAAAGACACGCCCGCAACGGGAAAAATCGATTTCCAGAAGTCTGCATTTCTGTCTAAAAGGAAAAATCAAATTTTACTGCGTATAAAATGGAACTAAACAAAAAAAAGGCATATAGTACGATGGTGGTTTTTTTCCTGCTCGTTGATTCTATTGCTTAAACATTGAAGAAAGCACGTATGCGTGTCACACTGCATTGCAGTACACGTATTCCTACTCCCCTGTAACATTAATTTCACGGGACATTTAGTGTAGGGAAAAAAAGACGTCTCAACGTGAGTAATTATTCGTGGCATTGGATATAGTTCGACGTGAAGCCAGAGAGTCATCAGTACGTATATATGTATATATACACTGACGTTTAGTTGCTCTAGACCAATTCGTTATACTTATTCGATTTTCCACAGAGAATTTCCGCGCTGTCTATTGCGGAAATGTAGCTCAGAGTAGCACAAAATAGGCTAGACATTTTTCTGTCTATATGAAAGTATTCCCCAGATATAATTTTTTAAACCCTCACGCTTCAGGAGAGTGAGAGCTAATAAAAGACAGTTTTTTCAATAAAATTCAACTCCAGAGTTTTAATTAGAGACAAAAAATAACTCAGCCATGATAAAAAATTTTTATTGGTTTTTAGAAAATATCTTTCTGTTGACGATATTTTTTTCGAATTCAAAAATAATAAATGAAAGGTATTATTGGTAGTATGATTAAAATAATTTGATATCGTAGAATTATTAGTTTTGATTGGTGTTTCTACAGAAGAAAACGTGAAACGTAGAAATAAATAACACTATGTATTTTGGGTCTTTTAATTTCGAAAATTACAGCTGATATTCTGGTAAATACAATAATTATCATCTTGATATATTTGAGATATTATTATTAAAAATAAGTTGAACAGCTGCCTCCATAGCTAGATAATAATTGAACGATTACAGTAAAAGGCAAATAATCATTCCATTAGAGATGATAATCTGGAACTACAAATAAATATATTTCAATTCCATTGGTCTTTTATTCAACTTTTAACAAACTGTTAAGACAAAGTTTTTTAATTTAATTCCAAGTCGTTTTTTCGAGAGAGAGAGAGACTAAATAATAAGTTGTTGAGTTATAAAATATCAGTAACGATGCAATTTTGTTGTCTGATATAATTTAACAAGTCAATTTAAATATCAAGTCGGGTTGATTAATAAATAATGAAGTTAGAAATAAGCATAAATAATGTTTTTTATTGAAATTATGAGGATGATAAAGTTCTATTAAAATTTTTTGTTAGAGGAGGAATAAATGCTCAACGATCGCAATAAATGTGTAGGTTGAAAATAGGAAGATTGATTCAAAACGAAAAAGAAAGTAGAAAAGAAAACAGTAGTAAATGAGTAGAGAAAAAAGTGCATCCGCTAAGCGCTTTATAATGCACTGAGTAGGAAGAACGAAAAGTGAACGAGTAAGTGGAACTCGTCGGAAGACTCTAATATGCATTTATGAAACACTAGCTATTCTATTACGTGCGTTCTTTTTCGTATCTAGCGAATTTTTTCACCCTGTGGTTTTCGCTACCGTTCAGTCATTCTCACATGGACACTTTTTTACCTTAGGTACTACACACTCTGGCATAGAGAATATGTTTTATTTAACTCATCCAAGCTGACGATGCTAATGTTATTCTACTGTTACCAAAGCTTGACCCAGCTCATCTAGATGAAGAACCATTCCAACATCTCTTAGTTACTACACTTCAATGATCCTAGTGTTTTTACAGAACGGTATTATTTCCAGGGTAACTTAAAACGCCTTCATTTAACTCTCATTATTTTTGTGGCCTCTTTTTTTCAAAGTTTTTCATGAATTTTTCCAAGTAGTCGTGTTTCAGGAATGACGTAACTTAGTTTTTTATGTTAATTTGTTTTTTCAAGATAATTTAAAGATGATTCCAATTTTATAAAAAAAATTGCTCTACTCTGTATCATTATATTTTTTTTTCTCGTTATTCATTAACAGTCTGAAAATTTTTACACTGACAAAAATTGATAGTTGTAAGAGCAATACTATACTCCCTCGATTAACTATCTCATCAGATAGCTGTAGAGACTATCTAGATAGTTGAGTGACAATATCGGAAATGGTTATTTTGGAAAGATAATTTTCGCAGCTATTTTAAATATCGTCTATTTAATATTATTCAGAAATTAGACTAATAAACTTATAAAATTTTAATAGTGAATATTTTTATAAAAATGACTATTATTTTTATCGAGTAATGTTAATATTATTTTATCTATAAGGGACTTTTCCTTATTGGTTAAAAAATTCAAATTTGTGTGCGCAATATTATTCTACTAATTTTATGATCTACAATTTCGCTGTAACAATATTTTAAATAGGTTTTTTAATTAATTAAAATTCATCTTTTTTTTAAAATAAAAATTTTCATCCCACCAATTGAAGTAATTTTATTTTTCATTCCTGACTTCTCTTCATTTTACCCAAAACGTAAAGTAATATTCAGTACATCAAAAATGTTATCTCTATAAACAAAGTAAAATAAATAAATATATTTCGTTTGTATTCGAATAGAATATTTAGGTCACTCTAAACCCTTTCAATAACATTGAGAACAAATGGAAGCATCTTAACCGGATATTCAATTTTACTTGATTGGTATTGGTGATTTTTTTATGGAGAATAACGATAAGAGATGAATATTGTAAAAATTTACAAACAAGGAATTAATAAAAATGAACAAGTCTCTCGGGATGATATGTATGCATACGATTGAGATCGGATTTCTCGATAATTGGAAGCGGGTGACAGCCGATCGAATTCTCTGCCATAGGCGACGTATCACATGCTGGCACTGTAGTTCTATGGAATCAATCTCTCCGTTTTACGTATTTTGATATACAACACAACACATAACGTCCCAAGGCAAAAATATCTGGTACAGTCATTTTTTCATCATTCTTTCCTTGTCATTTTTGATCGCTTTGTTTATCTCCCTTTTAATTCTCCGTCATGCTGCGAATGCTGAATACACGTTTGACGCAAACATTTTCATCTCAACATAAAATTAAGTGTCAATAAAAAATTTTTTCATCAAATTTAACAACATTTATATTGAAATTTACAACTTAATTAAGTGTTGTTATGAAAAATGTCCAATTTTATCTAGTCTTAAACACCACAGTGGAGAAATAAAGCATTATTAAATGCTACATTACAGGTGGAATTATTAAAACATCTATGGTATTTATAACAGTACTCGAGCTTGTCAGGCGGATGCCACATGTCGAGGAATAACTTGTAGAAATATGATGAGTTATGGCCTTATTATTACGTTAAAAGTTACAATAACGTGAACGTGCGTGGTATGTAGTAGAAGGTGCAGCGTCGAGCTACGAAAAGCTGTGTCATGCATCGAGGGAATAGATTCGATTTCATCCTTGATAAGCTATTTTTTTGTTTCATTAAAAAAATTTTTATACGATTTCTCTTGATATTATTTGATATAGATTCTTTTTTATGGCGAAATAGAAGTAGAAGTCTCATTCTCGACAGCTTAATCAAGATCTATTGATTTTGATACTCTATATCCGTGACATATTGCTTATTCATTTGAGTAATTAATAAAGGGAAAATATTTTACAACTCTAGAATTCATTTTTAATATTAAATAATTGTCCATTAAGTAGATACTTTATTAAATTCATTCTCATAATAATTTTATACAATTTTTTTTTTTCTTTTAAATAAATGAAGTAGTTTAGGAAATTTTAATTTGGTTAATTCATGATTAATTAATTAAAATGATGCATTCTAAAACGGCGTAATTTGAGAACCTCATTTGTGCATGATATTAAACCGTCTTTCAATAATCAATAAAGACCACAAATGAACGTGGTTTCATCGTCATCATTATCGACGTTATGCTTTTTTTTTTCTTCGTAAACACCATTGTAGGATTGTTATTGACGTCTGACATCATTAAAAACCTTCGATATCATTTGAAATAACTTATTTACATGCATCAGGAAATAATTCTTTATTTTTAATATTACAATAAATAACAATGTCTGTCAAATTGTAAACGTTTCGTCGTCATTTTGACTTGTACCTTTTAATATTGACCATCCCTCAAAAGTTATCTCTATAACGTATATCTCAATTTCTTTGAAAAATATTAAATGGAATGCGTGACTGAAAATATACCGGTAATATTTACATGTGAACTGAATAAATGAACAGCTTAATTGAAGAGTTTGCCCGAGTTCTTTGAAATACTCAAAGATTTACAGTGTAAAGTCGACATTGAAATTCAATTTTATTTTTTCGAAAAAATAATAATAGAAGGGTAGTTAAATATTATTATTAAGCCAACTATTTTACCTATTCCTCTGTACCTAAATAAATATTTCTCTTCAGCTTTGACTTCACCATAACTTCGCAATCAAATACTCGAGAATCTATTTTGACTTACACCATCAAGTCATTTCTTGTTTTTATTATTATTCATTAAAAAAAAACTGAAAATTCCATGGTGTTTATTAAAATCAATCTAAATTACAAAATAATATAAATTTTTAGAATTTAAATAATACATGATTTCATGTGCAAATTAATGAAATAGTTTTATACAACATAAATAATAAAAATAAAATAATTTATTGGAAAATTAAATAATTCAGTATAAATTAAAATAAAATTATTCAGCCAAATAAAATTGAGGTGGTATTAATTATTGGACAAAATTCCAATATTTTTAGTGAAAACAAATGAATTGCTGGTAGTTGAAATAATGAGGAATTGAAAATAAAAAAAAATTCAAAAGGAAAAGTGGAAATGACGTTTCCACCCTTGGCCTCCCATTTATAGATTGTCAACGAGGCTGACATGTGGTTTGTGACACTGCAAGACCGCCCGTAGTCTCAATAAGTACATGTACAACGTGGAGTAAATCCATGCAACATGCTTTACGGTGGAGCTGGCGTGCGTTAGACATAAACAACAGTATAAGCATTGGAGTTTCGTCCCTCTTTACCTCTGTCACAAAAGGAGGAAGGGTAAACGCCGGCTGTATTCATAGCTCATGGGGAATAACATGTGCAAGGTATAGTCGTATACGACGAAAAGCATGAGAGTGAGTACATATAAGTACATAAAGGAACCTGAGAAAGCGGCAGTAAGCAAAGGAATAAGAGGGACTACATGATAGACTAGAGAACCGTAATCCCACGTGGGCGTTTGATGTCTGTGGAGAAGTTTAACAGAATCCAACGATGTGTGGTGACTGCACTAGCCTAGGCTTATGTTCAACGTCGAGAAAATCGAGCAAACAACCAAGAGAGAGAGAGAGAAAGAAAAACTTGGTAAAATCTGATGATTATGAACTGGAGAAGAGATACGAAACTTGTATTCAAGTTGTATAAGTATATGAGCATGTCATCTTTTGGCTCCCTGACGAGAGAAGACCACAGGCGGCAGCACAAAATACACGACTTCCTATCCCTCTTGGTTGTACCTACAAGTCGTGAACCAATCGAGAGATTTAGTCGTAAAACACGCGAGGTTAACCAACAGAAACACACGATGCCATACACATTAGAGAGACTTGACTCAAAGAGGTATGAGTCTTTCAAGAGTATAGCTTGATTAATCTTTACTCTACAATCCCCAGGAATCTCTCATCGAGTTTCTAAATTTCAATGTGTGTGACATCATGCTCCTGCTGTGATTCCTTATTCATATTTTTCATCCTGACTATTGTATTTAGTACGTCTCATGATGAGGGGACTACTAATTTTAGAAGTTTGGCATTTTTTTTCTCTATAAACTCATTTTATGGGTGCAATTTTACTGCTCGTATTTCAAAAGGTATTTTTTTTCTAAGAAATCCAGGTGAATTCTTCTAAATTCTCTGAATATTATTTTAAATAATTATTTATCAATAATTAATCAACTACTAATTTCTTTTTTGCTTTAAAATAAGCAAAGTTGTTCTTTAAAAAAAAAAAAAAAGCAACCTGTTCCCCGTTGAAAATTTTTATTTTATTTTGGTAACTGGATGAATGATTCAGGGCCAGGAAAACATGTCTGGTGAAGAGTTTGGGGTAAATAATTCGACGAAACGCCGCACAGTAAATTGTTATCTAGTGTCAGATAAATCTCGAAAGTAAGTGGGAATAAAAAATTTATAATGATGACTACATATACTTAATCAGCAATATTGCAACAGGGAAAACAATTGTCGTGTTTACGCTAGAGTAAAATATAACTCCACGTTTCAAGTCATCTACGAACAAACCACTGAGAAAGCTTTCAACTGATAAAATAGTCTAGCCAGATAAAATCAAGCTTAGGGAATTTTTTTTAAATTAATTGCTAGTATTTGAGTTAAAAGTTGCAATAGCCTTTGAAATTATGATGACATAAACCATGTCGTGGCATCAATCGAAGCATGGTCAGCAAGTTAAGATTGCAATAATCATCACCATATTTTTATTTTAACTGTACGTATGTGTCTGATAAAACCCCATTAGCTTTATCTGCATCCTAGAGCAAGAGACTTGATGATGGTTTTCCTTCACTGCTTGATGAAGGTCCTATTTCTCTTCTCTCAAATAAAACTGAGCTGTTATAACCCGTTCATTCAATAGACACTTCGTGAGAAGTTGCGTCTGATAGTTGCCTGGAATCCGGTTTTGGCCTTTCTCTATTTTTCTTTGAAGACACTCATCTCTCACCTTGTCGGCTATACACCGTGTAATAGAATAGAACAAAAATAGTGTGATGATATAAAGGACAAAAAAAGCCAGTGTTAATTCTAACAAATTTCCCTAATATTTCATTGCTGTTCACATTTCTATTTCGAGGTGAGTTTGCTGAGTTGATGGATGACGAGGGCAGGTCATACTTTCTACCTGAAAGCATGCTCGAGAATTTAAATTCATTTTTGGGGCCACGTGGATGACACATGCTTCACAGTCTTTGTTACTCATCATCTAATGTTCCGATGACATTTGGTATTATTATTATGGTACAGAAGAGAATGCAGGGCAAGACGAGATATTGAAAGAAATTTGATATTTACCAGCGGTACATATTGAGATATTTTCTTAACTGTATTTTTTTATTAAAAAAAAAAAAAAATAATAAGAATTCAAGATGTACTAAAGGCTGATAAATAGTACAAGGAATTTTTGAGTTGAATTCTATTATGATGGTTGAAATTAAAAAATTACATAATTTCAGGAAGTAATTTAATATTTAAAAGATCAAGGCTATGTTAAATATTGACGTCTATTTCAAAAATGAATGAAAAAAAAAAATTTCTAAAGGTTTTCTAAAAATACCGTCAGACCCAAGGGTGGTCTTAAAAGTCAGGAAACTGTTTGCCAAGTGAGAGATAAAATAAACTTTCGAGAAAAAAAAATGCCGTTGGGCCTGACTAGTTTCATAACATTGTCAATATCGCTTTTGTTCCATTGTTTGGTGTGTTTTCCCATAATTGAATATCTATTAAATAATTCTCGACTCATCATCAGCACAGCTATTCCGTCGTTCAGGTCGCAAAGTGCTAGCAAACGATCCTTCAAGTTTGGCCACACATTTATGTGTGATCCCTTTGAATGGCCAGCAAACGTGACGCAGACAATTGAACAATCGCACATGAGGCTTTTGGGGAAAAGCGAAGAGTGTATACACGTCTACAGAGTATCCAGAGGGATGTCCTGAACATATGCTGCTGGAGTCACGTCATCAGTGAATACATATCCACCGACATATCCGCCGTATGTACTTCGATACCTACACCCCACATTCGTTCATCGACCGATCCCTTTTCCACTACTACCGTTCTGTGGCAGTGACTCCATTTGTATTATGCCGCAGAAACGAAACCCACCCGATGGTCACACCGGTGCCCACCGAACAGCTCTATCTCCTCTTCATTCTCCTCTGCACCAGCTTTCTCGTCGCCTTTTCACCAAGACCCAAAAAATATTGCGCGAGACTCACTGATACTATTTATCAACTCCAAAACCTCTTCTTTCTTTCGCTCTTTATCATCGCACTCGTGCATTTTTCGCAAGCTTTTTTTATTCATTTACTCTCGTAACTCTCTGTCACTGGCATTCAATATCGTTCAACTAAAACATAAATAACCAACAGGAGGTACATAAAGAAAAAGATGAATTTTCCTGCTATCAAAGTATAGTTGAATCTTTTATGAATTGAAAATTCTATTTATCTTGACACGATAGCCCTACACTGACCACATCATTCACCTCTCATTCTCCATTATTTTTTAATCCCATTTCAGAAAGTCAATTATCATCATTTATTTTTAAACATCAATAATTGACGGAAATAATTCAATTTTTTTTTTAGTCTAATTAATATTTCAATCAATAATAAAGCATGACTTAATTTTTATTTCTTAATTAATCATGTTATCTAATTGAACGGAAGTCATGAGTTACCATTTTTCAAAATAAAAATGTTTTTATTTTATTATTTGAATATTTTAATTTTAATTTTATTCCAACATGAATATCCATTTAAAAAATTGAATAAAAATAAAAAAATTACATAATATCCATTTATATTTCAATTTATCAGTATAAAATGTATTCATCTCTAATAGAACAAGTTTTTAATTTGTTATCAACTAGGAATATCGTGTTCACGATGATCTAAATGTAGAAACACCTGTTTCCCTGACATATCTATACAAATCTTGAATACACACAACCCTCGGAAATCGATTAAATGAAATAAGTCACGGCCTTTTATTCATTAGCATAAAAAACGTCATATTCAATAAAAAGTGGTACCGTTACTCAATGTGATAAATGTTCTTTTTGTAAGTTCTAAAACGTTTGAAAAAAAAAGAGTACAAAAGTAAAATACGATTATAAAATTTCATCCAGAAAATATTTTTCTCACAAAATATACTCGAATACACTTGTATCATACACATCAAACATGAGCTTTTTCGGGCCGATGACCTCCGAAGTCAAATTGAAAATTCAAAAGAGATGCGTATGAATGAAAAGAGAAAGAATGGAGCAATGATAAAATATCATTTTATATCATTCAAGTACATAACATTAATCAAGAATATACATATAAATTTTTACAACTGTCGTAAAATAAATGAAAGGAACATAAACTCATCATATTGAGAGTTTAGTTTATCCACCAACATACACATCTACAACATATTAAATGTCCACTTGGTTCGACGTAATAAAGTGTACAAAATACAAGGTTTCAAAGAATAAGGTGTATAGTTTTTTCCTCGACAATCCTTGTGGCCTTTAATCCTCGTGTGGCGCCAGATCGACGCGCCGGCAACTCGCGAGAGGACTTGAAATTGTTTGACGATAATACAGTTTTCGTAATAATAAGTAACGCAGTCGCAAGAAAAGAATCGACTTTTTGAAATCACCAACAAGATAACGAAGTGGAACGGCCCCGTCATGGCTCGATACATCCCTGACACCTTTTCCCCTTCTTTCGGTTCCCACTCTCGTTTATTACATTAAGGGGACGTGTTTACTCAAGACACTATTTGCTGGACGATATCCTAAAACGACTCGGGAATTATTTTACGATAATGCATCGGATGTGATGTGTACGTAGCCTGGTTCGTTTTGACGATGTTGGCTGAAAGGAAAATAAATTTTTATAATGGTCGAGTCGAATTGTGTAGTAAGTATGAGTATAAGTCCAGGGGAGTTATAAGACACAAAGCCGTCCTGAGTGACTTCTATATGATGCCAAGAAAGTACAGTATATTCGGCGAGGTTTCCGGTTGAGCAGGAATGCCAATAGAGCGTCTTTGGTATCACTGGGATAATCAAGAAAAGGAAGGAGGCAAATTCCTTTTCTCATTCCTGCCGATCCACCTCACTCCAATCTCCCTGATGCTACCCTCCATTGATCCAGCCAAGGCTGTGTTTGCCAAACCTTTTATTTGCAGCAGATCGACCAGAGCACTATAAACGATTTCGAGTAACTCTAGTAATTTTATTGGATCTAACGATATATGGTCTATAAACGTCTAACGTCCGTTAATTAATTTATGAATCAAGGAGTGTTCCAATGAGTAAAAGCGTGAGGAAAAGAGGATCAAAAATAGTAGTCTTGAGTAATGCTTGAAGGAATCGTTGGCCGAACGCTGTATGCTGTCATTAATTGAATTAGTAGAAAATAACTGAAGACTAGAGTAAGACATTGACGACCGTCTGGTGAACTCTCTTCTTCTCGTTCTATTCTCTTGTTCCCTTGAGAGTTAGTTTCAAGAAATTCGATTGGCTCCCGTCGAGCGTGCGAACCTCGTTCCAGTGAATTAAAAGTCCAAGAAAGTGGATGAGAGGAAAAATAAAAGTGTTCAAACGAGAGTTGCATGTGGCAGTGAAAAGTCGAGAACTGAAAAAAAAAAAGAAAATAGTTTAAGTGCAAGTGATGAAATGAGAAATGGTCGTTGATGGGGATAATTGATGACGAAAAAATAATTCCAATGATCGAAAGAAAATATTCTATTAAAATAATTAAACGATCATTTGAAAATAAATACCTTCATTTTCAGTTTGGTTTCAAAATATTTCATTTCAATAGACCAGACAACAATTTGAAACTTCAACATTCGAGTTTCTAAATCGTTTATTCATGTTTTTTTTCCAATATTCACGATGTAAAACAAAAAAAAACCAAAACACAAAATTTTTGATTAACTTCAAAGGTTTTTAAATTGGTAGAAAAAAAATTATTTTAACAAATCTGACGACAGTATTTTCACGCTTGTAATTTTTTTTCATTTAGCAGAAAGATTTTTTTGTTCAGCTTATGTGCTGCTGTAGCAGAAAAAAATGTTATATTTAATCACTCTTACAGAAACCTTTTTTCTTTTTTAGCTACAATTAAAAAATAAATGGCCATGCGAAAATGATTGAAATATCAACAGAAGCACCCGAAATATCTCCTCGAAGAAGCAACTTTGTCATTTTTCATGATCTCTTAATTTTTGAAATAATCCATTATAAGTATATTCGCTCTAGTGAACTTAAAAGACAAGAACTCGTTTTTTTAAAATACAGTTATGCAGCAATCGTCTAACTCCCTGTACCCGTTTAAACAACCGACGTTTGCTCAATGTTTCAAACAAACCGTGCGGGTGCGGCTTTATTTGCAGTGAGTCGACGTACAACGCGCGCGACCGCTCACCCTAGCAAGCTTTAAGCGAGAGCGGAAGTCACCCTAGCATGCAAGAGAGTCCAACAGTTCGTTCTCAGTCAGATCCCTTGTTGCTCGCGGGGTTGGTGTATATACACATAAACCTCCTAAAACACTGAGTCTCGGTATAGAGATTACAAACTAAGACGGAGTCGCTGGTATGCCAAGTGGAACGACTTCGTTCCTACGCCGCAGCACCTTTACTCTTCTCTGTGAAAACCTCCCTTACTCCTTTTGCTCTCAGCTCGATAAATTTACACGCTTTACACCGCGCTGAATCGTTTCGAAACTCTCTGAGTTCTCGCGAGTCTACATCGCAGCCCGGAAATTACAGACATGAATGGTGGAGAAATTAATGTCAAAATGAGGACATTTTATTGCTATGTTGCTATACGAATAATGAAAAAGTATATTTGAGCTTAATTTGTGTTATTGTTCCCGGCAGTTTTCTTTCTCCCAAGGATTATGAGATTTTTTTTTTAGAGTATACATAATAATAAATTACAAACTCCGTAGAACAGAAATATTATGATTTTATTACAGTCATGTAAGATTTTTTTTTTGTGAAAAGGGAGGGAAGTTATCGGAGAGATATCCTTAGTTATTTCTTCCTCAGGGTGCTATCATTGGAAATAAACAATTTTTTCACTGGGAAAAAGGAAAGAAAACAAACCATTGAATATTTAAAATTTATTTTATCTTACTTTGTTTTTTTTTAAGATCAATCTTATCTATCAATTCCTTTTTCTAAGAAATTCTATCCAACTCATTGCAAGAAATAATAAACATAAATTTATTTTAATTAAAAAAAGTCAAAAAAATTATCCTACTTATATTAGATAAAATTTAGACTTATAATAATGTCTATCTTGGAGGCACAGCATGGTAGCAATAATAGTGAAAGGAAAACAAAAATTTATTTAATCGTAGCTATAAGCGATATATGTCTACCCTACTCATTAACCTACTTGAAAGAATAAATTATTCAACTTGTTATTAATGTAACAATATCATTTTAATGGTTTAATTCATCAAAGAACCTATAAATGATCAAATAAAAATATTGGATATGTTAAAAAAAAAAAATAAGAAAGTAGAGATTTTTTTTTTATTCAAATAACTGAAGAGTCTTTTATAACAGCGTCTTGTAATTACACATTTACATTCCGAATGGAATAATGCACTGATGACTTTGGTAATGTTTCCCATTGGTAAGTAGGCAATCAGAATGTCTATGTCTTTTCTTAATCGATAGATAGCTATCTCAAGAATTGGCGTGAATGCTAAGAACTCGAATTCTCTCTCAACAATCTCCCATCGGGAGTCAGAAATCCGTAACGAACTGTGATTCTTTTCCGAGCCGATTACTGAAAGCTTCGTGAATCGTTTTTCATCTCCCACTGCATTGTCATGGGAAAAAATTCTCAAACTAGCCAGACACGTTTACAAGACAGACTAATTGATGCTGTAGATTTTCTCTTGATTGATGAACCATCCTCCTCTACCAATTTATAAATAAAATATGCCAATTATTGATGCTTACAATAATTAATTAGACTTATTACCAATTTTATAGTTTGTTTATTTAGTTTTTACATTACATACAACTCAACAAGGAGATAATTGTTTGTGTAGAATATTAATGAATACAACGATACATTCAATTACATGGCATTTACTTTTCAATCAATTAGTGAAACGTATTCACTTGGAGAAGATCATGTGGTACTTCACTGTTTCCCAATAGTTTAAAAGCATAGCTCATGTAGGAATGGTATTATTCATTTTTCTTTCTTTGATGCTAGAATTGAAGTTAATTTTTAATTTTAGAAAAAAAAGAAGGCATTAAAGTAGTCCAGGAATTTCTGAATTTAATTAAAATACTGATTAGGAGCCAAAACAAGATAGTGGTTAGAGAAAATTAAGGCATTGACTGAGCTTTGAGTGATCAAAGTCATGGTACTGTAACTTCAATTTTATCATTAAAGTTTGACTTCACCAATGAATCCTAACTTTATCTTCAAATTAAAATTGGTTATTAAATTTCACTTTTCTGATGTCATCAGTGTTTTTAAACAATTTTCATTACCAACGACATTGCTTGCTCCAATTTCAAAACAATTTTCAACCTCGAAGCACATCAATTATTGTTGTCACTATTATTACCTAATAGCAGCCTCTTAAATTTCAAAAAAAGATTAATGTGTTCCCTGTCTTAGTATTGAGCAAACTGACCAGAGACTCATCAATACCTTGATTTAATTTAACTTTAGAAATGATGGCAAGAGCACAGCATGACAGACAATATCGATATCGATATCATCAAGATAATCGATTCTTCATAATGCTTTAATCTATATATCTATATAAATGTCAATAAATCAGACGTTTGATACATGAGAAAGAGAAAGTACTAGTGAAAACATCTTGAAAAAGGCTTTTTTTCTCTCTTACATTCCAATCCACCATCTCACTCCACTCTATTCTTTGGATCGAAGGGAAGTTTAATTATCCCCTAGCCAGTTCTCTACTCATGGACACTAGTGTGCACACATTTTCACTCATTCTCCTTTCCATCTTTTCTTTCCTCTTGTGACGTACGAGAAAAGATAGATGAAGTGGTTGTTTTATTTCCGTTTACACCCTTCTTTGCTTCTCAAATCTACCTACTTGACCTGGCCTACAACGTTTACCCTTTTAGAGAGACTCCTGCTCTCTCTGTTTAAAGAGCAAAATGAGAGCAAGAGGGTTAGAAAAAGAGAGGTCTCAGCAATTCTTTGTATGACCCCAGGACTTTTGAGCTGCCCTTGGCACGCACTGAACTCCGGAGGCCATGAGTTTCGAGGAGAAAATTCGCGAGGCTGTCTCCACTTTCTTTGATGTCGCTAAACAGAAAATGTTCCTGGTATTCAACGTAGAATATTCCACGTCTTTTACTCAAGATAAAAGAAACTAAAGGGAGAGAATACTCCTTGCGTATCGGAATCTTTTCGGTTTTATCTAAAATCTCTTTGCGGTTGTCAGTACTCTAGCTAGTTTCTTTTATTCTTTATATTCTCCTCTATGTATTTTCTGCAACAGCTTGACAACGTCTTAACCTCCGATCATATCAGCCATCTTTGAAGATACTATCGTCAATGCTATTTTTCTATTACCAAGCTCATTATTTCGAGTCAATAGTTTGGTTAATTAAATTCTCACTCACACTAATATTTATTCTCTTCTCTCTATTTATTTATTTTAGTTCCATCATTAAGGTATTTCAATTGAGGTCAATTTTTTTTTCTACACCAACACTAAAGATTATTAAAAAATAAAACGTTTGTTTTAATAAAAAACAAATCAATTAATCGTTGCTAAAATAAAATAAATTATTAATAATTTTAACCTAAACTCACCTATAAAATAGGCATTAACCTAATTTTTTTTTAATCTCTTCATCCCTGATAGACAAGAGTTTTATTTTGAGCTCAACATGTATGTATTACAACATATTGAGCTCGAATTGATGTCAAAATACAACTCTGTCTATCGGGGATGTTTTTTAAAATAATAAAAGACAAATTAATCAACATGCAAAAAGCTAGTGTTTATATTTAATAAAAAATATTAATTCTATTTCAAAGGGCCCTGGGCCTTTTTTTGATACGACCCCGAAGGAAATCGAAATACTTGCAATAAAAAATATTATTAAATGAAAATAACTAATACAAATGTTACCTATGTCAGAGTACATATTAATCCAATGAATGATTATATCCTTTATCCATGTACGTACAAGCAATTTACCATCAGAAATATACATGGAATGAGTATGAATTAATTGTTGAGATTTAATGGAGAGAAATTAAATTTATAATGAAAGCAAATGCTAAAGCGATACATTATAATCTCATGTAAATAAGTGACAAGACAGGGCGGAGACTGAAATTATATAGTGTGTCGTCTACAAAATGACACGCGCTGAATGCATAGCAAGCTTTAAAGCACATCCTCGGTATTCACCGCGACGATACCATGCGGCTTGTGTTTGCACTTTGTGAGAGAAGCTGTGCGCTTATTTTTCACCCTTGAGCATGCATACTACCCCTTCGTTTCTCCCTTGAGGACACGAGCGAACGAACAACGACGACAATAATGCTTTACTCGCTCTCTTGGTTTTACTTTGCTCCTCTCTAACGCGCTTCAAATAGTTTGTTTCTTCCCTCAGAACTAATTTTAAGAAAATTTCATATTCAGCTTTTCAATTATTTCGTTAACGTAGCGTTTGATGAAATTATTCATTTTTCATTTCAACAAGTAGTTGACTTTTTACAACTCATTTCCATCATTTCATTTTAAATTTTATGATGATTATTTTTTTTTTTTTGAGATTTCTTTATTATCACTGTAGTCATAAACATCAAGCAAACGTTAAAAAATGTCTTCCATCATTATTATGATTACAATTTATTTGATTTTTTGTTATAGCTTTATTGTTGTCGTTATTTTGAATTATTTGATGGATCTCCACACATGTGATATTCTTTTGCTGCCTACGTTCAAATTATATAACTGAATGTCACAAAAGATCACACGTGTGTAAAGTACGTAGTGTGATGTGTTCACCAAACCATAAATAAGAACCTCTTCTTCCTGCAAGTTCTCGCCCTTTTTCAACCACCTACCTCTCAACCTTTCTTAACGATTTCCAAAATAACTTAATTCCAAGGATTCTATTGTTAACATATTATTACCAACAATACCAAAGAATCTTTTCGCATACTTGCACCATACTCTAGTGTATTCAATAAAAAAGTTTGAATTTTTATTCGAAATATTTTGTTCGAATAACTTAAATGACGCATATATAACTTTCAAGTACACAAATTTTATTTATTTACTTTTTAAAAAAATATTTAGAACTACAGTAAATAGATGTTACATAAAATGATTGTTGGTTAAATTGACAATTTTATTTAATTGATATTCCGATGAGGTGATCAAAGCTGAGTAAAAATCAATAATAATTCCAACACCTCACATCATGCTTTTGATCAATATTTTTTTTTTTTGTAAATCGAAAATTATGTATATATTATTGTCCGTTAGATATGCATATAGTTAAGTTTATTACACTGTAAATATTGATTTTGGTGTGATAATATAATAACCCATAGCAATTTAATTTTCATTTATTCCAAAATGTGAAAATTTCATTGACTATTCCAATGTTACGGTGGATTACTGCCTTAGTGATTAATTAAGTATTTTTTGAAGCATTAAAATCATAGTTTAACTCACATGATAAGTCATTACCTGATGGAAAAAGTTACCTGCATTAATTATAAATTTAAAAATTAATGGATATTAAATTAATTACTGATATAAAAACTATGATTTACACTTAGACACTAGTGGTTTAATATCGTTCGATATCAGTAGTTATTAATATCATTAAAATAGATTATAATAATTTAATTAATGTCTTGATGAGCAGTTCAGTAGTTGGTTTTTAAACGTGAAAAATAATGATTAAAATTGATGATCGATAAACAGGTTAAATCAAAATTCTATCAGCTAACCTGCCTCTCATTGATCCAAACTAAAATAAAACAATAAATTCACAGCGGTAACATTTTAATGGAAAAGGTATATATGCGTGTAATAAATTCACATCAAGTAATGAATGTCGCGGTTAGATATATTTTACATGTACATACACAACTATCACGACATCTTGCAGTCGAGATGATTGCCAGTGAGAAAGGACGTAGACTTCCGAGCCGGTTGTTACAACCCCAAGGATAGACGGACAGCATCGCCGTCGCTTTCAAGAGTTACAGCAGGGGTAGTAGTCGTAGCAGGACAAGAGAATAACAGGAGCTAGCGGGAATGGTTGTAGAGAAGAAGGCAGAGAGAGAGAATTGTAGACAGAGTAGAGACGAAGTAAGCGCACGCGTCAACCTTGCTAGTTCCTGATAGTGGTGGGGAAGTTCCAGTGTCACTTTGTGCCGGTCGTTGCGGCGCATCAGCTTTCAGTCTTTGATCCGCAGCCAGCGTGAGTGTTTGTAGTCCTCGGTAGTCTATTTCTCAAAAGGCTAAACCGTATGTTGAATCGTTTGTAGTGATTATACAAATTTTTCATAACACAAAATTACTATTAAATATTTATACAACGAATTATCACGCAAGGAATTTATCAAAATATTTGTTTTTGTTGATTGTTTTGGAGGATGAATTGTTAGATAAAGTAAACACAACATTAGTTTTTGGTACAGGAATAATATTAAGTGAAAATATACAACATTGCTGTATCAAAATAATTGAGATAAATAATGTGGAGTTGATTGAATAGGTGAATTGGAGTTGGAACTTTGTTGGGTCAAGAGTAAAAAAAACAAAGGATTAAGACAACAACAGCAGCAGCAGCAGTGTTTGTTATCGGATCGTCTACCTTGGCATCGAATATTTCCGGTGTAAGTGCACGTACTGAGAGAACAAGTTGCGCGGATTTCTATCGCGTCGCAGCCTTGTGACCCAATTAGATTTACCCAGCATCCTACGGGAACTCCTGGTTTAATCGTTGGCGACACTCTCAAGTCCGATTACCCGTTACCTCGTGGAAATTGAGTTTCTCCGAGCGACCTTAGAGCTTAAGCAGTTGCTAATACGGAAAAGGGTCCAACTAAAAAGAATACTCACTCGACCTGTATGATGCTTATAGGTCGTTGAACGCAAGTGACAATAGAAATTTAGAGAATAATAGTGGAATTGAGTCGTGGAGATAGGGGGATTTAAAAATCCTAGAGTGTTGAGTGGCCTCAAGTAAGATATCGGTCGCCAGAGTACGATTCAAACTTAGTTGCTGGCGTTGACAGATCGATACGGAAGTTTGAATCCTCACAAAGTTTCATCTCCCATTTCTCTCTCAGTGTTTCTGCACTGTCTGGAGTTCAAACTTGTGTGTCAGTGACTTTTTTGTCGGCTTCAAAGGAACGTCTGTCACTTGAGTGGATTTATTTCAATAATTGTGTGAAAAAAAAAGAAAAAGAGTGAACGTGACATTTAAGTGAAGTGGTGAAAGCAAGTGAAGATTGATATACGCGAGTGTGTTGTTTTTAATTAATATCAAATTGATGAACCATCAGAACTCTGACGTCTTTTCGTGCAAACAAACATAACATCTTCCCATTCTCCCTGTCGACTAGACGTAAATCTGATCCAACTAAGAAAAAGGAACGTTACGAAGACATTGTGCTGTCGTCACCGCAGGGTCTTTTGCCCGTGCGGTTGGGTGACAGCAATCGTAAAAAGCGTTCGCCCTGTGGGGGCGCCAACACTGGCACGGTGAAGGGCAACGGTGGCTTTGGTGATTATTCTGCGGCGGGGGAATTTGAAGTTTGGGGTGAAGAACATCGCGCACCGGATGGTGAAGACCACCAGGTAATTGGACCGCCAACACGCGGGCTTCTGCCATCGCAGGCCCAGCAACAACAACAACAACAACGATGCAACGACGCCAATGGTTCGTCGTTAAGGCCTCTTCTGCACGTTGCACATTGTGAACTTCACTCTCCACGCGACGCTGAACTTCTCAGACTCGATCAACTCGAGAGCCTGGAAAGGAAATCGGCTGAGCGTGATCCTTACTTCATGATGGATAATTTCCATAGTCCAGTACCACCACCGTTACCTCGTCGACATGGCCGGTAAGAATTTTCAGACATGACATTTCAATTGTGACCCAAACGTCATCTAGATAATGGCATCGGTAATTGATTATTTAAGCTAATTCATGCTTTGGCTTTATGTCACCCATTAGCTTTATTCCCATTAGAATTTTCGCCTAATGATGCCGGGCTTCTAGTGGACTTTAAGAATAAGACGATAAGAGATAGATAATTAATGGATATGTCTTTGGTAGACAGGTAAATTGTTTTACTCTTTTTACGTGTTTTGGGCACATTATTTCTTCTCATATGTGAAAGAGTTTTTTAAAATTCTCAACACAAACTTTTTATTGATATTCTTTTTCATATACTTTCAATCTATTTCCCCTAAATTGCTTTTTTTTTCTAACTACAAATGATTAGACAGTGATGGTTACAAATTCATTAATAATACTTTTAAAGAGATTTTATTGATCTCATAACTTATTTAGTTTGGTTTATTCTATAAATGAAATTAGCTGAATCATTGTCATTCGAAATACAAAAGCTGTTGGTTAAAGGCGAAAAAAAAGTAAAAGTATCGAATATTGTCATTAAAGTGCCAATCATTGTCGAGTTTGCCCCGCTGTCAATTAAGAATCAAAACAACATTTATTAATAAACCCCAGTGTCAAAGGTGAACATGACAGAAGATAAATGTAATTTAAAGTAGAGAAAAAATAACCAGCATAATGTATGATATTTTAATAGTTTTAATAAGAGTCACAGTAGACAGTATCTCACATTGATTAATAAAAAATCGTCTGTTAAAGACACAAAGCAAACAATTTGTATTCTACGGTACGTTTTTATCTTTAAAACCTTACACAAAGGGTACTTGAATGAAATATATTTTTGATATATGACTAACTCATTTTACGTAGGGAAATTTCATAGATCGCAGGGTGAATGCTCTCTTCTCTCCTCATTCTCTTTCTCTCCCTATATCGCTTTTATGTTAATCTAGAAAGGTTTGCGTTAGAATTCGAAGAACGCACACTTTCACCCTCGGTAAACGATCGAAGCACACTGGGGGTAATTCAAACAGAGGAGGGTATCCGATGAATATGCATAGAGAGAAATGGAAGAACATCCGTGAATTCTTATCTCAACGAGCCATTCCCAGTGTAGTTTTCAGTGAGAGAAACTTTTACCCAAAAGGGTTGAAAGAGTGAATAACCAGAGAATGACATTTAGACCAGGGACACGACGTATATAGAGCTTGTTGGAAGTAGATTACTGTCACTACTGCATGTTTAAGAGGAGCCCAAGTTAAGACAGAAACTAACTCTTTAGTTCCGCGAACAAATTAATGGCAAGTCGACGCGTAAATACTGCCAGGAAATTGTTGACTTCAAGGGATGGCAGTTAATTGACCCCGATTACATGAGGTTCACTAATTGGACGAATCTAAAGTAATAAATAAAATGCAGTCTGAAAAGCCGACATGGTTAAAAAGATTCAAGATCAAACATATGTTCAGGGGGAAGATATTCATGGAAATCTTCAAGCTGCCACAAACATCTCCAATGTGAATGCACGAAAATCAATCGAAATTCTTGTATAAATCCCACTGTGTGTAGGTCACAAACTTTTGCAAAAGAAGTAGAGCATATATAACTGATCTCAGAGGCAAAGCTTCAAGGGAACGAAGCAAAAATCGGTCTTGTGTATGCAGTCAAATATTTCTGTACATAAGGAAACTTCTATTGAAGATTTATTATTGGTGGTTCAAAGCTTCTTTGCTATATTCTTTCATGGATTGTCTTTACGTTCCAATATGCAAAAGCAGTTCTCTTGAATTAAACTGAAACATATACAACACAATACATGAATATATATTTGCTTACAAGCAAGGTTTGCTTTTTTATTTCTCCAGTTATTTTCTTTTTCAACAAATGCAATCATTTTATATTGTTCTCGAAAAAATTAAAAATTATTGGAGCAAGTTGATGAAGGTATTTCTAATATACAAAGGATTATTCTTTTTTTTATTTCAATCATGAAATTGAAAGAATCTTTAATTTTTTTATTGTGTTACATAGTCTTTGAAATTGTCAATGAATAAATATCAAATATGCATGAAACGAAAAATGATACTTTCCTACTTGCTGAACCCTTGCAAAAAAAGATTGGCCTTCTTTTATGTTAATTTTTTTGGAGCTAACTCTTGGGGGTTAATATTAAAAATCTCAAAATCTTCATGAGTTAAATCAAAATGTTATTTATTAAAATTTATTTCATTTTATTAAAAATTTTTTTATTTATCAACAATTTATTCCAAATAATCTGAATAAAATTCACCCAAATAATAATCAAAAGATTGTTCTTTATAATAAATGTTAATTCCTTCAACCTCAAGAATTAAATTTTATTCTCTCGATGTATTCGATTTTTTTTGTTATTTTACTTTTGTATTGATGTTTAATTACTAACCTACAGACTGGTTTATTTTTTCCAAAATACTCGACACATTCAATATTTGTTTAAATAAAAAAAAACCCTGTGAGGCCATTAATGCAGGTATTGCTTATTGAATTCGTTAAAAGTATTTAATTTAAATATTGCAATGTTTCGTTTATTTATTTATTTACCTATCGATTTTTTTTTTAGTAAAAAAGATAAATAGGAAAGTTTGGATACACATGCATTAGGTTAGATTGCATTAGAAACATAAACGGAAGTAAGTTTGTATATGTCACATGCCTACAGAACGTTTTAAGTGCATGAAAAGTTATAGGAAAGAGTAAGAGAGAAAGAGAGAGAAAGAGAATGGGCAAGTTTGGCGCCGACGATTTGCGGTGAAGCAAAGCGACCCTGTGACTATGCATCACACTGTCTCGACCGGCAACTATAACCTATCCCAAAATCTCAGCTTTGGTTCGCTGTAACTCTGCCTATCTTTATCTCTCCTACACCTTTACTCCCTCTGTATATATTCTGCTGCTATACTATTATATGTCTGGTTCTTCTTCGTTTCCACTCGTATCCGTTTGTTCCGCTTCGCGCATCCGGTACTACAGTTGCGAATTTCTACAATGCATATATATATTCCTCTATCTCTGCTTCTGTCGGTTACTATCGTATTTTGTTTCACTTTCAGCAAATGTTTTTTTTTCTTTTTTTACATACTATTTTGTTGATATCTCTAAATATATATTGCCGAGGTATTATGTAGACTGTTGGAAATATTTTACAATTAAAGTCAGAGATGAAAAAGACTCCAAAACAAACGTTTACTTTTATTAAATGATAATAGAAAAATTTTCAATTGTTTAAAAAAAACTTTTTTGTCAATATTACAATTGAATTGATTAACTTTGAACAATTGTCAAATGTACGTCAGAAATATTTCATCAACTTTGCTTTTTATCAAAATAATTCTTTTTTTATAAAATATATATATGCAATCAATTTTTTTTTGTTTTTTATTCAAATTATTGTAAAAAGCTACTTATTTTTTTCAACTTTTCATCAGTTTGAAAATAATGAATCAACTTTATTGAAAATAATATTCTAATCTTTTCAAAAATTTATTATAGAATAAAATTGAATGAAAGCTTAAATTTAAAAAACATAAATTATTTTCGAAAAATTGTAAATATTTTAATAACATTGTTAAGAAGGATTATTTTTAATATCAAATATTCCCTCTTACTTTGGAATATTTTGGTTAATATGATAACGTTTTTCGATAGAAAAGAATTAAATCAATAATAGAAAACTAGACTACTCAAGATAAAAAGAAAAGTTTCTCCATATAATAGAAAAAGACTTAAATTTCGAGTTTAATCCACGATCACGTACTGCAGACGAGTTAGAGCGAGTATTGGGCAATTGATAGGTAGTCACGCCGAGGTTGACCTCAAGGGACATCAGTTTGAACAGTGCATGGTCCCTCACAATGTCTCTTCGTCTTTCCAATCTCCTCTTTTTTTTTTCAATACTCTCCCTCTCCTGCAATGTCTTTTTCGATCCACTCGCCTCGACGACGAAACTCGCTACCAAACCATAGCTCCTGTTTTCTTCGTATCTTTTATCCTCTCTCTTCCTCTCCACCCTCCTCCCCTTTTATGTAAGCTCATCCACGTACTATACTTTCTTCTTGGCACGTCGGCATACCTCGACTATGCTGCAGATTAGATATCGCACTTCTACTTTCAACATTTCCACCACTCGCCTTTTCACCATCCTCTCCCTCTTTTGTTCTTTGTTCTCACTGTGACTTTGTCATTTTCTCTATCGAAAAGTACATCGTTTCGTGTCGTTCAAAGATTTTCGCTCCTTAGTCACCAGCTCTTATTGCAAAGAGAGAAAATAAATATGATGGAGATGCTTGAGCTTTAATTTCTTGTTGGGGTTATTTGTTGGATATTCATCTTTCTATGACTCTCAATAACAAAACTTTTTCTAATTATGTACTGCTTTTTTTCCCCCCCATCTCGAGTTCACTTTAGAATGGTTTATGAGTCTTGAAACTAACCTGATAATTATACTGACATGAATATAGTCATTAAAAATAATTTCTTAATTAATGCAGTTGAACTTGTTTGTGAGGGGAATGAATGGAAATATTTAATTTCATGATGATTTGACGAATTTAATAAATTATGTAAATGATAGTAATAATTTTTCAATCTTGATTTTTACTACTGGTACCGAGTTATTTCCTGAAATGACCAATTTTTATTTCAACTTAACGTACGTGCTTTATCTAGAATTCATATCATTTTCATCGTTGAAATAAAAAGGAAATAACGTGGTAACTGCATCAAAAATTATTCAAGAATATAAATAACTTGAAAAATTTTTATTTTGTTCTCAAACATAATAAATCCAACAAAAACATTACATTAACAAAATGACTTTAATTTTAAATTGAAATTTTATTAATAATTAATAAAATATTTCTCAGTACTTTAATAAACTTGTAAAAAAAAATCATTCTGTGTAACTCTTTGCAATAATTTTTGTTTAAATTTCTCTTTTGTTGGAGAAAATGCATTATCAAAAATACTGAGATCTATAGTCTTCTTCCATTGATCTCGTCTATCTGTTTATTAATTAAAGAAATAATACTAGTGCTTATAACTTTCACCCTTGACAGTCGACACCCTTTATTATCTTTCTCTCTTCCAATTTTTCATCCATTGGGACGACCAACCATCCAATCATCATTAATACTCTAACACGTTTCGTGTTAATGCATCCACCAATGTATTTCTCCTGGACATATGGATAAAATGTGTGTGTATAAGGAATTAAGTAGAGGGTGATAGATTTATGGAAAATCAAATAAAAAGACGTGGATTAGGTAATAAGTTTGCGTGTGGACGATTGAGGTACGAGTATTGAAGGATATATTCAAGAGTCTTTCATGCTGTTTTCTCATATGTCGGATGGTGTTGTGGACGCCAAATTACTAACAATATTCTGCTACTATATCATCACTCTGTCTGATCGATGTTCTATTACACTGTGGTCTATAACCAATCATTCCATGAACGGTATAATTCGAAGATGCCATCAAACCTAATCTAACCACATATGAAAATAATTTGCAATTAACCGAACGCTATTTGGTATTCCATTTTCTTGTTGAAACATTCTGATATTTATTTTTAAACGCATTTTTTATTTAATAATCCTGTATGTATGATAAATAAGCTGTATAAAACAATTTCGTTCCCCAAAGGTTCTCCAAATATTTTCTGTTATTTTTTTCTTGCAAAAACAATATACATAATGAAATTGATAAAATGATGACATATTGGCAAAAAACGGTAAGACATGAAAATGTGCATAACTTCTATGCTAATAGTGGTATGGGGTTGATCGAGGACTCATTTGAAAGATCTTGACGAAAGGAAAAAGATCAATATAGTTAAAATCATAATTGGACCATAATTCATGCTAAAATTGGAGCAAGTTCCGGTTTTACCCCATTTTAGGAGTGAAATAATTAATTTTTTATATGTTTGACCCGATTCCGCATTTCTATGCTTTGAGACGAAGAGAATGAGTGGTCGATCATCAAAATCGGACAACTTTGATTTTTCGACCCCAAAAAATGGCAAGTGGTACCCCTTTCCATTTTTTTTGGCCAAAAAATAAAAGTACTCCGATTTTCAAGTTTGACCACTCATTCTCTTCCTCTTAATGCGTAGAAATGCGGAATCGGGGCACCGCCGGGAAAAACTCACTTTAACACCCTCAAAAAGGGGTAAAACTGGATACACATTAAACATCATCGTCTCCATGACTTTGAACCCTTATAACTCGTGAACGGATGGTCCAATAACCGATTTCAGGGACGTTTTAGAAAGCTAAAAATCTGAGCTAAATATGCATATCCATAAATTCATTGGAAAAAATTTCTTTCACCCTTAAAATCGCTAAAATACAAAAAAAAATCACCTTTTTTGGGGAGTTTGCCAACTATTTTGGCAATTTTGAGGGTGAAATAATTGTTTTAAACGTTTTTTATGGATATGTATCTACAGCTGAGATTCTAAAGTTTCTAAAAAGCTCTTAAAAATCATCATAAGATGATTTTTTCACGAGTTATAGAGGTCCAAAGTCGAAAATAGATGATTTTTCGACCTCTACTTCGACTTTAGACCTCTATAACTCTCAGACAAGTCAGCTAATAGTGATTATAAAAAGGTATTTAAATTCTAAAGTTTTTAAATACCTTTTTATAATCACTATTAGCTGACTTGTCTGAGAGTTATAGAGGTCTAAAGTCGAAGTAGAGGTCGAAAAATCATCTATTTTCGACTTTGGACCTCTATAACTCGTGAAAAAATCATCTTATGATGATTTTTAAGAGCTTTTTAGAAACTTTAGAATCTCAGCTGTAGATACATATCCATAAAAAACGTTTAAAACAATTATTTCACCCTCAAAATTGCCAAAATAGTTGGCAAACTCCCCAAAAAAGGTGATTTTTTTTTGTATTTTAGCGATTTTAAGGGTGAAAGAAATTTTTTCCAATGAATTTATGGATATGCATATTTAGCTCAGATTTTTAGCTTTCTAAAACGTCCCTGAATCGGTTATTGGACCATCCGTTCACGAGTTATAAGGGTTCAAAGTCATGGAGACGATGATGTTTAATGTGTATCCAGTTTTACCCCTTTTTGAGGGTGTTAAAGTGAGTTTTTCCCGGCGGTGCCCCGATTCCGCATTTCTACGCATTAAGAGGAAGAGAATGAGTGGTCAAACTTGAAAATCGGAGTACTTTTATTTTTTGGCCTAAAAAAATGGAAAGGGGTACCACTTGCCATTTTTTGGGGTCGAAAAATCAAAGTTGTCCGATTTTGATGATCGACCACTCATTCTCTTCGTCTCAAAGCATAGAAATGCGGGATCGGGTCAAACATATAAAAAATTAATTATTTCACTCCTAAAATGGGGTAAAACCGGAACTTGCTCCAATTTTAGCATGAATTATGGTCCAATTATGATTTTTACTATATTGACTCTTTTCCTCTCGTCGAGATCTTTCAAATGAGCCCTCAATCAACCCCATACCACTATTAGCATAGAAGTTATGCACATTTTCATGTCTTACCGTTTTTTGCCAATATGTCATCATTTTATCTGTGTATTTTTTATGAAACAAAATAAATGTAAGGTTCAAATAAAACACTATGATTTTTGGAAAACTTCAAATGAATAAAATTAGACTTTCAATGATTTTAATTAGTTAAAGTTCAAAAGTATAAACAATTGAATTTGCAAAGAAGTTACGGACAATTCAATTGGAATTTTAATATTCACTTCGTACCAGTAAAAGTTTCGTGAAGTCTCAAGTACTCTTAAAATTTCCAGATTCAAATTTGATTTCAAGTCGACAGCTAAAAACATTTCTTCCAAAAAATTTGATATAAATTAAAAAAAAAAAAAGATACCTTTTAACATTGATTATAAACTTCTCTCTGTTTTCAGCTACCTTTTGCAAATCATTCATTTCAATGCACTCAATGTATTCAAAAATGGCATCACTTATATTTAATTAGCATTGTAGTCACTTTATAAACATGTTCAAGTGCATAAAAGTGACTAAAATGTTCCTCAAATGGATGACGTTACTTTAAAACACTTTAACTGCATTGAAATAAAACACTCAAAATTTAAAATTTGCAATGCTCCTCCGAATATTTTTATTTCAGATAAAAAATTGCTAAATACCTTCATTAAATATTCCAAACTTGCTGCGAATTAATATTAAAAAAATTATTTTTCACACGCAGATGAGAATGAATAAGTAATAAAGATTATAGACAGCCATTTTTAATGAAAAAAAAAAATAATAAAAATAAAAACAAATACCATTGCGTAGTGAATTCTAGAATAGGAAGAGAGAAAGAAGTAAGCCTAGAGGGTTTGAAAGAGAATCGGGGTGAAATTGAAAACGGACTCGCTTGGTTGTCAGTAGAGGCAGCGGACTCGAGACAGGCGACGTGCTAGCTTCGTTTTTCTTCTTTCCTCTCTTCCATCACCCCTTTACACCCTTTTCCCTTGATCCTGGGTGAAGTCGAGCCCAAAGAATCTCAATAAATCTCGTCTACGGCTAAATTACTCGTCGCGCTTTCTGTCTCGCCTTCTCGCCGACGACGTGGCTTGCTTCCAGTCGTTAAATCGCTTATTTGTTTATATTACCAGAGACCTTAGTTTGGATTAACTTTCTTCTAATTACTGAAAGGAAACACGACTGCATACAACAGGATGAAGAGAGTAAAGTTAAATAGATACTGTATATAGGTGTGAATAAAATAAAAAAAATAAAAAGTGGTAAAGGAAGAGTCATTATGCTTGTGCGGATGACACCAAAGTGAGAACTCCCGATGGACCGCCTGGGTAGAGTAGTTGAATCGTACAGATACCGATTTGACGGTAGTTTCTGTCTCTGAGAGGTATTTAACGCGCTGTCTGCAGCGGACTTTGTAATTTAGAGCCAATCTCCTTTATTATCCGTTATATGAACATAGCAAAGCAGCCTGTGTTCCGATTACTCGCGTGTTTCTGTCTTTTGTATTTTCCTTTCTTCTTAGAGACGAAAGTTATTTCTCATTTCTGCCGGAAAAGCCTCTTTAAACTTCTACATTTTCATGCATCAGCATTCAAACTTCTTCGGCTATTCATGAAATGTCTAATGACTTTGTTGACAATATTATTAGCGAGTTTTTCTTTTTATCATTCAAGCGGTTCTTTTGCTTTCTCTTCTCTTGGCTATTGTTATTTAAGACACTTAGATAGCCGTCAGATTCTGTCTTACATTTTTCAACTTCTCAACTATAAAATAAAAGAATTGTGTTCAAGAGGTTGTACAAAAGTATTTTATACATTGAAGTGCTTTTTATTTTAATGGAGTAATTAATTAGATACTTTCTTCTTTGATAACTAGATTTTCTTAAACGTTCCATTTTTTTTTTGCCTTGTTAATAAATGTTGTAGGTCAACATGAAATCACACTTATTGTTATGCAGAATTTAAATAGGGCAATAATCCAAGTAAGTCTTTGGAAGTAACAGTATAAAAAATAATAACAAATAATTGACCTATTGTTTAATTAATGTAGCGAAAATAGTAGTGATAGTAATTTTTATGGTTGAGTTGTACTACTTGGAATTCACAGCAAGCGGAAGTTTGAAGCCGGCGACAACAAATGGCATGCATTATTTTACGGAAAAAGTCATGAATTAGTTAATAAACTTACTGAAGACATAAGTAGAGGGTGGAGAAACTCATATGCAGCACCAATTCCTTTATATTACACCGTCATTTGACTCACAGTGCAACGAAACACGATATTGGTACTCAAAGTTATAAATACGTCCATGAGGAAATGAACACACAACTGGACATTTGTGTTGATACATTCGAGTAAACGAAGTTATAAATAACAATAAGAATAGGCTACGATGTAAAGTTGCTAGGTACATTTTAAGCTGTTCTTTATTGAATCCATTTTTTTACTACTAATGTAAATGAATGAATATGTCAACATTGTTCGTTCGTTAAAGATATAAACACCAATTGGTAGAAACGAAGTAGAGGAAACGCTCAAATGAATGAAGAAGCAGAAAACTCAGCTAAATCAAAAGTTGCCGGATTTACACGATGAAAAAGTAAATAGGAATGAAGAGAATAAAAGAAAAAAAATATCAACACTGGGGAAAAATAGACATGGAAAGGGGAAGCAAGAGGATGTAGCAAAAGTAGTCTGTTAAAAATGTTCTAGTCTTCGTGACAAAAAAGGGTTTCGCGCGCAAACTAGAACACGTCAACACGGTGATCTGTTCCAATTAACCCCTTACATTTTATTTCCGTGCTCCAACCACGCTAGCTCCTCAATCGATTTCTTTTGTGTTTCATCTACATGATGGGTGTGATACATAAAAGGGTTCAAGAATGGGAAAAAAATTCACAGTCACCTAATTAAAACTTTAAACAATAAATGCGTTTATTATTCGAAATCTCAAATGGAATAATTACCAATATAATCATTTTTTTTTTATTCCAAATAACTTGATGTAGCATTTTTCTTTGAAAAAGAGTTCAATTTTAATAGATACCACATTAGGTCCTCATTGGGAACGTCATGCTTATCCCAATTGGAGCCAAGTAGGGAAAGCCTAATTAGGACAGGTTTAAGACATCCGAAAAAGATTTCGATAAAACAAAAAAATAATTGGGGAAATGCTAATCATTAAATGTATTTAAATTACATTTCATCCATATAATCAGATCTCTATATGTAATTTTTTTAAAAGATCAATAATAAGCTATTGTTTACTTTAAATCAATGTACAGTAATCAATGATATTAACGACTGGAATATTTTTATAAATTTAAATATCTTTTTATGCAAAAAGAACTTAACATAAAGCAAATTAATTATTAACACTGTGAAGATTAGAAAAAGTTAATGTTAAAAAAAAATATACATCACGAAATCACCATACATTTTCCTTTCTAAATGCAGTAATCGTATTATTTTTACGACTTGAAGTCATATACGAGGTTTACTTAATGGCAATAAAAGCAATTTTTATCGTTACTGAAATAATGTTAACTCCACTGGCGAGTAAATTGCGAATTTTTCTTGGCTTACAATTCTGGCAGTTTTTAGAACACTGTCTATATTTTAGCTTATTGTAGAACGAGCTTTTATATGAGAACTTCCTATATGTATTTGGGGGACTGCCGAGTACATTTTGAAACGTATAATCCGTTGGTTCTCGAACGCATTCGTTGTATTTTTGCGTCTGTAGTGAATATATATATTCCCGTGTCGTGTAGAAAAAGAGTCTGTAGCCGCAGACACGTAGCGAAACGTTGGATGTGAATAGGCATGTTATTTTTTTTTATTATTTTGCTTTTTTTTACGAACATAGTATGCGACAGTGAGTACAGAGCATAAAGTAATAACCGCGCGCGGTACGTCGTCGGATCAATATTGGGCCGGGGGATGATGTCGTGGCGAGGGGGGAAGGGGATATATATATGAAGAGATAGGAGCGATGCTTATGTTGTAGGAGAGAAAGAGAAAAGACCAGGATGGAGGACGATGGAAAAAAGGAAGACTATCCCTATGCTTACTGTCACCTAAAAGAGGAAGTGATGGACGGAGAAACGAGTAAGAGACTAGACTACCAAGAAACTAGACAACTCGACAGCCGCTACTTTACTGCTATTCCCTTCAACAGCTTCACGCTCTCACCCAAATTCTTTGAAAACTTTCGCGCGTTTTTACTACTCCACATCACATGCTTTTGTGCCTTGGATTTTATTTCTTCAGATTTTTTGCATTTTTTTTACCTTTTCCTAAGTGCCAACATGAAAAAGAATGCTATTGTTAGACATTATTTTTTCATTTAAAAATCATTCTTCTTTTTGGAAACATGTTGAGGTGGGATAAATGTTTTTTATTAGTTTGGAGGAAGTAATTAAAGTTAATGAAGGATGTTGAAGGAAAAATATCAATAAATAAACGCTGGAAGTAAAAACATTTTTTTATTTTATTAATAGTTAATCCATTTTTTTAATTTTGATTAAGTTTGATTGCAGATTGATGTGGTTTAAAATTCATTTTTCACTGGAAGTTGAGTTATTTTTATTCACATAAAAAAGTCATATCCCTAAAGGATGTGAAAATTTTAATTTTAGTCATTTTTTGAGACGATTCTATAAAAACATTGATTCAATCGTGAAGTTTATATTTATAACCAAACGTGAAAGATATAAACATTGTGATGTAGTTTTTTATTTATTTTTCATTTTGAAATTTTAATTCAAACCCAGTAAACTCGAATTTATGGAGAAAAAAATTTTTTTTATTTATCCAAGTTGATTTATAATAGCGACAGCTCAATATAATTGATTTGCTTCGAATTCCGCTGATGAATATTCACCTACACACGTACACACACTATTTCACAATTCTGATGTTGGAAAATAATTTTTTCTAGTTATTTTTAACTTAAAAAACAAAAATAAAACAGTGTTGATGAGAATAAAAATAGCAGCAAAAATAAGAAAAAAAATATCGACTTATTTATCTGTCTACAATTTTGATGGATTAAGGGAGTTCCAAATGAACTTTTTTCATCGTCAATTGGCATCAGGTCGAGGCAAATTAGAGTAATAATTTGTACGATGAGTAATGGGGCGGGTGGAAACAGAAGGTAGAGGGTAGGACATTGACAGTATTAAATGAGAAAGGGAACGAAGCACGACGTGGTGGGCCATGCAGTAGGCGAGAAAAAATGAAAAATAAAGTGTCGCTTCATTCGTTGGGTGACAAACGACCTGTACCTCTTGTTGGAACGCAATGCGTTCGTTTGCAACACAGAGACAAGCCCACAAGTGGAATAGATTCAACTCATATACAGTATTACTTTTATTTCTTTCCACTTCAAACTCTTTTTTATGCTGATGACAAAAATCTCACAAACACAACAAGAAATGCAATATGAAAATTTTCATCGTAACTTGCATAACTCATCTGCCCCATCTAAAAAGCTAACCTGCTAAATTGTGGGTGCCGACTGCTTGTACATTTAACATCGTCTTTATAAATAGATAATATGTTGGATAAACGACGAGGCTATAGAATCTGGATGAAAGGAATAGTCAGGCAAATACTCAACGTCATGAAGAACAGTCTTTAGTTCTTAATAAACCCTTATGATATCACTGAGCAGCTTCTGAAAAAAAAAAAAAAATCTTTTATTTCTTTTTTGCCAAAGGAAGAATGCGATTAATTGTATTCCTGATTCTTTGTCATTCAATTGGCTCTTCTACATTAATTCTATAGATCGACTCTTGAATAATCTCAAATTAAATTAAATTGATTCCAACGGTACTGATAAATTTTCAAAGTTTTAAGTTATTTTATTGGATGATATCCTTTACTGATTCAGTTAAGCCTGTTAATAAAACTTTGAAAAAATATTTTCCAATAATTGCCAATGGTAAAAGAATAATTTTTAATTAATAAAATATTCATTAAATATACTATTTAGAAGAAAGAAAATAATAAAAAGACTCATACAATCCTGCTCTAAAAGCTTTTAAAATTTATTTCATTTTGTTCATTATTAATTAACATCATTTATTTTATCAGTTTGAATTTCATTAAAAGCTAAATTAATTAAGCCAATTAATAATTCCGCAATAATCGTAGATAAAATAAAGAATTTATTGTTACACTATGGTGCAACAATGAGTGTTAAAAATAGTCAAGATTTCGTTCTCCAAATCCAATTTATGTTCATCTACCAGAGTGTATATATATTTCTATACTTTTATTACTCATCTTACTCTTCATCCGGTTTTCCGTTGTCGACAAAATATGTGACATTATCGTATTTTGTATCTCCCGACACACCTGCTCTTGTTTAATATAGAAAAACTCCAGTACAGTGTCCAAACAAAAAAATTCGCAAAAGTAGTTGGAGAAAAATTACGTTGATAAGGTTTTTATTTTTGGCATGAGCTCGAGCGAAACACTAGGGATGAATAAAGCATCTAGGGTGGGTAGGAGTCTTCGTTGTATTCTCTCGGCACGAATTACGTATCGACTTTTTACTTCACCAACCCCCATCCTCTTGTATAACGCGGATGCAGTACTCGCTTTCTACGATGTTACCAAATATATCACATGAAAGCATGACCCAAGTAGCCAAAGCCACTATCACACAACCAACACATCACTTCCAACCCTCCTATTCAGAACCTCAACTTTCTGAATAGCCTATATAACGATGAAAGACTTAACTAGCTATACTCTCTGCCTCTAATCTACCTATGATCGATTATTCTTTTAACCCCTTTCTCACATTAATTAACTTTGTTTCATTCTTTGTACACTTCAAGTCCTGATGATATCAAAATTTTCCGCCTCATTTCTCCTCTTTTCAGAAACTTTTTTTTCATCATTTTTTCCCCAACTTAACATGTGTTCATCATCCGAATAATTTTTTTTACCCCGGTATCGTCACTTATTTACTCTTTACATTGCCCTCCCCTTTGTTTTCTATCTCACCTTCCCTTTTTTTTTTATTAATTTTTTTACATAAACATTTATTATCGTTCTATTCTCACTCTGGAAATCAAGATAGGTTCTCTGAGCCCAGAAGTTAATTTCACGCCGTCTGACTTTCGGGAATGTATTTTGCGTAAAAGTTGACGGAAGCGTGAAAGAGGTACGCACAATATCAAACAAAAACATACATGGTTTTGTTAAAACAACACTCAAACCAGTTCATTCGTTATTTATTATTTCCATTAATCATAAAACACATATTTATTATTTTCCTCAGGTATTTCTCAGTAATTTAACCAATTTACTTTCTAATCTTTCACGTGTGTCAAACTATAATACCTTCTTTTTCTTTTAATATCAATTTTTTTTTTTTTTAGCCATGATGAGATTTTCTTAAAGCAGTTGATAAATTCTGAGAAAAAATTGTATTTGATAATTACTTGTAGCTCTATAGCCGTTAGAACGTTAATAATTGATAAGAGTGAGTGCAGAGAGTGTGATAGTGTTGCTGTTGATGAGGAAAATGATCGATGGATCGTCAGTCACCCATAAGTTTCTCAAATACCAATTACCGTTGAACATCACAAACTTTTTGCATCTCATCGTGAATAGAATTAAAAAAGAATGGAACGAAGAGAAACATTAACTAATTTGTTTTGCGAAATATTCAACTAAAATGAAAAACCCCCATGAAGAAGAAAGAGGAAAATAATCTAGAGTAAAGCACGAGGATATATTCACAACGAGCTTCTGGATGGACGCCAGAGCTAATATTACCTTTTCCCATAATGCCAGAGAATATTAAATAAAAACATAACGTTTAAAGCAATTCAATAGGCAATTTCGTCTAAAGACTTAATTTTAATAATTGAATTGCTTAATTTTCTCCATAATCTTTATTGAAAATCATAAAGAAAACTTTAACATCATTTGGAAAAAAAACATCGAGTGAGGGAAAAGATAAATAAATAATTTTGTGAAATGATAATATTTCTAATGCACATTTCCAATGCATCCTTTTAGAACCACTTAATCCCATTAAGGTTAATTTGCACAAAGTACATTAGCTTCTATTGTGCATGCAAAGAGTGGACATCATCAACCCTAACTCTTATCTTTATTTACCAATCTACTCATCTCTATCTCCAGCATTGACAAACACAATTAACGAATAAATTAGGTAGTCTTTTAATTTTTTAATTTACTATTAAATATTTACTTTTATTATTTGATTATATACTCTATTATTAAACAATATAATATAGCTAATTATTAAATGTTAGTAAAGTTAATTAGTTTTTATATTCATATTAATTGAAAAAAAAATTGAATTAAATTCTTGATAATCAATAAATTGATATATAAAAAATATAAAATTTTATTTTATTAGTAAAAATAAAATATAAAAACGATATTATTATGTTTAATTTTTAATTAACTGTCTTCATTTATTATCCAAGCTTTTTTTTCTTGGAGAAAAAAAATATTTTATAGCAAAATGATAAAAATATAATCTCTCAGTTAAAATGAGAGAACTGTCATGTTTGAGATATATCTCCATAAAATTTTATCATGAGAGAAAGGGAAAAGAACAAAAGTATCCTTGAACTTAGTAATTGGTCAAGGATAATTTTCACTTCATCTTTTATATTTTTCTCTCGCAGAATTTTTTCTTGCGTTCTTATTACACTGTTTGACGCTGTTATCTTTAATCTTCTTCTGTCTCAGGAGGAATAAACTTTGAGTTAACCAGAATTTGTGTTACCCGTGTATTTCTGTCTCATCTTTATTATCCTAACAAACGTAACAATATAATATCTTGAAATATTCTCCCCTTTAGAAAGCTGCCAATCATATTACTGATATTAGAATAACGAGGGGTGTAACGATGCTGTTCTCCTGAATTACAACCTCTCGAGAATACAGAGATGCTTTGTCCTTAGCGTTTATTAAATTTCATTCTTTATTCCACCAACCCTTGTCATAAATTAATTTCGATAGTTTTTAACAAATATAAAAGTGGATTTATTCTTCTTCTATAATCCAATGAGATTTGATTCTTTATTTTTCCTCCTTTCATATTTCGTTATGGTTTAATAAATAATGAAATTTTCTCTTTGATAAACACCAATTTGCTATTTACTATGATGTAATGTATTTCATTTCAAAATCCTTTATGAAACGAATGTATATTTGTCTAGTTTAATTACACGCTGCATTATTAACTTTCACTAATTTTAATATAATTCATTACTAAAAATTTTCCAAACTTTGTAACAGATATTTAGATATTTTATTTAATAAATTTCACGAATAAATAACCAGCAAGTAATGATTCATCAGTCTACAGTGTTTAATCAAAATTAAAAGATAGTTAAAAACAAAGAAAAGAAAATTTCTTTTAAATAGCAATTTATATTTTATTTATAGTGTAATTCAGTTTGAATAAAAGATGAAAAGTAGTAGGAGAATGATGTGAGAAGACTGTAAAGGAACTTGATAAAATAAAAAAGAGAGTTTTAAAATAAACTGTCTTGGTGGCATTACATCTGTCCATATCTTCATTGGTAGACGATAAAATAAAACCTTGGCGAGTCTGTGCGAAGTAATTACAACTTTGTTGATTACATCCCATGAGAACTTTTAACAGAAATTGCTTCTCAATGTGAAATGTCACGGTACTTTCGATCTTTATTTTAGAATTGAGATGAAATACTTTAGTGATTATATCGAAATTTGAAAAATGTATCGAGTTTGGTTGGAGATCATTAACTGATAATAGGATACATTATCTATCAATTGTGATTGCTACAAAAGTCAAAACCTTTTAGAGATCTGGAACAGCTCCCAGCTTAAAGTATCTTCTCTCCATCTTTATGATCAATTTTTTGTCTATTCCCCAACCACTTTCACCTTATCCTACTCTTCAATCTTGGTGATTAATGATTCGTCACAATTTATATTGTCAAAGTCTCGCTTTTATGAAGAGTGACATGTTTCTCGACCACAGTCATACGAATGTGTTAGTCACGATAGAAATAATTTATGAGACTTAGTCCCATGCTAGCCGACAATAATGACATTCGGATGACCAGTTGACATGTAGAGTTCTAAGCGGTCGTTTTTCTCTCTCTCTTTCTTCCTCACCAAGCTAGATAGTAGCTCTCTTTCTAATGTGTACTCGAAACTCTCGTCATCGCGTTCATTATTTGTCTCGCCCTAGTGCGTAACTCAGAGCCACTTAAAATTCCTCAGGCTCCACACCTCCTTCTCTACTAGGCTGAGAATTCAAGTGTCCTTGAGTGAATATATATGCGGGCAGATAAAGCCTTTTAATTTAAATTATAGCATTTAATTGTTGGAGATACATACTAAAAATGTACTAATTAAAATATATAACTTTCTGAAGGGTCCAAATGTGACAGCTATTTTGTGTAATTTTTATACTGCTTTTCAAGGAATAAAGATATCATTTTTTTTTAAATAATCTCTCTAGTCATAATTATTGTGAGAAAATATTGCATAAATTTTTTTCGTAATTTATTTCCCAATCAGATTTAATATAATTAAAATAAATTAGTCGAAAATTAAAAATTATTAACTCAACTTTTATTTCTTCTTAATTGAAAAAAAAAAAAAATCCTCTTTTGCAAATTAAATTTCTTTCCAATTTCAAAAGAAACAATAATAGTATTTCAATTTGAATTCTTTCATAATTAGTGAATCAATAGCAAAGAAATAAAGGAAAAAATCTCACTTTTCCATTCAAGGATATATTAAAAATGCTCAAGCAAGTCTGCAAGAATTTCCCTAGATACTACTTCTCTAGAATTTTATGAAGTCTTCTTCATTCTTTCCTACAGAGGAAAAGCCTTCAGTGTTTGGTTTCATTTCTTTCACATACCTTCTACTTCTTCTTCTTCTTCTTCTTTCATTCTTTCATGCTATGCTCAGCAAACTCAACAAAACGCAAGAATCGATCCTTCTTAACATTTCCACCTCTTTTTTTTTCTATCTTTTTTTTAGTCTCTCATTCCTTGGTCCTTTGACTTCACACCAATATTAGAGACATGAGAGAGAGAGAGGACATACAGTGGCGGTGGCGGAAAATCGTTTGTGTGCAGGCCTCCTTGAAACGAATTCTACTGAATTGAAATCGAAAGCCAAATATCATATTTCAGATATGCGGAAAGTTCAATTTACTCTTTGATCTAGAGATAATAAATCAGTTTCAAAAGTCATTTTAATTGAATCCGAAGAACTAATTAAAATGTTCTGTTTATACAAATGTGTATCCATTAATTATGTGACAATGAATTTGATATTCTTCATTTGACTCTGATTGTTAATTAAACGTTGAAAAAGAAAACATCACAAACGATTTCACCTGTAAAAGTATATTAATAGTTGACAATAAATTTGCGGTCAAAGCATCTCATGGAGAATAATAAATATTCTTTTTCAAGCAGTCTCTCGAACAAAATACTGTACATTCTAAATTAATAGCCATGCTGGGGTTGTAGCCGTTGCACGACGCGGTTATATCGTTTACGAGATCGGCATTCGTTATGGCAGCAATGAAAGAAACCATTCAGTAAACCAAGCACCGCCCAACCCACGTGGACAAATTTATTCTTACTCCGAAAAATAAAACGATACTAATCTCCTCTGTATTTTTATAAACGCACTATTATTCTACTTCCGGCGTGCCATAAAAACTATTTTAGTTTTGAGAAAGAATTAACTTGGATATTGGAGTGCATTACTTCTCAAGAGAAAATAAAAGTATCATTAAAAAAATTCTGGAGCCAAAGAAAATCTCCAATAAATATCTTATGTACATCTGAATATTCTTTCATTTCTTTTCTATTGGAGAATACAAATCATTAAAAAATAATTTATTATTAAAATAGTATTAAGATGAATTGTAATTATTGATAAATTATTTAAAGATTGAAAAGAAAAAAAAATTATTTTGACGAAAGTTTGAATATAAAATATTATTACATGAACATAAGAAGATAAATTTGTCTACATTCTCAATACCCACATTTATTTTTTAGGGGAGGGGGGGGGGTACGTAAATTCCTTCCTCTTTAGGTAAATAATACAATAAAACGACTGAAATGAGAATTAATGAGTTTTATATTCATCATATACATCAACATTTCTCCATCATTTCCATAGACTGAGGGTTATAACTGCTTTTAGCGTATAAATAACATTCTTCCCCAATGTGTATACATAAGGTAGTGTCTGAATTATTGAATACACTTGAAGAAATGAAAAATTTATTGCTCAAGCACGCAGACTCTGTATAAATTGAGAAAAAATTGTTTGGATCCCCGATGAATTATTTTGTCTGTATGACAAAAAATACAGTTTATTTATTTTATCCTTGTTGAAGTCCTTGTACATGTTTGTTCGAGTATGTAATAAGCACAAAGGAAACATCTATTGGTCTATCGACCGATTCATAATACATCTGGAGACCACATTGTTCGTGATCTGACACGCCAGACCTCACTTGAGTCGACTACCCGAGTGTTTAAATGCGAAGAATCCGAGACGAATGACACGACAATGCATCAGTGAATACGAACTAACTAACGACCATGTAGTAGCCCAAAAAGCCTTCTCGTATTGCCGCTTTGTGTCTCGCGTTGCAGCGTCAACCGACACACGAACCTGCACCACCGCGTGTAGTAATCCCAACCACTCGAGGGTGCATCCACGTCGCTGATTTATTACCTTTGCTGCTAAAGTTACTGATTTATCACCACCTAACTCGCATTAATGTCATTAACAATTGAAAAAATAAAATACCAAAATCATCATATTTTTCATTTTTATCTTCATTATCACCATGATGAATCATTTCATTAATATTGACTCTACCATTATAGTACTTTTAAAATAATGGAACCCACCATTTTGACTCATCAGTGATGAATTTTTCCTTCTTAAAACAAACTCTTATCTACAATCTCATGTCACTTTAAAGATAAATTTTAAACACAAACGAGGAAATGAATTGTTCAGAATATTTATCACTCTATTACCTCACATTTAGAAAGTTTTTATATGTTATTACAACTCATTAGAAATAATTTAACAAATTTTTTAATAACTCATGTGCAGTGAATTCTGATTAATTAGATAATTTCTCTCTTGTCTAATAAATAATATCTGACAAGTGTTTACGGTATTTTACAACTATTATTTGAAAAACTTTCAATTTAACTGTCATTCATAGTGAGAAGTTACATGGGTCAATAATTGAAATTTCGACACAAAAGAATTAGTTCTATTTAATTCAAGTATTTCTTTCTTTTATCAGTATACCATTCTCATTGAAATGATTTCGAAATTTCTTGAGTAGAATTAATTTTAGTAAACATGAGAAACGATAATTCAATGCTGCCAATTAGTTTACATTAGAATTTCCAAAATTAGCATAACAGCAAAAGGAAGATATTAATATTTAAATATATCTTTTTTCTGGCGATGTCTCATGGTTATTGTCGTGAGCTATAACTCAAGAACGTTGACTTATTGCCTGAATTTAGGAGTTATTTTTTTTTCATTTAAGCACATGGAATCATGAGCGTGTTTAAAATGTAAAATAGTTGATCTAATCATTGAATCTTTATTGAAATTATAATTAGACAGTGGGAATTCTGGGTTTCATGGCTAGTAGATATTATACGAGACGTTCAGATGCGTATCTAAATGCCTATATTGCCATGAATTCAGCCACGCCTTTTATGAGCTTCTGGATAAATACACGAAGACGATAATACGACCACCCGATGTGTCACTGGCACCTCTGGTGAGACTCAGAAGGCAGAAAATTATCTAACATCTGTACACTTAGGCTTGATGATCAATGTCCTTTGGAGATAAAATGATAAAAGTACCTCACTATGGTCATGGCATAACTGAACTGTTCTCTTAAACTTATTTCAGTGAAATACTTTATCACAGCTAGAGGAAAAGTTCAAACGATGTTAAAGAGTTTCTTTGAAAATTCAAGTTGATGAAGAACTATTGCATCTGACTCCATCATGCTCAAGCTAATTGCAGTACGCATGAATGTATATATAGTGGAGGTTGAGTGGAGGTAAGATAAAGTGCAAGCGTCCACAGTGCTATTTTCTCTCAAACATTTCTTTTTTTTTATCCCTTCTATTCCTCATTTCCTTCTCTTCCGTTCTCCCTTTATCCTAGTACGATTAAAACGACTCAGACACATTTCCCTTAGTTCCTCTTTCTTACTCAACGGCAACTCCCTTATTCATCCAAAGAGAAACGACCTGCGCGTTTTTCCATACCTCCTTCTTTTCAGTTTGTCTTTTCATTTCTTCACGACTTGTGGATTTTTTTCTTCAGGGTCAGTCAACCTCTCCAAGTACAATGGTAACTTCAAGTAGTTAGTCATCACAAAAGAACTATCAAATCCAACAGAAAAACCTCTCTACAAATTCACTTGATTCATTCTTTCCTATGGATTCCAAATCATTAGCATCAGTGCATGATGAGCAGTCAGCATCAATAGAATACCTGCTCGAATATTCAAATATTATTATTTATTTGAAACAAAAAGACTTCTTTTTTTGTTCCAGTCGGAAAATGAGTAATTTTTTTAAAATTTCTTTCTCTACAATTTTCTCAGGCTTTTCATGATTCATTTTCTCCTTGAATACTTCAATTTGTTCCTCTAGAGAATAGTTCATTGTATTTTTAAAATCTATGCATATTAGATTAGTGTTGAATCTGAATTTATTTAACATAATAATATTATGCAAAGAAATGCCAATATTGTTTTTATTCAATCATCATCAACTGAACAATGTTGGATCTCAAGTTGTTTTATCATTCAATTAGTTGAAAAATTCATTAGATAATATTTTTTGAATTAATATCATTAATTAGTATTTATTTTTGTCGAAAACTATTTGACTGTTTAAACATCTGCAATTATTCCTCTGTCAATATTTGTCAGTCTTAATAGTAAACACATTTAAAACTATTGTTTCAACAACGACTGTTCTTCTGTAGAAAAAAAACAGTGAAAATTTCGCTGTCTCAGTTTCCGAAAGGTCGTTGGCATTTCCGGAAGTTTTATTTGCCCTATATCTGCAATAGATCTACACCGAGACTGCTCCTATCGTAGTTAAGGTGGGTCTGTTTGGGTGCAGCAAGCGAGGGTCGAATGACTGGTACAATTACGTTGAAATAGTGCTTCCGGTAGCAGAGTCAAGCCATATAATCTCTTACTTAGTACAAATGTAGACCATTCAAAGTAATTTTACTCAATAACATCAACGTTGTGACGTTTCTTATCGTTAAACGTCCTTTATAGAGTTGGAAAATTTACGTCTTTTTTGACAATCAAGTGCCGTGACGAATTCTCGTGAAGTAGATATAAATGGGGATCGAATAGATTTAGAGAAAAACATACATCGAAGGGAAACGGCAGGTGGGATCGACTGATGGAGAATCTCACCAGCGAATCTTTAGCTTTTTTCTTCCTTCGTTCATCATTCTTTTATATATCCTTACCTCGGGGTTCACTCTCAACACCACTATCTGCATCAATGCGAACTATATACACTCGTCGTTCATTCGCCTCTTGTTGTTTGCAGAGGACTGGACCACCCGTAGAGACGTTTGGCATCGTGAAACGAGCGTGAAAGCTTCTTGTTAGGAAATACGAGACTAGCGAAACACTGTCGGCTCCTTTTTTTCCCTCCTTTCATCTATCTATTTTCCTTTGTTTTCATTCTTAACCTTAGTTATTTCTTCCCCTTAGATGCTCAGGTTTCAATAGAAATTCCTCGGAGCATTTTCAAAATGAAAATCAAGTCTATTTTTCAGTGAATACCATCAACTCATTGCATTTCGTGTATATAAATATATATACGTAACGATAGTATCGGTTTTCACTTTTCAAAAGTTCCAAGCTCCACGTCGAAATGAGGAGACGTTCGTCAGAAATAAATGAGCAAAGAGGAGGAACAAAAAAATTCATCGAGCGCTAACTATTAGCAATTATTGCGATTCCAGTGGAAATTGCCGACGTCGTGCTTGCCGAATAACAAAGACTCAAATGTCTATCCTTTTCTCTAGCTCAGCATCAGACACCCGATGGCTCGCTGCTATACCAACCACTGTGGAAATATATATTCCGACACCAACGAGCCGCACAGAAGAGCTCTCGGGAAATGAAATTCAATCTTCTTGTCTTTCGACTCACGGATTGATCGAATCTAAAGTTTGGGAAAACGTGATGGTGCCGGGGAAAATTATATTACGAAAATTTTTCAATCGCTGACGAGACAATCATCGCATCTATTCAACATTCGTATACTTATCCATTACAAAGTAAAACTATTGGATATTTACTCCCCCAAATATTGTCTTTAAACCATTTCTTTTCCTCTTTACTAAAATTAATCATTTTCGATTAATAAATAATCATCTTAGTCTAAATACTTTGAAGTCCTGATTTTTCAGTATTTAAAATTACCTGATTATTATGTATAAAAAATAATTTTATTAATAAATTCTTCCATGTATGCATAAAGGATATAACGCGTCATTTTTAACACACTTAAATGTGTGAAAACAATATGTGTTTAAAAATCGAGATTTGCAGTGCAGGGGCTTTTTTTTTTATACTAATTTTTAACATGACGGTTTTTAAGAAATAGATGGCTTTAAGTACCTGATATTTCTTAAAAAATATAAGAAAAATAATGTTGAAGGTTGAAAAAGGATTATAATTGGAAGAAAAAATTTAAAGTAATGAAACAGACTTAAAAAGTGACAAAAATGATCTAAAAGAACTCAAATAAGTACCGATATTTCAAAAATTCTCTGACTTATTTATAATTAAATAAACTTTTTTATTGAAAAAAAAAAAATATTGACGGATTTCCAATAATAGAATAGAATGAAAATAAATGAATTTTTTTTCAGAGCAATTATGTTATTGACGAATTCCAGGGGCATTTAAATAATTCGTTGACAATTAACGAACAAGAATGAGAGGTTGAGATTGGAATAAGTGACAATTTAATCATTTTGACGATAAACTGGATAATGGTCGACGTTTTACAAATCAAATTATCTAGAGAAGTGAACAGGCAGGGAGTTTAACTACTTGAAAAAAAGAAAGCAAAATGACTGGTACGCGAGGAAAAGAAAGGTAGAGAGAGGGAGATGAAAAAGAGAATGTGAATAAAAAAGAGAAGAGTGGATTTGCGATAAATATAGAAGCTAGAAGCTTATATCGCGTAGCATGAGGGAGTTTCTGTCCTAAAATATAATCCACACCGGCTGCGAGACTCTCAAGTCGTCCTCCTCGATTTCCCTCGCGGGCTTCCGCCTGAGACGCATTCGCAACCGTCGCAATCGATAGACAAGTTTTCCGTCGTTCTACTCTCGACATAAAGACGAAGAAAGAGAAGCAAGTTGACGCGCAAGCTAGACCGAAGGGTCGAAAAGTCCTCGAGAAAACTAGACATATATAATGCATCAGACAATCGTGAACGTCAGCCAAATTATATTTACTTCTTTCACTCTAAGGTATCGAACGTTTCTGCTTCCCCGTCTTCTTCTCTTCCTTCAACCACTCACGAGAATAAAAATACTTTTACTAGAGCAAGAGAAGCTTCTTCCGGTTGATGTTGTCTGTGATTGCGGTTAGAAACGATCGACTTCCTCAAGGGAATTCAAGGCGTCCCTTGCTCTCATGTCTTTTAGCAGCACCAGAATCCTAATCGAAAAGTATTTAACTAGACCCCACTCGCAGTTGTTCAATAACAAATACCAAATAAATGCTTCTCTACCTCTGATGATGATGATGATGATAGTAGTAATAAATAAAATACAAGGATAAATGTTGGAAGAATTCAGTAATCCAGTCGACCGTAAAGTATATTTCCGTCGAAGCAGTGAAACGTGAAACAGCAAACGACATCTCTCATCTATATTTCCACTGCGAATATAACGTGAGGATTTTTTTGCTTGCTCTTCCGTATAAGACATCCTTCTCCTTTTACTCGAAAGATTATTTTTTCCGTCACCAACATCTTTCCTATCCACAAAGTATGCTTTATACTTATTATAATGACAGAGATACTCTAAGTCTTCAGATGAATGCACACGACCCCTCGTTTGCGCTCTAAAGCCGCTGAATCCTTCGTACATACAAGACATTTTTTTAACGAATGTAGTACACATATACGCATCAAGTATATTTGTTGTATACCGTGTGCTATATTTTACTGATATGTATATACAAAAAGTGAACACACTATCTTGCTTACGATTTTTCTTCGTTAGTGAACCTCATCTGAAACGCCAAGACCAACTAAATTGAGTTCCTTCAGGGACTGTGAATCTTTCCTAGGAAAGTTATATTCCATCCAAGAATATCAAAGGATACCGTCTGTTGACGTCACGTTTTACTTTTTTCTTTATTTTCTACCCTTCGCACTTCCATCTCTCCCTCTTTCATTGCCTCGATTCATCCTTAATTCTCTGGTTCTAGCAAAAAAAAATACTTCCTCCCTTGGGATATATTTTTTAATTAATTCCAGCCGTACGGGAAAAGACTTCCAGATAGACTCTTTCATTTTTACCAGTGAAAATCTTTTTAAAAGTCAATGCCTTTATATTTTCCATACTGAAGTTGATGATTCTTTTGATGCTGTATTTTTATTAACTATTAATCCAGAAGTCTTGCATTTTTAAATGTTCATTTACTACAACGTCTATTTTATATCATCAAAAAATTATCAAAGATTTGAGAAAAAAAAAATCATGTGTCTTTCTTCTAAAAAGCTCCAACATGTTATTTCTAGAAGAAAGGTTCATTTATTATTTAAACACTTGAAGCAAAATTTCCACTTATGGGTTGTCGTTTTATTTCCCCTTAAGGGCTAATAGACAGCCGGTTATTTTATGATATTTCAATCCTGATTTCTAAATAATAAATAAAAAAAAATTTTTTTTATCAATAATAAATCAATTCCAGCTATCCAAGACAAAAAGTTTGAAACTTTTGTTTATAAAAAATAATATCATTTCAGAAGCTCTGATAGATAACCTATCATTCATTGTCTGGAGTTGATAAATAAAACAATAGATTATCTAGTAGTTCCACTCCAGACTTTATTACCAAAAAATCAATCAATCTTTTGTGATATGAATAATAAGTAACTGTATCTTATGGATTATACTTAAAATATCAACTTGATTGATTTAAAACAATTACTTTTTATTATTTACATAGCAAGATGGAGACTTTAACCCACATCTTGTCATTCATTTCTCTTCAAACTGAATCCAGTCAATCAATATTCTACGAATTCTAGAATAAATCACTGGGATTTTGACAGAAACCATGTCAAGCTTAATTTAATAAATAAAATTTAAACAAAAAAAAGAGAATTTTATTTATTCTTTGCTATCAGTTGAATAAAAAATGAATAAAAATATATAGCAGTTTTAAATCTTATTTTTTCCTGTGCAATTTTATGATTCATACTTTATCATACTGTAACTAAGATAAGGTGAATGATTTTTCTCAAATTACCTCTTCATTTCATTCCGAGTTAATACATGTTGGACGATAAAAAAATGATAAGATGTTTTGATACTTAGCTCACCAATGAGGCAGAGTAATTTTCTAGTGTGTTGAGAACTGGCAGAGAAAAAACGACGTCGACAGTTAGATCATCCTCATCACGTCGGTATCTCACTCGTTTCTCTATTTCATCCCTCTCATTGGAGCTATCGAGTCAGCTTTCGAGGTCTTTGTCATTTTTGCATTGTCGTCACGCACACAATCTTATTACTGGCACACGTGGTGTAATATTCTCCCCTTCTAGACAAGTGACAACGACATCAGAAGTAGAAGTAGTAGTTTCTTTGCTTCCTTGGTACTTTTGCGACACTTTCAGTTCCTCCCCACGTTGTTAGGATGCGACAACAGTATCCGGGGCTAGAAGATGATCGAATACCGTCAAACTTTGTGGATCCAAGAGATGATACATTTCCCACATATACTTTATGTTCCGAACTTCGTGACGGCTGCTCCAACATACCACCAACTGAGGGTCGAGAAGAACAAGATGTGGATAAGATGCCCAGGTTTCATTTCACCTTTTTAACAATATCACACCTCTTATATTCTATATTTTATTCCTCACTTTTTCAACAACCTTCTTACTCATCCTCTCCTTCTCTATTATTACATCTACCCTATCAAATCTCTCTGATTTTCAACCTCCATTTTTTACGTATCATGAACTTTGAAAGATTCTTCATGCTGTCTCGTAAAGTTTTCTCCTTTTTTTTTTTTTTTGATCACGCTTTAAACGATATTTTCTTTGTAGTCTCAAGCAGGGATATCCTTCATCACGTGTTTCCTTGGAGTTTTACCTAGTCAGAATAATAATTTCCTACATAGCAGTTTCTTATACGATAGTCCGAGTGCTACAAGACACACATGTACGTGATGCGACTTGCAAAGCTGCTTTGACTGTCATGCCCTTTTCTTTACAAGCTCCCTTTGTATGTTTTTTTTTTCTTTATTTTGATTGTAAAACACACGTCACATTCAGTTTTTGGACAGTTTAAGAACGTGCAGCTTTTTTTTTTTTGGTAGAAAAAATTTCCCTGTCATGGATATATTAGTCTTTTCATGACTGGCGCTCGATAAACTTCTTCTCAAGAAGACTTGGAATGAAGTAAACTCGCCAACAAATGGAATTTCTCAACTTTTAAGTCTTGGAATGAGTGCAAAATCGTCCAGACAGTTATGTCCTACGGCTGTTCGACGTTGGATAAACAGTAGATGTTTATTTAAGCATTTTTTTCTCCTTTCACAAAAGAGATGGTATTTAAATGAAAGTTTGCTCCGAATAATGTTAGGAAATTTAAAGACGTATGAAAAATATCTCTTGTATTACGAATGTACAAAATATCTATATACATAATCGATATCTTGTATGAAGGATACCGTGTTCAATTTGATCGATATAACGTGCTGAATTTTTCTCTCTTGAATAAGCTACCGCGCCATTGCATTATTCAATTCCGATCATCTGCAATAAAGAACTCGAATAAGAGAAAAATTCCGTTCCCACGTAGCTACGTATTTTCTGCACGAACCGTACACGATTACATATACTGTTATTAGTGTGATCTGTATACGTTTCTTTTCACGCATCTTTCATTTATTTTTCGTCTTTCCTGCATGTCTTGTAAACAAAAAAAAAATCAACAAGAATTTCATCCTTTTATTTATACATTCTTTGTCTTTCTATTTATTTTTTAATTTTTACCTGACTCCAAACCCTTTTTTAATTTATTTTCTATGTAAAACAATCAATTGAAGCTGAAAAAAAACTTTTAAAAAAGTTTGTTGTAAATAAAATATTTCATTTTTACCAATTGTCTTCACTTACTCAATAAAAAACAATTTTACTATTTTTTTTTTTCAATTTAAATGAATGTTTCATATTCAAGAATAGTCGGAATATTTGCAATTTTTAATAAAAAAATATCATGCAATTGTAATGAATATTAATATTCAGTAAAATTATTTTTTATACATTCAATAAACAATTTTAAATATTTATTAAAAAAAATAAATAAAATAAAACATAAACTTTTGCTAGATAGTTTTGAATTTAATTTACTAATTGTTTACTTTATAGAAGAATGATGCTTCAGCAAATGATAGTAGTAATTTGAATAATCATAATTTCAATGTTATTATTATTTTGATAGAGATTTAGTGAAACTGAGAAATTTAATAGCAAATATTGATATATACATATATACCAATAACTGACAAACATTTATTATTAGTAACTATATTCATGTATCGAACATATAACATTTCTACTCAATATAACTTTAATCCATACGTTATGAAAAGAGTTCACGATGAGTTTTAACTTTAAATGCTATATAAAATATTCTTCCAATACTGCTATTACATTGATATTGCGTTGATATTGTATCAGTTCTCGAGTATCAATTTTTTATAATACAATAATCAACTTATAAATTACAAAATTTCGAATAATTGTTTCAAACCAAAATTCATAAAATCCTAACAATTCAGATTCTCATTCCATATCCACTGATTTTAGTATTTTATCATCAAGTATGTAAATACAACAGAGCACTTCTTTTATTTAGCTGCATAAAATAAATTTGTAAAACATTTTCCGTGATTTACTAGGGGGGAGAGAGAGAAAAAAGAGTGATATTCTTGAAAAATGCAAAAGTTAGCATTAGTTGTCCAAATATTTAACAAACAAAATTATAAATTACAGGTAGTGGAGTTTCATGTCCAATTCTCTTAGCATATTTTAGTTATGTTATTTGTAGAATTTTTGAGGTAGAGTTATATATATTCACTTGTTGGTTAGTTGCGGTTTACGTTGCTGCGTAAATATGCTCTCGTTGGACACGTTGGCGGTAGCTTTTCAGGAGGTAAGGATTTACGGTGGATTGTATTACTTGAGCAAAGGGAAATAGAAAAGAGGATAGTGTGGAATGAAAGAAGAGGAAAGAGAGATGTTACTGCAGTCCCAGCTGCAAAGTGTCACATTTTACAATACTTCCGTCGCGGGTGCATTACAACTGACGATGCAGGTTTCTTAGGAGAGACCTACTTAGCTGGTGTTGCATCTTGAGTGTGCTTTAATTTTTTTCCACAGAAGTGAAGCTCATCGACCGCATTTCTGAGCTGCTGCTCCAATGTGTTTCTTAGCCTCAGGCGTTTTAAATCATTGTAATTAATATCGACATCGAAGTTAGTTGAGTATCGAGTATCAAACCGATAATGCAATTACGTTGCATCAACGACATAATGGCTTAGTAAATGCTCCGAGTTAAATTCAAGTCAAGTCGAACGTGACTACACGAGACATTAACTATATATTGAACGATTAAACTCATAATTTTAATATTATCGTCTTGCTGTCGCCTGTTGTACAATCTCCTCTTTCACTCGAGTCATAATGAATATTAAATGACAAAATTAATCGTCAAGAGGTGTTGAATGATGTCATTAGATATGGAGAAAAGGTTCGTAATATGAAAGAAAGATGAGAGAAATTTATAGTTTGTAATGCGAAAAAAGTATGCTATATAACGAAAAAGATGTCTGATCTTTTCTTAAATGTAGAGAAACTAGACATGGCTTGGTTCGTAATTTTTCATTCTCAAGTCTTCTACAAGATTCGATTTCAGCTCTTTTGACATCTACGCTCTCGAGTTACTTTTCTTTTGCCTTTGTGCCTCCTCTTCCGTTTCTTTTTCTTGAGGAAGAAGAATTGCAGCTGCTAACTTGAGGATATCAAATATTTTCTTAAAATCTTTCCTTTTAGTAATTGATACTTGATGAAAGATTGATGCTAATTATCCTCACTAATTTCATCCGAGTATTTCTTTTTTTTTTTTTTTTTCAGTTGTCCCACATGTGATTAAGTGTATTGCAAAAACTAAACAGTAATGAAATAATTGAATAGAATATTTTTTTTTTTAGAATTTGATAAAATCGTTAATTCGGTTTTTCTCATCACCTTTTTGCCTCTGTTCTTCTTTCCCTCTAACAAATTCTTTCATTTTTTATTTTTGCAATTGTTTTATTTCCCATTTAGGTATCCAGTGATTTTTGTATTTGCTCTTGTGTATATAACGCTTTCAGCTAACAACGAATAACGTAATACAATGGCTATCCATACCAATGCATTGCAAACTCTGCACGTCGTAATTGGATCACACGCAAGAATATATCGGCAAAGCACCCCGAGTGGTCCAATCTTCCACTCAGACGACACTCTCGACGCAATATGTGAATATGTACTACTAGTGTACAGAAACCAGTTTGACAATTACCATTTTGGCTTTCAATATCGACACTAGTCAATTTAGTAGACACCAGAGACATTACATCTTTTTTCATTCACGCAAATACTTTTTGACGTCTCTGTACTGAAAATCAATTACTTTTCCTTTCATTCCAATAAAATAATAGTGATAAAACTGCATAATTGAAATTGAATAATTGTCTATCTATTTATTTTTATTTCATTGTTAAAATTAATTCCCAAGTGCTAATTTTATTTACAGTTGATTTTAAAATAAATAACACATGATTATATATATTGTTTTCTTTGATTATAATGTTTGATAAAATTAAATTCTAAAAAGTGGTGATTGCGAGGCAATAAAATTTCGATTTTACAGAATAACCCTTTCAACCCTAAGTGACTTTATCAATTCATATCTTCAATTATCTAAAAGGGTTTTCTACCCCAACGCTTTGCAATTCTTGCTCTACACAAATTAACTCTCACTTTCTATTGAAAAACATTTTTTCTCGTCTTTGTTTTCAATTGTTATTACCTAGGAATATGTAATTGAATTTAATTTTTAATTACTCAAGTACATAAATATTTTTCTTTAATCAAAGAAATGGTTTTTAAAAATATTTTTTAAACCAACAAATGACTTTAAATTTTCTTCCCATGACAATTAACACAGCTCAGTAATTTCATCACAAATTCAATAGTGAACTTTTTCCAATTATTGAGTGTCATTATATTCTGCAGTTGAATCCTCGACATATTTTGTAGTGCTTACGACTCATTGTAAACGTATCTCCAGAATTATTACTCGACTCGACGCGAACCAATTCTGTTCGTATTACGTGGGTACACGATGCTCGGCGTACGTGACTTACAAAACCCGCAAAACCCAAAGCAGACGAGGCGAAGACGCATCTGTTCTACCGCGATGCTCTTCTTGGAGATCGTGACCCGAAATGCGGATTCGCTTAGTGCCGTATAAAACAAGGCTTTAGTTCTCAAACACATCTAGAGAGCTGAGCACACACAACGACACCAAGTACTTGGTGCCAACCTAATTCATCATATCGATTAGAAAATATAACCCAATTTTGAGTAAACGACTTAGTTGTACAAATGGATTAAGTCGTATTACGACTAGGGGGAGTAGCAACGAATCATCCTGACTTATTGGGTTCCATGAACCAAGAGAATGAATAAGTGAGACAGCTGAAGTTATTGCTAGGCTCACACGACCATCTTTCCTTACGAACCCTCTCCGTCCGTTAAGTGCAATCAAGGACCTCGCAGGGTGGTGTTCACGCGACCACCACTGCTTCACAATTATTTAACACAACAAACCATGTGCTCCACTCGTTGTACGCTCGACTGAGTATTAATGGGATTCGTGTTTTACATTGACTCGATCGACGCGCCTATCACTATAAAACCTACTACCTACCTCCCTTCTATATACATTCTATGTATTGTGACTTTATACCTATATGTTTTACTCGTTGTTATTTCTTTCATGCATATTTTTATCAACGTTCCACGCACCACAGGTTAAAACACATATAGCCATCATGAATTATTTATCATGCATTTCATTCCCTGCAATGTGCAAGCGACGATAATTTTTGACATATGTCTCGAGCATTCTTTCTTTCTATTTCCTTGAGACCTCATGAAATATCGATCCTACTCACGAAACCCAAACTCTTTGAATTTTACCTACATTCGAATTATTACTTCCTACCATTCGTGATATTGTGCTATAATGTGTCTTTAGCCACCTCCAACTACATCCCTACATGGAGAGAATAGTCTATAAAAATTGTTGTGAAAGTCTCATTCATTTTAATATATATTTTGTAACCATTGTTTAATGTGCTGAGAATCTAAATTATTATTCTGTTATTTTATTACAAAAAAAAAAAAATCATCATGAATAAATTAGTGTCTTTATTTAAATCGACTAAATATTTTTTTTTTTTTTGGTTTAAATTATAATTGAAATGCTCTTCTCTATTAAATAAATTTTATTGTGAATTTTTTTTTTTCACAAAAGATTGCACTTTATGACCCGAAGAATAATTTTGGATCTTTCTCACGATCGTTCTGGTAAATTAATTCTCACCATGATATCTATCTTTCTCAGTTAACGATAGTACATTTAGAAAAATGTAATTATTTGTCGCACCGCTTCATTTCTCTGTAATCCAATGACCTTTGTCTTTTATGGTCTATAACCATTCGGACTTCTGCCAGAAGTCACATTAACGATCTCAATTTTTTGCGACTTGACAAAATCCAAAAAATATTAGCCACTAATTACTTCATTTATCCAACAAATAAATTACTCTAGATAATAAAATTGATCAAAACATTTTTCCCTCTTTCATGCTGATTAACTATTGACCAAAAAAATTTATCCAGTGAAATAATATGAATAAAACATAACGACAGTTTAAATTTTTAACCAAATACCTACATTTCCTTTCTCCCAAAAAATATATTTTCACTCGGTAACTCGAAAATATTTTGTATTTTATTTAGAAAAAAATTTACTTTGTGTTATCTTCATCTTTTTTCCTGTCAAAAAAAGGTTTCGAGTGTAACTATTTAGAGATAGAAAATATCCAGTTGCGGAGAAGACCATATGGGTCTTGTTATTATGGTTTGCACGCGGGAAAATTCAATATTGACCTTAGGTATTGGCAGGAGCTATATAACGGTCTCTTCGTTCCATCATATTCCTATCTTTTATCGTTCTCTTCCATATTTTTTGGCCACAAACTTAGCCACAGCCGTGAATCGTGGTCGTTTCTATTCTCATAATAGAATTTCATCTCATTGATATATAAAAGCAGAACTCAAGCACACACATGTATAGATTGTGGTCAAACTAATTCCATTCATACAGGAGTTTATCCGATTATCGAATAATTATATTTACTTGCCTGAACTCTATTAAATATCCACGCCTCTAGTTTTTTTTTTCTCATTGACGTGAAGCTATGAATGCACACATTACGTTCTCGGATCATAAATATCGATGATGACGAAGATAAAAATGTTGACACGGGTCGACGTGCTCTTCAGGTCGTTGCGCATGGGTAGGACAATTCTTTTTTTTTTCGCCCTACGATTCTCTCTCACTCCCTCACCTTTACTTTTGAAAGATTTATACAAGAGACTGAAGAACATTTTTCCTTTTCTTGATCTTGTCTCTTCCATGCCGTTGGACAAAAGCTACACACCTCACCTACCACCGCATGATATTTCATTTTATTCTTATTAAGCCCACGACATTTTTTTACTACACGTTTGTACTCGGTTATATACTCAGTACACGACTACTTATTCAGTGCAGAACGGCCCATATATTTACCCTTTAATAAAAATATAATTATAAGTTACATTAAGTTACTAGATTTAAACAAGAATAAAAAAGTTGAAAAGTTATTTATGTTCACTGTGAAGAAGTTTTTGATTTATAATCATATCTATTTTAGACATTTATATATTGTAAAAAGCTTTTTTTATTATTTTAAATAAAGCTGATTTCTATCAATTATTGTTATTTCGACAAATCTTTTCCACAATCTGCTAAAAAAGAACATAAAAGCTACTGCAATAATAATTAATTCAGCTTGTTCACAATCTCATTACTTTATCATAAAAACCTTAACAAATGCACAATAGTATTGAGAAAAATGCAAAATCCATTCTGTAATGTAAAATATACACTTGGAGATAAATTATTAAAAAAAAACCTCTTTTTTTTTCGTTTTCAATGAACCCTTTGTAGATTATTTTGTGAAAAAAAATCAGGTCAAAAAAGAATTTTTAAACAAATTTTATAATGAAAATAAACTAGCACAATACTTTTATGAATATTAATAATAAAATAATAATTAGTACAGGTAAAATTTCAAAAACTTAAATAATATTTCAACAGACATTAAATTAATTATTATAACCCAATGCTAACCATTTATTTCCCAACCTTCCATACAATAATTATTTAAATTGCGTGATGCTACATTAAACTTTAATAATCCAAGATCGATAAAAGAGTCATATTAAACCATGTTATACAATTGTTACTAACAATTATATCCTTTGGAATAACTCCTATATTATGTCATCGTTATATACGCTTCAAATCCTGATGAATATAACAACCGAAAAATAAATACAAACAGGTATATTGTACACAATAAACTGGTAATAATATATTTGTTTTCTTTCCAATTGTTCCAGATTACCACCCCCGCAACAGCAGGTGACCGTCGGTTCGTTAGGTAGCGGAGTGGGTACTGGGAATGGTGGAGCAGCTCCGGGTGGCCAGGGTCAACCGCTGGTTATGCCTAGCTTCCCGCTCCGTTCCGCTGTTGGACCCCATTACTCTCCGTACTCGCCTTCACGTTTCCACATTGACAAACGATGCCAACATCGATGTTCATGGAAGTGCTTCTCTGTCACCTTGATATTCCTTACTGTCGCTCTCACAGCGATACTTGCTTATTTTGCTGGTAAGTATTATTCCATGTACCACCATCTTGATGCAATGGTACAGCTAGAGAGAATTTGTAACAGAAATAAAGCAAATGGGAAGCAGAAATAAATGACTATTTGAGTTTCGTGGACTTGGCGAGTTTGATATTGTTGGACGCATGCGTTTCTTCGTTCTCTTGACGACATTGTTAAGACATTGCAAATGGAGGTCACGTCCGTTCTCACGAACAGCCAGGGTGGGCAATGGTGTATGCATAACTTGTGTGTTGTCAGTGGAGCGTTCCTGTGAACGCCCTGACTTTGCTCTCAATAAGCCAATAGACCGTTAACGATTTGCTCTAATGATGTCGCCCAACCTTACTGTCTTAATAGACGAGTCAACGGCCCTTTCTAGATTGCTTCCCAAGTCTTACTCACTATTGATTCATTCAAGTCGAAAAGTCGCCACCAACTTCCCACCGAGAAGGAGGAATATTTAGCAGACTCGATACATAATAAATGCTCTATTCACATGGGACAGATTCACGTTGGCTTAAGAAGTGCTTACTCAGGGTGAAGAAACCCTGCCAACAACTAAATAAATTCCAATCCCTTGAGATTAGTGGAATTGATCAGCCATAGTTCCCAATTCTCTCGACTAATCATTATTTTCTCGACTATTCTGATTAACCGTTGAGAATTTCCCTTATGGTCAGTGATCACGTTTTTCTTCCGGGTACCATATTCTAGTTTGGACAATGATTCTGTCGACAGATGTGATTGAAAATTTCATTTTGATTCATTACACAGCATTTTTAACTCCGGAATTCGGTTATTAAATACCTCGGAGAGAAAAAGTTTTACTTTTTGGAGATGGGTTCATTAAATAAACAACCTTTGGAGATGTATTTATCGAATTGTTTTTTGTTTTGTTTCGAGCTGATCATCTTTCGAAGACAAATTAGTTTTTAATAGTACAAGGGATCGTAGATAACGGAACAAAAAATAGAATACTAGGGTTTAATCTTGTCAAAAAAATCAAATATGTTTATTTCTGTATCATTAATCAATAAAATATCAAAATTGATTAATCATAAATTATAATTCTTTGTTTTTCTAAGATTCATGATAGATAAAATTCTTATCATTTCTTTTTTAATTATAATTCTTGAATAATCTTAGCAGTTGAATATTAAAAATGTAAACTATTGGAGACAAATTAAAGTTAATTATGTAATGTTGTTATATTATTATTTATTCATCAGACTTATTAATCAATATTAATGAAGGTTCATTGAGCAAAAAAAATTGAACTTACTTGAGAGCATATATACTTTTTTATCCCCAATAAAATGATTAATATGCTCAGAAGTGATAAATTGTGACATTGATTGAGGGATAATCTTTTTTATTTAAAGTGGGAATTAGTAGCTACCAACGTGACTCGAAGATCAAATAGCTTAGATGGAAAAAATTAATTAATAATGCTAGCGAATTAAAAAAAATTACTACATGTTTTCTCTCATGAAAATAGAGAGGAAAAATAATTAAGTAAATGAAATTTTCCATTCAAGAATGAACTACTTGATTAGATACTATATTTGAGATACTGTTGAAAAATAATTATAAATCAAATTTATTCCTAACTAAAATTTATTAATTATCCTGAATGTGTAAAGCACATTAACTTTAACTCGACTATTTTCAAAATAAGTTTGACAAATGAATTTAATGTTAATAAGACCATCAAGTTTATGACTCTTGCACCTTGCACGATTGTAAAAGGGTAGAAAGTCATTTGTAAAAATTCCAGCAATTTATAAAAAATCTTATGAATTTTAATTAACCTAATGAGAGCAGAGTGAAATTCTAGTTTATGCTTTCGAGAAGTTGAACACACAAGAGAGACAGAGACGTGAAAATGTTGGAATTTTGAAAAAGATTAATAGACAAAGAAAATGGAATGTCTTGAGGATTTGGTTCTTCATTTCGTAGTCTGCTGGAGCAGACAGAAAAATCCTGGACGACGGTCAAGGTTTTCAGACACAAGGGAAGATGATTTATCTTGAAGAAAGTAGATAGAAATAAATGGAATTCAAGGAGCATATATATATATAAAATAAAGATAAAAAGCAATAGCACATTCTCACATGAATAGACGAGTATTCACGTGTCCTGTCTCATATTCTTCGCGTAGAAGAGATTGCAAATTCAAAATGTCCAGAAGTATAGCTCCCTGCAGTAGCTGTTATTCCTGCATTCCGGTAAATCGAGTTGGGAATCCAATCTGCCTGCTTGTCGTTGCATCTATCGAACCTCCCTTTTTCTCTCCTCGTATTGCTCTCGTGTTGCAGCCTTTCAAATCTTCTCCATTTTCACTTTCTCATCTCACGCGACGTCTCGCACGCGCGCCAACACCTCCAACATAAATGTATATATTATTTCCGAGTCTGACATTTCTATTATAATCCAATATTCTTCGCCTACACAATTTTGAAATCATCAAGATATTTTTCAATCAGAATTTATATTCAATCATTGTGTTGGGTAATTTCTTTTTCAATTAACAAGTCAATCATCCACTAAGATTCTAGTATTTGATGTAAATTGCAGAGAAACAATTTAACTTCTTTTGTAAAAATTCTTGAATATTTTTAGAACTTCAAAGTATGAACAATAAGCTCTGTTTTTTACTTAAAAAAAATAGGTCACTTCTCTTCTTTTGTAATTTAAAAAATTAAAGAACTAGAGATTATTATTTAATGTGGGTGTACAAGCTTCAGTTTAATAATAGTGATATTTATGGTACGTTAAATAGTTAAAGTAATAATTATTCTTTGCTTTGAAAATTTTTATTAAATTAAATAATGAAACTCAGTAGAAAAATAAATGTATATATAAACAGCTTTGGAATCAATTATTTCCCAACAGCAGTTGAATATTATATTCAGAGTATAAAAGAATAGACTCTTGAAACCTTTTCTCTTTTACTTCAATTGTTATTTACCAAAAAAAAATCAGCTTTCCTATTTAGTATCAACTTTTATTCTAGAAAAATATTAAATGTTAATATTCATTCATAATTAATGACTCTGTTTTAATACCATAACAACCACTTTATTAATTAAAACATTTTCTCACCTAAAAAAAGAAAAATAATCTTTTCCATATTTAATTTTAAAAATAAGAAAATTATTTCCTGCTAAATGAAAAATAAAACAAGCCTTTCTTTTTGTTTGCAAATCCTCTAATATTTTATGAATTCATCTTTAAATTTTTATATTCCTAGAGTAAAAATGCATTTGAATCTTTTTTTTTTTTTTTGAAAATAAAATAAGTTATAAATCCTTCTGATATGATATCAATGTTGTAAAATGCTAGAATTGCGAGATAGTTTCTGCTGCCAACTCGTAGCTCTTGTACGTATTACTAGGTTAGACAACTAGAGAGTTGAAGCTTAGCTAGAAGAGAAGAGTGGGATTATCCGGCGATAATCCGTTGAATATAACTCAGAAATTTGAGTTCTGGCATCGATCCTTAGACCGATATAATTGAAAAAGTTAGCAGAGCATCTTAGTCTACTGTACGCCCGTTCAACTTAGTTGGCATTCGATATCTATTTTCATCCTTCCCCCATCTATAACTTTATCCTTTCCACTGAGAGCCAACCCCTTTACCCGTTGCTTCCTGGTCAGCAGGAACCTCTTGCATTATAGCTATTCCAATTTCCTGTATTTTTATATATTTTATATTCTTAAAGTGTGAAAACTGGCGATCTGTTGAATTTGTCATCAACAGATGGAGAAGTGTTGAAGAAGTTGATGATGCTCCAGAAATCAATAGGATCGTAAAGATGAAGTAAAAGTAACTTTTTTGCAGGAATTTATTGATTAAAAAACGGAAAGAAGTTATGAGTTTGTCAGAGTAATATTTGAAAAATAAAAAAATTTAATAGAATTGTGAGAATAAAGTATTATGTAATAAATACTTTATTATATAAATGTAAAATAAAGTAATTCACAATTCTCTGCAACTCAATTTCAACGATAGTTACATAACGGAAATGACTAAGGACCCTAAGGGAATAGTCCATCATGCTTCATCTTACGTCAGTATAAAGCCAAGACACGTTAGTTTCTTGGTCTGTGGTTCACCATCCTCTCTTTACTCCTTTAAGTTGTTCAGGAATTCTCATTCGTACTTCCCAAAACTTACCTAACTTTTTCCCTTCTCCATAAAAGTTTGCTTCTTGGTAAATATAAAATATCAAAACCACTAAAGTTTTGCTTGATGTCTTGGTAAAAATTTCATATTTCTATCCTGGTAAGATAGAAAAAACTTTATCAATAATGCACTAAATCGATTATAGTCATATTAATCGTACGGAATTTCTATAAAAAAAAAACCTTTTATATTTATCTATATGACTAAGTAACTATGGTTACAGATACAGACAATGAGTCAAAATGAACTTTTTACAGATTTCGTTGTGTAAGGCCTTTGTTTTCATTTAGTCAGTTGCATAGCTGCAGAGAAAATTAAATAAAATTCAAAAGAATAGAGTAATAAAAATTATCAAAAATAAAAACCAACGAGACAAAAGTTCAATGAATGGCTTTCAAAATTCGATACAGCCGGCTCTGTTAAAAACAGTTATCTTCTACTCGTTTACTTTTCATTTTGTGCAAAATAGCATTATTTTTCGGAATGTATTGAAAAAATTTGACAATAAATGTGAAGCATGGAATTGTTCTAAACAATTCACCAGTGATGTAAACAGAAATCATAATACAAAAGTTACGTGAGTGGTTATTAATTCTAAAAAAGTTGAAAAAATTTAATTAATTTTTTATCTCCAAGCCCCCATATAGTTTTTCTTTATTTAACTCATCAGAAAATATTAGCTGAAACTCTTTTAAATTCCTTTCCATCGTTACTGCTACAGAGTGGATTTACTAAAAAGTATTAAAGTGTTCTTATGATATTTTTTTTTGTTACCAAATATTAGTGAGCAAAACGCAATTCATCTGAAGTTGAATTCATGAAGATAATAATAAGCTTTGGGTATTAATGTGTCAAGTATTTTTATTTTTTATTGACGAAATAACACCCATTGGGTCAGAGTGGCAATCAAATAGATTTTTTCGAGAGATCAGAGATTAAATGATAGGATTCTGAAGAGCGGAAGAAACTCTTTTCTCCCTCATTCACGTCACCATCCATCAGTCTAAGAACTTAACTAATCTTCACAGCCAACGTCTAATCATTTAACACTTATATCTTCCTGCCATTTGTTTCGATGCTTCAAGTCTTCTCTTTCTGTTCCCATTCCGTCGATTTCGAGTTTTAACGTAAATACCAACACTGTATCTCTTCATCTTAAATTGTCAGCCTCTTAATCCACTCAGCGACTATGAAAGAATAGAATACTCTATCATATGCCATGATTTGCAGAATTATTTATTAAATATATATTTATACTTTTAATATATTTGAATGATGCTTTTCTATAGCATATTAATTTGCCAAATTATTTCTCCGAAAAGTTATATTATGTTCAATAAAAAATGAAAATTTTAAATAGAAATTAAAAAAAAATTAATGAGCATACAAATTCCTTTTAGAAATTTATTGAAATGTTTTGTAAAATAAATAATGAATGAAATGATTTAGTGTATAGTTTATACAAAATATGTTGCATTACCAAATTTATTAAATTATTTTATTCAAAAGTTCTATATTTTTCATCATTTTTTTTTTATGTAAATTAATTCAATATTAATATTATGCACTGCCGTAAATTATTCTGTTCATTTTTCTCCATTTTTTATTCATACAAAACTGTATCAAAGCCTTAATATTTATTGAAAAAAATGAATTCACAAAGCTCACTTTAGATGATGATAAAATGTGGAAAAAAAATATATCAAAGCAAAATATATGATTGTTCGAAATATACAATATCTAAAATCTACCAAAAGCATATTTTAACCAATTTTTCATCTCCACGTCAAGACTAATTTTTAAAAATATTTTTAGACACATAAAAACAATCAATCTTCTAATCACTATTTTTTTCTTTACAGCTGTCAGCTCTATGCGGCCGATAGACAACACCAACTGCATTTTCGACCAAGACACAAAGACGGTAACCCACGAGAATGCCAACATCCACGATCCTGTATCAACTCAACTACCAACAGAAGGTTCATACATTTTAGATGATATAGAGTACGATAAAAAGCATGCTTTTGTCCAAATCTCATATAGTTGATGGTTATCTTTCAGAATCTCTACCTACGAGTACAGCAGAACACTCAAGCGCCTCGGACAGCAATGAACAGCAGAGCGACCCTCAGACGCAACAATCAGCCCAACAATGGCCAACAGTTCTGGAGCTCCAAGCATACGATGTTGCGCACTCGGCCGTCATACCGCCTTATCATTTCTGGAACTCGGAATTTCGTACCAAGCAGCCTGCCTTTATAAGGCTTAATTTAACATTACCTTGGGGAGCTAATTTTGCAGTTTACGGTCGACGAAATGTCGCTCCTAGTGTTACGCAGTATGACTTTGTTAAATTTGTTAAGGGAGGTAGAATAGATCAAAGATTGAAGCGAGAAGTCATCCCAGGAGCTGTAAGTTTCATGGAAGAATCAATTGTTCATGAGGAAGTTGGACGACCAGATTCTGATGATGATGATGACAATGATGGTGATGTGACAAATTATCATCATATTCTGATGAAACGGACGATACTTAATCCAATGCTTGTCAATGTCAGCTTACTTCAATATCTAGACACTGGACGTTGGTTCTTATCTGTTTATAATGATGAACTTCGACCTTATAAAGTGACACTAGTTGTTACTGAAGCTGAGGGAGTATCTACTACATGTCCAAATGATTGCTCTGGACGTGGATCTTGTTATCTAGGAAAATGTGACTGTATTGATGGCTACCAGGTAAGCGGACGTCTAAATGAATGATGATTCAAGTGACAGGATGATTACTCAAAATATAACAACATTTATTTTCTCCACAGGGTGCAGATTGCAGCAAGAGTGTCTGTCCGGTTCTTTGCTCATCTCATGGAGTGTACGGCGGTGGTATCTGTCATTGTGAGGAAGGCTGGAAGGGTGCCGAGTGCGACATTCCGCTTGGTGATTGCCAAGTCCCCGATTGCAATCAGCACGGACAGTGCGTGCGTGGCTCTTGTGTCTGTAATCCCGGATGGAAGGGAGAATTCTGTGAAGAGCGTGAGTAATTTTGTTACCGACTTCCGCAGGAAAAAAAATTGTTACTTTTGGTTGAATGCCGGAGGTTTTTTTTAGACTTTTTATAGACCTTTTTTGCAATTTAATTTCACGAACACTGGAAAAACGTGTTCGATTGTTTAGTAAGTTCGACAACGCACAAAGTAAATTTGATCACGTCAGTTAAAATTAGTAATTACAAATCCTAAAAAAATTATATTAACTTGCTTTACCCAATTTCAATAGCTATTCATCAAACTTTCAAATCGATAGAAATTCAGTGCACACATTAAAAGTTTGGTCACGTCATTGTTTAAAGTTGTTTATAGTACATAATTTGACCTTTTCACGTTAAAATCATCTATTTGGTATTTTGATGGATTTCCAATCATTTTCATAGTTTATAAGAGAAAATTACATATTTAAATATGTAAAATATTTTGGAACTTTTAAATAAAATAAAAAAAAAAAAAAATCTTTTCTTTTTTCAAATTACAAAGTTCAAAATTAGTTTCCAGATAGTAATTCGCACTTAATTGAATTTTCTGTATAATTAAATAAAAACGAAAGTTCCAGATAGTCCTTTGAAATTAGTTAAATGTGTTTTTAGAACAATTCCACTAAGTACATAGAAAAATGGATATATTTATTTTTATATATTTCTTCTTCATTAAAATTTTCTACCACTAAAACATTCATGTAATGAAGATAATTGATGATTATTCGAGAGACTTAGTTAAAGTTTTATGTTAAAAAGCGATTATACGGTAATATTTATCCACGATGTGATTAATCTTCTACCAATTTGAGCATACATCCTGTATACTTCCTCTCTTTCCATTTTGCCTCTTGAGTACATTCATAGAGATCCAAGATATTAGTAACATGAAGGCTAACTATGGCAACACACTAGCGTCTCAGTATAGAACAACCTATAATTAATGCTCAGGGAAGCTTTCTAGGTACGATGAATTTACATGTGGTCGAGCTTAGATTCAATGCAGACTTCCGTGGATTTCCTCGCAAAATTTCCATAAATATTCCGTACATTTTCACAGAACCCGTTATGTCACTCTACTCCCACATAATACGATGTGCCAGGTTACAATTTTACTCAAGAATAAATTCTGCTGTTCAGCGAAAGAGAAAAATATAACGAAAAACTAATTTTAATATCCATGTACTTTTGATAATAGCAAATTCCAACTACTGGAATGCTAAACAATTTTCAATGTTTCGACGCTCTAAAAATATTCCCAACACAACTTCATTTTTCATTGTTGGAGATTTGACAGAATAGAAAACGATTATTCAGGGAGTCATAATTTAAAAAGTTTATCCATTCATTCAGTCTGTTACTGTAATCAGAACTAGCACGAACGCGTTTTAAAGAAAGAATGACAACGAAAATGGGAGAAAATCTCTGATAAGAAATCAGAACTTTTGTTGCTGTCACAGACCACAATAATCAATCCTACGTGATGAACGATCTCTGATAAAAATATTTTAATAAATAGTCACTATTTTTATCTGTATTCTCTATTTTCAACCCCAAATTATTAGAATGAAAATAATCGTTGGCCTAGTTTGATTCAAAAAATTTTTAAATAAAAATTACACGCATAATAAAGTAATCAAATTATCTGTGAATTGAAAACTATTACATAATAATTTAAAATTGAATAATAGAATTGTCGATAGAGATAATTAGTAATTGTAATTGCAAATTAATATAAAGAAGAATCCATTCTAATTGTTTTTCAAGAAAAAATGACAATAAAAATACTCCCAAAAAATCGAGCTTGTGGTTATTGTGTAGGATGACCATTAATTTCATACCTGACAGATATAAATGAGGAAAATAATTATTAATTGAGTGATTATAGTAATTGATGATATTATTATTGTTATAGCTGATTGTCGAGATCCAACATGCAGTGGCCATGGTGCTTGTGTTGCTGGAAAATGTTACTGTAAAGCTGGATGGCAAGGTGAAAAATGTGATAAAGTAGATCAAAGGATTTATCAATGCCTACCAGGATGCTCTGACCATGGGTCTTATGATCTTGAGACTGGCACTTGTCTTTGTGAGGAACATTGGACTGGAGCTGATTGTTCTCAGTCAAGTTGTAGCCTTGATTGCGGCTCTCATGGCTCTTGTGAGCAAGGCGTTTGCAAGTTAGTAGACTTAACTCCTCTTGAATATTTTTAGTTGATAAATAATTTAAAAATAATTCCATCTATATATTATCGATATCGAGAATTTTTATTTAGTACGAATTTATTGCTGATACCTTTCTCATTGTTATTTCACGATTTATTATACTACTTTTTCAGATGTCATGACGGTTGGACGGGAACCAAATGTGATCAAAAGCCATGCGACCCCCGATGTGCTGAACATGGCCAGTGCAAAAACGGCACTTGTGTTTGCAGCCAAGGATGGAATGGAAGACATTGTACTCTACGTAAGTATATGTGATATTTTGAAAGAAAGTTTCTCAATGTTCAGGTAATACTGTTTGACAGTTTTAAAAAAAGTATTTCTGTTTGAAGAATCAAAAGTAGAATTAAATTACCATCTTATTATAGAATTCATGAGAATGAAATTGATAATTGCCAACAAACTGTAACTAATGTAGCAATAAAACCAATACTCTATCTTAATTACATCTTTAAAGCTTAATGAAGTTTTTTTTGTACTGAATATAAAACATAAAATTAATCCGTTTCTCTGACTGTTTTAATGTCATAATATTAGAGAGCAAAAAATTGATTAAATAATAGAATTAGTTTGTGAATAAATATTAATATAATTAGCAAAAGTGTAATGAACTCTATTTAAATTGGAATATAAATTATTTATGTTATTGATTAATTTTATTTTTAGCTGGATGTGAGAATGGCTGTAGCAGACATGGAATATGTGCTCTCCAAGATGGAGAATATCGTTGTGAATGTTCAACTGGCTGGGCAGGCAAAGATTGTAGTATAGAACTTGAAAAGGAATGTAACGATGATATTGATAATGACAATGGTGAGTTTAAAACTTCCTCATGATATATATTGTTCATAACTTTTACATTGTTTTGATGATTTTCTACATCAAGAAGATAAACTCTAACCATTTGATGAAATGTTTGTGATAAAACTCTTCTTTTCTATTTAGACGGAATGGTCGATTGTTTTGATAGCGAGTGCTGTTCTCAACCATCTTGTGTCAAACATGTTATGTGCTTGGTCAGTAGTGATCCTGTTGAAGTTCTACTACGGAAACAACCACCAAGTGTAACAGCGTCTTTCTGGTTACGAGTAAAGTTCCTTATTGAAGAAAAAAGCGTCCAGAGTTACGTGCACACTGACGAGTATGATGAAAGGTAGGATCAACTTTTTTCAGTAAGTTTCATTAGTACAAATGAGTAAATTTCAAAGAGAGAATATATTGCGTTGGGAATAAGGAAAAGAAAAAAAGATGGTTATCCGAATTTTTTTCATAAAAATTTAAGCAGAGAATAAATCGCGATTTAAATTGAAATTAAAGTGAAAAATTAAAGGAAAAAAAGAATTAACAAATTAATTTTCTAATAAAATTATCTTCGTCAATCTTGCCATTACTTGTTTTAATTGAAATAAAAATATTCGAGGCACGCGGCGAATTTAATGGGACTAATTAACTATTCAATATAATAAACAAACGTTCGAATAATTAAATATCGTTTTACATGGCTGCTTCAACTCACGATGGGAATTTTAATTAAATATTATTCAATCATGATGACATCCTTGTTATGTTTTATACATTAATAATATATCTAAAAAGTACCACTTAAATAAGATTAAATCTTATCAAGTTTAAGGTACGTTGAATTAGATCTGTTGACAGTTGAAATGGGGTTATCAAATAAACAAAGAAAATTACTACAAAAGAGTTTTCCCGTTCACGGATATTAGCCTTTACTCCGCTTTTCTTTGGCCAAAAGATACAAGAATTGAAATGCGATTGAATTAATTTAACAAAAGGGTGAAAAGAGAGAAATCTCTTTGATAATCGGAATTCTTCGCGTGCCAATATCCCTATAAGCTTCAAGGTATCTTCAATGGAAAAAAAAAAATATATCGAACAAAAATCTGTAAATTTCGAGCTGTGTCAAGGGAGCAATGCGATAAAGCAAAAGAATTAAAGTTGAAAAAATAAGATAAAAGAATTTCTTTCACTCTGTGTTTTATACAAGTGGATCCTATCGTGAGTGACGGTCAAGTAGTAACAACGACGTAGACTTGGATAAGTTTTATTTAACATGTCCCACGGGGTGGTTACGTTCAATCGTTGTCAAATATACGGTCTTCAGGTTACCGCGCGACAGAGTGACAAGTTCACTCCAATCGAACCTCCTTTTACTAAATCAAACGTCCTTCTCCAAGTGTTTGTTACCTGCCCTCTCCCTCCCCTGAATGACAGGTGCATCGACGATCACCTCGATAACATTGCCGGAGCAAAGGACTACTTTATCTCTTATTCTTTACGTTTGTTATTGATTTACAATAAACACATTTCTTTGTGCTAATTATCAATCAATATGTATTATATAAATCATTGATTGGCTATGAATTTATTCAACCTTTTTATCAAGTGTAGTCTAAACGAGGGACCTTCGTTGTACCATGGTATACTTGATCAATATTTCAGAGCTTAAAATAATGCATAATGAACGTAAACTTGAAGAGAAAATTTGAGAGTCTCAAGATTTCTGAAGGTTCTTTACTTCTGGCATTGCTGCGAGGACACATGATGGGTATATTTTATCCAACGTTGATCGACTTGGTGCCTTTTATTCAGGGGATTCGTGTAATTGTCTAATGTTAAACCTTATGTGTGTTACCTTACCATCACCAAGATCACCACTCACCTATAGCCGTTTGAGACTCAGTGTTCGTCAAAGAATAACGAAAATCATTAAAGTAAAGAAAAAAAAAACAATGTAATTTTTTTCAGCAGTAATTTCGTTGTTACTTTTAAGATCATTTGCTTTCGCGTAAATCTTTCTTAAATAGCTCCTTTATATATATATTTATTATATATTTATACGTATGAATTAAATGGCAATTAAAATTCGCTATAAGACAGAAAATATTTATAAGAATAACGATGGACAAATGCTAGCTATTTCATATGTGCACTTTCAGAATTGCCCGTTATTATAATTCTCGGGCAAATACGAAAGGATTTCATGGTAAAACCGTTGAAATTGATGCCAAGTTGAAAACTTAATTTATTCGTTTATTTAGCTCAAATAGTGGAAGTAATAAAATTAATCATACATTTGAATAATGAATTCATCTCTCAATTTGGCATTCAATTTAAACGTACTTTTAACATGATGGACACAAGTTTGAAATCCGCTATTTATTATTTGCTTTGTTTTTTTTTCTCAATTTTATTCTACTGTTTCCTCATGAAGGAAATGAAAAGATGTAACTTGACATTTTATTTTCTTTTTATATACTTTTTATTAGCGTGCATTATATTTTACTGGTGTTGGTATTCTGCAGATAGGAATGACGGAGCGATAGGAATAAGCGAATCGAGTCTAAAGATATCACGAAGAGTATCAATCATTTTGCTACCTGTCACAATAAGACAGGTTTCAATACTCTCTATTTGTCAATATACGCCATGATCACGCCATGTCTAGTCAAATCGATTGACGAGGTCAATCCCGGTCAAATATCACATCCTGTATCATAGTAATTTTTATTATCAAATTATTCAATGCACATTCAATATAATACTGTCAAGTCATTCAAAATTATTGTCGTTTAGGTAAAGTGAAAAATTTGAAATTCATACGAGCATACTTTGAATAGTTGAGTTAGAAGTAAGGGAAGAGAAGTAGAGTTTTGAAAACGAGATTCTAAAATTTTCCTCAAGCTATTGACAAACGGGGTTCCATTGGACCTTCTTTTTCTTTCACTTTGGCAATTTTCTTTTTCTCTTCACGACGTGACACACACCTTGAAACCCACTTACTGATGCATAGAACTTTTCAATTGTCGTGGGACAGAATAAATCACTCGTTGACGTACATACGTAACTGAAGTGACTTGAAACTCAATGTAACTCTAAGTAAATTCTAACATCAAGAAGTCGATTTTCGGATTAATAAAGTGTACGACTGGCATCAGGAGAATGTTTTGATAGTAAACGAAAATTCAAGTTAACTTTTTGTGTAGACCAAATAAAACTAGGCCTGTGTAATCGATCGAGCAGTGGAAGAGATAAAGATACAGTCAGACACACGAGAGAATTGTTGTTGGAGAAAATATCTATCGATAATCAATCGTTACCCAAGAGTATCGCTTCGTCATTCCTGTTTTTTTCTTTAAACTATTTTACTTAAATGATTTTAAAGCCAATGTGAGCAGTAATTTGTAGAAAATTGTTAAAATAAACAACGAAAAAAAACAAAGTCCAATGAAATAAAGTAAAAAAAAAAAAAGAAATGAGGAAAAAAGAAGAAAGCAAATAAAAAATAATTGAGATGTAAATGAAAAAAATGGTTATCCGATATGGGTGTTTACGTTGTTATATAATTTAATATCGTGTGTTGTTGCGTTGTGTTCCAACTTGTGTCTGTCATTAATGTACCATTATATGTTGAATGTAAGAGCGAGTGAATGAATTTAATGTGAGTGACTGAGGATGGAGACAAGTATGTATGATGAGTACGCTTGATTAGTGTGTCTACGTCTATTGTTTCTGTAATGACGTACGGAACATTGCAACAACGAGAGAAAGAGAAAGCGGAAGAAAGTCGAGAGAATATGTGTGAGCAAAAGAGACCGTTGAGAGTAGCTGGACAAGTGAGGCTGAGAAAGAGAGACCAGAATCGAGAAAGCTCTTCGTATAATACATACATATATATATTTATTATATACTTTCATCGTTGTTTCTCGCTCGTCTGGACTCCATTAAAAGCTCTAGCTCGCCGAGGCCGGAATCGGAAGCTTAAATTTTATCTAAAATCCGGATTTAGTAAATTTTGTTGAAATTCATTGAAAATTTATAAATGAAAATTTGGAAAAAATCATAAGATGAAATAATGAATAAAATAAAAGAGAAAGTAAAGTAAATAATGAAATAGAATCAACTGATGAAAATAATTTCTAGTAAAAGAGTCTTTCTCGCGTTCGCTTCACAAACTATAACGGTTTTTTTTTGCTGCAAAGAAAGCCGTAAATAACGTGTTGCGAATTTTTTTCTCGGGCGTGCAATGTTGCGTACGAGCATCGTTATTGCCCGCAAATGTGGGTTCTGTGACCGTGGTAACGCCCTTTCTTCTCGTTGGTTTTCCCACACGTAGTGCGTTCTGGAGTTCCTTTACACCGTGGTAAGTTGCAGCTCTCGCTAAAAAGCAAACCAAACGTTCATGTCCAATCATCTATGCATCCTCGCTCGTATACAAATCATCTTATATGTTTTCATAATGGCTCCATACTTTCTTGGCCTGCCTTTTTATTCATTATTGTTACTGAAAATTATTATTTATTTCTTTTTTTAAAATAAAATCAAATCTTTTTCTATTCTTGTTCTTGCTCGTCTTGTTCTTGTTCATCAATCATATTTCTTCATATTATTATTCATCTTCTTTCTTAAAATAATCACTATTATTTTAACTCTATCTTTCATTTTGATCTTTATTTCTCGTATCATCTTTATATTAAATATCATCATTATTATTTCTTGCTCGAATTATTTACTTCAATAGGTTAGCCATTTACTTGTTGCGTTGCTGAGTTTGAGCGCTTGTTTCTTTACTTTGGCTCTCAGCCCTTTATATTCTTCATATCGTTTCGAGGCTCCGTCTGCGTTATCTAGCTCGCAGATGCCTTCTTTTTCACATACATTCAATGAATAATCTATTTGAGAAATTCCATCAATCACACTTTACTCAATGCGAATTAAATTGACTAGTCTTTATTGAAAATTGATAAATAATAAATAAATAAAAAGATAGAGAGAGAGAGAAAAAAATGAATCTGTGTATAGTAATAAAAATAAAATAAAAAAATTATAAACGATAAAACGTGGCCGGAGCAATCGACCTTTATAAAAGTACATTGAGTACAAATTGTACGAGCTGTCTCTGTGTCTATCTGTGATATGTTATCAGATGTTTATCATTTTATGTTATGCCTTGTCTTCTTGTCCTATTAGTGCGTTTTATAGTCCTATTAGTGTTGTTACCATGTTACCAACTAAAATAATCCTCAGTCTTGTGTTGTTTTGTGTTGCGAGGCTTGTATTCTGTGTATATCCTTGTCGAACCTTGTCTATATAGTGAACGTCCTTTAGCATTATTACACATCGCTGAATAATAATGTTACGCGCCAAATAATACACTCGTTGAATTTTTTCCTTTTATTTTGTTGACATTGTTCAAATAAATTATTTACACAATAACAAGCAATTAACCGATACTTTTTCACTGCTTATTAACTCAAATGATCGGCTGAAAAATCTATGTTCAATCGGTTCGATATTTGTCTTGTATATATTTCTGAATAATCATTTAATTTGATTTTGATTAATCAATAAAATATTGTTATTATTATTATAATAAGTTTTAAAAAAAAATACATACATCTAAATTCACAATCTCTCCTTGTCCTTTGTCTACGTCTGTATTACTGTCTACAGTGTACCAATAACCCTTGTCCAATCAAGCCTACACCATCGTACCTTGTGTCTGTCTATCCATTGTCTTATTCCACTCCACTCCATAAAAATATATTCCCTTTATGTGAGTATACCGGGAGGACGAGATTAAAAATTGGAATTTTTAAAATAATTGAAAAAAATTTGAAACATCTACAAATTATGTCTCGATGCATTAAAAAATAAAAACAAAAAAATATAGGGAAAAGTAATTTGGGTTTGCTCATTTTCACTCCTAAAATTGAAAGAAAAATCCTCGGGGATGGAAAAGAGCTACAAAAATATCAATAAAATACTAAAGAATGAATTATATAGTTATGAGGCATGTTGCACGCGATTATGTCGGCAATAATTTCAATTATTCTGTATTGCCGATGTGCCTCGACTACCTCGCGTCTTTAATATCTTTTCTTATAGATAAACGAAAACAAAGTCGACAGTAGAATGACATGATTTCGCGAGAGACACCGCTCGTTATTTTGTTAATTTACATTATTTAATAGGTTTTGGTGTCTGTATCTAATGATCTCAATGTGTTTTTCAATAATATATTTATTTATTCATTTATTTATTTTTACCATTTGTTATGGTTTGAAATAATTATTAAGTAGTTGACAACAGTGCCTGCCACCTTGCTGTGCTCATACTTGGAGGATCAGCACCCCGGATTGTTTGATCCCCAAGTCATCGATAATAAGATGGCAGGAAGCAACGCTGCGAAGATTTTATAAACATACTTTTTTACATTCAATTTTTTAACACTCCCTAAAGTGACACACCACCTTTTTTTTCAAAAATAATTCATTTCCCCTCTGATCCTTAATCAGCACCAAAATATCAAGATTGTTATAAAATTTAATTCATCCAATTGTTATTAAAAAAAAAAACACATATTCACCCCATGTGTCAATCAAGAATTAATCTAAATAATTTGTTGAATTAAAAATAAATAATTAAAATACAATTCTACAGTTATCAATTCAGTATAATATTTTTTTCTTCTTTCATTCCAAAGCTAATAAAAATTTAATGTAATGTCCTGCCAATCAAGAGTTAATAATTGATACAGGGAAATAATTGGATGATTAAAGAACATGTCTGCTGTCTATTTTGTTGAATGAAAGCCTAAAGAAGGTGTGTCAGTCTGGGGTCTATAGATCAATAAAGTATAATGATGCACGTGAAATTGATTGCAAGGTAACGATCAATCAAGAAGGAGTGTGATCCTCCAAGAAATATACTTTCCCCTGTTCGCAGTTCCTTAGGAACTGACTGATACATAATTGAATATTATATATATATTTTTGGATATACCATAAGTGCATCATGATTGTATAGCTTGTTATGTATGCAACGAAATAATATTCCACGAGCTCGGGATATTTCGTTGAATATTTTTGATATCCCGTGCACACACAATAAAAAATATATATTTATTCACTATTTTTTCTTGCATATATATCATATATAACAAACTTTACAATGCAAGGATATTATATATATTATCGCCTCTATATAATCTTCATTTAATTATATTATATTCAGCACACACATGATTGCTTTAATAATTTCAAGCTTACATTTCAATTTTACGCAATCATCCAAATACCCTTCAATTTACTACATTATCTATATATTCGTTTATATACACATATTTTATACATAATATATATATATATACAAATACAAATATCTATATGCATGCTATTTTACTTCATGAAAAGTCCCCGACCCACGGGATGAAAATTTTATAATTCAAACGATTGAATATTCTCACCAAGCTGAACGAGTTGATATCGTGACCTGAAATTTCCCCTGCGTACAACTGGTAGACCATATCGAAATAAAAATATATATGATCAGGCGTAAGGGGGTGGTATATCAGGTCGAGTTTTCCTCGCACATTTCATTGTCCAGTTGTAAAATCTATTTGTTCCACTCGTCGCTTCAAATTCGGCCCGGTCGAGCATTGCTGTCCGAGCGAGTTCAATGTTTGTCGGTGGAGCATTTATCGATCCGCGCATCCTAGTGCCAAGCAAAGTGAGAATATTAAATCGCATAGAATCGTTGACCGGGAAAGCTGATTCGTATCCATATAATACCGGTATTGCACGGAGTATGCGCGACCTACCAATAAAGCATCATCTTCACGATCGTCCAACGTCAAAACTCGTAAATCTACTTCTTTTTCTCTATCTTACCTTTCTACTTTTCTTCTTCTTACTGTTTTTTCTTCTTCCTGCTACACTTTGACTTTTTTTTTTCCTACGTTTTTCACGTAAATTTAAAATTCGTTTTCTACTTCCTTGGTACTTTTACGTATTTCTACTGAACGTCGGAGCCACTTGTTCGCTCTCAGCATCCTCTGTTGAAACTTAATAAACTTGATAACGAGATCTTGAGAACGTCATTAGAAATTTCAAGTATTCAGTTGTGAAGCGTGGCATTTCTCTTTTCGGTACGAATCGAATCGGCATTCCCGAATCATCGACAGCATCCCAATCCACATCATACACCACATTATTACATTTGTTATGAGAATTGGGTAGTATATCTGACATTTGTCACAGCCGAGTCGCAGTGATGAGGGGCCAAGTAGTAACGGAACAAGGACTGGGAATAGTAGGAATACGAGTTTCAGTGGACAAAACTCAACGCTTTGGATTTACACTCACTAGAGCTGGAGGATGGTGAGTATTAAAAGTTTATAAAGTTACTTAGGCAAATAAGGCTTCTTTAATTCATTCATTTCATTATTATAATAAATTTGTTTGCTGGTATTATAACCCATTTTGAAGAAGATAAAATAAAAATTGGGTTGGTTTTCAAGAATAAATCATAAAAGTTTCATTTACAAAATATTTTTCAAGATTTATGATAGACTATTCAAAAAGATGATTAATTAATTAATTAAATAATTAGAATTATGTCATTATTTAGAAAGGAAAATTGAAATTAAATAACTTCCCTCAAAGACTATTTAAAATAAAATTAGCTGGTTTCAATGTACAATTCATTGATCCAATCTTAAGCTGATCTTCAATAACCTAGACTTTACTTGCTGGCAGTATCTCACCCTCAATAATTATCAATTAAATTTTGAATTCATTTATCTAATTCCCACTATCACTAGAACAAATCTTTCGACAACGTCTCATTATCGATTGCAGCATTATGAAGTTGATAATCGTAGATCAGAAGATCGCAAAGGAAAAGAGAAATGACGTCAAAGCCGGATTTGATATTGTTGAAAGCTTCCTAATTATTCTTGCATCTAGGGTATTATGAGGATTAGCTTTTCTCTTGGTCGACAGTGAAATCCTCTTAGCGCTTAAACTCTCCGAATTATCAACCAAAATACACGCAATCAAATTGACAGGCTTTCATATTAATATAATGTATATACAATTATTATTAAAATTTTTTCATTTCATCTAATGATACTTTTAATTATTCTATTCTCATTCACATTGATAATCAATACTTTCTGATAATCCGATTTAATTACACAGACGACTCTAATGTTCATTATATTCTAGGTTCGATATTCTGGTGAATGGCGGTGGAGCAGTTACACTTCAATTCCAACGTAACCCCTTCAAGCCTCTCACAAGGACCGTATTTGTCCCATGGAATCAAATAGTTGTCCTACCACCAGTGGTAATGACTTTAGCAGAGGAAGGGTCTGATCAATCTAATCAACAATCTAGTTCAAGTATTGGTGAGTATTTTTTTTTCTGTTATGTTTTTAGTTATTTTATTATCACAGCTGTCGTTTAGATTCAAGAGGAAATTCAGATAATGAATTTAGTTTATCTAACGCGCTATATGCAAATCTAATAAATCTTCATTAAAATCCGCTGTACGTAAACATTTATTTTGATTAATAAAGGTTTTATTTGAATAATTCTTGTCCAGTAAATTCAAATTTACTACCATTTGATAAATAATGTTTTTATTCAGTGTAACTACATTTGTTTGAGGTTTAACGAATATCATTTGAACGAAATTTAATCGATAAATAAAAAGTGTATCTATAAAAAGAAATTTTAATTAAAATAATTTTTGTTATTCTTAATTAAAATAGGATTTTCGGGATTACCAATGGGTCTCTTTGTCGATAATGGACCTTGCATGGAGCACGATCATGAAATACTTAAACCTATAATTGTTGGCACTTGGATGCCTGAAAAAGTTGGCGGACTGCCAGGACAAAGTTTAGTTCTGGCTGAGACTCAGGTAAATATTTATTATATAAGAAAGTTTTTTTTATTATAAAAAAAAATGACATTTGAACTAAATTGATCAAATAATTTTTCAGATTGTTCAAGAAAGTATTCCAATACCAGGATCAAATGTGCATCTGATGTACCAGAGTAGTCAAGCAGCTAATTACTTATCTACAGTTCGAATGCAATTGACGGGGTCAGTTATTCCACCATCTCTGACTCATGTTCATGTTCATGTGGAAATCGAGGGTTCTGTACATACCAAAATCTATGAAGCTGATCCTAATTTGACTCATACCTTTGCTTGGAACAAGAGGAATGTCTATAAGCAGAAGGTTTACGGAGTAGCACAAGCACGAATTTCTGTGGGTTATCAGCACTCGACTTGTCCTTCAATCATTTGGGAAACGCAAACAGCAACCTTACAAGGCTTTGATGTCGATATCTCGGATATTGGCGGTTGGAGTTTGGATATTCATCATCACTATAATTTCCATGAAGGCATATTACAGAAAGGAGATGGCTCGACTTTGCATTTCAAACAATATCCAAGAATAGTAGAGGTTGTTATGGGAACAGGCTTCCAAAGAAAGCTCGTTTGTCAAGATTGCGATGGGCGAGCCAAAGACGCTAAATTATTGACTCCAGTTGCACTAGCAAGTGGCCCAGATGGTAGTATTTATGTAGGAGATTTTGATCTTGTTCGAAGAATTGACCCAGAAGGCAATGTTTATACTGTACTTATTCTCAGTGCCACTCAAGTTGCCTACCAGTACTATTTATGTGTATCGCCTGCAGATGGTCACCTATATATCAGTGATCCAGAAAAACATCGAATTTTCAAAACAATATCATTGGCTCCAGTACAAGATCCTAGTCTTAATATTGAGCCAGTTGTTGGTAGTGGAGAGCGTTGTATTCCTGGTGATGAAGGACATTGTGGAGATGAAGGTCCAGCCATTCTTGCTAAACTTGCACACCCTAAAGGCATTGCCATAGCTGCCGATAAAACAATGTATATTGCTGATGGAACTAATATCAGAGCAGTAGATTCTCGAAAAATAATTCATACTCTAGTTGGTCATCATGGACATCACAATCATTGGTCACCCGCCCCGTGTATTGGAGCTATTCCAGCTCGTCAAGCTCAACTCCAATGGCCTACGGGGTTGACATTGAGTCCTCTAGACGGTACACTTCATTTTATTGATGACAGACTAGTTCTCAAACTGACTACTGATCTCAAAGTCCGTGTTGTCGCTGGAACTCCACTCCATTGTACAAGCAATGTTAATAGTGGAGATGCGACAAAAGTCAATTCAACTGTTCCAATCAATAATAAAAAGTCTGATCAAGTACTTGGCTCCGTACTTGCTGTTAGTTTTAGCCCTACTGGAGAATTGTACATTGCAGAAAGTAATTCACATCGTGTTAACTCAATCCGAGTTGTGGACTCATCTGGAAAAATGTCCCATTATGCTGGACGTCAACAAGACCGTCATGACCAATGTGAATGTAATAATACTACACCAAACTCAAAAATATCTGATACATGTACCTGCAATGATGATATCAGTAGTACAGAAACTCTATTATCTTCTAATGCAAAGTTTAAAGCTATTTCTGCTCTTGCAGTATCTCCTGATGGTGTACTTCACGTTGCAGATCAAGGGAGTCTTCATATACTCGCTCTTAAGCCTTATTTACCTAAACTTGATGAGGCTGGTGAATTTCAAATACCTTACCCACCATCGAATGAAATTTATGTATTCAATAGATACGGTCAACATGCAGCTACAAAAGATTTGACAACCGGAAGAACACGATACTCATTCCTTTACTCAAAGAATACAAGTTTCGGTAAGCTGTCAACCGTAACTGACAGTGCAAGAAATAAAATCACATTCTTACGAGATTACAGTGGTGTTGTCAGCTCCATTGAGAATTCACAGGATCATAAATCTGAGTTAAAGATATCTGCAGTTGGATTCTTGGAAAAACTATCTGAGAATGGTAGATCTGAAATTGCGTTAGACTACGATGCAGATTCTGGTTTATTGACAAGTCGTTCCGGTGGTGGAGAAACATACATTTACAACTATGATAATTTAGGTCGTGTATCAAATATTATTTTACCAACAGGAGAGACTATAAAATTGACCTCAAAGTTATCTGATGATGAAGGTCTGTCAGTAAAGGTTGAAGCACCATTACAAGCTCTGGCAAAGACTAACAAGCATAAAATAATAGAATATAAAATGAAGAAGCAAGGATCTAATATGTTAACAATAACAGACGGTAGTAAGATTCAAAAGGCAACGGCATTTGCTAATAACAGCTTAGAGGTTGTATTACCTGGAGGCGGCAGAATTCTCAGTGCAGCAATGACTAAACATCCACTGTTGGAAGCAGCATTGCCTGTAGAAGCTGAAATGTTGCCTATGTGGAGCTACCAAGTGCTTACATTAGGAGAGTTAATTAATACAATGACAACAACGTACAACCTCGTTGGTGAAGTCAGTCATCCTCAACAAACACTCAACCGCGAGATATGGGTCAATGATTCGCGCGTAATTGGCGTGAAATTTGAACAGCTACTAGGACGTGAGACATTTTACGTTCAACCTTCAAATCCTTTGTTAAATGTGACATTCGATCTTGCTGGATTACCATTAACTTGGCAGCCGCATGAATACGGGCATAGTCTTAATATCACTTATGACTGGTTTAATCGAATCCAGAGTTGGCAATGGGGATCCTCCAATGAATCTTATAATTATGACAGACACGGACAATTGTCCGAAGTAACAAATAAACAAGACGGTACCAAATGGTACGTTTACAATGACTTTAACATGCTGTCTAATATAACTTTGGCAAGCGGACGAGAATTCTCTTTGGAATATGATGAAAACGGTGGATTGAGACATGTCATTCTGCCTGCTGGTACTAGACATTCATTCTCTTGTCAAGCATCTTTGGGATTCCTTCGAGTCACCTATACACCACCAGGAAGTACTCGTTCTTATTTACAACACTACAGTCACGATGGTAATCTTCTGCAAACAGTCTTTCCTGGCGATGGAGCGCGCATTGTTTATAGATATCATCCCTGGGGCCAATTGTCTGAGGTCGTTCACGGTGATGGTAAGAGTGAGATTAGATATACTGAAAGTGGCTTACCTTCAGAAGTAATTCACACAGAAAAAGATGTGGAATACAAGTGGGACTATCAGTACAGTGCCGGACTTTTAGTAGAAGAGCGTATTGACTTCGAAGCTAAGACCGGGCTCAGCAATGCCAAGTTTACTTTTGATTACGACGCCAACTACAGATTAATCGCCATTCAAGGTAGAATAGGAGGTCAAACGTTACCAGCCCACACTATGGCCTACAGCCAAAAAACTGGTGCACTAGACCAGATTGGCCAATTCAAAATCACCAAACCCTCGCCAAATGAAACAATGGTCTTGGATGGAATTGCTGTCTTCTCTCGTATCATAGACAAATATTTCCTCGAAACTCAAGTAACCGTGACGATTCATGGACTAGTCGTATTCAGAATGGAGTTCACTCATGACTCGAAAGGCCGTATCAACCAAACACGAACAGATACGAGCAATGTTGGAGTTAATACTTATACAAACGTTAAAAATTACACTTGGGACTCAGATGGTCAATTAACAGGTGTAGAAGCACAAGAACCCTGGAGTTTTAAGTATGATGGTAATGGAAATATGCTGTCCTTGACTTATCGAGGAAATACTATTCCTATGGAGTACAATAATATGGATAGAATCGTTAAATTTGGCGATGGTCTTTATAAATACGACAACCGTGGCCAAGTGATTCAAAATGCAAGAGAAGAAAGATTTAATTATAATGCTAAAGGTCTTCTAACTCGAGCTACAAAGAAAGGTCGATTTGATGTACGTTATTACTACGATCATCTAAATAGATTAGCTACAAGAAAAGATAATTATGGAAATGTTACTCAATTTTTCTACAACAATCAAAAACGACCTCATGAAGTTAGTCAAATATACAGCCCTCGGGATGGAAAACTTATGTCTCTGGTTTACGATGATAGAGGTCATCTTATTTATGCCCAAATTTATAGACATAAATATTATATTGCTACAGATCAATGTGGTACACCAATCATGATTTTTAATCAATATGGAGAAGGTATTAGAGAACTTATGAGATCTCCTTACGGTCATATAGTTTATGATTCGAATCCATATCTTTATCTTCCTGTTGACTTTTGCGGTGGTCTTTTAGATAAGGTTCGTAAAGTTTTATTTTATCTTCTAGAAAAATAACTTTCTTTATGATCATTTAATTCAATTTATTATTTTACTTTATAGAGTTAATTGATAATTATTTTTATAGAATCTAATCAATGTTATATCTTTTAGGTAACATCTTTGGTACACATGCCAAATGGAAAAGTATATGACCCACTAATAGGAAAATGGATGTCACCTCTCTGGGAAAATGTTCTTGATCGTGTTGCAACACCAACGCATCTTCATTTATATAGATTTAATGGAAATAATCCAATCGATGTTAGACATACCGAAGAACGCAAACCAACAGGTTTGTTTCTTTCTCATTTAATCAAATTGGAAATGCATAACAATCTACAGATTCAATCATTATAATTAACGCATACTAATTGGAATTTTAATTGAAAAATTCTTATCAATTACGAGCTTTACTTTTATTACGAATCAACAAATACTATTTGAAAAGAAAATAAAGTTTTACTCTTTATTATTAAATTGAAGAATATAAATCTATTTTCACAAATTAAATATTAAAAATAACTCTGTACTTTTGCATGTTTTTTTTTAAATCATCTTTTAATTATTTAAAAATTTATTTTTTACAGACCACATATCATGGCTTTCACTACTTGGCTATGATCTAAAAAGCCTCGCACCGCAACTATTCCCGAACCAACTGCCTGATAGTCAAGTGCCTCCATCATTAAACCCACAAGCTTTGATTCTTAGTGAAAAAAATAAAAATCGCAATATGGGTGTTCAATCAGGATTCTTAGCATACATCGCTCAAAGACATTCAGGAGATGCTGCAAGTCTTTTAGCTCCTCCTAGGTCAGCTTTGAAGAAAGATCTAAGTGAACTCCTTCCAAATCGCTTGGGTGCTGCTTCAGATCCACCATTTGGCAAAGGAATATTAGTTTCAAGAACTGCCGATGGCCAGGCAGTTGTTTCAAGTGTTTCCGTTGCTAACCCAATTTACCGTGATGTCTTTACGACTGTGTTCAATCGATCGTACTTTCTACCATTCAGCTTTGTTGTTCATAATGCTCAGCAAGATGCATTTTACTTTGTTAAAGAAGAAATCGGAAAAGCTGAGGACGATCGAGGAGAACTCAAGCGTTTGGGTGGACAAGTTAATACGACTTTCCACGGAAATGAGAATGGCAGTGGTAATATTGTTGATGTAAAAATTCATGGTGCCAGCTATGTAGTGAATCTTCGTTACGGAACAACAGCAGAAAAAGAAAAACAGAGGCTACTTCATCATGCAAAATCCACCGCAACTCGTAAGGCTTGGCATCGTGAACGTGAAGCTCTTAGAGCAAAAACTCCAACTTCTATTGAATGGATGGCAGCAGAACAAGAAGAAATAGAGAATCATGGCTCTGCATCAAATTACGAATGTGAATACATTCATGATCCACAATTGTACCCAGAGTTAGCTGAAGATCCTTACAATATTAAGTTCGTAAAGAAAGCAGCGAATCCATCGACTAAGAAACGACGAAGGAGGAGAGGCACTTCAACTGTTTGCAAACTCTGGCGACTTGATGGACTTTGCTAGAGAAAATTACAACTCGCAAACTTTGAAATCCACGAAAGTTTGTTCAATTAGTTTACAAGGCTGTGTGCGTGTGTGTCTGAAGAATATATGAAACACATAAAAACATTTCCTTTTTTTTTTAAAAAAAAGTTTGTGTGAAATTACGGAAAGAATACAATGAAATATAAAAAAATATGCCGCTGTAATGCGAAACGCATCATACGATAGAAAAGAAGAGAGAGAAAAAAAACGTACATACACTGATTACTATCAAAAGTTTTATACCAAAGTCTATTTGTGTATTTCAAAGATGCCAAACACTTATGTTATATTATAAAAGCCATACATAGGGTCATAGTGATTAAGCAAATAAATAATGCAACGTGCGAAACGTTTCGTTATAGACTTTAATCTATGATGAAATTTTGACTGCCGTATACACGAAAGAAAAATTCTCTTATTGAAAAATGATATATAAATAAATATATATAAATATAAAAATATATATATATAAATGTATGTACAAGTGATATAGATATATATATATATATATATATATGACCGGTGTTTCAGTGAATTTAATTGGACTGAAGTGAATGTTAGGTCGTTACGTCGAACGTAACGACAACATTACAGTGAACTATTGCCTGGATCGATGTTGTTCACAATGTTAAACCGGTCGCTATTGGAACAAGTTAAGAATGGTATCATGTGGTTATTCGTCCAAAAAGTTTTCGAAAAAACAGTGCAGGAAAGCGAAAACCTAGTCAATAAATTAGCTTTAGATTGACATTCATAAAACCTACCAGATTTATGTGGAGGAGATGCACCGTTTTTTATCGATTAAATATTTATAAAGAAAACCAAATAATATAGATAAAGAGATTGTATACGACTGCTGGTTGTAAAAATACGAATGGAAAAACTTTTTAGTGACGAATGGCCACGAAAGACCTTTAAGGTAGCACAGTTTGTTATACATTCGCGATAAATGTAGGATTAATAAGACTTAAGTGAGAAATTGTGAGTGTGATAAAAGAGAAAAATAAGAATGCATGTGAGCGAAGCTGTAACTGATCGACTATCGATCCGAATTACCCGTCTCGAACTTCTGTCACATTTTTTTTTGCATAAATAAAATGGAGTTCGTGACGTAGTTTGTATTATATTGTGGTGCTTTTCCTCCAGTGTGTGAAAATAGTGCAATGCTTAAAAAAATTACAAGAAAAATTAAAATTAATACTAACGTAAATTGCAAGACACTATTCTCCTGGAGGTTTAAAGGAGAGCTAATATTTTTTAAGATAATTTGATGACATACCTTAGCGTTATAGCGTCCAAAAAAAAAAAGTGCTGAGAAGACGTCAATGTTTTGCCCAAATGATATGTGAGAATGATGAGATCAAATATACATGAACTAATAAATAATAAACTTTTATAATAAAAGAATGAAAATAATGTTTTTAAAAATGACAAAAAAATTGATTAAAATAGACAGGCTGATCTAATGACCGCGAGAGTCGTGAGTATACATAAAGTACCAGACCGATATTATTATCGGTATACTATAATACGTATTATAATGACATATTTGTGCTTGCTGAATATGAGTAATGGAAAAATGGTACTGTTTCTTCACTAAGTACTAAATGTAATTTTAAAAATCCCATACGTATTATCGTATTAGTAAAAGAAATATATACATAATAAAAACGATCTTTCTCCCACACCTCCCCGTTCGTCATTTTGACAGTCTTTCTACTACCTTTTTTTAAAATCCATACAAATTTATGACTTTTTTCATCGTCCTGCGCAAACATAACATCTTTATTGAAATTTAATCGTGGTGCCCTACGGTTAGATAGTTGCACAATGACATTGACCTCTCTGGATAGGTAAATTATCTATTTAAATTAAATGTATAAATAATATAGAAGATAGGAATATTCTGGAGAATATTGTTAGTATGAGTGAGAGTCTAGACAAATTGAAAATATTGATTGTAAAGCTAAAAGTTATTGTAGCTAAACAATTGCTATTTTTTATGTCTAGATTAAGTTTGAACATAAAATTGCGATTGACGACCGATATTTTAAAAAATGGCGCTTAAAGAATTAACTATTTTTTAAAATCAAGTGTCAAATTATAATACATGTTTCATGTGTCGTTAATACGTAAATCAAGACGATCGTGCACATGCTAATAAATAAATTACTTAATAATTTGAAAGAAAAGATAAGATTTTAAGAAGATAAAAAAATCTAAAACTTAAAAAAATCACTGATAAATTATAAAAATAAATTCATCGCTTGTAAACTTGAATAATCTTTTTTATTGTTTATTACCAAGTTTATTTTAATTAAATGCATTTAAGGAAATCTTGATTAAATTAAAATTCATCAATGAAGCGGTGATCATTCGAAAAGAAAAAAAGGTGAATTTTGCACGAGATTAAATGTATGAGAAACGATGAATAAAAGTGAGAATAAAAAGTGTGGAAATAGCTGGGTAGCTTAATCCTCGGTTCACGTTTATTCCATTATCAGGATTAAATAAACAAATAAATTAAAATTAAATGAAAAGAAGAGGAGTATAAAGAAATAACGGAGTAGTAGTGAGCCGAGGTAAGAGCATAATTAAACCACGCTGTAGCTACGACCACAATTTAGGTAGATTATGCTACTTTGCCGCTGATCTGATTGTTTACTGTCACGTGTTGCTGTAAACCTTAAACTATACTATACGATATATATTTTATTTATATAATCTAATCAACTGTATTTATTGTAAATAGTCACGATGTTTGCTATGATATATAAAATATCTGTAACTGGATGGAATCTGCCTGAAAATGCGCCCAAATCCTGTCCTTTATCACATAATATATCTATATAAATAAATAAATGATTAAGTCATTATTAATTGGATATAACAAAAAATTACGTGTTCAAAGTACCATTAAATGCACTTGAACGATTGCCAATATTTCATATTTATATGAAAATATACTGAGTTTAAATAATAACTCTCAATACTCAATTCTCAATCGTAATGAAGAAAAAAATATCTTTTAAAAGCCATAAAATTAATAAATTGATAAATATTTCTATCGTGATTAAGTGACTTCGGGCGAGAGTCAATTTATTTTTAATTTCTAATGAATGCTCGGAAAAGCTCTCACGTGAGATAATATACTTCACTAAGTGGCAGTTGTGGATAAAGAGATTTCGAAACATGTCCAATAATTTACGATATTATTAATTATTAATTATCATTATTATTATCATTATGATTATTATAAGTGCGATATATTAAGTGTTTTAAAAAAATATATGATCTATATATGATAATAAAAAAGGGAAAACCGTTTTTAAGTCGCTCTGTACATTTATTTTTGTTTTTAACTGATCAAATATCCATGGAATGAAGTATTTTGAATCTTTTTTTTATCCCTATAGCCAAGAACAGACTTATACCCTTGAAAAATAAATTACTTTCGTAAAACTTTTGTTATTATTATAATTTTTTCAAGTACTTACCGAAGTAATCGAGATGAACAAAGTTGAGATGGTAACAGTATCAATGTGAGATTTTAGCATAAAGTAAGTACTTTTAAGACACCCAGATTCGTACGCCACAAATTCCGTCATGTGAAGACACTGAAATAAAAACGAATTATTTACTAACGTTCAAAAAAGTTACGTAAATTTTTACAAAAAATCAACATCATTTTCCACACCTGATCAATTGTTTTGGAACAACAGCTTTTAGGAATATCTATTAAATATTCTTCCCAATCTTTATAAGATTTTATTCCACAACATTGTAACTGGAACAAATAATGATGAATTAGTTAAAGTAAGTAAATAATCATATTTCGATAAATTTTTTACATATTGTTGTGTATTATCCCAAGCTTCAGTAACCCAATCCAATAAATGATATTTCATAATTGTGCTCTTCATATCATCCCGTATTTTACTGGTGATTCGATCGAAAAAAGAGGCACTCATGACAGAACAAATAAATATGATACATAGTAGCACAGAATGACATATAATGTACTATAAAAATAACTTTTTATTATCTGCTTTTTATAAATCATTACTATAATTAAAATTATCACTTATAGCCAGAGTTCTACTTACTACAACCAGTAATTTTCTGTTCTGTTTGATGAATGCAACGATTCCAAGAAAAGCTAGTGTTGCTGAGAATATACCAATTATAAGCAAAATAGTAACAAAAAGTTTTTGCGCCGTTAATCGTAACATTAACTTGCTATCCGATAACATCCACATTGATATTACGACTACAGCAATTCCAGCCAGCTAATGGTGACCAATTAAAACTATTATTGTTACTATAAAAATTTTCTTAATTAAATACGTAAGCCTTCAAATTATCAGTAAGTATTTTTACCGTAAATATTATCAGTAAAATAAGCTGATTGTAAATAACATGGCGATTGACAATAAATTCAATGATTATTTTTAATATATAAGTACTTACAAAAATAGCAGAATTGATGGCAAGAAAAGAAACTTTGAGGCATTTCTTAGGTAACCGTTTATAAGATAGTTTATATAGCGGTATTCCTAGAAACTGGAGCTTCTTACTGGCTGCTGCAGACTCTTCACTCTCAGTGATCTCTTCGTCAATCTCTGTCTCCGTTTCTTCATCAGTCGGCTTCTCTCCACGTCTCATATCTTACAGAGAAAAGACTTAATTTATTTACCACAATAAGCATAGATAAATTTGATACATATTTTTAATTAACAAAACAATGCATTGATATGTACTTTTGAACATTATAATAATTTAATTTCTATAGTGATAGAAGTTTTTGTGGCCGACTGTGAGTGACATAAAAAAATAAGTGAATTATCAAGTGAAGTTTGCCTCAGCTTTGTTCGATCAAAAGAAAACGTGATGCTGCATTTAAGTGAATTAATTCAAACGTGGAAGAAGAGAAAGGAAAAAGAGTATCTCTGGCAGATAATTTGCTGGAACTCATTAATGCAACAACTAACTTTCCTCTTTTGCCTACAAACAGCCATTAAACTCCGTTAGCTTATTTAGTCACACTACCTTCAATCTGACACGGTAGTCGAAGTTTTAGATTGTTTGTTCTCAAACTGCTCGTGACTTTTCTGTTCAATTACACAGCAATCAATTAATGATTAAACTCATTAATCTCTGACAGTCAAGCAATTTAATTGCAACGACAGTTTTATCATAAAATTCATTCAAAATAAATGACCATTTAACCAAAGTCTTTTTGCTATATATCAAATTATATCTTCACAGTAAAATAAAAATAATAATTCTTCTAATTTGATTCAATTATCTAATAATTCAGTCATACTCCAGCTTCCGCTTTTCGGTACTCTCTAAAAAAATGAACCCTATGCTTGGTATACACTCTTGGACGTTCGTGACAAATGATCAGACCATTTAGTAAAGCTTATCGTACCATTATTTAACATCACTACTTATATATGTGTTAGTTGCATTGCCTATTTACGCTTAGTTCACTGTGAGTCTACTAATAATGTAATTGCACCTGTCGTTGCATTTAATTTTGTGAATTTTTTTTTTAATCAAGTTCGACACTACATTAGGAATACTTCATAATCTCATGAGTCATCTCAATTAAAAAAGGGTGATTAATTGAATAATTATTATTTTCTAAAATAATTAACAATTTATGATTAATTATGGAATAATTTGTTTTTCATATTATAAATTTATCAGAAATTACTTAGACAAATTTCTTAAAGAAATTTTTATCATTAATTCTTAAAAAAGAATAAAAAAATATGTGAAATAAAATACAGATAACGCTAAAAACAATTAACCATTATTATCTCGGTAGCATATAATTCTCCAATATAATAAGATTATTTGACAAATGATAAATAATTTTCTGATAGTAGTTTAGTATATTATCACAGTGGCTTTTTGATAGACCTATTACGTGAGTTTATTTTTATTCATAATTATTATTAAAGTATTTACATAATTTAGAGTTATATATATTATTACATTCCATCAGCAATTCATTGTCATGTATAATTATTATTCAAAGAACCTACTGATAATTTTTTTATCAATATAATAATATAATAAACATATTTTCTAAGTAAGTCATCAAGTCTCACCAGTACTTTATTTTGCTTATGCACAGAAACTCATTAAAAAGAACATTAAATTTTAAAAAGAATTAGTTAAATCATAAATATTCAAATTATTTCGTCGAATCCATTATTACACTAATCTGCAATATTTTATGTTACGCTAATCTTCACTTTTTTGTTTAAACATCAACCAACTTATCAACATGATTTGTATGTACTGGTTAGAATTTTTTACTTGGACATATTCCAATTTAATAATAAATAAACAAACAAAAATTGGTAACTTTAATTAAAATCAGCATGTCTATTATCAAGCAGCTCTATTATGTTGTCAGCAATACTTGTGCGTGAGACTAATCGACGTTTGAAGCATCATGGTTGTAGCCCGGATGTTGCCAACTAGGGCTTTGATATGCTCGTCCTTCTATATCTTACACAATAACTCAATGACATTGTTTAGCATATATTAGAACAGGTCAGAAATGAGCATTAAACTTTAAACACAAGTAACTAATGTTAACGTAATCTCTATTAAACAATGCTCATAAATCTAAAGCTAATAAGAAATAATGGCTTTTGTACTCTTCACTCATTTATACATATTGATTTGATTTTGAAATTACCTTTCAATAGACTTTAGCTTTAATTAAATATTTTATTTTAATTCTTTATCATAATTATCTTGGCCAGTATCTTCTCCTTATCCAAGGTATCTATAAAAGGTTTTATCTTGACCCGAAAATCCTAGATTCATTTATCTATTTACTTGCTTTATCTATGTTTGTCTAATATATTCTATCTCAAGATGTATTATCAAAATTTAAATACATTTATTAAAATTCATCAGTTTTGTTACTTTCTCTCATCAGCATCTGATGAATCATAAACTTGTTTGAAGCTTCCAAAATAAGCATTGATTAGTCACTACATGAATGGAAAAGTTATGCTGAATACTGAACAACTAAATTGCTCCTTATTTACCGTATCATTCACTTGAAGATATAAATATAATAGTTCTTGAGTCGATATCTTAAGAATGACCCAAGTTGACTGTGGTTCAGTAGCTACCATGCAAACAGCAACAAAACATCATCCATTCATTTTCAACATAGGAATCCTCGCGTGCACGTGCTGTGGTTTTTAAATTGAATTTGTTATCATTCATCTCTGTAAGTGTTATCTTCATACTACCCTTTGTAATTTCCATAATTACTATATCTACATTTTACTGTGCTCGCAAGTATATATTCATAATGTTGGAGTTTTACCAGGGAAAAATATTTTCTATTTGTGATAATATTTGTAAAAAACTTACAGTAAGAAGTGATAAAAATACCTACTGATTTAAATTTATAGTTAAATAGATTTTTTATTGTTGTGAGAATGACATGAACGATACTAAAACACGTGTCAAGATTTCAGACATAAAAAGTATAAATGTATTAGTAAAAAAAAAAAAATTTAGGATAGAATAGAGGACCATCCAGAAATATTCATACAGTTTGATTCGTCTTTTTATTAAAGAGACGGCCGCGAAGCAACTGTGGAACTGGTCAACGGTAGATAGTGGCCACGAAGAAAACGACGTAATTCTCCTTTTGCCTGCTAACACGCGAAGCAGTCTAGACTTTGTACGAACGTACACAAGCGACATAAGGTCATGGCTGTGAAAGAGTGGTTTAGGCGACTACAGCCAGTTCAACTTTACCTCGTGCTTTTCTTCACAACAACCTTCTTCATCATCGAAATAATTGCAAGTCATGTGACACACTCTCTTACCCTACTACTCAATGCTTATCACATGCTCTGTAACATCGTTGCACTTGTCGGATGCATCGCTTCTTTAAAGGTAAGTTGGTTTTTTGTTTTGACTAATTACAACTTGTTTTACTTTTTTTTTTTAGATTACTTGCATGCTTTTTCTCTAAAAGAATGTAGACAAACAAATGAATAATTACAGTAACAAAAAAAAAATTAAAAAAATTGCATTAATTAAAACTGCTCTAGTTCTTTTGGATTAATTGTCAAGTACTTATTCTTTAATTATTAACTTCTCATGGAAATAATATTATTATACCTGTAATTTATTTTAAGTACGGCAATCAAGATAGGTGTAAGGGTGAAAAAAATTGCGGTTCACCAGGTAATTCATCAATCTGTGTAAATGATAATGAAAAGGGATCTATATCTTCAATACCAAATAATTCTAAGGTATGATAGATAGAATTATTCTTTAATATTAATTAATTAATTAATTTCTATGAATATAAAATTTGTTTTAAGCATTCATGCTCAGATAGAAGAATGAAAAATACCTTTGGCTGGGCGAGAATTGACATCGTGACAATGCTGGTATGTTGTGTCTTGCTAGCATCGTTTTGTTTTTCTTTATTGGTTGAAGCTTTACAAACTCTCATTCACATTGGTCACCTCGATGAAATGCATCATCCAGTACCGGTTATGTGCATTGGAGTATCAGGGATACTTCTAAATGCTTTTTGTTACATCATCATCGGTGGCTACACCTTCAATCAGGGCCTCCTTCTGCATGTTACAAAAGATGGAAATGTTATTCTTCAAAGGTGTAAATTATCTTTTTATATTTTATAAAAAATATTAAAAATTAATGACTCAATATTAAATCGTCACTAACAACCTAATTGATTGATGGCTATACTCATTTTACACAATATTCAATCATAATTAACGATGATATTAATTACAGAAATGTCCCGACTAGTAATGAAACAACTGATGAGCAACGTTTAGCTGTGCCGACAAGAAGAAGTCCTCTGGCAATACCAAGAAGACAAGGCTTCCAAGAGATGTGTCGAGATGTACTTGGATGTATTTTTGTTGTAATAGTTTCCTTACTGGTTTATCTAACAGACGCCAATCTTGCGAAATTTATTGATCCAATTTTTGCCATTATTTCATCAATTTCACTTTTTGTCTTAAGCTATCCTTATGGTAAGCTTCATTTTTAAATTCTTTTTTATCTTTCAATGTTATATTTAAAAGATGTATTGATAAAAAAAATGAATCCAATAGTTTTGAATCGATCCACAAATATTCCAAGGCCTTGAGAATTGAATAATTAATTGTCTTTCAGAACCCAGAATTAAGTAATACTGAAAAAAATTCATTTATTTTTTATAGTTAGAGAATCGGGTATGATTCTTTTACAAACCATTCCAAATCATATCAATATCGACTCTCTAAAAAAAGAACTACTCGCCGCATTTCCTGGAATCGTCAATGTCCATGATTTTCATGTTTGGCAGCTGGCCGGAGAACAAATAATCTCGACAGTTCATATAATATTTTTGGATCCAATGGTAAATTTCATAGAAAAACTTTTCAACATGGTTATTCAATTATTTCAACAAGTCTTTAATTTATGAGTTATTTTTTCTTTTTAATATGTTTCAACATAAAACAGGTCTACGCAAGTATTACAGATCAGGTGACAACATTCTTTATGGAGATGGGTATTATGCATGTGACGATCCAACCAGAATTCCATAAAGTAAATATTTTATTTTATCTAATAAAAGTGAAAGAGCTTCGAGAAATTAAATACCTAATTAATGTTTAATTAATAATCACTACTGACATCGATTTGCTTCTTATTAGATAAAGCCAAATGCAGATGAAACAGACTGTTTAATTAGATGTCAAGGAATACAATGCATTGCATCACAATGTTGTTCAAAGGATGAATTTCTTAAAGAGGTAATTTTGGAAAAGACAGGGAAACAAGCTCATATTGTAAATAAAAAATTTGTAAAAAAAGAAATTATACCTACACAAATTGACGTGAATTTAAAGAAATTTAAAATTCACAAAAATGATGATAGTACAAAATCAATGGCTGTGGAAATTTCTAAGACGCCGATAAAGAAAGTTCCAGATATAAAACCTCACTCAAATAATTGCTCAGAAAATAGTACAAAAAATACAGAAGTTGATATAAATTGTCATACTGATGCAAATAATGAAATTACCGATAATGAAACTCCTATATCAGCAGCATAGTATTTTAATTAATCGATAGATTATGCAATAGAAATATTTTCACGTTCTTCAACAAATGTATCCATAATAAGACTGGTTTTTAGTATTAATTAGATATCCAAAATATGTATATATTGCGATAAATTTACAATTTATGAATAATAAAAAATTTTATGCAACATTAAATGATTTATCTATATTCTCAATGAGTTAATAAAAATAATTGATACTCAACTCTATAATTTCAATTTTAGCCATCAATTTTTGGTCAAAAAACTTTTTATGATTGATTGTTTACTGACGCTCAATCCATAATTTACGGGTTTTATGTTGGTAAATAAAAATTTGAATTCGTGCTAGTTGCGCCACCGCGGAAGTTACGGAAGTAAATAAAACTATATGGCGCGCCAAAATTTAGTTTTTGTTGAAAAGTTAAAAATTTTTTAATAAAATAAATATTTATAATAATTAAAATCTGAATATTAATATTTACATTATTTTTAAAGAAATTTTTTAAAAAATTAATATATTTCAATAAAATATATTTTTTTATAAGTTTTGTTCGCGAAAAAATTCAAGTTCTGACACGTAGATTGCTGGAGAGTATTTACGACGAGACTTCCGGAACGAATAGATCGTATGTTATATCTATATATACATGTATGAATATATATATATGCTTGACGCTGGATTTATTTGCTTTTTATAAAAAAAAATTAAATTATGATTAAAGAAATGATGTGATTAACATTGAACAACAATGAGCACTTCAAAGAGTAATCTAGTGAGAGAGTGTCTATCTTTAGAGAATAATCATCTGCATTAATGAAGATAAATAATTGTTTCAAAATAACATTCTCAGCGAAGTGCTAAAGATCGTTATGGTAGTGGTAGAGTATCACACACATTCAATCAGCAAGGAAGGTACACGAAAAGAAGTGACAATAAATCTATTTCATCAAATGGCGACTACCTGGCGAGGTTATATACATCTGTCAATGACCAACTGCAAGTGTAATGCTCTACAAATGATTTGAAGAGAAGTAACGTGACTTCCTTAGTAAGTATAAACTATTTAACAAATGAACTTTGAACTTGAGGCGTCAGTTTTATGTTTAATGTTGTGGTTATATTTGCTCATAACAACAGTCATTTTTTAATGTTTGATTATTAGTCTAACTGATAAAATATGATTGTCTGGCACACTTGTCATAACTTTCCTACCCAACATTTCATGTTTTTCATCCAACGGTTTATTCACATCAAATGAAATTGACTTTTATCATATCATAAACTTTTATACCTTGTAAATGTCCTTCCGTTGATCCTCATATGCATATCTTAAACATGTGCTACAATTAAGATTACATAATTGGTAGTGTTTGTAAACATTATGTATCTCAAATATTCAATAAACAATTTACATAAAAGTCCAGTTTTGAGATTATGCTATATGTTACGGAGTTGCTATTGTTTTTTAGTATGATGACGCTGGTAGATTAGGTTAATGATGAAAAATCTATGCTATTTATAATTATTTAATTACAGGCTCAGTTATGGAGGATAGCTTGAGCGTTAAGTCAATGGAATCAGTAGCTACGAGTGACGAGTACGAATTTGTAAACGAAAAAGATCCAAGCAAAAATAACCAAGTTTTGCTTGAACCACCAATGCTGAAAATTGCTAATAATGGTAATTTGGAAGATCTGCAGAATGATTTGAGAGAGGTAAGTTATTACTCATAATATTTATTTAACTGGAAATAAATTTTATATTGTCTTTCAACAAATCCATTATGTTTTTATTGAAAATGAAATTTATAAAAGATAATAATATAAAAAAGATATATAAAATTTATTAGCCAACTTTGAAAGAAAAAAATTATACAAGTTTTTAATAATCAGATGGTTGCTAATATGTACTACACATCAATTTTTAAAGGTTCTAATCGAAGATACAAAAATGGAGAATTTAGACAATGTCGACAACAAACTTATTCAAAGTACTCAAATTACAAAGGAAGTAGGAAAAAGTAAATTCTATGACTTGGGATCGACAGAAAAGCAAGATGAAATGAAACCTGAGGATTTCGATGATTGTGAAATCAGTTCTCTCGCTGACGTAAATCAAGACTGTACAATTTTTAATGGGGTAACTTATTTAGGTGCAGCAGCCATCAATGCTCCTAAATCAGCAGCTGAAATCCAAAGAAATATGGCAATACTTTCAGCAGAATTAACTCAGAGCTTAGAAATCAAAATTTCAGTTTCAATCCCAAGCAGCTCTCAAGGCTCTGTAGTACTTTATGATGCTGCAACACAACAACCTATAGTTCATTATGAAGTCCAAAGAATTTTATTTTATGCTCGTGGTGATACTTCCGGTCCATGTGCAGCATGCTTTGCATTCACTTGGTCTCACGGTGATACTCAAGAATCAGCCATTTTTCAGTGTCATGTGTTTCGTTGCGATATACCTGAAGCAGTTGGCCAAGTGTCTGCTTGCTTTGCTAAAGCATTTAAGAAAATTTCACCATCAATGACAAGTTCATTAACTGCCAGTGACTTCAGTAACTTTTCTGGCAATGAGAAAAGTAATTCTAGAGTGTTTATCTTCGAGGTAACAATGGAATTAAAAGAAGAAGATGGAAGAGGAAGTTACAGTACTGTACCTAAAGATAGAAATTGTTTTAAATTAAGGAGTAATGTTGCAAAGCAAGTTTGTTTGAGTATTCAGCAAGTGTCCAGTAAAGAAGGAGGAATTATTCTTGAAGTAGAAAGATGTTTTGGAGTTTTAGTAAGCCCAGGACGTAATGTTAGACACAGTGATATGCGACTATTAGAGATGCAATCTAGTACTGCCCCAATGGGTCAAGATAGACAATGCTACAATATTTGTGGTCGATGGGATCCTGCTGATCCTGCATTAGAGAATCTCAATAATGAAACTAAAGAAGGTAAAATTTACATGACTGTTGCCGTAGATCTTGTAATACGGCGCATCCGTGAACCCGTCCGATTTGTAATTGAAACTGCTGTTAAAGTTTATTCTCAAAATGAGCGATTTTGGTATTTAAATAAGAAAAACCTTGTTCAACAATTTCAACTTAATTCTAAAGAAATAATATCAGAAGATAAATCAGAAGTACACTATGAAGTTCAAAATATCGAAACCTCAGGAGAATTGGATAGAAATCGTTTGAATCTTGCGTTAAATTTAGCATCGTTAATTAGATCATCATCACTTACTAGTATAGATACGTTGACGCCTAAAGAAGAAGTAGACTCTGATGGAGATGAACCTATGCTTAGCGGAACTGGTAAAGTATCCAAGGATTGTTCAGCTGATGAACTTGCAAGTTGGAGTGAAGTGTTAGATAGCTGGCAAGTAAATAAACATCGTCCAAAGTTGCTGATAAAATTAACAAAACAAGGAATACCTGAGGCGCTTCGTGGTGAAGTTTGGCAACGACTCAGCAACTGTGACACTTCGCAAGAAATGATGGATAAATACAGGATTTTAATTACGAAAGAAAGCAGCTGTGAGAGTGTTATTTTAAGAGATATTAATCGAACATTTCCAGCTCATGATTTTTTCAAGGAAACTGGTGGTTTAGGACAAGATTCATTGTATAGAATAAGTAAAGCTTATGCTGTTTTTGATGAAGAAGTAGGATATTGTCAAGGACTTAGCTTTCTAGTCGCTAGTCTTCTTTTACACATGCCGGAAGAGCAAGCTTTCTGTGTATTAGTTAAACTTATGTATGACTATGGATTACGAGATTTGTATAAAGATCGATTTGATAATCTTCATATGCGTTTCTATCAATTAAATCGACTAATGGAGGACCAACTTCCAGAACTCTACAAACACTTTTGTGATCGTGGAGTTGAAACGCATATGTTTGCTGCACAATGGTTTCTAACACTTTTCACAGCAAGATTTCCACTGTATCTGGTATTTCATATCCTTGATGTTTTCCTTCTTCAAGGACTTGATACACTCTTCCAAGTAGCACTGGCATTATTGATGGTAATTTTTTTTTTCCTTTATACTTGATACGTTTTCATAATACATCCATTAATCATTTAAGTTTATGCAAAGTTTAGTTTAATTAGAACATTAAAAGCTTATTCTTTATTTGAGTAATTTATTAAAATTAATGCTTAAGATAATAAATTAATCAAGCCAATAAAAATTTATTAAGCATCCGGATGATTCATGGATGATTCAATTAATAAATATTACATCCAAGTTTTTCAATGAATTATTTGTGCATTAAATTTATTTATTTTAGATGAGTAAAAAAGAGTTATTGCAATTGGATTTCGAAAGCATACTTAAATACTTCCGAGTTCATTTGCCTAAACGATGTCGAAACGAAGAAGTATCACGTTATGTAATGAAACTCGCATGTTCAGTGACATTGAAGAAGTTGAAGAAATATGAAGCAGAATTCATGGCTTTGAAAGGTAACTTTATATTCTATGTATAAAGAAACAAAAATAAATGATTGATATCCGTCCACATTATTATATTGGCCAGATAAAATTGCATGAATCTCTCTCGTATAATATAGTTACTATTTGGTAATAGTAGTCTTTCAGTAAGTTTAGGATGAGCATTATAATTAATAAAAAATCTCTGAATTATTTTACAATAATTATTCAATGTGGTATGAAATAGCCAAATAATTTTGCTAGTCTTGGTTAATTATAAACTAAAAAAAAAATGTTAGTTAAATGATAATATCTACCTCTTGCCCTCAAGATTAATTTGCTTATTTGCATCATATGTAATCATTATATTGGCATAATTAAAAATGTTTTATGTATATTGTTTGTGATTATTATCAATATTGTGGCTAGACAGAAAATGTGGTTTTAAATAAAGCACTCATATAAACTATTAAAAGTCATCAGTGTAAAAAAATAAAATAGACTTGATAGACAATAATCTTGCACATTTTTGTTCTCAATTATCTACCCACGTTTGCATTTGCTTGGTGCTGTTTGTTATTGGGGAATCATTCATTTATTTCATTAGTCATTCATAATAACATGTTGAACAACGTTTTGGATAAAAATTTATAAAAATAAATAAATAAAATACATTCATTTAAATATATTCCATCAATTTATGACCGTTTTTTAACAACAAAGAAGAACAAAATTAATACAATAAAATACTCCACTTTTCATTTATCACAGTAATTGTTATTAACACTTGTAATTTAATTGAAATATTTAATAAAATGCATTTGCTTATTATTACTTATTCTGAACTGTATAAATCTATTAGAATGTAATAACATAATAATAATAATAACATAATTGATAGCTTAGCCTCAGATTCTTTCTATTGTGGTTGTTGATAAGTGGTCTGGTATAAACTCTCTATAATGTATGTAATAAAAGTAATACTCTCGTAATATATCATTCAAAATCACTAATAATTATTTTAGAAACTTCAAAAATGTTTGTTCAAGTCGTTAAAGATAATATTTATTCAGAAGCAACGTAAAAAAGATAAATTGATGCATAATCAACATAATTGGTGTGTTTATAATTTCAATAACCGTCATCGGTACCACATGATTACAACACGTGGCTGTGTTATCTAGCAACAGCTGTTTCTGGTTCTTCCCCTCTCTTTTAGACTTTCTTGATCTGTTCACTGGTTTGAAATGGGCCAAAGTGCATGTCGTAATCGTATGAGTATATGTCCAGCACGTTATAGTCTTCAATGTTGATTAGCAACATATTTGATTTTTAATATCTTCACTTTTTTTGCTGATTTTCCATCAAAATATGAGTCATATAGCGAAGCTAACGCTATTAAGTGAGAACATGCAATTAGTAAATTTCATTAATATTATTTTCGCAGTGTATTTAGATAATGAGACCAATATAAAATTTATTTTTGAATACAGAAGCTCAAGAAAATGCTGACGAGTATAGCAATGAGGTGGAGCAACTACGAGGGGCTGTTGCAAGGAGTGAAGAAGAAAAACAGAGACTTGAAATTGAAGTTGCTCAAGTTAAAGAAATGTTGCAGAGAGAGGTGACACGAGCTGATGCTGAAAGTCGAAGAAATGTAATAATTATTAATGAATATAAACAGGTGAGAAATGTTTTCATAAATATTTTATTTTAGTTGATAAATATTGAAAGTTAAAAAAAAAACCATTTTTGTTCACAGATATGTCAACGCTTGGAAGACGACTATAATGCCGCAAAAACCGCACTCAGTGACTTACGAGTTCGTATATTTTAATTTATTTTTTAATAATAATATAAAAAATTGCTATAAATCACTTGCTTTAATAATATTTAGTTTTATAATTACGACTTATTCATAAAAAAATTCTTAATTCACAGATAAAGATATCCAATTGTGACAATTGTAGAACAATTCTCATGGAGTCTTCCAAAGTTTATGCTGACATTTCCCATCCACTGGAGAATCGAACAGATCCAATGCTTCATCGAGCACAAGAGCGTGTGAGAGAATTGGAATTAGAGTTGGCTCAAACTAAATTAGCTCATGTGGAAGCAGAATGCAGAAATCAAGTTCGTGTTGATTAATATTAATAACTTGCATGATTATATTAAACTTAATTGAATTAGTCTCTTCACTTCTTAATAAATAAAAATGAAATAATTTTTTCAGGACCTGACTCATCAATTACATGCAGCCGCATCTGAACTCCAAGCAGCACGAAACTCGTGGCCGTGGCTTAGTAAAACGCTTTTGAGTATAAAAGAAGCAGCAAATAAAAGAGACGTTGTTGGACCTGGTGTATTAAGACGCGAGGGTACATCAGCAGGTGAATTAAGGCACGCCATGCATTCGCAGAGTCGAGATAGTATAAAAGAAGCTATTTGATTAGGTGAATCAACCGGCTCACGAGTTTATCGAGTTTGGGAGTAAAAAATTTTGATTGGCTGTGGGAAGAAAAAAAGAGGCTGTTGAAAATTAAGTTTGACAAACAAAACAAACATTATGAGTACTCATTATTATACTTTACACCGTAATTTTTAGTTTAGAAATAATTTGAAGTTCATTAAAAACTAATAATCATTTTTAGTCTCATAATATATTATTCTAGTGAAAGACATTATTGTTAAGTAATTTTGTTACGTTTTATAATTATATTTTATTCTTTTTGGAACCTTAACATAAATAATTTTAAAATATTTTGAATTTTTTTCCTAAATTATACTTATAGTAATTTTTTGATTTAAATTGTTGCCATAGTGTGAAATGTAGAGTAGACTATTTCGACCAATGAAGGATTGTAGTGTTATTGAGATATAAAAAAGCATTTCCATGCCATGACGACAAACTAATGAATCTTTATCTGAACAAAATATTTTTTTACGTAAAAAATTTATTTAAAAAATTATTTTAACATTCCAACTAATAAAAAAAAAGCTTTTGTTTAAAAGAAATATATTTATGTTTTTATTTAGCTTTTTCCCATTGATGAATAGTATCAGGTATTCTAAAAAAAATGTACGTAACTTTTATAAAGAATAATGATAAGGGATTACAAAGGAATGATATTCAATGGTTGCAACTTTTTAGCTTTATAGGAGTGATTAATTTTTAAGAAAGCGGAATACTTTTTAAGTGAATAAATGACCAGAAAAAAATATTTAACAGTCCACTAATGTTATAGAAGTTACTTTAAATATTAGTTATGTGTGTATTATGTAAAACTGAATCAAATAATTCATGTACATAAAAACAAACACACGTAAATATACTTGCAATTACACTCATGTCTATTAATCTAATATTGTAAAGTTCTAAAATTAATACCATCCTTAAAAGAATGTAAAACTTTATGTTTAATGATTTCATTCCATGAATTATTGGAATAAAATATATATTAAAACAAAAATAGAAATTTTTTCCATATTTTTTCAAACATCAAATTCTTTCTCATCTAATGAAAAATAATTGGTAAAAAAATTTTAGCAAAATACACTGCGCTTAATTTTTTTAAATTCATATTTATTATGTAATCATATACAAGATATGTTTCTCAGTCTTGAAACCTATTTACCTTATCTATAATACTGTTATCTTTTGTCATCGTTTTATACAGATAGGAAACTACTTGGTTTCTACAAAATAAAAAAAGAAAACATATCAAGAAACTTAAAGTATTCAATCACATAAAAAACGAACAAACATAGAAATAACATATTAATGGATATTTTTATTAATATTATCCTCTGAGATTTCACTTGCAGTATCCGTTAAATTATGACTTTCAGTATTTTTCAGAAGATAAACTCCTGGTGATTCTTCAATTGTAACTGACTCAGAATCAGAAATGGTTTGTGCTCTACTTTGAGGATTATTTATTGGTACTGCATTTAACATACTTAAAGCATGAGAACATTCAGCATCTTCAGTTCCAACCGCGGAGCTGCTTGAAGGACTCTCAAAAAAGTCACGAATAATCGATTGTGAATTTTCAAGAGGCCTATTATCTTTCTCTAAATCGTCTAACGATAGCTTTATTTTTTTCCTTGGTGTGCTAGTTTGTTGAAAATTATCGTTATAAGTATTACTGAAGGTTTTATCATCATTTTCATTTCTTTGCTCTAGATCAACACTATCATGTGTTGTCGAAAACTCAAAGTTCGGATCTGTAATATTTTCGGGACACACTAAACTGTTATCGTTTTGAGATCTTTCTATGAACATACTACACATACTTCTTATTTCCCCAGAATTTGAAGGTATTGCAGTATCTCCAGTTCTTTCATGCTCGTCATCTCTATTCCAGCTGTTTAAACTGTCTGTAATTAATTCATCGTATCGTACCTCTTCTACCTGTTCCCCTATAGTAATAGCTGAAAAATTAGTTACATCATGCACAAAAACTTCATCATCCAGATCCATTATTTCTATTTCCGAAGTACTATTGAAGTCATTATAATCAAAAGGATCATCATCGTAATCATCACCATCTTCACCATTCTCATAATCGAAATCATCTTCTTCATCATATACATTATCATCTTCTAAACTTACTGATAATGGCCTACAAATAATTATAGGACCTTCTTCATTTTCACCAGTTTCCCATCCTCCGTTTTCCATAATCTCTTTCAAATAATCTATTTGTATATTTCCGATCATATGAGCAAGTGTTTCAAGTGGTATTATATCATCACCATTGTTTATTTGATAACCTCTAATGAGATAGCTTGCCTCATCAAGAATTTTATCTTCATCAGAGCGATTATCAATTCGTACAGGATAAATTTCTTGAGAAATTAATTTATATAATCCTTCAATCCCAGGCATTTTAATGACAAAATCCGTATTTCGATGAAAAATTGCCATTTGTGAGCAACATCCTAAATCTTCTGTTCCTTCAGGTCCTGGACAAATTCCTTGGAAACTAACTTCATATTCAGGATACTTATTGACAATTCCGTTTGCCCAATCCGTAAATTGTTGTCTTGTCCATTCAAATTTATGATCTGGATGTCTAAATCCTTTCATTCCTCTAAATAAAACATTAAAATCCGCATTTGGTGTAGTCATTATAGCTACTCGTGGTTTTATATAACCGAAAATATTTTCGGGTACTTTTACTAAAGTTTCATCATAAAGATGTTCTATTAATTCGATGCAAACGACAGCATCTGTATTTTCTAAATTCTTATCTCTATCAGTCACACTTCCTTTATAGATACTGGCAGTCAATGGACGATCTCGCGTATGTATATAATCCGCAGTCAATGCATCAATTTTTTTTTTATTACATTCCAATATGAATTCATCAATATCTACACATAAGATTTCTTCAATTACTGGCGTATTTTTTAAATAAGTAAAAAAGCCCAGCTCACTACAACCAAAATCTACAACCTGCAATATGAAAATAATTCAATATACTTATGTAGGTTTATGTTTATGTAATTTTAATTTTAAAAAATTAATTTCAAGACAATTATTAAATTTACCAAATTCTGAAAGCAAAGAATCAAACATAAAATGAATATACCTTTCGAATTTTGCCTTCATATTTAGGACTGTTTAGAACACTTATAACAGCTTGGTATCTTTGAATATAAGCAGGTGGAGAGAATTTGATATTGCATTTGTCACCATCATCATCATCATAAAACTGATCTTCTAATTCACGTGTATTGATAGCATTCGAAGACGTTGAAACGTTTTCCGATAATTTTGCGCATGATTCATTTGTTGAATCCATTGTTCTTGTATAGTATCTTCTACGTAAATACTTATTGAGGTAGAAAAACACGTTAAAAAATAAACCAATCATTACACTATGATAATAATGATGACGTTAATCAAAATAATGCATTATTTATATGATTTGTAACACCTATAACGTTCTTTAATGTTATTTTATCGTATAAGTAACAAGTCAACAATTGTTAGACAACATATTCGTGCTTTTTAATAAAAATTTCTTCCAATATTTTATTATTTGCCGGTTAGGAATGTCTGTTATACGACGTTATAATTCCATTAGCAACTGTTTACATATGTAGAAAAAAGTACATAGAAAGTGTCGCCCTCGATAAACAAAAATTTTAACCCGTTATTATAGCGGGAAAAATTAAAAAATGAAATTTAAGATGTTATCAGAGATAATAATTTGGAATGTTTATTTTATATAAATTTTTTGTTTTTATTTTTGGTCCAGTAATTAATTTTTCCTACAAAAGATTTCTGTGTGCTCCATTAATCTAAAAAATTCATGATTTTCAATATTAAAATATTCAAAAAAGAAACATTTCAACAAAATGTTTCAAAGATTATTCAAAGCTTTCTATTACACGAACCTATTTTAGTACGAGTATAAAAAAGTTGAGATTAGATCAAAGGTAAAAATGATTGTTAAAAAATATGCTTAAAAAAAAGTTAAGTAATTATTCAAAAAATGATCAATACTGACGTATATGGGTCGATGATAAAATAAATAATATCTTATTGGTATGAACAACAGATGCTAGACATTACCATTTATTAAAAGTTGCAAAGCTGTTAAGGATGCATATAAATGTTTGTTAATGCATAACATAGATATAATGTAAAAGTTTATTGTGTTTTAAAAATTCAATCTCATTCTATTGAAAAGTTATTCCTGTCTGAAAAGCTTCTTCTTATGATCTTTTGAAAATAACCTGAATGAAAAACTTATTTCTCTTACTGTTTTGTAAATATAAAAACTTACCACTGCAATTCCACGTCTTTCACCTTCAAGGAATTCATTCTCCACTCGTAAAAAATTAATTCACTGCAATAATTGACATAAGAAAGAAACAAGCTGGTAAGTTTTTTATTATATCATTTGCATTATTTTACTATTAGTATAAATATAATGGATTAAGATGTTGGTATTTTTTTTTTGTTTTAGGAATACACCTTAAAGTTCACCTAAGGTTCAGCTAATCTAATGTTCATCCTATCAAAAATGTTTGTTTAAAATATAAAAACATTTATTGAACATCCATTTGTATATTTCTGGCAGGTGCATTAATCTCATTAAGCACTCTATGTACAATAATTAACTTAAACTACATCTATAATTGAATTCGTTGACCCTGTAAGTATCCAACACGCGTGAGCTTGTAGACGAGTGTACACACATTCGGTCACGGCGCATCTCCAAAGGCCACCCCTGCCACCTGAATTTTTCACATTGAAATCTGTGTCATGCTAGAGGCTATGGAAGGGATGTAAGAGCATCTACCCCCCAACAACTAACTCTGATATTTTCTTCAGTAGTCGTTCACCCCTTGCGGTGATAAGGAACCGATAAGAGGTTAATGTAAGCAACCATTCTTGTGATACAAAAATTGAGGTACATAAAAATTCATTTTACCCAAGCAACATCATAAAATGATTGATAACATTTTTTTTTGCTATTTTATCAATCAAAATAAATTATTCAATTAATCAATTATTTTTTCTAATTGATTACAGGACAAAAATGTTCAGTATTTATCAACAATTGAATAAGAAAGATGAAGGAGATGGTGTAAGACGTCGTGCATCAGATGTGACAGGACATGACAGATTTTACCAGGAACGTCCTAGACCTAGACGTAAAAAACGCCCTGTTAGTCGTCGCTCCAAAAGTGCCATTGAACTTGACACTAATGCCATGATTAATGCTCGCAATTATGTCAGGAATAATCGAAGTGCTAGTATAGAAAGCAACGCAAGTAGCAGTACAGAAGACAGATTTCAACTTAGTAATAAAATTGATAATCTAGCGAAAATTCTCTTCAATCGGGTCTCAGCTGCTCGAGCATCACGAGAGAATGAGATGAGGTAAATTTTGGTGTTATTACTGTTTTATAGTTAATGTATAAACAAGTTATGTGATACTTCACTTCGTTCTTCTTCTTCGTTGCTTCCTTTATCGGTTGAAAGAATTACTGTACTTAAACTTATTGGATGAAACCTATGTAATTGAAAAGATTGGAATCGTAATAATGTAATATCTTAAAAATTGAAAACCTTGAGGATAATAGATAATTCTATTTCACGTTTAACAAGTAGATAAGTATTGAAAACATTCATGAATTTGTTTTATGTTAGTATTATGACAGATTATTTTCTTTTTTTATTATTGAACATAAAGTGTTTAAATTTGATATTTTATACAGTAGATTTTTGTCAGAAAATAAGGAAGGAATTAGGTGATTTGGATAATTTTATAAAAAAATAAAATATCACAACGAAAAATTTAGTTGAATATTTTCATATTATAATAGAAAGTTTCAGATTTATAAATAGCAAATTAACTTTCTAGTGTTGGGTAGTTGTCAAGAAGTGGGACTCCACCCCAAAACGGGTGTAAAGTTTTTTTAGCATTGCTTGCAGCTAGATAGTACTAAATCAATTAACATTAAAGTGGAAAAAACCACTTCTGGCTTAAATTGATTATTATTTTTATCGATTATTCCTCAATCAAATAGATAAAACATCATATGTTAGGTACTTAAGTAGAGTCTGGCGATTGATTAAAAACACCGCTGTTTTATTTATTTAAAAAAACCTGAATAAAAAAAATTCTTTATTTTGAAACAAAGTTTTACTTTTTGATAATTATTCAAATTAATTTAAAAAGTACAAATTTATACAAAAAAATAAAAAAACTTTCTTCCTAGACTACAAGTGTAACGGTTCGATAATTTTCAGTTAAATGAGAAACGAGAAAAATTTAATTAGAAGAGTAAACAAAAGCTTGGTATTAAAAAACACTGTGGTTTGTGCTTAAAAAAAAAAAGTATAAAAACGATGAATAGGTATAGCCACCTTCTTTTCCTGGTTTTATTCTCCCTCTATCCATCTTTCACCCTCTGCTTATTCTATTACTTATATTACTTTCATACTCTAGTTTACGAGTACAACTTTTGAAAATTCTTGATAAAAACTATAGATTGTAATTTTCACGTTAAGATCAAGTAGCCCTCTTAATCTCCCTTACTCTTATAAGAGTTAATCCTTAAACCTTTCAATGCCTTACCCTTATCATCAGTCCACGGGCCATTAATTTTCATGACATTTATTCTTTCTTATTAAGATCTTTTAAATTCAAAAACAACAGAATAATAATTAAAATGAACAGATTGAGTTCAATGTAAATCACTAGTTAAATTTAAAAAATCATGATAAAATACGTAATCCATCAAGAAATTCATTTTAGATGTTTTCTAAAATTTTTTATTAATTTATGATGCTTATCTGAATGAGGGAGAAAGTTTTTTCACTTTCATTTTAATAAATTAGATCTCATTAACACCCACATCAATGTTTATATTACGCAGCAAGTCAGAAAAAACTCCAGCATCATAATTTTTTTTTATTGTATCCCTGAAAGATCCTTGACAAAACAATTTCATGTATATGGTTATCTTCCCTATCATGACAAGGAATATTCTTCTATCACAAAGCAGCTAGAAATATCTAGAAAAAACTCTTCTTATTTCTGCCACGAGCATATTTCACTCTCCCTCTTGTGTGAAAGAAATTTTCGTGAAAAATAGAAAAGCTTTCATCACAATTGGAATATATTATTCACATTTCGTAAAAAAAAAAATAAGAAGTAAGTAAGGGTTAGTTTAATTCTATGAAAGAACAAATAATATTATCACAGTCATTCTCCGTCTAAACAATAATCCCTTTTCTATTATATTAGGAACTAAGGCTTTAGGTGTTAGGTTCTGTAACTTTTAACTCCTACTTAGCCTGCTCTACATAAATCTTTACTTCTACACCATTAACTACCAGTTGGTAAATTGTTTATGGGGAACAGAATGGGAACAAATCCAATTAACAATTTAATAGCAGAAGTTGAGCTATATTTTGTTCATTTTCGGCGAGCTTTAAGTTAATATTGATTTAAGAGATGTTTATTTATTTTGGTCCAAATAAAATTAATTTTAGTCACTGAACTATTCGTTTAGCTTATATTTATTTACTATAAATGAAAATAAATTTAGAAGATTTAGATATCATTTATTTCATATTTTTCTCTTTCATTTGACATAAGAAGTGAGCGAATTTAAAACATTTTTCTAGATGTTCAAAAATTATATTTTTAGAAAATAGCAAGAAAATCACAATGGCTTGGTTTCATCACCACAATTCATGCAAAAATTCAAAAAGCTTTTGCTTCTAGATTACAGTATCTTTTGTAACTAAGCTTTTAATTAAAAGCCAAGCTAAAATGTTGGACTTAACAGGGAGAAATAAATTTTTAGCAGCTGATATTTTAACGAATACATTAAGATTTATGGAGTATTCTTAATACGAATTCTAGAAACACGTTAGCTGCAGCAATTTATTTTTACACTAGATTCTCAAATATATTTAAATACAGCTTCTGACGTACTCAGAGATCAGATACTAACTTATCATTATATATCTGTATGTAATTTAATCATACTTATAAAAAAAAATTAATTTTATCTTAATTTAGTAATTATATTTGTGCATTCTAGTAACGGCAGATATCAATATGAATCACTGGATCAAAGCCCAACACCTCGTGAAGATGGTGTTGAATACTTGGAAATGGAAAAAAGATCGAGGGACCAAGCACTCTCCATTTGCGAAGTTTATATTCAAGCTAGTTCTCGATATGACCTCATCAACCAACTCCACAACGTTGGTAAAGATTACTATTAATCAGATGTCTATTAAAAATAAAAAATTAATCGGAAAAAAGTAATTGAAATCTTTTAAAAAACTTCTAGGATCTCGGGTAGATAAATATTGGTTTGCTGTGAAAGATAAAGTTTTAAAAACTGACAGATTACTAACTTTAGCACCACTAAATAAAAATTGTCCTCTAAGTGTCTGTCCTTCAACAAAAGATATTCTCAACAAACTTTTCCTCGTTCTTCAACATCCTTATGTGTGCCCTGTCCTCGATCTTGAATTTATTGAATTTGGTGAAGATAATTATGTTATCGTCGTACAGCCAATCAATCAAGGAAGCCTCAAAGATCTTATTTATGGGGTAATTGAATTTTTTATCATCTTTGAAATTTCCTTTGAATTCCTAATATGAAAATAATTTTTTGTTCAAGTTATAATTGCTAAAATGCTTTTTTGTAATTAAAACTTCTTGTTTATACAAAATATCTCCCAACAGGTAGATAAAAACAGCTGGAATGATGATTGGGGCCAAAAATATGCAACACGTGGAAATGGTTTGTACCTTCCGCAGATTCAACAGATGGGTCGTCAAGTCTTGGAAGCATTAATTTTTCTAAAAGAAAGAGGATTTCCGACGGCTACTCATTTACATTCGGGAAATGTCATTATCCAGAATGGTGTAGCACGTGTAGCTGGACTGGAGAATTCTCTTCTAGGATTCACTAGTCGAATCCATCCAATCGTAACTTCACGATTGGCCTATGGCAACTCCAATGACAGCATTTGCTTTGGTAGGCTCTAATTTTTAAGTTTTATAATTGGCGACTTTTATATTTTTCGCTATTTATTTTAAATAAATCATCATCATATTGTGATTGATAATTATTTGGATATTAAATCAATTCATTCATTCAGTCAATTTTAAAAACAATTTTCAATTTAAAATTATCATGAATAGAAATTAATGTTGAAGTAGCGTTAGTAATCATAGTTTTGGCATATTTTTTACGGACCAATAGTTAAATAAAATAGTTATTGATTTCTTTTTTGCCTTCTAGGTCATATGCTCTTCGAAATGTGTACAGGCTATGAATTGTGCTCATTCAAGCCGTCCATGGTCCATTATGAAGATGTTGCAAAATATCCATTGGTATTTACATTTATTTGTAGCCGTCTATTATTGAAACAATATAAAACATATATTTCTTCAATCCTTTATCGCACTAAGTAGCTCATTCAGAAGTTAAGAAGAATTTACGGATAATTAAAAATATAAATTATTTGCCAAATATCCGAATAAATGTTGCTTCTTAAATATAGTACTAATCCTATTAGTGACTTTATTTGTAAGAATATCCGATCTAGTTCAACACAATAATGCAATTATGTAGAAACCAAAAGGTATTTTGATAATGATTAATGGCTTATAATATTTAAATGAAATAATAGTTAAAAGGTTCGACATAATCTTTTTAATTCATTTAGAAATTTAATAAAGAACTCTCTAACTCAGGAAAGTTTTAACGAACCTACTTGAAACGTTTTTTCATTAAATTGAATAACAGAAATTGTCTTAATTATAATTAAATTATTTCAATGATAAAATCTTATTCTAGGTTGCTGACCTCATGGAATATATATTCGATAATCCGGATAATCGTTACCCTACGATAGAAGAGTTACTAGTCCACGATCTTTTTCGAAATATTGACTTGCGTGAAATGCGCAATGCACCAGTAAACGTAACCAAATTTGCTAAATCTTTAAAAAGTATTTCAATATATTATCTTATTGAGAGAAACTTTTTTTTTGTTTTAGATATTTCGTCCAATATTAAATCCGTCGATAGTTAATCTTCTTGAAGGAATTAAAAGACACACAACTTGTCGAAGGTAAGAATATTTTTAACTTTATTTAATAATGTTTAATAAATTTATCTTATTTACGATATTATGAATTCGTAACAGGTCAAGCCACACCCGTGAAACAGTTTATTAACTTACAGAAGATAAATTAAAATAGGTAAACTTTTGGTATGCTTAATATGACCGGACTAATGGAAATCATTCCACACGAGAATACTAATTAACTTTTTCAAAGAAGCAAATACAATATTGAGTAAATGATAAATTTACTATCATTAGTTATTGCGTCAAGAATACAAATTTCAAATCATCTATCTTAGAGCATTGAGCCATTTTATCTGGAGTAATGAACGGTTACAGGACAATCATCTAATCAATTAATTTCAGCAAATCTTATAAATAAACATGTTTTTTTATGTGACATTTTTTTAATATTTAATTTATTTGTCATGGATATTGTAAAAGAATATTTCAAAATAACAAAACTGTATTCTATTAGAGTGAGAAACACATTTTTATTGGAATATGCAATTCAGTCAATCATCTTATCCAGACTTAAAACTAAGTAGAAAAAATATTTAGATAATCATGAAACTAGATTCGACTTTTATGATATTTGAAAGGACAATAGAAAACTCACAATTGACATAAAAACTTTTTACCTGTTGAAGTAATAAATTTTATAATAAAACTCGACAATTATTTACCAATTATGAAGCTCCAGTTTCCAGCTCGCTTGCAGGAGTATCTGGCTCTTCGTCATTATAAATATTTTCAGCCATTTGCCATACTTGCATAATGTTATCCTCTGATACAGAGCATATGACCCATGGTTCATTTGGATTCCACGAAAAATCACTGATTTTCGCTGTATGTCCTCCATGAATAAACTAAAAATAAGTAAAACTCACAATTCAATAACTACTTCTCCATTTATGTATAATAATTAATAATTAAATATTTCAAAGCATTAAAAATTTTTAAAGAAAATTAATTACCAAAAGTTCAGGAGGGCCATCTTCAGCATCTTCACTTGATTGCTCCTCTCCAATTTTGCTAAGATCCCACACATGTAAACGTCTATCTGTACCACTACTTGCAAGAATAGTTTCATTATGTGGAGACCATTGGACTTGGAAAATCTCGTCTTTGTGCGATTCGAAGGAATGTAGTTTAAGTTTTAAATTCCTCAAGTCCCAAAGTGCAACAGTTTTGTCTGCGCTACCAGTAGCGAGAATAAATTCAGAATAAGGATTGAAACTTAAACAATTGACCTCTGCTGTATGAGCGTCAACAGTGTGACTCGGCTTGCTCGTGTTGTTACATCTAAATAATAAAAAATGATTAATTAGGATAAGTTTATTATAATGAACTACTTTATCAATTCAGATGTTACATTAAACTACCTTGTATCCCATATCATTAATTTTTGATCATCTGCTACGGATCCAAATAATGACTCATGAAGTAGATGCCAAGCAACATCTTCAACAACAGCAGTATGACCTGTGAAGATTGTTTTAGCATCTATTACACGATTTTCTTTTGGTGTAGCGTTTATATCCCATAAACAAATCGTGTGGTCGTCAGAAGCACTAAGCAAATAGCCATTTAAATTAGGATTCCAAGAAAGACCATAGCCTTCTTTTTGATGACCTCGCAATCTTTTGTAAAAAATGAATGAATTATTACTCCATTAAAGATAAGTTGAAGATAAGAATATTATTTTAAATAAAAAATCTTTACCTGAGATCTGGATGGCATTCACCATTAGGATCAGGTTTACTAGGATGTTTAGTATAATCAAATACTAGAACATCACTGGATGGAGTCTTGGTGGCAATTACACATGGATTTTGGGGCATATATCTAGCCCTATTAACTTCACCTTCATGATTGATTTTTATCTCAATTTCAATTTTTCCACTAACTGAACCAAAGCCTCCAAATTCACCCTTCTCATTATCATAATGAGATGCGTCAAACTGTGCATCTTCGTTAGGCAATTGTACACTTGCAATCAGAAGATGATTCTGTTCATCAGAAGTATGAGTACCTAATATCAAACGATGAACTGAATAGTCTTTTCCCTCAGGTCTTGTAACATCAGGTAGCCATTGTGCTGTCAAAGAAGGCCATTCCAGAGCATGGGTCATCACCAAATCATACAAAAAAGGTGTGTTTTTCTTCCATATTTTATATTCTTCATTTATTACTCGTTCTTCTACTGCATCATCAAAGGTTTCTTCAAAAAAAGCAAAAACAAATGATATTATTACTATGTTTGACTTTAAATTTAATATTTATATTAATAATGATGGAAGTTTCCCCTACTCCTTAACATTTAACCCGGCAACACGTTGCAGTCATATTATGTTTCTAATAATAGAAAATAAATTACTTTAATGAAAGTAAAGTAAATAAAAATACTCATTATTTCAATAATAAACAGACAAGAAGGAGAAACTACAAAAAATGAAGACATGCAAAAATGATAAATTGAGTTGTTTACTCCGGAACACGAAGCATCAATTCTCAACAATTGGTTGGACTTTAATTTTGTGAAAACAACAATGTAAATATAATAAATAATTGAAAAATACATACCTCCATCCTTATCAGCCATTTTGTACAAGTGAAAGAATTATTTACCACAGAAATATGAATTTTCTTATACCGCCAAAAAATTATGCCCGCCAAAAGACGCGATATCACAGAGCAGACATGTCTAAATGTATATTATGCGTCTCATATGTCTCTGGCGTCTCTGGTTGTTGCACAGCCCGATGCTTTTGGTCTGATTTTCATGAAACGTCGTAACTGCGGCTTTACACTCCATTTTGTCATGAAAACTTGCAGTATTTATAATCGCTCAATGAAAATCGGAAATTAATGATTTGATTAATGTAAATGCTTGTATTTTGCGCCAAAATTCTGTCCATTTTCGAATTATGTTTTAAACAATATTTAATTAATAAATAATACATGGACGTGTACAGGTGAATGATATTCTAAATAGTAAAAAAATATAGCCACAATGCCTCCTTGTAAGTAATAATTGGAAATATGTGAATTTCTATTCATAATTATTGTTTTAAAATTATCATACGAGGTTATGTATTTATAATTAACCAATAATGAATATAATATAAGTAATTAAAATTAATTGTTTATACAGCGGCTGTAAATATTACATCCCAGTTGATATCAGCTATAAAAAAATTCAAATTTCATGAATTGGAGTCAATCGTTTTACCATTATTTCCTGAAACAACATGGCATGAAATTCAACATAAATTAATTAAAAAACATGAAGCGTTTACTACTACAAACGTTGTAAAAATAATAGTACAATTAATTAATGTAAATATAAATTATGCATTATATTATCTAGTTACACTTGAAAATTCGCTGTGATAATAATAAATAAATATTTTTCAGGAAAAAGAAATTATTGAGAGAGAGTTAAGAAAGCGTTTAACGATATTAGAAGTAACGGGTAAATTTATTTTAAATTATTCTTATAATCGATAGTATATTTTCCATGATTGTTTTAAACGATCTAATTCTATATTTTATATTTTAGAGGTGAGCAGACACTCCAATAGAAAAATTTGGTACGGATATGAATTAAAACAGAAAAAAAATGGTGCATCTTGTTGTACATTAGAAGACATACGTAACTCAATTGAAAGAAATCTTAACATGTTACAATTGAAAATGGAAATAAATTTAATAACGCATGAAAGTGTGACTTATCTTTCTATGAGAGAAAAAAAGGCTTCACATCGTATTTTACCTATTTTTATGGCATTGTTATTTGATCTAGGATATTTTTTCTGTTCTAAGAAAAGTGTAACTAAAGAATTTTTGCATGTAATAACTGAAAGTTCTGGATATACTTCCTATAAAAAACTTTCACTTAGTGGTCGTGATATTAAATCATTAGTAAAAATATTGCATTTAAAAAAACAAGGGGTCATAACAAGTAATGTTTTGTGCAATCCAGCTGATTTTCAAGAAGCTGAAGCTCTTATTAGGTATTTATATAATTTATAAAATACCTAAAAATTAGTTTAATTTATATTAAGTGAATTTTACAATATTTTAGAGACAATGGAATAGATTTTCGACAGCACAAACAACGAAAAGAATACTTGCAACAGTGTTTTGGGAATGAGCCTCCAATATTGGAGGTATTAGCTGTAAATAAATCCAATACTCAATGGGCTGATGATGATATTTCAAAGAAATTATCGGATATCAATTTTAACATGCAGTGAGTATTTTATTCGATTGTTTTAATAATACTTCCAAGTATCATCTTGAGAGTTATTCTTTCACTACATTACATTATTATAATTTACGACGGAACATGTACTTTATTCTAAATGTCTACAATTGATATCAAATTCATAAACTCACATTTTCCTCTAATAGTTCAGTCGATCTAATTGTATTTATAAGAATTTTTTAAAAATTGATTCTTATTAATACAAATATTCTTAATATTAAATGCCATATTTATTTTATGTTAATACCTTGTGTATATTAATGATTATGAGTGTGTAATTGAATTACTATGAATTATAATTATTTTAATATACATTTTCAGATGGGAATTTAAGAGTCACAATATTACAAATTTTTTAGTACAATTGACAGAGAAAAGATTACTCTCTAATCCTTTACCAAATTATATCACAAATTTTTTGAGCTCTGGTAAAAATGAATTAAATCTTAAGACACGTGATACACATTGAAAATTTGTCATAAGTCATTATTAAATGTAATTTTAATTTTTTTAAACATAAATAATGTTTTTTGAATATGTATATATTTGACGAATTGAACAATTGATGAAATTAATTTTGTATAATTAATTAATATATTAAAATATTTTATCATAGTCATGATTACAATAATTGCTGATACTTTTAAAAATTGTTATCAAATAACATCATCTAAACATGTGATTTAATAAAAAAATAAATTTCATTAAACTAGAATAAAAAAAATTCGTGTTTACGAAATTCTTTTTTCTTCAATTATTTGTTTTAATCAGACATTTCTTGATCGTAATCTTCCTCTTCGGAAGTTACATCAGGATCATCAGCTTGTGCAATGCATTTATTGCAACGACATATAAATAGATATAATGAGCTCAGTGCTTTTTGACGTGAATGTCGACTACGTTCCAACTCACATTCATCTAAGTATCCAATACAAATTTCATCTCCTGGTTGAATATCACGCATTGCTTTTATGATCAATGTACTATTTGAGTACGGAAATTCAACTATTGCATTCGGAGAGCAGCTGTGATTGATTGATGATTGAAGAACGTAAAGACCTGAACCCTCATTATTTAAAAATGTTCCTACGACTATTTTAATTTATTTAATTAAAATGATTCTTTTATTTTATAATTTAATCAACTAATAAATAATTACTGGCCCATCTAATATGATTTATTGTCAACCAATAATATTAATGAGCAAGTAACGTTCAACTCTTACCTTCTTCCATATCGTCGTAAAGTTTGTCAATAAATTTATCAATCTGAATTCTTCGATCTTCAGGTAAGTCTAAAGCAGATACATTTTTTACCCATCGACTAAAAGCACTCGTTCCGATTCCTTGTCCATTAGTACCTACTAAAGCTAATAAACTCCGAAAACCTTCTGGAGTAAACCACTGAAAAATAATATCAGATAGTTATTTTATTCTTTAGTGTAAATATTAACATAAAAATTAATTTGTTATTATTTACATGAGGAATGTATTCTCGACTCAAAGCATTTTCCATTAGCTGCCTGAGAACATCAATTTGTCCAATGAATTTTTCTCCAAGTAAATTATGTGTTATTTCTTGAACTTCATTAGTAGTTTTGTGACAAAATTGATGAAAAATCGATAAAGCTGCTGTTTTATCATTAGCTTGATTTATATATGATACCATTCTTGCCAAAAGCATAATGGTAGCAGTCTCCGGGGGATAATGCATTTGTTTCCAAGTTTCTTTCAATTGTATAAGTGGATGACTATCGCTTTTTTCACGCGATTGAAGACACAAAATTCGATGATATTTAACCAATGCTTCATTTAAACACTCATTACTGCAATATTTTACTCCACAAGCAGGGCATTCAGTAATCAAATCTTTTTTTGTTTCACAGCATTCAGAATAAGGTAGTATTAGGTCTTTCTTTCCAGTTAATCGACGTGCGTTTTCTTCAGCTGTTTCTAGTGGACTCATACAGTTGTCACAAGCAAGGTAACCATAATCAGCATTCCACGAAAATTGACAACAAACTACCGGCTTTTCTTCAAATATTATCTCACCTTCTTTATATAAACGTAATGCAAAAAGTCCTTTTCCCTGAAAATAAATAAAGTTAAACTCATTCTATCGATGTTTAATAAAATATTAAAAATAAATAATTAATAAAACAAGTTTTATTACCTTATCTTCATTGATTGTTCGAACTTGATAGTCTTCGCATTCCATTTCGGATTAAAAAATTAATCAAAAAATTCGTTATTAAATTTACTTATAAATTTTTTTAAGTATTTAAAATATCAATTGATGATCTATAAAATAAAGTTTTATGTAATTTTTTGTATAGCCGGCAATACTACCGAATTTAGGTTAGAAACTCCAACTTAGTACTCCAAAGTCAAAATAGAGTCAAACAAATTGGGAAAAAATAATTCAATAAAATATAATTCAAATATAATTTGAGGAATAAAAGTCTAAAATTATTTTTAAAAATAAAAAATATAGCTAATTAAAATAATTAAAGTCTAATTAAATTGTGTTTAGTTTACATTTGAACAACGCAGTCGACACTTATTGGTATGGCGATTTCCGTAGAGAACTTGAGAGAGAAGAGTGCTGTCGCCCTAACGACACGGTTTGTGTGTGCAGTTCTAGTGATTTAATTGCAACAAAAAATTTATTTATTAACCAATAAATAAATTACACTGTTTAATATTGATCTTTGTGAATTTTGTGAAAAATGAATGGAACAATGGCTATGGTAAGTAATCCAATCTAGAAAAATGCCAATATTATTCGCGTGTTGCTGTATACTTATGTAGAACATTCGATATTGCAATGGCGGTTTACGATAAAGTTATTGATTTTACTCAATTGTTAATAATATATTTATTATCTAGCCGTAGTCGCTGGTATTTCATTTTTTATAAGATTCATTTTCATGAATATTTTTACTCTTCATCATTCTAGTACTAGACGTTTTTTATACGTTAAAGTTTTATTATACAAAAATTTCAATGAAGCTTTACTTCAAGATAATGTAAAACAAACAATAGTTCAAGCCGTCAATTACTAATATTTGAAATGATAACAGAAGGTAAATAGTATTTAACAATTTTCGTAATTGTAAAAAACTATGGATACAAGTATTTATAAAATGAGTTATTAGAATAAGAATTGTTGCCATTGTTTCTTTATATTCCTCTTTTAGATAATTTTTTTTTAATGACATATCTATTTCTAATAATTACTCATTTTCAGGGGACTCCAAGTCAAAATAATGCAGAACCACCAATGAAGAAAGTACGAGTTGAAGGTATTTTGCTAATATTTCATACTTGTAGTAAGTTATTTAATGAAATAATTAAAGACTATGCAGATAAAACAGAATAATAAATCAATAAAAAAATAACACGAAAATAAATAATTGAGCGAAATATGGATGTCAAATTTCGTCAGGAAACATAAAAGGAATTGTGATAAAAAAGATTGAGATCAATATTTATTTGTTAGGTTTAATACATAATAGTTTTAAATAAAGAAGGTAAAAAACAAATAAAAAACGGATTAAAGATAGCCGTAAATAAAACTAATGTTTGGTTATCCTTCTGTTCTGAGATGTTACAGCAGGGAGACAGTACAGAATCTGTGGCCTTCATCTGAGCTGTGATCATGAGCGTGCGCCAAACGAATGAAAGTGAAACGCTACAATTCGAACTGAAATGAATATGAGTTTTTTGCAAACTCCTACTGACACAGCAGTATTATATCGAGTACCAATAATTCGCTCGATTTATTTATTAGATAGGTCAGCATTTAGGGTAGTCATAATTCTACAATAGCTTACTTGATTATAAATTTCTATTTGACATAGTATTTTTATCTATAACTTTGTGCTCACTTATTCTGATAATTCAGTCTTTAAAATCATTTAATCCTAATTTACAATTTGTTTTGCTGACATTAATTATATTTAGCTTTCTAATGGATTTAAAATTCTCTTCATAATATTTATGATTATCTTACAACCATGAGTCATTAGATAATTAGAGAAGATATTGTAAATATAGAGTTTTTATTTGGATTATATTTTTTAAGACAGTAATTTTTTAATAAAAAATTTTTTAGCCATTGATATAAACTGAAGATACGAAAATGAATATAACAAATTGAAGAAATACTTTATTTCTGAAGTAACCTTGTTGGCAGCTGTTTGTTTTTTGTTACATAAATAACATCATATTCATGTACTGAAAAACATCTAGACTGTGATGATTAAAAAATAAGTGTTACAAGAATAATAATTACGTTATCAATGAATATGACTATCATGGTCTAGATTACGTAAATTCTATGAAATGAAATGAATGATTATTAGAAATAATTTTTTATTTTTACTGAATTATTAAAATAATATTGTCAAAACGTATTTAAATTTTTTTAAGCTATCAAATATATTTTAATTAATTTATAAGTTAATATTGATTAAATAGAAATTTATAATCAAGCAAGGCAGTGGCGATAATAATTAATTCAATATAAATTAATAAATTTTAAACTTTACTTTGATAAATCATGGGTAAGTTTATGACATATAATTACAGCAGGATCATGGAAAGCTGGGATCGCCATTGCTTGTTAGAAAACATGCAATTTAAAATTGAAAAAAATTTAATTAAAAATTTCTTTGATAAAAAATACAAAAATCTAGGGTTTAGCTTCGTTGATTAGGGTTTGAGAAAGGCAAAATGAATAAAAATGGCGCAGAAAATGCACTGAGCGTATCCTCCTTTGCTTTGTGCTTACAGATTTCTGCGTCGCATCAAGTCTTTTGGATTATTTGTGTACAACCACTCTTGCTCAACTCCCGAACACGGTTAGGCGTTGATAATCACTCAATTGATTCACCATTGAATAAAAAATCACTAAACAAATTATTCTGTATAAAAATTTCTGTATATTTTTTATATCAATAATTGACAAAAGTATGTAACAAAAATCGAACAGATATCGATCAAAACTACGTTTTCAACGTGTTCTGATTTCTGTTCCAGAGTCTAGCGGTTGTGAATATCGCTAAAAATTAAATATTATCAACCCAGGTTTTGTATGATGTGAAAAAAGTATTCCTTTCAACGAAAATCCAATTATTTCTCAAGTAGAACTGATTTAAATACAAAATAAACATAAAAATTTTCTGTCATCATGACTTTGATGAAAGTATTTCATTAAATTAAAGCAAAACTAGCTAAAAATTATAATGATAAATAGTAATTATAATCAATAATGTAGGATTTTTCAATTTTCTTTATATCTAGGCTTTTTATACATTTACTCGTATAAGAAAAAAATTATTTCGCTTTTTTAAGCCTTGATTGTTTTAATTTCTTTGAACTTTCAGTGTTGACGGGTGATACTTGGCCATTAGGAGCAGCTGCATGGCGACGTTACTTTATTTTCAACTTCTTATTTTCTATTCAAACATTTTCTTTATCTGATTCTTAAAAAGAAATGTCATATTATTTATTTACTCTTTCCATTTTTCTTTATATTTATTAAAAAATTTCTTTCATTATTACTTTCAATTCAATTTTATCATTTTATTGTTCATTACTTTTGATTTTAAAAAAGAAAATTATTTACATTTAAACATATTCAATTAAAATTATTTTTAATCTAATAATTCTGACCATTTTTTCAGAAATCTTGAAATTCTTTATTAAATTTTTCTGTAAATTGTATGACAATGTTTGAATATAATCTTTATCATTGCAAAAAAGTTATTTCTAAACGGTAATAAGTTGATTGTATGAAGTAATATGATTCGAAATTGGATAATGAGAATAATTCAATTTAAAAATAAATGAATCGATATTTAAGCAATGATAAAGATATGTAATATTAGTTGTATCCATAATGATCATTTAAGTCTAATTTGTGATTTCTTCGTAGGCAATGCTTCGGACTTCTTATCAGGGCCAATTTATGACCTCAATCAAACGGGTCAAGTCATTGCGGGTAAGAAAAATAATAAATATGTAAAACTGTTATAATTATTTGGTTTAGACTAGAAAATAAATCATTGTAAAGTTACTTTAAAAATGTAGTCTTAAATAATAAAATAAAGTAGTACTTGACATACTAACAGGAGTAAGAATAATCATTTGATATTGATTTTTATTGTCTTGTTCTATCTTTGATGATGAAATTAAAAATAGCGATTCTTTTTTGTTGAGACACATCGATTAAAGATGTGTCGATTGTAGTCTCCGAAAAATTCATGAGCATTAGCTGATAAGATCTGATTTATTAAAATAATTAAAAGTAAATTATTTATTTAATGTTGGAATAAAAATGAATAGTAATAAAATATATATTTTAGGACCTGGAGCAAAATATCTTACGCTTCCGGGTATTCTTGGAGCCGGACTGCCGAAAATTTCATCTGAACAGCAGGATGCAGTTAATAGAGCTAAAAAATATGCTATGGAGCAAAGCATCAAGATGGTCTTGATGAAACAAACTTTAGCTCATCAACAGCAGGTATTTATCATCACAATTATAATAACATTTCATCATTTAACCAGAATCATTTTAAAACATATCAAAAACATTTCAATAAAATTTAATATTTTATACTTAACTTTTTTGAAATTCTAGTCAATTTAAAGTTGTATTTAATACTTTTTTGAAATGTTTTTTTAAAAAAATTTATATTATTATCAATAATTAAATTTAGTCCCGTCACATCTTCGGGGTTTTTTTCATTAAATATTTGATAATATATTAAAAATAAAATTAATACCAATTAATTGCATGAGCTTTAAGCTCTTAAATATTTTTGAATATTAATTAATTTTTATTCTTTCATCTTAAAAAGCTTAGAGTAGTTTATAGATAAAAAAACAAGCTCGACCCGCAAGAGTTAAAAGAGCAAAAAAAATTATTACGCTAAGTGAAATAACTCTGATTGGTTAATTTTTCCTCCCTACAGAAGAATAAATTGGTCCTACAGCAGCAAGTATTATTGCTAATGTGCAGGTTAGTGTCTCGTGACTTTTATTTTTCATCAAAATTAACAAAAATTATCATGTAATCTAAATTAAAATCATTAAGTCAAACGAAATTCTCATTTGGCGGGAGCTGAGCTGTATCATGAACGAAATATAATATTTTTTACGTACAAAAAATAAGAATCAATAAGGCAAATTAATTATTCATTGAATCTTATATTTTTATAAGAGAATAGATGTGAACGAGACAAGATTAGATTTTAAAAAATCATTTAATTATTAATAAAATTTAAAAAAGGGGGAGGGATATCAATAGAAGGCCGATGGTCCTTTGTGTTACAGCAAATGGCTAGTCAACGGAATCAAGTGCAGAGACAGCAGGCTCTCGCCCTCATGTGCAGGTTTGTTCTTTGCTTCAAGAAACCTCCAATCATCCAGATCTTTAATTACTAATTAATTAATTTTTTTATCCTATTAACTTTCAGCTACTCCCGATGTTTTTGTTCACATTCAAGATTCTTATTTTCATTATCCTGAAGTTATTCCTTTTTATTTTATTTATGATACTCTTAGTTGTATTTGTATGAAATTAATGAGTGTAGTTATAATATTACCTAAACAAATAGAAACTATGTACTAATAATTTATTATTGTACAGAGTTTATGTTGGAAGCATTAGCTTTGAGCTGAAAGAGGACACTATTCGTCAGGCATTTCTGCCTTTTGGACCAATAAAATCTATCAACATGTCTTGGGATCCTATTACGCAAAAACATAAAGGATTTGCATTTGTTGAATACGAAATTCCGGAAGCAGCGCAATTAGCGCTTGAACAAATGAATGGAGTGATGATCGGTGGCCGTAACATCAAGGTAGCTGGACGTACCCATATAACCAATTCCCCATCTTCCCGTGATCCTTCCTCATCACCGGAGGTCGGCAGAATTTTATTTTCCTTTAACTTTAAAATCATTATTTCTACATACTAATTTGTTTTCTAATCTTTCTCATAGTAGACCTCCATCCTTAACTATAAGCCACATTTAATACCTAATAATAATAATCATTTTAAAAAATATATGTTGGATAAGATTTAAAAGAAAAATCTTTTTTAGGTGGTAGGAAGACCATCAAATATGCCTCAAGCACAATCAGTAATTGATGAAATAACAGAAGAAAGCAAGCATTACAATCGAATTTATATTGCTTCAATACATCAAGACTTAACAGAAGATGATATTAAATCAGTTTTTGAGGCTTTTGGGCCAATAACATATTGCAAATTAGCTCAAGGAAGTTCTCCACATCGTCACAAAGGTTACGGTTTTATTGAATATGAAACAATGCAATCTGCACTTGAAGCAATTGCTTCTATGAATTTGTTTGATCTCGGTGGACAATATTTAAGAGTTGGAAGAGCTATTACACCGCCAAATGCATTGATGGGACCCCCGAGTGGTACAAGTATGATGCCAACAGCTGCAGCTGTTGCTGCTGCTGCTGCTACGGCTAAAATTCAAGCAATGGACGCTGTTGCAAGTAATGCTGTTGCTCTTGGTCTCACAAAATTAGGGGCTGCAGCTTCACCGATATTAACTCCTAGTAAGTGATTTGTACAAAAAAAAATTTTCACAGAAGAATGAAATATGTTGATGAAATTTTTTTTACTTTTTTCAGCTTTACCTGGCATTGTTCGACCCACTGTTGCACCAACGACGATTATTCCACCTCCAGCAATTGCAACTGTTACTCCAGTCATTCCCCCACCTGGAATTGCTATTCCTCAGACACTAACACGACCTCCAGCAATTATTCAACCAATCCCTGGACAACCTGTCATCATTCCACCTCCTGCTGTTGTCGCACCTACTGCTGTTGGCACTCCAGTGGTAAATATACATTTTTATACTTTATAGTTGATTTTTGCCTACACCTTCGCCTACGTAATATTCATTTACGATTGTCTATATTTACTTTTTTCGGTTTTAATATAATATTACATTAAAAAGAAGTTGTAGCATTCTTTTTATTATACATTAAGTTAAGAAAAGCTCTTTAATTTTCTAGGTTCCGGTAACTACGGCACCAATGGTTGATATCACTAGACGAGCACAAGAGCAAGCTCATCAAAAACAACAAGAAGAATTACAGAAAAAATTGCTCGAAGAAACTGAACCACAAACTCTTCAGCAACAAGAAAATATGTCAATTAAAGGACAGAGTGCCAGACATTTAGTCATGCAAAAATTGATGAGAAAAGTCGAATCTCGTGTTGTTATCCTTAGAAATATGGTTACTCCAAAAGACGTAGATCAAAGCCTTCAAGAAGAAATTCAAGATGAATGTTCTAAATTTGGTGTTGTAGAACGAGTTATTATTTATAATGAACGACAATCTGAAGATGATGAGGATGCTGAAGTAATCGTTAAAATATTTGTAGTTTTTTCACGAATGAGTGGTTAGTAAATTATTATTTTTCCTATAAAAATATATAGTCTTATTAAAAATGCTAATTTATTCTCTTATTGTTTATTTGCAGAGGCCGAACGTGCAAGAGATTCCTTAAACGGTCGCTACTTCGGTGGTCGACTAGTGAAAGGTGAACTTTATGATCAAGCATTATTTGATCATAGTGATTACTCAGGTTGAAGAATTTTTTTTTATTTCTCTATTTGTTCTTCAGCGGTTTTTTTTATTTTTATGAAAAACTTTAGTGTTTATTGACGGGTTATAAATAGTTACTTTGTAAGAAAATTGGAAATAATGACTTCAACCGTTTTGTTTATTTCCGAAATTAAGTGATGTGGAATAATTGTTAGATTGATAATAATACTCTGTACAATTCCAGGAACTTCAAATTTCTGATAAAGTAGCCTAATTAGATAAATGTAAATTGTCAATTATATTAATTTTGCAAATTTTTATCTTAAAATATTATTTCTGAGAATATCGACTGAATAAGTGAAGTTTTTCACTTGATTATAATTTAACTTTTAATTTAAAATAAAATTGTTGGTCTTCAAACAAAAACATTTAATGTATTAGTATATCACTACTACAATAAATATTTACAATTTTTATATCACAATGCTGGTCTTATTAATTAATTATCAATTATTATGTAAATATAGATCAGTAAGGAATTAAAACTACAATCATAACTTTATTTTTTTGGTTTTATTTGGTAATTCTGCCCGTAATTACTGTACTCATCATATGTAGGAAAATTTAATTGAGGTTTTGACGGTATAGCTTCAACAGTTTTTCCTTTCTCTTTATTGTATTGGATTTCTAATTCTGCAGCATTTTTCTTTTTTGTCATCATCAATTCATAGTTGGCCATTACTTCTTCAGGAGTTGGTGGATTTGCTCTTCTGTACCTCAGCCATGCTTCCCACTCAGGTGGTATTTCTGGGTGTAAATTTTCAGGATCAGCTGGTTCATACGAACGTCCACGGTTTCTTAGACGTTCAGGATCTTCATAATATTTTGTACCATGATAATCTTCACCCACGAATCTTACTTTGCTTTTTCGAGGCATGAAAGAATTTAAGAAATTTCGAATGACAGGCATAATAACTCCTCGTTCCTTCGCCATTTCTGAGTAATTAAAAAATAAATTATTGACGATTAAAAAGTAAACATCTTCAATATTAAATTAATCATAATTCTAATTCTAATTAATTAAAAAATACCTTTAAAATTCAAAATAGTAGAAGTTTTTCAAACTTAACCTTATCAGTTGTTCAACTCTCTTATGAAATTTATGTATTTTATATATTATTCATAGTACCCAGACTTGGATCGTAATTATTGACATTAGACAATTAATATCATAAACAATCGAGTCGTGTCAGTTTAAAAATAATTAATTATTGCGCATAAATTTTGCAATAAAAACATCCACCAAAAAGAGAGCTTTAATAAAAAACATACATTCAAAATTCTCTAGAATCTATTTTTTGGTGTCCCTAAAAGAAAGCATTTTAGGGAATTTTTCCAAATCTACAGAAAGTGACCTCTACTGCCAGTTTTTATAAATTACGTCACTTCCAGGCGTGTCGTCTTGCGATTAAAATGGCCGTGCACAAGCAGACGACTGACTGAGTTATTTGTGTGCTAATTTGTTATCTAAAATATTAAATTTATTCGATATTTATTATGAAATAGAGTTAATGAATATCAAAGTGTTTTTAATGGTGAATATTATTAAGTTGATATAGTGATTAAATAAATACAATATTGATATTGTTAACGTGAAAATTGTTAATCCTAACGCGCGAGAGGTAAGAAATTGTCGATTCTTTATGACCTTTCACTTTAGAAAAAAATAATTAAGTAAACAAATAATTTGATTCATGGTTTGTTTAGATAAATAATGTTTCTTGATTTCATAAAGATGTATCTCTATAATTTTTACAAATTTTATTATATTGAATAATTAGTTTGTTTTTTCGCCAAATCTTGACACTTAAATGTTGTTTGAGGACGCGCCCGATTCTTTAGCACTTGAACGACAAGATACGATGAAAAATCTGTTTATTGCTAATTGAATTATGTTCGTAATAGAATTTCATGTTATTAACTTAGACTATTTGTTTATTTATTCTATGAGATCAATCAGTACTCATTATTTTTGTTAACTTTCTTCGAAAAGAAAACGAATTGATGTTTTTTATCTTTTAGTGAGTTTTAATTGAATATGAAAGCTTAGAAAATTGTCAAAATTGTGTCAGCTATACTGTTACTAATTTTCTCTGACACCTGTTTCCATTTTCCTTCTTTCAGTTTACCACATTCTTCCAAACGTGCCTTATTTCTTAGAAATGGAGTCATGTTTATTGTGGATTTTTTAAAAAAGTAGCTTAAAATTCTTGTTAATAATTTATTACAATCCTTTTTACAACAATCTGGAGCAGTATTTGATTATTGCTATTACTTAATTAAGAATTATTTAACATTGATGAATGAAAAATATTGTTTTAAAAATTGAAAAAAATTAATGGAAATAAAAATTTGTAATGTTATTTTCGTGCGTTCAACTGTAACGTTCATAAATTATGCGTTACGCTAGTCGATTATCATGAGTAAATCTACATAAAAATATATTTACTAGATTATGTAGCAAACTCATTAAATATTAAATTGTTTCATTATCTAATTTTTTCATTGTTTGAGTAAATATACTACCTTTTTTGTTTTTATTATTATCGTTTATATTTATATTTTGTGATTGTTATAATAACATTTGTTTGATAATACAATTTGCAAAGTCAAAGAAAATGTGTTGTAATCATTGAATCATCAAGTGTGAACTGTATATTCTTTTACTCTGTTTAAGGATTTTATCATAATTATTTATCTGTTAAAAATACCAGACGTTTTATCAAGCTTAGATAAACTAGATAAATAGAACCTGATTTTTATTTGTGGTCTAAAATTAATTACTTTGACTCTCTTAGGTATATCTTTTTTTCTGTAATAAATATGATAGTGAAATTCGATCAAGTAGATTATTGAGAATTATTTCATATCAGAAATTAAGTCATCAATATTATGTTGTCATTCAAGTTTATTTATTAATAAACATGTTGATAAATTATGTGTGTTTAAATTTTATTCTATAAGAAAAAATTAGTGTTGTTTTTGTTTATTGTTAACTGTCTTTTGTTGCATCTATAACTATTTCTTCATTGATTATTAAATCGATTCCAAAACGATGTTATTGAAAAATAATTTTCTCTCAAATTTTTTCTATTTTCGATCTCGATGATTTTCCTTTCTAAAGTTATTGGAAATGTTAACAAAAAACGTGATCTCTCGTTGTGGAATGTCAGATCTTCAACGCTCCAGTTTTCTTTATTAAGAAAAAGAAATTTATCATTAGTTTTACAGCTGAACCTTTTTTTCAATTTCTTTATTTTATTTAAATTATTTTGAAATAAATATTTGATCATGAATTCATATTTATTAATATACATTTAATTGATCATGAATTTTTTATTTTTCAGAAACTTGGTAAAATTTAACAAGAAATGGACCCTTTACCCATTTTTGGCATCAATTTCTCAGGATTTTTGATAACTATCTGAGAAAAATTGTCCATTTCCTTCTTATCAAGATGCGGGAGATATTAAATTTGATCCCCTGGAGGCTAGTGGGGATCTAAAATTAGTAATAGAATAAAAATTAGTCCCTATAAATTAATCTTTTTATATAAACAAAGAATCAAAGAAGATAATTAAAGAAGAATAAACACAAAAAGAGATAAGAATAAGAAATAAATTGAAAAGAAAAGATTTTCTTATTTTGTGTATTGTACTATTTTTTGCTTTAACAAAAATCGAAAAATAAGAGTGAAAATAGAAAACGAAAAGTCATTATAATAAAAGAAAATGTCGTTTCTATCAAATTTAAAGAAAGCATTCCACTTCGGTGGCAATGATGCAAAGAAGAAAAAACTCTATAATAATATTAAAATGGATTGTGATCCATCAGAATTTTGGGATATGATTGGAGAACTTGGTGATGGTGCATTTGGTAAAGTTTACAAGGTAAATATTTTTTTATCATAATTCATTAGTTAAAGAGCTACCAATATAACTTATCAATACAACGTAATAGCGTAATCATTTAAACTTCATTAATTATTTTTTATGATTAATATGTTCAATGAATGATCGTAAAAATTTATTACTACTTCAATGGCTTTTTAACAATAAAAATTATTTAAGTGTGTTAGTACTTAATTCTAATGAGTTTATTCATCAATTAAATATGTATTTTTTTTTAAGGCACAACATAAACAAACGCAACAGCTGGCTGCTGCAAAAATGTGTGCGTTAGAAGGTGAAGATGATCTGAGCGATTTTATGATAGAAATCGACATTTTATCTGAGTGTAAACATCCAAATGTCGTTGAACTCCATGAAGCATATTTTATGGATGGAAAATTATGGGTAAGAACTTGCGTACAATTTTTTTATTTTTAGTTTTATCGCTATTTTACTATTTTATACTTAGAGCGTAAATAGTTGGTTAAATATAAATGATTATTGTTTACGGTCTTTAAATTTTAATTAATATTTAACCGTTTTCAGATGTTAATTGAATACTGCGACGGTGGTGCTGTAGATTCGATTATGGTTGAATTAGAAAAAGCATTGACCGAGCCACAAATATCATATGTATGTCAACAAATGACCAAAGGCCTTTCTTTTTTACACAAATCGAAAGTCATACATAGGGATTTGAAAGCCGGAAATGTCCTATTGACAATGGCTGGTGGAGTGAAAATTGGTAATTTTTTATGCAATTCACATTTAATCATGGATATTGAAGTTTTCTTTATAATTTTATACTGATGGTAGTAGATTATTTTATGAAAATGATAGGTTTTTACATAAAAAAAACCTCAATGTTTTTTTATGTGGAAAAAAAGGCGCTTAGAAATATTTTTTATAGAAAATATTCACTCCACTTTTTTAATGCTTCTAAAAAGTAGGTAACTATAATAAGCATCTTAATAACGTTTTGCAGAACGTCGATAAAAAGTAAAATGTCTCATGCAATTTTTGCTCATGTTATATCAAGTTAGATCAATAATGTCAAGCTAATTTTATTTTTAAACAGAACATTATACGATCAAAATACTGATGTTTATTATAAAAAAATATTTTTCAATCATGAAAACAAGTTAAAAGATTTTTTTATTGAAATAAAAAAAACTTCTTACGCAATACCTCTAGATGATTAAACATGATGTGATGAATAAAAATATGATTATTCATTTTTAATAATTTTTAGCTGACTTCGGTGTATCTGCAAAGAATAAACATACATTGCAGAAACACGATACGTTTATTGGTACGCCTTATTGGATGGCGCCGGAAGTGGTATTATGTGAGACATTTCGAGACAACCCATACGATTTCAAGGTGATTGTAAAAAAATTTTTCCTTAACAAAAAAAACCAACGAATAGCATAGAAAAATGAATGAAAGAATTTTAAATATTCTGTAATAACAAATGATTTATTATAATAGGTGGATATTTGGTCTCTGGGTATAACATTAATAGAATTTGCTCAAATGGAACCTCCTAATCATGAGATGTCACCAATGAGAGTATTATTAAAGATTCAAAAGAGTGATCCACCCAAGCTAGAGCAACCAGGAAAATGGAGTAAAGAATTTAATGACTTTATAGCAAAAGCTTTAATAAAAGATCCAACAACGAGGCCTACTGCAGATGAACTTCTCAAGCACCCATTTATTAATCGGACGCTTGATTCGAAACCAATCCGCGATCTTTTATTAGAATACAAGGCTGATGTTGTTGAAGAAGAGCTTGTCGATGAAGAAGCCGAAGTAAGTTTATTGATTTATTGCTATTTTAATTTACATTATTATATTGTCTATTAAATCAATTATAATAGTTTTCGTAAACCCTCGGGATACATAGTCTCCTCGCACGTCATACATCAATTTAACTTTATTGACATCAAAAAAACTGCATTGGTTATTGCAAGTTTACGACATAAAGTAATAAAAAAATGAACAGATTTTTAGAATTTTTTTTAATAGTGAAAATCTATGATCAAGAAGTAATTGTTTTAAAAAAATCTGTTCAATTTTTTATTTTAAATAATGTCTGATTATTTAGAGTAGGCATGTTCAAATAATAAAAGCGAGAGAGAAAGAGTAAAAATAAATTATAAATCCAAGCATTAGGCTTGTTATAATATTTTTTGATTGAAAAATATTTTTCGTTTAATTCGATTTAAAAGAAAAAATGATTATATAAATTATTTTACACGCTTGCACAATGATAGAAGGCCAAAAAGGCGAAAAAACACAGAGAACAGTATCAGCGGATTGGTAAGCTGCTCCCGAGACAACAATACGTAGCATCGATGTTGAAAAAACCATTTTTCTTTATTGCTACGCCTTGCATTGGAAATTGTGATTGAATTTTTTTAAATATTATCCTTCGTTTTTTATTATTTTTGTATTGTAAACATAATTTTTCCTCATTTTACAAACATTTTTAATGAATCCATGGTTTACAAATAAAATAATAATTCCTGATAAAATTTACATTAATCTTTAAATTAGAATGAATGAATGTTCAATGTAGGCTAGAGATATTTATCAAGTTGTAGATTTTTCTTTTAGCTTCTACAGACTTAGATGTCTTGGTAGATTATCTTTTATTCAATAGATAAACGTTTAATCAATTTCTATAATTATAAGTTAGCCGATGTTTCAATTAAATTTTGAATGTGCTGTTGTAATTTTTAACATTTGGCTGTGCATGCGGCTCTCCTGGGCCTCGCCAGCCCCATCACCCATCCAACTGTCAGGTCAGTAACTATAACCCTTTCATTTAGATTCCAATTTTTCAGAATTTTTTCAATTTCAAAAAATTTAGCTTCATTTTTTTATATCAATTACTCATAATTTTTTATATCAGAAATATGAAGTATCTTTTTAGTTGCGGTTAAAAAAAATATTATATAGTATTAATCAATCTACATGTGCATTTATTAATAAAATCTTTTTTAAATTCAAGATTCAACATCTTCACGGGTAATCAATTTTCATTTAATATTAGATTTTTAAATTAATATATTTCAATTTTACAGTTTATTTTATAAAATATTTACTTTTATATTTTTTAATATATTCTTTTTATTTACTCTTTCAGGAGCAGCGCACGTCGCAGCTGCCTCTGGAGTTGGACCAACTCGCAGATGATTCAACGTCGATGCGCAGCGACACTGAAGTTAAACGTTAGTTTTTCTTTTAACTAAAATTAATTGATGTAATCCTTTTATTAAAAAAAAACTAATTGTCAATTTATTTCTTTAGTTGCTGAAAAGGATAATATTGTGTCGCCGGAAGAACCGAAGAAGGAGGAAAGCAATAAGCGTGAGATGAACCGCGACTCTGAAAAAGAAGAAAAGAACAAGAAACTCCGTAAAACAGAATCTAAGGAAAATATTCCTTTATCTGTTGATAAAAAACCTGTAAGAATTACATTAACTTTCTTATATAAATTACTTTTATTCTTAAAAAAAAAATTAATTTTTCTAAAGGCACCAAAACCTCCAACAACGGGAGAGAGTAATGAACGTCGTACATCTCGTGAAAAAGGACCAGCGCCACCACCACCACCACCTATACGTCAAAATAGTCGGAATGAAGAAATTGAAAGCCCTCCAAAAGTCATAGAGAAAATGAATTCTGTAGATAAAAATGAACGACCAGTTACGATTGATTTAGTAGAAAAAGAGCCAACAGTACTTCGTGAAAATAATGTCAGTGATATTTCTAATTCATCAGTAACAGTAGATAAAAATAAAAAGTTATCGGTGGAAAAGGTTGAAGATAACGTAACAGCAATAAAAGAGAATGTGCATGTTGAAAAGAGGAAATTAAGTCAAGATAAACAAACTTCATTAGAAGAATTGAAAGGGTAAGAGATTACTTTTATACAAAAAACAAGTAATAATATATAACATTGTTTTTACTTTTTATTTTATTTTCTCATTAGAGTTCGAGATCGAGTACACGAACGTCCAAGACATGAAAAACAGTCAGAAAATAGGAAAAGCTTGGACGCAAAACGTCGATCGGTGGAAGAAAAATTGACAGCGGTCTTAGAAAAACGTATATCTATGGTATCGGAAAAGCATCAAGCTTCAATGGTAGATAAAAATGTAAAAGCAAGTTCTGTAGAAAACATAAAAACTAACTACGAAAGTCCAAAGACGGAATTAACAAAGAGCAGAAGTGTAGACTCATCAAGACTCGACTCTCCGGACAATAAATTTGCCCCAGAGTTTAACAAAAACGCTCTTGCTCAAGAGAAGAATCGTGACATGGTGGATCGAAGTGTCCACCGACAAGATTCAAGTGTGGTATCCGTAATTACATCGACACCAGTGAGAAGTCGAAGTGTAACTCGACAAGACAATGGAGATGTCGTAGTGATAACTGGCAAATCTCAAGAACCAGATATTAGATCATCATCAACCACAGTTCGCATTACTTCAGATTCTCCAGATCCTTCAAATAGTTTGGCGTCTAATATAAGTCAAGTAACAGTAGTAACAACGCATCCACCAGTTTTGATCGATGCAGCAGCAACGCTACCTCTTTTGAGACCATCTCCATCTTCAGAAGTCGTGATTGTAGCCAATGAGACGAATAAAACTCAAGTAAATGAAAGCTCTACTGATGATGATGGATTTACAAGTTTAGATTCATTGGAATACACACCTCAAGAACAACCAATCATTATTACTGAAGCCTCTAAGCGAATCGGTAAGAAATTAGATGAATCTGAGGTCATTATTGTCAGTCCTATTGTCGATGAACTTCAGGATACTAGTCACGTGTCTGTAGTAACTGTTGGAGATGAAAAAGAACAAGTCAAAGATTCATCAATTGTTGGGAAACAAAATGTTATACGATCTGAATCGTCGCATAGTGATTTAAGTTCAGAAAGATTAAGCTCCAAGAGTGATAGTGGTGACGAAGCGAACAAAACTGCAATGATCATCACTGGAACAACGGTAAGTGCAACAGATGTTGATAATGTTGGCATAAAAAAAATGAATGGAGTAATAAATCAGAAAGAAATCAAGACCAAACGAACGTCACCCGATTGTTATGAAGGTTCTCGATCTCACAGTGATGCCAGCTCAACTCGATCACATACTCCAAACAAATCTATTGATAAATCAGATGCTGAGTCAATTTCCACAACAATTAGTCAAGATAGTCGAGGATCGAATAAAGAAAATCATGTGGTTCATGAATCTCGACAATCGGAGGAAGATGATGGAGTTGTTTTGAGAAGAAAGCCTGAATATAATCGAGAAGTGCCGAGAACGAAAACTAAGGAAGACATTCAAATGATGAATTTGAAGAAGAAAACAAGAAAGAGAACGAGAAAATTCGAAATTGATGGAGTTGTTGTAACAACTACAACGTCAAAAGTTATTTATGGAGATGATGAAAATGGTCGAATTTATGATGATCAAATATTCCGGAAGCAAGAGTTGAGAGAATTGAAAATGTTACAAAAGATGGAGCAGAAACAGTTCCAAGATCTGACGCAAAAAGCTCACTTTACAAAGGATCAACAAGAAAGGAAGTTTGAGCAAGAAAGACAGATGTTGGAACGTGGTGCGGATGCAGATTTAGAAAATTTGACAAGACAGCAGAGACAACAAATCGAACGAGCTGAAGCTCAACAAGAAGCTGATTTCCGTTTGGCTTCGAAAAAAATCCGTAGTGAACAAGAAAGAGAATTGAAACAATTCCGAGAAAGCCTGAAACAAGAGTTGAGACTTTTAAAACAAGAAGTAGATTTGATGCCCAAAGAGAAACGAAAGAGTGCATTCAAAACTAGAAAAGAGAAGTTAGAAGCAGAACATGAAGAAAGAGAAAAAATATTCATGGAAAAATTAAATGACAGTCATGATACTTCGTTGAGAAGGCTTTCAGATTCTTACAGAGAAAAAATTGCATTGATGGATCGACAATTCCTTCAGCAAAAACAACAATTGATGCGTAACAGAGAGGCTGCAATTTGGGAATTGGAAGAAAGGCAAATTCATGAAAGGCAGCAGTTATTGAAGAAACAGTTGAAGGATATTTTCTTTTTACAACGACATCAAATGCTCATAAGGCACGACAAAGAACTGGAGCAGATGAAAAGAATGAACTTAAGAAAGGAAGATGAGTTGATTAAAAGACAGACAATTGAACGCAGAAATTTACCGAAACGAATAAGGAATGAAATGAAAGCTAGAGAAATGATGTTTAGAGAATCTATGAGAATTTCAATTTCCTCAACTCTTACGCCAGATCCTGATGCTGAGAGGGAGAAACTGAAAAAATTCCAAGAAAATGAGAAAAAGAGATATAGAGCTGAGCAACAGCGATTTGAATTGAAGCATGCAAGACAGTTGGAAGAGGTAAGAGCGCAGAGCGATGCGACAATCAAAGAACTAGAACAGTTGCAAAATGAAAAAAGGAAGATGTTGATGGAGCATGAGACGATGAAACTAAAAGAACAGGAGGAGGCATATACGAAAGAATTGAGGGAGTGGAAAGCGCAGTTGAAACCCAGAAAACAGGTAAACAATTGATTTTTTGTATCTATTTACATAATTCTTACATTTTTTTTACATTTATATTTATTTTTTTAAATTCATGCTTACGTTATAATTTTTTAATTTATGCTACATGAATAAAAGCTTTAATCATAAAACGTACGATGTGAAATAAGCATAGTGAATATTTTTTTATTGTGTAAACATTTGTATTTTTTCAAAAGTGAGCTGATATTTGTATAGACCGTATTAAAACTGTGATATTAATGATTTATTGAACGCGAAAAAATAAAAATTAGGTCATTTTATAAATAAATTTTTTTATTTGTTGTTGAAAACTATAGATTGAAGGTAATCTTCGAACGAACAATTTTTAGTCATTATTTATAGATATTTAATTAGTCTAGGCTATCGTACATATTTTCTAGATAAATACTCCATCTTCATTAGAAATTCCATCTTCAGTGAATTCTATAAAATCCACACAACAAAACTTTAAACAAAAAATCTTGACCTTTTTCTTTTGTAGAATTTAGAGGCCCAGCTGGCGCGTGAAATGGAAGAATTGGAGTTACGCTACAAAGATTATCTACCATCCCGACCTTCTCGTATTTCTATATCTACACTTGCTTACACAACGTTGTCGGTGGTAGATCAATGGAAATTGTCACCCCGACTAGCTCGTTCTACTCCTAATTCACCAACTTCCATTACAATTCCCAGAGTCAATTTGAAAACAGGCTCAGATACCAGTTCAATGACTGGAACCTTGTCCAGACCCACTCGTATTGTGAACCCACCCCCTCGTAAATAATCTGCTCGTTTCTTCCATTCTCTCTCCGTCCATTGTTGAAATTTCAGTTTCTAATCCAATAATCGTTCATTGTTTACTTCAAACTTTACATTCATCATTGTTTCAATCAATTACACACTTTGTGTCTCTTGTCACTGCTTTGATTTATCATGATCCATTAGTAATGAAATTACTTAACAGTCAATATTCTCATGCCATATTTAGTTCATATTAACTTCGATATAATATTTAATATGTTTATTATATAATAAATTTTTTGTAAATATTATATCGTTGTACTAAAACAACTAGTGATCTATACATGTAATGTTTTGATAGAGAATTATTATATATTTCATTTTATTGGTATATGAATAGTAGAATTATAGGGGTGCACATGTTTAAATATTCAACAATTAATTTTTTTTTTAATAATCTATTTATTAAATCTTTACGTACCATGCATCGATTAAGATGGTTACAATAATTTATTGAAAGTAATAATATCTGTTCAATGGATAATATATTACTAAATAATATTTTGTTTTATTTTTTTCATTCATTACATAGTTGAATTGACACAATTATATGTAAAACCACTGGGTGAAAATTTACATTTATGTCGCTTTATACATTTATTTTGTTTACATTATGCTTTTTGTTTTTGTATTTGTTTTTCTTATCACTTATTTCTATTTATCATTAGAAAGTTTTGCTTTTTTTTGCATAAAAAAATGAAATAAACTAGTACCTTTGACGAGAATGAAGAGAAAGAATTAAAAAAAAAATTTAAGGTCAGTTTTTTTCTTTTTCTTTTTAAAAATTTTTATTTGCGAATTAATTTAATTTATGTTTTGAATTATTTTTTGGATTTTGTTTTCAATAAGTTTGAATTTTAATCTAGAGAAAATGAAAACTAGGACAGGTGGTGTTTGAGAGAAAATTAATATTGTTCTATTAAAGAAAATATTTTGAACAATATTCTTTGTATTGCAGAGACTAGAAGAACAATTTGCAATACAATTAGAAGAGCAAGAAGCTATTTATGGTCCAAGTGCTATGCCACTATGTCTGCCATCAGATCTTCCAGATTTAACTCACCATACGGCGGGTTCAACACGAAGCTCATTGTCTTCCGTAAGCGAGGGTTGAAAATAAATAAACAATAAACATTTTTTATCAATACAACAAATTACTCACCAAAAACATAATAATATTAGTAATAATATTAATTAAAAAGAATCCATACTTTATCCTGCAGATATGCTCCCGATCACGATCACGTCGTTCTTCCATTCTCCAGTGGTTTGTGGTTCCTTAATTCCTTAAAATGAATTGCCAGACAAACTCCTGAATTTTTCCTTGGGTTTTTTTATTTAAAAAAACTTTCTTACCCTCTGTGTGTTTATTGAACAATCAAGACTAATCTTATTAATGGTTATAAATTAATACTTAATTAATTAAATGATTAAATATTAATGTATGTAGAAAATACAAGATTGTATATAGAAATTTTTTGTTTTTCTTTTAAAATATCGTTGAAATTAGGAATGAACAAATGAAATGAAAAGTAATTTTAGGATACTAAAAAAGAGAAATAAAAAAATCCGCCCGAATAAAGACTTTTTGTTGTAATTAAAAATTATCCGTAAACAAAAAGGAGTAAACGAAACTTAGAAATAAATAAATTGCTCATTTTGTACATGTGTAATGAGATGAAATTTTTTAAAATGTTCGATTATTAAACGTTCGATCGACGAAAAAAAAATTAATAAAATTAATTGAATAAAAATAAGTACATTGTTAATAATTGATTAATAGATTAATAGTAATTCATTAGAAATCGATCACGCATTTATTAAGGACATTCAAATTAATTTTAAATTTTATATTTATCATATTCATAAAACAAATATTAATATTGTCTATTTTATTATTTTTATTATTATCATTTTCATTTTTATTACTGTTAAATAAGTAACGTAATAAGACTTAGCGATAAATAAAGTATTTACACAATAAATAATAACACCAAATTATTTGTAATTTTTTATTTAAATTGTTTATAGATCATTTATTAACATTTCTTTTTAAAATAACCTAGCTCATTGACTAGGAAATACGAAAAATGAGGTCATTTTTTTTTTCAAACGTATTTTTATATCTCTGTTATGATTAATGACTTGTATTTTACCACAGCAATTAGACAATGAAATAAAATAACAAGGCGTACTATTAAATTGTGTACTTTAAAATAATAATACGTCGTGGAGGTAATTTTGTAATGACGAAATATTTTCTGTGATTGTGTGAAAATAAGATTATCTAAAAAAATTCAATTGGCCTAATTAAAGATGTATCTTACAAAATTTGTTATTATTTTATATGTACTTATATTTCTTTTTGACTTCGTAATTTGATAATAGCATTATAATAATAATAATGATATTAATAACAACGGACGTTTGCTGATAAAGTTAATACACATGCAATGGAATTTTTGTACTTTATCAACTTCTTTGAAGACATACTTCATAATTTATGTCGCTTATCAAATTGTAATGGTTATTATTATAATCATTATATTCTTTAAATGTTATCTATTATGTCTTTTGTGTCTTTCTAAACCAAGATTTCCGCAAAAAGCTTCCTCTGGTTGACTTTTTATTTGAAATTTTTGATAGTAAGCAATTACAGCTTTAAATTCCCAACAACATGACAATGTTATTAAAGATTTGTACGCGTGTAGAATATTATTTGAATGTCTATTTAGTTCCCGCATTTTTCATTTATCTCTACAACTTGTAGATATAAATATACTCAGTTGCCTTGTTTTCTATCATATATTACATCCCATTGCAATACGATTCCTATACCACTATAGAAATTTAATGGTCTTTTTTGTTTATACCTTTGAATGTTTTTATTGGTATTTAACACAGATAAGATTTTATGATTTTTAGTTTTATTAAAAATGAGTGGAAGAAAAAATCGTGAAGCTGATGGTGAAATAAAAAGAGAACGAATAAGAGTTTGCGTCATTGGAGCTGGTGCTGCAGGATTATGCTCAGTTCGTCATCTCGCTAGTGACTTGCAGAAATTTGAACCCGCGGTTTTTGAACAGTGTGATGTTATTGGTGGAACATGGGTTTATACTGAAAAAGTTGGATTTCATAATGGGCTTCCCATTCATTCAAGCATGTATAAAGATCTTAAGTAAGTTGAAAAACTTCAAAATGATACAAATAAAATTAAACATTGATTAATATAATAATCATAATTTTGTTTTAATTTCAAATTTTGAATTATAGAAAAACTTGAGCATTATTAATTTTATTGTAGGACAAATATTCCTTTAAAACTGATGAATTTTCCTGATTTTCAACGCATGAATCAATCTCAACCAAGCTGTGGAACTCATCAACAAATTTTAAAATACCTACAGGACTATGCCGATCATTTTAATCTTTGTCAGTACATTCAGGTGGTTTGCTTTTTTTTTGTAAAATTTTTTGTACTTTATGACAGGTGATTTATTTATTTACTCTTTTTGATTGGAACTAGTTCAATACCAGAGTTGAAAACGTTTTACCAATAACTGAAGACGATAATTGGCACGAAACAACGTGGAAAGTAACTATAAAAAATATATTGACCCAAAAAACTGAAGATAAATATTTTGATGCTATTTTAGTTTGTAACGGGTAATGTAATAAGATAACTGAACTAATGACTAATAATTCTATAAAAGTTTCTAAGGTCTTACTATTATTTTTAGACATTATGTAGATCCTATTATACCATCAATTTCTGGCATTGAAACATTTTCTGGAGATTTGATGCATAGCCATGACTATCGAACTCCAGAAAAATATACTGGAAAAACTGTTTTGATTCTTGGATCAGGACCGTCTGGAATCGATATTGGAATAGAAATTACTCACTATGCTAATCATGTTTATTTAAGTCATAATCGTGATAGGTATGAAATGTTTGAATAATCATGATATGTTTTTTAATTTTTATTACAAAGCTTCTATTAATAATAAATATTAATATTCATTTATAATTTCACTTCAAGAATTTTTTAATTGCTTTTTTAGATTGATTAGTCCATTGCCATCGAATATGACTGAAACAATGGGTGTAGAATTTATCAATGGAAACGACTTTCATCTTAAAGATGGGACAACGGTAACTGCTGATGCCTTCTTACTTTGTACAGGATATAAATATTCATTCCCATTTTTGAACGAAACATGTAAAGTTAAAGTAATAAATGGTAATCATGTGACACCGCTCTATAAACATTTAATTAATATTCAACATCCCAAAATGGCAATTGTGGGAGTACCGTCTCGAGTTATTCCTTTTCCTATGTTTCACATGCAGGTACTAATCCTGAACTTTCAAACTTAGCGAGAATTAATTTAAATGGTTTGAAGAGCTTTAAATTTACTTATGTTTTGATTATTCTTTGTTATAGATTCAATATTTCTTGAGCATTCTTTTGGGTGAAACTAATTTACCATCACAGGAAAAAATGTCAGAAGAATTAGTTTCACAAACGTCTAAATATCCTCATGCATTTGAGCCTGGATATCAATGGGAATATAATGATTGGCTAGCAAGTGAAGCCAAAATAGAAAAATTACCTGAATTTTATAAATATGGATACAGTGAGTGGACAACTAAGAGAGCAACAAATTTGTTGAAATACAAAAATTCTACAATAGTTATTGAAGAAGATGGCAAAACAGTGCGATTTATTATTTGATTTTTGTAAAACGAACAGTGAAAGCGAACAATATAACAGTTTCAGATCATTAAAATGCTCACATTATAATTATCAATTGAAATTAATAAAGAATAGCTTATTTTTTAAAAACGTTCAATAAAATTAATTAACAGATCTTGTTAAGTGAAGAGAATTCATATCACAACTTGGTAATAGTTATGCAGATGACTCAATGGCAAGAATTTTTTATAAAGATAAATTTAAAGATCAATTTTATCACAGTAAATTATTTTAAACACCTGTTACATTTTTTATCCAATTACGGATGACTGGAATACTCGTATAAACTCCAGGTGAACCAGATTCTGCGCATTCATCTCCCCATGAAGTAATACCAATAAAAATTTTGTCTTTGGAAAACAATGGACCTCCAGAATCACCCTAAAAGCATGAACAGTCCAAATTTTATTTTTTCTTTCAATTAATTTTTTATCAAATAAATAATTAATTACTTTGCAAGTATCTAGAGTTCCATTTTTAAACCCATAACAAACTTCATTTTTAGTTACTGGGAAGATCGGATAATAAGCATCCTCACATTCATTCCAATCAAATTTTGGTAACGTAGCACCCTTCAATGTTTCTGATAAGTTCTCCTCATCATCTATCTAAAAAGAAAAATATTTTTAAACATATATACCATTAATTCATTAGATTGATGAAAAAAAAAGTAAATTATCTTTCCTGATATGCACCCCATCCAACAGCAGTACCCCAACTTGTGTCTGTTTTTTCCTCCTCATCTGATGCAGGCAGTACAATTGGTTGTGTTGAATTATCGAACTGAAATTCGGGTTCGACCATAAAGAGCCCTGCGTCATAGTCAGATATACTAGAATTATATTGAGGGTGGTGAATAACGTTAACTAATTTATGTACAGATCCTCCTTGACTCCTGTAATTTGATCCAGCACGAACAGAGTAGTTGGCTGTTGATACTGGCAAAAGTCTGAAAGTTTTTGCAAACGAGATTCATCATAATGTTGGAAATTAAACAATGATTCCATCAGATTAATTTATGTTTCTATGTTTCCTTCTCTGATTAAACGTCATGGTTTATATTAACAAATCATATTATAATTATAGATGATAAATATTCAATCGATTATTAATGTTACGAAACCTTATCAATTAATGCTAGTATATCATAGAATACATAAATTATTAACTCATTAGTGTGATTTTGAATTCATAAATCTCTTGATCTAAATAAGATAAAATATCTTTTTCTTTTCAAAGTAAAAAAATAAGTAGTCTTAGAGAATGACAGAATCTTTGTGTCATATTTAATAATAAGATTATTTTTTATGAGAATTTCATAATCATTAAACTGTCTTTTGCCTCTTATTTACTGATCCCAAAACTCTTCTTGACTATTTAAATATAGAACTCATAATAAAAACATGAAATTTATTTTCATGTTGATGCTTCCTTATGATTGTGTAATAAAAATTATGAGAAATGATGAAGAATGACAATAAATGCGTGGTCTTTATGCGTTTAGGTTGTTAAAAAAATTCAATACCAACTAATAAATTATAATTGAACTATCCTTTCTTACACGCAATGCGCAGCTGTGATGCCCCAGTTTGAACTAATAATTGTTGCTCCACATATATGTTTGTCATTCCGTCTGAGGGACAACTAGAAATAAAAATATATAAACAATGTAGCACATTACATAAATTGACGCATTAAAAAAAATGTAATTTCAACAGAACAATTTTTTTAACAATTAAAAGACACGTTAAATGCATTTGTAACTGCGATTTGTAATTATATATTGAAAAATTTTGATTGAAACTTTGCTTACGTAAAGTATTAACATATGGATATATTTATTTCTATATTTCTTTTTTAATCGAACAAATTTAGTTTTTCATTAATTTGACATTTTTATAAATGAAAATTAATTCACAATTATTTGAAAATATTTATTAATACAAATAATAATTTGCAATTATTTGCTATTGACGTTTTAATGACACTTAACAATCATAATTAACGATTCACATATTAAAGTTATTCCATATGCTATGTTTGATGACGAATTTTAGTTATGTATTATCAGATGTATTAAATAATATTAATTCTTCAAATGGCAAAGCAACTGATTAAATACCAGCAATTGGAAAAAATTAATTTGAACTTGAATTCTCTCAGATAAATTTAAAAATAAATTGTATGTAAAATAGTTTAAAGTCAAGTAAGATTTATTTATTAAAAAAAAAATATGCACTTCTTACCGCAAATGGACTTTCTGTTATATTAATATCAAGATTTATATCCGGGCTATCTTTATTTACTATGGATTTGGATTTGATGATAACTAAATGAAACATTTACACATAAACAAATTAATAACTTTAACTTCATCCTAATAATCCTTTACTTACAAATTGTTAGTAAACAAAAAATTATTAGCTTCATTATGGTTCAATATAAAATTATTCTTTTCTAACGATGTATTACATAGTATTTTTTATTATCGTTATTGATCACGTATTGAACTATTACTAAGAATGTTTGAACATTTAACAAAATGTTAACTGCTAAACGTCGATGATAGATAATGAAGTAAAATTACAGTAATCCACGGTTAATAGGTTCGTGTTATCAAATGCAAACATGTGTAACACTTTTAATCTTTTAATATAGAATTCGGTTGTATTGTTTACCTAAACTTTAGAAATTTACATCAATAATATTTGAACTCTATGATTACTTAATTATTCAATTTTCATCAAACAAACATAGCTTAAAAAATGACCAGCATCTTGATCTGTAAAAAATTAATTAAAGGTTATTAAAGTATACATAGTTTTATTTTGGAGTAATGAGTTATTTAGAAATACTTACCTCTTTGCATTTTCATCTAATTTGAAAGAAAAAGTTGGCATCACTTTTAAATTAATTAAATAATACTTGCAAACATTGATTTTATCTTTTACAATTAATTACGGTAATCCATTAAACGTCTAATTTTATTTCCTGTGAGAAATTTGTAAGATTTTAATTCAAAAACTGTGTTTTAATTTCGTTTTATTTCATATTTAATAGAATGATTGGCGTAGAAAAATTGGCTGTTTTTATTTTCATGTATAATTCTTTTTATTTTGAAAATAAGAGAGAATGGGTGAAGATTTGAAAACCACTTTTGTATGCATAACATCTTGAATAAGCTAGTTATTCGTCTACTATTGTTGAAGTAAAACAAAACGTCCGTGGGGTGGCGGTGGTGTAGATACACCTAGTGCGAGAATTTACCCTCAGTGTGACACTCGCCGCGATCCCTTGCACTTCTCCCGCGAAAAAAAAATTGGATTCGTTAGTGTAATTACGAAAAAAAATATTAATTAAAGTGTAATCTTTGTTGATTCGCTTTGTAAAATATTCTATTATAATTAGTTATTTTTTTAAGTGAGTTTTCTGAGTTTTACAAACTTATTACAGTTCGAGTGTGTCTGAGGATTCAAACGTTCTTGGAAACGCCGTTCGGTAAGTTTTAACGATAATTTGCTTTCCATCTATAAATAGTCATTCTTTAGAATTCAGAACTCAACAAAAATACAATTTTAATGTGAGTTATCAAATATTTCCATTACAAAAAAAAAATGAACAAAAATTCATTTTTCAAGGATTTTAAGTATTTGACGCCATTTTTTTTTTTGAAAAAATATTCCAAAAAAAGTTTTTAAAAAAATGTAAATTTTAAATTGGTCTTATGGTGATTGTGTAATAAGAGAATATAACCTAATGAGGTTAATGGAAATATCATCGATCATATGTGAGATATTATAGATCGAGTACAGTTTGAATTGGAATAAAAAATATTTATAGACATGTGAATAACATTCTCAAATAAATAGGAAAAAGTTGAAGTACTTTGTTACATTGTTTTATAGCATTGTTACTGTTTACAAGAAACAAGTTTTCGAGCACTTTATGCTCTTTTACTTGTGTTTTTATGTCGTTGGACTTTTTTTTTATGTCGGTTAAGTTCTAAGAAATGTTTCTTTATTTGCTCTGTTGCTCTCAGCTTTTACGAAAAGTGAAGCTGATGAGTAATAACACGGTATATTTCACAAACTTAGTGTAATATATTATTTGTTAAGAGGTATATTTATTTAATTTCTAGACCAGTAGCTTTACATGCATAGTATAAGTGTGTATAATATTTGATCATAATATATAGCTAATTGTAATTCTGTGAAATAATGTTAAAAGATGCTTCAGATACTTCATTTGTGCTGTTATATTTTCTTACTGTTTTATATCTCACACTTAATCAAGTGAGTATTGCAGTAGAAAGTGGTCTGTATAGTCAGACAGGATATATACTATCCTGAAATGAACAAGAAAATACATACATTTTCTCTTATTACCTTTAATTAAAAACTCTTTCACAGAATTTTTATCAGAAGGTTTTTTTAAAATGCTCAGATAAACTATATTTATATTAACATGCATCAATCTTTTCAAATTAAAAATTTACAAAGCAGATTTTATTTATGTATTTTGCAATATCTTAAAAGGATTTATGCTGATGAATTAAAAATCTTTCAACACTGACAAAATAAATACTAATTTTATTTTAATTCATGAATGAAGTTTTGATATTTTTTTTAAAATCTTCATATTTATCTCGAACAAAATCTTTTTGAAATTGAGATCAGAAACAATCATGAAGTAATTGATGTTAAATTGACTAAGAATTTGAGCATGAAAAAAAAGGTAGTGTTATAAATAAATAAGTGGTGGTGAAACAGTGGGACATGATTAGATTCTGATGTTTATTTGATGAAGTAATACCTGTCGAATAGATGTAAGCTGATGTGGAAAGAGAACGTAGACAGCTTGATAGAGTGGTAATCAATAATGATTAAACATAATACATGATCAATATCAGTTAGCATTCACGAAATTCTAGATCAAAAAATCGTTACAAAAATGTTTAGAGTTACTATAGGACGTCGCCAGTTGGCCGAGTTCCAGTCTCAGCTCGAGATAAGGCCACGTCGTTGACGTCGTGCTAGGAATTTTCACAAGGAACCAAAATACGTGAGTCAAATGAAGAGAGTAGTGAAATATGTCGTTCAAAAGATATTCTGACCGGAAGAAAACAAACATCATTTTATTGGAGATATGAGAGACTTTTAAGAGCTAATAAGTTAGATGGATCCATGTCAATACAAACAATAGTAACTCTTTTCTTTTGATTTTTTGTTTTCATCAATTTTATTTCTTTATTTCTCTTTTAGATTATTGTGAGCTGATATTTTTGTCATAATTTATTATTGTTCAAAGTCTAAGGTTATTGAACGATAGAAATTGATTGTCTGAGACAATTAAACTGTTAAGCTTCATGAATTTGGCAAGTACAGTAAACCTTGGCAACAGAAACTTTAATCGAGCTGTGGAATTCTAGATTCGACATCAACTTTATTAGCTATCCAATTTTCAATTTATTGCTGAAGGTCCACTTAGCTAAGTTTAAACTTTTGGGTTGTAAATTATAATTAACAATAAGGATTATATAATTTCTTGTGTGAATAACAAATCTAAAGAATTTTCTTGTAACACTTTTTGGCATATAGAAGCCTCCTTTTTTTCTTATCACGTTTTTGTACTTTTTCCATTTTTAAGCAATTTTTTTCTTCGTTCTCGACAGTGGTTTTCTTATCCAACAGTCTAAGAACTTTTTTTTACCTGAAGTTTTAAAGTTTCTTGTGTCGTTCATGAAGGTTCTTCAAACCACTTTCTTCAAAGCCATTAGGGAGTCGAATAAAGTTTCATTATTAGGAAGTTACAAGGAACGACAATTTTATGGGATTTGTCGGATCATCAACATGAATTTTTAAGAATTTTTTCATTAATTAATGGTTAAAATATAAATTCCTCGTTCAATCATTACTTGAAAGATAAAAAAAAAAATATCAATTCAAGAGACTATCATATTGTTGAAGTTGCAAATTGAATTTTTAGCTAATAGGTATATTATTTTCTGGTTCAATAATTTTTTTATTAGATCTAAAAAACTTGATTAAGGTCGATTTGAAGCAATTCACATTCAATTTGAATCTCACACAAAATTAGATACTTCCAACATAATTTAACTCAAATTTTCAAGTTTAATGTGCGATTTGACATACATTAGCTTGGCAATGTCTAATTCGATGTAAGATTTTAATATGATGTGAACTTGCTGGTATTTACTTTAGTCTTTTCATATCATCAATTCACTAAAAGGTTTTTAATTGAACATTTCTTGATTAAATATTTTTATATTTATAGTTATCAATTAGCAAAAAAAGTTTGATGAAGAATTTTTGAAAGTTGATCGTAGAGTCTCCAGCTTATAGCAATTTGGTATATCTATCATGATTCTTGTATTTCTCAATTTTATCAAGATTGAGAACTTTTATTTAATAATACAGTAGAAAAAGTAGCGTGCTCTCTCTGCATCGTAATAAATGATGACCCTAAGCTACTAAATACAGTACGTCAGTTCTTTTATACTGAGATGATGCATGATATACCTAGGCTAGATGCGCTGAAATAAACTAAATTTTTCCAATAACAAAGTAGATATTGTACATGTTTCTGTCAGAAAAACTGCTAGGTAGAAAAAAAATTTTTTATTTCAGAGGTAAAATCTATGTTTTATATCTGTGATGCTGCTTTTTGTAATTATTTCAAGCACCAGCAAACATGGTTCATAAAAAATGTTTGAAAAAAATTCTATGCTTGCTATTTATATGATTTTCAGTAGATTAAATTAACTTAATTAGAATGGGCACATTATACACATTACTGGACTTGACTTTAGCCAGGGGAATGAAAAATTTTATTAAAATGAGTAATTAGACTGAGAAGATATATTTAGAGCATAATTTTATTCATCATTCAAGAATGATTTTTAAGTAATCAAATAGATGTTAATCATTTTCACATTTAATGTTTTGTAACATTAAACCAATCAATGGTCATAAAATTTTATGAGTACATGATCATCTTCATGTCAATCCAATCACGATAACTGGCGACTTCAGTGTAGACTCCTGGATATCCAGGTCGAGCACAACCATTGCCCCAAGAAACAATTCCCGCAAGACGTCCATCAATTGTTAATGGGCCACCAGAATCACCTTGGCAAGCATCTTTTCCACCTTCTGGGTATGCTGCACAAATTTGTCCTTTTGGAACTCCACCATAACTGATATAAGCATCATTGCATTTCTTTTTGGAAATGATTGGCACTTTGACTTTGTTCAAAACTTCAGTAGTTGAACCACCTTCCCATACAGCACCCCAACCAGTGATGACCGAATGAACGCCTACAACAGCTTCTTCTTGAAAATCAAAAAGGTCAATTGCTTGATGGACTTCATCCATTGTGAATTCTGGTTCTACTTTGAGTAATGCTACATCATTAATAGGAATCCCATAGCGATTTGTTCCATATTTCTCGTGGACAAGTACCTAAAAGAATGACAGAAAAAAAATTTTATTAATGGAAATAATTGATGAATTTTTTTTTTGATAAATTAGGTTCTTTTCATACGTTCTTTGAAATAAACTAATTAGTTGGTTTTCAGTTTTCATAAGCAATGAAATTAAAATTGAAAAAGTACTCATGAGTAAATGGTGCATAGAAGCAACCTCAACGTAGGTAATTGTTGCATTAAAGTCTTATTTATGTAATACAAAAGTCATACGCTTATTAAAAAATTAATGACTTCATTAAAAATAATAAACGATGTTCTAACATAGCTTCCCAGTTGTTTATGAGTTCTTCTTCAATCTATGACTCTCCAGCTTAACAAGTTGTGAATAAAAAAATATTTAAATGATATACAAACTAGAACATGTACATACTTTAGTAACAGAGTGAACAGTGCCACCAACTTCTTTCTTGGTTGTTCCAGCACGTACTGAAATAGAAGTACCATAAGCTGAGCAATGAGCAGCAGTAAGTACCCAATTTTTAGCTACTATAGTGCCGCCACAGAACGCAAAATTATACAGCTGAAGAGATACTTGATGTGGTACTTCTTTGATGTCTACTGGTTCTCCACCAACAATATGTCCACTAGGTGTCGAGCGGTTGATGTTGGAGATCCAATTGATTGAATGTGCTATAAATAATAAAATTCAAGTGTTATTTCAGCATTAATTAAGATTGCATATTGGTCAACTGCATAAATAGTTCATGAATATTGAGAGTAGATCGATACATGGATATTCTTTAGTTATGAGCATGGTAATAAAGGAGAAATGATTGTGTTGAAACCTTGTTCAGGCAATTTACAATGTGTTAGAAATTCATAGATATCTTACAATCTTATTTTTTTTTATTAAGTTTATTTTAAACTTTATTCAGAATTTGCTATAAAATGATTGTAATAATTTTTTAGTGATATTTACTGAAATGTAAAATATTTAAACAAAGTTGACAATGAATTTTTGATAAATTCTTACCAAGCCCCACGGCCACAAGGCCAAAAAGAATCAAAAACTTGAACATTTTTTTACAACCAAACTGGCACTGTTCACTGGATGACTGCTGAATACTTTTGAGGGTATTTATATGAAAATCTAAGCTGATATGGTGTTTATCACGATGACTTTGATAGATTTCTATTGGAAATAAAATATTAATATCTAGTTGATGAATTGATTGTGAAAAATGATGATAAATTAAAAACTGATTGACCGATTGTTATTAAGATTCCTTAATACACACAAAGGAAATTAATTTATAAATGGAGATTGATTATTTTTCTACCAATCTTATCAACATCTGATAAATATGAAAAAAATTTACCAGGTTTCAAATGACGCATAATTTAAAGATTATTTTTTATTATTGACAATCAAATTCTGCACTGCGTATTTGTAACGTAGATTCAATTCGTCGAAGCAAGACATCAGCGGAATATTTTGAGTTGATTGGGAATATCACAAGGATGTAGATGGATTCCAAAGAGAGTTGTTGCATTTCCGACAACGAGCAAAACAACTCGAGAAGTGGGATGTGAGGGTGGTTATTACCATTCAGAATACTAGAATCTCCAGGATCTAGAATTTTATGATATTCTTTGCAATGCAAAGGGTGTCTTTCGAACTCGATCTTCAACACTCTATGAATAATTAAATCTTACTCAACAATATCTCTAAGAATACCGCCAATACTTGTTAATAATAAAACATTCTCAACTATTCCGTTGTATTAAGCAACTAAAAATAGTTAACCCTAATACTGTGTTTATTAATAATGAAACTTTCATTCTGAATAATCTGACTTAAGACACAATAGTTAACAAGATGACTGATCTTTAAATAAATCTCTTGCTGTTCTATGAATAAAGAGAAGAGTTGATGAATTTTTGGGTGTTTGACAGGTAAATTGGAATATGTGGTGATAGAAAATAAAAGTTTCTGAGGTATTTTTTCAACATTGTATACTTTGTTGTGAAGGGGAAATAGTGGTTTTCTGTTATTTTCGTGCAAAGTTGGATTAGATTTTTCATCATTGTGTTATATAAGTAAATATTAGGTTGAGTAGCTAACAAACGTAATTTCATCAAGGTTTGACACAGGCTAATTTTTTTGTTGGAAAGCTGGCATGACGATTTTTTGTTTTTATTTCTTCATGATTAAATAATATATTCGGATGTTAAAAATAGCTATATTGATTTAGAGAGAAAGTAATTTTATGAAAAAAAGAAGTTGTTATTTTTTTTAATAAAACAGTAGAAATGTTTACTCTATGAAATTAAAATAATGCTCTCGAGGGGTTTAAATTTTTTATTGTTAGCAAAAAGTATGTTTTTGTAAATTATTTATAGATTGTCAATCAATCTTGTTTATTCTTTGCTATTAAATATTGGATATTATTTTTATTTGTCTGTAAAATTGCTTTTTGTTCATTATTATAATTTACTGTCATATTAAATAGAATTTTTCATCTTTATATTACGTTTGAGGCCTTTAAAAAATTTCCTGTATGGCAATTCTTTGTTTATGGTTCACAAAATTAATCTTAATGTTTAATATTCATCGAAAAATAGCTTCATTTAATTTTATTTGTTCCATTTATTTTATTGATTAAGCAGTGCTATTTATATTTAGAAAATTAACCTTTGATATTTAAGAAATCAAACGTAATTTTTTCAATACGCTTTTGAAGTTATATTTAGTAAAATAAAATATATATCAAAAGTATTCTATACACATTGAAATGTTTGTACAAAAATCCATTTCAATATTATAACTTTTAAAAGCCTCCTTTACTAAATATTTTTCAAAACACCATAGATTTTAAGAAAGCTCATTTAGAGCAAAACCTATTTCTAGAAAACAAGACGAGCATATATTATTAGTATTTTTAAAGCATTTTTTTATTTAACTCAAATCATTATACATTCTTGTTCTTCTACCTCGATTCTCATTCAACAACAGTCACGGTTTGAGTAATTCTTTCCTTAAATCAACATCTAATCTAAATTCCAGTTCTAGCCTTGATCCAATCTCTGTAATACTGAACTTCCGCATAAACTCCTGGATTTCCAGGCATTGCACATCCAACTCCCCAAGATACAACTCCTGCAAGTCGTCCATCAATAGTCAAAGGACCACCAGAGTCCCCTTGGCATGCATCTTTACCACCTTCAGGCGTCATAGCACAAAGTCTTCCATGGTCAGGAATATCAGTAAAATTGTAGGCCACTCGACAATTTTCAATACTTATTATTGGAACAGTTACAGTTTGAAGTCTTTTTTCTTTAGGAAAGTTTCCAGTATCACCCCAACCAGTTACTATTGCATTTGACCCAATTGCGGGTTTTTCTCCTTTTCCGAACATGTTGATTGGGTGACAGGCTTCATCAAAATCAAATGGTGGTTCTACCCTCATCAAAGCAATATCATCAATGGGAATTCCAAATATTTGATGATAGTCTTCATGTATTATTACTTTATCTACTTGATAGATGTTTCCATCACGATCATTGAATATGGATCCCGCACGAATTGAGTATACACGTACAGGTAATTCAGCACAGTGAGCAGCTGTCAAAACCCAATTATGACCAATAATACTTCCACCACACCAATGACGTCCCGATACTTGGACACTCACTTGGAAAGCTACTTCTTCTATCTTAGCATCATCACCACCATAAATTCTAATGTCAGACGTGGGTGGTAGATGATCAGGATGATGATGTGGAAGACTCCATGCTGTTAGCCAGAAACAGAAAAATTGTCAGAAAAATATTGAAAGCAAAAAATTATAATCATTTTTATGCTTCTAAATATATTGAGAAGGGTAGAAGTTACAAGTAGTCTGCTCTTGGCATTTGGATTTGATTAATTGAAACTAAAAATACTTATAATGTTATAATACTGAAAACAGTTGAGAACGATGGGAAATATTTAATTGGATTTCAAATTACTCGAAATTTCATATAAAAAGTGACTTTCAATTATAATTCTACAACAATTAATATCACAAAAGAATCGTCGAAAAGTTCGTTTATTTTATTCAAATAGTAAATGCAAGAATTAATTAAAAAGAAATAAATCAATTTCACACGAAATTATTCGATAAATAACTTCCACCACAACATTGATAGGAATACAAAGAAAATATTTGAAAAATGAAATTAAGGGTAGAGTCATAATTTGAATTTTTAATTAAAAAATTTTTTATCTGGAAAAAAATTTCAAAGTAGACCAACAGATTTAGACAATTCTAAAGAGGAAAATAGAAAATATTTTAAAAAAATAGTATGCTTCTATGAGTCAGATAATGAGGAAAAGAAATTAGCATTTAAATGAAAATTTTAAATTTGAATAACCTTACCTGAACTTAAGATTGCAAAACCTAAGATCACTACTAGATGATTATTCATCTTCACTGCTAACTCTTTAAAATGGCAATAACTTGATGTTCAAAAATCAGTGGCTCTTTTATACCCATTAATTGTAGTCCATTTTTACAGTTATAAGTGTTTCTTTATCAAGCTGATATACTTGGGAAATTTAGACTTTTATCTATGTAATTAGTAATTATAATAAACGATAATATATATTAAATTCAATGTTCAATCTGTATATTAAAATTTTTAATTAATGATAAACTGAATTGGATATAATTTAAAAGTCATATTGAAAGTATTAATTAATTATTAATTTTTTAATTACTGATAATTTTGGAAATTGATATCATAATAATTATTTAATCATTCTTTAGCTTAACAGAGTGATTTGAAGAGCACTTGAGGTAAAAAAAAACTCAAGGAAAGCTAAAAGGATAAGGGTATTAAATTAATCTCTATTTTTATTTGACAATTAGTTAAACAAAAAAAAAAAATAATAGAGTAGTTGAGATACATGATGGACAGTAGTACTGATAGATAAATCGTGGAAGTAGAAATAGAAAATAAAATAATGTCACATGAAGTATCGAGATACGTATCAGTTAAGATAAATCATCGTTCGATGGTAATTCCATGAATAGGATGGCATTTATTATAGTGATATCTAAATAATAATAACAATGATAATTTTTTTTAAATTCATATTTTTTATCAATATAACAATAACAACAATTAACTTATAAATAGAAATATAAAGAATGATGATAGTCATTTTATTTCCATTGCAATTTAATATTGAATTAATTAACTAATTAAAAGCTGTATTTTCGAAATTGAAAATAGTGCAATTTATCTTATTGAGTCAAATGAATAAATTATTCACATTCTTTATTAGTTATTAATCAAGTCTCTCACTCATACTTCTAGGTATATCTATTTCAAACTGTCACACATACCTATATCATCAAAACGGTGATAATTAAATTTCCATGAAGTCTCAGCAATATAAAGTATGTAGTCAGTCTCTGGGATTCGATTCACTTCCTTTATTGACATAGTTTCTAATGAATCACAACAAAGGAATCTAACGTACGTTTACACCTCCAGAATTCATTATTTGTGATCCAAACTTCGACTTTGGTTCTAATTTGTAATTGCACTGTTTTGATGATTTATTATCACTCTTGTGGCAATTTATTTGAACATGTCTGTCTTAAAGTTCCATGGACATTACTATGCACAGTAATCTTGGTCTTAAACTCAAAGTCATATATCTTAAATTGAGTTAAATAGTTGACTTTATCAATTAGGTTGACAGGTGAAAATTCTTCAACTAATCATGGGAATTAATCTAACTAAAAAGTTTCAACTTGTTCGACAAATATTTTTTAAAAGTTTAGACACTTTAATTCTTGGAAAGGTTATCGATTATTTTTATGTTTTAAATAAAATAACTCATATAATTTTTATGATAGTCAGTATGATCTTAAATATAGATTAGGAAAAGTTGAAAAATAAAAATGTTTTATATGTAACATCACACCTAATTTATTTGAGCAAGTTTGCTTTTTAACTGCTTGCGGTGCAGAACATTGAATAACGAAAGCTCTTTTGCTCTTAGGTAATGTGTGCAGTTAGTTCGAAATTTATCAGATAGTAGATTTCAATAGCATGTAAATTTTGTTCATGCACTTTTATTGTCAACAGAATATCAGACAACTGGTACATACATTCAGAATAGTTGAAGCTAAAAGTCATTCAGAGTTAGCGTTTTGAGGTTTTATGTTTTAAGAATTAAAAATTAATCAAACTTGAAGAAATTCCTGGTGATAATTCAGCTCATTATAAATAAATTTATTGTTCCTGAGACATAATAATTTTTTTTTTGTGTTCTTTTGTACAGATAAAATAAGGAAATTTTTAATTAGTGGTCTTACAAGTTTATGATTTTATGTTGCTTGAATGGTTTAGTATACCACCAATTTTCTCAGCTACATTAGCTGTGGAATATTTAATGTGAGGGAAACCAGAGCAAGATGATCCCCAAGGTACAATAGTTCCCTTTCAAAAATGGTTTTTTTTCTAAAATCTATTACAGTCTTTGTATAATAAATTAAAAATGTATCACGTCTTTATTCTAATGAAAAATATTATTTATTATAATATAAAAATAGTTATAAATATTTAACAATTCATATTTACATCGGCTTTCAACTCATCACAATAAAACTAATGTTATTAAATACCAGTCACTTCTCTAATCCATAATCGATAAGCTGCGATTTCGGTGTAACTACCCGGAAAAGCAGCTTCTCCACAGCCGATAGCCCAAGATGTAATGCCAGCTAAGCTGCCATTTACAACCAGGGGACCACCAGAATCACCAGTGCAGGCATCTTTCCCACCATAAGGATGTCCAGCACAGATTTGATTGTCAGGAATTCCATTATGGTTGAAATATTTTGAATTACATATCGTCTTAGAAATAATAGGAAGTGCAACAGTTCGCAATTGAACAGATGTACCCCATTCTGTTTTACCCCAACCAGATGTAATACCAATAGCTCCAGGTTTTATCTTCTGACCAAAATCAATTAGAGAAATAGGTTGATGCTTTCGATCAAAGAGGAATGTATTTTTTATAAGCATCAGAGCAATGTCATGATTTGGTCTCTGGTATTTGTCTACATGAAATCGTGAATGTCTGAATATTTTGTCAACTTTATGAAGAGTACCTCCTACAAGATAAGAAGTACCAGCTCGTACAATATATGCAGATACAGGGTGATTAATACAATGAGCCGCGGTGATAACCCACTTCTTAGCAATAATGCTGCCACCACAGACATGATGCTTGGATACTTGAATGCTCACTTGATATGGAAAGTCTTCAATAACTGCACGTTCACCACCAATCACTCGTCGAACGCGTTTTAGCTCTTGAAAAGCTTGAGATTCCACTGAAACTGAAGTGTTGCATATTATGCAATTGTTAGATTTTTTTTTATGTGGAATGAATATGAAGAGAATGAAATGAATCATCATTTAGTAAAGTTTTTAAAAACTACGTGTAACATGTTCTCGTTAGGGAGATTTTTTTTCTAGGTCCATTCGTATTCTGTGAGTGTAAAAAATTGATGAAAATATGCGTTTGGACGAATGTACACTTCCGCACATTTGGAGTTGTGACGTGTTTCCCCTTGGCAATTTGTTGCAATTTCAAGCATTTTAAATAAAAGGTGAAGTTGTAATTCAATGTTTTTTCTCAGTTCATATTAAAAATATGGATGCAACATTTTTATGATAAAATTAATTTCTTTTTAAGTCTCATTGGAAGAAAATTTTTGTTGAAGCTACTAATTCAAAGAAAGAAAAATGAATGAATGAAAATGTTTTTTTTTACAATACATTTATCGTTAGAAACTCGGTATAATCTGTCAAGAGCAAATGCATTACATCCTAAAATATGCAGGAATACATATCCTTCCCACCACATATTTTGATAAATGTTTGAAACTTATGAAACACTTGAAATAAAAGCTTTTAACATGCATTATTCTGTACGTAAATCCAAAATTTCCCTCTCTGAATATAATTGTAATGTTGACTAAATTAGCATAAATTAATTAACTAAAACTTCTTCCTCATTTTTTATCATTATTATACACTATTTATATCTTAAAAATGGCTAGAGGAATAAAAATGTTATTGAAGCTTTGAAAAAATAATAAGTCAATAGAGTTTATCCAGACAAATAAATCAAAATAAAACGGATATATAAACCTTAGAAGATAATGATCATTTATAACAGCAACAAAAAAATTCGACATATTTATATCAAAAATATATCATCAATGTACGTGATCTAACAGAAATTGTTACAGCTCTCTTCCATATTTATTATTTTACTTAATCCATTAACTTCAATTTATGACAATCGATTAATTCACAAAATATATAAACCATGGAAAATTCTTATTTGTATTAAACACTATAAATTATAAATTATTTTATCTGCCCAACTTTATCTCACATTTATAGCAATCTCAATTGCACTAAATTATTTGACTTACCCAGTAGGATCACCAGAAGACTGGCTGTTCCAAGTCTGAACATACTTGAAAAGAAAACTCGACTAATCTACATTTCAAAAATTTGTTCACTTATATACTTACTTTTGATTTCCATGTTCTAATTATCATATATTTTGTAAGTTTTGAAATGAATACTAATTATTCTAAAACTGCATATAGAGCTAAATACTTGATAATCATCTTGAAACTTGAACATTTCTATCTTATCAACTTTTAATGAACTTTCATCAAGTATTTTCCTTATTATCATCAATTAAATGATTTTTTATTTTTAATATACATCAATAGTTGAAAGCTATCAATCCATTAAATTGACACCTAGGGAATATTTACCATATTTTAATTCTAAGAATAACTATCTTGAAACTTTGTCAATAAAAATTCTAGAGGACTCATTAAATCCAATAAATTTTTACTATTCTGAAATAATCCAGTTTTTCTCATCGTCTATTAAAATAAATTGACGAATAGAAACAAAATGAATATTGATGGAGAATCATTTTTGTCATGTACTTGACATAATTTAAAATATCTACTTCAATAAAACTTGTACTCATCATTCTCCAGTATATGAATAAATGCAATTATCATTGCAATGTCAATTAATAGCATGTGTAGTTATCAATTGGATGGTAAATACGAGTTCGTGCCTCATTATCGTGCACTAGCTATTAAAATATCTGGATAAAAAGATAGAAGTCACCATTTCGTGTCTTCCGTTTTACATTGATGATAAAATATATTTTATATTACAATATAACGTCATCAAGATTTACCTAAATAGTCAAGTATCAATTGATACAATAAATTCAATTAATCAATCAGATAATGTAGCAGTTTTACTTTAAATTGTTATCAAAAAAAAATTTTGTTTGATAATAGCAAATTCTTTTCATCCAAAATTATCAGAAAAATTGTTTTTATCGGTTATTTAAATTGACTTAATTGTTTGTTTAAATAACTTTCCTTGGTGTATAAACAACCAAGATGTATGTCCTCATAAATAAAGTTGAGTTTTATTCAAACAATGACAAGTAAAACACGAGTGATTGTAAAGTTTCATGCATGATGAAAACTGATTGTAGAAACGCTAAATTATATAGTTAACATTGTTGAAATTGGATATTTATAAGTTTATTAAGTAGCAATAAAAATAATGCTAACAACAATGATAATAAGAAAAATAAAAGAATTATTTAGCTGCAATAAAAATTTAAAATATAATAGAATGTGACACATACATATTAATAAGTACTTCTATCAAGTTATTAAAATCGTTATAATTGATTTATTCAAAATATCCAAAAGTTTTACTTAATGGTGTTGTTTTTTAGACAATGGAATAACCAGTGTTCTTATCATCAAAACAAAATGAGAGCTGCGGATTATTGATCTAAGATTGGATTGAACTTTCTTCTTTGATAATGATCTAAATTCCAAAATGACAACAAAGTTTAGAAATCCGGTCATGCTGTTAATACATCTGAGTTCAATGTCCGAAAGTGAAATCGCAACACGTGTGGTCTAACTGAATAATGATAATAACGAATTTTTGATCCAAATGAGTAGTTATTTAATGACAATTAGTATCAGTATTGCTATTAATTGAGGTATTTTATTTTACTATGTACAAGAAACTAATTAGTTCATGACATTTCTTTCCAATAACTAAAATACACTGATAATTATCAGAAAATACTTTAATACAACTTTATACATCTTAGGAGTTAGCTTTTTTTTTAATTTTTTTATTAAGAGTTTACATCAAGATTTAAATTCCAGTTTGTTGCTTAATCCAAGACCTGTACCGTGAAACTTCTGTATAAACACCTGGATAACCTGGCCTTGCACATCCAATACCCCAAGACGTGATCCCCGCGAGTCTTCCATCAATAGCTAGAGGTCCACCCGAGTCTCCTTGACAAGCATCTTTACCCCCCTGAGGGAGAGCAGCGCAAATCTGATTCTCAGGAATTCCACCCACTGTCTTATAACTCTCATTACATTGAGCCTTGGAGACTATAGGAACGTTGACAGTTTGTAAATTATCCGGGAATCCATTGAACGTATTTCCCCAGCCGGTGATGACAGATATTGCACCAGGAGTAGCTTCTTCTAGGTCGTTAAAGAGAGGAATAGGTTGACGAGTTTCATCAAATTGGAAAGGTTCTTCCACTCGAATAACAGCTATATCATTTTCTGGAAGACCACGTGAATTGGAACCATATTTTTCATGCCTGATTACTTGAGCAACGTTATGATAACTGCCATTTTTGTTATGAAGTGTGCTACCAGCACGAATTGTAAGTCTAGACGTAGCTCCACCTACGCAGTGTCCAGCTGTTACTATCCATTCTTTGGAAATGATACTTCCACCACAATTGTGACTCTTATATAGCTGAAGACTTATTTGGTATGGATATTCTTCGATGCTTGCATCTTCTCCACCAACAATGCGACCATTTCTCCAGGCGGGGAAGTACCTCAATGGGTCAGCTGCAATTAAAATGAAACATGAATTAGCATGATGAATGAAGTCTAGATGATAATTGTTGATAGTTGACTTAAGTGCTGTAGTAATAAAAAAGAAGCATGAAAACTGATAAGTTGAATTCGCACTACTACAATTTGCCATTTAATCCTATACTTGAAACGAATGACATTTTTTAGCTTATCTAATGCTTATCACCAACATCAACAATGATGTTAGACGAGTATAAAGGCGTTTAACCTTACACTAATTTCCGTACAAAATTTTTATCAGGGTCAATGATCACTACGTCGTTAAAAGACGCTATACAATGCAATTAGCAAGATTAGTTCAATTTCAACCAATACTTTTGAAAGTAAAGATAGATAGAACATTGAAAATTCATTTTTCAGTTTTGAAAATAATTGGTTCAATTGAATTTTAATTTGAAAGAACGGATTTGTAAATTGGATTTAAAATTAAATTATATAAAAAAAGAAAGAAAAAACTCACCAGTAGCCACTGAGAAAACAAAAACTACAGTCAATAGACTCAACATTTTGATCTTCTACTACAATGACTACTGTTCGAGCTCACAAAATCATCATTTATATATCTAGCTGCTGATCGAGATAATTACCAATCTATTATATAAAATCAAGAGAGATTAATAATCTTTTTATTATCGCATGTGCTTCTTCAAACTACCTCTTAGAATGTACTATTTCCTCGAAATTTTTGTTTGGTATCTGGAATTTCCCGCTCTTCACAAAAATCAGTCTGATCATTGCTCTTATCTTAAGAAACGCAGTTGAAAATCTTTTGATAGATATGATTTTATTACTCTTCAGTTTATTTCAAATCATTTAATAAAAGAATATGTTTATAAATAAATATTTATTTCTCTTTGTTTACAAATTTAAAATCTAGGCCAGACAATTGCTCATTAAGTATCAATCTTATCAACTCTTCATGTCTAAATTTAATTGATGAACTTTAATTTTATTTCTATTATTTAACATTTTTCAAATGAAATTTAATTAACAGCAACATCATAAAAGTCTCGCCTCTTTTTGTATCTAAGACGTGATGGCAGAATTTTGCACAAACTTCAGGACATTTAGATAATCCCCATCTATTGTTCCAACTTGCAAGTCTCGCAAAATGTCTATCAATAGTCGAGATACTTTAGAGCCACCGTGACAAGCATTTTATCCGGCTTCCATAGAACCCCTGTGTTTCATTATGTTAAAGTCGAGTCATAGTGAATGCATACATCTATATATATATATATACATCGCCTTAGTCCTTTTTCACCAACTAATAGTTATTCGAACAATTCGCAACACTTCTGAATCGGTACAATCTTCTACTGCAAAATTCAAACTACAAAAGCGAAAGATTTAACAATGGCTTCTTTTATTGTACCAGGAGTGAAAATTAATGTTTCACGCTGAAGAGAAAATATTTAGTTGCAACACAAATTCTTTAGACAAAAATCCCTTTACATACAAACATATAGATGTAGCTTATTGACTGTAAATAAATGTATTGATCTGATGTGTAATAATTGTTTATGACAACAAATAAATATTTGATGATAGCTAATAAATACCTAAAAATATAACAACCTATCAACACTGCTAAACTTGATATCGATGATGACATCAATTTTTTTTTAAAATACATCAGTTTTTTTTTTAAACTCAATTACTGATTAAATTTTGACTACATTTTTTGTTATGGATGAAAGGAGAGATTGGGAAAAAAATAGTCATCAAATTATTAATGAATATAATCTTTATTAAATTGTAATTATCATAATTGAATATTGACGAGTATAATTAATTAAAAATTATTTTCTCAATCAGTATAATAATTAAATTCCTGCAATTTCTTTAATCCATAATCGATATTCAGCAACTTCGGTATAAATTTCTGGATATCCAGGTCTTGCGCATCCAATTGATCCTGATATAACACCAGCGAGTCGACCATTGATAACAAGAGGGCCACCAGAATCACCGATACAAGCATTTATACCCCCCTCTGGGTACCCAGCACAAATTTGACCTGGTAAAAGCCCACCAACAGAAATATATGCTTTATGACAAACATCTTTTGCTACTATCGGTACTCTAGCAATTTGTAATATTTCTGCCTCGGGTCCGAACTCCCATAAAGAGCCCCAGCCAGTGATATTGGACATTGTTCCAGTGATAACATTTTCTCTATTATCGAAAAGCGAAATTGGTTGACGAGTTTTATCAAATTGAAAAACTTCATTCACTCGAATCAAAGCTATATCATTCACAGCTCGATTGTGCTCATTGATATCATAATTCTTATGACGTACTATTTCTCTAACTGTATGAATAGACCCTCCTCGATCATGAAACGTGCTACCAGCACGAATCGTAAGCACTTCGGGTTTTCGACCAACACAATGGCCACTTGTGATTACCCATTCTAAAGAAATTATGCTGCCACCACAATTATTATTACCATATTGTTGGAGACTTATCTGATATGGGACTCTTTCAATCGTCGTGTTTTTACCCCCAATAATACGGTAAAATATGCTAGGTGGAAATGATCTTGATGAGAAATCGATTGTCTCTGAAAACAAATATCTCTCTTATCACTGATTTACTAACAAATATTTAGATTGTATTATCAATAAATATTCAAGATGCTTGAAATCAAAAATTTTATTCAAAATATTGAAATGTTTCTGTAAACTGCGTATGAATATTTATCTCAGCTCCAATTTTTTTTTTGCTTGTTGATAAGAGTTTTTTTTTTGATCAATAATATTGTGTATTAGTCATGAATGTGTTGTATGTAATTTAAAGTAACTTACCAGTCGCTACCGTGATAGGAACTAATAAAATTATAAGTTTAATCATCTTCGTGTACTTTGATAAAATTTTTTACATACAAATTTCTATCTAAATTACCTTATATATATCTCAATCAGACATGATAATCATCGACCTATTATATTTATCTGATTATCACAGTTTTACTTATCAATATATTTATGATGTTTATCAATAAGCTGTCTAAAGTTGACAAATTTTAATCCATTCAATTATTCTGGATAATAACTCATTTTTACTATTTCTGTTTCCATTGATTTTTAAAAATCAATAGTAGTTTCATCCTTGGAAATTGAATTTCTTTATATCAAAAATAAAATCTCAAGAATTGCGAAAAATGTTTACTTCATCAGAAAACTTTAATCTCCATCTTATAATAAAACTTCAACATCTCTTCCAAAATTTCTTTCTATTCAGAAGCAGCTTCATGTTCAATCTGAATGTATCTTTTACTCCTGTAAATTGTCCATATTTTGAATAAGTATGATCACATTCAGACTGGTCAAGTATTACTCTTCTGTACGCTTGTAGAATCTTTTGATCATATTGGATGCTTTCTCGACCGGAAATTTACCAATACGCAACTACCAAGTCTTTTCTAACATTTTCTATCAACATTGAAGCAGTGGAACAATGTTTTAAACTGTATTTAACAAAAATCTGATGTGGCTATTTGAAGTTGAACTTGTACAACATTTTCTGATGCAATTAATTCTAAAGTTAAAAACAATTCTACTTCTTCATTAATTCAATCTTGTTAGAATGAATAACTAGTTGAATTCGTTCTTCTTCTCAGATTTAATCAGAAGTTTTGTTGTCAGTCAAGAAATAAGTTACCAACTGAATAAATGGTATTAGCTTGAATGAATTTTTTAACCAACCCATACTCCGATAAAATATCATGTATTTCAATACCAGTAAACAATATTGTCAGCTACAATGCACAAATGATAATACCAATCAAAAAACAGTAGGCGATTAATCAATTGAAGCAAAAATTTTGTTTGAAGCTACAGAAAGAAAAGTAAATAATATTCAACAATAAATGAAATGGAAAAGTATTTTTTTTTTAATTTAAAAATATATTTATTTAATTTAATTATAAAAAATATATCTATTTTATACTCCAGTGTGACGTTTGATCCAAAATCGATATGCCCCAACATCTGTAAATATTGCTGGAAGATTCGGTTTACCACATCCTTCTGACCACGAAATTACTCCAACAAGATATTTATTAAATATCGATGAGCCATAAACAACTGGACCACCAGCATCTTTAGGACATGCACCACTCTGTCCATTTTCAGGACCAATACAACTTTGATGATCGTAAAGTCCTCCACGAGTAGAATGCGTGCTATTACAATTTATTTTTCTCAAAACATTTGCTAGATATGATTGAAGGATTCTCAAATTTGAGGGAACAGTACCACCCCAACCAGAAACTTGAACTGGCTTGCCCATGGGCACCACTTCATCAATGTTACATAGTGGAATTATTTTCTGAGATGCAGTGAATATTATTGATGTATTGAGACGAACTAAAGCAATATCATCAGAAGAAAGTCCTTTAGCATTTGTTTTGAAGTTTTCATGCTTGATAATGTCAGCTACATTATAAATGGCTCCTCCACTGTTGTAGTAAGTGCTTCCAACTCGAACTGTGTATAGATTCTTTGGTTGACTCATACATTTAGCAGAGGTGATGATCCAGTCTTTTGAAATAATAGCACCACCACAATGGTACTTGGAAGCATTGTGAATGCTAACTTGCCATGGTGTGTTACTGATATCAATATCACCAGCTCCTACTATGCGATCATTTGAAGTTGAGTTGTCAAAATGATGTTCTATATAATTAGCTGGAAAGTTAGATACAGTTTGACTTTTAGATATATTTAACCAAGTTAATATAGAACTAGTTGAGCTTGTTCTTCTTAAATTTAATTTAAAGTTTTACCTTCTATGAAAGCACAAGCTGCGAGTAGAACTAACAGTTTCATTACGACACACTATTTTCAACGTAATCATCGAAGAACATTATTTCTTTTTGCCTTTTATATCACTGGACCAATTTTTATATTAGTTATCGTTGATAATAAGATAAACTGGGAAAATAATCTTCCAGTTATCTCATTTTTTATTATTACTTATTTGCTACAAAGTTATCTTCATACTATGTTTGATAATGTTTGTAAAGTTTGATAGGATAATGTTTTCCCTTGTTGCTCATTTTTGTGCCTGAGTTAAATTGTGTAGAAATTTTATTTTGTGTATCCAGGTAATAGAGTTCAAAGGAATTTGCATACTGATCATAACAAGACAAAAGGGCCAACAATTCTAGTTTGATGTTATAGAGGTGTGTTACTAGGATCATGTTGAATTATGCAAAGCTTGTAATAACGGTGAAAATACCTAATTAAAAGATTTGTGCTGAAATAGAGATTTTGTTTCAGCTAAAATTTGTGTTATCATTTTAAACATAGCTTTTTACAGTGTCATCAATTATTTGAAGGTTTTTAAACCAGAGAATATTTCTTATTTTTTTTTCCTCTTTTACCAGCTATTTTTGTTAGCTTAGTAGGATCCACTTTTTCTGTAATTTAGTGATTGCTGAAAATCTCTCTTCTACACTAAATAAGGGTGTGGATATGCTAAGTGGTGAAGGTAAAATCTGTACTTTATTAAAAGTAATAAAGCTTCTCTCATTTAAGTGAGATTTTATTGTTGAAAAAATTTTTTTTTATGATACTTTTAAACCAAGAAATTATAAAAGCTCATTTAAACTTAAATTTCGTGCAATTACTATATTTTAGATTTTCCCACATCATCAGCAAACAAAGAAATGAACATTACACTTGTGAAAATTAATTCACATTTTTTTTCAATTTCAAGCTTAAAGTTTTTTTAAAAAACATTTTCTTCGACTCAGTTATAATTAATAATAATCAAGAATATTTATTTACAATTTAAATAGACCTAGAATAACATTTACACTTAAATGAAACTTGAATAAAACTGTATTCCAATAACAAGTTTCATTCTTCCATGTTTTGAATTATTCCCACAATTATATGAATAAGTCGTTTCTGCAATGCTACGTATAAAATATAAATTTATCATAGAAACCTAACATAAAACCACGTTTTATAAATTCTTGTCTCGTCACTAATCTACGATCGATATGCAGCAACGTCAGTGTAAATTCCAGGATATGTAGAGCGTGCGCATCCAGTTGACCCCGATGTAATACCAACTGGACAACCAATGATAACTATAGAATAATGCTGAAATTCATGTTGAAATCAGCTTTCAAGTCCCCGCGTAAATTTAACCTGACGAATAGCCACCGGAGGAAATGAAAACTTTATGACAATTGAAGTTTGATGACATTGATGCTTCAACAGCTTGGAGATGATTTTGATTGAGAGTAATTCAATCTCGACACTAAAGTTTAAAGTGTCTAGTATTGTTGCGAGAGTCGTAATAATTTAATTACTATAAAATATTGAATAAATAGGATCCCTTTTGTGAGACAATAATAGTTACAAGCAAAGGACAATAATGGTACATGAACTAATCAGATTGGAAAATCTCAATGAACGCAGTGACCAGCTGTAATTATTTGTTGACTAGAATTAATACCACTTCCATCTTAAAGGTGCTTTTCATCTCGTTGAATAGCGATTCGATAAGGAAATTTCCCAATCGTTGTATTTTCCTCGACTTCAATTCAACAATAAAAGCGATGTCAATAAAGGAAATAATGCTGTAGATTGGCTGATATTGAATACTATTTTTAATACCAATTGAAGCTGGAGTTTTTTCTTTCAAGATGAACTAAAAATAGTCAACTGAATTGAAGATAAATAAATACTTTGAATAATAATTTTGGATAAAGAGTTTAAAAAAATAAATAAATGGAACCTTTTAATTTAAATTATGTCTAAAGAAGCTAAACTAATAATAGCAAATTAAAACTATTGCTTCATACCGTCCATTTATTAATCTCTTTACTCTAACCAAACTTTTATCTTGAATCTTATCCTTGAATCCTCAAGCTAATCTCAACGAATCTGATCTCTTTAAAAATAATCCAATCACAAGAATGATCACATTCTTGAACCCACAAAATTACTCTTGCCAGACATCTATTGATTGTTACAAGATCACCAGCATCAGCCCTACAAGTGGTACTGCTGTGTTCCCATTTGAACCATTGAAAAATTCTTCATTATCGCTCATGTTAGTTTAAATTGAAAATTGGTATCAACAAATTGGCTCTGATAAGATTAATGGGATGAAGACTCTCAAGAATCTTGAATATTCATCTTCCCAATGACTTCAAGTCTTCACTGAAGTATTTCTGATTCGGTTACTTGAGCTTCAAAATAAGAGTACAATCAACTCACAGCTTTAGATTACACGAAGTGTATTTTAACTTGATTTATTTTGTCTAATTATAAAAACAAACAAATTAATGAAGAAAACACTTGAAACAAAAATCTGAGGTATTTAAATTTAACGTTAAAGCAATTCCCAGTAACAGTGGATGAAGATTAAAGAAAATAATTCTAAAGTAATGCTTTAAATGAAAGTAGGAAATAGTTCTACATCGTAAAACAAACTATTTTTTAGTAAAATGTATTATTGTCACTGAAAAAGCTATTATGTCTGATAATCTTATCAACTTGATGAACAGTGTCCCCTAAATTGTGGAAAGTACTTCCGGCTCGGACGTTACGAATTGGAACGCAATGAGCAGCCGTAATGACCCAATCTCTGGGAATGATACTGTCACCGCAAATGAAGCTTACATCATTAGCCTCTAGGCTAAGTTGCCAAAGAACATTACTAATAGTAATATCATTATCACCTGCAGCATACTCAATTGCTGATATCATGTTCAAAATTTAATAGACAACTTTCGGTATAACTGGATCTGATATTCCATGTCAGTGATCTCCAATTTTGAATTTCATGAATGAGTTGATTTATGATAAATCATAGACTAATTTGAAAAGAATAAATGGTGAATTAAATTAGACCATATTCGGACCATAAAATTACCAGAACAAGTCAACCATCACTGACCCCAGGATCCCCCACATCTCCAGCTCCATATGTGGCTGACTGAACCATCTGTTTAAATCACTGGAGCACTGTTGATTGTGGTAGATGTGGTTCTACTTGAGAAATGAATTATTACAAGTTATTTAAACCAAACTTAACATAATGTCCATCTCCTAAAAAACATATTCCTCTCTTAAATCAAGGAATTCATCTGCTAGAGGCCATGTATCTCATATGAACCCTCATATAATGTTTATAGCACCGGAGATCATTAAAGTTGAGTACGCAACATAGTTGTCAAGCTTTTTTGACGTTATTAACAAAAAAAAAATAATTACAGTCACCATCTAACTGAAAACTTTAACCTACTTTAGAATTTACTAAAAATGGCTGTATCATGTTGATAAAAATTTACAGCACTGGTGTGTTCATAAAAAAATAAAAAACAGCAAGAAAAATTGAATTTAAATATTCAAATATTCTACCAATATGTGTTAATAATTTTATATTTCTTGTTAAATAAAATACAATGATTGAAATTTATTTATTCCATTGTTGTATTTGGTCCATTTTTATGAATTAATGTGAGTATCCTATTTAGTTTATTTATACCTGGAACCCTGGGCTCCATTGTGGTTATAATAAACATCGTTATATTTAATTACGCTACTAATTGTAGAAGCCACAGTTCGCTTCAATACCAACATAAATAAAGTAATGAACAATAAATGATGAATAATTTTTGAGGTCATCAATTTTCATTTCTTCATTTGTTTCAACTCCATCTATTTCCCTGTGGTGGATATAAATACACTCAGCCAACAGAAGCATGATAATTCAACGTTCATGAAAAATAAATATTTTTCGTAGCCACTTTTTTCTACTTCAAGTTAGAGAAACTTGTTAATTAGCAGAAGCAAAAAAATTGGAAAGTTAAATTTAATTAAAGAGCACGCATTTTTTGAAAATAAGAAAAAAAAAGTTGAAAGATTATCATTTTATTTTTACAAGTTCATTTCATTAACAACAGCTACATTAAATCAGGAAAAAATGTCTTAGTTTTATTGATCGAGTCCATTTCGGGAATGAAATTTAATTAACTAAATGATTTGACCCACAAGTTGTTTCTACTTTTTTTTATCGATTTCCTGCGTTAATAAACAATTTGTATGTTAGAGGCAAATGGTAAACAGAATTATTTATGTATTGGAATAATAATTATTTACCAAATAGATGCGTGTTTCATTTATTTGCCAATTTGTTTAACTGTTTAATTACTATATCTCCAAATTGACCCCCAGCGTCCATCGATTTAATACCGAAAATTAATGTTACATTAAATTTGGTCATGGTGAATATTTTTATTTGTGTTTATGTGCATGTGGAAATAAAATAACATATAAAGTTAGTAACTTTAAAAAGAAATATACTCGTTTAGAGATAGAAAAAGAAGACTTACTATTTCTTTAAATCCATTGAAACACAAGTGGATTGGAAAATATGTTAAACGCCGTTTTTGTAATATTCTTCAGCTGTGATTATCGATAGTATTAATTTCAATGAGTATTTTTTTTATACTTGTTTGGACTCAAAATAAACAAATTACCTCCACTCTCATTTAATATTGATTGAAATTTAATGTTTTAATAAAGTTAATATTTAATAATTTAACATTTTTTGAATAAATAATAAATAATTTATCATTCAATGATACACAAATATTTATGTTTTATATACAAAATTATTTATAGTTAAAATATTATTTTAACAATTTAGATATTGACAGGAAAATATAATCAACTTTTTGTTTTAATGAAAAATATATTATTTATTAAGTTGGCAAGTAAAATGAGGATATAATAAATCGTTTTCTAGATAAACTGGAAAACTGCTAATGACAGAACATTTCGAGTTTTTTATTTCATTCAATATTGAGGATAATATTGGAAAGCACTTGTTTTTTTTTCATATCAGAAATCATCTGACATCAATACATTATTATTTTTTATTCGACATAAAACATTTCGAAAACTTCTATTATTGGAATTAAATTATTAAATAAAATTTTTATATAAAAAGTAATGAATAATTTTAATGAAAGTTAGCTTTTTAAAATATTCAATGAATAATTTAAAGAGATAAAAATATTTTTATGCAAAAAATTGTTATAGAATTACTATTTCCCAATTTAAATAAAAGCATACTTTTTTATTTTAAAAAATCTGGATCATAATTTACAGTTAGCAGAAATTAAAATTTAACTTCTTCTGTTTTTCGTTTGCTTTGACTTATCTCTGTCAAAATATTCGATACATTTCTAAATATTATGAATGTGATTGATGCTGATGGAAAAAATAATATTAAAGACATAAATATATTGTTGCATGTTTAACTTTTTTTTCTATCTATTAAAACTAAGAGATCGCGTGTTATTAGAAAATAGAACTGGTCTGATTTCGATTTCACAATCATTGGCTTTTAACTATTGTATATTATATATATAAATACATATAATCATTGAGAGTCCAAGTGTTTAGTTTTAATGTCAATTCATTATAAACAATTAAAAATAGTTTTAATTAGATGTCCATAATTAGACCCATTTTTTTCTACTTATTCCAAGGTTACTGATGATCTATTTTAATTTTCGTTTATAACTTCGTTTATCCCTGCTCGTCATTATTCTTTTGAATGATCGAAGCTTATAATACATGATATTAAACTAACCTACCACTTCCACGAGCGAAGGGTTACCAAAATTACCCAGAAGCATTTAATTTAGTCACTCGAAGAAAGCACTAAAAGGTGGAATAAGAAAATGGGGTTAAATAAACTCTATTAAGAAGTAGATTGAATGATTTATGTTTGGGGTGAAACTTGAGACATACAGGGTGTGTAAATAATCTGAAAAAATGATGACTTCACTGTCTAGGTTTTTTTTATAACTTCTTATATCAATCAATCAATTATCAAACTATTTTTTCATCTTTTAATCAATATTTATTTTAAATTAAATTTCCATTTCAGATGATAATAATAATAATAATAAAAACACTGTATTGAATAAAAGACAAAAAAAGGGTTAAAACAATTCAATAGATAAAGGTAAAACGTTTCGCTTTAATAATTTTAATTAAGAATCGTTACAAATAAAAGAATACGCATGAAAAAAGCCATGAAAAATTGATTGTATGTTGATGCAATGTGTGAAAGTTTTTATCAAAAGCTGTCAAAGCTAAAGAAGAATAATGGAATAGTGGAAAAAGTGTGAAACGTCTAGCGAGTGATTGTATTGTTTTCGTTTTGTTGCGAATACAAAACTTTTCTACTTTTCTCTCTTTGTAAACTGTATTCTTATACACGAATTTAAATGCGTGGTTTTTATTACTTTTCCACCGTTCGTCTCTTGAGTCAGGAACTAGTTAAATGATATTATTATAGAAATTTCATGGAAAGTTGATAAAATGTTTCTTTTTCTTTTTTTTACATACTTCTTCTACAAAATTAAATTAGATAACGTATTGAATCTAATTTATTTCCTTAAAAAAACTTTTATTTGTATTGAAATATAAATAAATAGGAATAAGAAAATTTTTATTTAATTAATAATTGCAAAAATAAAAATGAATTTTGAATTTTCATAAGTAATTATTCTACTGCAATTATTTCAAGTTTTGTTAATAATTAAATTTACTTACGAGAAGTTAAAGTTTACTATTATAATAGAAAATTCATCATGACGATTTAAAATGTGCACTTGTCATTTTTTAGTTACAATTAGAAAAAAAATTCTCTCTGTAAGAGATCCTAGCTTGCTGTGTAAATATTTTAATCTTTTTCCCTTGTTCCCTTTTTTCTTCATTCCTTTTTTAATTCTTAACACGTTCCATACCCCACGTACGAATGAATCAAATGCATACAATTTGATTAATTATTTCACCAGCAACACAAATCATCGTTAAAATTTTACAAAAGTGACAGAAATTGAATCAAAAAGAAGAAAAACGTAAATAGAATGGCAAAATTGTATACAACTTCTGGCAAATAAATTTTTCGCAGACTTTTAGCTTTCTAATAACATAATCTGCTTTGACTTATAGAAGAAATGACTTGAAAGAGCCATTTTTCTCGTTGTTGAACTCGATGAATATTAATTACTTCAGGTTCGAAAAATACTCTATCACACTAGTATTTAAATTGATACCAAAAGGTCAGTCCAAGCCAATAATTAATTATTTTCTAGTGGTAAATCATTTGGATGGTTAAATTCTTCTTTTCATTTTAAAAACATTCTTTCTTGCCAATGACTTGAATAAATTCTTTTCAAATGTTTTTAGATTAAATCAGTAAATATTCTCTATTTTATTCAGTTATTCAGTTATTGTATAAAATTCCATAATTTTTAAAAATTTATTCCACTAGTCAATGCAATCATTTAAATATACATCACTTAAATTCTACCAAATTTAAAAAGAATCCTTCAATACTCAGACTAGTACCGGGAATAAGCACAGTGAATATTCACTAATTCAATCTAAAAAAGCATTCAGTAAAATATTGTTAGACTAATACATTTCTTTTATAACACAAACAATAAATAAGCAAGTAAAATACCAATCTTATCTGAAAAGCATATCGTTAAATTCTCTTTTGTCTACTTCAGCATTTCTCTTATTTCCCAACATTTTTTTGACAACATCTAACCCACATCGAAGGGTTTTATGTCTGACCCTAAGTCTCCCAAGAATAGTCGTTACCATGCTTGTCGATTTCTTTACTCTGCCATTTTCGCGTTCTTCCTATTCGTACAAGCAATTTTCTGGTAGAGAGAACTTTCTTGTTATGTTCGTAATTCATCATTTGGATTTATTCGATATTTTTCGGGTTAATAAACTTGACCTAAATTTCAACTGGAGGGTCATTGACTCATCAGTTGTTATTCTTCATCTTTTTCTATTTTACATCGATTCATAGCACGAACGTTTAGGGTGATTCAATAGTGATACATTATATTGTCTGTTCTGTGTCTAGATGTGAAAGCTGTTAGACGTGAATAATAGAGTTAGGGTAGATAATAATGGAGTAGGTAATAAAATAATGTATTTTGGAATAAAATTAATATTAATTGTGTAAATTATAAAAGACTAATAATATAGAGCAGTGATTGATTTAATGGATTAAATAAATTTTATAATGCTATAAATATCAATTTATCAGGGTTAATTCTGTACTCTTGAAGCTCAAGTTAAGAGTAAATAATTATTATTTACTGTAATATTATATAAGAAAAAGAAAAAAATATTCTTAAGACTATTTATGATTTTATTATTATTCAGATAACTTTAAGGTTTAGTTATAAATATTCACAAATTAGATATAATTTATTCTAAAAACTGAATATAAAATTTTTTGCAAGTATTAGATTAGGGATAGTTTATAAAGAAACTCAAGGCCAATATAAATATAACAAGATATTTTTTATTTTTGTTCATTGATCTAGAGAGCTCTTCACTATTCAAGCGAAAGAGTCAAGATCTCACAACAGATTTCACAATTATGAGCAAAAAAAAAATTGCAATAAAATGTAAATAATCAAAATTATCAGATATTTTTTTTAATTCTCTATTTTTAGAGGAAAGCATTATTTACAATTTTTCAAGTCCTCTTGATCTCTTTTTTATTTTCAATTTTTGACAAAGGTCCAATGACCTGGGGAGATAAAAATTTTGCACACTCATCCTGTGACTGGAGTATAAAACATTCTCAAGATTCAAAAATTTTCCTCCTGGGAAAGATAAAAATAGGAAAGTGTCTAGAAAACTTTCTTAACAATAAATCTCATAGTTTAATTTTTAGTTTTTTTATTTCTTTCTTGTAATATTTTCATTCATTTTTCAACACAAAGTTCTATTTATAATAATAACCTAAAAAAATAATTCCCCTTCAAATCAATACAAAAAAAAAATAACTTCTTATCATTTATCCTAATATTTATCACTTGGAAATGATATTATCATTTTCATTTTCTATCATCAATATTAAAACACCCAACCAGCTATCACACAAGCTTGCTAACTGCTAAAACGGCAACGATAAAAGGGCAAAATATTATATTATTGATTTATATGAATCTTTCAAACTGACATCAATATAAAATTACCTAAGAGCGTTCATCGAACTTCATCAGGTAATCAATTCAGTCTGCAGTAGTAAATATAGACAGTTGACTAATCGTTACTTCAGTCAATGTTATCACTAGTTTACTACATTTTTACAACGTTCAGTAACCTTCAGCCATTTATTTGAATACCTGGTAACACTTACAAATTTACTTTATTCATCAAGTCACAGAGTCGACCTAAATATTCACAGCTATTTCAAGAAAAGAAAAAGTGTTTTATTTGGCTTATTTTACTATGAACAAAGTAAAGAAAAAAATTTAATAAAACAGTTTGGAGTTATTTTAATATAAAAATAATAGTTATCGGTTTATTATATCAGGACTTTTGTGTAACTTAGACCTTAGTTTGGTCTCATTCTTAATTTCGTGCTCTACATGACCAAGTTTCAATATCAATCTAAGTAGTCTGTCGGATTGTGTGACTGGGTGAAGGTTACGACTGGAATCACGATTGTACAATGAAGTAAAGTGGAAATGAATAAATATGTATAATATATTTGAGTAATTTATCTTATCTTAATTGTTTCTGTGATTTAATGTATCATAAAAAAAAACAATTTTCATGGTTTAATCTTTCCAGGGGGATGATAACCATCATGGTCACCTATAGCTGCAATATTCAATTTCAGAATAATTATATGAAAGAATAAATTAAGGATTAGATTTCCCTGATTAAAAACAATAGCCTTGTCTTTCTAATTAATTTTTTATTGAAAAACTCTTAACCTTGATGTTTCATACGTGTTCATTTTGATCAACATTTACTGTTCCTGATCATTTCTATTATAAGCAAACTACTTATTGTAATTCGCTTCCTCTAATAACACCTCCAGATGTTCCCTACACATTATCTTAACCTAATGATACCTAATTTGAATATTTCATTGATGGTTTGCCCATGGTACCACTATTTTTACCAGTTGAATTACTGTTTGCCTTGACTCCAATGTCGTCTTTACCACAACAATTCTAAAGCGGAAGTAAAAGAGCAGTTTAGAACGTTTATCAATGTAACCATAGATCGATTTATTAATCACCTTTTGTCAAGATCTACACTTTAATAGTGAATGTTATTACACTTTTATACTTTGATCAAACGACCTTCTTTTATTCTATTATTAAACATTTACAAATTTGATTTACCAGATAATTTTGTCCATTTATCGTATTATTGATTATTTTTAGCTACCTATCGAGTGTAAATTCTTTTCATTGATATTTTGAAAGAACTTAATTAACTAAATGGAAGAGAGTGGTTAATTGTTGAATGAAAAAATTTTTTCTTAATTAAAATAGAAGAACAAAAACTGAATTTGAATATAAATTCAATGAGTAATCGATTTAATCAAGAAAATTCTCGTTAATGTCTCAGAATTCAATTCCATCTAGCCGTCTTCATGTTTGCTTTTAAATGAGAATCGTTTGCTCTCGTTCATCAAACGAATTAATCAAATTTCACAAATATACGATGAATTGAGAGTTTTAATTGGCAATAAAACCTTAGGAAAATATTCTATTTTTACTAACAATACTTTTTAATTTTGATCTTTAATTTTTCTCGTGTTGTTTTATTATTTTTTCAACTCGCAAACGTTATCCTCACTCCTATATAAACTACCCTCAATGTAAAAATAGAAGGATTATCGATTGGTTTTCATGCTACACATAGACATCATTCAGTTACGGTATTATTATTTGATTCATTTATTTTTCTCTCAGTTTTCTCGTTCATTGTTCTATTCAGTTCATTGTGGAAAAATTATTTGAATCATTCAAAAAAAGAACATGGTGCTTTTTGTTCAAAGGTTTTGATGTTTCATTATTCTTTCAATACAAAAATATTTTTTATTGGTATTTATTTCATTCCAATTACTTTGTAAAGAAAAATATTATAAATTAAATCTAAATTGTAAAAACTCTTTAATAATTAATAATATATTTTAAATAATAATTGTTGCTAATAGTGAGCTTTTTACCTTTACTTATTAAAAGATTTTCTTAGTTTAAACCTACTCAGAGCTTTTATTATAAAAATATACAAAAGAGTCTCTAATAAGAATTATCCTATTTACTCGGTAAAGTATGATTCAGAGATGTTAGAAGTTGTTAAAATATTCTGAAAGACCACAATAAATATCCAAAGGCAAACATAAACATGCTTTTATTTTTTTAATGTTATTTTCTCCAGAGAGAAATTCTTTCATGACCAACTTTAAAATTTTTTACTGTGACGTAAAAAATATTTAAGTTCTCTTCTTTCTTTATATATTTTTGTTTTATCAAGTTCCATGAGAATTAAAATTTTTTTTTGGTAAAAAAATGTTAACTTAAGTATAAAAAAATTAGTTACAAATTATATAATAATCTAAATATTATAAAAAAATGTATAGAAAAAAAATCATTGACTGTTTAATAGCATACAATAAACGAGTCAATATTTAAAGAGAAATTAGTTAAGTATATATGAAGATTAGTTAAAATAACATTATGATAGCGTGGAAAGTGTTCGACATGGAAAACCTTATTGATAAAGCAACTAGTGGCAATTGTGAAGGCCCAATTATTACGATAAAGTCAATAAACGAGATTTATGCTAAAGGGATTAAACAATGGACATGTGTAATGTCGACTATAGACGACATTTTTGGACTGTCAGATGGATTCAATGAATATTAAAGATGTATTGAAATGGATTGAAAATTAAAGGACTATTTAATTCAATTATTTTATAATATCAATACTCATCGAGAATTTGTTTCTATAATTATTCATAATAAAATTATTATTTTCCAATACACAATATCCTGTACAAAAATGAATAGATGAAGTATTGAATAATTATTTATTCACCACCATTTTTTTTTTTAATGATTATTAATTAATTTTGATTGATTGTAATTTTTTAGAAGCTATTTATTTCCAAGAACTACCTTATAATTACTCTAGCATTTTATTGATTTATCATTTAAAATAATCTTAACCTAAAAAAATTTTTTAGTGCAAATATTAATGCATAATATTATTGTGTAAATAATAAATCATTCATTGAACAATCTTCCAACATGTAATTTTATTTTTTTAATATAAAAGTTGAATTTTGGACTCCTTTGGATTTCTCCAACTTTCCCTTAAATAAAAACAGCTACAATAGGCCTACGAGCTAGATTTTAAACCTTCTCCTGGTCTTTTTGGTCAATCTTTTAAATAAGAGACTGATTCCTTAATTTTCAAAGGGAAATAAAAAATATCGTCCAGTCATTGGGAATCCAACAATTTTAATTTTAAAATAAAAATAAACAATAATAAATTCCTACAACATCTTATCAAGCTCGAATGCATAAATACCAAACAGACCTGAATGTATGATAAATGCTACCTGTAATCTACATAACATATAACAGAGTATTCTAAAAGATGAATCATTTCCTGTCTTCTTTCAAAAGAAAAAATGATAAGAAAATTTTATTAATGGAAAAGTAAGTAGTTAATGAAAAAAAAAGCTATTGCATTTGTTACTCTGACATGGAAAATGGGGTCATAGTGGTAGATATCAACGATCAGGTGGACAGGGTCATATTAATGTTATGAGAATGGAGGGTAGTATGTAAGAGTGAGACAGTAATAATGTGCAGGTTGTTGGAGTTGGTATTGTAGAGTTAGTGGCGGTTATTTATAATCTGTCGTCACTGCGCACTTTGGTAGACGAATAGGAGAAACTAGAGAGGTGAGGTTTGCATTCACTACGACAACCGGAAGATCGAAAGGTAAAAGAGGAAGAGGGATAGCGTCATTGGTCGAAAGTGGTTGCAAGTCGATGGTTGTGGTAACCCATACGGCCTTGGCCCCATGTCCTCATTCGTGTATGCACTGTCGTGTTATGACTAAAGTCATGTTTCGTTTTCATAGAATTGAATGTAAAGAAAATGTATAATACAAGAAATTGGCAGGATACTAACAGAATCAATACTTTCAACTACTCTTTCAAGTTTACTTTTTTTTTTCTCTGTAAAGGTGTGATATAATTATTAGCTACTTATTGTAACCTTTAGTATTAAAAAAAAATCACACTCGTAGGCATCTCTATGAAGATGCAGTTAATTGGAAAAAATAAGAGCTAAAAAGATGGAGGAAAAAAATCAGTTTTATATTTAGGGAAAAATATCAATTATTTTCTTCAATGATTGAAGTGTAAAAAAATTTTACGCTTTATGTGTAGAACTTGTAGGCTTTTAAGTGTAAAAAAAGTACTCATTAATTTGACCATAGGTCTATCTTTTATTCAACTGAAGACAAAGGAATTTAAATAAATTTTTCTGCTGATATTCGATGGATCAATTTTTGTAGAAATGTTGACTGCAGAAATATTTTTCTTTAATAAAATAAAAATGAATAAAACAATTTACTAATTAATATAAATAATATAAAGTCATAAATAAAAAGAAACTCTAAAAGATATAACATTTGATGTTTGCAGAGTCCAGCATCGAGTGTTCACTGTCAAAGGCACAAAATGCAGGGTTGAATCATTTGATCCCTTTTTATCGGTCGACAGAACTGTTCGGGAAAAACTAAAGGGTAAGAAATGAGCGGAAAAAGTGGAAAACATGAAAGAGTGCAGTAGTTAAAAACAGCGTACACAACAAAAAATCGACAACCTGACTCATCCATCCCGACCAGCCACATTTCTCACGCTAAGGTAAGCTGTGCTTTATGATTCAAATTTATTTTTAAATATTTGCTTCTATTTATATACACAGTTTCTCTATTAAGACTACTTTTAACAACATTTCCACCTCATCATAAAAACTTGAACATTCCCCAAAAATTCATCAAAGTCAATCTTTTTGACTAAAAAAATAAAAACCTCAACTATAGCATTCAAATCGTGAAAATTCGATGAAAAAGTTTTCCATCCTCCCAACGATTTATTACCGAATAATATGTATTGTTTGGAGTGAAAAAAATCTCAAAAGTTTCGAGCAAACTTGACATCGATCTAATCTTTGATAGACATTTTTTTCCTTAACGTTCAGTCAGGAATTTTCAAGTTTTGTTAAATATATTCTGACAAGTACTTTTTATTCACAATACATTCCAATTCTCAGACCAAAGGATCGTTTTAAAGCTTGAAAAGTTCAAGAACACCTTTGTGTATCTGACGGAAAAAAGTCTTCTTTTCTCTAAAGTTAACATCATTATTTGATCGATTTTCTTTTTTCTCATGGTCATTAAGCAGCTTGGTCACCTTTCTATAATGTCGTTAATGCCATCCTTATGTAACCTTATTCTTAAAATAAATTCTGACCCTTCCGTATTTATTCATTCCTTCCATGATAATAAAAAAATACGTGCTTATAATATTTAACTAAATAATAACAATCATTTTTTTTAATTGTGATGTTAAATATAAAGTTGAAAGTGATGATATTAATCTTAAGTGTCTCGAGAGTTGAAGAACAGCATCAAACAACAGGAGAACGCAATTCTCCAAGGCTTACAGTGGATTATAGGATATTCTATGACTGTCTGAATTCCATGTTGAAGTAGGTCACACGGTAGGATTTCCCTCCTTGAAGGATCATAAATTCAGTGTCTTCAGGATCCAATTGCGTCTTTTTGTTTTTCAACCAACGACACAAATTTTGTCTAGGTTATCCTCATTCATTGTTTTCTCTTCTAGTGTCATAATAATACCACAATTTGCGCTGGTTTCACCACTTGACCATGAATATATTTGTATAATTTTAAGATAATTAAATGGAACCAAATTGAGTACCCGGAAGTGTTTGTACGCTGCTTGAATAATGTTAGGCTTTCATTTCAGTGGAGTACCTTAATCATGGAAATTAAAGCACGACGTTGAAAGATTTCTGTCATAAATGGTCTAAATTGCTCAAGAAAGAATGAAAGAAAGAATTCTTTTAAAGCAATTATCACTGGAGACTGGTGCACATAAAAATCCAAAGCTTATACTTTTAAAGAAGTTTCTGGACCAGTTGATAGATTGAAACTTTATGAAAACAAAATTTTGATGTAATAATCTAAAACTTCATCATGCTAATACTTATTCTACCTCATTTACTGTAATAAAAGTAGTAAAAGTTCCAAATCTATCCAACCCTAGTATATGTGAGTGTTTAGAAGGTATAGCTGATGATATTATAGTTACAATTATTGGAAAAATATCATTATTATGGAAGAAGGTTGATCTTTTCTCACAATTATGTAGGATCTAGAGTCAAGGCTCTAGATTCTAATAAAGGTTGTAATATCTTTATGTACAGTAGGCGTACTAAAAAAGTTTTATGTATTTAATGCTTTTTTCGTTGCCCAACAAAGTTCCCCTGCAATCCAAGTAACCCTAATTTATAGGCTGCAACTAATCAAAGCTCCAGTTTATTTATACTGATTGTTGAGGAGTAGGGTCAGGTTTTAGTTCAGTTTTTATGAAGAAAGTTTTTCTAGTTCTTTTTGTACGTCATTTTTGATTTATATTCCTAATCATATTTTATAAAAACCAACCCCTAGGCCCAGCTCTTATATTAGAATTCAAAGATAAAATCATTTAAAAGCACCTAACAATTGTAACAATGATAACATTGGACTGAATTCTAGGGTATTTATCACATCCAGTGTATTATGAAACGTATAAAAATACCTGGAAAAATTTTTAAACTCCACAAAAGCTTATTCCCATTCTCCAACGATTTCGAATTAATTCACAACTTCATACCTTTATTCCTAAAATCCAAACATTGGCAGAAAATTCTCTATATTTTCTCACAATTCATAGAATTGATTTTCCTCTTAGGCAAAACAAAAATCATTTTATTGACCCTCATAATGGGGTGAGAACAAAAGAGTCCTTGTAGGAAGTGGAATGACTTTAGTACTAGGACGAGATGAAGCCACGTGACCTTACACTATAGCCGGTATGCCGCAACGCCCGGTATTGATCGTACGGTATCAGCTGTATGGTTGGCAGTGTTGCCTTTACTAGTAGGAAAGCTTTATCCTACAAGTGCAACTACGAGCTCTTTCAAGAATTACTAACAAACTGATGCCAAATTCAATTGACAAGCCAAAAGACTCTCGACAAACATACATTCCACCAACAAGATTATTAGTTAGCTGTGCCAATGTTTTTCGGGGTTAAAGATCGGAATATGGTTAAAGACTCTAGCGAGATAGGGGTAGCTTTGTAAGTCTCATTTTATAGACAGCTTAGCCGCGTGCCCGACTGACCTCCAATTGGTTGGCGTTACACTGACGCCTATTACGACGACCCAGACCTAAAGACGCCAACAGATCACGAAAATTCAATGGTATATAAGTCGAGTTTTTGCGTGATAAAAGATAACTAAAATTACTTAGTCATTATCAATGCTGATGTTTTTTCAAAATTTCAACATCTTGATCTAGATGATGGAGATAAAATTTCTTTAAGTAATGAGCTGTTGGATTATTATGATTTCTAGCATTGAAGTGTAAAACAATTTTTTTCTTCAACATGTTAATGTAATTAATTACGATAATGATAATAAAAAAAGAACTGAGGGTACTAAAAAAATAAGCTTATTAAAATATTATGAACACAGAAACAAAAACTTTGAACATTACAGGTTTTTTCTGTACAATTTTATTTTATTTTATTTAGCTTTGTATTTTTGTACTAATATAATAAAAAACAAACAACCAAACCAACTAGTAGTAGAACGAGAAACAATTTTTTTTAAATAATTCATATAAATAAACCTAAGATCCAGAGTTTTTTAAAATTAAATCTTTAGAATGGGATTAAAATGTTTCATTCTTATGTTTGCTTGAAAACTCAATCTTTTGTAAACTCATAAAAACTCTGATGGCTTTTTTACGATCACACATTTTTATTTTATAGCATTCCAAACGCAAACTTAGTGATTTTTACATTTATGATCAATGTATCTATCAATATCCTATTTAAACATTACATCAACTGTTGGTCAGTTTGGATTGAGTTTAAATATTTGAAAAGATGTTCTTTGATGTATTTCAGTTGAGACGATATTCAGAAGTTTAGTTTAATTATTGATTCAACTGTTAAGAGCATTACCAAGCAACACATTGATTGATTGGAAACAATGAATCAGTGTTTGATAGGGTGAACAGACTGCTGATAGATGAACACTATCCAAATGATGGATAAATGGTTCAAATTAGAAAACAATACTGATCAAAGTATTTTAAAATATTTCTTGATATTAAAATCCAGATCTAAATGATGTTCTTATTCTTTATCATCTCTTAGTCTTCCAACTGTACATCTAAAAGTATGTTTACCAAAATTCATCAAAGATTCTAGAAATGATGATAATGTTTGTTGGTTCACAGGTTATCAATAAACTTTCTCAACACTTTTGTTGAGTAAAAATTAAATATGATTGTTATCAGTAAAAGAACTTATTCAACTATTGAAAAACTATAAATTTAAAAACTCTATTTTTTATGACATATTGTTGCAATTAATTGAAATATTTTATCAACTAAAAATCCTCTTATAAATTTTACATGACACGACAGCATTCATCTTTTTATTAAACAATGTATAAAAAAATTGCTATTCATTCATACTAAGGAATTTATAACGATAAAACTTTACGTTGAAAAAAGGGAATAACAGCTTGTTTGTCGATTTTTTTCTCCATAACACGGTTTGAGGTGAAGTTATAGTTAGAGAGACGGTCGATATTGATAGGGTAAAAATAGATTGATACTTTTAAAAGTAAACTATGTCATGGTGGCAGTAAAAAAATATAGTGTATTGATTTTATTGATAACAATTTATTTATTTGTTATTCTTTTTTTTTCTTGTTTTATTATTTTATTGTATTTTACAATTGAAAACTCAGGATCATGTAAGACAAAAGGTGAAGTATTATTTTATCCTTTATTTTTTTGATCTGAGGAAGATGTTTGTTATTTTCAAAGTATTTCTATCTCTGTGACAAGAAGCAAAGATAGTTGGTATCTCAAGAGGAAAATGTGAAGAGGAAAGCCTTAAGGCACAACTTTAAAAAGGTAAATCGTGGTATGATAAAGTGAGCACATTCCTCTCTAGTCTCATTTTAAAATCCCTCAGGCTTCTTTTTTACTTCATGAAAAGCGTCAAAAAAATTAAAGAATTTCATTGAATCCACTTTGCTAACCTTTTCAATTACTTTTTCCATCGTTTTTGAGATCAATTTTATCATGTTTTGACTGATAATCGTTAGGGCAAAAGTCAAACTCGTGAATTCTACTGTCAGAGAACATTTTCAAAAAATAAATTGGCATGATTTCCATTACACATTCAGCTTTTCTTGAGATATGAAAAATGAAATCGCTAAAAAATTGATTATACTCATATATGTTACTTCCTTCTCAAACAAGATACTTGATATAAAAAATATTTCATTCAAATTTCAATAAGCAGAATTCGTGTTATTGAAATGAAATATTTGAACGAAAATCACATGTCATTCTGTCATCTCTGTGACTCTTCCTTGACTTTCTCATATTTTGTCATGTCATCTTGAAACTATTTCTCTCATGTCATCTTTCATGAAACAAGAAAAACGCGAAATATACTTCCTCCAAATAATAATGACATATATTATGATTGTTTTTTTTTTACATTATTACAATTCATGTTCTAAATAATAAAAAATAGATATCTCTGTTATCTTCTTTTCATACAAACATAAAATAATGGCTAATAAATATCAGATAAAGCCTTGAATTTTATTACATTAATCTACTCAATAGCTTACTCAAATTTTATCAAGCTTAAAATTGATTCCTAGCTTTAATTATTGCTCGTATATTTGCAACAAAAGTAACGACATTAACTTGATAAACGTTGCTGATCAAATTTATGGAAATTATCTTTAATTATTATCATACTTCATCATGTTGTACCCAACTTTAGATAATTTAATTCCCTTATTTTTTACAATTGGTTGACAACCAGAACATTGGACACCTCAAACCAATTATGTAACTATAAACAACGAGTTAGTCAAAAGTTAATTAATGAATTATCTAATTGATAGTGCTGACATAACTTCCATGTCAATGCTTGCCTATATTGAGGAACATGTGGTTGGTTAATTAATTTATGTACATCATGAAGAAAGAACATATTTGTCCAATATTTACAATTTATGTAGATTCTTTGAAATTGCATACGTGAAATAATGTTAATGGTCTTGAAGAAGTCGACTCATGGTAGAATATTTCTGTGATCTCCACCAACTTTTTATTAATTCAACGACATTACATCCTTTTATTAAGATTTTATTAAACTTTTAATATTGCAATATTCCTACCACGATTAATGCATATAAAATAATGAATATTTTATAGATGAAATGACTTTATTCAGGATTAATTAAATTATTTAAAAATTTGGGGCATGGACGAGTTTAATTACGTGCTAAATTATTCATCACACATAAATTTCGAATTAATTTTAACCTTTAGCTCTCTGTGAAAGTTACTGAGTATATTAATTTTTAAGTAGTTTTGAAGTCTGATATATTCATCCTGAGTGTTATTCATATTACTGATTAATTATTTATTTGAAATTCAATCTCTATGATTAATTAAAAAAAATTCAACTATTCCAGCTGGTTGATGATGAAAATTCAAGAAATTTTAATCTGCTTGATTGGATAAACACTTTGATATCAAAATCAAATGACGATAATTTAATATTGGAATTTAGTATGTACTAGAAAGTTCATAATAAACTTTTTCCAACATTAAATTCAACTGCTTTCAATATTCTCCCTCTGAGCGAGCAAAATTTCCATGGATTATTTCCCTCTTCTAGACTATTTCCTATTTAATAAAATTATTTTATTATTGCCAGCTGGCTTGAAAGTGAAAGTGTTCAATTTTATTGACATTTATTATGCTCAATGTTCTTTTTTTTTTTAATACAAAATTATTATTCCATAAATCAGATAAAAAAATATTTCACCTTTCTAAATCAAGAAATGAAGTAAAAATGTTTGCATGCTCTAAATGACAGTTTTCTATTTACATTCTAAAATAAAACTTGGCAATACATCTGATAAAAATTTAAACCAACTTTGAATAAAAATACTAAAACAACTGAACTAATTTTATTACAATCTTATTCCTAAGTGCACACTAAAACGACTTTAAACTTATAGTAATTCTTTTATCGAGTTCTCTTGATTTATAATTGTATTACAACTATCACTACAGCTGGACACCGCACTGTAAAAGAGCTTAGAGAAGAATAATATTTTATCTTCTATACTTTGTAATACGTTTTAAAACTATTGGAAAATAATATCTCATCTGTAAGATAGAAGAACAACGTTACTATTAGATTTCTTAACCATATGTTATCAGAAGCAACGTTATATCTGTGACAGTTAAAGCAATATGTAGGAGGTTGGTTTATTGGACCAATTGTGAGTTTTCAATGTAACCTTTTCTGAATTCCCCTAGAGATATAAAACTGTCGAAGGTGTTTACTATGGAAATAAAATCTAAGATTTTAAATAGCACTCAAGTAATAGAATAAATTCGATGAAATTATTCAGAATGAATCCTACTTGAAACAATAGTATAATTTTATTTTAAATGCTAATAAAGATAACAAAAAATATATATAGAATAAATCAGAGTCATATCATGAGCTGCTTTTGTATCATGAACAGTTTGAATTACCCAACTTTTGTAAACTTAAAACTAGATAAACACTCTCCTTTTCGGAGCATTGTCATGCTATTCTTATTGTTAAGATAACTTTTACAGCATCCTTTAACAAGCCATCAATTTAAAGCTTGAATGAGTTGGTTATCTTGCCTGTAATTGTCCTCCAGCGAACTATTGAGTATCCGTAACTCAATACACACGAGAATTGCCTCAATTGTGCTTGGCCCAATGAACAAACCGAATCGTCGTTACAGTCGATACATTTGATGAACGACCTATCGTTTGATGCACTTTTATATAACACGCCACTATTGGAATTCTTGTGATTTTATTTTTTATTACATTTCATAACTTTAAAATCAACACAATAAACGCTGGTAAATGTCAACAAGGAGATTCCAGATGATTCAGCTTTTCCATTATAGTGAAAAGAAAAAAAACCAAAAAAAAAACGTCATGACATTATAAGTCTTCATCATCAAGGTTAAATAAGAGACACTTTGTCATATTTAATTGATTTTCATACACTATCGAGCACCATTATCGAGCTTATTCTAAGCAGAAGCCGTAAAGTTCAGATCTAGACAACTGGAAAAGCTCTAATCTTGGGTAAGCGAAACGCTGAAGTAGATTGTTCTGAATTTACATGAGAAAACCGATTATGTATACATGAGCTGCTATGATACAGATTAAATTTTCTTTTATATTTGGGCATTGATGACATTAGTGATACCTAGTGGTTACTTAATTATCATTTCATTTCATGCTGTTACAACACAGGTCAAATGTCTTTGACCTTTCGAGCAACCTTCTGCAAAACATGATCAAAAATCAAGTAGAATAATTTGTTAAAGCTTCCTTTGAAATTAGCTTCAAAGAACAGTGATCAATTATTAAGGAAGTTTAAATAAACTCATTTGTTTCTTACCTAAACTGTTGGTGAATATTCATCGTTTTGGTGTGACTGAAATAGAAATAGTAATGTGATGTAATTAAGTATCAAGTCTTGCTCTTTAGATATTTTGAAAAGCATTCTCTTGAATATTAGTTGAAATTATTCAATAGAATAATCAGTAATTTATAGTTAACCGTAATAAATAGCTGAATGATGAAATGAATCCCCTGCACTTTGACATTAAAGTTACCTAAATGCTGGAACATTACAATGTAGAGTAAACTACACTCCTTTGGCCTTACCACAGTCATTGGCCCTTTCTATGTTAAATCAATTAACTGGAATGAGTGGGAATGGGTGTCAACGATTGTTCTTAAAGTGTCAATCATGAAATGTTTTACCCCAGTTTCAATAGCACAAAGCTATGTTGACCAATTATTATCATTTTTCATTCACTCATACATTTATATAAAGGTACAGAAAAAATAATGCATTGTTTGACCTATATTCTTCTTATATTTTATATTTAAAATATTTTCTTCTTCATGCAAATATATTCAGCAAACTATCGTATTTTTAGATACTTTACCAAAGCTGTAGAATTAATTTTTCTCAGTTCTCAAATATCAACTTTTTTTTTTTAAAGTAAACTTAAACTTTTTCTATTCCATCACCACTAGCCATCACTTAGGAATGATTATTCATTTACAAAAATCAATTTCTTGTTACCAGAAATATTCCACGTTATTAAACACTCAGTAAAGTTGTTCATAATACTGTGAAACTTTCAGTAAATGATGATAATGCTGATAAAGTAGCTGTGAATATGTAGCCATAAACTTAGGAACCCTGTGAGATGAAGTTATTTCACATGGAAACAACCTGTAAGTGAACTTGACTGAGTAACGAAAGTCAACTTCAAAAATTCCATGAATTTAGTATAACAAATGATAGCAGATTCAACTGAGAAGCTTCCTTTTGTGATACTGAAGAAAAGCCTGCTAAGAACTTGGGGGAAATTCACATCAAAGGATCCACCTCAATCTACTGTTATTTATAGCCAGGAGGTTTTAACTTCCTTGGGCTTCAAGAGTTCAGCAAACTTAACCAGAGAAAACTTAATAGCCGAGTTCTTGTCGCTCTATTCCCCAGCTCCAACGTCCCTCTGACATTTGACGTAAGAAGCCAAGTAGTCTATTCAACCATGTGCAAAATTATTTGACTTTCTTGCCACCATAATGAGCAGAGGATGGGGTTGAATTAAAAATAGGTTTATTGATGGGATTGGAACTAAATAAGTGGAGGATTGTTTTGGAGATGATTTTTATTGTCAATGTTTGATTATTTGTTTCTCTTTTGTGTTTCAGATGACATAGAATGGGTTGGGTGGCGCTAGGACGGCGTGCGGGTGGTGGCAACCGCCTATCACCCATCCTCTCGCTGTCTTTCGCCTCCCTCGCAAGCTCCTTAATATTTACCATCCTTTGTATCCTCACCCTAACGCTCACATCTGCAACTTTTGTTCGCTCTGAAGACATGTACGTATTTATTTATGGTTATTTTTTATGATAAATATTTATTTAGATAATAATATTTATTATTACTATTATCATAGACTCCATAGTGAGTAGAGAGATGCGACTGACATTTTTTCGAATATCAAATAAACGTTGATGTGTAAAAAAAATTGATAGATAATTTTAAATTTTCTCTAGTGTGTTTTTACAATTTTTTTAAGGAAAATTGGCTCGATAATTGAGTAATGTGTGCTTTCACGAATAAATTGAATACTTACTGGGGCAAATTTAATATTTATCGAAAAAGTTATTTGCAATTTTTTTAAGTAAAGTAAATTTCTTTGCTTTTTTATACTGGGTTAGTTTTTTTAAGACACGTTTTTTTGTTATTTCTTGAGAGTTAAATGTGTAATATAATATTCAAATATTTAGTTGGCTCAAAGCAATTTTCTATCAAATCAAATTTGATCAATAACTTGAGATATTTTTATTTCAAGTTATTTATTTATCAAATTTTTAAAATTAAAATCAAATTTTTTATCAACATCAACGTTAATTTATTCTTCAACAGTTAGTTAGGGCACTTTTGTAATTAAAGATTAGTCGATTAGAATTGTCTAGATAATTAGTAGTCCAGTTGAATTGAGAATAAAAAATGATAAAGAAAAAGAAATAAATAGAAATTAAAAAAAAGAAGAGGAAATAATAAATGTCAGAAATGTCTGGTATAGTTCGGTGGAGTTTTATAGGCAAAGGGTACGTTGATTATTTGACAAATGTGTTGCAGTTTCGAGGAAGGCAAATCGGACAAGGAAATCCTGGACAATCTGCTGCTGGCAACGCGTTATGACAAGCGGCTTCTGCCGCCGGTGCAAGGTACACTACGGCCCCCACCCCATACTCGTCAAGACGACTACATCCCTGACCATCTTGAAACACCCAATGACCAACCTTACCAACAACCCGAGCACCATCTCCAACACCATCGGCACGAAAACCATCACACAGCACGACACAACCACAGTTCACTGCTCACATCTCGTCAAAAGGGTACCTCATTCATCCTGATGACAAAGCAGAGCGAATATGCTGCTGATGTATACTTGACAGCCAACATGTATACACGAGAAAATACACTTTTAGCGACAGTTCAATATTATGTAGACCAAAATTTCGCACGCGAGCTTGGAAACGTCCTGATTGTATCTCGCTGGGTTTATTCATTTTTTATCCCACGCGACAAATGAGGGTAGAATTTTTTTCTTACATCGTTTAGTATGCTAATATTTTTAGCAAATTACTCTTTTTTATTTCCTCTATTTTTCTAGTGGTTTCATATCAGAAGTTATTCATCTTCCTTTTGTTTTATTATCGCAATAATAAAGAGCTTAAGATCAAGATGCTAGAAAAAATTGGTTCCATTCATTTGTTTCATCATGGAGAAACTTGGATTTATTACTCAATTAGTAAATCATCCTCATATAATTCTATGAACATGAATTGCCTATTGTTTAGTCTAAAAATAATCATTGATCAGAAAGAATTGGTTTGATAAAATGTTTTGATTGCACAATTTACTAGGTTCATCCTGATGAATTTTATAGTATCAATATTTCTTGAGTAAAAAGAAAATAATTTTCAGAATATTACTGATCCAAATAGCAGTCTGTTTCACGATTCACTTCACGTAACTACTGAACTGTGAAGATAAAAATTTGGCACCATATCCTAGTTGAAGATTTGAACTATGAACTCTAAGAGCTGCTTTTAAAGTACACTTCTGATTCTTCTAGAAGTTAAAAAAAATTTTTTGTTTTTCAAAACACTTTACTTTTCTTTTGAGTGGTTGAAAACAAATTTAATATTTCTCAGACTAATTTCTCAAAATTGCTTCACGATTAGAAAGAAACTTTGAAATTTGTTGCAAATTTTTATTTTTTCTTCCAGTTGCTGATAAATATTAAAATATAAACAATTAAGGAAGAAAGGATTATTCTTTGAATTTTAATTAATGAATTCATCTCTTATTCATTACATTTTCAATAAACGTCAATAATAAAATAGGTTAATACACTATTTCAGTCAGATTAAAAACAAAAGAATCAAATAATTAAAATAACGAAATCCAAGTTTGAATCTCAGAAATGTTCATCATCATACACAGTGTAAAACAAGTAGCATAAATTTGAATAAAAGAGTAGTGTACTTTTCTTCTTAATCTAAGCAAAAGCATCCAGCAACTCATTTTACATTTCTTTGATTCATCAACATCCAATTCATCGTGATAGCTATTTGCTCTAGTCTTCTCCAGTTCTATCCAACGGTGTCAGTACAGGATTTATTAATAGCTTTTGAGTGGTTCTAGACGTCTCTCTATGTTTATGTCGCCGGGAATACGATTGTCAAACACACAAGTATATTCGGATTAATATACCATTCAGTCTCGTAAATCTACACATCCATACCCCATTTGCAGCTGAATAGAAACCACTTTATCTCAAGTGAAGTCAAAATTTTTTCCAATCCAATCAAATCATTATCAACAACAATATTTATGTATCATCACAGTGAATATCGATTAAACATAAACTTCATATTAAATTTCATTTGATATTCATCATTGAAAGCTTCCATTAGCATCTATTATCAATACAAAAGCAACCAACATCTAGGGGGAATGTGATTTCCCTTCTTATTTCTTAAAATATCTATTTTTGTTATTTCATTTAATTTGCTAAGAGATTCAATTGGCATGAATGTAAACAAAGAACTTATCATTGATAAATTCCATTTTGTACATTAAGTATAAATGTCAAGTTTACAAGAATTCATGTGCTACATGAGTAAAAGTAAAGTGAAGTTGATAGATACATTCTTCAAGTTGATAATGTAATTCATGGGAAGATGTTTTGAATTTATGTAGAAGGTAGAATTATATTATGTGGAGAATTATTCAGTTCAGTATATTGTAAAGTTCAAACTTGGATAGCACATACAGTTGAAGGTACTTTCATATAGCCAGGAGCCAAACTAGCATTGTACAAATTAGAACACTGCGTGTGTGTAGTTTCATACTTTGTTTCTGGCGTCTTAGCACACATTGTCTGGCAGAGAAACCATATTTGGTTAGCATTATAACATTCTTTAAAAAAAATCTTAGTCTATCACCACCAATGTTCATGGTAGCATTGATTTTAGTTGGAATTTTGCTCTTTATACATCAATAAACTTCTCCAACAGCCACTTTGATTTTTCCTCTAATGGACAATCTATGTTATTCACCTAAATGAGATAAATATATACTGCTTTGATTCACTTCAGGGGGTTTAGGTCAATCAAACTCTTGAGATGATCAGGACGTTTCCGGTAACTCAATTCACTTAGCACATGAATAATCCTTTTTAAGCTTTCGCTACAATCGGAAGCTTGTTCAATCAATCGGAGTAATCAAATATTGCGCACGGCAAAATACGAAAAGAGCTTGCTGAATAAGCTTCAGTAGTTAGTATCAATAAATATGGAAGCCATAAAATTATATTCATCATAAGTTGACATTCTTAACAAGTACATGCATTCATTACATGCTTGTTAACTTTCTATAGACATGAATTTAATGTGTAAAGTCTAGTGAAAAAGGAACCTATTGGAGAAGAGAATTCGAGTAAAAGAAATAAATGAAATAAAAAAAAAAATAAGCTGGCGAAGGTTATCAACGTCAGAATGAGGCAGCTTGCATAATTCAAAGTTCATTAGCTATCAAGAGAACGCCAACGGCTTTCAGAATTCAAATACCGACAGGCCTCAGGCTCGACCTAATTTTAAATAGAAAGACTCAAAATACTGTTATACATATCCTTAGGGGTAGATTCTTGAATTTTTCGCACTATTGGAATTGAATCATTTTTTAATCTTCTTTTTTTGTGATAACTCCGAGGAAGATCATTATAGGAAAGATACATTTCCGGTACGATTACAATATTCCACGTGATAGAATATTTATTTGACTTGGAAATTTTTAAATTAACCAGTACAGTTTTTTTTTATTTCCAAATAATCTAGAGAATAAAAAAGAATTCAACTGAATTCCATTCGGTATCTGAACACGGACATTACTAGAGTCTCTAGAGTAGCTATCTGACCCACGGCAATATTTTTCATACTCGACAACTACGGTTTTGATAGATTTATTTTGGTGGAAAAAAAAATTCCAGAGAGCAAGAAGAAACAGTGAATGGATTTGAAAGATAAGATAATTTTCCATTGAGAATAGAAACAATTATTGTGACTCTGATTTAAATTAATGATTACTCTGAATGTAACACTAAAAATACGAAGACAAAAATGAATGAACCAAGAATAGAATTCTTTTTTTTAAAAAAAGGAAACAATATGAAGGATTGTTTTATTTTAATTACATTACTTTCGCACTGCAGAAGTACATTCTTGAGTGCTTTTATATAGAAAAAAATATTTTTCAGGTCAAAAAACCCTAAGAAAAATGTTCTTTCTCTTGAAAGTAATATTATTTTTTTTATAATAAAATTTTTATGATTAAAAATAAAAAATCTTCACAACAAAATGGTGTGTTAATGGAAAGCAAGAATAACAATCAATACTCAGCAGTGGCAAAAAAAAATCTTAACTTCTAAAAAGTATCAAAATGTTACAAGAAAACATCCTCACGTACTTGAAACAAAAAAAAAACGTTAATTCAACTGTTTACACAAAACTTGAGACACTTTTATTATACGGACCTCACTAACTTGAACCTTTGACAAATGCCTAAAAGACAAAAGTAGTGCAAACAATGTCCCCAAGTTTTAAAACTTATTTTTATCAATAGCTGCCTATCTCTTTGTTCTATTCCTTATCTTTCTTATCACCTTTTTGCTACTTCTACTATTCTTCTTCTACTTCTTTATCTTTTTTTCTGGATGAGACGTGGGCAAGGGCTGTTGGGTGTTACAGATGCGGATTTTTGCTGTGGATTGCGATCGCCTGGCGACACTACCAGCCTGACTAACCGATCGGCGATTCCTAACGACCTTAAGCAGAACATCAACCAGAACAATAACCACTACACGCCGCACCAACACCTCCGCACTCACCTTCGCGGTCCGTCCTATGTTTTGTTGTAACAAACAAAAAAAATTTTTCAATGTGTCGAAAAAATATTTCAATATTTCTTTTACATTTCTTTATTTTTATTATTATTATTACCAAATTAAATGTTTTTATATTTTATTTTCCACACTTTCTACACACACGTTACCAATTATTTATTCACACATTTATTTTCTTGATGTTGATTTGCTAAAAAAAAATATATTACACGAAAATGCACTTCAACTTTATCATATACCAATTTTATTTCTTTTTATTCATTTTAATTGACTTTACTTTTCAAAATTTAGCTTCACTACGTAACTTAAATAAAATTCATGACTCTAAATAATTATATATTGTTTATAATAATAGCAATTCTTAATAAATAAAAAAAAATTAAAAGACAAAATTATGGATTTCAATTGATGGAAAGTTCGTATTTGGAGCATAAAGTGCTTCTAGATTCATTTTTTTTTAAATTGACTTTACTTTTCAAAATTTAGCTTCACTAAGTAACTAAAATAAAACTATAGAGATTTCGTGTAGTAAAATTTTCCAGCAATTATTTTTTTCTTATATTATAAAATTTAATTTATTTCCCATTAAAAAATTACGTGTTTAAATGCAATATCAAAGTAATGTCACTTTTTTTCCTCATACAAGACTTCATAAAACTTTGTCTTATAAATGAAACTATAACATAATACCTTGTGCTTGAGTTTTATTTTATCTCAGTATAAACTAGTGCGTGTTCGTCATTCTAAAAGGTATAGACGACAATATTACCCGTGCTCTTAATACGATTTAATGTTCAGTAAAATAACGTGCAATTTAATGAACAATAAAAAATCCGAAGGAATTATTATTAATATAACACCAACACCTCAAAAAAAAAAAAAAAAACAATATGTTTTATCAAGACATTGAAAAATAATTCACGTTTTTTCCCAATTACAATATTTTTTTTTTTTTTTATTCACAAATAAAATCTTTCACCCACTTTTAATGACTCTAGAGTTTTATTAACATTCTAATTAATTAGTGAAAGGATAGACTGTGATACTATGAGAATTAATTTATTAGATTTAATGGATGTTACTGAGTTACTTTATACAAATTTTAAATTTCAGTTAGATAAAAATAACAAAATTATTTTGCTTGTAAAGCTGCAGCATGTGCACAGCATGGCATCGTAAAAGCTTATGCTTATTGAATATTCTATGGAAAGCAAAAGATTAAAAAAATTTTTTTAACAAGTTTTTAATGTAACTGAAGTACCAAATAAAACGTTAAAGTATTATTGACGTTTATTTTTAGATGATTTCCAGTAATTAAACTCAATAATTAAAGTGACAATCGCGTGGTCGTCGAGGGGAATTAATTATAAACTCGATACCCTCATGGTTATATAGGTAAAGAGATGAAAGCACAATTTAGATTCTACTCGACGTCCACGCAATCTAAGCGTCCAAAAGGTTACTTCGATCACGTCAATCTGACATTTATAAATTCATTATTAATGTCAGTGATATTGAATTTATTAATTAATATTTTTTTTAGAAATTTATCTATTTTTTTTAAATGAAGAAAATAAAATGCCATTATTTTCTTCATCATTTATCGAGTATTTACAATTTAAATAAAACCACTCTGCTTGTTCTTGTTTCAGGAACCTTGACTGTAAACGTGAGCGTGTTGTTATTGAGTTTGGCTTCACCTGACGAATCTAGTTTGGTAAATTGAAGCTCTATTTTCATATTTTGCTCAAGGGTTTATCAGGAGAATTAACAAACAATTTTTTATTTAAATTACCCAAGAAAAAAGAACATAATCATTTTTGTTTAATAAATTACTTAATAATAACAATAATTTTTTATGATAATTTCTTTATTTTTATTATAAAAATATTTTTGGACTTGAATTGGGCATACTATGGGCCTGAAAAATATATTTTTTTAACTTAAATTGGGTGCATTGTGAACCTCAAAAATAATTCGGGCTCAAATCAGTCCTCTTTTAATAATAATATTTTTTTGTAGAAATATGAAGTCGAATTTCTTCTGCAACAACAATGGTACGATCCACGTCTACGATACAGTAATAGATCGCGATATGAATTTTTAAATGCGATTCATCACCATAATGATATCTGGCTACCAGACACATATTTTATTATGCATGGCGACTTTAAGGATCCCTTGATTCCGGTCCATTTCGCCTTACGAATATACCGGAATGGTACCGTCAACTATCTGATGCGGTATTTAACTTTTATAAATATTATTTAATATTATAATAAATTTTTTTTTAATCTTCTTAACATCAATATTAAACTTCTTTCTTTCTTTTTTAACAACACAGGCGTCATCTTATACTTTCTTGTCAAGGTAGATTAAATATTTTTCCCTTCGATGATCCGCAGTGTTCATTCGCCATCGAAAGCAGTAAGTATTTAACAATTTAATAGTTAATTTCAATAGTTATCTAACACTCTAAGATTGAAGAAAGGATAGATAAAAAAAATATTGAGGACGTCATTATCTAAGAAATGTTCAATTTTAGTCAGGAATGATTTGAGATTTACGAAAAAGTTGAAAGTTTTATTCTACCGTTAAAATGAATATTGGAAATGCTATCAAATCGAAAATCGGTATTGGATGAAATCGAAAAACGATTATATTTTCCAGCTGGTCATACAGGTCATCTAATAAAAAAGTTCATTCAACCGAATACAAATATATACACATATATTCCTATGCTTGTCGCGTAAAAAAGTGAAGCAATACGTGAAAATGGGAATTTTCTAGTCAATAGAAAATTTAAATGACATTTTTTAAAATAAAGTTATAAACATTATATTTTATGAATGATTGAAAATATTACTAAATAAAAATAATAAAACAAACTCCATCAATTCAACCATAAATACTTCATTTAATAAAACATTTGATGACAAGGCATATATTTTTTATTTTTAATCCTTCACATGAAGAAATATACCCTCATGGTTTATATTCAGAAGGAAGCTCACATAAGTTCATATATTATTCATGAATTTATGTAATATTTTCTTTTTTATTTAGAAGTAAATAAGTAATCGTGTCATCAGTAGTATTCAGTTCACCATGTTAACGCCTTCCATTATCAAATTAAAATTTTTTTACTGTAGGATTTATATCCTTCACTTAAGAATTTATAACAAATATGTATCCTTTAGATCATGGTTGTAAAAAAGTTTCCTTTTATTATCCAAAGTTCTTCACTAAATAAAATAGTAAAAATTTTTAGTGTGTCACTTTGTGTAGTTTATTCTTTGCTACTTATTCTAAAAATAGGGACGAATAATTTATAAACAACTCTTAACTATTTTAATGTCACATTCACAGAGACAATAAAATCCAATTGGTTATTGATTGAGATTATTTTTAAATTTATTCCAAGAATTGACTATACTTTCAGGGAGAAGTAAAATTATAATGTCGTTAATTGTAGTAATTATTTTTTGCAAACCGTGTATTCAATGTAATGATACTAGTAGAATGAGGATATTTATTATCTTGATGACAAAAGCATATATTCCCATAGAGCAACCATCGATAAAATCTGAAAAATATGAGAAAATAAAATTGTTCTACTTTTTATCATCTTTATTTTTTACATCGTAAAAGCATCAAGTATAAAAGCTTGCTTTACGTCAAATCCATATATTATATAAACTTGTTTTGTTTATGTGCACATGTAGGTATCTATATATATTCAATACATTAAGGTTAAAATTCATTTTTTTTCAGTATCTTATGAACAAACAGCGATTACGTATGTTTGGAAGAATGATGAGGCAACATTACGAAAAAGCCCAAGTCTGACGACCTTAAATGCGTATCTTATCCGGAATCAGACAATCACATGTCCGATAAAAGCCAGCTGGCGCGGTAAGCTCAAGTTTATCCGGCCTTTAAAGCCTTTTAAAAAGCTTCAAATTATCATTTTTTTTTTTTGTTGTTTACCATTAAGATCATATACATATAAATATTTACCACATTTGTTTGTTTTTTTTTTTGTTTTCTACTTTATTATTTACGTGATCAGCATTTTCTTGTCAGCTAAAAGTATTGCCAGAAAATATTAAAGTGTATATTAAAGTAGTTAATCTGCATAGAATTTTATTTTTAACGATAATACGAGTAGTAGAGTACATGTTTGTGCTGATTTCTCGCACTCTGCACACATTTAACGTTTTAACAAAATAACCGTAGACAGAAAGGAGTAGAGGAAAAGAGAGAATGTGAAAGAAAGATAGAGAGAGGGAAAAGTTTGGATCAATAATACGGTCAGACTGAGTAATATTACGGAAAAACTTTTCAGAATATTTTCTAAGTGATGCAGATTTGAAATTATGAAAATCATAGTATTTATCATAATTATTTTTTTCAAATTAAATGCATTTCCATTCTTCATTCCCTTCTTTTTCTCTTTTTTTCTCCGACGATTTATTAGTAAGCATTAAATGGAGACAATTTGAATAATTATTCTGATTGTTGTTATTAAAATAATTATCTAAATAATAATAATGCTTATCTGATTGATTTCTGGCTGGATAATAAATGGTATAAATATAAATAAGATGGAAAAATATCAGCTAATTATTTCTGCATCAACTTGTGATCCTGCGTCAAATTGGTGTACACTGGCTAGTTGCTTATCGTTTGAAATGTAATATCAATACTGATGTGAATGCAGATAACGTCATAACAAATCTGTGCACGCGACTTGAAAGCTTGAGCATGCGTGCACATTATTTGCACGTAATTTAGAAATATAAGAATCTAAGAATAAAGAGAAAAAAAATACCTTGGGAAAAACCTAATTTCAAGTTGGTATTAACTTTTCATCACCTCATTGTATAAATTGGGTTAAAAATCAGCGTGATTTGGCAATTCTTAGTCATGTGTAAATATTTGATATCAAAATAAAATAGCGTTGATTTGAAAATAAAATTTATTTTAACGTTGATTTTTTTTTTTAACAAACAACATTATAACATGTCATGGTCATTGAGTAAAAAAATTATATTTTTATTTCATGAACAATTAATTATCAGTACAAAGAGCGACATTATTGCTAATTATTTTTTTATTTTAACTTTTAATTATGTTTGTGAATAAATTTTTTTTTATTATGCGCATTTTTGGTTTAGTTTAAATAAATAAAATAATGATAATAGAGAGCATTAACTATTTGTTTGTATTTTGCCACTTTTAAAATATTATTTCTGTTGAAAAAAAAACATACAAAATATGTCAACTTTTATGTTTGACAAATTTTGTATAAATTCAAGCAATACATAAATATTGTTAGAATTTTTATTACCGTTAGTTTTTAGAAGCTTTTGGAGGTTTTTCAACAATGTTATTTATCACTAAGGTGATGAAAAGCCGAACTTAAATTGTATAATTGTAAGCTGCATGATTAATTATTTAGTGAATTTTATCTAATCCTTATTTAGATGTTAGAAATTGCATTGGCAATCTTGGTTCCTGTCTCGCTTTTCAGAAAAAAATTTTTTATGTCAATAAAATTATTAATAAACATAGATTTTTTAAATTTAGACCATTATTATGGAAGATATGGAAGAGATTAGGTCACTTTAACTTATGACGATTAAAAAGAAAAGTCTATACAGTAAAGATAGCAGACGTGATAAAAAAAAAACTCGGTAGCAGATCGGTTGGCTGTTTTGTTGCAGCTGCCGGACAACCGTTTATCGACGACGAGGACGAGTACGACGAATTTGGCGACTCTAGGTGTTCACTGTGCCAGCGAAGGTTTGAAGAGCAAGGTAAACACTTTTTAGGAGTTAGAAATAACACTACAGAACAAAATCTGAACACTTGAATTAATCTCATAGAAGTAAATAACAAAAAAATGTAGAACAAATACTTGATAACAAATTTTTGTATTACAAGAGACAGGACCAAGTTTACCAAAATTTCCCAGCTTAAGAATAAACTCGTGGCTCTTTGTATCTATATGTAGCTTTAATGTCGCTTGCAAATAGACGAAATTGTCGTAACGATGTGATTAATGTTTTGCGGTGATAATTTTACGTAATTGGCATAAAAATGACTTAATTGAATATTTGAAGAATTCTTTGAATTCAACAGTTACTTCAAGGAATGAGGTTTAAGTAGAAATACCCAAAATGTAGTCAGACCACTAACTGTTCTGTGATGAAATTAGTAATGTTATATTTTACCATCCTTTTTTATTTTTTTTCCATTTTTTTTTCCTTTTTTTTTTCAACACGAATATAGGTAACTACAGCTGCCTGAAGGTGGATCTCATCTTCACTAGAGATCGTGCCTTTTATTTTACTACGGTCTTCATTCCTGGAATTATACTGGTCACAAGCTCATTCATTACATTTTGGCTTGAGTGGAATGCTGTGCCAGCAAGAGTCATGATTGGTATGTTATTTTGTTATATTTTAGGAAATTAAAATAAAGTACTGTTAGTTGATAACTTTTGTGAAGGAGTACTGAATAGTAATGACAGTCAATATTTAACTAACAGTGTTTGAAGTAGAGTGTGGAAATCTAAGCTTATGAATATGTAACATAATTTATGTCAAATCAAATATTAGATCTCAGTGTTAGAGAATAAAAATTCAAAGATTACTTTTACTGTGACTAATTAGGAAAGATTAAAAAGATCTAGGATTTATGGTTCATTTGCTTTAGGGATTCAATTAGCATTGAACCAGAAATTTTTCATATGTCAAATTGATTGAATAAATCATCATTTCTACTGTCTAGTAGTCTGATATTTATTGTTATGAATAAAATTATGAGCACACTGCAAATCCAAGTAAATTCGAAACACTGAAAGTGTTTAATTGTATTAGGATATGTACAAAATTTATTCATTACTTTATTTTTGATATATAATGTTCCTCAACACCTGTGCATGCATGGATCGTCTACATGTGTTCAAGTTTATAATGAGACTACGTCTGAGGCTAAGTTTGTATAATATTTGATTCCTGACAGGCACACGAGGTAGAACTATGCGGTCCAAACTTTTTTCGACTTCAATGTTATTATTATCAATTTGAATTTGAATTGATTATTTCAATAGTATGTCTATCTTACAATGAATTGTTTAAACTTGAAGTTAAATAAAAATATTTCAAACTCTATCAGAAGTAAAGATATTTAAATTGATAGAATACAGTCAAATACACTGTGCTATTACTTTAGGATCATTTCTGGACGATTCGTTGTGAATTTTTTTTTCAAGGTCTAGAAGTGTGCTAGGGTATTTCATCTTCATTGCTCAAAGTAGAATACTGTTTAGATACATGTCTGTCAGAGATTAAAAAATACATTATTGAACGATACCATGGCCAAGAATCAAATTATTTTTGAATCATGAATATCACTTTTCTACGATGCTTATTATTAAACACTTGGATTTGCAGTTCAAACTTGTTCAGTTCCATTTTCTCATCATCATTGAGCTTTTTATTCAAGGAACAAATAATTTTAGGTGTCACAACAATGCTCAACTTTTTCACAACATCAAACGGTTTTCGATCAACACTTCCCGTGGTGTCAAATTTGACTGCCATGAACGTGTGGGATGGTGTATGCATGTGTTTCATCTATGCCAGCCTTCTGGAGTTCGTGTGCGTCAACTACGTTGGCCGGAAACGGCCACTTCACAACGTCGTATATCGACCAGGCGAAAATCCCGTTACCCAGGTACTTGTAAACCTATTGTTTCAATATTTCTCTCAATAATTTGATCTTACTTATTAATTACAACAAAAAAAAGAAAAATACTCGATATGAAAATTGATTAAAAAATGCAGAGGCGCCAAAGATAGAAATTAGAAGATTGAAAAAAAAAAATATTTTAATCTAGATAAATAAACTGATTGGTAAATTCATTTCTCATATCCACGATTCATCTGTTATGTGCCCCAAAAACCCGTCATCAATGCAGCCAACGTGATAAAGCGGACGGATATCAATTGATTGAATAGGAGAAAAAAAAAAAGGAAATAGAAAGAGCCAAGACAATGTCCTTTATCACGTTGATGCAACCCCAATCTATGCCGCGCACTTTTTTGTGACTTTGTTGGCGTGATAATTGCACAAATCACTATATTATTAAATTGTTATCTCCTTTTATTACATTATTTGTCTTTAAAGAGAGTAAAAAAATAAATTATTGCAAAAAAGTTTTTTATATAAATACGACTTTGCTGCATCAGAGAATTTTGGCATCGCATTTCAAGTACTAGGTATATTGTTACCTTGATTATCTTAACATACAAAAGATTATTATTATTATTTTTATTAATTATCATTATTATAACGTAATTTGATTAATTATTTCCAATGACCTTTATTATTGTTAATAATGCATCGAAATTTAGTGATTTACTGCAAAAATTCTTACGTTTACACTAATCTATTTGATTTAATAATTTTTTTTATTTATGGATATGATAAAAATAGTCTAAAATGATCCTAATATTATCCTTGACTCTCCTAATAACCCTTTAGGATCGAGTCCACGAGACGCGAATTATTTGAAGCAATTTTTATTTATGATTGTTGATAATGTTGAGTTGACATATTAATGCATATACATGAATAAGTGAAACATGAAATAAAAATAAAATTCATTTAATTTAGACAATTAGATAAAAATAAATTTATATAACTATGGGCTGCAGACTGCATGTCTCTAAACTATTTTTCTATTTCTATCTCTTTTTCTCCTTTCAAAAAACACTATCCTTTTATAATTTTATTTTACAAAATGATCCTCGTTCAATTCCGAGTCTTGAAATAATTATTTTATTTAACAAAAAATCAGCAAATTTATATTATAAAAATATTATTCTTTTATTTAGATAACCGCTATGAAATAATAAAAATCGTGTTTATGTCGCATGAAATTTCTTTAATCATTACAAATTATAATAAATAGGCAAATGAATGCCCCTTCTAAATAATTTTTGATTAAAAATTTTCATTATAATTAAAATATTAAAACAATTAATACAAAGCTATTCATTTTAATTTGAATTGTGGAATTTTTTATTTAAAAAAAAAAAACAAAAAAAGAAAGAAAAGTTATAGAAACTTTTTAAGAATTTTTCAAAATTTGATAATTATTTGGTTGGTGGAATGTTGCGGTGAGTAAGTCTCTTTGTTTGGTGTCTGTGATGTTGCAGCGGCTACCAGCGGTGCTCAGCAGGATAGGGATTATATTGGCCAGCCCCTTGGTAAGATCCCCCTTTGACTTTGGTATCACTTGAAGCTCTTGTAACTAATTGAAATCAATTCATGTTTAATACTTCGGAACAATCGTTATCTGGTTTACTACCTGTCAATTGTTGGTTACGAGATGTTGCTAGTGAAACCAAATATGTATTTAAACCATGAGGCTTTCTTTTTTTTGTATATTAATATGCGTTAATTATTTAAATCATTTTTTTTACAATAAGAAAAAAAAAAACAATTTCTATCTGCACAGCATGATAATACCTTGCTTCCTTCAGCTTTTGTTCAACTATATTTCTTACGACTATTTTTCTCAATAATTTATTCTTTTATTTACTTCAACTTTTAACAATTTATAATAATTTTATTTTTATCTCGTGGATTCTTTAAATATTATAATTAATTCGAATAAAAAACAAAATTTGAGAATCCACCAGCCCAAAAGAAATATTGGAAAAATTTTTTGAAAACACAAAAATAAAATCCTGCACGATTTTTCCAATTTTTTATTCATTGTTTAATTTATGGTATTAGTTATTTACTATATTCACGCATTATTCAAGAATATCAGCTTGTAAAAATTAGAATCGCTTTGAATAATGAAAATGTTAAAGTTTCTTTTATTTATTACATAGTTGAAGAATTTTTATTATATTTTTTGTCTCGCTAGGACTCGATTACACATTATATACCTTCCTTTTTTATGTTATTAAATGAGAGTATTTAAAGAAATATTGCCATTTATTAAATGAGCATGTGCTAGTTTGTAATGAAATTAAAATAATCTAAAGTATCTTTATTTTTAAATTATTTTTATTGTATAAATTATATAAAATAGTCGCTTAGATTTGATTTTTTTTATTTATATTTACGCACTGCTTCCATATCACAAATCCAAATCATTAATTAAAAAAAAAAAAATTCAAATAATTTTTAATTTTATTAAAAAAAAAAATAATTAAAACAAAAAAAAAATTACGAAAATTTTCCTCTAAATTTAACGACAAATATGGCGCCCGTTGTGTGGATAACGATTAAAATGCAGTACAAATTGGTTTAAGACCCACTTAATTATTCAATGGAAAATTATTTTGTTTCACTTTATTTTTATGAAAAAAAAAAAAATTTCTAAATACCTGAAGATAAAATGAAAATGTAGGTAATTTTGCAGCATGTATTTAAAGAAGCCGAAGCATGAAAATAAAGAATTCACTTTTTCATAAACTTTAGTGTCTGGTAAAGAGCAAAAATAAGTGAAAATGTAAGAAAAAAATTATTCAAACCATAAATACAGTGAGTAAGGAAGAAGTGAATTATTTAAAAAAATTTTTTAAAAAAGTAATAAAAAACATAAACAAGAAACAAAAAAATAGATATTGTCTGCTACCCAAACCCTGTCGTAGGGTGAAAAGAAACGAGAGGGTGGCAATACAACTGGTGGTGGTAATGGTCCGAATGAAATCATCACCTGCACAAATTGTGGTCCTAATCCATGTACACACACCGCAACTAATGGTTGTGCTGCTGAGGTATGTAATAAAAACTTATGATCTAATTAAAAAAAAATTTTTTCATTGGCATGGATGATTTTTGACTGTCTGATTACCTAAAGTCAATCAATAATAATTCATTAAATCTATTAGAATGTAAATATAAATTCTTGCTAAAGTAGTTTAATAGTTATAGTGAATAAAACGATTAAGTAGTTTAATTTAAAGAGAATGGCATTACTTGAGAAACTTTTCCTCAAGAAGGAAAGCATTTTCTTTCAAAATAAAAAGAATAAAAGATAAAAACGGGAAGCCCTTTTGTAGTTTTACTTGGTATTAAATTCATCTGAACCTTTTTTTACTTTGAAAAGTGGGTTTTCTAATAATAGAAACCTTGAAATAGAAATAAAAAAATTCATAAAAGCCATTTTAGAATTTTTCTCTTTAAAATGTTGAATTTTTTTTTTATACCTAATGCATTGTAAATATGTAGTAGTTTGTTTCTTTGATAGAAAAAAATTTAGTATCGTTATGTGTGTAGTGCATGCGTGTGATGACCCTATAATGACCCTCAGTAGTGTTGCTTTGTTCAGGTAAGGAAAAAAGAGCCGCCACATCCCATTCGAGTAGCAAAAACCATCGACGTAATAGCAAGAATAACATTCCCAGTCGCTTACTTCGTCTTTCTCACCTTCTTCTTCATCCACTACAAAGGAGTTTCGCCAGATGAAGATGTGTGATTTCACCAATACTAGTATAAACATAAAATAAAAGTATCAACTATCTCATAAGGAACTAATTTTTGTGCATTGTTGTATAATAAATCCATTGAAGGTAATCGTTACTACAAACAGAAAATTGAAAGAAAAAAAAAATCAGCTTCATCATTTAAGTATGGAAACTTATATAGCAGGATAAATGGAGGTTTATTTATGATTCAATTAATAATAATCTTTGTGAAGTGTGGGTACCATTTAAATGGACAAGAACTAATGAATAATAAAAGCTGATGAAAATGTAAAGATTATGAAAGTAATAATATGATCAATAAGTGCTTTTTGGGAGTGTAAAATATTAATTGCCATGTAAAAGAGTTAGAGAAAGAGATAATTTAATAAAAATAATGGAATATGATTTAGAGGAAAACTAAATAAATAAATAATAAATAATTTACTAGAGTATGAGTATAATAATAATTAAACTAAATAATTAAATCACGAAAAAAGAAATTAAAAATAATTCATTGTTGATTGCTATGCTCAGTTATAAATTTTACCATATTGAGATCTACTAAAAAGATAAGATAATCAACTATCCAACTATAATCAATGTTATTGCCATTTTTGATTAATTAACTTATCGTAATATGGAAATAAAAGCGCATACACAAGGCGTAACATGTAGACGAAAATTATATCAACATAAGCTTGTGCTTATTAAATAAACAAAAAACGAAGCAATATTGTCAAAGTGGAAACGATTAATTTTCACAAACAGTCAACAATTTTTTGTAGTTTTTTTAAAGATGTTTTATCAAAATTAAAATATTCATTTACATATCCATGTATATTTTTTATAGTTGATTAGTATAAGTTATTATTATAAGTTGATTAGTTTGTGAAAAAAAAGCAAAGAAATCGAGATTTAAGAATACTTAAAGTTAGAAGCCATACTTGAAAGGTAATAAGAAAAAATTGGGTAGATTTTCATAAAAATTTGCTTTATAATGTTATATCAATGCTTTGTATTCATTTTTATTATTAAATACAATCAAATAATGAAGAAAAAAATCATAAAATTGATATTAATAATTATTATTAACAAATAATATCATTTGTATCTTTAATTTACTTCGTATTTATTATTGAATGAATTTTATTCCTAAAAGAAAAATATAATCAATATATTTCTATTTTTTTATACCCGGTTTTTTCTTATTAATTAAATAAACTCAAGTAACTTGAAAGAAGAAAAAAAATGAATAAGGAGAAATGTAAGAATTACTAATCACTGCGTACCACTTATATCTATATACACTTTCAGAGATATCTCATCTGAAACTGACTGCCAAAAAAACTTCAGTAGATGAGACGCACTTTTTTACGTATTATTACTACTACAACTATTTAAATATACAAAAAGAAAAATTATTATTCAATGATATAGATCAATAAAAGTTTCGAGCACACTCGATTAATTCACCCAATTACTCTCACAACAAATATCAACCATTCTTCTTAAAAATTTTTATTACCTTTACATTAAATTAAATTTATCAGTGTTATCTATTTTCATTCAATTTTTAAATCCAAATTGATTATATTATTGGGGCATAAAGTAATCGAATGCTCGAGATGATCCGCTTTGCGATAATCGCATCTTAATGTAATATCGCCAACTTTATATATAATATGCAAAAAAAGTAGATTTTTCACACATTTTTTTATTATATCAATAAAAATTCAATTATATTATCTATTTTATTGACAGTAATCTTGAAAATATGGATCAGTTGATCCAATATCTAATTTTATTATCAAATTTCCATATTTTTCTTATATGAACAATTTTTCTCAATTATTACCAGTAATATTTTTATAACAATATTTTTTTCAAAATCAAATATCAATTGCAATCAAACTATTTATTAAATTTATTTATTTATTTATTTATTGTTTTAATGCACCGAAATAATTCTAGATTAATTTAGAAAAATAACGATAAAAATATAGACATTATTATGGAATAAAAACCAACAAATTGTGCAGTGAAGTTTGAATCGAACATACATTTACACACACAGTTTTTTCCAAAAAATAAAAACGAGAAGATACGTCTACTTGGTATAAATTAAGCCAAAAATTAGTTAACAAAAAAAAAACGAGATGATTTATTTACGTAAAATTATTAAGAAGTAAATTAAAAAGTTATGTTGTAATTAAATAATTTCTGTTTGGTTAAAGAACTAAGGGGTAGAAGAATTAAGGAAGATTGGTAATGAGCATAAAACGTATACCAAAAAATGATTTAAAGGAATGAGTGCTAAAAATAGACCAAAGAAATGTACTGTAGGTTAAAGGGGATAATGTTAATGCAGAAGAAGTGATATACAATTTATATAAATGATTTTTATTATTATTTAAAAATTGTATAAAAATGAATATTATAGAAAAGATAAGATGAATGAATTGAAAATTAATGTAATCAATTCATTTAATGCATAGAAATTTTTTACTGATTTTTGTTTAATTTACTTTACTTTATGTAGATTAATGCAGTGCACTTTATAGAAATGAAAAATCCTGTATATTCTTCACGAAAAGATAAGAGTAATTATAATAAGCACAATTAATAACGCCAAAGAATAAATAGACGTCAAGAATAAATTATAAATAAATACCACCAATAAAAATATAATGAATAAATAATGATAATATTAAAGTTATTGAATTATTTACACTGTTATTAAACCAAAATCATAGAGATTATGGAATTATAATAACTCACTATTGCAAGAAAACACAACGAATACCGCCGATAAATGACGAAATATAACTAATTTTCAATAACATCAGTGAATAATTATTAATAGTAAATAACATAAATTATTTAAATGTTTATAATTATTCTACTGATAATTTTTGATTAAAACATAAAATATTAACAAGCAATTGTACTTCACACTTTGTATACCTCATGTGCTGTCGAGTTGAAAAATTTTTTCCTTAGATTCTACATTAATGATTAAAATTAAAAAAAAAATTAGGATAATCTTAATAAATAATTATATAAATATACATATATAAATACATTATTGATAATTGTTATATTTATTATTTAAGCAACAAAGTATTTTATGCTCCACGGACCAAAAATAATCGATAAAAATAAATTATTTAACGAAAAAAAATGCTAATATAATGTCATTTGAATGCAATGTAATATTAATTGATCATCAATTATTTTCTTTATAGCTGTTTTTTCTATCTTATAAAAAAATTGCACTATTCTATTGTTGTATTATATAGAAGTGTTGTAATTTTTAACATAATTATGTTTTGTTATCTCTGCTGTGCAGTTGAATGTTTGAGATATTATAATAAAATGAAGAGATTTTAATGTAAATATATATTATGAATATAAAATATAAAAAATCAGCTATTTGAAGAACAATATGGGTAGATATATAAATTAATTTTACAAATTTCTAGCAAAGCCTGTGATGTTTACGCCAATCTATATTTTTGCGCTGAAAATTCAAACAAAAAATAAATTTAAAAAACCAAAAAAAAAAAATAAATTATTATGAGCTATAAAAGAAATTATTTATTCTTTCTCTTTCTCTAAATTCAATTTCTCTTGCGCATTTGAAGTTTTGCGATTAATGCTTTGCAATATGACGACACAATTATATAAACATTGTATTGTAAATTTAATTATCAATTGGTATCTATTGATAATGTTGAATATTTATAGAAAATGAATTAACTTAAGTTATATAAACACAATGATTATTTAATTTTATGATAAACACTAAATTGTATACCATGTGACGGATTTTCTCGACCACATAAAAATAAATAAAAAATACTTATGCAAACTTATTTATACTATTGTATAATTTCTAACTTGTAAGTTATAAATTTAATTATTAAATACATTAATTAAACAAATAAAATAAAAGTACACATTTAAATGTAATAAATATAATAATAAATAGTTCATTATTATTGTATGAATTATTGATTCTCATTTTTCTTGGCTGTGTTTGTAATTGTACAATGATTATAATTATTCATCATTAAATTAATTAATCAACTTATTATTGGTTTTATTTTTATGATCATACAATCTTAAAAAGCATTAAAAGTATTCCATAAAAAAATATTTATCGTAGCCATTAAAACTCCATCTTCATTTATATCATGATGAATAAAAAATTCAATAAAATTATTATTAAAGATTATTTATTTGTTTTTAAGAGTCTCAACGAGACTTAAAAGTCTGCATACAGTTATCTACTTACTCTCAGAATATGATCTAAAAATTTTTTTACTTGTATTGATGCGCCATCTTAGTCTCCAACCCAGCAACCATCACCAACCCTCATTGCTGGTTGATCAACCAGACTACTCCTTCATCATCTCTCGAGCTCCAACCACCCCTAACTGACCTGAAAGCAGTAAAGCCAAAAGCTCACTTACCATCAGCATCACAAAAGTATCAAGGTCTCACCAAACTCGAGTTATATCACTGATTTAATTTATTAAGTCGATTATCACAGCATTGTCATCTATCACTAATATGATGCTCATCCATCAAATTTAGCCACTAAATTCACGCAATTAATTTATGAGTTAACTCCCATAATACCTCATAAATATATCCAACTATAAAAACTTCATCTGAATAATTGTAATAAAAATTAGTTTCATTACTCATAACCCATTTCACTCTGCGGATTACGGATATTACTTTCGAAGGAACATATTGTTAGCAAGTTTTTGAACAAAAAAACTCATTAAACGGGTAGAACATTGAATGCAGAAAATTGCAAGAGAGTCTAATACACAAGAATGTTTGTATTTATAGACATTAAAAATACCGCGTGTTGCATGTAATAACGTGATACTTTTTTAAGTGTGCAAGGCCAACTGTCGAGCAAATCGTCAAAGGTCATCGATTATATATGATCTATACGTTACCGTACAAACACATTGTGCTCTGTCAAAGCCTTCCTATTATTACTATATTTACATTAGAAAAAAAAATATATACTTATTCAATACAATGCCATAAGACAATTAATTGCTGACAATATTATCTAACATTCTACCATCTATCATCAAATCATGGAGACATTTTGTTTGACATGGAACACCACCAATTGACTTGATTCCTACAAAAGAATTGTTATTTTAAATTGAAAGCAAAACATTATGTAAAGTATTATTACGTGAGAGAATCTATAAATCCAATTGACTAGAAAAATATATGATATGTATTGAACTGTGCACACGTATGACTTTAATACTAGGGTACTTAAGTATTCATCAATGAAAAGTGTTAAGTTCAGCTTATACTTGCGTGATGGGTCGCATTCGTAATGGCTACAATAAAGCGATAAATAAATCAATTCTCGTTAATATTGACATTTTAGACATGTATCTAACTGTAAACATCAACAGAAAATTATAAAAATAACTAATTTTTCTAGAAAAAAAAATTTATCATAATAAAGAAAGAATATTTTGTTATCTCTTTAAACACTAATTTAATGTGTCATTATTGAGGAATATCAAATAAGAAACAGCTGAAGTTGTTTTTAATTATTTAAGTAAAGCTCAAATGAGAATTTACTATTCATCTTAATGAAGCTCATGAACTCCAACATTCTATTTAAAGACTGACATAACTAAATAATAAAAGTGTCTTTAATCACATGAAGAGTGAATGTATGGTTTATTGGAGTAATTCCAGTCTTATCAACAAATTGTATTGAATTGAAAGAATGTCGTGAACAGAAGTGAAGGTGGCAGAGGGAAGAGTACAAGCGGGGGTGCAGCTTTTTGGCCTCTTGTCTCTCTTGTGAGCGGGGGTTGAAAATTTAACGCTCGTCGCGCCACTCTCGGTTGCTCGCGGGAGCTTCGCAAGTCTCCATGTGGGCAGTGTGCCCTGATCCGCGGTACTAGTTGATGTTCAACCCCCCTTTGCGAGATACCGTAGCAATTTGTATTTTGTCTTTCTTCCTCTTCTTTCATTCACTATTACTTCGGTCGACAGGATACTTTTAATAAACGAGTGTGCGTAGACGCGTGTGATGATTCAAAACATTGCGTGTGCTTCATGAAGAATGTTTGTGAATATCCAGCGATTTTTCAATGATAATCGGTAATTATTTATCGTTAAATTATCCTGAAAAATATTTTATTTATATTATTTACATTTTATTTTATTCAATATTCATTTGCTTCATTGTTTCTTACCTTTTTTCTATTTATTTTGTTTATTTTGTTAATAAATTAATTAAGTGGACTTTAATTAATTATTATTTCAAGTCACATGGTCAATGATTTTGTACATATTTACTTAGAAGTATCTTAAATGACAATTGTATAATTACTAAAGGAGACTTTGTTGAATGTTATCAGACAAAATAACTTTGTTCTTTTCTGCTTTTTCCTTCATTTCCGGATTTTCTTGTTACGTTTAATGCTCGTAGAGAATGAACTTTGGTGTGAGCTAAATGATCATTGAAACTTAGCGACATGATCTTTTATACCTTAAAAAGACACGAATGATATTACTCATTGTTTTTATCTAAGTAATTGAAAAAAATAATGATATAAATGACAGCTTATAGTTTAATTCAACATTCTTGTGCAAATGAACAAGGTATACATGTATATATAGATGAATTTACAGTAGAGTAATTATCACGAATACTTATTCACTGAGTTTGATATGCTTGGAGCTTAGTTTAATATTTACAGAGAGTGCAAATGGTCTTTCTATCACTTTCTAGGCCATCTGCTCGTGTCATTTTCTCTTCTTCTGCTTTTTTGACACTCTTTTATAATTTACCATATTTACATTTGACATGGATCGATGTTACCACTTATTTCACATTCACATCTCGTTTTATATTTTAATGGAATTCGAGTTTTTTTTTTTTTAGTTTGAAGTCTTATTTGTTTTGAAGTGAATAATATATTCAAAAACAACAAAAAAATAATAATTTGTTTTTTATTTTTTAATGTTTGTAATTTTTAACGATAACAAAGTTCAAAGATTGCTGTTGATGACATTTGTAAAACTTTTAACAAGTTGTTAGATGAGAGCGGCAATTATTTTAATTAGTTTCCTTCCAAGCTTTAGGTGACCATTTTTTTTTTTTTGACGTAAATCATAGCCATCTGCATATTTCTCGTACACTCATTTTGCCATTTTCTCTGGAGATGATTGTTTGAGAAAATTGAATCTCTTGAGTCGTATTAGTGACGTCGCAAATTCTGTCTATTGAATTCCTATTTTTTTATCTTTCCTATTTTCATATTGAATTGAGGTCAAATTCAAAGGAATATTTTCTATGCACCTCATTATAACTAAATCTTTTAAGATTTCAAAAGATGCACATCAAATAATGATTAGTATTTACGAAATAACTTTCTTGTTCATTTTAAAAAGCTATTTATTTTATTAAACTTCACCATCAATACTTTTATTGACTTGTGAATGAATAATCATTCTAGACTTTAAATTAAATAGTCATTATTTTATTATGAAATGTGATTAAATTTGTGCTAAATTGTTATTCTTTTAACCTTTTATTTAAGAGAGAAATTAATTAAAGTCACTATTACATCCTATGAATAATTTGAGTAATTATTAGACTATCAAAGCATTATATAATAAGATATAAATCAACTCAATCAATTTTCCAATGTTTGAAAATGGAATCATACTCAATTTTTTATTTTCACTCTTGAATATTCCACTTCAATTCTTCAATTCTCTCAAATATTGATGATTGAAAAAAAATATCTCATTAATGTATGAGTAAATGAATACTATTGACATTTGTTATTGAGTTATTTTAAATCTAGCACAAAAACGTTGACCATGTTTTTCAATAATTTGGTTATTAATTTTTACAATAGTTGAAAGTAATGTCGATAAAATGAAAATAATCGTTTTATCAACAAATTGAAGACACAGTTTAATAAAAGAAAACAAAAAAAAAGAAACAATTGTTCTAAATGTTGATAATTGATATTTGAAGAAATCTTCAAAGATGTTGAAACGATCGAAGCTTATTCTGGATGGTGGACGTGCTGGATCCTTAGCACGGATCCGTCGTCTTGCATGATCTTCCAAGAAAGTGACAGGCAAAGTGGCTGGTGGATTCCAAGACATGTTGAACGTAATGGCGGCTGTGACGACAAGTTTACCAGGTCAAATAGAATCAGAAAATTCAGCAACGCCAAGTAGTACTGCTTCATCAACAACAGGAAGTGATAACAATGTCAGCACTGCTGTACCAGCAGGCAATCCAACTGTTGAGAATCTTCCAGACAATGTTAATATCTTCGTTGTGGTGATGAAAGGTATTGTGATGGGTAGTATCATAACCACAGCGGTTCTAGGAAATGCACTTGTGATCGCTAGTGTCCGGAAACACAAGAGACTTCGGGTCGTGACAAATTGCTACGTTGTGAGTCTAGCAGCTGCAGATTTGTTAGTTGCCATGTGTGCTATGACCTTCAATGCATCAGTGGAGTTATCTGGAGGCAGGTGGCTTTTCGGTAGATTTATGTGTGATGTTTGGAATTCTCTAGACGTTTACTTCTCAACTGCCTCAATCCTTCATCTCTGTTGTATAAGCGTCGACAGATATTACGCTATTGTCAGTCCGTTGGAGTATACGGTCATCATGAAACAAAGCACCGTCGGATGTCTTCTTGGTGGAGCTTGGATTCTACCAGCACTTATCAGCTTTATGCCGATATTTATGGGATGGTACACCACCAATGAACATTTAGACAACATGGCCAAAAATCCAGAGGTATTCTTCTTATCCTCCTGAAAAGAGAAATTTTATTCTTAGTATTATGGTTATTTCAGAAGTCATTTTTAGCATACTTTCCAACTATTAAAAATAATTCTCCTCTCTTGTTAGCTTAACTTTAACAGTTGGCTTAATTTCATTAATTTCCTATTGAATTTCGTATTTTATATTTGAGTGAATAAATTTGAAAATCACATTTTATAAAATTGTCACTCTTCAACGTCTCTTACAGGTGATTTAAAATATTTTTCTACTGAATTATATCATTCATTTTTATATTTAAATTGACAAATTTCAATGAAATAAATGAAATATTAGAAGAAATTCATTACACAAAAATTTCTTTGAATTAAAAATAGATGATATAATGTCATAATTTAATGTACATCACACTAGACTTTTGTTTATATGAAAGTAATACAAAAGTTTGAGTAGTTAAAGCACAGGAAAAAAAACCCAACGTTATGACAATTGAAAATTCTTACTTCTCCAGTTCCTGTGGATATATTAAAGTGCATAGTCTACTATTAGAAAGAGCTTGGAAATCTTCTTTTTTTATAACCTTAAGAAACGTTTTATCTATAAAAAAATATTAGCTCATGATTGTAATAATTTTTCTCTCCTTCCATTTCACTTTATTATCCTGATAGGCCATTATAAAAGTAACCAATCAAATAAAAGCAAGAAATTGAATTTTTTCTTATTAATAATTTTTTTTAATAGCAAATAATAACTTTGGAATTTATTTAATCTTATTAATTAATGGCAATTATTGTCTAATCATTTTTTATATCTTATCGTAAATGACTTAACGAACAAATGATCTTTTAACAACCCCTGATATCAAAAAGATCTTCTTTCTTTTCATTCTGAATAGTCCCATAACTTCTATGCTAATAATGCTAGGGGGTTGATCGAGGGCTCATTTGGAAGATCTCGACGAGAGGAAAAAAGTCGATATAGTTAAATTCATAATGGTAACATAATTCATGCAAAAATTGAAGCAAGTTCCGGTTTTACCCCATTTTAGGAGTGAAATAATTAATTTTTTATATGTTTGACCTGATTCCGCATATCTACACATCAAGACGAAGAGAATGAGTGGTCGATCATCAAAATCGGACAACTTTGATTTTTCGACCCAAAAAAATGGCAAGTGGTACCCCTTTCCATTTTTTTAGGCCAAAAAATAAAAGTACTCCGATTTTCAAGTTTGACCACTCATTCTCTTCCTCTTAATGTGTAGAAATGCGGAATCCGGGCATCGGTCAAGAAAATTCACTTTAACACCCTTAAAAACGGGTTGCACTAAATACAAATTACGAATTATCATCCCCTTGACTTTAAACCCCTATATCTCGTGAAAAAAAGGTCTAATAACTGTTTTTAGGGACGTTTTAGAAAGATGAAAATCTGAGCTATCTAACAATATCCACAGATTTAATAAAAAAAATTTCGTTCACCCTTAAAATCGCTAAAATATAAAAAAAAATCACATTTTTTTAGGAGTTTGCTAACTATTTTGGCCATTTTAAGGGTGAAATCAATTTTTTCAACATTTTTTATGGATACGTATCTTTAGCTTACATTCTGAAGTTTCTAAATACATCCTTAAAATCATCATTCGATAAGTAGTATGAGAGTTAGAGAGGTACAAAGTCGGAGTAAGGGCCAAAAAATCATCTACTTTCGACTTTGTACCTCTCTAACTCTCATACAACTTATCGAATGATGATTTTAAGGATGTATTTAGAAACTTCAGAATGTAAGCTAAAGATACGTATCCATAAAAAATGTTGAAAAAATTGATTTCACCCTTAAAATGGCCAAAATAGTTAGCAAACTCCTAAAAAAATGTGATTTTTTTTTATATTTTAGCGATTTTAAGGGTGAACGAAATTTTTTTTATTAAATCTGTGGATATTGTTAGATAGCTCAGATTTTCATCTTTCTAAAACGTCCCTAAAAACAGTTATTAGACCTTTTTTTCACGAGATATAGGGGTTTAAAGTCAAGGGGATGATAATTCGTAATTTGTATTTAGTGCAACCCGTTTTTAAGGGTGTTAAAGTGAATTTTCTTGACCGGTGCCCGGATTCCGCATTTCTACACATTAAGAGGAAGAGAATGAGTGGTCAAACTTGAAAATCGGAGTACTTTTATTTTTTGGCCTAAAAAAATGGAAAGGGGTACCACTTGCCATTTTTTTGGGTCGAAAAATCAAAGTTGTCCGATTTTGATGATCGACCACTCATTCTCTTCGTCTTGATGTGTAGATATGCGGAATCAGGTCAAACATATAAAAAATTAATTATTTCACTCCTAAAATGGGGTAAAACCGGAACTTGCTTCAATTTTTGCATGAATTATGTTACCATTATGAATTTAACTATATCGACTTTTTTCCTCTCGTCGAGATCTTCCAAATGAGCCCTCGATCAACCCCCTAGCATTATTAGCATAGAAGTTACACACTTTTTTTGTCTCACAGTTTTTCGCTAATATATCATTATTTCATTAATTTCATTATTTATATTTTTTTTTTGCAAGTAGAAAACATTTGGAGGAGAGAGGAAAAATCTAAAAAAAAAGAATTTCGTTCCCCAACCATTCCCTATACTCCCATGAGGGGAACGAAATTATATACGGATGATCTATTTCTTTCCTTTATTCCAATAAATGTTTATCCATTAATCATAAATATTTATTATTTTTTCTTAAGCCACAAATCTTGACAGTTAGGGTGCCAATGTGTAATAGAGAAGACAATATTTGCAAAAATAATTTGTCATAATCATTTATAAATAAGTTGTGTGAAACTCGTTTCATTAAAGAAGTTAAATATGACATTTCCTCCCCATAACTATCTTTCAATTTTGCAATTCTGATTATTTATGCTTTTAATAAAGAAGAAAATATGTCATATTTAGACACCAAATTCTAGGAACAGTATCACAACATTAGCTTTGTTTAGGGTGAATAACATTATCAAGACTATTTTGGTATGAATGAAAAGAAAAATATTTTAATTTTATTTTACAATAATTATTTCTTAGAACTATAAAGATTATCTGACTCAAATATCTTATTTATGTCATCCTTCTTAGATATATAATTGCAAAGAAGCATCTTTCTTCTAATGGAGATGTAAAGATATAACAAATGAAGAAATCACTTTGATAAAATGACAAATAATCATCATAAACGAGACGCAAATAACTTTCCTTTGCACAGAGTATTAAAATAGATTATTTGAAAGTTGCAAAGGATGATCACCATAAAGAGACATCTACTTTTATTGTAATATCTTATCATAGAAGGAAATTATTCTGCATCTGCTGAAGTAACCAACTCTTGAGAAAAATAATTTCTTATCTTTATGTCAACTTACTTGTAGAAATGGCTATTAACATAATCTTCTTTTTCAGCTTTGTGCATTTGTAGTTAATCGACCATATTCAATAATTAGTTCCTGTGTGTCTTTTTGGATTCCTGGGATAGTCATGATCATCATGTATTGTCGGATCTATAAAGAGGCAGTACGACAAAGAAAAGCACTCAGTAGGACCTCCAGTAACATTGTGCTCAATAGTGTGCATCACCATCGGACATCAACACGACATCATCGTCATCATCAGCAACTGTTGCTCCAGGCGGCTGCTGATACTGGTGAGCTTGCTCTCCATACAGCTCAGTTCAAAGCACCCACTGAACTTCACGCCATAAACGGTAAATAGATGACGAATTTCACAAACCATTGCTCGCATCGAGTTTTTGGTCAAACTAATTTTCACTCAACTACATACTCTCTAAAATCGTCACAAAGGATATTTATTATCATTATTTAACTTTTAATGTCAGTTTTTTTCTGTTATTGAACCAGTTACTATAGCTTATGACATCGTGGGCGAAATGTCAGAGCTATTTTGTAGTATTTGGAGATCTAATTAAACCTTTATTAAATTCAACAGAAGCAATTTTCAATTAATTGGTATATTAATTAATCACTCGTGTTAATTTAAAGCTTACATAATCATTATTTCTGTAAATAACTGATTCAGTCTAATAAGTAAATTTGTTTTAACGAATTTACTTTTCTTTTTGATGAATTTTGATGATATTTACAAATATTGTGTAGTGTACTTAGAACACATTGTTGAGTCACAAGTTTTGAGATGTCATGAAGGTAAATAGTGAATTATAAATTCAAGTAATACCCGGAAAATTTTGAAAGGTAGTTTCGTGACAGTATCATCGAATTTTAATGAACTAGAGTGCATTTGAAAGTTTAAATTCTGGACTCTTAAAATAGTCTGCTCAAAATGTGTTATCCCTACTGCTTCATATTGAAGGGTTTTTTACCCTCCTAACATTTTTATGAAGCAGCAGATCTGAACGAGCAAAAAATATTTAGAGGAAACTACTGAATATAAACTTTCAAATGGACCGTAGTTTATTAATATTTGATGATTTTTTTAGCAATATAAGCCTTTTAAAATTTTTACATCCATGAGATTTTTTTTAAAATCACTAATACTGAATAGTTGAATGTGAATATTTGACATCATTTGTTAAAATTTCTAAAAGAGTAATAACTGAAAAATATGTGAAATATATTTTCAATTAATAAATCTCTGAAAATGGAAATTTTCATCAAATAACAATAGATCCTGCCAATTACAGTTCTCCAATGAAATTGAATCTTTAAATAGAACAGCCTGTCAAAATTTCCTATTTCGATTTCAGAGAGTATTTTATCAACTGACCACAAAAACTGTTTTCAAAATTCCAACCAGCTTTCTAGGTTCCTACATAACCAGAAGATTAAAGCTTATGTTTTGTCATAGTCGCAACTTTGATCACCAACTTACTTAAAAAAAAAAACAAGTACTGAAGTTCATCCTGTTTTACTCTGGTAGAGTTCACTTTAAAAAAAAAAAAAATATCTCCAACATCTTGACAGCCACGTTTTATGCATGCTAAATTTTTTCACTGCTCTCTGAGGTACAATTTTTGTTATCGTGTCAAGAAGACTTTGGTACATCAAAAATTAGTTACCAAAGATATGATAATTTTGTTCACATTTATTTGATAATAATAATGATAGATCTTTTAAAATCCTTCTTTGTGAATCTATCAAAAATGATTTATATACAATTTATGGCAAACCAGTCTTCAAGTGAAGATAATGATTACTCTTCTTATCGAAACAAACAGAAACAATATCATTTTTTATAAGAAACAATTGCAGAACAAATAAGATAAATAAATAAACGATCATTGAGAATTGTTAGTTTCATGAAAAATATTAGAAAAAGATTCCATTAAAACTCAGTTCTTCCTCTTACAATTCTATCTGTGCTCTTGTGGCTGCAGGATATCTATATTTTCTACAATCTCAAGTATCCATGAATCAATTCAACATCACAACAGACAAAATAAATCGATTAATCATTCTAAAGCTTTTTTTTCTTCATTATTTTAAGAAATATTAATTATCCATTTCATAAATTCTAATTCACTAATAAAAATCTCCACGACATTCACCATAATTCTTCTCAATTTATCTGTATGAAGAGTTGGTATTAATGGATGGGAAACATTTTGGTCGATTTCCTAATGTTCTGGTATGTGATTTGAATTACGAATTACCCAATCCATCTAGGCATCCTTTATTCTCATGCTTTAATCGCACGTAGGTGAAGGATAGTAAATCAACCAACGTACTTCTCCTGATTACAATTGATCAACCAATCCTGTATTCAAGCTATTTACCTATACACATGTTATACTACATTCAGAACTAATGTTATTGTCAAGCTAAACTGTATTATTATATCTAATCAAATGCTTATAAATTAATTTAATTTTGCATAGAACTCTTTTTAAACACATTGTTGATTTCATTTAAAGTTAAAGCATCAAAGAGATTTTATCATTTGTAGCTGACTAAATTGCATTCCAAAAACTGAAACACACTAGAGTATTTCCACTTCATGATGTAGAAACAATAATACGTTTCTACATTTTCCTTTGGTGATTGATTGTTTTACATTTTTTAATATTTGCTGTACTTTAATTTGTGCTTTAACTTGAACAAAAATAATTCAAAAAACAATTAAAAATTATTCTTCATCCAGGTTTGCTTGATTCTCATATTTTTATATCAATGATAAATATTTTTTTTCAATGGTTACAATCAACAATGATATTTTATTAAATCAATAAAAGTGTTTCATGATAAATAAATACATAATTCTACTGTGTTTCTTGTAGCTATAAAGATTTATCCTCTATAAATACTAACAATACAATTGTAAAGTACATAATCATACTAAATATCGGATTCTACCAATAAATTCAATTAAAACTCGACAAATTACAATTTGAATGATTGAATTCGTTGAATCAATCAAAATTCAACAAATAACGTTTGCACGACGACAGCTGGATTTTACAGTGCATTGTCAATTAAACCATCTGTAAATTAATTTTAAAAATTACGTGAGTCACTAATTAAAATCGGTTTTGTGACAAAACTCAATACACTATTGTGAATTTTTGCCCCTAAACATAGAAATGATTGACAACTTGGACACTTGAATGAATAAATCAATACCTAATATTTTACAATAATCATTTTCATTACATTTCACGATAAATGGCAATTAATTTTTTATAATACCATGTTTTTATTAAACCAAAAAGCTAGAATACTGATCTTATAAATAGAAAATTCATCTCAAAAAAACTTCCATTATTTATTTATTTACTTCTGGAGAAGGATATTATTTAAAATCCTTCAAATCTCCTGAATCTTTAAATCAATCTAAAATTAATGTTTATTGCAATGGAATGTGTTATCTTACAAATAAATTCTCATACTGTCAAGTAGATTTATCGATTTTGGATATTAATCGATTAACAATCGAGTTATCAGAAATGGATATGTTTTAGTAGAACTCTAAGGGGAAAAGGAATGCACTGAGTTAGACATTGAATAATTACTATTTACGAATCTCCACTATGTGACAAACGCACTTGACATACAATATTCATCTGTTAGGGAAACAAACTTGACTGTTTGCATGGTTTGTCGTTGATTAAGGATACAGTAATCTGAATTCTGCTTCCTATGATCAATTATCATACGGCTGACCCATTCTAGTCTTCACTACTGTTGCGTGAAGCTGCTATTGACAACTGTATCTATGAAACGATGAGATTAATTAATAGGTATGATAATAAATTACTATATTCATAAAACACATCATGACTGTGGGATATTAATTTACAAAATTTTATAAATAATTCTCCAATAATAAATCATTTATTTTATTATTTACTTTGCTATCAATAATATAACTCAGAATTATTACTTTTTCATTCCATTTTATTAATTATTTTGCAATAGGTAAATTTCAGTTGAATTGAAATTGGAAAAAAATTATCTACTAAAAAAAATTTATTGCTATAAATGGAAATTTTTCAATTAAATATCTTAAAATAACTCATGGAATAATATGATGTTTAAATTATTTTCAATTAAATCAATGATTCAAGAGGTATTTATTCATCAATTCAAATAAGATCCTACTGCTCTAATAAAAAATACTTATTCTCCATTTATTTATTTTTAATTACTCGTTGATGTACAAATTAGTATTTTTATTTCTCAACTAACTTCATTACAGTCTTTTAAAAACATTCAATCATAAATATTTTATTATCATCAATTTAAATATAAACCTACCAGCAATCGATCTACCTTGATATCAAATGAATTGAGAATGCCAATAAGTACTAGAATTTATTGATGAAATTAACTCAAGAAACCAAATAGTTGAAAGAAAACAAGACATCAAAAAAAAGTAATTTTCATAATTTAACGCTAATTAGTACCTCTAGAATCTTGTTTTTATATCAAAACTTGAGTTTAATAAAAAGAAATAATTGGTCTGACATGAGTGATGAAGTTAATAACAATAATTATCTTAACGAGTTGAATAATAAAATTAAATGAAAAGTATAAAAGTGGAAAAGTCGGCGCATAGTCAGACAAGTGTAAAGTTAGAGTTTTCAATGCCTTGTAATAATAATAATTGGCCAGGAGATATGTGCTATGTTGAGGTCTCGGTCATTCAGTAGAGGCCACGAGTTCGCATAATGGGACCTTGTCGGTAGCTATCGTCTCGCTAACTGCCGCAGCTTTAGATCGAATCTACCGGTGTTTTTACGCGGCATGCAACCAAGTCTCTCTATGTGCACTGCTTGTATATATTCTTCTACAATGTACAGCATACCTTCGATCCTTGTTCTAACGACCTCGAGACACACTGGCGCTTGCTATGTTCCTATATGTACACCAACGTGTAACCTTAAGATGACAATGGGGCAATGTCATTGCCAATTTCGTACTATTGGTGCACAAAAAATTCTCTGCTCTTTTTTCTTGTTCTCTTTTATCTAATAAGAGTAGTATTTTTATTCTTTTTATCATTGAGCAATTGTTTGGTTTCAACGATAAACACTCAGCTACTTTAGAGTGAGGAAGTGGTGGAAAATACCTTTGTTGAAGGACACTAAACTAAATAATAGTCAATAGAATTAATAAAATAAAAAAAAAAATATTACTTGAATGGGATTTTTACTCTTACTTATTTCTCGGTTCTTTTATTAATTCTTTTTGCTGTATTTAATGTCAAACAATTTTTTCCACACTATATTAAAAAATAAATAAATGAATTATTTTATTTCCTGCTGCATTTAGTGGGGACAAATTATTATTCAATTAGATCAGTGTTAAAGAATCAAAAAAAAATATATTTTTTTATGTGCAAGGATCAAAAATAATTTTTTAAATCTTTTTATTGTTTGTTTAATTAATAATAATTCTTTTTTATTGAAGAATAAAGTTATTTTTAAGCTGAGCATATAATTTTTTTAGTGTACTGGATTACATTCTTGACATTGTTACATTGAGATAACTTGGGTGTCTACAACTTATCATTCTTTTTAGCGCAAATTCGTTTCCTTATCAACAGAAGAAGAAATATCCGGTGAAAAGAAAGAAACTCATTTAAGTGATGAAAATGTGACGGGAACAAGATGAAGCTGCGATCGTTTATTATCCCTAACATGAGCATATTTAAACCTGGTACCTATGCGAGTAAAATTCAAGAATGAATTATGATACCTCTTTGTATAAAACATTTTTCTGACGTTATATATATTACCTATAAAAAGCATACATCATTTTTTTTTTTCGTATTCCAATTATTTTTTTTTTACTTGAAAATCTTTAAACACTCTATTAATCAATGATAGCATATTTTAAATCTTCTAAGAAGATTTGAAAAATAATAGGGAGTTTAATATAATTAAAATAATTATGATATTTCGATTAATGTCATGACACATATTTTATTAATAATATTAAAGAATGCTTGACATTTTCATCGACGTCTAAATATTGAGCTTTCGAAGCTTAAGTAAAAAAAAATAACATAAAAAGTTATGATAAGATCAAAGTTACTTTGAAAAGTAAACTATTACTCCGAAAAAGTAAAACAAAGATGATGAGGTAGTTAATTAGTCCAGACGCGATCACTTATCAAGGTCATTCTTAATTCGTTTTCGTACTTGAAAGTAGAGAGAAAAGAGAGATGAGATGATTCTTTACATAACACTTGGAAAAAGTGATGTTTTAATCTGATGAAGAAAAAAATTGATTGAGTTTTAAACATTGGATGTTTACAATAATATTCTTACATACTTCATACATAAGTTTTAATTAAATTTACTTGCAATTATTATGATTATGTTTAACATAATATTTGATAAATAAATGTTGATTGAAATTATAAAACTATTTATTAGTTGGACAGGCACTTTAATAAGTTACTGAATATAAAATTATATTTACTTTTTAATAAATTAATTTTTTGTATTATTAAAAAAAAAAAACCCTAAAAAATAATATTGTAGGCTAATTTTTTTTTCTTTAACTTGGTTAACGATTTTTATATGACTGCTCTCTTGGAGTTACTTGATGTGTACATTTATAGAAAAAACTTTTTCACAAAAATATAGACAGTATTCAGGACAGGAAATTTTACCCTCCAGGGATCGGATGACTTATGGGTACTTTTTTACATTTCTCTATAATGGTTCTATATTCTAATGAAAATTTGATTAAATTCTGATTTTTTTTTTTTTGCAATGGTTCCAATTAAATAGAACACAAAAAACCTTCCAACAATTTATGCTATAAATTATTGATTCTCTTGATATAGTTAAGTGGAAAAATTTAAATAATTGTGGAATAAAATTAAAATGCTCACTTTTTGAGATCAAAGAGACAAGGTTGGTATTTAATGAAAAAAACTCGTAGTGGCTTATGTTCATTCAATTTGGATATTCAATTTAGTGCTAGAATGTAATTTCATGTATCTAGTTACACTTTTTGTGATCTTTGTACAATAATTTCATTAAATTACTCACTGCATTTTTTTTCAACCATCAAAAATCTACCAAAGGTTTTATTCAAACGATTCTTTTCTGTATCCTATCAAAGAACCAACTTTTTATCAAACAGTTAATAGATTATTTTAATAATATTATCAATAAAGAATGTCTCCACTGGAGCTCAATCATACAAGGGTTAATTACAGCATGTCAAGGGTCTTAATGAAAGGGTTGCATCGAGTGCGATCCTTACCCTCCTCCACTTTGGACCTGCTTAATCCTTATACTATGAACACTGATCTATCGTAATTAACCCTTCCATTGTTCTAAGCTTATTAACTGAAATCTACTAGACTCTCTAGTCATCCATTATTAAAGAAAATTTATATACAAAGAAAATGATGGGGTAAAAATTATTAAAATAGTTTGGATTACTGATCAACAACTTGCTATTCAGCAGAACATTATCATTTATTGGAGACCTGTTTATTAAAACCTGGTCAAAATTGAACTAAAGTATGGGAATAAATATCATATTATTTAATAAAATTATATTAAGCAGCAAAATGTATTTTTGTTAAAAATAGTCTAATAATTTTCATTACTTAAAATTTTTGAATAAAAAGTTCCACATAATTTTCTTGATGTATCTGATTTAGCAAGGGAATTATTGTGTTATAATATTTTAATTGAGTTTATTTAATATTTGTTTGACATCAAAACTTGAACATTGGAAGTAGAAGATTTTGATGTGAATAACTGAAAACTGAGGCAGATAATGGGATAGGATATTATTTCTCTCCCTATCGTTGATTCCCTTGTTCTCCTCAAAATAACCCGTTAACACACCAACGCGTAACCTCGTTCCACTTCTCTGGCTAACCATAGTTCAAAAGTCCTTTTGAGAAAATTCAATGAAACAGCTACTATCGATGAAACTCTTTGAAGTGGTTCAATGTTTTTATTAAACAGAAAAAAAAGAAATTTTTAAATAAGTAAATATTAATTTTGTAAAAAAATCAAAATAGAAAACTAGGTAATACAAGAATATTTAAATAAAAATTCGTATTTGCCTAGATTTAGTTCCTGTGGAGAATAAAATAACCAACATTTTTTAATCTAAAGAAAAAAAATAAAAGAATGAAAAACAAATGGTCTTACAATCCATTACACAGGCATGTAGGAAATAAAAGAAACGTACTGGAATAGTGATGCACATATTCATTCTAAATCAGCAGTCGAGAAAAAAGCTCCAGTCATCTGGAGATATTAATACATTTCCTAGATAGTGCTGGCCAAAAAGTCTTCGTCATTGTCAGGGTCAGATTTGTTTTCGGCAACTCGCCCAAACAAACAAGTGGTAATAATTTTGTTGGCAAAAATCGAATATGATGTTCTTTTACTTCAAGGCTAGTTATGACGTCATTATTTTTCTATTTCATTAAAAAAAAAAAACAGATACAACTACCTTTTTATTAATGAAATTTTTCATTAAACTTCTTCTCAACTATTTTGCTTGTTTTAATTTAAGTTAATTCTCATATCAGTGAAGTTTCTTGAAACTCATCATCTTGATACTATTTTACACAAGCTTCTTACTCCGTCTTCATTAATGAAACTACAGGCATAGAGATTTAGTTTTCGTAAACGAACAGAATACAAGGATGGAGAACAGGTTAAATGTTGGCGTGCAAGACTTCTATATCACTTAAAATGGTGATTTATTGGGTCTGTGAACGTAGAAATTTTTGCTTTTTCGTGAGTTAAGGATATTACTCCTCCTCAAAGCATTATATCCAGCTATATTGCCCATTTTATAGCTTTTCCAGCTTCACAATTTCTTTTTTATAAGGGTTGACATGTTAGTAGGTACAAAAATAAAGAAAAAAAATAGTCAGGAAAGATTTTTTATACATTAAATTCTGATACAACTTTTTTTTCTTCTATTGAGGAAATAATCAAATTTCAATATCGCTAAACATTAACGCATGATAAATATTATCTCTTCATTAAAATTTGATTGTTTGAAGGCACATGATATTCATAATTTTACGCATGAGATGTTGAGACATTTAACCAACATATATTACAACTTCATTTCTTTGAACAAACAGTAATGAATAAACATAATAATAATTGCTTAAATAAATAGATGAATAATTATTATTATTAATAATAATTGTGCTTGACGTAGGTAGTTGTTGACATTTCCTCCAAAATATTAGTCACTAATATTTCGTCCGAGAAATAATATTTTACTCCACTTGATCATTCTAATTTTGGTGTAATACGCTGTGCGAAATTAATTTCATGAAGTAAGGCAGTTTAAGAGTTATTTTGGTATGTTTCGGAAGCATAATTTGTCACGAAATAATTTAATTTCATTGTAAATAAAAGTACGAGAATTTTTATGTGAAATTTTATTGCATTTGGAATTTTTTGACAATTATTTATTGCTCTAGAATTTCACAAGTGAGTGTTAATAAATTACTGTGTTCATTTGGGTTGAAATTAATTAAAAGTTTATTTTTTCTCAGTTGTAAAAATGTAATAGAGTTATGTGGGAAGAATTATAAATGAAATAATTGTGATTTTTTATTTTTTGTAAATTACTACTTGGGTATAATTCTAGTATATCTAACCTAGAATTATTCTTAACTATTTCAATGTCAATTATTGTATGAATTACTTCCATCATTTTGTCCAAGCAATAACGATCTGTCACTCAATAAATAGCAGTAAAAGTTTGAGTTTTAAAATTCTAAAAGAAAAGTGAAGAGACCTGTCGTGTCTGCCTGTAAAAAAAAAGCCATCCAAAAAAGTTATGAAACGAAATATCTAGATGACTCAAGTCACTTTTCCAATAATTTGATTTTAAACTTTTGACAAAATGTTGCATTGTATCGATACTATCGATTTTAATATATATTGAGGTCAAGATAGTAAACATATCATCTATAGAAAATTCAAAATCGCATGTCATCCTTTTACTTTTTCTCAACTACACTGTAACAAAATCAATCTTATAAAATAAAAACAAAAAATACAATTTATCGTTTTAAAAAAATAAATCATAAGTTAACCAATTCTAAGTCACTGAAACGTTAAATTCTCTATTATTTTAACTCTGTACTTTCGTTTTATTTGTTTAAGAATTATTACAGAATAAAATGTCAAATCGTTGGCATTTTTACGATGTTTTACGAAAAAAAAAAAACAGTTAAAGTAACAAATTTCATCGATATTTATCTAAAACCTCTTTTAAACTGATTGTATTGTGAAAATGAAAGAATTTATTTCAAAGCTAAAAAAAACAATTCTAATCGATTGGCTAAAATTCGCCAAAAAATTCATTCAATAGTTTTTTGTCTATTCTAGCGAATCGATAGTAGACAATGTGGTGTAAAACTGACCGAACAATGTTTTGTCTATTGCTAACTTCTTTAACAACACGATAGTAAACAAAAAAAGAGATTATTTGAAATCAGATAAACGATAGTAATTTACATTTTTGTTTTATTTAACATTCACCTTATTGGAAATAAAAAATTGTTGTTTATTTTACAACAGAATTAGTCTGACTTTATTAGACTCGAGGTCGTTGATGAAAAATCATGAAAAAAATTCTTCCAACTGTACTTGAGAGCTTGAGACTTCAACTTCTTTGGTACAAAAGTCTACTATGACAACTTGAACCTGAATAACTCCTTCATGAAGCTGAAAAGACAATTTTCGTCTTTAATTTGGGAAACTTGGTGAAAAGGATTAGAAAATTTTAGCAAAAACCTCTTTCTAAAGTAGAACTCCAAGTTTATGAAGCTATTCAGTAGCATTAGGTTCTAATTTTTCTTTTTCTATCAATTTTACTTCTGCAAAAGGAAAAAATACTTATTCATTTATCTAAAAGAGAAGCATGAGAGAAGCAAAGAGAAAATTTTTCCAGCTTGAAGTAATGTTTTGCTGTAAAATGTCGATACAATTTCATGTGGAACTTTATCTCTCTTCACTCTAAGTTTCACCTGAAACTATTGATTAACCAGTTCGATATATCGTAAAACAAAGTTTTAACATATGATACTAAATTTCCTATCGATATCTTGAAAATAGTTCGAGTGATTCCAATTGGCAGCATCTTCTTGGATTTATATATATTTCAGTTGTTCACAACTGAACTCCAACAAGATGTTCAACTCAATAAAAATACTATCCACAGGAACATTTTTTTGATAAGACATTCATATTTTGTTTGAAAAAAAAAGTTAAATGTCTGTGGTGAAAGAAACTGACAGGATCTCAAGATTTATTGTTGGTGAATTAGACACAGTGTAAGTTGGAGAGTCTTGTTTTTTGTTGATTTGCATCATGGAAATCGTCACCGTTAGGCATCTTTATCCTCTGGATTAATTTTTTATATTTCCCCACTGGTCCAGAGAGATTCTCAACAGGATAGTGAGAATCGGATTAACAATCGTCCAGTGGTTTTTGAGGACAGTCTGATGATGATCCAGACACCAACTGAAAGTTTTATTTCATGTTATGCTTCTACTTTTTTCTCTCTATGTTCTTTGTAGATCATTGTAAGAACTTTCAATCAGCTTTATTAATAATCCACTGAATACAGTATTTTTGCTCAATATAAATGGCTTCAATTACGTAAGTTGGAGAATTTGAAATAAAAAAAAAGAAATAGATTTATAATGAAATTACTAAAACAGATCTGAACTTTATCATCTTGAACTTTTTTTATTCTCAACTCTATGATTCTATTTTTTTGTAAAATATTTTATTTTAAAACACTCAAGTACATTACTTCTTTCTTTTTAACATGGTAGTGAATTTTAAATACTTTTTCAACTTCAAAGGAAGTATATTCATTTTTTAAACTTCAACATTTTTTTTTTATCACTTCAGTAACATCACATTACATAATAAATTACAATACAATTTTTCTTTTATCTTCAATGACTTTCAATCAATTAAATGATGTATGATGAAATATTTTTAATCTAGTGACTTCTCACGTTTTATCAACTTTAGAAATATTGATTACAGTGAAAAAGATATCATGAGATGCACTCAAGTGTTTTAAAGTAAAACACCAAGATTTACAATAGAATAATGTGATAAAAAAAAATCTGAGGATGTTATTTTTAAAACTTGTAAAAATGTTTTTTATATTTAACAAAAAAAAAATCGTAAAAAAGAATATTTTTAATTTGTTTTATAATTTTTTTCTTCACTTAAGCATTTAAACTATTTGATAAAATTATTTAGAAGATTGTTATTTTTTATTTAGATAATACTTCTATGTTTTATTTCTGTTCGTTTTAGTACAAAAAAAAAAATATAAAATCTAATGTGTGATATTTTTTTCATCAACTGCATCAGCTAAAATGAATCTCAGAAGTTCATCAACTCTACTCGATTGAGTTTCCTCAAGCGAAAAAGAGAGAATTTCAACAAACGAATACAAAAAATACCCATAATCGGTATTATCGATAGATAGAAGCTGCTCTTTTATTTCCCGTAAGTACCTAGGATGAACCTAAACTTGTTTTGAAACTTGATGGTCGATTTATATCTGGCAGTGGTAATTGCTATTACTGTTATCTCTATAGATTGTGAGACTTTTCGAGCAATAACAATAAATTTACTAAGGAACGTATTTTGCCCCTTTTATACACTCGTTTCTTATACATAGTCAATGCTGGGACGTCATGTGAATAAAAACAGCAACGTTTGGGAGTTATAATCGAAGGTTAAGGTCATCATATGAGCCAATTTTTACAACTTGGCTGACCGTTCTGGCAGTTTCCGAACTCATTTGAACTTGATACTCATGACCATTTATATACGAAATACAAGCCCGTATAAAAATATTTCGTTCTCCAATGTTCCCCATAGTTCCACGAGGGGAACGTTTGGGGAACAAAATTTTTTTTTTCATTGATGCAGCATAACTTAGGTATTTGCTAATAACTCGGGATCTATGAAGCCTATACAGAAAATGAGGATATCAATGAATTCGTGAAGATGAGATCTTTTTATTGCACTAGTTGAAATTATAATATAAATAATAATTAATGCTCAAATTGAAGCAAGTTCCGATTTTACCCCATTTTAGGAGTGAAATAATTAATTTTTTATATGTTTGACCTGATTCCGCATTTCTACACATCGAGACGGAGAAAATGAGTGGTCGATCATCAAAATCGGACAACTTTGATTTTTTGACCCGAAAAAATGGCAAGTGGTACCCCTTTCCATTTTTTTAGGCCAAAAAATAAAAGTACTCCGATTTTCAAGTTTGACCACTCATTCTCTTCGTCTTGATGCGTAGAAATGCGGAATCGGAGCACCGCCCGAAAAAATTCACTTTAACACCCTTAAAAACGGGGTACACTAAATACAAATTACGAATTATCATCCCCTTGACTTTAAACCCTTATTACTCGTGAACGGGTGGTCCAATGACCGTTTTTAGGGACGTTTGAGAAAGCTAAAAATCTGAGCTAAACATGCATATCCATAAAACGTGTTTATAAAATTTCCTTCACCCTTAAAATCGCCAAAATATAAAAAAAAATCACATTTTTTTAGGAGTTTGCTAACTATTTTGGCCATTTTAAGGGTGAAATAAATTTTTCCAACGCTTTTCATAGGTATGTATCTTTAGCTTAGATTCTGAAGTTTCCGAATAGCTCGAGAAAATCATTATTCGATAACTTGTATAAGAGTTATAGAGGTACAAAGTCGAAAGTAGATGATTTTTCGACCTTTACTTCGACTTTGGACCCCCATTACTCGTGAAGAAATCATCTTATGATAATTTTCTCGAGCTATTCGGAAACTTCAGAATGTAAGCTAAAGATACATACCTATGAAAAGCGTTGGAAAAATTTATTTCACCCTTAAAATGGCCAAAATAGTTAGCAAACTCCTAAAAAAATGTGATTTTTTTTTATATTTTGGCGATTTTAAGGGTGAAGGAAATTTTATAAACACGTTTTATGGATATGCATGTTTAGCTCAGATTTTTAGCTTTCTCAAACGTCCCTAAAAACGGTCATTGGACCACCCGTTCACGAGTAATAAGGGTTTAAAGTCAAGGGGATGATAATTCGTAATTTGTATTTAGTGTACCCCGTTTTTAAGGGTGTTAAAGTGAATTTTTTCGGGCGGTGCTCCGATTCCGCATTTCTACGCATCAAGACGAAGAGAATGAGTGGTCAAACTTGAAAATCGGAGTACTTTTATTTTTTGGCCAAAAAAAATGGAAAGGGGTACCACTTGCCATTTTTTTGGGTCGAAAAATCAAAGTTGTCCGATTTTAATGATCGACCACTCATTCTCTTCGTCTTAATGCCTAGAAATGCGGAATCGGGTCAAACATATAAAAAATCCATTATTTCACTCTTAAAATGGATAAAACCGGAACTTGCTTCAATTTGAGCATTAATTATTATTTATATTATAATTTCAACTAGTGCAATAAAAAGATCTCATCTTCACGAATTCATTGATATCCTCATTTTTTGTATAGGCTTCATAGATCCTGAGTTATTAGCAAATAACTAAGTTATGCTGCATCAATGAAAAAAAAAATTTTGTTCCCCAAAAGTTCTCCTCGTGGAACTATGGGGAACGTTGGAGAACGAAATATTTTTATACGGGAGGCCATAAAATATTCCTTTCTTCCTTTTACAAAGTGTCATTTGATGTTTCATCTACTGGAAATTTACGACAAATAAATAGCGGAAGATTTCAGGTCTTTATGTTTACTTCTCTTCAAGTATCTAAACTCTAAATCAGAAAATTGGCTCACATTAAGTGAGACATTTTGTGTAATGTAAATCAATAGATTCACCAAGTCTAATTACTCTTGTTGCTAATTATCCTTAATTACGTCCAACTTTGAAACTTGTTTTATTTTGTAGCATCAATCGATTTATCTTGATAGCTAGAAATGCTCAGGAATGTGTCAAGTTAACGAGGTCAATTGGCATAGTTTTATCACAAGCTATACGATAAAGCTTTTCCATTCTAATTAACACGAATGTCAAAAAAAATTCATTTCATACAATTGAATGAGTATCGAACTGATTACTATATTTCTACCTGAATGATAAAATAAAAATTTGTCATATTGATCGTTTAATAAATGTATTTATTTTATCTATAAAATGACTTTTATCAATTAGCAAACAGTTCATTTTCAAATTAATAAAACTATTTGAAATTCATTATTCACTTTATCTTGAATGCATGAGCTATCACATGGTCTTATTTGACCATTTTCAGCTAGATAAGTCATACGTGATGGATAAAAACTCTACCGAGACACCACGATCATGGAAACCTTGATCTTGATCTCCAACATTCGGTCATGGTCTTGGCTTTCCTTTAATAAACTTGATCTTGGTCTTGGTCGTGCTCTCTTGCCAAATCTTGGTCACGTCCACAAAACTCTTGCAATCCTTTTTCACACTCTTATAAAGTTTATAGTTCATTTACTGATAATTAAATATTTTTATTTCTCCAACTTGATCCAGCTTTTTTTCTCAGCTTTTTTATGATTGAGTGTCCATGTCATCTTTAATAATTGAAAAAAAGCTTCAACAATATTCATTGGTAGCTAAGAAGATATTTTTCATTCATCAACATTCAAGTATTTATCATAATAATCATGTTTGATATTGCACGTTTTATTACATCCATGTTTATTATCATGCCTTAAATGATTTTCTACACAAGTAGAAGATAATATGGAAATCGAAGCAGCGTTAATAGTGATGCACTTTTCATTATGGCAATATTGAACGCTTGGTAACATTGGCGAAGCTGTCACTAGTGTAACTTCAATCGAATTTAACACAAACTTTTAATAAAATGATAGGAATTATTATTATTCATCAACAAAAGCTTGAAGATAAAAAAGAGCATTACCATATTACATGAACGAATGTCACCAACATTCAGCAAATCACAATGGTTGATTATGAAAAATAAAAAAAGCTCTTTAATTAATAAAAATTGCTAAAAAAAAAATATCCATCTCTTGACAAAAGCACAACACATTTTTCATTTGGACTTCATTCCCTTCTTCTCACAATAATTAAATTTCTAACAAAAAAAAAAGTCAATAATTTTTCCAGCTGCCATTGTCAAAAATAAATCCAACATTACTAGTATTTTGTATTTCTGTCAGATTGAATTGGTAAAACCGAAGTCGGTTTAATTTATCAGAAAGTATAATAGCAGACTTCCTTATTCGTATTCTCCTAAGAGAACAATAACCTGGAGAATATGATTGACTTTCATGAAAAATGGGACATCCGGGTAATCTCTGAGCATTTGATTCTCATCGGCTACCGATTTTTATCTCATCCTTTAAAGAGAGAGTATAAATTGCACCCGATGGTTACACGTGATATGGATGATCTTGATTCGAACTCGTTGAGTAAAGAGAATAACCCAAAGGAGAACAAGAAGAAGAGTGAATAGATAGATAGAAGGTTCTATATTTTAAGAGAACGGCGAGGTTTATCGATCGTCTTGCTAATCTATGCCCATCTCGGATATGGACTCGCCTGCTGGAAGTACCTGTAAAGTTTCGTGAAGTAGACAAAGCGAATCTAAGAGCTGGCTAAAATAAACCATCTTATACGATCTTGCGTTTCATTCTATATATAAACCATTACTTCCGGCATAGAAAACCAGTCTCCGGCTTTTGACCTATCTTATCCGATTTCCACACCCCAAAATCTGCAATTTATGTCGACTCTCCAAAGAATAAAGTTCCTAGGATCAAACAGACCCTGTTTCACTATTCAAAATTCCTTTTTTTATTTATATGCATTTCGTAACTATCGTTCAATCTTCAATCAAAAAAAAAAATCCTTAAATCTTTCTAAAGATTTTTGTTACCAATATTCTTGGAGTTTCTTTATACTTTAAATAATAGATAAAAAAATATCAAAAAGCTCTTCGGGTCCCTCTGAATCGATTTAGGTCAGCAATAAAGTCTTTTCCTTCGTGCTAAGAGATATAGATTAGATAGAAATTTTTTTTAAAAATCAATTACTGAATGAATTTTCTAAAATTAAATACACTGACGTATGAATATTGTTATAAAATTAAAATTATGCTGAAGTAATTCTAGAAGATACCAAACCAGTAGCTAATAAATTTAAACACATTCAAATGTATTAAATATGACTAGAATATTAATTAAATGGGTGATGTCATTTCAAAACACTTTAAGTGCAGTGAAATAAAATACCAAGACTTGCAGTGATAGAGAAAGATTGCTAAATAATTGATTAAATGTAGATATTAATGCAAGTGTGTGTAATAACAACATTATTGTGGTGAGAAATGAACTGAACATCAATCTCAACTGTGATCTCACACCCTACTGAGTGTTTTCTGTTTCTGAATCGTGAGAACTTCTTAGGCTGTACCGAAAGGAGGATTGAAGCATTATGATATATTGCAACCACTGATGGTATTGGCATTTGTGGTTTCCAGAAAATTTTGTTCATAATTTAATGGTTAAAACTTTTACAATAAATCTAGAATTATTCTGAATTATATGCTAAAATTATTCAAAGGTTTTGGTGATCAAATTATAGTTGAACATTAGAGTTGGAATTAGAGTAACATTATTGCAGCAACACTGAAGATTGGAACCAACATTTCATCACCAAAAATAAAGAAAAAAAAAACCAGTGATTTTAAAATAAATAAATAAACTTGACGAATTTTAGAGTAAATTTCCTGGATTCTTTGAAGTGAATAAATATGATGTTTATGTTTGTTATTAGAATTAGTGTCTATACAAAGTAAATAAACAATCAATACAATTTAGGATCTAGAGGAATGAAAAATCTACAAAAATTGTTCTTCCTTTCATAAGACATTTCTCTACTGTACGTGACCTTTCTAGCAATTGAAAACTACCTAGTACGTAGCACAAGAAAACAGTGTTTTTGAGTATCTAAAAAAGTAACAAAGTGTCTGACTTGAAAAAGAACAACTTTCTTATTTTCCTCTACTTTTAATCAAACTATTCATGCTTCTTTGTGTCATATTAAGGAGGTGAGAAAAATATTCCTCATAAGCTCGTGTGAATATATCAGATAGTATTGATGATACTCGAACGAATGGAAATGGAAAATAAAATGAGGATTACTAGAAAAAGAATATGGAAAGGTAGATGAGTTCATTCAACGTATATAACACAGTTATTGGAGTTACTCTGAAAAATTGAATTCATTAAATTTATTAGTCAGAAAATTTTATTCTACACCAAGGAAATATAAATGTATTTCATCAATCATCATTTTTTATATTTTTCTCAAACACTCCTGCAGTATAATTGTTTATATTTATCCAAGAAAAATGTTGTTTTGACTTTTAAAAAAATTACTCTAAATTATTATATTTTTTTTTTCTACGTCAATTATTTATATTCAACAAAATGAAAACTTTTTCCTATTTTATTTCTATTTTTCTTTATATCCTGGATTCAAAAAAATATTTGTGTATATTCCAACAACAAAATTGGTTTGTATTCTGAATAATCTGACGAGTATACAATCGACAAATAGCTTTGAAGAAACATTTAAACCATTTTATTCCACCAGCCTATTTAAAATCCATCAGAATACCCACAAATAAAACCACCGAAGCATAAATTAAAAAAAAAAATATACTAAAAGTACTTTGGAGTTTCGATTTGTGTAATGTTGCTAGCAGATGAAAAATAATGATGTAATGTGGGAGATAAAAAATATGAATAGAATCCTAGATGTAGAGAGAATGAAAAAATGTATTCTCTGATAGTGAATGAGAGATACCCATACTTTTTGGGTAAGAGAGTGCACAAGACTTGGCAAAGGCTCCTCAGATTACAAGTGTGTACGTTGAAGAGTCGCTGGATTCATTCCAAAAACCACCACCACCCCCTGCTGGTTCCACTTGGACCAACTTCTCTCTGGCTTTGGTAAAAGCGCATGACTACTACGAAAGGGATGACAGTGCTGGATATAATCTCCGGGAAAATCGGGTCAAATGCGATGCAAACTCCCTTGGAATTCGACAACAAGAGAGTTGAATTCCTGGAATGAGATTCGCGGTTAAAAAGGAAATTTCTACAACTACTTATAAGACTAATTACTCTCTAATTCTCCATATGCTTACCAAACTAATTTCACGTTGTATTACAAAGTGAAATAATATTTTATTTAAAGCCGAAAAAATTATTCAGTCGACTTGAGTTTTTTAACCAAACTGTAATAGAGATTTTTATACATTTTTTTTTATTAACTTTATCCTGCTTTGAATGTGAAGAAGTGCTTTTTTCAATAAATCGCAAGTAAGAAGCTTACACGCAATATCTAGAATCCGTTTAGGATTTTCTTGTGATTATGGATTTTTATTATTCGTTGCTATTTTTTTTTTTTCTAGTCTAAAAAGAAAAAAAATAGTTTTGTAGTAAAAAGAAATTGTAAAATAAAATATTGTGCTATAAGAATATTTACTAAGGTTCAAAGTAATATAAGACTGTGAGTAAAGTTCGTGGGAAGTTCTGATAAAACGTGATCGGAATAGAGTACTTTCTGGGAATCGACAATAAGTCAGAATGAAACGATTTTAATTGATAGATCAAGGGGAATGGTGGAATTTAGTTAGACTTTTATTGATACTTGAATAGAACTCTCGAATTCAATCTTAAATCATTTAGTAATTAATGACTGTTTTTAATCACTGTTCAGTGATGGAAGAAAAAAAAAAAACTTTATTAGATATAGAACTGCAAAAAGTTGAGTGTTTGTTTTTTTTTTTTTTTTTGCTACTTTTGATGAAATATTTCGTTGATTAATATTTTTTGTTATGAAACCAACTGGAATATTACAAAAAATTTATCATTTCATGATAATTTACTTTTGTTGATGTTTTTTTATCATTTACAAGCTATGAATGCAATATTAAATATCGAGATCCACATGATTAACTTCCTAAAAGAGAAAATAAAAAAATTATATATTTTATTCATCATTATTTTCATTATTATTATTACTGTTTTACTGTAATTATCAATAATAATTTATTACTAATAATATTTAATTGTTATTAAAAATATTTTATTATTATTAACAGTAATGTTTTACTGATACTGACACCAGTTTAGAATTCTATAAATTATTATTATTTTTGTTTTTAAACTACCTTTTTTCAAAAGATATTTTTATTATATTTATACAAATGTTCCTAATATGCAATTATAATAATAATATTACTCAAATAATATTTTGATTTTTATTAATAAATAATAGAATTTCTAAATTGCAAAATTCAGCCAGTTTACCTTTTTTTAATTTATTGTTACCACTGGGAAATAAATAAATAATAATAATAATAATTAATAAGCTGTTAATAATTCATAAGCTGTATTAAAAAAAATTTTTTATCATAAAATAATTGAGCATTTTTAATAGTTTTATATCTATGCAATCTTAAATTTGATTAAAACTTTTTGGAGATGGTTTTAATAATTTATTTTTAATTTAATATCATAAAAATAGTGACATAATATACCATCTGATCTTTGATCATTTGAACAGAAACTCTTATCCAGATATTTTTTTTTTCTCTTTGAAAACTTCATAGCTAAATTTATGCAAAAAAAAAAATCTTTCATCAGCCATATCTCTAGATTTCTGAATCAAAACCTATCTAACCGTTTTCGAAATGCTGTCAAATATTATTTTCATCATATAGATTGCACTTACATAGACAGATTTACATTCATCTTTCGCTATATAGCCAAGCAGTCAAATTGGAATTTCTTTTTAAAGTTATGTTTAACAGGCATGAAGTTTCTTTAAAAGGAAAAATTTGATGAATATTTTTTTTGCTAAATAAAAAGTAGTAGAGTGCAAAATAATTTTTCATCCTAAAGTAGATCAAAATCATGCTAATCAAGTACAAAACAAAAAATGTCTTCAAACTGTAATGAAAATGAATTTAATTTTTATTTCTATACCATCTAATCAATTTTTTTGCTTAACTGAATATTTAGAAAGAAAACTGTTAAGAACATCTTTGCTTGATACTGGTAGTAGATAAAACTCTTCAACTAATCTTCCAAAATAACTTTTTTTTTTAATCACTAAACACCAAACTAAGATAGATAACCCAGTGGAAAAAATTCAAGCAATTTAAACTAAGCATTTTTTTATAAAAAACCCAATCATAGGAGAGAAACATGGCGGTTGATTACAAAATGACTGGTGAGGTAGGTAAATGAAGACAAGATGGAAAAATAAATTACCTGGGGTTCCAAGCGAGAGACTCACTGGCACAACAACTGGAAAGCAAAATTGGTTGTGCCAAAACTCAATGTAGAAGATTACTCAATGGTTTATGTGGTACACAGCAGTATACTATATAGTCAAATGACGCCGATCCATAATGAAGATTTATAACGACTTGCTGTAATGCTGTACGATACTACACCCAGTTCAATAATATCCAATCCAGAAAAACCAACTGATAAATCATCAAGTATTTTCTTCAGCTCGTTATAAAGCCATGTATCTGGTACAATCATTTTTTTTTTTTTTGTTCAACTTCATTTTATTTATCCTCATTTACTCTGATTAATAAATTCATGGGCCGAGCCATCGGATCCAGGAAGACAATAAGAAGAAAAAGATTAATAAGAGAAATAAAAATTGAATGTGGCGTGGGTTGAATGGCGCATTGGCGTAAAATGTTCGTAAATGCAAAGAAATTTTTTGTTATATAACCTCGTGGGTTGGATTGAGTATTGATGTAAAAGTAAATGAAAAAAAAGATATCAATAAAATAGAAAGATGATTTTATTTAAAATTAAAATGACATATATTTATTTTGAAATAAAAATCAATAAATATTTTATATTATTTAATTTTTAGTCCACATTATTACTAGATAATCCTAACATAATTGATAGACTTATGCTTCTGTGTATTTTTAAAAATCAGCAGAGTATTAAACGATTGGGCTTTACTGATAGGATGATAATGCGATAATCACGTGCATAGAATAATAATTACATTGGATAATTAAACTAGGTACACACTATGCTACAGTCTCCACTTTGAGATAATATATTCGTTGCTTACCTTTAAGCTAAACATTTCTCCTCAGTGATCCATTTATAGGAAACGACTATTTCATCACACCTGTATTACCAGTTCCATATGAAGTCAATCAATACACAAGTTTCATGTTGTAGAATATATATTTATTTCAGTTGCCAGTAATTTCAATAATTATCTGCATGTACTGTTAAAAATGAAATTAATGTGCTATATAATTAATTTAGATGAACTTTAGAATTTTATTTTAAATGTAAATGAAATTTTTTTCAATGTTAAAAAAACAAGTTGTAAAATAAAATCCTGAGACAAATATTTTTGCGGAAATCCTGAAAGGTTTTGTGGTATCAATATTTTCTATAAATATCCAGGAATACAGTGGATGAAATGTATTATTTGTACCATGTATACAAGATAATATATCGAGTTTCGAATTTTGTAGAAATAAAGTTAAAAAATAATTTAAAATACCTGGTTAGGATATACATTAGATATTAAATTTCAATGCATTAATGATCAACTCAAGTTTCTCAATAATTTACTCATTTTGAATTCAACTACAATTGAAAGAGAAAAAATGTAAACAGAAATTGAGGATGAAAAATTTAAAATTTAGATTCTCTTCCACTAAGAAGGAAAACAAGAAAAGCTGTTTTAAATTCCAAGAACAAAAAAAACTCTGATAATTCTCAAAATGATGATAATATTTTATTCTTCTTTTTGGCAAATGTTTTCGAGTAAAAATATTCCTGTAGTCAGGCAGGATAACTCAGTTTCTCTCGACAATACATTCTTCAAGGCTTTCGGTTTCATTCTCAAAGTGTCAATCTCTTTTTCACTTCATCTCTTCCAGGTCTCCTTCTGAGGATGATAAAGTTTATTGTGGGAACGACGTCGAATCGTCGATTTGACATCTTGAAATTCAAGAAAGCTTTTAAACTAACGAAAAAAAATTTTTTTTTTCTTTCTTAGTGCGGTCGTATCACCCATTTGACTTCCGATCAGAAAACTTTTCAAACGATTACTGCTAAAAACGAGTATTAAATATAGAAGGAGATTGATAATGCAATAAATAAATCGACAATCAATTTCTTGTCATCTTTTAGAGCTGCTTTGAAAAATTAATTTCGGAAGATTTTTATAGTATTCTTGAAAGCTTATGAAACATCTGATAACTTAAGTTATGTAAGAAGGCAATATTTATGTTCATTTGACATCAAGTCAAAGTATTATTTTTCAAAAAATTTTTTTTCATTGATGCAGCATAACTTAGTTATCTACGAATAACTCAGGATCTATTAAGCCTATATAGAAAATGAGGATATCAATGAATTCGTGAAGATGAGATCTTTTTATTGCACTAGTTGAAATTATAATATAAATAATGAGTAATGCTCAAATTAAAGTAAGTTCCGGTTTTACCCCATTTTAGGAGTGAAATAATTAATTTTTTATATGTTTGACCCGATTCCGCATATCTACACATCAAGACGAAGAGAATGAGTGGTCGATCATCAAAATCGGACAACTTTGATTTTTCGACCCAAAAAAATGGCAAGTGGTACCCCTTTCCATTTTTTTAGGCCAAAAAATAAAAGTACTCCGATTTTCAAGTTTGACCACTCATTCTCTTCGTCTTGATGCGTAGAAATGCGGAATCGGAGCACCGGTCAAGAAAATTCACTTTAACACGGTCAAAAAGGGGTAAAACTGGATACACATTGAACATCATCATCCCTTTGACTTTAAACCTCTATAACTCGTGAACTGACGGTCCAATAACCATTTTTAGGGACGTTTTGGAAAGATTGAAATCTGAGCTGAACATGCATATCCATGAAAAGTGTATAAAAAATTTCCTTCACCCTTAAAAACGCTAAAATATAAAAAAAAATCACATTTTTGGAGGAGTTTGCCAACTATTTTGGCCATTTTGAGGGTGAAATAATTATTTTAAACGCTTTTCATCGATATGTATCTTTAGCTTACATTCTGAAGTTTCCAAATAGCTCTTAAAAATCATCATTCAATAACTTGTATAAGAGTTATAGAGGTACAAAGTCTAAAGAAGTTGATTTTTTGACCTTTACTTCGACTTTGTACCTCTATATTTCGTGAAGAAATCATCTTATGATGATTTTCAAGAGCTATTCGGAAACTTCAGAAACTCAGCTAAAGATACATATCGATGAAAAGCGTTTAAAATAATTATTTCACCCTCAAAATGGCCAAAATAGTTGGCAAACTCCTCCAAAAATGTGATTTTTTTTTATATTTTAGCGTTTTTAAGGGTGAAGGAAATTTTTTATACACTTTTCATGGATATGCATGTTTAGCTCAGATTTCAATCTTTCCAAAACGTCCCTAAAAATGGTTATTGGACCGTCAGTTCACGAGTTATAGAGGTTTAAAGTCAAAGGGATGATGATGTTCAATGTGTATCCAGTTTTACCCCTTTTTGACCGTGTTAAAGTGAATTTTCTTGACCGGTGCTCCGATTCCGCATTTCTACACATCAAGACGAAGAGAATGAGTGGTCGAACTTGAAAATCGGAGTACTTTTATTTTTTGGCCAAAAAAAATGGAAAGGGGTACCACTTGCCATTTTTTTGGGTCGAAAAATCAAAGTTGTCCGATTTTAATGATCGACCACTCATTCTCTTCGTTTTGATGCGTAGAAATGCGGAATCAGGTCAAACATATGAAAAATTAATTATTTCACTCCTAAAATGGGGTAAAATCGGAACTTGCTTCAATTTGAGCATTAATTATTATTTATATTATAATTTCAACTAGTGCAATAAAAAGATCTCATCCTCACGAATTCATTGATATCCTCATTTTCTATATAAGCTTCATAGATCCCGAGTTATTAACAGAAAAATACCAAAAAAATAACTCTTAATATGTGAAACAGTTGTTGGAACAGATTTGAACTAGAGTCTCACTACTATGTAATTATCCCTACGTTAAACTCTCATTTGTTATCCAAAACCACGTCTCATACATTCACAATTCAAAATCTGACTGACTCAACATTAATTAAGTTTCCCTGGATTAGAGTTAGCCATGCTATCGCTGACTGTATTCCAGAAATATTCCAACAGAGAGATTATCATCTCAACACTATCATTTTCAAAACATTTGTATGTAAAAGTTGCTTTGGATCATGTTGACCTCATCGATGTGAAGTTCATAGCGTAGGTGGACTTGGGAAATGCAAATATACATATTTGTATGGACACAGTCATATGCTATTGTGAATGGAATTGCAAACTTTGAAAAATACTTTTCTACGTAAGAATGCTCTTTTCAAGAGAGTCAGTAGTGACCAGGGTTCTCCATCATCATTCCTAGTTCTCCACATATTGGTCACAATAATACCTCCAATTCTTTGAGACTATATATTTACCAAGCTTGTTTGTTTCTTTCCTACAACATAAATACATATTTTCTACATGACATTTGTATCAATATTTATATTTTAAATTAAATCAAAATAATGTCAATGAACAAATGAACTAATTATAAATGATTTGTCAATAACACATTTCCTTTTTTGTTCCTACAATTCTTAAGAAAAAATTACTTCAATTATTTTTATCAGTATAAAACAATTTTCATTCGTTGTTGATAACTAAGCTAACGATTGTAAAAGACAGGAGAGGAAATTAAATCTCAAATCGTGTAATGGCTTGTTGTTGATTTACAGGATTGGTAATCCATTAAAAAAAAAACTTATCTGCTCACACGATGTGGGTTGTTCATTCCAGACATTTCATAAACTTCTCCATTTACTTAGCAGAACGTGCTTTGATAAAAAAAAAATTAAAACATTTTTAATAAATAGTCTGATTAATTTTTTCCATCTTCAATAACTTCATTAATTAACAGTAAATGATAATTTCTCTTTCACAAGATGAGTTTAATGATTTTTTTGTTATAAGATCAACGTCTAAATAAACGACCTTGACCCAATTGTAGAGCTTTTCAATGAAAAAATCTAATTTGTGTGATAAAGTTGATGTAAATAAATGGATTAATCACAGATTTGACTTTTGACGTAGTTGATTGTTGATGTCAACCAAAAATAGAATATATTATGTACAGATATGTGACTTCATATGACTCAAATAGGATTATCTAAAAATAAGAAATATTTAGTTATAAAAAACATCAATTACATTTCGTATTGAGACTTGGAAGGTATATCCTCAGGTAACTCTTTGAAGTTTAAATAAAGTCTTATGTAACAATTAAATTCCAAAATAAGTACATTTTATCATTATGAGTTCATTCATTCAGAAATTAGTTCTATTTATATTGGAATCAAGAAATCGGAGTATAGATGTATTTTAATACCTTTTATCAATGTTTAGCGTAATACAAATGTTCAGTTTAATATATAAACAGACGAATATATTTTCTATGTATCTAATTAACAGTAATTATCAGTGAAGCCTACAAATAAAATTCATTGGTTTTGAAAATAACATGTAGCGAAATATAACATTACAAGCACCCACGCAATATTCATTTTAGCCAAATGAACACTACCCCATTATCTAGACAATAGTGGTTCTCTATAGAAGTACTTCATAATAGAACTTTAAAGGGTTTGGTTTACAATGCACTGAATTTATCAAAATAATTAATATTCCGAGTAATTGCAAGTTCATGCTGAGATATTTCATGTATTTAAAATAAATAAAAAAAATTTATTGTTTCATTTGAACTCTCACAATGTCTTGGAAAATTATCGTTTACATTATGCCAATAAATAACCCAAACTGTTCCAAATCTTTGCTCACTTTTCCTTCAATTTATCACCAAAAATATTGTTGAACAAGAATTACTATAACAACTTAGGTCATCCTTATCACAACTCATGATTTGTCTCCAGTGTATCCAACCTCTAGCAGCAAGCAAAACTGGAGTAATCTGGTCAACCTTGATCCAATGTTAGACTGGGACTGGACCAGTCTTGCTTCCTACAAAGAGAAGCTTTCCTGTTGTTTCCTTAAAACTGCAACTATCATTCATCCTTGTTTCAAACTCTTTTTTCCAGCAAATCCTTGAAAAAGGACTCGGTGTTAGACACCAGCTTAGACTGCACTCTTGAACTGTCAAGATCACTTTAGAGCATTGAACTTGGACAGACTGAAATCAAGCTAGATGTTTGTTTGAATAAATTATTTATAATTTAAAACCTTGATGGAAATGCAACACTTTGATTTCTTATCATTCAATGTAAATTTCAGTTTAATATTACTTCTCTTCCTTCATGATTGCATGCATAAGATGCGATATATTTTCACCTTCTATCCCTTTCATTACTGATTTTGTAAATGGTAACCTTGTAACGACCGTGAAGTAGGTGGCGTCCGGGTACAAGGGAACCGGGCCACTCGTGGTATCGATTAACATCGGGCGAACTTGACACATAGTCGAACAGAAGAGTCAAAGTATTTTGCACTGCAGTTGAGAAAGTGTAAAAGTTGCACCAAGTTATTGTTCAATCTACAAGAGCATGTTAGTCTACAATTAATCAAGTGCTCGATATTTTCAAGGATAACTATCACTGGTACAACAATTATTCAAACAAAAGTCTAAATTGTTTTATCAAAAATTCATAATTAAGTAAAGAATTAAATTGTAAAAATGAATCGAATGAAAAAGGTCTGATTGTTACTAAAAACTCTACCTTAATTAATTTGCTTCAAACTTTCAAAAGATGTAAGAAATAATTGACGCTGATATTAAATGAATAAGGGAATTACAACTTTGACGCTTAATTCTTTGAAAACTTTATTTGATACTCAGTAATACTTTGACCAAAACCAGTCGACTATTTCTTCCTAGAAATTAACTTAGAATGGATTAACTTTTTTTCTTACAACTTATTAAGATATTCAAACTATTTTTTTTTGGTTTTTAAATCAAATAAGTAACTTGATAAGTTGAATTTTCAGAAAAAAATATTCCAACATTATTATAATAAGATTTAGTTAGATAATAAGTTTTTGTTCATTTCAACATTGCCATCATCTTCATTATTTGAAGTTGGTCTTAAAATGAGAAAAGAAGCATACTTTTTTGATATCAAAACTAAAAAAGAATTTCTCAATAATCATCTTTATTCATCTAATCTCTTTTTACATTCTTATATTTCCCTTTCCAAAGAATACTCAACTTTCATAAGTATACTTGAATTCTTTCAAACTCTTGAAAATCTATTATTTAAACAAACTACATTTCAATAGCTAATGAAAAATTCTGTTTGGCTTTTACCAAGTTAAGTGTATATGGTAAACACGCAAAACCACTAAATTTTCAAGAAATAAATAAAATTTAAGACAGCAAAATGTTTAATGTAAAGAAAGTACCATCAAAGACTTTTACCAGTTTTATTTCATTTGAATAAAATTGTTTTCTTTATCATTTCTTTACAAAAGTATATCGATTGACTTTTCTGGATTTACGTGCTCTAACATAGTTCACTTGGAGTTTACTAGACTCTCCAAGGTTAAAATACGACAGTTAGGTTCTCCAGGGAATTAAGTATAGGTAAGACCAGGAAATGGAGATTCCATCCAAGTGTTACTGGATCTCTAGAGAAAATCCTCAAAAACTTTGTTGTTGGAGAACAATATATAGATTCGACATACATTGTGTTATCTTCTTCTCTGATACCTAATAAATTTCATGGACATCAATAAATAAGGCTTGATGATTTACATAGTTAGCTTATTTTGAATAATGTTATAAGTGTAAATAAATATAGCAGTTATGATAGTCTATGTACTGGATAATATTTGTATGCAACTATGACATGATAAACAATTCAGTGATATTGGATTAGAATATGAGGAACAAGTCATCATCATATGAGATTTATTGATATTAATGGTGGCAGTGGAGCAAAGGGATCAAGTGAAATGAATCACTCGAGCGTTTGTTTTACTCAAGTTAAAAAATGAATATGAAAAATATGTGGGAATGTATATATTTATGCTCCTACTTATCGTCTAGTCATTCTGAAGAAAAATCTGCCAGGTCACGGATTTTTTATGATTTTTTTAAGCTTCAAGAAATATAAATAATGAAGGATTCATATAAAAGAAAGTTGTATTTTTTTTAATTATTTAAATTTAAATTTGTTTTAAAAGAATTTTTCAAGGTTCTCGTTCATTTATTTATATTTTTATAATATTTTTCAATGATGAATAGAATTGCCTGTTTATTTTTTGTTAATTTATCTTATTGACATTGATTGGATTTTTTTAATTACTATTAATAATAAATTGAATTATAATAATAATAAAGTACCTGACAAAGTAAAAGATTTAAAAATTTACCTCAACTGATAAATTTTCTTTTCAACTGTATGAAAAATTTCATTACATCAGTAATTGAAGATTGATATAGATCGATTTTTTTTATATTTATAGAAAGTCTGTTACTAGAAGTATTGAAAATTCTTCAAAAAAGAGATGGAAGAATTTATTGAGTTATTAGAAATAGTTTTTCATCATAATGTCGAGATAGTGATTTTTATTTTGGTTACATATAATGACATCTTGATGATAAAATAACTGAATCCAACTATTGGCCAATAAAATAGCTTTTCAAAAGAATTTCTATAAAAAACATCCAATTGCTTGGAAGAAACATCAAATTATTAATAACTTAATTATTAGATGAATGTTTATGTTGGAAATCAGCGTCTCCGACATATTTGAGTGTATAGGGCCTGTACGAGTGTTCGGCCCTAATCGGTTTCCCCCGTAGCCTTTCGGCTAACGTCTCTCGTCGTGCTCTTCACTTGATTCAAGTTGGTCGTCTATTACGGTTCAATAATATATTCATTGATAAATAAAGTTCTAATTTCTAATTAAACTAAGTCTTATTATTATTGTTTAAATCCACATAACCTCTAACAGGTTATGGGCCCAGAGCTCGCTTTCACTGAGCAGATTAATAAAGTGTTTGTTAAATTATAAAAGGTGTAGTAAAGAGAAACGTGTAAGTGATTTTGGAAAATCTAACAAAGAAGACTTGCAGTTTCAATGGCTGAAAACAAAGACAAAGAAGGATCGACAGTGTCGTCGAGTTAGTATCAATTCTTTTAAAGTAAAATGAACAAGAAAATTAATGTATACATTATTAAATGAAAGGCGGTTTGACGAGTGATGACACGGTTTGGAAAATAGTCAACGAGTGTCCAATGTTTAGCTAAAACAAAGAAATCATTGTTCATTTTACTGAATAAAGGTTATTTAAAATCTAGGCCTAGTATAAAAATAAAAAAATAAAATCATGATTAAGTACAAATAAATTAGAAACTAAGCACGATCGTGCGGCGAGGTTTGGCTTGGCGGGAATTTGAGAGTCCATTGTGACGACAATTGACGAGTTGTGCGCATGATCAGACAGTTGAACGGGAAAACGAGTGCTAGACAACGAGCGAAGGAATGTAGATGAAAAAAAAATAATAATAAACAAACAAATGAAAGACGCATTACTGGCTCTTTGTCTCGAACTACGGGCCAAATTCTCGCTACACTAAATTAAATAAAAGTTGATCAACTATAAAATATATGTTTGCATGTAAACTAACAATTCTTTTCATTCCTACAGCTTTTGAAATAGACACGTTAAATGAAATGCTTGATAACATGACATTTGAAAATGTTATGGTCAAGCTGGAGGGTGTGTTTATGCTTAAAGCAAACCACCCAAATGAGGAAATTGAGTTATCCCTGCATGAAAATTATATTTCACTAAAAACTCAGACGAGTGTTGAGTACAAAGCAGGTGAGCGAAGGGTATTTTATTTTATTTTTGAAATATTTCCAAGAAAATATGTATAGCTATACAAATGAAATTATAATTAAGATGCATCGTAAATTAATTATTAAAAATCTCGAGTAACTGTGCATATTTAAAGCACGAATAATAAAAGACCTATGAATGTCTGAAGACATTCTAAATAATAATTTTTAAACCATTAAAATCAAATTACTCATGCTTGGTGGTTGAGTGCCGTGCATTTGGCTACTATGTATGAGAGTAGAGTTTGTATATGTGTAACCTTGTGTTCGGGTAAATGTATACTTGCTCGTCTTAGTCTGGAGAAACTTGTGTTCGGTGGATCCAGCTAACGACATGATTTAAAATCCTGCCAAATGTCAGATTTTTATTCTTTCTCAATATATTGCAGCTAAAACATTTGTTACCAAAGAGGAGTTGAAAGCGCTAGAAGTATGGCTGGACAAATGTAAGAAACAGGGTGTGAAAGCTGTGCTGCCGAGTACTGTAAAGAAACAGGAAATAGTTGATCCTGTAGAGGAACAATGGTTGGCTACGAGAATCAGCAACGACAGAACGAATGATGACAGTAGTGGTGACGACGGAAAGAGTGACGAGAGAATCAGTAACGACAGAACGAATGACGACAGTAGTGGTGACGACGGAAAGAGTGACGAGGGAACTAGATATGACGGAACTAGTTATAAGAGGAGTGTCAACACAACGAGAGCTATGATTCATAATGTAGAAGGAGATAATATAACTCAGTTGGCCACTGAGACAAAAGGTAAAGGTCTACCTAAAATAATTGAGACAAAACCGGTAAAAATATCTCTAAAGAAATTTAACGTTCCTAAACTATTGAATAAATCTGACAATAAAAATTGTTTAGATGACACAAATACAGAAACTAAACAAAAGACTGACGAAAAGGCGACTGCCTGGATACCTTGCTTCAATGCCATGGACAATATGCTGTTGCAGCAGTCCAAAATGTTGGCTAGCTTAACTGAAACTATGAAAAGCATGGAGAAAAGGCAATCAGAAATTATGGAAGAGTTATGTCGTAACCGACAAAATATGAGTGATCTGGGTAAACAAGTAGAGAAAATCGAGTGTAATATAAAACAGGTAAAAGAGTGTGAACCTGATGTGAGTTGCATGACCCAGAACAGAAGCTCAGACATCAATCTGGGAGAACCGAGTGGTCACAATTTAAATAGCAATGTAAGACAGAATGACGACAGATACGTTAGAGCTGATGATGTTAAAGATGCAATAAAGTATGAGATAATAAGTAAAGATGTGGGTACGCGCCGTGATTACAAATTAACTAATCAAACGAAATTTGAATACTTTTACGATTATTTTTCTTCAGAATTGAGATCGCTTGAACTATTGTATGTAATTGACACGAGTGAAAAAACCGACTAAAAATTATGATGCAAATACTTTGACAAAACATAAATTCAAAGTGCGTGATATTCTCATAAATCGTTTAGAGTCATACTATCACACAAAGGTAGCTCATTTAAAAGATCCTGTCGAAATACTAAATAAAATAAAAGAATTAAAACGATATGAGGTGAATTTAACTACTAGTATGATTAGAAGGAATTTTCACACCATGCAGTATTCACCAGATAAAGAGAGTGCTTCTGAGTTTTGTGAAAGGTTTGAAAACTGCATACGCGATTATGGGAATATCTCAGACACTGCGACCTTTTCTGAGGAGGAAAAACGCGACACATTTTATAATGCTATTATGACCACGGTTCCTTCGGTTCAAGCTGTTGAGTTTATAAGAGTGAGTGGGACTGGTAAGGGTTTAGATTATGAGAGTCTGAAAATGTTTTTGATGCAGGCAGAGGCAAATCGAAATCAGACAAAATCAGGAGAGACCAGAGCAGCAATGACAGTTAAGAAAGGTACGAGTGCGAGATGTTATGAGTGCTCTGATTTTGGTCATATCAGTTATGATTGCCCCCGAAAAGGAACAGGTGTTGTGAAATGTTACGAGTGTAATAAGTTCACAAACCATAAGGCTGACGAGTGTCCTCAAAGACAGGAAAGACTAAAGAAGCAAGGATCTACGAGTGGTCGAGTTTATAAAAGAGGTAATGGCAGGTATAATTACAATAAAAACTTACAAAAATCTGGACAGATTAACGACAGACGACAGACATTGAAAAGGAGAAATGACGATAATACGAGAGGTTATAATTACAAGAGAGGCAGATTCAATCAAAATAAAGGTCGAGGTGGCTACAAATATGTTAATAAGAACTTCAAACAGCCCAAATCAAATAATGATGGGAATAAGAAATCAGCTGATACTGCAAAGGGTAAGTCATTCTTGGCTGATATTAACTCTAAGTTAAGAAACGATGATATTTTACACGAGTATAATGATGATAGAGAAAGAGTAAATAACGAAGGTAGATTAGTAGCCAAGTTCTTAGCCGACTCAGGTGCGACAGAACATCTCACAAATTCTAGAATAATTTTTAAGACCCTGGACGTAAAAGACTACGGTACAATAAAATGTGCTAATAAAAATCCTTCAGCGGACCTGAGAACGGAGGGAGTAGGCCAGGTTGAAGTAATCCTGGACAATAACAAAGTTATGAAAATTGATAACGTTATATTTGCGGAGGCTCTTTCTGATAATCTTATGTCCCTGAGAAAATTCGCTGAAATGGGATTAGCAATATATTTAGATAAGAAAAGGATAAATATATTTGATCCAGTCTCGAATGAGCTATTCATTACAGGTGTTTATAATAAACCCTATTGGATTATTGAACTGGAAATCAATCGAGATACGGCTGGAAACGAGAGTAATACATGCGAAAGATCTAACAAATATATTTTAGCTGACTTGACGAGTGATTACAAAACAACTGTAAATGAAGCAAGATGTATGTGGCGAAACATTGCGACAGAAGACAAAACGAGTGCTGAGGAAATTTTATTAACCGAACAGATATGAGCGAAAATGATAATGAGTGTACGAGAGCAAAGAAATCAAAAACAACAGATGAGACGATAGACGGTACAGAAAGAGTGGAAACGATTGAGAGCAGGCAAGAGAAACGGGTGAAAACAAACGAGTGGAAGCGTGTGAAGAGGTACGAGTGAACGAATGGGAGAACAAAGTACAGACTGAAGACAGAGAAAGGAAGACCAATAGTAATACTCTGACTGGATACACTGAGTCAAGTATCACTGATGATCAGAATGTAAACATGAAAAATAAAATGTATCAAAACTTTAACTTTGAAACAACCATATGGGATAGGAAAATTAACGATCCAAATGAATTGCCAGTAACAGAAACAACAGATATTGAATCTCCATTAACGAGTGTAATAATAAAACAAATTATGACAAAGCAATGTTATGGCACGTCAGGCTGGGGCATGCTTCAGTAAATTATTTAAAGGCATTGCAAAGAAAATTACCCGAGAATAAAGAGCTTCAGAAGATCGTGTTCGATCAATCGATCATGGATTGTGAGATCTGTATGGTTTCTAAAATAAACAAGTTGCCATTTAAAACAGTGCGTAGACGAGCGAATGCTCCACTGGAGATTATACATTCAGATACGATGGGACCAATTAGTCCACCTTCTCATCCTAAAGGATACAAATTTATATCTGTATTCATTGATGACTATTCGCGATTGGCAATGGCATATGCGATGAAAGTTAAGAGTGATACGGGTGCTTGCTTTGAAGCATTTGTGAAGAGTGCGCGAAATCTGCTTGGAAAAGATGCCAAAGTGTGCTATTTACGCTCTGACCCAGGGAACTGAATTTAAAGGTGGTTATACGACAGAGGTTTTAAATAAATTAGGTGCAGAGTTACAGGTCTCTAGTCCTGATACCCCTGAACATAACGGTGTTGCAGAGCGGTTTAATCAGACTATACAGAAGAAGGTGCGAGCCTACATGTATGATGCAAAATTACCCGAGAACATGTGGGATTTGGCTTTGAGTGCAGCTGTCTATGCCTATAATAGGACCCCTCATAAAGCAAATGACATGATAACTCCTATGAGTAGATTTGCACCAAATCATAATTTTGATATAAACCAACTTAAACGTTTTGGCTGTATTGCCTACATTAAAGTTCAACGGAAGACTGGACCAAAGTTCCGTTTCGAAGGAAGACGAGTGGTGTTAGTTGGCTATACTCCCACTGGGTACCAATTTTTAAAACCTGAAGAAGGAAAATTTTACGAGAGCAGAGATGTGCGATTTAACGAGAAATTGGTTTATGGCGACAAATACGGTAAAGACAGCATTAGAAACTGGCCAATTGAAGAGTGGAAAACAGAAAAAGACAAATGGTTTGTGGAATTCTCTGAAAATATAAACGAATGTACTGATAAGTTAAAAACGGAGGGAGAGATTCCAATAAAAAGAAAAAAGAGGAAGACCTAGGAAAAATCCTGTAATAACAGACACGAATGTGACGAGTGATAACATAATAACAAATAATAATGGGCAGAGTGAATTAAGCATGAGTGATAGAGAAATTGAAGGTAAAATTATGTTTACATCTAAACTAAATGACGACTATGATAGAAAAATAGAAAACCTAGAAGATGAAATGTATTGTGCAATGCTGGCAAGAATAAATGAGGATCCTGCTACCTACAGACAAGCCATGTCATCGAGTGAATCTATTTACTGGAAAGAAGCAGTAGATAATGAGTTGAAATCAATGTCGGAAAATAACGTGTGGGAAATCATTGATCGACCAAAACTAACGAGTGATGGTAAACGAGCGAATATAATTGATTCTCGATGGGTATTTAAAAGGAAAGTAAAGGATGATGGTGAAATAAGACACAAGGCAAGACTGGTTATACGAGGGTTCAAAGACAGAAACGTCTACGAGCTGAAAGAGACTTATGCTCCGGTGTCCAGACTACCACTAGTTCGAGCTGTGCTGGCCATTATAAATAAATATGATCTGGAAGTTTGTCAGCTAGATGTGCAAACTGCTTTCCTCAATGGGACGATTGATGAGGAAATTTTCATGGAAATACCTGATGGAATTGAAATAAGTGATACCGACAGACGAGAGAAAGTATGCAAACTAAAACGAGCGTTATATGGTTTGAAAATAAGTCCAAAACGTTGGAACAAAAGGTTTACAGAAGTAGCTCTAGGTATAGGCCTGATTAATTGCAATGAAGAACCATGTTTGTTTACCTGGCGGAATAATAAGAAGTTTTTGATTTTACTGTTGTACGTTGATGATATTTTAGTTGCAAGTAATGATGAGAATAAACTGAAAGAAGTGAAAGAACGATTAAAAAGTGAATTTAAAATGACAGATTTAGGTGTACCAAAAGAATTTTTGGGTATTGGTATAACGAGAGATAGGAAAAATAAAATATTGGTCCTGAATCAAAAACGGTACATAGAGAAGATACTGAAGAGATTTAATTTTTCAGAATCACATCCACAGAAAACTCCTATGATTACAACACAGGCGGCCAACAGAGAACGAAAGCTTAGAGAAGAGAGTGAGGATCCAGAGCTGCTACGAGTGACAAAAACGAATGAAAATATTCCGTATAGAGAAGCTGTTGGAAGTCTATTGTATCTGGCTGGTGCAACACGACCAGATATAGCTTATGCAGTCAATGTGCTAAGTAGACATCAAATAAATCCAGTGGATAATGACTGGAAAATGGTGAAACGAGTGTTTAGATATTTAAAAGGAACGACGGATGTAGGACTGAATTATTTGTCTAATCAGGATGATCTAAGAGCGTATTCGGATGCTAGCTTTGCTGATTGCAAAGGCTCCATCACAACGAGTGGATTTTTAATACAACTGTATGGAGATACAATAGCCTGGAAGTCTCATAAACAAAATTATGTAGCACTATCGACTTGTCAGGCAGAATACGTTGCGATGAGCGAAGCAAGTCAAGAGTTGATTGCTATGAACAATTCTCTTAAAATAATCTTGGATCAATCATTTACTCCAATGCAACTATGGTGTGACAACAAAGCAGCTGAGGCGAGTGCACAGACGAGTGGTGGAAATAAGCTGAGACATATGACTGAAGTGAGAGAACACTATGTGAAAGAGTGTGTAGAAAGAAACTTCATTAAAATAGGCTGGATTCCTTCAAGGAATCAAATAGCAGATCTATTACTAAACCTCTTCCCTATGGGACTTTTAAACGACTGACAGAAATTGTGTTGAACAAGACGAGTGACAATACTGAGTGACGAATGTAACGACTGAAACCATTTGAAAATTAATTTGTTTTAATTACAGGTAATGGATCTGATCAATCTAAAGAATGAGAGTTAAACGAGAGGAGAAACAGAAGTTAATGAGACGACCAATTGCCAAAGCAAGGAACCAAAAGACTGAATCTGTTCCTATAACTGGATTTAAGTTTGTTATTGTTAAAAAGTTCATATATATTTGTAAACATATCATATTTTGTATTTGAGATTTGAGACTTGACGCAAATATGTGAAGACGGGAGGGAGTGTTGGAAATCAGCGTCTCCGACATATTTGAGTGTATAGGGCCTGTACGAGTGTTCGGCCCTAATCGGTTTCCCCCGTAGCCTTTCGGCTAACGTCTCTCGTCGTGCTCTTCACTTGATTCAAGTTGGTCGTCTATTACGGTTCAATAATATATTCATTGATAAATAAAGTTCTAATT